>NC_071466.1:97798603-99231103 GCF_028500815.1 Rissa tridactyla
ATCTTTGCTATTACTAATGTTTCATTTCCAGAAGAACTTCAGAAACTTTGGTAGACATATGTAGTGATTTCTTTTTAAATGGAATTTCAGTATTTCATAATGTTCAAGAATCCATGCTAAAATTCATATACTAGCATAGATCTGGGACTGTCTTTTTCTTTAGCCAGTTGTTCAGTAGCTGCCTGATGTAAAACAGTCATTTTCAAGTGAAGTTGTCTTCTGTTTAGGATGACAGATATTGCTAGGTTTTCCTCGATAACTAAAGGCAAAGGAGGTGTTGACGTATCAGGAAAGCGTGATGCACTTGGAGCTAGTCCTTATATTCACTTGCCATGCTGGTCCAAACACTCCCTTTCCTCCATGCTAGGTCCCCAGTCCATTCTTGCTCTGTTATCCACGGTCATCTTTGCTGGATGACTGCAGACCCTATTTCAAGCCTTGAGTCATCTTGCTATTCATGCTTCCTTCTCCATATGTTTGTTTCCTTCCTCATACCCATCGTACTTTTTCAGGGTCCACTTCTATTTCAGATGCTTGTCCACACAGACTTCTGTGGGAAACATAGTTTCAGTGAAGGGAAAATGGAGTGAAAAAGTTGTGGAATCATGTCTTGTTCCAGATAATTTCAGTCTAATGTACAAGTTACCAGACAGCCGGAGTAGGTCTCTCTCTTATCAAATAAAAATGGTTTTGAGTTAAAAGAAGCACAACAAATCAGACTTTTAAAAGCATAAGTAAAGTAAGAGTCTTAAAATACTTGGAATATTGAAATATTTTATAGCATCGGTTTGTACACTCCTCATTTCCTTTTAAAAACCTTTAGATTGTTCTATGAAACTCTGGCTACTCTAGCGAATATAGTTAAAAAGTCTGTTTTAAAACTGTAAAAAAGTTTTTGACCATTGCATCTAATGGTGACATCAATATGTTTTTATTTCTAGTACTTTTATATGATTGTTTTCTTATAGAAGAAAGACTTCTGCAATAGGGACCTGATATCAGTACATGACAGATAAATTTATGGCTTCAAAACACGTATCCTTTCCATGGGGTTTAAGGCTTAATTTCTATAAGGAGCTTTGATACAGCTCCTACAAAAGGAAAACCAGTTGTTTGGATTTTTTTTCTTTTACTCGTTAGCTAGTTGTCTTCTATAGAC
The DNA here is from genome assembly GCF_028500815.1 of Rissa tridactyla. Classification (NCBI taxonomy): domain Eukaryota; kingdom Metazoa; phylum Chordata; class Aves; order Charadriiformes; family Laridae; genus Rissa; species Rissa tridactyla. The sequence goes on from NC_071466.1 coordinate 97,799,763, forward strand.
GTAGTTATTGGTACAATACAAGCACTTCTTAGGTAAGACACAACAGCATCAATGTAGGTGTTGGAAATTATGAATGTTAAAAAAAATTAAAAATCAATCATGTTCCATGCTGGTATTAAGCATTTAAATTTTTTTTTTTTTCCTTAATACAAATAAGTCATGCAAATTTGGTCTGTCATTACAAATCAGTGTTCTCGTTGCAAAACTGATAAATAATCACAGAATGGTTGAGTTGGGAGGTCCAGGAAGTGACCTCCGGAGATCATCTAATCCAACGTCCCAGCTCACAGCAGGGTCGAGTAGAGCAGGTTGCTCATGACCATGTCCAGCCAGGTTTTGAATACTTCCAAGGATGGAGACTTCACAACCTGCCCGGACAAGCTGTTTCAGTGTTTGGTCACCTCTAAAATAAAAACATTTGTTTTCTTATGTACCAGTGCATGGGGTTATTCTTCCCCTGGTGCAGGACTTGGCATTTCCCTTTGCTGAAATTCATAAGATTCCTGTTGGCCCATTTCTCCTGCCTGTTGGTGTTGCTCTGAGTGGTCACACAGCCATATGGTGTATCAGCTTGTTGTTCCAGTCCTGTACCAGTTCTGTACCAGAGATGCCTCTTTTGATAGTGGTGGTTTCAGTACCTATAGCTCAAGTATAGGAGCTGTTCGTGTGGTGGATAGTGCTTTAAATATGCAGTCTTTCAGCTAGTTTTAAGTCTGTCACATTACAGCATAGATAGTTTTGACTCTTCAGAGGTCTAAGTCTGGGTTCGTCTTATATTCCAGTTGATTAGCAGGTATGTTACTGTCACTTTTTGTCTTTAGTTAGTAAGGTTGAATCATTTTAGATCAGATGCATAACAGATTAAGGCGAAAAGTGAGGCCAGACGCTGGGAAACCTGGTAATAATTGCAATGTGATTGTGCAAATTGCATGGTGTTTTCCCTGGTGTCTTCATTGCTAGTAATACAGGATGGAATGGAGTGTGGAAGGCTAGGTTGTAGAAGTTTCAGATAATGGTTCTTAGCAGTGACTTCTGGCAAAGATGTTTGTCCTAGGTCTGTCTTACTAAAAAGCACTGTAGCAGAAACACCAGGCTCCAAGCCTTGACGTTTCTGTGTGCTTCTTAGGTATTTATTTCTCATCTCAGTGTCATTAAATCACCAAAAATGGCAGGTAAACTCTTCCTTCTTCACAAAGAAAAAGAAATGGTGTGACACTCGTGCAGCTGTCAGAGGGTAGGAACCTCCATTGTAAAGGGTGCTGGGATTTGATGGTTATATCCAGCAAGCACATTTACAGAGTCTCTCAAATCCAGCTCTTCCATTAGATACAGGCTCTAACAATGAAAAGGATAATTTCATAGACTCCCCTGCATCAAGGAAAGATGTATTTGCCACAGTAATAATAATTTTTTTCCTAAGACAGTGATTATTCTGCAGCTTTCTGAGACTTTCCTCCCCCCACACCACTTACAAGCCCTATATTTAGACAGCCTGCACAATAGCAGAGCTCTGCATGTAGTGTTGCTCTTATTATTGCACTGTGCTGTGTCATCATTGAACAGATTTTATCATCAGAATGAAATCCTTAGGTATCTTAAAGTATTGTAGGAGTTTTTCATGGATAATGTTACAAGTGCCCACACTTAAAATATATGTAATGACAATGGAATAGCATTTCAGTGGCTGGCTTAATTTTCCATTAAAGCTGGCAGAAATACTTGGAATTTTGTCTTTATTTAGAAGGGTAAAGGTTCCTTTATGAAGCTTTGGAGTATATAGGTACTTTGGTGTAGCTATGGGGCATGAATATGCTGGCAGGCGTAAGTATGATGTGTTAATTACATAGACAGGTTTGAGACGTTCAGTCACCTCTCCTCAGAAGTAGACAGCTTTATGTTGTTATATGCTGAAACTTTATCTACATGGGAAAGCTAGTTAACTGTAAACTCTGTGTGTACTGTTTGTAACTCCGGCATTAATGAACCATGTTATCAGTCTTAATATACATTAAACAAAGATAATTTATTCCATTGAAAGTGGAGCAAACTCCACTAGACATGGTTTAGACAAAGCTTTTCCAAAGTAATTAATTATCCTTCAAAGGTAGGGTGAGCTCATGTTTACATGTGCTCACAGGGAGCCTGTAAGATGGTAGTTGGCTTTGCAAATTCACACTTCACTAATGTGATTATTGCTCACAGCCTTCCCTGTGTAGGCGATCTCAAAGTCCTCAGATTTTCTTGGTAGTTTTTGGAGAAATTTGCCTTCTTTCTCAAAATAATTTTATTTGAAATCCAAACTTGCTGAGAAATTGAAATTGCCATTTAGGGCGCTGTAATTTCTGTATCCGTGTCTTAATAGTTGTTGCCATTTGTGAAAAAGTTACATAAGATGCCTTTAAAGTCCACAGAAGTCCCTTGAATCATAAGCACATGGTTACTGAATGGTTTGTACTCTAACTGCTATTTTCGATACTTAACTGTGTTTACAGTTGTTTTAATTGAAATGTTATCTGTACTATTCTGGTGTCAGAATGCTTGTTGGAATTTTTACCATCTCAATGTATTTTACTCCAAAATATTTTATTTGGGATTATGTAGCAAACGTGGTGCTTTTGAGCATTACTTTTTTAATGTTAAAAGTGATAAAAGTATGTTTATATACGTCTTTCACTGCACCCACATAAATCAGGTAAATGCAAAAAAGCTGCATCTGTTACTGAAAGTTACTAGTTTCTACTGTACTGGGATTTGATGACTAATACTGATCATGGTATAGCTGTCCGTAGGTATCTGTTAGAAAGATAAGTTTTCTAGAAGAGAGGAAAAAACCTAAAGGGAGCTTATTTTATCATCTTTCAAATAATAAGCCTTATATTGTAATGTTCATTTTCAAGTGAAATTTCTATACTTATTACATTCATAAAAATGAAGAGTTTAACAGCTTTTTTTTAAATGGGACCATGTATGTGTTCTTGCTAGTAGAGTATAAAAATAGCTTTTATGATGTCTGGTGTTAGGATGCGTGCATTGCAAATACACATAAAAGAAATCGTGGTAGACTTAAAGTTCTTTCTTGAAGTTTAGCTGATCTGTGTCTTCCAAACTTGCTTAGCAGAAGTTTGCGTGCGGCTTCGTTGGAGAGTAATGGAAAGTGTATTCCTCTGTGTTGCATTTTGATTGTTTCAGTATGCTGTTCATCAAGTTCTTAAGTGAGGTCTGCAGTAAAGGGAAGTACAAAGGTATTTTTCTGTCTTTTTTTTCTACTTTAAAAACTGTGGCTTTGTTATACCAAAACAAATTTTAAAAGCTTTGTTGTGAGTGACACAGAAGGATCTAAGCACACGCAAACTAAGCACACGCAGGGGCAGGCAGGTGCAAGGCTGCTCCTCCTGTGCTGGGAGCTGGAGAGCGGATGGTGCAGAGGTTCCGGGGTGTAGCTCTCGCCCAGGCTCATGGGCCAACAGGGGGCCTTGCAGCGAGTCACAGGCACGGCTGAGCGCTGCTTGGTGCTGACTGCGGAGTTCCTAGCTGCACCTTGTCTAAGGAGTCCTGCCTGCCAAGGGCTATTGACAGACTCAAGTCAAACTTGTGAATTTAGTGCAGAAGGGCCGAGTTTTAACCAAGGCCAGCACCTATAGATCCTTGCTGACCTGCATGTCACATTTACTTTTCGCTTGGTCAGGTACTGCCACTGTGCTTTCTTTAACTTACTCATGGGGATGACACCATGTTCTGCTTTAAATTGTATGTAAAAGCTTCTAACAGCATTCAGGGATCCTAATTAGGAAATATTGGCCCTTAAAAAAGTACTTGCTAATGCGGTGATCGAGTCTCTTGTCTTTTTCTACAGTGTTTCGCTTGGGTTCGTATAGTTGTTATTTTTTCCCAGGGTCACATAATCATCATTTTTCAAGGGAGGTAACGTAATACTTTGCCCCCTGTAGTTTGCAGACAGCTCAAGAAGTGTTAGATGTGCCTTTTACTTTCTTTCTTAGTGAGTGGAGATTGAGAGCTCCCTCTTCAGCCTGTCTGCGCCTTAATTCAACAAGGCAGAGGAAGCTGGGTAATAAAGATGAGCAATGGTAAAAGTGGAGGAAAGACTTGGGTTTTTTACCAACTTGGAGGTCAAGAAATGCTTCAGTCTGGGCTCTGACTACTTTCACAAAGTTTAGAGACGGGATATCTCCTCAAACTGTACTTACTGTAAAGTGTCTGCATATGTCTTCTAAGCGTCCTAAGAGATTCTGAGAAATTTTGTGGGACTGTCAACAAGGTTACAATTGCAACTATATTAGGGTAAGCCAGAAGTGTAAAGGCAGAAAGACAATTTTCGACATGTGAAAATTCTGTTGTGCTCATTATTACTGTTCCTGACCTGTGCTAGGGCTGGTCACCTGTTAAGGAAAAGGTCTTGTCTACATGAGTTTTTTTGTACTAATAGAAATAATAACTCTATATAATATGACTACTTTATAATATATTAGTAAGGTTTTTTCCTGCCACCCTTTTTACATGTGTAAATTTGAGGACAAGGCTATCCAAGCCATATATTAACTAGCTCATTAGCCCTTGCTTTGTTTTAAAATGTGTTGAGGTTGAAGGTGTGCATGCATGCACATGACAGCTCAGGAACAGAGCTCTGCGAAGAACATCCTTGTTAGTGATGCTGTGTGCATGACTGACATGCACAAAAATGTTGGGGAAAAATGTCTAGAGGGGAGAATATTGAAAGATACTCTACTGAAAACCCTGCTTATGTGCAAAATAAGTCAACCTTTAATACATAGTAGAATAGAACATGTTTATATACTAATATATCAGATACTGCGAACTTCAATACTGCATGTTAACTTCCATTTTAACACAGTGCAAGATAATGCAAAAACAAAGCATTGAAAGTACTTCCCATAGTACGGATCACGTTTGGGTGCTATCTCTGCAAATGGTATCTTGAAGTACAAAAGTGGATTTATGTCAAAAAATGTTGATCTTTAGGATTGCTGTAAAAATTGCAGAAAAGCTATCCACAATAGAAAACTGAAAAGAATTATTACTAAAAACAAACAAAAGCCCAAACACCTGCTAGAATAAACTTCATGCACAGGGAGAGGGGAGTTGTCCTGTAGTATTAGCTTTTATATATTGGAGCGACACTGGTTTGGGCCTTAAATGTACTAATATTTGCCAGTTGTTACATACGTACCCTTATTTCATATGATGTGTTCGGAAAGATGTTTTGGCTGCATCTCTAACGTGGACAACTATATTCTATTGTCTTCTGGCATAATCTTCTTGCTATCTGTCAATGCTTGATACAGTCTGTTGCCATATTGTCCTGGTGGTATCCTCTAGGGAAAAAAAAGACATTTTGGCAGGTATGAACAGGTGTATGTAACTTGCTTTTTTTATAGTTGGAGCTCTAGATTAATCATTTTTATTTTCCTCCTCATCATTCTGCATTTGGCTCTGTTTACTATAAGCTTGCTTCAAAACCAGAGTGTTTATGTTACTTGTAAATCACATTGAAATTCCTCAGAAGTCTAACTGTTAAATAATCTTTTTTTCAAACGCTTACAGGTTTAAAAAAAAAAAAGTCTTGTCTAAGACAAGCCATTTTTTACGTCTTTTAGATTCCTACGGGTTTATTTGTGCTTAGAGCACCAAAGATCTGAAATTATTAGCAGTTTGGAATTAAGTAATGCACGAGAGTTGATTCACAACGATACTGTAATTGACCTACTACAGGATAGTGAACTACAATATAATGAAGTTCCTCATCTCACAGGAGGGATTTTATTGGGAAGCAATATGGTAATACTAACCACCAAAACCTGACATGCTTGTTAATGTTGCTAGGATTTTGCTTGTTGCTTAAGAAAGGAATATCAGAGGTACAGAAGTTTGATGTTTTTTAAGATAAAAGAAAAATAGAAAAGGGGTTCAGAAATCATGCATTACAATAAAGTAAAAATGGAAGTAGTCAGGCAAAAATAAATGCTGGGGGATTGTAATTTTGCTTTATGTAAACAAGAGTCGACTTAATAAAAGCTGCTCAAGTGAAGCCGTTGGGTGAAAGGAGAAGTTTTGTATCATAAAATGCAAAACACATGCCAAATAGAAAATTCTGTTTGATTCTTTTTTTTGTTACATGTGAATAGATTGTCTGGTCTGTAGAACAGACTTGGTAAATGTTTTGGTTTGCCAAAGACTAAAGTGAGCGCTTAAGTAGGGCAAGATCATTGCAAAGGCTGAAAAGTTTCTTTATATCCTTCTTCCTTGGTGAGAATGTTGAGGAAATATTTAACAGAGACCTGTTCTATTCATGCGGTGAAATGAGGTTGTTCAAGGAGGCTGAGAAGGGGTCAAACAGAAGGTGCTGGCATAGCAATTGATAATTTTACAAGGAGCTTCCCTTGAAGGGCTAGACAATGTTCATTGAAAAGCTACAAGGAATTTAGAAATGCAGTAGCTAAGCTATTGACTAAATATGCAAATCTCATTAAAATGCTGTTCTGGAGAACAGTAGGGTAACAAATATGCTCATCTCGTTAAACTGCTGTTGGACTTTACGGCTGAAAGAGAATTGAGGAGGTGATTCTGGGAAGTGTAAGTGTGACTTGGTTAGTCTTCCCTACCAATAAAACTGATTACAACAGTAAATTTTAAGGTGGTTATAAAACAACTAAATTCTTGTTTGGTAAACTGTCTACATAGTAAACTGAATTTCTTTAAGCCTCTGAGCAAAATAACAGATAAAAGGAGTGTGCTATTAAATTAATTATCCTTCCTTAGATTCCTGGAGAAAATCCCCTGTTGAGGTCATTAAAAAAAAAAAAAAAAAAAAAAAAAAAAACAAGACAAACCTCAAGTAATTCTGAGCATAATTGAAAACCATGTGATTAAAGGAAGAAAATATGTGATGAATAGCTGCTCCAGGTTTGTTACTAGAGAAGCCAATTGTTAATATGTGGGTAAAAAAAGAAGAGTCTGCTGCTTTGTCTCGTTATGTATCAGGTCTCCTTACAAAGGCTGTTATCAAAAGCTCTTTTCTGTACTCTTAGAAATGTAAGTATCTTCTCCCTGTGAGCAATCCTACTGAAAGGAGAATTAATGAAACATTATCACTAGAATTGAGATTTAACACTCATGCTGTTTATTTCTACTTAAGTGAAACCAGCTGATTTCTAGCTCTGTTTCAACTGGTGCATCTAATTAACATCCTGGAGGAGTGAAGTTAAAAATCCAGTATCCGTCACAGTTAAGAGGGTCCATCACTTTGCCCTTTCTAAAACGGATGTGAGGTCAAGTCCTTCCTTTAAGCAGTGTAGAGAAGTCCCTGAGTTGACTTGATTTGTTTCTCATGAAAAAATAACTAAGCTATTTCTTATTTCTTCTATCATTATTTTTTTAAAGCTTGTTCACAGCCTTGAAAGAACAGGCAAAGCTCCAAACAAAACTTCTGTTTGATAATGAATTAGAGAAGTCTGTGCAAGAGGTCCTCAAACAATTCTAAAGAGAGACCATCTGCATATCTGGGCAGCTTCATGTCAGCTGAAAGTTGCTGTTGCCATTTTTATGTTGATATACGGAGAGGCTAATTTGAAAAATATAAGGAATTTCTGAACTTGAAAGCTTTACCAATTTGGCTTAATTGGGGAAGGCAAAGGAGAGGTATAGGCTTGATGGTAATGCGTATTGAAAGGGGCTAACATGCCTTTTTATAGTTCTTTTTGCTTGGGGCGCAAAGAGGAAAAGTAGAGAACAATCCATTGAGAAAAGAAAGTGACAGGAGACCAGGAGAGATCAGCTGCCTTTCAAGGGATCTTGTAAAATGGTGGAAGTATAGGACAGCAAACGGAAGTTGGTCTGGGCTAAACAGTCTGGAAAAAGGGTCTGATGAATGGTCAAAATGTACGCAAGCGTAGGAAGTAAGCTTCATGAAGACGAGTGGAAAAAGCGATGCAGAGGCTAAATGATCAGACATCTCCTTGCTCAGTGGGCTCTGTGTTGAAGCCTGAGGCAGATCTTTGTGAAGGTGCTGCTCCTTGGCAATTAAGCCTGCTTTGTGAAGTCAATTAGTGAATCACTGGTTTGGGAACTCGGCAATCAAGAGGCAAAGAGCCTAAATCTATTTGAGGGGAAGTACTTTGAGGAGAAAGGAGCTGGATTAAGTTTGTGTTTTGTTCTTAGAAACAAAACCAACAAAAGCAATTCTTGTTTTATTGGGAGGTTTCTTTGTCTGTAAGCAAAGAACTTTTTTGGCTTGAAGGCAAAATTGTTCAATTGCTCTCACATTACTTCTGGCAAGTCAACTTCACCATAGCAAAATTTTTAAGACTAAAATTTGAAATATTGTGATTTCACAAGCTAAACCCTGCTTAGAGTAATATATTCTGTTTTGTTTCAAAAGGCAAATGCAGAGATGGGAAGCAGAATTATCTGGGAATAAAACGCCATAGGAAAGATGTATAGTTTAGGGCAAAGGCAAGCGTATGAAAAAGTTCAGTTCCACTTGTTGTTACAGTGCTTTTCTTCCATAAGTCATTAATGTGATTCTGTTTGTCTTACAGCCTAAGAACATGGTGATTAGCAAATGAAATAGGAAAGAAAGATGTAAAAGTCATTTAGAAAAGAAAAGGAACATTACTTCTTACATAACATATAATTAACCTATGAAATTCACTGCCAACCTGTACTATTGAGGTCAAAACCAGAACAGAATTCAAAAATTATTAGAAATACATTTACATAATGAGAAAATCCACAATTCTATTGTAAGATTTTTTTTGTAGGTTTAAAAAGAAAAATCTCTGGGAGTATTGCCAGCTAGTACCTGGTTGTGAAAGGCTGGGGTAAGGAATTGCATGATAAACAGGTTGTATAATTATCTGGCATTACTTGCATTTAAGTGTAATGTAAGCTTGACTTCTTTATAATTCCCCTCTGAGAGCGCATCTCTCTCTACTGTCTACAGCAGGAGCTTGGGTAGCTGAGCCTCAGAGAGACCAAGTTAGGCATTGTGAGTAACCGACTCCTCCTCGGGGTGACGGGTCTTGACAGCCATTTTTCTGCGTTTTTGTAATACCTTGGAGTATGAAAGCAATTAATTGTATCCGTTAATTGTTAAGAAAGGCTGGGTATTTCTGTTTTGAATCGGGACTGGGTCAAGTAAATACAGTACATCACAGTGCTTCAGCCGAGTTCTTCTGCAGGCACGTTTTCAAAATGTTTAGTTCGTTCTTCTTTGTAGATTAATTAATTCTGGTAGATTTGAGGTAAAGTATCACATAAATCCACAGTTCCTTATATTCTTGTTAAATGTGATTTTTATTTGGGGAAGAGAGTGTATTAATTTTGTTCTTCAGAATGACTGTAATCTCTTGAGCAGTAAAACTTTGTTAATTCTCAAGCAGCTAATCCTCAAATAACAATTCACTTAAACAGACTGACTTCACAACAAAAATAACTGCTTAAGTGCAAATGATTGTGACTTACTCTGTTTTGGCTTGTAAAGCATACCTAAAATCCAAATGTGTAGATAACTGGAAATTGCTTGGGAACTCTTCATTATCATCAAACAGTTCCAATCTCCCAATTAAAAACAAAACGGGAAAATATTTTTAAAAGTACTGAAGCTAAGAGTTCTAGAAAACTCTGAAAGGACGTTTGGAAGAGGGAAACGATAGCCAAGAATGAAAAAGAAGAAACTCAAGAACCAGTCATGCTTAACCACTACACAGAGCTATTAGAATAGTCAGTAGAGGCAAGAGAGTTCAGTAAATATTTTTGTTCTGTGCTTGGGAAAAAGGCAGATACGATGTTCACATCACGGGATGCACGATAACACACTGTCTGTTTTCATAGTAATCAAGGAGAAGGCTAAACAGTAGTTAAATTTGGTATTTTTAAGTCAGAGGCCTGTATAACGTACATCCATGAGCTCAGGCCAGAGAATTGTTGTTTATCACTCATGCGGATTTTATTTTTTTTATAATTCTTGGAAAACAGAAGAAGTTCCAGAGGAGGATTTGAAAACCACTATGGAACTGCTTTCTGAGAAGTAAACATAATCCTCTCAGTCTGACATGAGGCTCAAGTAAAATAATAAAATTATCAAGGTGATAAATTTAATAAATGTAAAGGATAGTAATGAATGATAATGATGTCTGGTTTTTGGAAAATAAGTTTTATCATGTTAACTTTAATATTATTGACGTAGTTGAGAGTTTGTGTAATAAAATAGAGTTAAAATTAATACAGCTGCATAACACAGTTGGCTTTAAGCTTGCATGATAACTTTTTTTAATCAACTAGGATGATGCAATGTCAATACAGTGCCTGTGAAGCATATAGCAACTACCTGATATGTTTCATGTAATTGTAAATGTTTCAGTGATTTTTGCCTTGGATCAGATTTTGGTCCTGTTTATTTGGTTTTTGATAGTGACATAGGGCTCTGGCAGGCAAGTCTCTAAGGCTAGAGCAGCTGAAGTCCATCTTTCCATGGGGCAGGGGCACCCCAGCTGCATTACAAGCTACTTGTTGTCCATGCAGTGAAAAGAGTAAACTCTAGGGAAGAAGTCTGGTAGGTGGATGAAGGCATCATCTCAGGCGGAGCCCTCAGTCTCCATTTGTCAAGAAATCCCTAGATAATATTAAACTGTTGTGTTAATACTTGCTAAAAGCAGAGACTGGGCAGTGAGCGCTGTATAACGAAGAGGAGAGTGACTGTTGCGACACAAACTGGGTCACACCTCTGCTTACGGTTAACTGTGTGTTTTGGTACAGCCAGAGGGGAAGTTGTTCTCTAAGACTGAAGGCTGTAAGCTGTTTTCAGAAGATGTGTGAATGTATCGTAGAAAGCAGTGAAATGTATGAATCTGATGATGTACTTAAGAGATCCCTTAAGTACATGAGATTCAGGCACCTGTGTTAACCGTAGAGGTCGGTGTCACTCATAAGCATGCCAGTTTGAGTTTGGTCCTCAGGGTAAAGCAGTTGCATTAGTTGTTGTTGCTTTTACCCATCAAGTAAATTCCAGTGGACCAAGAGCTGCAGCTTTGACTCAGGACAACGCTGCACATCAATGTGCACCTCTGTCCTTACCTTTCTGAGCCTGACAGCTGCTCCTGCCTTTTCATTCCCGCAGAGCAGGAAGAGAGATGTTCTCCCGACTGCACAGTCTATGAAAAAACTAATTCTCTCTGGAAAGTCAATTTAAATGAATGAAGCCTGTCCTTTTCTTCATTCCTCCATCATGGCATTTTAGGTGACTGTTTGGGCATCCAGTTTCTTTTCAGGGCCTAAATGAGTCTTGTTTTTTCTTGCGCATTGCCTCTGTTGCCTCTTTCAGCCAGTGTGAAATACGCTCACCAAAAATACACTCTTGAAACAGATGCATGTGAGATTTTCCTTATGGTTGTTGTGGTCAAAATGGTCTTTCGCTTTCCTTGCACTGGCCACCGTTGTCTCTTTCCAGAGGTGGAGAGGCCAGCAGTGGATTCTCACACTGCTTCATTTCAGGTGCTGGTAGCAAATCTTTTTAGTACTTCTGTGGTGATTTTTATAATTTCTGTTGCTCTGTTTTGCACACTATCAATTGTAGTGTTATTCTTTAGTAGCTCTCTTGTACTGTTATTAATAATAAATTCTTCTGATTCGTGGACAGAAGAAAAATGATAGAGTGAAACTGGTCTGTTAAAGAAAACTTTAAATACTCTGCCCGTCTGTTTCCTGTGCCACTTGAATTAGCCACCATTTTCCTGTCTCAGCTTTGCTTTTCTTTGGCCCTTTTTCCTCTCCTGAAATTTCCACACAGGGTTTTAGTAACTTAATAGGAAACTGTGGCATACATTTGGTGGGATCAGCTTCAAGTGCTGGGTTTATGAGATAATCACTGTTCATCTGATCTTTTCCTCTGTAGTGTCTGCTTTATTCTGTATCTCCTTTGCCTTTTCAGACCTGTAATTCTAAGAGTACAGGAGGTTCTGCTTTCTCTATTGTCCCCCTTCCCTGAAGACCCCACGAACCCTGGCTTTGCTGAGCTTTTGCTGTGTTATCTTGTTGTGACTACAGTGGCTTAAGTTACGCTAGTTCTGAGCAATATCCTTTTTTTCTTCAGGTTCAGTCTTTCTCGTCTTTCTTGCCTCAGAAATTGCCTGAGAACTGTTTATCACTTCAAACTGAATTTTGTCATGGTTATCTTTGATTTTTAATAGTATGCATTTGCTTTTCTTGGTTTTATTTTTCAGTTCAGTAATGCAAAAATTATAGCTTATTCTAATACCTGCTATTCAGGTGATAGTTTCACTTTTTATAGGTGGACTGAATCTGATTCATGCAACCATGGTTGATAAATTTCTTTGGGTGATGGTGATTTTTATATTGCCGTATTTTTTTGTCTGGGGGCAGTTAGGGTCTTTGCAAGAACTACATCAGACATGAAGCATTGGTCAGTGAAGTTTTTGCCAAGTTGGATGATGCCTAATCAAAGCTTCCACATTGCTCTTTCAGTTTCTTTGAAGTTGCAATCTATTATGGCATTAGACTCACCTAAGCACAAGCAATAAGCTGCGTTTGGTATTTTGACAGGCGTGCTTTGGAGACAGTTGTTAAATGTGTCTCTGTCTGTATTGCTCTGATCTTCTGTCAGAGGGGAGCAATGTATAAGTTAGAAAGCTGATTTATGTTCTGAACTGAACGACTGACTTGTTTGTTGTGATGAGCACCAGTTTCTCAGGATGCTCTTCTTTGCTGCAGCCTGGGGTAGGGGAGGTGTTTGCTTTTTTTCTTTAGTGTTTTTCATAACAGTCAGTCTGATGTCATCTCAAGCCCCAAGTTCATCTTGCTCGTGGTTTGTGGTAGCTTGATTTGAAGCAGTGCTCTCACATGCCAACTTCCAGCTCTATGATGCTTCTCAGTGCAAGTGTCACAGTTTCTGTGTTTTAGAGACAAACTCTATTGCTAGGAGTTTCATCTAATATGTCAGATGTGTTTTCTGATGAAGACTGTTGTTACTAGAACAAATCTTTTAACGTATGAGTTCTATGAAGATACATGACTAAATTATGCATTAGAAATATCCCATTTTGTGGGGTGTTGAGAGGTGGTAACAACAGCTAGTGAATCAAGAGAGGTTTTAGAAGGATTTGAATAGTGCTTAGTGTGGAGAATTTTGAAGTAGTTGGGTCAGTTTTAACAAACAAAAACTTGACGGATTAATAAATTTTAAGTTGCTAGTATTACTTAAGTAAATTAATAAATACTTTCCCGGTGATAGTGACTTGAAATTGAATATAGACTAAGCTCAGAATGCAAGTTTGCCCGGTTGTTCACACACGTACAGTGGATTATCCACATCTGGAAATCTCCAGAGAAAGGCTGCAAATACAACAAGCCAGGTTCTCATTCAAGTACACCTTCGGGTGTTGACACAGCAACTCGCTCAGGGTAGGTCCTTTTCTCTGTTGCTCAAACAAATGGATTATGCAGCAGTGGCTCCTTCTGGCTTCAAAATGTGTAAATCGGAGAGGGATAGGTGATTGTTCAATTTAGCGTCGTTAGTGTAGTTCTGTGTGGTTTCTGTGAGTCAGCATTTTTTTGGCTGAGGCATTGTCACTTTCTGACTTTGTGCTCTGCCACAGTGCTATGCACATGCACAGCATTACCGGACTCTGTTATTTCAGCTGCTGTGAATTGATCATCCACCAGCCAATGCCAACCTAACAAGGTTCTTCTCTATTTCTAGTTGAAACCTGCTTTCTCTGTTAAATTTTGTCAAGTGAGTCGTACTTGCTTTTATTTAAAATGACTGTGTTTTCACCTAATAGCAGTGATGTTGCAGATTTGGCAGGCAAAATGGGAATTATTTTGAATATTATCAAATTATACACTGAGAATCCTTGATTGAAATATATGAGCTTTATTTGTATCTTGAGTTACGGTTTCTCCTTATACATCATTGTTTTCCAGAAGAGATGACACTAGTATATACGTATCATCTTAGTCAAGTATTGACAGAGGCAGCTCTTCTTTCCTTTCAGGAATCTGGGTAAAAATGGCTTATCTAACAGTAGTATTCTATTGGATAAATGCCCACCTCCACGACCACCGCCTCCACCGTACCCTCCCTTGCCAAAGGACAAGCTGAATCCACCTACACCTAGTATTTATGTAAGTAAATCTAATGGCAGAAGTATCCTGCTGACTGCCCCTTGTATTTGTTTGTATATCTGAATTACATAATGTAATTATTTTAAAGATGCCCTATTCACAGCTGAATTCTAATTACAGTGCTCTCCCAACTAGTGTATAAGCAGGAAAAATGCTAACCTTAAAGAAAATTTTGAGACTTAGTTTGACTCTTAAAATATTTGTAAATTAAGAACTTCAGGAAACAAGAGGAAAAACAGCTTCAGAACTGTTTTGTTGATTTTTTTAATACTCAAAATATTGGCAGAATAGGCAAAACAGTTCATTATATATAATGTACAGTATTTCAAATATGTGCGTACGTTATTTGCAAGTGACAGTTTAGGAATAAAAGAGCAAGTAACTTAACTAAACTCTCCTAACAGTATGCTTCAAAATACATTAAAGAAAAAATAATTTAAAGTTGAGGTGATGTTAAGAACAAAATGTCATTAGGAAAAGGCAGACTTTAGTTGCGTAGTATTTTCTTGTGCAACCGTTAAAACTTCTGTTCTGAAAATAAAGTTTCATAATAACTTTAGAAGAGTTTGAGCTAACTTCCTTAGTAATAGAAGAATAAATTACAGGATGTCAATTTCCTGGATAACTGAAGAATAAATTCTAGAATGTCCATACAGCTGGTGTGAAAACCTCAAGTCACCTTTGATTAGGGCAACTTGGGGACCAGAAGCAGTTGGCACTTTGGTGTGATACTACACAAGCAGTCTGCCCAAGAGTTAGGTTAAGTTGGGAGCAATGGAGCTTCCAAGTGTTGGATCTGAATTAATCTACCTTGTTAAAAGTCTGTCACAGCTTTGTTGAGTCTGTACAAAGCTAGTAAGTCACCATGTTGCAACACACTGTGTAGATGTGCCAGCGTGGGTCCCAATATTTGGGAACTCTGTATTGTGTTTTGTTTATTGAAAGAGATGTCTTCAGCTTTTTAAAAGACTCAAAACAATAAAAAAAGAAAAGGGGGGAAAAAAAGATGGGGGAGACTATAGCATAAAATTGAGGTCATAGGTGCACAAAAGCATAAGAAAATCCAATCAACCTTTCTGGTTAACATGAGATACACTGTGAGAGTAGTCTTTTTAATTATACTGTTTCTTGTATACATTATCTATAGAATTAGCTTTTTGACTTCCGTAAAGAAAGTTAGTATATTATCTTGCTCTTCAGAGAATTCTGTAGATTTAGAGAATGTACAAGGCTACTGTCAGATAAAGAAATAAACTGCAGGAAACCCGAGTTGCAAAAGCTGAAACAACCTGGGAATAATTCATGCCAAGAAATAAATTACAGTAACAAATTGATTTCAGGAGTGAACCTAGGTTTTAACATGGAGAGGGTTGTATGATGTAGCTATTCATTCCCAAATGGAGAACATTCCTGTCTTCTTTCTGATGTTTCTCTTTTTTTAAATTTCTTTTTTATTTTACAAATAATAAGTCTTAAGTTCATCTGACATTTAATATTCTGTTATAATTTTACAGTTGGAAAATAAAAGAGATGCTTTCTTTCCACCTTTACATCAATTTTGTACAAATCCAAACAACCCTGTTACTGTAATACGTGGCCTTGCTGGAGCGCTTAAATTAGGTGGGTTTACTTTCTATGTTGTTTTTTTACTTTGGAAAAAAAAGTATGTGTTTTTTAAAAAGAAGCCTCTCGGTTCTTAAAAGTGGATATTTTATTGTTGGAAATATTGTGTATTCCAAGTAATTAGGGTAATGTGTAATTTCTCAGTTTGCTACTGTTTCTGATCTGTCATCTCAAAAAAACCCCAAAAAATCCAGCAGATTTGAGTACAGAGAGGAGCTGAGCTGTGGATATGGAAGCTTACAGATAGACTTTTTTCCTGTGAAAACTATGGCTATGTGTCTTAGTGCTTAGATTTAATGATCTATAATCTGACCGTGTACGGTATTTTGAACTCTGTAGATAGGAATTGGCAGTAGGATATGCTTTATGTGATGGAAGTGCATTCATAAAACAATAGTCTGAAAAAATACTTTATTGTGTGCAGATTTGTTTACACAAGTCATGTAAAATGCTTCTTGGAATACAGTCCGTATGGTAGGTGCCAAGTTTTTTCTAAGCTTCTACTGTTGTGTGCAGAAAAGCCTCCTGAGTGTTAATCATGAGTGTTAATTTTTAACCTACAGGTGTGCTGTGTTATGAAGGCTAAGGGGGCAAAAAAGCTTTAGTTTAAACCTTGAGATGACTTTAGTATTAATGTCGTCTTTTCTTGAAAATTTTTATTATTTTTTAAATGTCATTTATGAATTTTATTCCTATTTATTAGATCTAGGACTCTTCTCTACTAAGACATTGGTAGAAGCAAATAATGAACACATAGTAGAAGTGAGGACACAACTACTGCAGCCAGCAGATGAAAACTGGGACCCCACTGGAACAAAGAAAATCTGGCGTTGCGAAAGCAGTAGATCTCATACAACAATTGCTAAGTATGCACAGTACCAAGCCTCCTCGTTCCAGGAGTCTTTAAGGGTAAGCCTGTTGTTATTATTTAAGATACAATTTACAAACTGTATACTAACTCTGGAACCAATTAGTAACAGCTATTAGAAACAAATGGAAGCTGTTAAGGAAAAGGAGACGTTTCCGTTAGCATGAAGAGTGCAGGTAGATTTACAGAATATGTTTTCAATAGAGGGTCAAATACTATATAGGGTGTTCCTCACAAATGCTTAATGAAAAACTTAATTTTGTTAATGTAAAACTAGCTATTACATACTTTCAGAGCTTGTTAGCTCAAGCTTTCATATAATAATGTCAAAATTCATATAAAAATATTTATAGTTTAAGATGCTGGGTTTTTTTAACTTGTATTGCTTCTAGTTTCACATACTCTTTGAAATCAAATTTCTTTGTTCTTCATAGTATCCTGAGTTAATTTGGATGTGGTTTATTAGAAGTTAACACTTGTCTTTCAGCACAAAGGTTTAAAATATTGAAATAACTTTTTTTTTCCAGAAAAGTGGCTGATGCTTTCCATATTTGTTATTGTTGGGCTATGAACATAACAGTTGCCATTTAGTTTAGAAGTTGTTAAACATATGTGACAGAGTGAAATGTTTGAAATGTTATTTTATTTGTATTACTTTTCAATATTTTTGCTGAAGTAGTGACCATATCCTTGGAAGTGGCTATGGGCACTCCTCCGAGGCTTATGTTACCTGCTGTTATAAAAAGATTAGGCTAAGGTGGAACAAAGACAAAAATACATTCTTGACCATTTGTTAATTAGAAAATAGGGCAAACATCAACGTGAGGTATTGACTATTACAGTTTTCACTGCCATTACATAGAAACAGCAATGGTTTCAGTAAGAAAGGAAAGAGAAATTCTAAATTTAAATTTCGCACATGAGAGGAAAGGATTAGAAATGAAAAAATGAATCAGTAGTTGAAGAATAGAGAAGGGAAAGTAGTCAAAATGTTTTGAGCGAGAGCGATACAGGTTGAGGAAAAGAAACAGGAATGCCATTGGGAAGTGGGGAGCACTGAAGTCATCAAGAACTTGCCACATAGATGTGATTTTTTATTTTATTTTATTTTTATTTTTTTTCCTCTGCAGTGGTAATAAATTTCAGTAGGATATCAACTGAAGTTTACTGGTGCCCCTTGAACAATGCACCAGCATTGTATTCTTGTACATCATTCCAGAGGAGCTAGAGAACATTACACACACAATGTTCTAGTGAAGTACACGTTCAATAATGTGCATAACTGATCACATACCAGCTTGTCAGCAGGAAAGCCTCAGCTTTGGTTTTGCACCAAGAAGTGAACTGTGGGATTTTCTGATTATTTTTTTCTCTGTTACAAATTGGTGGTAAAAATGTAATATATAAAACAATTTTCAGAATGATGATTTTAATTTTCCCCTTGGAAATCAAAAAGACATTGTTTTAAGCGTACATGTGTTCTTTACCTAACACTGCTTTGACCTGTCCTTAGGTGACTTTTCACAGTGTTCAAATGAAAGCTTTATTGTCTGTTTCTACAGATGCAATCCTCTTGGTTTGCCCTACGTGATCTTTTTTTTTATGCCTCTGACAACTATTACATTGCTTTTCTAACATGTCTTGCAGTATTTGATAAATCCATCATCACTAGATTCCTTTTTGTTTCTCTTTGTCCTTCGTTCAAAGGATGAATAAGACTTTCTCAGGTACATAGGGCACTTCGAGATTTAACAGCAATCCCATTCAAAGCCAGAGATCTTTGGGTAGCCTCCAGGCAGTTCTTTCCTCCTTTTTGTCATATTCTTTTTCCTTCTACATCCATACACTTGCCAAAAAAGAAGTCTTTAGAATAGACTTTTGAGGCCACTTTGCTAAAAAGATCAAATTACATCATTTAATATTTTTTAGATTTTTTCCACTAGTCATGGTCCTAGCTACTGCAGTGCTAAAATAGCATATGGCTATGAAAAATTCAAAAGATTTTATATAATGGATTTTATAAAATTAATTTTATAAATACTAGTCATCCTATTTTCATATCAAGAGACCTGCCTGACTTCGAAGGAAGGTAAATATTCTAGTCTAAAAACGTTAACAGTATTCCTTAAGACTGGATTCCAGTTCACCTGCATAATGAAGCAAACCGACATGCTCATTTGCAACCATAATGTAGGCTAGCAGAAATGTTTACAGTGCAGACATTTTCTATTGTCCTGGCCTGAGCTTCACTGAATTTGTAGTCATAAAGAATTTTTTTGCAGTGGCTTTGGACTAAAGTTTATTTATTTTTAAAAAAATTTTCATAACAGTAACATTCACATAAAATCTTAGATATAGATACTTTAAAGATTATACCAGCATCTTGAAATAAATGTACTTATGTCTGTGAACCTGTTACCATTTTATACCTATAATTTTATATAGATTATTACTTCTGTGTTTATTTATGTATATATAAAAACATTTCCACAATTGCATTTTATAGGAGGAAAATGAGAAGAAGAGTCACCACAAGGACCACTCAGACAATGAATCCACATCTTCTGATAAGTAAGTGTGGTATAACTGTGATAATTCGGTAGTTGGTTTTATGTGGTTTTACACATCATTCCTATTTCCACATTCACCTATTGTATTTTTTATATTTGCAGCTCTGGGAGGAGGAGAAGAGGACCTTTTAAAACAATCAAGTTTGGGACCAACATTGACCTGTCAGATGACAAAAAGTAAGTTGATTACAGTTTCTCCAGCTCACAGTGGTATTCTACAGTATGATACCCCTGGAAAACTAACGCAGTCTTCTCAGACATCAGTCAGTCTGTTGATAAACCCAATTCCAGTTGCAAACCCCATTTCCACAACTAAGTTGTTACCTTTAGTCTTTTAACTGTTGTTAAGAGTCCGTCTCACCCTAAAATCTCTTTTCAAGCTTGTATTTCTAGGATCTTTTATTTTTCCAGAAATGAACTTAAGCATCCATCAGAGACTTCTTGGTTGTCCTCCTTCTAATACATTCACTTTGTTTCGTTCTGAGGATTTAAACTGTTTGCTTACAGCTTTAATTACTTGTGACAATACCAAGTTTTCAGTCTTTGCACAGAAATTGAAAGATTAAAGGATTTTTCTTTTTTATTTCTCTGGATTTTTGTTACTTGGTTTTTTGTTCCCTTTTGTTCCTGCTGTCATCCTTTCTGTTTCCACTTTTCCATAGCTCTTGCTTCTCTGTCCAGGAGCAGGGTTTGAAATATGTGGTAAAGACAGATCAGTGCTTACCTGTGGATAAGCCATGATACCTCTGCCAGAAACACCAAAAAAAAAAAAAATTGTGTAATAATAATAAATTGTATATTGTTTAGATTACATATCTTCCTGTGAGTAGATGAAGGTAGCTCAGAAAAACATCAGAAAGTATTAGAAATACTCTGAAAGCAAACTTTTTTGTGTCCAGTAATAATTTTTTGTTTGATTACATCTCTAGCTCGTATATATTTACATAAAAGATCCAGCATGTTTAGGCTGTCAGTCCCACCAGCTGCCGCACAAAAATTCTGATCTATTTCAATGATTAGAGCAGAAGAAAAGGTTGTGGTGTTTGAAACTGGAGAGTAAAGCCTGCTTAAGATGCTGAGGTCTTCTATGGTATAGTCACTGAAAGATCAATGCGTGTATATATGCGTGTGATTAGAGATTGTTTTAAATTTTTCATACTGATGCTATTTTTTTCTAAAGAAAATTACATCTGTAGATACAAAATTGTTGCTAATAAACTAGCACCCAGAGCAAATCATTGGGAGAGAGACTTTAAATGAACCTAAGCATAACTAACCTGGGGCTCATAGGGAATTGGATTTTGATACTTTAAATAGTTCTTGTAGGATCCCAGGCAGATGCTTGATCTTCTGATCTGCAGTCGCAGCTTTTGCTAAAAACTATCTTTCCGCTCAACTAGCCTGTCAGGTTTGTGTTTATATTTGGAAATATTTTAAAATTAAGAGTAACACAGATACCTGGGTGACATTAGAGCTCCAAACTTAAGTTCTGATATTTTTGTGTTTGAAGATCTGTGTTTTTCTTAATGCAAGTATTCAGTTCCATAGCACAA
The DNA here is from genome assembly GCF_028500815.1 of Rissa tridactyla. Taxonomy (NCBI): domain Eukaryota; kingdom Metazoa; phylum Chordata; class Aves; order Charadriiformes; family Laridae; genus Rissa; species Rissa tridactyla. Next base: position 97,820,552 of record NC_071466.1, read on the forward strand.
GCATGTAGTTAACTTCATTCTTGGTGACAGCAATTGTATGCACAGGCTAGGGTGTGTTTAGACACTCTTCTTGACATATGTTGTAGCACAATATCGTTTGGCTCTTGAAAGCATGGTTAACTGTTTCTTGACTGGCCTAGAGAGGGAGGAGAGCACAGCTCTTATTTCACTTGGAAAAGATGTACACCAAGGTGCAAGCAGAATTTTCTGGCAGTATAACAGCAGACTGGCTAACTGCAAGAGTGAGTCCAGTCACCCTGGCTTTTAGCTCACCCTTAAATGAAATTGTCATTTAAATTTCTGTAACTGTCAAGTAAAGGTATTGCATTATCTTGGCTTCCATCTTAAGAAAAGTGAAGTTATGTAGAAGTAGGCTGTCTGCTCTTTTATCTCCTGTGCTAACGATTTTTTGAAAATGTTTATATTTCTCAAACTTTTCTAAGAGTCTTAGGGATTCACAGTTTGTCGATTTGCTATTTTGCTGCAGGTGGAAGTTGCAACTCCATGAACTGACAAAACTTCCTGCTTTTGTACGTGTGGTATCAGCAGGAAATCTTCTAAGCCATGTTGGTCATACCATCCTGGGCATGAACACAGTGCAGTTGTACATGAAGGTTCCAGGAAGCAGAACACCAGGTGAGTATAATCTCTTTGCATGAAAAAAATCAGGGTCTACTGCTGTGGTATTGATGTAACTGCACTGCAGATTTTCCATATCTTACAGCATGCCTAAGAGTGATAAAATTGTATATATTCAGTATTTTTTTTTAATTTCTTGTTTAACTGAACTCTGCATGTACGGAGTACTAAATTACGTTATAGTGGAAATTTCCGGATTTCTGCAGTGCTAGGTAATTACCATACTAACCTCGTGCATGAAATACTGGATTCTTTAAAGGAAAAAAGGCAACGGATTTATATACTTGGACAGTATTTGTATTTTGCATGCCCTGAAAGTTTTTATAGGCTTCCAAAGTAGGTCTTGTGCAATCATAGAAATCAGTGTACTTTCACTTTTTAGATTCTTTATTGTCTTGGGATAGGACTCAACCCTCCATAATGAATAGTGCTGTGTTAGAGCACTGGACTGAGACTTGAGGGATCTGGACTAAATTTCAGGGTCTGTTTTTTCTGAAGTACAACTTTAGATAATTCCATTAGGGATTATGGCTCAGTTTTCCAGCTGTCAAAAGAAGATAAAATACTGGCATTTCTACATTGATTTTGAAAGCTCTTTGTGACAGATTTTCTTACTACTTGTCTTACTCAGTGCCTGAAGTCGTGAAGTCTTGCTCCTGACTGGGACTGTCAAGAGCTAGCATAAAACACAAAATCTAAGCTTTAGCATCCTGAAGCATTCCTTTCTACAAAAAGGGAACTGCTGAAGTACTGGTCAGATTTGCAAGATTGGTAGTTCCAGCTTTTTATTTTCCACAAACTAACAAAAGCGGAATTCTCTTGTCACTGGGAGCTCAAGTGCATTTCTTAACACTGTGAAGCACCTAAGTAGTGTGTATAAGTGTCATATAAAAATATGTACGAATACTTAAACTATGATGTAGGGTTTTTTAGTACTTGTAACTTTGCGTTTTCATAGCATTATTTTGATAGGTCAGCCTTACATGAAGTGTGTTTATTTTTTCTCTTAAATTTCAGGTCATCAAGAAAATAACAACTTTTGTTCCGTAAATATAAATATTGGTCCAGGTGACTGTGAATGGTTTGTTGTCCCTGAAAGCTATTGGGGTGTCATGAACGACTTCTGTGAAAAGTAAGCTGGGCGTGCTGTTTTTCTCTATTTTTATCAAGTTCTCTGTGCCTTTCTCAGACCTAAGGGGGGAAATTACCGAGGGTGCTGTAAGAGGACATTATTTTTCCAGTTTTCCATGCAGTCAGAAAAGTCTTTTAAAATAAGTCAAAATGCAAAATCTAGAATTTATACAAAATATGGTATTTGTACAATGTATAGAAACTTGGATTGTCTTGCTTTCAAAAATTAACATTTGGGTCCATTATTTGTTTTTTTTTTCGAACACAGGAATGAAGTATATACAAGTGAGAGATTGGTAGTAGCTAATGCTCGCCTAGGTTCAAGATTCCAATTTATACTACATTAAGATGGAATAAGAAGTTTAGTATAAGCATAGACTGTGTGCTAGCAATGTGTATTGTGTGGCATCAATCCAGTTTTTGTAGCATAACATTTCCACATCAGAAAATCCATCTTAGTCCTTGCTGTTAATCTAGGCACTCTATCATGCATGTTAAAGCTGCCTCTACTGTTACCAAATGGTGATGCTTTTATAATGATGTCATGACTTTCTAGAGCTATTGCAGTGGACTGCTGGAACAAAGCTGGGGGTGAGGGCGTTGGGGTTTTGTTTTGGTTTGTTGGTGTTGGGTTTGGTTTTTTTTAGGAGTGATGGACTAAAGTATTTTCCTGGTGATGTATGCTATTAATCTTTATTATGATTAATGTACATGTTGTACACAAGCAAGTACAGAGTCATTGGTATTTTGGCATGGTTTCTTGCTGCATCTAGAGGGAGAGCTCAGACCCCAGGAGGTGTCATGGCATGCTTTGCATACACTTAAATGTTTGTAGCTTGCTGGAAAAGTTGAGGTGCTCTGACCATTGGGGAAATACTTGGCCAGCTTTAAGACTGGGGTTTCTGTGTTGTGCCTTGTGTTGAGTGGATGCTTTAAAAACAAACAGAACACACCCATGCACCACCACACCTCACTACACACACACCCACAACCCCCCGTCTCCCCACCCCCCACACCCCCACCCCCCACCCCCCCCCCCACCCCCCCCCCAAAAAAAAGGAGGAGCAATTGTCTCCCCTAATCATGTTAGCATTCAGGCGGTAGCCTCTGAAACTGACCTAAAGGAAGAGATTTTTCTTCTTAGCTTTCCCAGTTAAAACTGGACTAAACTCTTGACTTTTCTTCAGAACTTTTCCAGAGCTCTTCAGATTCATCTCTGTATTTTCTGGCTGTCTACTGACCACTGTTCATATTTCATCCACCTTTACAAAGATTAGCCATCTCAAAATTGTAATTGTACTCATGCAATTGCAGAGTCTCTGATGACAACATGCCTTTTACCCCCATGACGCTGTCCTCCTGAGGGTGACAGAGAAACTAAGATCTTGATAACCTCATAAAATGTCTAGAGTGCCTGATGGAGGCACTGAATTGTCCTTGAAAACAGTGAATTGCGAATGATGTGTCATGGTGCAGTATAAAAACAGTATAAAATCAGGATAAGGATGGGAAAGAAGTGTGTATTTTGCATAACCATAGTGGAAGAGTTCGTGCTTAGGAAATCCATATGGACGTGTTTTTTCATGCTTCTCAGGAGGGTCGACATGTCGTGGCTGAATATAGCATAGACCTGTGGATCACGGTTGAGATGGTGCCAACAGGTTGCTTGTTGGACAAGCTTCACGTGCATAAGCTGCCAGTACGAGTACATGGTTGGCATTGTTCAAAACAGAAAGCGTTCTTAAGAGCTGGTGTGGTCTGTGTATAAAATCAGTTCCTGGTTAAAAAAGCAGCATTCAGCACCAGTCTCACACTAGATCTGACCAAGCGTTAATAAAATGCCACAGCATAATTAAAATACTGGGAAATTTGAAGGTAAATAGAACATAACTGGAAGCCATAAACTGGCTTCACATGGGCAGCCAGATGGTCAAGTGTTTTAATGTATTGCAGCCTGTGAACTGTGGAATTAGGATCAGGAATTTTACAGAGTAGTCCTCCTGGGTCACTGATTAGATGCAGAAAGCATTTATCACAGTGATCAGTTTTCACAGGTAATTTAATTGAAGTATCAACCACTCATAGCAGATAAATGCTGAAGACTTTATTTTTCCTATTGTTTCAGGAATAACATGAATTTCCTAATGGGATCTTGGTGGCCAAACTTGGAAGATTTGTATGAAGCCAATGTCCCAGTTTATAGGTTTATTCAAAGACCAGGGGATTTGGTGTGGATAAATGCTGGCACTGTTCATTGGGTTCAGGCTATTGGTTGGTGCAACAACATTGCGTGGAATGTTGGCCCTCTTACAGGTATGGTTGAGTACTGCCTGTGCTGAATTACGTAATTAGGTAACGTTGTACTACATTTGCAACAGAAACTGCCATTTCTTACTAATTTACCATGCTTTACTAGATTAAAAAAAAAAAATTACTGTATTTTAAAACATTGTGTTGAAGCTTTAAGTAATTCCATTGGTAAGAGGAAGAGAAAGCAGCAAAAATGCAGTCTTTGCACTTGTTCATTTAATGGACTTGTAAAAATTACGATTGTGTAGCAAACAATAGCAGAATAAACTATTTAGATTAATTCATACACTCTGTCTTGTAGGCAGGCCATTTCTTAACTTTTTTCCCCAACCTTTTTTCTACCCAGCAGACTGCTCTATAGCTTGCATATGACTTAAGGACTTGTCCAATCTAACTTTCTCAGGGCGACAGATACCTAATCGCTTTTCAGTGAAAGCATCGGGAAATGCAAACAGTTGTAAAATTTTGTTCATAAAGTGAATATTTTTTCCAGACCTTCTGCTCTAAAAGTCTTTAGTTTTGAACTGTGGTCTTGGAAGGTTTTTAGATGTGAGAATGAATGGAAATCTCACTGCTAAAATGAGATTCTGTCAAGCATTTGAAGAGAATGTACTTCCAAAAAACTCCCCTTTTCTTAAATAGTTTAAGGTGTGTCTTTATTTCATTATGGTGCAATAAATAGTATATCTCCACGATTGCATGACTGACTGATACAGAGCTCACGTGTTTAGTCACAGTAAATTTTGTAAAACTTTTTTTTTTTAAAAAGGGCAGGGTGAGTAGGCTGCTTAATGAAAAAGTCTGACTCATTGCAACAAATCTCTCGAGGTGCAGTCTTCCTTTTCAAGACAAATTATATACCATAGCATTGTAAAAATATGACAAAGAGGAATAGAGTGAGATGTAGACATTTAAAATATAGACTTTTTTTATAATCTGAAATATTTGAAGATTTTTTTAAGTAACCCTTTTTGAAATAGTGCTCTCTGTTCACCATAGAATTGAACATTTGTCAGCCAGTTATTTTCAGACAGTTGTTGCTGTTGTGGTACTGTGCATTCTTTTAGCATCATAAATACACTTTTTAAAAGAAATTTTATAGAATTCAAGTGTAGTTGGGATTAATGGATCATTGCAAATGAAGTTTAATCTAGCCTGAAAAGGTATTAATTTTGGTTATAAGCAAATGATTTTGGGTGTAGTTGATAACTGTTTCTTAACTTCACTAATTGCTTCTGTAATTTTGTTTTTGTGTAGCTTGTCAATATAAATTGGCGGTGGAACGGTACGAGTGGAATAAACTGCAGAGCGTAAAGTCCATAGTACCCATGGTTCATCTTTCATGGAATATGGCTCGAAATATCAAGGTCTCAGATCCAAAGCTTTTTGAAATGATAAAGTAAGTTTTACTTATTTGAACATTTACTGTACCCAGTTCCTCTTCCAGCATAAACCAATAGTTGGTTTGTAAGTAATCCTTTGTAAGACTTTTCCATTCCCGACAATCAAACCAGAATTATTTTACAATCTGTTTTTCAAATAATCCATTTATAAATACAATTAATTTGATGTTATTGTGGCATAGCTTTAGAATGATGTAATTACTTTTTTGTTAAACATTGCATAGACTTAATACACCAGTTTACAGAAGTTGACTTATATGACAAAAGCTGTTCAGAGTACATACCATCAGAAATAACAAAATTAGGTCATCAACCCAAATATTAGAATGTTTAGTCATTTTTACAGCAAAGTTAAACTTAATTTTACATTCCTAGAACCTCTAGTTAGTGCTCACACACTTCATTTGGAGATCCAGTATAAGTGTTTAAATAAAGGAAAGTAGGAATTTGAAAGCCACCTTCTCTTGCTCTTCCTTCTGAACAATGAATTAATTGATCTGTAAAATGATAAGTGAGTTTAGTGACATTTCTCATACACATATTCCAAAATGCAAGAATATTCCAGGCTCGGAGCACATTCAGTAATTTATTTATTTTTTTTAAAAAGTTCAACTTCAAGTAAATACAAATCATGTTGCAGCATCGTTATAGCTAGGTCAAGGAATGAATGGACATTTCAGCATATATTGTACGTTTGTCCTAAAGGAAGTGGGGGGAATAAATTCCAAAGCACATTACTCATCATGAAAATACTCCGGCAGCAACACTTTCTGTTTTCCTTAAGCCTACCAAAGAAGCTTACGGCTTGAGCACTTAGTTTTGTCAACATACTGGATCCACAAGCATTGTCCTTTTATAATTTGCCTTGAAATGGACCTTTAAAAAATGGGTGGGTTAACTTACAGAAAAAGAGCAAAGAAAAATAATTTCTTTTTTCTCCCTAGTAGGATTTATTGATGACATGTGAGTGAGACACCTTTTCACAGTAGGAATTTAATTTAGACTTGAACATCTGTTGCAGAATGGTGGAATTGGTGAAATGGTAACTTTGTAAGGATCAAGAATATTGGAATTTGAAGACAGGGAGATTTTTAGTCACTGTAAAGCTAGGTTTTGGAATAGCATTTATGCGTGAATACTTTCTTAAAGTCTAGTAATACCTAGGTTGAAGAAAATCTTTACTGAAGGCTTGACAATCCTGCCCCTTCAATTAAGCTATTAGTGCTCATAGTCAGGATGCTAGCTGTCATAAAAAGGAGAGGAGAAACTGAATAGTTAGAAATGAGAAAAAGAAGCAGGTTGTGGGAGAGAGGAAGCCAAAAAGGCCATTTAAAAAAACAACTCACAAACTTACTTTACAGTTATCTTTATATATCTTCCAAAGCCCAGCAGGCATCTATTCTAAAGCTTGAAACAGTTCTGTAATGTTTTTGGAAATAGGATTTTGATTTTTTGGCACCTGTATTTGCATTTGTACACGTTAAGGGTTTTTTTTGCCATGGTTTAGGCTTAAAAGGAGAAAAACATGACTGAGCATAGCATCCTTCTCCAAGAGAATCTTTTAAAACATTGAGAAGAAACACAGCAGACAGAATGGTGGTTTTCTATTGTCTTGCTGGCTGCCAGCAGCTGAGCTTTTTCTAGCGAGAGACCTAAATTTTAGGTGTACTTCAGAAATAAACAAAGATGCTGAGGAGCAGATACAATTGGTCTTGTATGCGTTGTGTTTTTTCCAGTCTACTGAAACTATTTCCAGTTTACTTGGATTAAGCCCTCCATCCAAGTTAGTTGTCAGCCAAACCCCAAGTTCTGTGCTGTGTGTGCAGAGGGGAAGAAGATCCAATGATGAGCTCTGGTTTGTAACATCCAGTAGCAGTTACCTCTTCATTGTAGGTTATGGTATAGCTGTTACTAGAAATGGGTGTCACCAGAACAAACAGTCTGGTATCTGACCTTGGCTTTGTTAGCATACTGGAAATGCAGAAACCTTCACGATCTCCTTAAGATAGGAAAGTAGTTGCGTTATTATTTTTTTTTTTTTTATGGACTGCTTGTCTGCAGGAAAATAGCACCAGCTGGCAAATAGCTGTTGTCTGTTGCTCCTGGATTTTATGATGTACAAAATATAGACATTTGTGTGTGTGTATGCGTGTGTATAAGAAAACACTTGAGAAATAGTGATTTCTGATACAGCTGGTTGAATTTCATCTTGAATAGCTGACTTTTCGTTTGTCATTGGGGAAAAAAAATGTTTCGGTGACACAGCTGTCATCTTTTTTGCCAAAATGCAGGCCTGTATCTAAAATTGTACATTGAAGATACCTGAAGTGTTTAGGTAGTTCAACTTACTCTCTGGGCCTTCTTAGGTATCAGAATAGCACAAAAGAATAGCTCTTGGAAAATGATAAAAATTAATTTGGAATTCCAATTTGAAACACAAATACAAATATTTCTTGTTGGTTTATGTGAGAGTAACCACTACAGAGGCAATAAACTAAAATTTAAGCATACATATAAATATTGGAAACCAGATTAATGATGAAAAGAAATAGAATAGCAGTATGGGAAAAAAAATAATAGAAGGAAACTTTGATTTTGCAAGAAATCTGAAGCTTCTTTATATTTTTAGTTAATGTACAACTTGGTGCTGTCCAGATAAAAGGCAAAGCAAAAACTAAACCTTTCTCCTGAGATGTCTTTTAAAGATTTGATATTAACAGTAGAATCATGAGCAGGAACACAGGCAGACAGAATGATTTAAAACTTGACTGAGGGAGCACAACCCTCAAGAAAAGAAAAATGAACTGCAAACCTCTTAGATGAAAGCTAGAAGGACTTTTACAAATGCATCTGAGCAAGAGAAGAATTTTAGAGGTAGTGAGAACATAGTAATAAGGGCTTAAAAAATTAATTCCAAAGTAACTGAAATACTAAGTTCTTTGACAAAAATAGTTTTAAAAACATAAAAGAACTTGACGTGGGAGAAATGATTCTGCACAAAATCATGAAGCCAGATAAAATACATTTTGGTATCAGTAGGGAAGATACATTGCTGAAAGATAAAAAGAGGTCAGTTTTGCATTGCCATTGAGATGGTCTCCACACTTTGAAAAGTTTTACTGGATATTTAATATTCAAACAGGTTTCTCAGTGCCCTTCTAGAATAAATCAGGATGATGTCCATTTTAAAATTTTCCTCTCTTAAATATTTGAATTTGACTGGACATGATTTACTCAGGTTCTTTATGCCATACCTGTAAAGAATTTGAGAGAGAGATGGTCCAGATTTTCTTTTTACTGAATTCTCACTGTATAAGAATAAAAGGGGGCCTAAAATACTAAAAGCTGACATCATTTAACTTACACGTTGTGACTCTGCTAGACACCTTTTCGGCTTTCTTTAGGCTTCCCATACTTAAGAAATTGTGGTGCGTTTCGAAAGTGGTAGTTTGTATGCTTTCTCCATTCTTTGACAGCATGAAATAGTTAACATTTATGTTTTCAAGTGCCATAACTAGGATCTGAATTTTATCCAAGGAGGGAAATTTCACCTTCTAGCTATTGTTTTTGGCTTTGGTTGCAAATTTGGCAAACATTGCAGTAGTGTTATGTGTGGGTTACATTTTGGGCAATTCTTTTTTCACAACTGTAACACTAGAAAACTCTTTGAAAATCACACTTTGAAACTCTTTGGAAGTCGGGAGTGGAGCACAATGGTGGCAAGTGTGCACATGTGCTTCCAGTTGCTCTTTGGCATACCCAAAGACTTTTCTGGCTAACAGCAGAAGAGAAGAGAAAAATGGTAGCTTTTAAGTTTATTTGAAATCAGGCTGTATTGCAGAAAAGAATGCTATACCAAAGTTACTAAACTTATCAGACGCACATTTACTTTAGCCCAACACTCAAGTGAATTAATACATGATCTATTACATATGGTTGGCCTTAGCAACGTAAGTCCCATTAACATCAAACTTTGAGAGTGTTGATGGAGTTACAGCTAAATGAGCTGTTTAATTTTCTTGAAATTCAGTATCTGAAAATATGATGTTTAACATAGAAACATGCTTTCAGTTTTGCATTTTTTTACGGTGACGGTATTAATGAAGCTATAGCCTTGTTTTTAGTGAAGATGAACAGTCTGAGCGTATAACATCAAGAGGAGAGTATCTCAAAATAAGCCTAAAATTCTATTAACTACTTGGAAACACATGAAAGAAACATTTCAAAAAAAAGAAAAAAAGAACGTATATATTACATTTTTAAGGCTTTAAAATGGGAGAAGGATCAAGCTGAAAACATTTTGATAGAACTTGTAAGCACTTTGTTTTCTGTCCAATGTTTATTCTTCCCCTTACATTTTTTCAATCTTCCTTCTGCATCTAATGAGCATGTAACGTAACCACCCTGTGGAGGAGAAAATTAAAGGCTGCAGAGGCTGCGGCTCAAATAAATAGGATGGCTAAGAGCTAAAAATTATTGTAAATAACATTGTAATTTAGAAATCCGGCGACCTATTTTGCCAGTTTTTTTTTTTTTTTTAGAGAACATCTGTAGCTCGTACGATGCTAGAAAACAAGTTAGACTTCTTAGCACAGAAGAGAACCATATAAAATTGTGAATATAAAATTATTTTTTTTATCCTTTACAGAAGTATGGCTGGGAATTGTTGATTTTAATTTGACATTTGACCAGTTCTTCATTCATAAAATAAGTGTTAAATTTTTTTATCCCTTTTTCAAAATTAATTTTTTTAACTATGGAGGGGCTTCCTTTTCTAATACCAACCTGTCTATTTTTTTTTCCCTTTTACTTGGCAGAAAATACTTGTAACAGGGTTTTTAGAATGTTAGTTAAAACAGTTCTTTTATAGGCTGTAGTCATTTATACAAAATGTAAACAGTTATTTTGAACTTGGCAGTTCAAACTTTTTGCTGCTAAATTGATAGTTCAAAATAAAATAATTGCTTTTGAAAACACATTGTTTTACTGTGCTTAAAAGAGCATTCATGCGTTCTAGTCAAAAATGAAGGATGTCTAGTCGAAAATGCCCTGTTTGCAGGGCAAGGGGGGCAGGACTGAAATGGAGCAAAGCACAGAGGTCCATACTGGTTCTTATTAGCCAGCTGTTTCTGAAATCCCGGAGGAAGAGGAAACTCCAGGTGCAGGGTCTTGGAAGAAATTAAGGCCTATATCTTGCTATAAAGTTGAATATTGAACTGAACATACCACTGATTTTGATTGCAGGTACTGCCTGTTAAGAACTCTCAAACAGTGTCAGACACTGAGGGAAGCTCTAATTGCTGCAGGAAAAGAGATTGTCTGGCATGGACGAGCAAAGGACGAGCCAGCTCATTACTGTAGCATTTGTGAGGTCAGTAGAAATATGTGTTGGTCCTGTGTACTACTGTAATATTTATTTAAATTTTGTCCTGTCTTTCATTGTTGTTGCTGTTCTAATTTTGCTTTTAAGTTGCAGCATCTACTATATGCTATAAGCACAGATATGTGATGCAATACTGTCTTCAAAGAGCTTATCAAGCTGTTTTTCTAGACATAGGCTGTATTTTGCTGCAGTCTCTTCTACCGTACTTCATGACATTGTTATACGCTAGGTCGATTTTCAGTTCTCAGTTATTATAAAAAGTTGTTATCCCTTCCTGCATATAATTTGATCTGCTGAGCTTCATTTTAAAGGTGTATCTGTCTTCATTTCAGAAGTCAACAAGAGCCCCAAAAGAGAGAGAATTTAAGTACATTTTCTTCACAGGACATAACCTTTTTGCTGAAATTTTTGATTCTACTTTCTGTTAATAGTTCCTTTAAAGTATTGGATAACAGTTTTCATGAAGCTTAAAAGAAAATAAATTTTTTCTACCCCTTGAAAATCAGTTTCTAGTTATTTTCTCACTGAGCCTCTTGGGCAGGATGAGCATGTGACTGAGTAGTAAGGAAATAAATCACAAACTTCTTTTGCAGACAAATTTAAAAAAGGAAAATTAGGGCTAATTGCTATAAATCCCCATGTTACTGAGCAACCCCTGTTCAGAGTATGAATCCTGCTTTGTCAATATTGATCAAAAGCTTTCCCATAGTGCTGTTAATGCAGACATTCTGAGTGTAGTATTAGTGGGTTTAGAATATTTCACTTTTCTGCTTGAGCCTTAGGAGTATACGTTATTCCCTGAACAAACCTAATTTTTCTCTTTGCATGCACAGGGTAAGGGTGAAAATCTTAAAGAAAATACAGTTTTTGTGGTTCAACTTTTTAAAAATGAAATTGTAACAGCTGACTTTCTGTTTCCTATCTAATAGGTGGAAGTCTTTGATCTGCTTTTTGTCACTAGTGAGAGCAATTCTCGAAAGACCTATGTCGTACATTGCCAAGACTGTGCACGAAAGATAAGCACGAACCTGGAAAATTTTGTGGTGCTAGAACAGTACAAAATGGAGGACTTGATGCAAGTCTATGATCAATTTACATTAGTAAGTCAAATTAATAAGTGGGTGCATAAATACATTATTTGTAAAGCAGTCGTAGGCTGTCTTGGTACTCCATTGTATGAGTACCGTGGACTTTCTGATTCAAATGGAGATATGGGTTGTGTGTGATATTTACAGAGCAAAGCGCTGAAGAGTCAGAATTATGTGAAATAGTAGAGTAACTTACTGCAGAACATAACCGCTGAGTTTTCAGGAAAAGTATGATGTTACAATTCATAAAGTTGTGGCTTTAAAAATCCAATAGAGATCACCTGAAGACCATAACTGGATCAGATGGAGATGGGAAGAATCAGGACAGTGAAGCTTGGAGAAACTAGCACCAGGTTCAAGAGCATCTCTAATACATTGGTTGTGGTATGAAGTCAGTATAGCAGCAGAGCATCCTATGCACTCAGACCCCTTCCTTCCCCTTCCCCACCCATCCCCTCCCAAATCAGCACTGTCCTTCTGCTTAGCAAGTGGATGCTCTCAAACAGTTCTGTCTTTTGGCTTGGGGCCTCCTTTGCATTTCAATTTAAAGCAAAAAGCCTCTTTGCCATTATAGCTTTGTGCTATATATGGCAGCCTCCTGCTTTGAACTGTGTCAGCACAACTGTCCTAACATTTCACCCAGGTTTCATTGTTTCAGGCAAAGATGGCTTGTTTGTAATCACAATGAAAGCGATGCTGGATTTATTTATAAGCCTTGCCTTTCTGTCAAAGGAGACAAATATTGGACTAAGAGTTATGAGAATTTCATGTTGAATTAAATACAACAGCCCTGAAATGGCTGTGCCTTTTGATTCGTTTCCAGGTGCTGCAGAAAATGTGTGTTTAGACAATTGTTCCATGTAATGCTTGCATGATAAGTTGTGACCTTTTGAGCTAAGGCCTCAAGGTTCAGGCTGGTGAGAGTGCGGGACCAGGTACTCTGAATTTAATTCTCTTCATTGGTCCTACAGAGCCTGAGGTGGTTGAACTTCAGTTCATACTTCTAGGAGCCCATTGTCGTTATAGTTTGTGAAATACTGCAATTTCGAAGTGATGATCTGTTATAGAAAAGCATATAAATCAACAGCTGTTCTCAGATACGTCATCCAGTTGAGTTGAAATGGGCAAGAATGTTTCTGTATGGAAAAGAGGGGGGGAGGGAGGGGTATTTTGTTGTCTGTGTTTATAATGTTATATAGGTAGCAGTGATGATGCTGTCCCTAGAACAAGGGTTCTCAACCTGTGAGCAGCTCCTTCCCCCACCAAAGCCTATACCTGCAGTCCTGAAGGGCATTCATTAATAATTGTTCTCTTGTGAAATTGGTGTGCACATTAATTTCTTTTAAAGGGGATACAATCTCGATTGAGAAGAGTCATAGCCTAAAAGTGACATCTCTCAGAACTAGAAGAGATGAGGTTTGTTGCAAGTCACAGGATGAAGATATTCTCAGATGGCAAAGGTGCAATAGGCCTAACGGAGAGGCTCTGTGTCGGGGGTGAAGTATTGGGAGCAAATATGGGGATCAGCTAGTGGAAGTGTTTCATGGGTGGGTACTATAGTATGATTAAAAGTATCTTTAAAGACTGTGGGCAACTTCTTGAAGGGATTCCGCATCATGACAGGACTGATGAGCAGGAAAAGAGAAGGAAATGCCATCAAAGATTCAGCATTTTGGTGGTAATGCCACAAAGTGCAATATTGGGAAATAGATAGGTATCTTATAGACTTTGTCTCCTGAAAGCAGGCAGGAACAAGCCACCTCGCTTACTTCACTCTTGGGGTGCTCTGGTGGTGTCTTCCAGGATTACAAAAAAAAAAAAAGACCAAAAAAACCCTAACTTTGTTCCCATGTCGGAGAATCTGAGACCCTTTCCACAGATACCGTAACTTCAGGGTTATATGTTATTGCTAAGGTAGAGGGGGGAAAAAAATGAAGCCCACAAGGCATTTAGAGAGATGCAAATGGACAATCCTTCCCTCCCCGCCATTGGTAAACAGGTTGAGAATCCCTGTTTTAGAGTATATAAAGATATATCCATACTGAACCCACATGGAGCTCTTTGCTGCCACAGTGGGACTTGTTTTGGCAGTTCACATCGTATTAACACAGACATCCCTACAGCATACTCCGGTCTGCAGTATAGGGAAAATCCTGATGCAGAGCAGTCATAAAATATGCGTTGTATTTGAGTAAGTTGGAAAAGAAAAGCCAGTATCCATTTGAAAAAGGCCTAAAGTGTAAAAACAGTAGCGCGTGTGACTTTAAACTCTCATGGTTACCGTTTGCGCAGGTCTTGGTTGAACAAATGAGTTTTACACCCTTGTAGAAAAGGTAATTTAATGTTTTCTTTTTCAGGCTCCTCCATTGCCATCCTCCTCATCTTGACATTTTTTCATGGACATTAAATGAAAACTTTTCTGATATTCAGGAAGTGACCCAGTTCTGCACCACTGATTTTTGTAGCTATCCCGTAAGGCTGCTGGCTGAAAGCTGTGTCTATGCAACCTTCCAAGTGCGGAGTGTCAACCAACTGGACAGGAGAGAGCACTGCCTCCTACTCCAGAACTCAAAACAAATAAAGCTCATCCAGCTGTACTTCAAAAAAATAATTCCATGTTTTGTATATATCTGACAAAACTGGCAACATTATACAGACTACTGACTTGAAGACCACCTCTTTTGTATTTCTCTGTTTCTGGGCTGATGAGTTGGTTTCATCCATTTTTCCCCTTCAGAATTTCCCTTGGAAAAGTACTAGCTTAGCTGGTCATTTCTTTGTAAGGTAGTTAGAAATTTTAAGTCTTTCTTTGGGCAACTTTTTTTTTTTTTTTTTTTTTTTTAATGTGAAGAGTTAGGTGATATAAATTTTTTACTGCTTTTATGTTTTTCTGTCTTGTTTTGAAACCATGACGGTTACACTTTTTGTTCCTAAATAAAATTTAAAACAATTAACAGCCAAGTCACAAAGATAAATGGGTTGCACATAGACTAAGGAATAAACTTCAGATTTGTGATTTTTGTTTCTAATCTTGATGTAAATTTACACTATTTATAAATACATATTTATTGCTTGAAAATATTTGTGAATGGAATGCTGTTATTTTTTCCAGATTACCTGCCATTGAAATTTTAAGGAGTTCTGTAATTTCAAACACTACTCCTATTACATTTTCTATATGTAAATAAAACTGCTTAGCATTGTACAGAAACTTTTATTAAAATTGTTTAATGTTTAAAGTTTTTCTATTGTTTGAGTTTTAAAAAGATTTTATGTACAGTGCCCAGTTTTTGTTCTCTTTTGAATCTGATTATATATATATTTTATATATACTCTTGTGCTTGTGTATATATATAATATATATAGAAACTCGAATATAAATATGTGTATAAAGATTTAGAGACTAAATTTTTCTCGTTTTAAGTTTTACATCTATGGTAGATTTGAGGTGTCTACTGTAAAGTATTGCTTACAAAAGTATGATTATTTTTAAAGAAATATATGGTATGTATCCTCAAGACATAAAATGACCTTCAGACTGGTTTATTGTTAAATTGCACTTTTTGCAATAACAAACCAATAAATAGTTGCTGCCAAAATGTAGTAGTAGAAAATAAGTAACGGCTAAACTTTAAAGCTCTTCGAGAAAATACTGGCTTTGACAGGAAGTTTGGCACTAGTTTTAGAGGAGGAATGAAAAAGGTGAATTTGAGTTTGGGTGGGGATGTTCTCTAGAATTCAACCAAATTGCAACTTATATATTACAATATGTTCTATTAACAATTTAAAAAGTTAAGACTGAATCATCTTGGCGTCATTGTTGACCCCAAAAAGGATGTTGTTTTGTGGTATACTATTGTATTTTCACATATTTTGTAATACGAATTCACTGGTAAATTTTTGAAGCACTAGGTTTATCTAGGACAAGTTTATAATATATCATTGTAACAGTTTGCAGTTTTAATGATGGTATTTATTTTAAGTTGCTCCTTTCTCATTAGCTTCTTGAACATGCATTAAATCTAAATTTCAAAATGGATAGCTTTCTTATCGATCAGAGTTGACTGATGCAGAAGGTTCTGCGTCAAACAATTTCTCATAATTTCTCATTAGTGGGGTATGTTAGTGATTGCATTGTTAAATTTTTTGTAATCGATGTGAAGTGTTAAAGGCGCAGAGCATGCTGATAGTTTCTTTTTGAACAAAAAGAATCGCCTCGGACATTTGTAGCTTCAAATGAAGGGTGTTTTAATGAAGAATCGGTACAGCTTGTCTGATGCTGTTACAACAGTTTGACTGTAGTTACAAACAACTTTCTCGCTAGTTCTTACAACAGCTGGACAAAAGGGTGTAGAGGTTAAAAACAAAAAAAAAAAGTATAACAAATGCTCTTGCCGGCAAAATTATCAGCTAGCAGTTAGGAAGCCAGTATTTGCAGTTCTGTAAAGATGTAAGTCTCAGCTCTTGATAACAAGCTCTACAAATCATAATTTTTTTACTTATGTATTTTATGCAGTCATAACTATTGTAATCTTGACAAACCATGCTGCAACTGAAAAGCTACTCCTTTACAGTAGTCTTAAACCCAAATAAAAGCAAGATAACTTACCTCAACTAACGGTAAACAAAAAGACCTCGTTTCTCAGTGCTGTAAAAGAATACTGCTAACTAGGGAAAAGAGCTACTGGGCGCTGATCAAAAGGGCTTTGTACTTTGTCCTCCCCTTTGGAAAAGAGGAGATGCTATTACCAAGGAAGGAAAATCGTATTTTGCCAATGAGCAAGTAGACCAAACCAGCAGGGCGTCAGGCACCGTTGCTTGCTCTGCTCGGAGGTTTTGTTATGGATTTGAACCGCTGCAGGGCTTTAAATATTTTGCGGTTTTCATACTTACTGATTACACTCTGCTCCTGACCGGTGGACGGTTTTGGTCTATAAGCTGCTATGATTTAGAATGCTTTTGTTTCATTTTATTAAAACGGCACAAGTTAATATTTACATCAGTTGTAGTTATTACGAAGCACTTCTGCATCTTAAATTACGAAGCGCATGATGGAAGCGAAACATTTGTAGTCACTGGATGTTTCCAAGCGTTGGCAATCGGGTGGGCGGGGGGGGAAGGGGGACTCCTGAGCTGGACGGAGGGGACAACTCGCTTTCCAAGGAGCCCAGTCTCGGGGCCCTTGAGCTCCGCAGCTGAGCCATAGGTTATTGTAGCAGGGAAATTAAAGATCCAAGTGTAAAAGGATGAAAATGGCCTAAGACGTGGCATTTATTGCAAGAATTTTTGAAACGTACAGGCTATTACAATAAAAGGCATTATGAGGGGATGGATAAAACCAGAGATAGAAGAAAAAAAAAAAAAGTGGCAAAAAGTTGAATTAAAGATAAGAGGGAATTAGAAATAAATAGCAACATTTGCTACTGAACTGTGGCCCTGAGAACTGTCCCGGAGGAGCGTGACAGCAAAGGGTATTCCATAAATGGGGAGGAGGAATAGTCGTATGTTTCTGAGCTTCATTTCAGTTCTTCCGTACATGCATTGTGTTGAACAGAGCATTTGATTTTTAAGCTTTCCTTCAGGTACATAACTTGGGAGCAATATCTCTTTGTTTTTTTGGACAAGTGAAGTCCTACCAGTGGTTACACTTTAGAAGTAGTGATGTTGGTAGCTATATCAGTAAGTAAGTAGAGAAAGATTAACTAGAAAGTGAGAAGTATCTAGTGACAGAAAATTCCCAAAACTTTCTGAATTTATATGGCAGAGAACTCGTTGATGCTGAAGACAAAGTATCCCAAGTCTGCGCCGTTCTAGTTGAAAAGAAGGAAGGACTTTCAAAGTTCTACTAAAATGATGTTGCTTTGCTTAAATGAGCACAGCTCAGCTCACTTGGGCGTAGTACAGCAGGTTCTTGGGACAAAGGTGGGCAGTGAGGACTGGGGACTCCGCAGCTGGTGATAATCCTGGCCACGAGTACGTTTATTGATTGGGAGATGGGAGGTGCAAGGATTCAACTGAGGTGACAGGGTTGGAGGGTGCTCATTCTTGGTTGCTGCCCTGATCCTGGGGAGGGGCTCAAGTGAAAATGTTATTTCACCTAGAGGGCTAGGAAAAGGAAAAGCCAGAGCTTCCCTGCATTTTTGTCTGGATCCATAGCAGAGAGTCGTGGCCCAATGATCCAATGTCTTAAGATGGGGCCAACAGATGAGGGTTTGGGGGGGAGCTTCGTCTCCCATGGCTGCTTTAGCTGGCATGGGAAGCGGGCAGAGGAAGCACTCCAGGTGGGTGACCAGCACGCCATGCAGCGTGGGGAAGAGGCTGATGCGGGCAACGATTTACTGACGGGGCAGGTCAAAGCCAACCGGTATTGACGGCTTCCGTTGTGGTGACACTGACAGCAGAGGAAGGAGGGACGCAGGTGGTGCCCAGACAAGTTCAAGCAATCTCGGTGGAGGGTGGCTACCTGTGGGGCACAGGATGCCAGGGAGGAAGCGGCTAGCAAGGCAGTGATGCGGGCATGGGGCCTACCCAGCCCCGGGGCCCACAAAAAAGCAGCCTTCCTCCAAAAAGGGAAAAGCGGGATGTTTGTAATTGGGGAAAAGTTGTGGGGGAGGTGGGGGGAGATGGCAGATTTCCATGTTGGCGCCAGGCGCTACGTGCAAAGCTAAAGAAAACAGCAGGTGGAGAGGGAGAGCACCCAGGGCAGGAGGTTCCATGGGGTGGGGTGGGATGCCCTGTGTCTAGGCTAGGAACAGGGGGACAGCCCCCAAGCCCCACAGGACCTGTCGCCCTGGGTCTCAGGGAGCCCATGGGCTGGAAGAACATGAGTGGGTGTCAGTGGCCTTGTGTTAGAGGAGCGGTGCTTGGTGTCCCCTCACAGGCTGGGCTTTCCCACCGCTTGTAGCAGCAGGGGTGGTGGTGAGGCGGGGGGGATTGCTACAAGGCGCCTGCCTGTTAAAAGATGAGGTACGGGGTGAGAGGCACGCGTCCCCCTTTAATTTGGGAGGCCATAAAAACATCCTGGGGGGATGGAAGACGGGAAAAGGTATCTCACAGTGACAACAACAGGGAAGGCTCAGCTTCCAGCTTCACCCCTTGGGCAATAACATCAGCCATGGGCCTTGTTGAAGCGTTAAAATACAACTGCTGCTGCCCCTGCCTGGGGAACGGCAGGGCGTTGGGGATACACAGCAGTTTGGACATACATGTGGATGTGGGATGGAAATGGATTTATCGTTAGAGCCCCCTGCCTCCCTCCTGTCCTGCCCTGAGCTCTTGACGGGCGATGGTCCTCTCTTGCAGAAGGCAGGATGGAGCACCACTCTCAAATGACACGTCCCACAATTTTTTCCTGGCAGGAGGTGTTTTCTAGGCCTGGTTTAAAGGTGCGTGGTTGTCCAGGATGTAGGAAATGACACGTGGTTTGGGACTGAAGCTGGTGAAAAGGGATACCAAGCCAGAATGGCCATAGGAGAGAGCAATTTCAAAGTAGCAAAGCCTGGGCAATGGTTAATTGATGTGCTAATGGTTAAATGGGATAAAGAACTAACTCCTTTAATTCATGGAGCTGGGAGATGCTTGAAAGAATCCCACCCAAAGGCAAAGTGTACAACCTGGCCTTTGCCAGAGTCCATGGGAACACGAAATGTGGTATGAAAGAGTCGGCTGTCAAGTACACGCAAAAACTTAAGAGTCACTTAAAGGGGCAGAAAGGACACCACAAGAGAAGATGGAGAGAATTAGTAGTGTAAGATGTGTCCACTGACATCTGGCTGGGCTATAATTTATACCAGCCTTCCCGGCAGAAAGAAACATCAACAGGAATAAAGAATATCTTCAGCCCTTTCCTCCTCTGTACTTTTCAGCCCCAAACCAGTGGGAAATGGAGTAGTCCTTGGAGGAAACTGGACTTTCCTTGCGGCAGTGATCAGGCATCTTTAGCTTTCAATGCCACGTGCAAAGTGCAATGGGCAGTTTATGTCCTGGCCGCTGCTGGAGTTTTAATCTGTTCAATTTTAAGATACAGCAGTTTTAATCCGTTCAGTTTAAAAATATGGAAAGTTTAAGGGTTCAAGGGTTTTTTTCCCAGTGGGCTGTCCCACAGGCTGCCTGACCTTCACAGCAGTAACTCAAAGGATGGTTCCAGAGCCTGGGGAAGGCTGAGGGGTGGGCAGCGGGTGCAAACAGGGTTTGGTCACCTCCTGCCTGCAGGCAACTTTCAGGTGGGTGCAAAAATGAGCTTTTTAAGAACCAAACTGGACCTCAGAGAGCAGTGAATTTTGGTTGGTGGAAGATAAGCAAGCCACCAGGAATAACCTCATGTGGGCTGTGGAAAAAAAAAAAAAAGGCAAGAATAATAACTAGCAGCCAGTTACAGTTGCCACAGGCTTTTTTTCAGGGGGGAGAGCGGAGGGGTTTTTTGAGGGCAGTAGCACTGGGCAGGGTGTCCAGCGCAATGCGAGAAGAGCATCTGCCGCGGTTCGGTTCCAGGACTCCAAGGCCAACCTCAAAGGGCAAATATCTTCATCTGGAAACACTTTCCAGGGGCTCAGGAGCTGCTGGCAGGCTCATGGCTCTGTATTTCTGTGCAGGACCTTGCCTTGCTCATGAGATGCCAGCGTTACCTCTGCTGCCCTGGATTGAACGCTAACGATTCGGGGACGTATTCATTGCAAACAGGGCAGCTCCGCCAGCTCCTCTGCTGGGCGTCAGGAGGAAGGAGGAGCAGGGGGAGAGCAAATGAGGCCAGCCCTGCTCGTATCCCCCATGGTGTTTTAGGAGCCTTTTAGCAGCACAAGGGCAGTTTGCTCCGAGTCCTGCTCGTGGAGGACCCAGGGCAGGGCTGGGGGCTCCCCCACATCCCCTGAGGCTACATCAGCCTGGGGAAAACTGTCAGCGGGAGCTGTAAGGTGCGTTGGAGGGGGTTTAGGGCTGTTGCTCCTTAGTACTGTGCCCCAGCCTTTTATCTGCTTGTGCTTCCCAGGCTGATGGAACCCTGAAGGTGTTGTGAGAGTCTGCGGGAAGGTAAGTTTTTAGGTCGCAAAAGTGATCGTGGTTACTCTAGAGGAGGCAGAAGTGCCTGGGCAGCTTAGGGATGCTGATAAGAAGTCATCAGATAAGGGTGCAGATACCCGATAACCTGGCTGGCAGATTTAAAAATAAAAAAATTGGTTTTGGTGACAGGTTGCTTGAGTATAATGTTACTGAGAAATGGCAGTGTGGGCTCAGCCCCATGGGGCTGCCATCCCAAGCACTCACGTGGCACAATGCTGACATGTTTTGCAGCAAAATACTGCGCTTTGGCCAAGAACCAGCCTACAGCAGATCGTGGGCTGGTGGACATCTTAGGAGAAAAAGACCTCGGCTCTACACGGATTAAGTTTCTTTCATCGTTACCCATCGCAGGACTCAAATGCAACAAGAGATTTTGGTATTCCTAAACATGGATGAGAGAGAAATCGCTGTGTCTGTGTGCACTGAACCGTGTTCGTACTCTGTGGTTGTAAGTAAAGTTGCAGCCTAACACTTAAATCCTACTTCAGCATCTTTCAGCTTCTACCTGGGTAGGAATTCTACAGGGTTACATCTGACATGCAGCAGAAAACATTTCCCCAGAAAAAGAAAAATGAAAAGAACAGGGGGGAAAAAAAATCACTGGTTTTATAAGAAAGCATCTTAGAGGTGCAAATATACAATTTTTTAAAGGTAGAAAACCAAGAAGAGAAGGAGCAAAGTCTAGCAGGGCAAAAGCCTGGGCAGGCAAAAAATTGTTTGAACAAGTGCTCAGTGATCCTCCCTCAGTTCTGGTTAACAGAGAAACAAAATGTGTGTCAGTGGTTGGTGAGACCTTTGAGAAGCCACTTCTGCAGCAGCTGCAAAGTAAAAAGCAAAGGTGGGGTGAGTTTTCCAGCATGGAACAAAATGAGTTGGCAATTACCGTTAAGTGCAACTTCAGTTCCTAAATTTCAAAATCAGCGCAAAACACTGTTCGCGGACCTTGATGGAGCCTTTAGCAATTATTGCTGTGCTATGAAGAACACTGCAGATAAATGCTGTCTATGGCTTATCGACACAATTACAAGACCGGAGAACACAAGACACTGTATGAATGAAGTGCATGAAGTGCTGCTGTGTTGGAATAGGTATTTGATTGCCCTGTGCGCAGCAGACGCTGGCTATTTCAGCGCTGCCTGGTGTTTCTCCGGCCAGTCCCTTCGGCCCCTGCTGTATGTGCCTGAGGGCCTGGCAGCGAAACTTCACCCCCGCCGGACAGCAGCGACAAGATGCTTTTGGGGCACGATGCCGGGCAACACTCAGCTCTGCATTAATGTGGAGACGGCACTAGAAAAATCCATTTGCCTTTCGGCACGGAAACGTGCCCAGCCCCTGAGCTCCAGCAAAGGCCAGTCCCCTCCCCGCCACCTCCTCTCTCGCAGCAGTTCAGCCTGGGGGCTGTGGGGGCAGCCCCAGCGGAGGTGCTGGCGGCTGAAGGAGGGTGCCGGGGCAGCTCGGCACTTTGTCCCCTCACCGCCGGCTGGGCCGATGGGAGCTGCCAGGCAAACGGGGAACACGGAGACCTGCGAGGGAAAACACCAGGTTCTGCCGAGAAAGGCTCTTGGAAATAAGGGATAAGGAGGTTCGTGCTGGCAGATTTTGGCCCTTGGAGGCAGGGTAGAGAGTTGGAACATCTTGTTTCACTGTTTCCTTTCCTCCTTGCCAGGGATTACCCACGTTTACCATTTCTGCCTTCAGAGCAAACCCCCAGGGAGCTCACGCGCTGCACGGGAGGTGGATACAGGGCAGCGGTAGATGTACAAGTTAAGAAAGTGGGGGTTTCCGTGGCTGGAGAGAAGGGAAGTGCATTTCTTCTCATTTTCCGGAAGCCGGGTGGTGTGTCTGCTTTCAAAAACTTGAAAACACAGAAAAAAAAAAAAAATCTTACATTGACAGGGAGAGCTGCTCACTGACTGCTCTGTGTCTTTTTTTGCACCTCCTTCCTCCTCCAGTTACTTTGGCAAGCTATCGATCTGCCATAGACGGAACCCTCTTTCTCTCTATTCTGGCAAATCTCTTCGCTTCTTGAATGTCTTGTATGCTTTATGTGCTCATTTTGATGCTTTTTAGTTGCGCTCATCTCTCCTTCTCAAAATACATCACCTTCTCTTAACATTTATCTCCGTGCTGTCACTGCCAAGCACCCTTAGCGTAAGCTTCCCATGCATTGACACACTCCTTGTGTCTCAGCCGTGCTCATCACCTTCTCTCGGTGTATTTGATGCTCAGAGGGGAGCAAGAATTTGGGTTTGAGGGGCAAGTTGGCATTAAAAGGAACTTCCAGGCCAGAGAATATGATAAAGCAATTAGCTCAATATGGTGTGTAGATCTATGCCTGTCACTGAAAATTGCAAATCCACAGGGATGCAAGAAAAATAGCTCTTTTTAAAATAGACATTTATTTGTCTTCTTGGAAGGTGACTCATTTGCTTGGGCTGCCTGAGAAAGCATTAAGTGCCTTAAAGTTTTTAAAACTGTGGAGGCTTAATGTCCCTCCAACGCTCCTACACCTTAGTCCCCATTACAGAAATGCTGTTTTAAATGTTGGTTTAACTTGAATTACTCTGGGATTCTTTATTTGATTTTCTCCCATTTGCCTCTTGCCACGCTAAAATGCTCCGACCAGAGTCATCGCTTCCCTGCTGCACGGGTCACGTCTTTCCCTCCCCTGCCTCCCTCCGTTACCCACCGTGTGATTGACCTGAAAATCTATATGCCTCATCCTCACTTCTTCAGCTGGAGCTGTGTGGTCTTTCCGCACACACGTGTGCAGTCGCGTTGCCCCCTCTCTGCTACAGCCTGCGCATCTCCCCGCACGGGAGGCTGCTGCCTGCCCATGTACCTCCTTGCACCACGCTCCCCTGCCCGGGATGTCCTCTCCACATCAGAGAGCATCTTGCTCCTCTTGCTGATCATCTCTGGCTGCTCCTGATCTCCTCCCCTGTGTCTCGCCTTGTTTTTAGGTGACTTCACATGGCAAATCTTTCAGGTCAATGGCGTGCGGTTGACGTGGCGCGATGGACTCTGAGCTCAGCAGGCAGAGGCATCTGCTGCTTCCAGGGGGCTTGGAAAAGGGCTGGGGGACAGGAGCTTTGTTGGATGGAATGTTCTTTTATTATGGCCTTTTCCCCTGAGGTCTGCAGTGGTTACCAGCTCAGCAGGGGAAGGAAATTGTGATTCAATTAATAGGAAACGGACTAGAAAGAGCTGCATTTGCTTTTTTTTTTTTTCAGTGAAACCTCCTTCATGGTTTCTGAATCCTGTAATGTATTTGCCGTATCTGTTTGGATGGCAAATTCCCCCGAGCAGGGTTTATCCCATCTGATGTGGGGCAGCACCAGCAGAAGCCCAGCACTTCACGCCATGGTGTCCTCTACCCCGCCATGCTCCCTTAATTAAGTTGGAATTGGACAACCCAGCATTTTGGGTGATAATGACCTTTCCCTAATTCCTCTCTTCACAATTGGCTTTCGTCTCCTCTGGCACGCACCCGGAGGAAGTTTTTCCCCTGGCATCTCTCCAACTGTGGCAACTTCTAGGAAATAGTTTCTCTTCCCTCTTCCAAGATGCCAAAGCAGCTCGGGCCCGGGTGATGCCGCGGCAGAGCTCCTCTGCAGCCGGGCCCCTGGGGGAGAGATGTGACCTGGCAGCTGGGGCTGGTGGCAGTGGGGACATCCTCTAGGAGCAAACAGGTTGATGGCCACATTTCACCTTGGGGCAGGGAAAGATGTCCTCCTCCCCGGCTGCTTGCCCCCAGGCAAAGCTGAGGAGCATCACTGGGTGCTCAGCAAAGTCCTCTTTCATTTCAGTTCAAAAAACACAAAGCTCTCCGTTTCTGGAATGAGCAATTGCTCCTTAGCAAGGAGGCTGGGGTCACTCGGTCCTCCTGGAGAAATGACTTGTCTCAGCAAACATAAGTGAGTGAGGATGGTTAGAAGAAAAAGCAGCCTTGCAGCCACAGATGAAGCTGTTTTGGGTAAGATATCAAGAGAGCACAATCATGGTAGTTAATCTCTCAAAAAACCCAAGAAGGACGCAAGGAGAGACAGGAGGAGGGACATGTTCCTGAGCTACCAGGCTTCACCTGGGAGGAAAGCAAGTTCTCCAAGACCAATGTTTCCAAACTCTAAAAAGCACACAAGCATCAGATCAACTCTCTTGGACTGTTTTGGATCTATGAGAGGAGAGAAACTTGTATTAATCCACATACAGCCACTGACAGCTGCTTCAGATGTTGAAATAAAAAGTCTCTTGAGGGTTCCTGCCCTCTAAAATTAAACCATATTCATTTTTGCCTGACAACTTGGTTTTGATTATGACAAAGGTTTGTTCTGAATGAACATTTCCAGGCATGCAAAGCGGCTAGGCTGGCAAACGAATGTTTTAATAGATCTGGGATCTCAAAGCTGCCATGTGCCATTACACAGTGCTCTCTCTCCCTCCCACTCACAACACTGATCTTAAGATTGTTTCTCTGGATCAGGATAAGCTTATTTCCTTCAAGTTGTGGGGTGTTTTTTTTCCCTCCAAAAGCAGATATCAGTGGAAAATTAGGGTGTTTCCTTGAGAAGACAGTGAGTCATTAGTAGCTATGTTGCAATAGCCTTATTCATAAATACAGTTAAATTATTCACATCATTAATTTTATGGACATCACAAAGGTAAAGACTCCTTTTCCACTGAGGGAGATGTTTCCTTGGTCATCGGAAGTGGCTTCCTGGCCACGAACTGGGACGTCACCCCAGGAGCCCCAGCCCTCGTTCACGGCTTTTCCTGTGACCTTTGAAATTCACTTGGGCTGACACATCAGGCCAAATCTCCAGTGTTGTGTTTGGGGAGGAATGTAAGAAACAAGACAAAGAGGGATCCTTCTCCTGCTATGTCCTCCCACCACCCTACAATCCCTGACATGGGGATTTTTACTGCAGTCACCTCTCTTTAGGCTCATGATGCCTTGCGAAGCTGACCTCCCCTGGGAAAATCCTCCCATGCCTGTGCCCATCTGGTTATCCCGTTTTCCTCTGTGCTGTGCTCCAAAAAACCCAACTCATTCCAGGCTCCCTTGGCAGGATGAGCTCCCTGGAGCCCCTGCTCGAACTGCTGCTCTGCTCCTGGTTTTCTCCCCACGATGAGCATCTGCCTTGAATGGGGTCGTGCCCATCCTGTGTGTCGCCTGCCTTGGCAGCAAATAACTGAGCAGGGCTCCTCACTCACACCCCCTGCGTAATATTTCCGTCAGAACCGTTATTTGCCAACTTTCCTATAGAGCAGCAGCAAAGTCTTAGTTGAGGTGAGCTGCATGCCCCCCCCCACCTTCCCCCGTGTATTGACTCCTTACCCCGACAAATGGGGAGAATGGGGTGGGTTTTTACCTCATTTTGCTCTTAACAGATTTCCTTAAGCTACTACTATTTCTTCTTTGAGACACTGCCTGTGAATAACATTGCAAAATACTGATTTCTTTGTTCCTTGGGCCTCCTTGCGCTGAGATTGCGTGCTGGCCACAGCAGCTCTTCTGGCAGGCTTTCTGCTTCTGGTGTGTTTGAGAAAGGGTTTATTGTCAGCCTCCACGCTGTGAGCAAGTAGCTCCTTGGGTTTCTCTTCTGGGGCTGCCTTATTGTAGTCTTGCATCTAATTTGCCTAATTTCTGCATTTGATTTCTACTTTTTGAAGGGTGTCTGTTTGCTTTGAATCCCTCCGTTGTGCTACTGTTTAGCCACCTGGGGTATGTGTGTATTTATTTTTTTATTTCTTGTCGGTACGCATTTACTCTGAGCTTCTAATGTGGTGCCTTTAAACAGATCCCACTGTTGCAGGGCTCTTGAAGAAAGACTTGGGCAGACATCACAGCAGATCAGGCTTTCCTGTTGGGCTCCATATATGGCTTAGAAAGTTAAGTCATGAAGCGGCTCACAGCTGTCCTTGCAACCTGCAAACCTGGCTTCCCTCTAGAAGAGCTCACTCGTCTGCCACGTAGCATCCTTCTATCCTCGTCCAGCAGCAGGAGGTGATTTAGGGCGCTGTGCCAAGGGCCTTTGCCCCTACTTGCTCCAGAAGAAGCTGGCCAGTGTCTCAGAGCAGGAATGGGTGTGCTCACAGATCCGGATCTGCAGCAGGGAAAAGGAGGACTTTGTAGTTGCACCTTTTCCAGTAACTCTTAATTTTTGCCTCTAGTTCTGAGAGCACTCTCTCACTGCCCGTCAGTTAGATCTATGTTTCTGTCTAATTTATGAATAATCCTTCTCACAAAATCCCATGAACACTGACGTCCCTGAGGCTGACAGTCTTTTGAAGACTCTGGTCCAGTTAGAAAAATGCTTGTTGTTTCCACAGCATTTGGCCTTTTATACTTTCTCCTTGACTTTGCCAGTGCTGAGGGCTTAGACTAATTTTTAAGGTAAATATATGTATTTCTGGTAGAACCTCAGGGTCACATTCGTACTCGTGTCCTCCATTCAGAAGCTACTCTTTTCTGCCTTCCTTCCCTGGTAACTTTATATCGCTGTATATACAATCCTTCAGTCATGCAAAAGCTGTATTTTTAGAAAGCTCAGCTTGGCTCCTACCTAGGGGTGTGCAACCGTAAAGTTCAGCACTGCTTGGCCAGCCCTTCCCTGCTCTCCCTGCGCCTGGATGGACGTTCCTTCTTAGGCAGAATACTGAGAACCCAACACTACTGCTGGAAAAAAACATGTAACAGCTTAACTTCAGAAAGCCTTTCTCAAAGGAGGTTGACAAAACAAGTCAACAGTGGTTTGTTGGATTTTCTGGTCATTTTGCTCACAGAATTCAACAAAAGTGCTTCCTACACGGCTTTTTTCTTTCACACCCTTGTAGGCACAAAGAGAAACCCCTGTCAACGCTTGTCCCAAGGCAACTCAGCCATTAGATGGAAAGCCCCTGAGCACCAGGCATCACCCCTGGCCTTGCTCATCAGGCGGCTGCTTTGGCACTGGGGAGGTTTAATCCCGCACAGCCTTCACGTGGCCAAGGCACCCAGCAGGGTCCCCCTCTCCGGTGGAAGCGGACAGGCAGAGCAAGGAGCGCCATGAGTGGAAAAGGGGAAGGGATAAATAATTCATTTCCTGAAACCTGGACAGCCGTTCCCACCCCTTGCCCACTTGCTGAAGGGATTTCCGTTTTTAAACACCAGTGGTGATGCAGCGACTCCCTTCAGGGTTGTCTGAAATGGTGACAGGTGCCCTGACTGGTAAAAGAGATGTTTAATCCCAGCACTTTCCCCCAGCAGCATCATTCTTCCAGCACCTTTTGCCTCCTGTCCTTCAGCAGTACCTGATCTGTACACAAATTCCTGCTTTGTTTTGCTGGTAGAAATAGTGCAAACATGTAAGGGCACTGTCTTTACTCCATCTCCAGCTTGAGATAGTGGGGGAAAAAAAGAGTAAATGTTTACAGCTGCTCCAGCCAGAGCGGAATGAAAACCCAAAGGTGATCTTCTCTCTTGCTCTTTCTGTACCAAGAATACGAACAGAGGAAGGTTTTCATCCCTGTGAAAAGTCTCTGATTGTTCCTAGTGACTTGATTGTTTTTCCAGAGCAAGAAAAAACCCACTATTTTAAGACATCACTAGAGGAATGAAATTGACAAGTTTAAATTTTGAAAGGAAAAAAAAATCCAGCGTAACTGACAAGGTCCTTTTAAAATGCATAATACGCTGAACCTTACATGACGCTTCTGTGGGTGTTAGTCTAAAAAGCTATCTTTACATGCAATGTGGCAAATGAACTGTGCAAGACAAAGGTTGTAGCTATATGCATCCTTGCTGAGTAGTACTATAGGATTGTAGAGCTTGAAAAACTTGTTCTCTTAAAGCTCCATGTCCCCAGGGAAGAGGCTGGTGTATTCTTGTTCTTTCAAACACCTGAAAAGCTTGCTTTAGACTGACTCTTGCCATTTATACCTTGAGATTTAAGGAACAGAGCTTGCTGTTAAAAAAACCGCTAATCCCAGGCCTTTGATCCGTAAAGAAGTGAGGGGCTCAGGCTCAGAGAGTTGCTGCAGAGGGAGCTGGTAGAGGCAAAGGAGGTGCAGCTCTGGCTCTCGCTGGAGCTCATCATCCTTTTCCCGTTGAGGAAACTTTTGCCTGATTGTTCCTCTCGAAGGTTAGGAGAGGGCTGGGGGTCCTGTAGCCAGCCCCCATCCCAGCCTGATGGTAGCAGGGAGAGGTGAGAAGGTCAGTGGTGGGATTTAGATGGCCTTTAGGGCACGAGCAAGGAGGGCTGGCAGCAGCTGGAGCTACTTTACAGGGTAGGCAGCAGCCTTCAGCTCCAACTGGAGACGTGCCTTCAGCTCCAACTGGAGACGTGTGGAGAAAGGGAAACTTCCTCTCTTTGCTCCAGAAGAGCCAAAATGTAAAATCCAGCAAGTAAAACTATGCCAGAAACACAGTGTTTCTTTTTTCAATGAGAAAATTGGCTTACTGCTGCTGCCCCATCCCTTCTGGTGGGCTATGCGCAGATGGGTAACCCCACTATTTTCTTCTCCAGATTCAGCCACCAAACAGACCCATCTAACAGCTCCTCCTTTAGGAGGTCTTGTCTCCAAGCGAGATTTGTGGACCACAGTTTTAAGGGTTGACAGCTCATCACACATGATAGAGAGATCTGAGGTGAGAGGGTCTGGCCACCTCAGTGGTCACCCCTTGTATGGGGAAGGATCTCCGGTAGTCTCGGGGTCAGTCTCCTGCCCAGTTTGGTGCCATGTTCAGCCATGTCACTATGCTCTTGCTTTGAGTCTCCCAGCAGTGGAGTCCTTGCAGCTCCTGTATCCATTTCCATGCTATTCCGACTGCAGCCCATCTAGCCTACTAGCACGTAAGCTCCCATGCAGAACAGATTACCTCCATCCTTTTATTGCTTTTAAAAAAAATTGTTTGAAGATCTTTATCAGGTGACGCTCTCTGGCTTTCCATCTGTCTTTTCTTCTCTTTTCACTTTTTCTGGACGTCTGGGTCATCCTCACCCTTCCTTGGGGTCTCCTGTCAGTTGTTCAAGTCTTCCTTGAGGAGCAGTGCTAAAAACCTACCAATACCCTCTGGCTGAGGCCATCCTCATACAGAGGAGAGCAGATGAGCTTGGCCATTTTCCCTAATCCATAAGAAAGAAACTGTGCACGCCTCTCCCAACCCCCCAGTGGACTTGCCATGAGTAGCTGTTTTAATTTAATTTCCCTTTCCCTGAAGTTCATGTTTGTTTGTGTTTAATTTCAGGATGGCTACCAACCTCCTTTCAGCACTGAATTAGAGAAACAGAGGATAGAGTGGCAGCCAGACTCACTTATTAATCAAATGAATGTGTCTTGGTACCGTGGTGCTGGCTCTTGTGGTTTCGTAACATCTCATGACATTCAATACTTTTGTTAAAGCTCTACTTTCCATATTCATGTGATAATGGGAGAAGCTGAGGTTTCACTTAGGAAGTATTAGCAATAAAGTATCTGGAGCACCTGGCTGTAGAGAGTAATTGGCAAATAGGACCCAAGTGCATCCTAAAGTCTCAGGAAACCAGAAGCCAAATAAAAAGCACCTGCAAACAACTGTTGTTGGCTGAGCTTGCAACTAATGTGCTTATCTGGCTGCTCCTGTGGATGGGAGCTGTTGATCCTAAGTTCTCCAACATGCCACGATATTTTCTGGATAGCCCCTTGTGGGAAGCTGG
Source organism: Rissa tridactyla (assembly GCF_028500815.1). Lineage (NCBI taxonomy): Eukaryota > Metazoa > Chordata > Aves > Charadriiformes > Laridae > Rissa > Rissa tridactyla. Next base: position 97,851,237 of record NC_071466.1, read on the forward strand.
GAGGTGGGTGGAAGAGGCATAAAGTGAGGCAAGAAATTATCACCCACAAAAGCTATGGAGTGGAAAACCTGGACCTCCAACACCCCCAGGACCAGATGTTAGGAAAGTGGCCCCCGCTAGAAGTGGGGTGCTCTGTGTGTGACCAGATACCAGATATCAAATATCTGCATGTGTTTTCCTGGTGATACACAGCGTCCCTGCCAAGGGCGCTGGTTGGGAAGTGCCGGGAAGCGTCAGAACGGCCCAGACTCAAGGGGCACAGATGCACCTGTGACATTTGGGGGCACGTGGCCACTTCAGAGTCTGTGTCTCAGTGGCATTTCCCCCTGCATCGGCCATATCTGAGTAAGAGGGTGTCTGAATGAAGACGAGGGTGCAGAGCAAATAGGCACCGGGCGCGTTGCTGCTGGAGGGGAATCAGTTTTTACCGATTTTCCAATTTCTGTGATGAGGGCCTGTTTCAGCCAACGCTGCCAGGGTGCTCTCTCTTTGGTGGGAGGAGTGCATGAAAAATACAATTTAATGTCATTGTCAGCTGCCTTTCCTTCCCAAGGGGCTGTGTGGGGCAGGAGGCCGTGGTGCGAGCACCATGGACACATGTGAAGTAGCTGACTGAAGATGATCCTTAGAGGAGCGGTGAACTACGCTAGGTAAAACCGTGACTGTCGCTTGCTATGGGCTGCCCGTACACAGCCCCCATCCCCTGAGGAGTCACCATGTTAAAACACTCTACTAGACAAAATATGGCAGAAAATGCAGTTTTACCAACCTCTTGACATGAAAACTTTAAAAATATCTGGGATATGGGGCATGCGCTATCGGCATGCGATAAACAAGTGAGCATAAAGGCAGCTGCAAACTACTTGCAAATAAAGGAATCTCTGAGGCTGCCTGTGAGACTGGTGGAAGACTTCTCCTGCCATCCTTGTCCTGCTATGGAAGTGTTTTAAGTTGTTTTAAGTTGTTACCGGGAACAGTTTGCAAAAGCTTACACAAAGCCACCGTCAGAAACAACTTGAACGCAGAGAGGAAAAAATTGCTCGAGAGTTCTTTTGGGAAGGATTGGGTTTGAAATAATTGCCATTTATAAATTAATTTCACATCCTTTTGGAGCTTGGCCTACTAACATTTCAAGGTTTGACTGGAGCTGGCAGACAGGGTGGGCACTGATTCCAGAGCCTGACTGCCAAGAGAAAGGAAAATGCTAAGAGAAAAAAAATGGCAATGCAAAAAAACCAGGCCAGGGAAATATAGGGAAATGAGATTTAGTTTAGGAAAATTATTGTTCTGCCATGGACTGATTTTATGGCTGGCATATTAGTCACAGTCTCACATGAGCCTGGCCTTTGTAATTGATGTCTGAAGAGAAACTGGCGGTCAACTCAGCTCTCCACACTTTAATAATTTTTAAATCCATGATTCCGTTATTTTTAATAATTTTTTTTAAATTCATATCAAAGTCTATTGAAAGCAGTGGGGAGATTCCTTTCAGCTTCAACAACTTTGAAACAAGCTGTGTGAAAATAGATGCCATGTGCCTCAAGACTTCTGTTGCAGTCTTGTCAACCGAGTCCAGCAGCAGGGTAAGACCATGACTCTTCCATTTCTTACACCCGACGTTTTAGGACCATGAGTTCTCAGGGCCCAGCTGAAGCCTGTGTGACACCTCTCAGTCCTTTGACTCAATGACGGATTAGACCTGAGAGATCTGGGCTTGCTCCTGCCGTTCTCCAAGATGCTGAGCACATGCATCCCCTCTGCATTTCCCTGGGCTGGTTTGTTAGCAGAGAGATGCTCTACTGCCCAGGAGACATTTTGCACAGAGCCATACAATAGATGAATGGCTCATTTCCAAAAGAAAATATACAAAAACCATGTGGACAGGATGGAGAGGGTCCAGAGAAGGTCCACAAAGATGATTAAAGAACCGGGAAGCCTGCCGTATGAGGAAAGGCTGAAAGCATTGGGTTTGTTCTGCCCTGAGAAAAGAAGGCTAAGGGGAAACCTTATCACCATGATCCAGTATTTAAAGGGTGGCTACAAAGAAGATGGAGACTCTCTTTTTACAAGGAGTCACATGGAAGAGAGGAGGGGGACTGGGTAGAAGTTACTCCTGGGGACATTCCAATTGGACACAAGAGGAAAATTTTTCACAATGAGAACAATCAGCCATTGGAATAATCTCCCCAGGGAAGGGGTGGATTCCCTGCCATTGGACACTTTGAAGATTCAGCTGAGCCATCTTTTCTAAACTGTGCTTTTGCCAAGAAAGGTTGGACCAGATGATCCTTGAGGTTCCTTCCAACCTCGTATTCTCTGATTCTATGAAAAGGAAAATGTCTGTGGTGAAAAGGAAAATGCCCAGGACACAGGGGAAAGGAGTGAACCCAGTGTGGAGCCCTGTTGCAAGGGCTGCTCCTCCTTCCAGTGCAAGTCAAACCATTGCTAAACCAAAGACCACCGAATCAGATGCCAGCCTGAGTCATGGGACACCTGCGAAGGCCTCTCTGCCGACCACGACTTGCCCAGCATCTCTGCTGGGGCATGGGCAGCCCGGGCCAGTTCTTCATCTTAAGCTTTTTGGGCATTTTGCAGTGTGCGTTTTTAGTTATGACTGCATGAAGGAGGCTGCCCTCCAGCACTGAGAGGAGGCTGGCAGCTCCAGGGTGGGCAGAACCTCACCGCTGACCCGAGCAAGAGCGGTGGTGGAGCGTGAGCTCCTCCTGCTCCATGCAAGGAGGCCAGCCTCCAGCACCGAGGAGGAGGGCTAGCTGGAGGGGAAGGGGCCCTGGGGGCTAGTGCCCAGCTATCAGGTAAAACCACAGACTGAGAGATCGGAGATGCAGACAGATTCAAGAAAAACTGTTGAAAACAGATTGTTAGTCAGCCTTATGGATCTCAGTGAAGGACATGTTTTTCTTATTGGAAGAGAGCCACGATGTAGAAATAGACTGAAATCGAGAAAGAGGGCTGCAGCCATAGCTTAGGCTGTATATTTAAACATTTTTGCTGTTAGACCATCTGGGCCTGGAGCTAAATTTACCTACAAATTATTTTCAATGTTTCTACTTCTTGAGAGGTGAAAGGTGCACTTGATACTTTATGCCAGCAGGAAAGGCAAAATAAGTGTCCCGGGTCAGATTTTCGCAGCATCTGACCTGTGTGTGGTTTTGGATGCCTAATCGGTCTGCAACACCTGCCGTGAACCCCAGGCCATGTGATCTGCACACACAGAGACCCTCCACAGCCAACACAAAATCTTGACTTCCATTCCTGCTCCCAGTAACTCCGTACAACAATTAGCAATGCAAATGCACTCACATCTTTTTCTGCTTTTATGCTGCTGATTTCTTTTTTGAACCATGGCTAAAGGAAGACTGTTTCTGCGATGAAAATACTTACGGGGGATCCAGAGAGTCTAGTTTCTGACTCAGCTCAGTCAAATTTTCTTGGTGACTCCCGTGCAGCTGTATCCCAAGAGAAAGCCTCACACCCAGGTGAGGTCTGGCAGTCCCCTAGACATCAGGGAAGGTTTGGTGTGGGTGTCTGACACCCCACAGGGAGCACACGGGACAGGGACTGACAGGTGCTGGGTGAGAAAGTTGTGGTTTGCAACATTTGCAACCTTCCCCCACAAAATGGGGCACCTGTGTTGCGTGGCCACGGCTGTGAAAAAAGAGTCCAGCGCCCCAAATATTAGGTGCTTGTGTCAGTCCTTTGGAGACTGGCTTACTGATTCCTCCTTTGAAAAGCAGATGGATGAGGATGGCTGTACCTCTTGCTGGTCAGGACTTAGACCTCCCCAGGTCTTTAGGGGGTGCCCCAGCACCTACACTGGAGTATTGAGTGTTCAGCAAGTCTCACCAGGCTCAGGGTGAACTAATCTCTCCTCCTCTGCCTGTGTTGTTTCTCCTCTTAAGGTATTTTCCCTATTTAAATGATTTTGTGCAAATGATTCCTTCAGTTTTCTTTAGAAAGAAAAGTGTGAAAGTATCTACTGGACAATCACATCCCAGAGCTGGGAGTTTTTCTGAACTTAAAACAAGAATATTTATTAGTCTCCAGTTACTACCCATCAACTTGGGAAAGACTAAAAGTAATTATATTTGGGGATTAGAGAAATTAAGTCTCAAGAGACATTGGGCCTCTCAGCTTTTTAATGCTGTTGATTGCATCTTTCTGTTCTGTGTGCCATAAAAGTAATACAGTTTAAATATTTTATAAAAGTGACCTGTGATGGGTGATGGTACAGAACTGATGCGGTGAGTCAGTTTATCTATGATTTAAAAATCCCCACAAGGAAATTCTTAAATGCTTCCATCCATCCCACATTATGTATATATCATCTTGATCAGAAAGACATTCTTGGTAATAAAGCTCCTCTATCTAGCTAGTTGTGAGTGTGCTGCCTTCAGGCAGTTCCTTTTTAACGGATGGCATGGAAAACCCTTCCAAGGCCAAAATATGTGAATAAGATTTATTAATCCTGTAGCCCCTGTCACTCATGATAATGCTAATAATCCATAAGCCTTACATCATATCTAATATCCCATGTAACAAATGCATCTCTGGGAGATGAACAATAAATCCCATGTACACTCTGCTCCCTCATTCTCTGCCTTGATGAGGAAGCCCCAGATTTGGTGCAGCTCTTTCCAGCTATCCTGGTTCCTTCTTGCTTCCCGCGCTGGCAGGGGGCCGACACTGCCCCAGTCCTTCCCAGGGGACTCCTTCTCCAAAACCATCAGTATTTGTCACTGTATTTGCAGTCAGGGTAGCGGTAGGCAAAACGGGAATCGCAAGACCGTAGAGGTTTCAGGATCTCTGCCAGCTCTGCAACCGCCTCGTTGATGCCCTGGTCATCGGCAAGGCCGTTGGCGCAGTGCTGCAGGAAGCTGTCTATTTTCTCCTGCACGGGTTGCAGGAATTTCCCCTTCAGGAGCTTAGGCAAAAGCTCTTGACACACCATGACGAGGCTGTGCTTCTCTCTGATGGAGTTACAGGACACAAATGCAGACTGGCAGTCCACAGTCAAACAGCTAAAAATATCTTTATACTCCTGTTGTCTGTCAATCAGCTGGCTCCCTATTAGAGACAATTAAACCAGTTGTTAGAAGCACGGGAGTGAAATCATGGATAATCACATATGTCTGTACCTCGGTATTAATGTGAGGTTTGTTGCTGTCTAAAGGATACTGCTGTCTCACCACAAAGTACCCTCTGCTGTAGCTGTCTATGGGCCAATTTTCTCACTCCTGAAATATGTATATTTTTCAAATGGCAGAGCTCTGCAGAACAGCCTGACAGAGGAATTGGAGAGGAGCCTGTCGAGTTAAACTGATGCAGAAAAAATGAGAAGAACTGGAGTACTAACATAAAACATGGAGTTCCTACAAAAACTACCACAAATAGTCAAAACCATAACATTTCCATGTTACCCAAAATCATTAAATTGCAACAACAGCTCATCTAGCTGGAGTCAAGTCAACAGTAATAGCTGCTGGGACAAGAAAAAGAAACCCAGTGGAAAATTCTCTGACAGCTGCTTCTGAATATTTGAGATCTACTCAGCTGAATGTGTGAGCAGAGCAAAGGCCCTTTGAAAATTTGAACATTCAAAATGAAATTGTTAAATTATTGAAGGAATAGTCTTTGACCAGCCCTACTTCCAGGAGTAGACCGATGTAACCTGTGAAAAGTGAATAGTAACCCTTGATTTTATGTAAAAATGACTAAAGGGGGATTTTGTTGTTATAATAACAATGATGATTAGTTAATGTGGCAAATGCACTTAAAAAGAGTCTGATTTGACCCAACACTTAAAACAAATGAAGTTATGAAATTTCTACTTGCAAATATTGACATTTGTGTGGCAAAAGTTTCAAAAGAGGTGATTTAGGAAGACTTCAAATGAGAGCATTCAGCACTGTGTACGCTAAATGCTGTTGCTAGCCACAGAGGGGGCTGGGCAGGACGTAAGTGCCCACGATCAGTCACCAAACCATTGACCGCACAAACAAAATGTCTGTCATCTTCCTGACTCAGAGCCAGGATGGCAGGAGTTGCTGATGCTTTTGCTGTCAGTAAATCTCTCCGTGAACTTTTCATTATTTAATTTAGCAAGCAATGTTTGGTTGATTAAAAAAAAAAATATATCTGCAGGAGAGCTGAGCGTAGCAGGTGAAAGATTGGTTCCCCCCATCTTGCCAAGCCCTCCTGCGACAGATGCGCAGCCACGGAGCCTGCTGAGTACCTTCCTCCTTGTCAATGATCCCCAGCGTGCTGGCATCCCGGATGAACAGATGCCCGTTGCTAAATACACCGAAGGTGCCAGCGTCCACGTGGGTGAAGTAGAAGAAATAGTTGAGGTCATTGGTGCCCATGGAGCGGAGGACGGCCAGGAGCTGGAGAGCCAGGTCGGCGGCCACCTCAGGAGCTGCGTTGTAGAAGTCGCGCAGGGGCCGGGTGCTGGCACTGACCACCAGCCGCCCACAGGAGCCCAGGTACCGCGGGAAGGGCCATCCCTCCACGTCGGGGAAGATCTGCCGGGGAGAGCGGGAATGGGGGGAAATGCCCCTGCCCTCGGGCTGTTGCGCCCTGCCTGTGGACCCACCTCCCTCCCAGAGAAATTTCAAGTGCCCTTTCTGGCTTCAAGCAGCAATGCTGGTGTCATCTTTTGCTTTCTCAAGCCACCCGCCACCCTTCCTCACCCCAGCCTGTCCCAGCAGCCGGGGAAGGAGCTGCTTCATCCTGGAGTAGCTATGCTGCTTTTTTTTTGTCTTTTTTTTTGTTCTTTTTTTTAATTAAGGAAGAAAAATCTGGTATTTCAAGACCTATTGTATGAGGCGTACTAACTGGAAAGTCCAAGATAATAATAGAGTTCAAATTCATGAAAATTTTAGGCACAGAAGAGCTAATTTTAGGTGTCTTTGATGGGTCCCTCTTGAGCACTGCATAGCTGAGATCACGGCTTGGGGGTGAGGTGGGTTTTTGTTAATTTGTAAGAACTGCTTGGCTGTTTCGTAAGCGACTTTGCGGTCTCAGGGAGAGAAGCGCTGGGTGCGTGCTGCAGTGGGCACACCTGGGCTGGGCTCCATGCATCACTGCAGCTCGTGGTAGCAGGGCAGTTATCCCAGGTGGAAACCGAACTGCGTGACTGCTGAGCTGTGCCAACGCAAAGCTCTCTGCCATTTACATTATAACTTGTCTGTCTCCCCAGCACCCCTAAGCCGTGCTGAGGTGGGGGCTATGAACTTGTCCAGTTTTATGTTTAAGGTTACTTATCGCTTCTACTGTGCAGGCACTTTGGGCACACATGTAAAATCAAGGCATTTCTCTTTGGCATATTTTTCTCACCTCTGCAAGCTGCATTCCCACACCTTTACAGGGCTGAGAGTGCAGCCTCGTGCCCCAGTGAGCAGCGGCTGGGCTGGCTGAACAAGCCCCGGGAGAATGCTAGAGCACGAGCTCCATTCTCTCTCCCTGGGACCAGGCAGAGCCCTGGGAGCTGCTGAGGGCAGCAGTGGCCCAGGGCAGGAGGCAGATGCTGCCACCGTCTCTCTTCTTTGTGGAATCTCAAAGGCTTGAAAGAAATAGCAATGAGGACTGAAGTTGGGGCGGTGGTGGGAAAAGGTGAGGATACTCCCTAGGAGACATGTAAGGAAAGAGAAGAGCCACGTGCCAGGCGTGTCAGCGGGGGACCAGGAGAGGGACGTGAGGCTTCCCAGCTCTCTGCGTTCAAACTCAGAGCTCAGTTGTATTTGGAATTCCACCAAACACCTCTGCAAAGCTGCACTTTGCCACGGAGCTAGTTACCAGGGGCTTGCAAATGGAGAAAACAGCATTGGTACATGGAGCCTGGGAAATCAGTGCTCCCCAATTCTATGTTCAACCTCAACTCTGCATCTTGGTCCTCCCACACTGAAGCTTGCTCTTTCTCTTTTATAAACAGGCTGTGATTTTAAGTAATATATTAGCAATGCAAACATAACACTGTGAAGTATTGAGGAAATGCAAAAGCCTGGCTTTCACAGTGCACTAGTGCAATAATCCGTCTGTATTCCGTTTTATTTAAGGGGCTGGGCATCAATAGCTCTCCACAACTTCACAGGCTGATGCAAGGAGCACCGCAGGAGTCTGCCTGGCTTCAGCCACCCAACCCCATAGAAGAAGGATGCTTTATGAAGGCTAGGGAGCTTGCCAAAGGCCAGGGCTGGGACTCCTCTGCAGCTGGGGGCTGGTGCACATCTCATGCCAGGGTTTGCTTGCAAGGGTGGCATTTCAAGCTGGGGCAAGGTGGTGTGTACCTGTAACAAGATGGGGTGTGAATTCACTGACAGTGTGTACAGCAGGCGCAGTTTGTCCCGGTCAGTGAGGTGGTCCATGTAGATGCTACCAGCGTCTGGCACCTCAGCGTAGCGCCGCACTATCCTGTCCAGGAGACGCTGGGATGGGCAGCGCAGCATTGGGCTGGACAGGCCCTGGTGAGAGGGGAAAACACGACAAAAAGGTGTTTATTTTTCCAGTCTGAGGTGTTGCAATGTGCCTGGTCCGCTCTGGGGGTACAGGCACCTCTGTGCTCTGCCCACTGTGCCTCTGCCCCCTGCGGCAGAGCTGTGATGGGTACAGACACCCGGGGGGATCTCTACAGCAAACCCCTCCCAGGAAAAAACCCTGCGCCATCCAAAAATGCCTGTTGACAGCTCAGGTTTCCAAAATGGCACACAGTCTTTGCAGCACAGCCACAGATGCTGTAGACCTGCTTCATTTTCCTCTGGCTGAATGGCACCACATTGCTCCGTGCCTGCGGGCATCCTCTTTCCACCTGGGTTTCCAGCCCTGGCAGCCCGGCTTGCTGGTGGAGGCCTCCCCATCATTAAGCCAGTGAGTCACTTCCCTCATTAAATAATGTCTCCGGATCACTTCGCTATTTGCTTAGCCTGCGAGCTGCTTTCTTGGAAATACTATTTGCTGAGGTCAGTAAACATGCTTTAAAAGTGTAAATAAACACTGTATGTGGATACAAGCACAGGATATATTCTCTCTCTAATAAACTTGCACATTAACTATCAAACCCAAATTTTAATAACCCTTACCTATTTTTTGTAAATACCAGCATCAAATAAAGAGCTGTTGGGCTAATGAAGTCAACCATCACTGGATTTCACCTTTCGGATTTGGAGGTTTGGCTTGTAAAATTGCAACAAGCAATCTACGGATGGGATAAATGGCATAGAAATTATGGATTCATAGTCAAAAAAAGGCCCCTGTTTTGAGGTCAGTCATCCTTAATAGCCAAGGAGAGCGGACATACGGAGAGTTGCCCATAGGGGCGCAGAAATGCTGCCCTGCCATGTCTCTGCTGGGGAAAGGAATCAGGTTTTTGATAAGTCTTTTTATTCCTAACGATCCAAGTAGCCAATTTTACTCTTTTGGGTTTTCTTTCTAATTTGATATTGGGGAGATGTCCTTCAGAGGAAAGGGTACTGGAGCTCACATTGCTCCCTGCCATTCTTCATGCTGAGAGCAAAGATTTGACTCAGGAACTCCTCAAGTCATTTGGTAACTCTGAGGTAGGTCTCCTTCAGCCCTTCCTGTGCGAGCTGTTCATTTGGCATAAAACGCTTAATTACCCAGCCGTGATGAAGAAATGAAGAAACGAGGAAAGGAAAAGTGTGACACTCTCGCAGTTGGAGGTGGAAAGTGGGGACCGGCTCTCCCACATCCCCTCCTCTGCCTCCTTGCCGGCCTCAGTGAGGTCCCAACCGCTCCCTCCTTGGTCATCAGTTGCATGAAACTAGCCCTGAATGCCAATAGCTGGTCAAAACTACCTGAAAAACTCAACCCCAACTGGAGCATTGTTTCACCACTTTTTCTCACAAGGGAACAAAACATTTCTCAAAAATAATTCTCCCCAGTTCTAGTTACAGGTCTTCATACACGCACTTCTTCTGGTGTAGTTTTATCAAGGAAATATTTTTTCAACTAATTATCTAAAACCATAGAAGGAGCGGGGAAAGGATGGTTACAGATTTCTGTCTCGCAGCACTTGCAGGCACGTTGTGGCTGACTCTGTCACTTTCCCTTTGGAGGAGAAGTGAGAAAAACTGAGCAGACCAGAGCTGTGTTAAAGAAAAGATAAATGGTGGAGGGAGTCTCTTACAGCTCGTCGTGTATGCAAATATTTGCAGCCAAAGTTAGAAAGCCTTGCTGCCTCCAGGAGCTCGCAACGCAGAAGCTGAGACCCTTAAGAGTATACAGCAGGAACAGAAATCACAGTGTCAGAGAAAGAGAGTGCACAGAAGTTGTAATTAGGATTTTTTCCAAGGTCAGAGCTCATCCTATTAACACAGAAACGGACTTGCGCTGCACGTGGCAGTCATGTCTGCTCATTTCCCGAGGAACAATTTCAGGCACGCCAGGGACAGTGCGGGAGCAGAGGAGCAGGGCTGGGTGCTGCCACATTTATGTCAACCATCGGTGCGTATTTCTATGACTGAATGAAGCCCCGATCCACCAAAGCTGGGCAGTGGGGTCAGAGCTATTCAAATGCGCCAAGTTCAGCACCTGCTCAAGTGTTTCTGCAGAGTGGGGCCTCCCCTTCCCGCTGAATGATAGAAACGTGCCTACAGCAGAAAAGGAGCTGAAGTTGTACAACCGTCAGACAAAAAAATGTCGATGGAAGAAAAATCTGAACACATACTTGAAACACTGGAGATACTAATTTATCTGAGAATTTCTTAAGTCCTTTGCAGTGCGACTTGACAGGCAGCCTGATGACTTGTTTGTGATTGATATGGAAAGCTTCTTATTTACTTTGATTAAACTGCCACATTTTTATATCTGTTAATGAGTAGTTCCTGCAATGGCTACTACCTACACTCAACTGTGACTTTTTTTTCCCTACTGCCCAGTATGTGATGTGTTTTAAACACCTGTGTATGCATATGTACGTGTATCTAGTGTGGATGCACCCAGATTTCACTCTGACATAAAGATAACTTCTGGAAGACAACTTTTCCTCACTCTGCTTTCTCTTCAGCCAGCCTGAGGAGGAATGGCGTAGCCCAGGAACACTGCTGCTTCCTGCCCCACACGCCGCTGCCTGGGTGCAGCTTCACCAAACAACCAAGTTTGGGGTGAGATCCAGGAGGAAACATTTGGACATAGGTGTCAAAGCACCTGGAGCTCCTGGCTCTTTGAGTCCAAGGGGTATGTTCAGCCCCAAAAGAGAGAAACTGAGGACACTCTGTGAAGCTACGGGGCTTGTCCCTACTGCAGGCACCGTTGCTATTGTCCTCCTCCAGGGGGGGATTGGGTGCAGTTGGTGCCAGCAGGTTTACCCAAGCAGGTCTCTGATGGTGAGGTGCAGGCTCAAAGAGGTGGCAGGTCTGGGAGGTGGCTCTGGCAGACCAGTAACACCTGTACTTCCCTAGGACGGACCGGCTGCCAGATTAGCGAGCTACTGCTCATGCTCTGTGAGCAAAGTGATGAGTACTGGCCACATAACCACAGTGCCGGCGCATCTGCTGAGGGCTGGCAGAGGTGCCGGTCAATGGTTTCCAACAGTACATAGTAGAGAGAGGGGCTGAAAATGGCTGGCTTTTCACCTCGGTACTGCTTTCATCTGCCTGCCTTCAGCATTTTCCAGGCTGTGCTTTGTGGGCAGGGCTATAAATTTGCCCTGTGGGTGATCTGTGCTGAAACTAGCTTGCTTTTTTTGTTGTTCTTCCCCTTAAGCAGGAAAAGCATGAGGCACGGTTTGAGGTGATGAGCTCCCAGGCAAAGCAGTGGGTGGTTGGGGCTACCATGCAGGCTGAGCCCCGGCTAAATCCTGCTCATCTCCGAGGTGGGATGGATTTAAACACTGAAGACTTCGCTGTGTCCAATAAAGATTTTCATTGTGGCGGGTGAAATAATCACTGTGGCAGGCAGCTCGGCTGATAGTTGGGTCAGGCAGGGCAGGCAGCGTAAAGCGAAAAAACATTACTTCATGGTCTGTCATTTTGATTCAAGCACGTAACAGTTTGTCATAATTCTCCGCTCTATAAGACAAAATTACCTGAGCCCATTAGCTTTTCTTGGCACTGCTATATAGGCAAAACTGTGGGGAGGGAAGTACAGGCACTGCTGGGTGTCTGTGGGCTTGTGAAACGGGGTGGCCATCGTGTTGAGCATCAACAGTGGTGTGTTGTTACCACTCCCGAAAGGATGGGGCGGGGGACATAAACATAAAGGGCAGTGCTGCAGGTAAGCATTTGCAGTGATGTATGGCACCCCCAAGAAACCCCTCTCCCACGGCTCATGCTGGGCTACAACACGCATCTGCCCAGCAAAAGGGCAGAGGGGCAGCAGCGCTGGGCTGGGGTGCAGGCAGAGTCGCCCCTGTGGCTTTCGGCTCTGGGGAGGGCAGGGGGGGTGGGCAGAAAGGAAGGGGATCCCTGGCTCTGCAGGGCCAGATGGCTTAGGACGGTCACCCCGTAACCTGTGGTGGCCCATACAATGGGGCTGGGGGTTGGCAGGGGGTCTCATGTACACACTCACACACACTGTATGACTGAAACGTTGTTGCCGCAGGCTGTTTTTCAATCCAGACCACTGTGAAGCCAGCATTTGCACAGCACATGTCCGATCTTAAACAGTGATTGCTGATGAAATTTGGAGGAAGGAGGGGGTAGGACCCAGGGCCTCTGGATTGCTGTGCTCCTCTGTATGTTCAAGACTATTTGCTGTTAGAAGGGATTTATATCCCAGTTTAGGTTTCCCCGCTTAATTTGCAGAACCGAAGGACAATGAAAACATGAGCAACACAATCCTGAGACAGCGCAAAGGCCTGGGCCTCCCTGCAGCCTCCCGTGCCCTCGCCAACTGAAAAACTGCAGGGTTTGCCCAGACGTCCCAAGGCGTTTGTCCCTGGGCACGTCCCCTCGGGCTGGCCCTGGCTCTGGCTTCAGAGGTGCCCTGGAGCTGGGGTCAGTTCATCTTCCCACCGCTGCACAGGGAAATTTAAGCACCCGGGAGAAACTGGATAGGTGTGAGGCTGTGGCACCCCAGCCTCTCCACATGCCTGTGTGTGTCTGCCTGTGCATGTGTGCACGGGTGTATGTACGTGTGTGTGTATGCCTGTGTGCATGCATACATGTGTGCATGCGTGCGTGTATGCGCGACCCAGCCAGGGACTCAGTTTCAGCGAGGACGGTGTAGGGAAAGCTGTATGGCACGTCAGGAGCCTTTTAAGGAGAAGGATTTGGGCTCAGCTAATGCCTTAACTTTGCAGCAGATCTGTGATACTGCAGAGCTACATTTCCCCAGTTACTTTTTCACTCAGCTCAGCAAATTTAAGCTCGCAACTTCTTCTGTTTCACACAGCGCTGCTGTCAGGGGGCAGCATGGTTTTGCCACAAACCCCTTGGACACTCCAGCAATTCAGGAGGGCCTGGCACCCTCCTGCAGCCCCCTGCAATGCTGTCTTGGGGGACAGCAATGGCCAGCAGGTGCCTGGGAACCTGTTGCCTGCCACCCTGGGAGGTGTTCCTGCCCACAGCCCACAAGCTCAGGTGCGGGATGCTCTGTGTGGAAGTGATGAGTATTTTCCCCCTCTCCCTAGTCCCTCTCCCAAGATTACTAGACAAAGTACAGCATAGCTTTGTTGCAAATAATTTTTCCCTGTGCACCATGTGTCACGCTGCATCTCAGCCCCTGAGAGGGTGACCTGACATGTGGGGCTGTCAGTGAATCAAATCCTTCTTGGAGCAGCTCAGGCACCAGCCCCAGCGCTGCTCCTGCTGCTGCTACAGCATGGGGTCTCCCACCCTCCCTCCTCAGGCGTGTGGCTTCATGGGGTAACAGAAGTGGAAAAACTAAAGCAGCATATCTTTAGCACTCAGAAAAGCTGAGCGGATGCGGCAGCATGCAGGCAGGAGGAAGCAGTTGCCTTTATAAAAAAAAAAAGTCGTCCCTTTTTCACAGCCACTTCTCTCTTGAAAGGTGGGGAGACGTACTGGAATAATCTTTCTTTGCCTCTCAGGGTCTTGTTCAGAGTATATTCAGCCTCTACACTGGCCCCTGCCCCCTTGCCAGTGGATATTGCAATGCTTTCCTGCTATATGGATGATGTGGAGGAAAGTGTGTGTATTCGGGGAGGGCACTTATGCTCTCAGATGCAAGCCAGCTGATGCAAAACACACTGGTGTGCCTGGTGACTGTCCCTGGCTGCCCATGGCATCCTTCGGCATGGGCAGTGCTCAGTCACCAGCTCGCCTGCCCGCTCTGCCACTCCGTCCCTGCCTGCATGTCTGTCTCCCCGCACCATGGCTGCCTGTCTGCCTGTTGGCAGTGACCCCCCGTGCGCCTGTCCTGGCTTCGCCTGTGACACCCCAGGACTGCAACAGAAAGGGCAGTGTGCCTCTTCCCGCCTGAGATCATTTGCTATAGATGGCAGAGGGATGAGGAATCGAGGCTCCAGCTCTGACTGCCCATGCTGCCCAACCTGCTGGCCAAAAACAGAGGAGTACAAGCTGCCCCAGTCCCCGGCCCAGAGCAAAATCACTTTCAAGGCACGGGCTGCCCTTTTGGGGCAAAAAAAAAGCAGATACCTGATGGAAAACTGGAAAAAAAAAAGTCAGAAGTATCCCTACTCAAACTGTTGGATGTTTGTATGCATGGCTTTATGTTTTACCCGTGCATGAAACCACTGGGTGCTATGGCTTTCCACGGGCCGTCAGCCTCAGCCTGCCTGAGGAGCCGGGAGCCGTTGCCCGCCATCCCAGGGCCGAGCCCCAGCCCTGTCCAGGCTGGCCATGGTGTTGCCTATGGCTATTTGCCCTGGGCCTCAGGCACTCTTTGTCCCGTTGAGGCCTCGTTTTGCCTCTCCCTCATGGCGGGTGGGCTTGGACAGGGGGAGAATGGGGCTGCCTCCTCTCCATCAGGAGGGACAGTGCCGGCCATTGCCCTCCACCTGTCAAGTCGCAGCCATGTCTCCTTCAGACCCTTTTTTACCCCCCAAAAACCACACGGTAACCCCCCAGGGCTCCCTCCCCTTGCCGGTGTGAGGCACAAGGGTGTTGTGGGGCACAGACCTGGACCAGGTCGGGGGTGAGGCGCTTGGCCCGCAGCCATTTCTGGAAGCGTTGCGTGCGGCGCAGGGCGCGCTCCAGGCTGCAGGTCTTGGTCTTCAGCAGGGAGGTGCAGATGCGCTTGTCAGCCCGGTCGTGCCGGTACTTGGAGGTCAGCCGGGTGATGTCCACCAGCCGCCAGCTCTTGGCATCGTCGGTGTAGTTGCCCGAGTAGCTGAGCAGGTAGCTGGGTGGCAGCTTTAAATGAGAAGAAAGCCAGGTGTCAAACCTGCCAAACCAAAACGAGAGCCCCACGGAGAGCGGGTTAACAAGCCACACGGACAGACGCGCAGCGCCGGCGCCATCGCAGTTGCTTGGCTGCACACCGGCCCCCAGGGGCTTTCTGCCATTGACCTGGGCAGCGGGGTGAGGAGAGACAGCCGAAGCCATCAGCTGAGGAAACACGCTTTGGAAAATATGTCTGTCTTGGCTTCCCACTTAAACCACCCCTGGTCATGAACAGTGCCATGGGGCAGGGGGGCTGAAATGCCCAAACGAGCTCTTTTGGGCCATGTGGAGAGAGGGAGGGAAGGAAGGGAGAGGGCTGCAGGGTTTTGCTTCACGGGAAATCCCCAGCATTTTTAAATTTCCTTAACCCTAGAGAAAGGGGCCCAAAAAAGGAGTACTCAACACTTAAAGGGACCCTGCAGAAGAAAACCTCCTGACGATAAACGTATTTGGGAATATCAAAATGACCTTTTGTTTTGAGGTGGTGGCTTTACTCAGTACTGGGGTCGACAGGTCCCCCCTGATGTCACTGGTTGTGTTTTAGCCTCCAGGATGAGCGACCTCCCCAGGCAATGGCAGAGTTTGGGGTGCGACTGGGGGGATGGGGGGACGGGGGGACGTGTGCCCTGGGCGTGCAGCACCACAGTAGCCATGGAGATCTTGCACTAATTTGCTCCCCCTACACAGGCACAGGAGGGGAGCATATGGGCCGGGTAATTAGGCTGTGACGATTTTTTTTTTTTGTTTCAGCAGCCCCCTCAGCCCTGCCCACACACGCGTCGCACATGCGGGAGCCGAGGAGCGCAGTGCCAGTTTTGCAAGTACGTCTGTAACCTGCTCTTGAGAAGCAGCTGAACTCTGGCCTTTGGTTTGCCAATGTCATGCATTCCCTGCCTCTTGAACCTCCTTGCCCGAGAGCATAAGAAAGTGCATCCTAATTTAATCTCACCATAAATTAAAGCCGATAGCTCAGAAGTGAAACAGGAGAGGCAAGAGGCTCCCTGCAGGATCAGCTAGCTGGAGTTAGATGAAAAGACATTAACAAATCTGAAAGCTGAAGCTGATCTAGTATGAGAAGGTAATTTTGTATCAGAAATAGTGTGGCCATGTGTACTCGGCACTGGTAAGGCCCCATCTGAAATACTGTGTTCAGTTTCGGGCCCCTCACTACAAGAAAGACATTGAGGTGCAGGAACATGTCCATAGAAGAGCAACAAAGCTGGTGAAGGGTCTAGAGCACAAGTCTTATGAGGAGCGGCTGAGGGAACCAGGATTGTTTAGCCTGGAGATAAGGAGGCTGAGGGGAGACCTTATCGCTCTCTACAACTACCTGAAAGGAGGTTGTAGAGAGGTGGGGGTGGATCTCTTCTCCCAGGTAGCAAGTGATAGGACAAGAGGAAACGGCCTCAAGTTGCACCAGGGGAGGTTTAGATTGGATATTAGGAAAAGTTTCTTTGCTGAAATGGTTGTCAAGCATTGGAACTGCCTGTCCAGGAAAGTGGCTGATTCACCATCACTGGAAGTACTTAAAAGAGGTGTAGATGTGGTGCTTAGGGGCATGTTTTAGTGGTGGACTTGGCAGCACCAGGTTAACAGTTGGACTTGATGATCTTAAAGGTCTTTCCAACCTAAATGATTCTATGATCCTATAGTTCTATGATATTTCCTTTTGACTTCCATCTGGGAAATTGGCACAGAGAAATTTTAGGGGGACTAATTTCCTCTGATTTCATGCAAATAACTGATTTGGTGACACTAGCTGCCCTCCATGACCAGAGGCCGACCGGCCTCTTTCCCATGACCCCTCTTGAAGGCAGTGCTTCACTTCCCTTTCTCACTACAGACCCTGTGCAGCTCAGCTCTGGGGCAAGCTTGGGTGCCCGGGAGGAGAAAGCCTGTCTCCCCAAAGTGCTGATGATTGCTCTGCTTTGGCTTTCAGCTCTAGCCATGTGCCTCCTTCAAAAGATTTGCCACGGACATGCAGGTTAACCGTAAGTGGAGGAGCCCAGCCCCTTGTGCGAGCAGGTTGGGGGGTTCAGGCATTTCAGTCATTTGGGCATTTTGCCCAATATGAAATTGGAGCTTCCCTACAATTAGGGCATCTGGCAAGAAAATAAATGTCTTCTTTTTGGTTTTGGGGTTTTTTTTTGGTCTGGTTTTGAGCTAGGACGAAAGAGCAGAGAATAGTTGCTATGCCTCACTGTGATTTGTTGTGCATCTCAACCCCTCCCAGCGCCTAATCTGCAAAGCAGGCACAGTGTGCCAGGCACGTACAGGGAAGAGGTGGCTGTGGGCTGGGTTTCTCTTGCATTCCTTTTTTTTTTTTTTAAGTTAAGCATAAATGTGCCTTGTGAGTTGGCTCAAGCGTATGTGTTCAGGGAAGCTCACGTCGGGCAGATACCAGGAAAGCACCGCCTCCCGCATGCAAGCAACGCATGGACGTGCGAAATCCAGGGCTGAGCATTAATTTGAGTGCGGATGGAGCGATTTCCTCTGCAGGGCTCCCGGGGGAGAGGCACACGGGCCTGGGAACCTGCCATGGGCCACAGCAATTCTGTATTTGGCTTCATTTCTGGGCAGCGCAGCACAGGCCTGGCACACTTGCTAGATACTTTCAAGATTCATCATCAAGTTGTGCTGTAATAATAATTCAGTCTCGTATGAAGCCTTTTAGTTAAGGGCCTGAATGTGCTTTAATTAAGACTTTCAGTAAGATCTCTGTGAATAACTGAGTCACAGATTACAGATTTTAGATCAACCCAGAACTAAACGTTGAAGAAAATCAGACTTGTTTTTTTTTTTTCCTGCATGAAATGAAGTATTTTATTTCTGCCAAAATAATTTTGCTTGCATTTGGAGTTTTAATTTTTTTTTTAAATTGAGTAAGTTAAGTCTTTAAAACCAAAAATCGAGAAATGCCATATAAAACCTCATCAAATTGAAACACTCCAGCTTTCTCAGACTTCCTTCCCATTACTTATAGCCAAAGCTCATCACCAGCATTGGCACAAGTCTGCAAATAGTTTTGGTCAGCTCAGTTTCTCAGTGTTTTGAAAATCTAATATTTTGCAAGAACTTTTGCTGCACTCTGCTCTCAGGATGATTGGTAGTGGGGCTTTGGTAACCTCATTTACAGATGGATAAAGTTGGGCAAAGATAAGGGAAGTAAAGAACATTAGAGCACAAGATGAGTCACCAGCCGTTCTGGGAACAAAACCCACATCTTCTTACTCGTTAGTTGAGTGTGAATGCATGTCACAGCTCCCGGAAATGATGGAAAATTAATGAAGCATGTTCTAATGAGCATTAACACAGAGGAGTGCCAAGTGCCATCCACCTTTGTGAACATGTGAAAAGGTACACGGGGGTGGATCAAAGAGCATAAGCGCCACTGAATTTTCCCCTGTTTAACCTTCCACTTGCCAAAATATCCCAGCTGTTCAAGAAATCAACTGGGAGAACAAGTTTAACCCCTGCAAAGAAAAGCCTGAAGCTGACTGACTGCTCAGGAGAACATTTTTAGAACCTACCCTTTCCAAAGCGCTCAGAGCAGAACTGTATGTTATCACTTATTTTTGTGCGGCATTGCTTGTGGGAAGCTCGCAAGAGAGAAAGAAAAGTCTAGGAAAATAAAAGTTTAGGAAGCCCCTCTACCTTCCCTGAGGCAGGAGCATCGTGCTCCCACATGTTTGCAGCTCTGCACTCCCAGACCCTGCACCTCCTCTGCACACCCGCACCCCTTTCCTGCTGTCCCCCCGGTGGAAAGCCAGCGCGGGGGCCACCTGTTTTAGCTCATGTAGCACCTCTTTCCCATGCCCCGGTGCACCATGCAGCTGGCCACCCGCCAGCCAGAGGCAGTTGCTCGCTGCAGAGGGCTACTGCTATTTTGGGCAGGGCTGAAGGAAGCTGCATGGCCCCAGCCTCCCCAGCGGCTAAGCGGGAGCAACCGACACCATGCACCTGTGACACGCTGCATGCGTGGAAGCTGCTTTGTACCCGGCGGCAGTTCCCTAAAAACCCCGCACAGCGGCAAAGGGGCTGCAGCAAGCTGGGACACGGGGCAGGAGTCAGCTCCTGTGCCACCCTGCTGCTGCAGAGAATAAAATGTAGGGCAGCCCGTACCCCGAATGCACCCCCAGCCCCTGCAGACTCACACCAGCCCGTGTCAGCCATCTGACCACACTGATTGCAAATCCATCCTGCTTTTTGGGACAGGAGCCCTGGCTGGGCTTGGAGAAACCCAGCACTGCTGGCCTGGCCCTTCTTCGTGCCTCTGCACCCTACTTAATTTCACGCCCTGGCATTGCCCTTGGCATGAGCTGGGGGAGACAGAAAGCCAAGAGGGCAAAGTGCCGAGGGCTGGGACCCCCGGTGTGCCATGGCAAGGGGTGCCCCGGCCTAGCACAGCCACAAGCTGCCTTTCTCCAACTGCAGCAAGGGAAGGATGGATGTTCGGTATTACAAGTCCATCCCAGACAAACCATTATGGTTTTACTATGCTACATTTTATAGCAGAGTTTAAGATAAAAATGGTGATTTGTCCAGTATTATACTACTTACATTATAGCATTAAAAATACAATTTTACTATAATAATTTCTTCTCCCCCAGGCTTTTATATCTATAAAAGAATGTGCATATGGCTCTATAAATCATATCAGACCCAATAAACCCTTCCTCTGCCAAGCACTGCTTTTAACTTTCTCCTCAAATACACCAGCAACATTTTCCCTGCTGTCGTCAGATACGCTCTGCTTTTGAGCCTAAAACTGATTGGATCAGCCTGATGACCGCTTGGGCAGCGTATGTCTCATCGACTTCGAAGCAGATACAATTTCTGCCTCTGCCTTCAAGTTCTCACAGAAACCTCCCACAAGCATACGAATAATTCAGTCCCGTCTATTTTCAAGTGTGTAGGTAACCTGATGTGCAAAGGTTCTCGTGCCTTCAGGCATGTTTAGATTGCTTTTGATCTTAGTTAATACGCACGTGAAATTCTGCACATTTGTGTTGTTGCACCTGGTACAAAATTATATAGCATGTTTATATGTTTGTAGTTAACATAGTCCGTTGGAAGCGTACAAAGCTAAACCCCCTTTGCATTTATGCAGGTGCTTATAATAAAATATTTCCAGAACATCTAAACAAGCTGATTTCTTCCTTCCCTCTTCCCTTCCCCCATCACTGCCTTGAACTGTTTCGGAGCCGCTCTCTGTGCAGAAAGTTGTGCCTTTTACTCCTGCTTTCAAATTACTATTCAGGGCTGAAGTCTGATCATGGTTGTGTGGCTTTAAAAGAAAACAGAGACAAAGCAGCAGCTTATAGACATTAATTAAAATACTAGGCGCTGTAATGGCAACCGGGTGCTAAGTTACTCTTTGCATTGTCGTTCATTAAAGTACTTGGAAATACTAACAAGCAACTTTCAAGTTACTACGCAGAATGCTTTAAAAATTAGTGTGCTGAGTTTCTGACCTTATTTCTTCTTTAAAGAATTTCTTGCAAATGGATGTCCCAATGCAGGCGTTGCATTTATCAAGTCCCAGGAAAGTCCGGCCAAAACTGTAGCTGGGTTTGGTGTGGGGCGCAGACGGAGAACCTGTTGCTGCTGTGGAAGGGTTACAGCTCAGAGCCAACACCAGGAGCAGCATCAACGAATCTGCAACTCTGGAGCAAAGGCAACATGTCCAGCGCCCCATCTACAGTAGCGGAGAGCTCTGCCTTTTGCCAGTTACCCCTCTCTATGCTTTCGGTCGCTTTTTGGTGACCTCAGCCTGCAGCGGTGAACCCCGAAACACAGCAAGACACGCTGGGTGCGGGAGACCCTGCCGCAGTCCCCATCCTGCCAGCTGGTCACTGGCTCTATTGGCTTGAGGTTTGGGTGGGAAAGATATGATGTAGGGTGGGGAGAAGGAAATACATGGAGGATGCAGATAACTTGGGTTGCCATGGCTACCTTTCCTTTACTTGGTGCAGCTGCTTTGGACCCTGCTGACCCTCCCATCAGCCGACTTGGAAAACAACACGAAGAAGTGCTCATCTGCACTTAGTGCAGACAAATGAAGGATATCCTGTCGCTGGAGCAAAGGGCATGTGCGGGACACAGTAAAAACTGATTTGGAAGGAATAATAGTGTGGCAGAAAGGTACATTTTACCAGAAGCCAGACCCTTAGCGTTGCTTTATTCCTGGAGATTTGCCATGGTGCATTGCTTGACTTCTTGCGTGCTTTCTTGGTTCAGTTTCCCCTTCTCACAGAAGTGCTCAAAAGACTGTCAGGTGGAATCATTGCTGTTTTATTTCTTGAAAACAGCGTTGTTTAAAAACAATTGCGCCGCAGTGTTTCACGCCGTGGAAAGCAGGATAGCATGAAGATTTCCAAAACACCCAGCTGACGTAACAGCTCGGCCTCTAAGCTGCTCTTAAAAAATGGGGCTTTTCAGCAAGACTTGTGTGCTTTTGAATACCTTTTCCTGACAGTCCTGGCACTGGAAAGATACTAGAGAAAGGGACAAGGGCTAACATGGGAGCTTGCCAGAAGTTTCGAATGAGTTTAGAAACTACTGCGATCACACCCAAAAGCTGTTTCCATTAGGCCAAAGACTTGAAAGTTGCGGAAACTGCTGATTACCCATCCTGGCTGGGATGCTGGGCTCAGGACTACGCCTCTACCGGGCCCAGAGCAGCTGGGGTCCCGGAAAGGAGACCTTGTCCCTTGTTGTACCCTGGCCCCAGACAACACAGCACATAGGGTACTGCTGCAGTGGCACCAAGCTTTGCTCCTCTCCCATCCCCAGCAGTCATGTTTTGATTGACACAGGAGGCTCTCCTGGGCCATATCTTACCGCAGGAGCAGGGAGGAGCAGGCTGAGGCTTTGGAGACTTCTCATCCCCCCAGCTGGACCACCCACGCCATGTAGGCAAGCCATTTCCTAGCATGTTTTTTAAAGGGAAAAAAAGGTGCACTGTAGACATCCTTTACTGTCCCCTCCAGCGTTTAACTGCAGCCTGATGGGACTAAGGGATGCGTGAGCTGCAGGGGTGCATGCTGGGCTCTGCGATCACCCCTCGCTTTCCAGGAGGGCTGCCAAAGGAAGGTGATCCTAACAGGGCAAGGCAGCTCTTTCAAGCACAGATGCTCATTAGTTGTGGCACTTGGGAGATCTGGGGTCTCTCCTCGACTCCATACCCTTGTAAGAGGTTGCTTCATCTCCCGGTGTGTCCTTACACACAAAATGGAGACAGTGACATTTAGGGTTTGTCTACAGGGTGCAGCAGAGACTTGATGAGGGTAACGAGCCCTGCTGAGAGGGAAGGGGGATATAATGAACCCTGACAGCGCTGCAAACGAGAGGGGCCGGCTGGTGCTGGTACGCATTCACCGCACAGCTCTGCATTGCACCATGCACACAGTTGGCCTTATACTCCAGTATAAAGCTCTTTGAAATATGCTGATGGAAAGAGCCGTACCAAAGCTAAACACCAGTATTAACTGCTTCCCACATCCAGATGTTCATCCCTGGCATTTCCTATTGCTGGTACCTTGCTCCTTTCCCCCCTGCAGAAATCAGCCCTTCCCACTGGTTCCTGCCAGCAGCTCTGCAACGCTGCCCGTGTTCACAGTGCTCCCTGCCCAGCTATTCCCTGGATGATACCAAAATTAAATGCCAGCAATCTGTCTTTATCTTCATTATGTAATATATAAAACAGATATCCTTCAGTTTCTTTAATATTTTAATTGCCTGCCTTCGGTCTTCAATTTTCCTTTGTAACTTTTAAGAGCAGAGACCCAGGCTCCCCCGTCCTGGTGCCTCAGCCTTCACTGCCCCATGGCGACCCATGGAAAGGGGAGGCCTTCAGCCTCTGGGGCGGGTAACTAGGCCTTTACCACAGCAAACCTTGTGCTCTGGCACAAAAAAGCCCACTACATGGATGGTGGGGTTTCTGTTCCATTAATGATGCCTTGATGGCTGGGTTCTTGCACTTTTGCGTAGTTTAGGTACATGTAAAGAAAAGTTTATCTTTCCCTAGGACCAGCATGTATACTTCTGTGTTTTCTTACAGTGTATCGCACCTTCATCACCTTGAAGTGTTATAAAAGCAACTTTTTATTCAAAGAGTGGGAGCTGGTTGAGCTGGTCCATCATACCCACCACAGAATTGCTGCTGGCATTGCCCAGGGGCTGAGCCCCCTCATTTCCTCAAGCACTTTTGCTCAGGCTGGGCTGTCCTGAGCGCAGATGATGTGCGTAGGAAACACCCAGCCCTACTCATGGCACTGAAAACAAAGCTTAAAAATGAGTACGCTTACCTCTGAGCTAGCCTAAAATGGCAGCTGGGAAGCTGCGGCTTGCTATATGTTGTGAGAAGGGCTGTGCTTCGGAGGGCAGCCTCTCTTTTAAGGAGGTGGCTCAGCAGGTAATGTCAAGACTGCATTTGTTTTCCTTTCTTTCTGGTAACACCACACATAGGTGTTGTGGTCAGGTGGCAAACAGCTAGGTCCACAGTAGCCTTGTGGCTACTTGTCCACAGTCCCCTTCTGCCCATGCCAGATGGGAGTAGCAGCTCGGATTTTGAGGGCACTGATTGCAGTGGTGTCTGCTGGAGCTGCCTATGGGTTGGCTCTAATGACCCATCTAATTTTTGTCAGATTTAGGTTGATGGTTGGACTAGATGATCTGAAAGGTCCCTTCCAACCTAGGCAATTCTATGATTCTAATTCTGTGATTCTATGACCCAATGGGACCTTCATAGACCTTAAAAGAAGACACTTCTATGCAATACCATTAACTGCATGAGAACATGGAGTCAGTGGCTCTGAAGGAATAATTTCTAAAAATTTCTAATACGGACCAAAATGCACGTACTGCCCTATCAAAGTCAGACCAAGCACAGAAAAGCTTTTGAAGTAGTTTCTACCAACAGTGGTATGAGAGGTGTAGAAATCCAGTCCTGGTCGCAACACTGTGGGCAGTGGATCTTCCGGGTCCCCAAAACCCCCAGTCTCTGCAGGCTCCAGTGACTGTGGGTTTGAAGGGGTATAGCTGCAGTCTCTGACTGCTCATCGAGGCAGGAGAGGACCTGCCCTCCCCTGCTGCCGGCTCTGGAGGAGATGAGGGGGGTGCAGGCTGATTTTCCCAAGGCATGAAATACACCTTTTGCTCAACTCACCCAATCCATTGGGTGGATAGTCTCCACCCAATCTACTCATGCAATCCAGCTGTTCCCCACTCCCTCTTTCCACCCTGGTCCCCTGCCTGACTCCTCCTGAGCAAGGCTGTCTTACCCCAGAATGGATTTCATGCTGGTGGAGCCTCCCAGACACCCTCTCCCCATCTCATCGTTGCTGCTGGCTGGCTCACCCCACGCCAAACATCATGCCAGCTCCATGCTCTGGATCTAACTGGGACACTGGAGATGGCTTTGCAGAGCAGGAGACCTTTTTAATTAATTAATTAATTCTGGGTAATCACTACTAAATGCTTCAGAACAAACCAGATGCAGAGGAGCAGAAGGTGCAGTACTGCTGCTCCTCAGCTGATGTTACCACCAGAGTCCTTGCTGCTGCTGACTTGCATCTGCTCATAGGGACTTTGCTGCTTGGGAGACCTAAGCAGCAGGTTTTTGGTGTCACATCACCTCATTTTCCTCTTCAGCCCAGGTTCACTGCTGCAAAAGAGCCCTCTCAGGAAGTAGGGGGTTGCTGAGCAACAGAGTATTGCCTGGTGGGTTGCGGGAGGGCTGCATCTCATTGCCAGGCACAGACAAGAAACAAAACACAGGAAAAATCAAGCTTTTGCTGGAAGAGGAGAGGCTACTGCTCTTCCTGAGGTCCTCAGTGGGCCCTGCCTGGGTCTTGCTGCCTGCAGGGCCAGGATAAGACCTTGGCTGCTGCACAGAGCGGCTTCGCAGGACAGGGTGGAAGTCAGCTGAGGGTGTGGTGCAACATGATTATTCTTAATAGTATTTTTCATTAATCACATCCAAGATAATCATTAAACTACTGCCAAGTAACCAGTACAGACTTGATATTGAGCTGCTTATCACTTCAATCCCAGTTCAGGCTGGATTTGCGGATTAATAGCTAGAGCATCTTGACACGTTTTCAATTCTTTCAAAACAAAAAAATGCATCTTTTTGAATGCTACAAAACTCATAATATTCGGGAGGATGCGATCACTTCCTTTTTCTGCATTTTCCTCCTGATTGCATGATTATGAAAGAAACATCTGTTTTGGAGTGAGCTGCAACAGAAAATTTTTGTTCCAGTTGGATTTGTAATGGACAACTTCTGTTACACGCTCTTATTCTCCCCACCCGGTTTCTTTCCCTTTTTCTCCTGCTGAAAGATGAAGGCGAAAGGGAGATGAGAGGAGAAACAAGCAAGCAAGCAAAACCCACTGCCCAGACTACAAATACAGACAAAAAGGAGACACTGAGGTGTGGGTGGTGTCAAAGACAACAGCTGAGCTGGTAGAGCGTGTTTGCGCTTCGATTCACTATGAGAAGATTTGATAATGTGTGTGTGTGTGTGTATGGATTTTTCTACATTTTGAATCAATGAAAATACTAAAATACAGATAAGAATTTTACTTTTTTTTTTCCTCACCAGCAAATAATTCCTATTGGTTGATAAGCCTGGATGTAATTAATCAGAGTAGATTAATCAATATTCTAATCTATTAATAACATAAGAAAATAGGTACTGTTCTGTATCCGTGGTATTTTTTTGATTCTCCCTGACTCCATTCTTCTGTTGCAGAAGAGGAAGCCTGCTGTTCAGAAATCTCTGCCTTTGCATACTGGTAGGCAGCTGGAGGAAAAAGCCAGCTAGAAGAAAAGCCTCAGGCGCTGTGGCCAACAGATAAGGCCAGTTCTAGTTTGTGAAAGGCTGAAATGTCAGTACAAAAGGCCACCAAATGCTATCAGCTACTGTGGTGTTTAAGGCATTTACAGGAGATCATGCCAAGCATTGAAAAGTGTGGAAGAGGATCCCGGATTTTGGTGCATCAGTGTCCACAGACAGAAAATGAGATACAGGGATCTTGAGCCCACGGGAAAATGATAGTGAAAAGAAAATTGGCTGCACACCAGATCGGGGTGTGCTGGTCACTCCCTGCACAAACCATGCAGGAAAGAGGTGAGGAGGAGCTTTCTGGAAAGGAAACAAAGCTCCTTCTCAAGGACAACTTGCCCTCCGTTGGCCGTGGCCTTGCAAACACAAACAGCAGCGCTGCGTGTGCTCCTGGAACACTCATTCAGCAAAGCAGCTCCTTACGTGGAGTCCAAGTCCATGTGACTGCAATTGAAGCACTGATGTGCGCGTCGTGATTTTCTTTGACAGTACTGCAGCAAAGAAACAAAACATCCCGCCCCAAGCAAAATAAATTAAATAAGATCCTCTTTCTATAGAAAAGTAGAAATATTTTCACATCTACAGTTTTCCAGAAGGGAAAGACCTACCCACAGTATTTGTCTTGGATATGTGCTATTGATTCTGTGTCCCAACTGTTAAAAGGATTAAAAATAATGCAGACTTTTTGGTCTTGTAACTTCAGATTTTCTATCAAGTTCCTCTGTGAGGCAGAAGCAGGACAAAACAGGGTCATCTACAATAAAAATGGCCGGCTTGGAATGGGCTGCCTAATGAACTGGAGCTGTTAAAATAGCAGCCTGGCTTTCAAGACTAAAGTGAAACACATTTAAAATATGGGTATGAAAAGATTCCTTCTGAACTAGTTACCCGGTAAAGGAAAAATCTTTAAAAAAATATGCCCCGAAAGAATAAAACATGACAGATGTTTGATCCAGTGGCAGACTACTAACTTTGTCAAACCGTGTATTTCTTTCTAGATGCCAATTATTTGGTCCCATTTGGTTTCTGCCCATCACATTGGAATCTCTGGTTAAGTATTTTTGAGTGGGAGTACGGTAATCCATATTTTTCATCAGCGCTATCATTCCAGCTGTCTGGATGCAAAGAGAGGTCAGGTAGTTTGTGAGAAAGATGTGAAGGCTGCTTTGACTAACCTTGGGACTGGCCTTGACCAATATCCACCGCTAGGACAGGGAATTCAAATATGAATTTTAAGAGTACAGGTGCACTCTAGGCAGTGACCTTTGTTTTTCCCATGTACCAAAGGATACAACCCTTTAGTTGTATCCTTTACAACTTTACATAGTCTTTAATGTTCTTGTTATCATGCAACTGACATTTGCAGGTGACAATAAGCAGAGACCCTTTTCC
Organism: Rissa tridactyla; assembly: GCF_028500815.1. Classification (NCBI taxonomy): domain Eukaryota; kingdom Metazoa; phylum Chordata; class Aves; order Charadriiformes; family Laridae; genus Rissa; species Rissa tridactyla. Next base: position 97,878,823 of record NC_071466.1, read on the forward strand.
ACATGCATTAACAATTTTTGGTATTCGGGCATCGATTCCTGTTCAGGGGGGGTCAGAGCTGATGCAGACTGGGTGCTATTGTGTCTAGTGCAAACATGAACGTGTTCTTAAAATCTGGCCTAATCTAGAAGTGTATTAATTGGAAGGAGAAATTAATCAAGACATGAAATGTATTGATTTTCCTTGTAATTTTTCACCTTTCTCTTAAAACCTTGTCTTCTATTCTCTTCCGGCTATAATTTGAATGTTTTGGTAACTAGATGTGTGACCTAGGCCACCTTCCTTCTCTTTACCCATTTTCTCCCACCAGCTTCCTCCTTGCATTTCATAAGAAAGAGCAACTGAGTGAGGGAGACTCCTCCAAAGCCCCCCAGGTATAAGCAGACTGTTACTATCTGGAAAACCTTTTCTACATGTAAGCATTGGTGTCTGGGGTCCAACAATGAGGAGAAGTAGAGCATATACATAAATTATATTTGTTTGGGCTTGTGGAAGACTGAGGTACGTGATTCAATGCTTTATTACAGTGGGGTTTACATGCCTGGATCCAGATTTTCTAGGATAGGCACCAAAATCCCTGTTAATGAAGCAGGGTAAGTGAATCAATTCCCTAAACGTGACTTAATCTTGGATCAAGTTCAGTCATGAAATCAAAGAAAAACTGAATAGCTCATGATCCATGAGCAGTGGTCAGCTCCAGCCTCTACAAACTCTGCAACACAGTCTGTAATGCTTTGGCTGCACACTACATTGCATATGTTACCAGGCACCTTTGAAGGCTTGTGACACCATCTGAGTCACCATCCCTAGAGGTATTTAAGATGTGGCACTTCAGGGAATGCTCTAGTGGCAGAGATTGTAGGTTGTTTGGTTGGACTCGATGATCTCAAAGGTCCTTTCCAGCCATGAAGATTCTATGATTCTATGATTCTGTGACACGTGCTCCAGCACATTGCCACATTAGGATTAAAAAAAAAAAAGAAGTTAAAATCTGAGTTTCAATGGTTTTATAGTCAAAATGGGGACCATACATGGCTTCAGAGGAGAAACGCTCTAGAAAACTCCTAGAAAGCAATTAGCAAGGAGGTGCCATTTCTTCTCATCAAGTTGCTTTGCTCCATTGCCAGTTTATTACTTTGGTCTTTAACCATGTGGGACAATCCTGCACGTCAGCTTCCCTTGTGTCATGTACTTCTTTCTTCCACTGCTGCTTTTGCATCTACCACCTCTGCTTGCCCAGGTGCCATTTTCCCTGTGAAACACCCGCGTGACACAGCAGCCTTTATGCTAGCCAGGATGCCCTGGGGACCAGCACTGGTTGCAGAGCAAAGTCTCGTGGAGCTCCTTGCAGGTGGGATACCTTTGGGAGAGGCATGGCCAGGCAGCTCCAAGACTCAGTGCACTCCTCCATCGCGGATACCGTCCCAGAGACTACAAACCTGTAGCAGAAAGGTGTCCTGTCAACGCAGGGAAGTAACTGGCTGCTCTTTCCCACTCTTCCTTAACTCTCCCGTGAGTTAGTTATTTTCTTGTGATTTTTAGTATCCTTAAAGTAAATCGGTGACTACTTTGAAGATCTGTGTTAGAAAATGGAGTGTACACACAAGTGCATGCACACACGCATGCACAGATTCATGAAGATATGTGGGCTGTTCTTCCCTGCATTTCCAGTGACTTTGTATCTGCAGTTCTGGCACCAAACAAATCTAGAAGTGGAAAATCAAGAAAGGGTTAATTTAAAAAAAAAAAAAAAAAGAAGCAAACTTTGCCTTGTTTGCACTGATCTTACATCAGTTTCCATGGAAATGGAAGTAGAACAAGCCAAGAACAGTGGTGTAGCCAACTTCAGCTGCTGGCTTCTAGTTCCTGCTTCTGTTTCCATGGAAATAGATGCCAAATCAGCAAAAAATAAGGTAACTTGTTTTAAAATACTAGAGTTTTAAAGGCTTGTCCTTATTTAACCTCGGTTGGGAAGATAGCTAGTGAGGGGAGGCAGCCAGCAACGGAGTGAAAACTTTCAGAGACTCTTTCAACGGCTGACTGCTTGTTGAACTCTGTAGAGAGTGAATTCACGGGGCAGCTACTGATTTTTAGAAACATTTTGTAACTTTCCTCCATGTTGTAAATAAAATACATTTTTCTCTTGGCTTGGATCGTCACAGTAGTCTCTAGGAGGCCAAAGTGACTAACAGCTCCTTGCAATGCAACTGTGCAACTGCTTCCTTAGGCTGTCTTTGCCTCCAAGAGTTCACAAAGAGCCGCGCTTTTCTCAGAGCTACTTCCCCCTTCCAAAAGCAATGCTTTGTGTCTCAAAGTTTCGAGAGAGAAGCAAAGGAGGATTAGCTGGGGGAATTCCTAGCAGTGTTTTACAACAAACATCCCACTTTCTTTTTTTTTCCTAATCCGGGAAGGCAAAATTTCACCAAGATAAAAGAAGTTGACCAGAACCTATTGCTTATAGCAAAATGTGGATGCGGAAACAGGGAAATATGAACAGAATCCAACCAAAGAAATTCTGCTGTAACTTCAAGAACAGAAATTTCATCCAAAGCTCACTTTATTAAACCCAACTTTAATAGAAAGTTATTTCAAGTGTGGAGGTTGGCTTTTGATCCTTAGCTGTGGTGGAACTGTCTGTAGGGAAGAGTATTTCTTGGCGGGAAGTTGTGTGAGGACAGAGATGAGAGTCCCATCCTTGGCCCCATTCTTCTTTGAGTTGCTTAGAAATTGGGATTGTTCCCAGATATCCCCCACCTCTTTCTTCCCCCACAACCCTTTTGCTTACGTCCTCCTCAGGCACTTCTTTAATAGGCTGCAAACACACCCTAAGACAATGGATCATATCACAGGTCACTTGTGGGCCCTTTTTTGGTAGCAGCATGTCTCTGGAAGCCAAAAGTGTAGGTATATGTTTAAAAAGAAAAAATCTTGGCTGGCCCTTGTGGGGAAGTAAATGCAATTCTGATCCGACATTTCTTCATTTGCAGTATTACATTTTTCCTTTTAATGACATAAAATCTGCTCTTGCAAGGGCACGTGCTTCACTTCACACACTAAGTATATTCCCTTGGGCTACTGAGGGAGTAAATAAATGAAGAGTGTGGGCCAACCTAATTTTAAAGAAGTGGATCAGGCCTGGACTGGGGCCTCACAGTTGTTCATTTTAGGTATTATAAGCAATGCACTCATTTTCTGACTGCTTTCTGTTGATCTTCTTTGAAGAAACCCCAAGAAACATCAAGACCTTCAAGAAATTGCCAAAAAAAGGTAGAATTTTTTGCATAAGGAACCGTTTAAAACATGGGAGATCTTTTTTCTTTTCTTCATTTTCTTTTTCCACTGCAAACAATGTCTTAAAATTGAAGGAACTTGCTCTGGTTGCTTTGTCAGATGTTTATTGCTGCTGTTGCTGCTGTGACGTGATTGCTTCGAAGCTGGTTTTGAGCTGTTGGGGTCCTGCTTGAAGGCGGAAACCCAGCGCTGTGTTACCTATAATCCTCCATGGCATTTCACTAATATTTCCTCTGGAAAAGCTTTAGTCTCTGCTGGAATGGAAAAAAATATCAGGGAAGCAATGGAAAGCCAATTCATACATTTTAAGGTGGGGTGGGGAGTTGAGACTGCCGCTGCTCCCCAGGTGTTTGCAATTAAACGTTCAATGTACCTTTTTGACTCTTCGTTACACAACAGTTCATCATCCTTCAGGCTTGCACCAGTGCTTCCAGGCCTTCAGGTCACTAACCCCCACAAATGTCATGCCCCTCGACTTGCAATGGTTAAATCACACAGGGAGTGAAATAGGAGCTATTTGCCAACTTTTCTGCAAACAGCTCATAGCACCATAGCATGACTCAAGGGATCATGAGAACAAACTACAAGAACAGCAAGTTGTGGAGCCAAATCCAAGGAAAAAAAAAAAAAAAAAAAATTAACAGCAAGGTCTGACATGAGGACCTTGCGGCAAAAATTACATGCCTGCACTTTTCTGTGAATTTCATAACGTTGGCAGATCAACCTTGTTTCACTAGGCAATCTGGAGCGTACTGACCACCCTGTCCTGGGCATCCTGCTCTGCCAGCCCGCCTGGCCATGCGGCTGCCCCTGCCCCACTGCCATCTCCAGGATGCCACAGGGGGTGGGCACAGTGTGGCAGGAGGGATGGAAACATCCATAGTGGATACAGGCTATCTTCTGCTTTTCCTGTAAAGTGACTGCTCCCGGACCATCAGGAGGGAGTATCTCATCAGTGAAGTGGAGCAGCAGCAGCTGCCAGGCGCTTGCCCTGGGTGCAGGGTGCCACCATGTTGGGAAACTCCCTCCACCTTTTGGCTCTGGCCAGAAGTCACTGTACCTGAAAACCTCTTCCCAGAGGCACCTGACGATGCTGGGTGGTGATTGAATTATGTGTAAAAGCACAATCACATGCATCCCTGCTGGTACGCCGTGCTGGATGGGGAGAAGCGGACAGGCAGGACGCGTGGGGTTGCTGCGGGGACAAGTTGAGCCCGAAGGCTGAGCTGCGTTTGCCTTCTGCTACCGGCTGGGGCTGGTGTCCGAGGGTGCTCCCGGGCTGGTCCGGGTGGTCGGGTAACCAGCCTTTCTTCCAGACTCTGGTCACAAGTTGTCACCCATCTTGGGCCAAGCTCTTTCCCCTCCAAGACCCTCCTTGCTCCCCTACCTCTTGATGCAAGTGTTTCTGGAGCAAGTCAGAGCAGACATGCATGACACCTTGACCCGTGAGAGCCCCCTCTGCAACTGAGGCAAGTATTAGCAAAGACCAAATGTGACCAGAAAGGCAGCGTGATTGCTCTGATCCAAAGCTCAGCCTTGACTGGGATTCAACCTTCCTCCAGACATCTCGCCCATGGACTCTTGGTGCTTGCAAATTGTCTCAGTGTCTGCAGAATATTTAGGTTAATTTAAAGTTTAATTCGCTCATGAGCTGAAGTCATAGGGACAGCCACAGAATAAAAATCATGTCACCTTTTTTCCCCCTCCTTCATCCAGGAGAGGATAAGGCTGATTTGTGTGTGGCTTGCATCATGTACCTGTACAGCTTTTTAATCTTTTTATTGTCTGTACTAATGGTTTTAATTCTGGAGGTTTTTGCATTGGAAATGAAAGGCCTGTAGCTTTCACAGCACAGATGGGAGATAAAAGCACCATAATCACAGAGCAGGGTCAATGAGACTTTTTCCAGGAAGATGCTAAAGGCATTATTTGGCATTAACAAAGAAAGGGATAATTAGAAAATATGCAAAGAAGGCTTTATTCCTGTAATTAATTTCAAAGCTGGAAGTTCCCCAGTGCTCTTCTGTTCAAAAGTGACAGCATATGAGCCATCACAGAGGAGATATATCTTAATCATAAATCAGAAACAGGGGGGAAACTGAAACTTGTGTTTCCATGGACTTTAAAAAGAAAAAACTATAATCAGGGGTTAATGCGTATTCTGACTCTACATGAAGAAAATACAATTATAAATAAGTATTGACACATTACATGAAAGGCAAGAGGAGGATGTAGCCAAACTTGGTTTCCTGGGAGACTGGGCATTCCTCTCCAGAGAAATATAATGCTCAGAAGTCACTTTGATAGCTTGAGGCTGTGCCTATGTTTGCAGCTGCTTTTTTTCACTAATTTCCTACAATTACTATCAGTCCCACTGACGGTAGCAACGATGGGAGCAAAATTCCTCTAGCTCCCATTGTTTTAACACAGTCAAAACTGCTTCTGAACAAGCCTAAATGGCTCGGCTTTAGGAATACCGGCAGCCACAGACGTCTTGGTTACAGCCTTGCTCCCATCTGGATCTTCAAGTTTTTAACAGGTAACATTAACATCTTACCAGGCAGTAAGATCAAAAGTAAGCAAAGGAAAATGGTGTGTCCAGCTCTCTGCATATATATTTTTATCCCTTCTGCCCCCTAGTCCATGGCTGTCGCCCCCATCGCCATATTCATCAGTTGCAGTATTGTTTGGTGCAAAGCGCCCTGCTAGTGAAGGCATCAGCCTTGCTACAAGAGGTGTGGCTGGATAGCTTTAGCACGGTTGGTTTTACTTAGAAACCCTGGATCCCCTCAAGGCAGCTGATGTTGCACACAGAAACACGCATTTGATATGATTTTTTTTTCTTTATATATTGGCAACTTTACAGTTAGGCTTTTTAGTTTCATCTGGGTTGAATTGATACTGCTGGCTTTGTACTATGGGTAGCGCCGGCTTGGCTGGTGAGTGGTGTGGGTGAACATAACTCTCATCGTGTCTCCTCACACCATGAGGAATTCATACCCTGCACACACTTGCAAGCTCACATTTGTGCACATACTTTTGGGATTGACTCTAGAACAATCATGCCTTCAGCTGCAATGGACCATGTGTATATTTATATGTACCACCTTTCACATGGAAAAACTAAGCATGTGCACACACACTCGCACGATCTCTTCGCAATAACTTTTACACTCGGTTGCTCATGAGGTTGGTTAGGTCTCCTCTCTCACATTCAGCTCCAGATTTCACTAGCTCTAGGCCTTCGGCTTGTTGGCAGGTGAACTTGGCTTAAAAAATGCATAGAGGTAAAAAGATTACATACAGGTTCTATACGGATTTATTTTTTTCCAGTTAATTCAAAGACAATCCTTCTTTTATGTTTACTAGCTTGTTGTAGGTCCTGCTCTAAGGTTTCTTTGCTCAATGCAAAGAAATAACGTGCACGAGCTTATCACAGAGTTATACCCAGCAATTCAGAATATGCAGCCAGCATTAGCTGGTAGCAGCACTGATGGTGTATTGAGTGTGTATTTCTCAATGCGTGGATAGAGTGTTTTTAAACAGCAGTTTCCTTTTCTATTACTTGCTAATTTCTAAATTCTGTTGTCATTACATAAACTTCAGCCCTTTGCTCTCAAGCAAGTGATGCTATTTAAATTCTCCTGGAAATATTTTTTGCACATGCAGGAATTAAAAGATCATTTGTGTGTCCCTTGCAGAAATATCTTGTGGAAAAGCTTATGGTTTTCTTACCTCACAGCTGTATCCAGAGAACGTTCCTGTATTTACCACTCCAAATCACTACAGTGGTGGCTTAACTCAAGACAGATGAGCCGCTCTCCTCCTTCCAATAAAATTATTTTCTCCTGATGTGTGTGGTTCAGTCTCATTCTTGAATGTAAGCTGGGAAAGCCAACCAGCTCACTGTCGTAAGCTAGTCTTTGGTCGGCAGTTGGTCCCTGCATACATTGCTTTGGGTACATGGCAGATGCCACAAAGGACCCAAGTGCTGAGACGCTGCCTCTATCCCACAGCTGAGGAGAGCCCTCACCCCAGCTGGGGAGCATCAAGCTGGAGAGGACCCTTCAGTGAGGAAGGGGACACCCTACAAGGCCCACAGGCAAGCAGGATGCAGGGGCTCGACAGCAAGAGAAGGACTCTTCTCCTAGGACTTAAAGAGCTGCTTTCCCCTGCAGCAGCGTTAAACGCCTCATTTTTTCAAGTTCTGATCAGCAGTTTTGCCATCTGGTTTTGGATTTCTGTCCAGTACACAATGTTGAAGCTCCCCCTCCGAACTCCTCCCAGCACCCTCTTTTTCTCTGCTTTTTGTCCTTGCCAGTTATTTTGTATTTTGTGAAGGACCTCATTCCTCAGTTTTTGTTATTTTGAATACAGCTGTAATGCAAATCTTTTTTCTCTTTTATTCATTTTTCTCTTCAAAAAATAAATTTTACTAACTTTGGCAGGAAAAAGTTTTAAATTTTAAATGTATGATTTATTTTATAAGGTAGCACCAATTATTTTTGAGTCGTAATAATAAAAAATCAAGTTTGCAGAAAGGCAAAAACATGAATGTCAAGTATCTGGGGCATCTTATAAAAATACAGAATAAGACAAAGCAACAAGAAGCCTGGTAGAAAAATATCAATAGAAATTTTAAGGCTCAAAAAATTACAATTTTCCAGAGTATTCAGATTTTATATTAACACAGGCAAAAATCTTTGTTTAGAATACAAGGTAAGGACATGACAGGACACAATGCCATTCTTTTACAGCACATGTAAGATATATTATGGTACACGACAGTAACTCTAAAACAAAAAACTTCAAAGACAACTTAGTAATACAGTGACTAATGTAAATTTTATGAAACATTCAGAAGGATATTAACATATTAGGACAAACTATAGAATGTCATTTTTTTTCAGATGTACACAAATTTCATTCCTCTTTGGCCATTGTAAATGTAACATTTGGCTAAAAAAGTTTTGAAACTTCCACATTCAAAACCTTTCAGTAGTTGATCAGACTGTGAAATTAATTTTTGCACAAATCTTTTTGAACCTTTTCATTGGCTTCTCAGTTGTCACTGGGAATTGATCATAAGAATTACAGTAGCAACCCTGAAATTATTTGAACATCCCTAGACCTAAGAGGCAACTAATTTTAATTTCTTTTTAGTTATTCCACTGTTCCTGCTTTTTGCCCTTCCAGGAGACAGGGCAACATTTTGGCCTGTCCTGGAAAGGAGTCTGGCTTGACTGCAGACAACTCCTGCCTATGGAGGGACCCAAAATAGACACCTGGCTCGTACCCAAGCAATAGTTTCCAAGTGGACCAGCTCACATCTCCGTCTCAGTGACCTCTTACTCATGCAGAGACAGACTCTGCCACCTTATTCATGCTCACACTACTCCTCAAGAAATAACATAAGCTACTTTCAGAAGCCAGCATTATTCCCTGTGAATAGGCAATAGGCTTAACACAATCTAGATCTTCTAAATGGCCTCTCTTTGTGGCGACGGACCTCATTTGCTCCAGCCTCCTTGACTGTGGCTGCACTATTCAGCCCCTGCCTGACCACTGCACATATCTTTCTTTCAGCTTGAGTCATCCCGGCGCTGCCCTGGTCATCAGGCAGGAGGCAGGTCTGTGCAGTAAGTGCAGCCCTTAGGCTGTGGTGGGCTGCTCCCATCCCCTTTGGAAGATCTGACACACCGCCGCGATTTGTTGGCAAGGTATTTTGGACTTCAAAGCAAGAAAAATAACTCAAATTCATGGTTTTCTTTGCTATGAAATTAGTTTATTACCCACTCCTCCTTCCAGACCGGGATATGACTCAGTCCCTGATAGTTTAAAGATGATCAGAGCCGATACTGGATTTCTTTCATGAGATGTGTCGTTGCTGTACTAGATGCTTAGGATAAAAATACCTTCTGCTGCAGTCTGCTGCTGCACTGGAAAACAAACAGGACTTCTCCCTTTAAACTGACTGTTACATAGCTGGAGGGAGATGGCTTTTCATTTAGACTTCAGCTAAATTCATAGTTTTAGGACTTCCCATCTAATACAATCTAAAACTCTTGTAAAAAGAATGAAACATACTTGTGCAATTCGCGTAGTGGTGCTAACTGGGGAATATACATCATGGGCAATGATTTCAGAAAGGTTTACTTTTTTGCTGGGCTTCAAAATGAAAACTATCACAAGGAAACACAGGTTGTTTGCGGTGCTAACAATGCATATTTTTGAGGGTCTCTAGTTTCCTGAGGCGCCTCATCCTTAATGCACTTTATTGTGAACATGTTGGCACACATCCTTTTCCCAAGCCAAAAGCCACCTGGCAGTTGCAGCAGGAAGAATGAAAAGCAACATCCCACTTTCAATGGTAAATTCTCAACCTATGCATGATTTGTTGTAACAACTTACTCATTTACTTTCCTTCAGTGATAAATTACTAGTGCCTTGACAATGCTGTAGAAGGAAAATTATTTCATAATACCTCCTATACTTATATCCCAAAGCGTGAAAGTCTCTCCTGTATTTTAAAACATAGGAATATCTAAAAGCAATATACTCCCCATGTTGATTTTAGATATTTATGAAAGACTTTTATTTTGTCTCTGACATTACTTTTAACTTAAATTAAGAATACAAGCAAACCTGCATCTTATAGACATACACACAAAAAAATAATAATCATAATTAGTCATTTTTAGTGCCTGGCTTAAAATACTTTGAAAGTTCATTGATTTTCAGATGTCTGGAATTGAGCACAGTCTGAACACCAAGTATCTCCTAAGGCATTTTGAGTAGAAAACCCCAAAGCAGAGCATTCACTATTATTATTATTTGCTTTTGAAAATCTTGACCAGGAGTGACATTTCTGTTAGCTAGATCCCTTAGCTGCAGGTAATACACAGCAGAGACGAACCGCCCCTCTGTATGTATGTTCATGCCTTTTTTAAATGATATCTTATTTTCTAGGTGCTTGAGCTCACTAACTATTCCCTGAATACTAGTAGTTCAATCAACATGCTAGTCCTTAAATATAGTAAACCTCAAGATGGCACTCTTGAACTACTGAGTTTTTCAGGGAAGCTGATTATGAATTTCTTGCAAGGAATTTGCAAAAAAAAAAAGAAAAAGGGGGGGGGAATTTAATGGTGAGTGAGAACCTGTGCAGGAATAACCAAAGCAAATATCAAGTAGAACAGCAATATCAGACGAGGACATCAGAGCCCACTAGAGTTCGCATGGCAAAATCTACTTGAAAACTTTGATTGCAATAAAAAAAAAGATTTTTGATAAAACCCATATTTTGTGAACAAATCCGCATTTTCTTGAAGCTTCTTGCAGTTTTTTCCTTGCTCACTATCCCTTATTCACTGCTTCCTTTTCTGACACAGAGGATGTTTTTCTGTTTGCTCATGAGAACTTGAGGTTTCCCCAAGTATCGCTTAGGTTTGGTTCAGACATGAGGTAGAACGCATTTGGGTTCAATATTTATGCGGATGGCAGTGGTCTATAAAGGCTGAGCCTCTCAGTTCCTCCTTCCACTCATCATCTCCCTGCGTGCAATGGGGAGTGCTGTGCTGGTACCTGTAACAGAAGTCCCTGATGGCTTCGCCCTGGCTTTTCCTGCTTTCTCCTCACGCAGCATGGGGGCAGAGGGAGGAAGCCCCAGTATCCCGGAGCACAAAGGGAGGGGAAGGATACCAACCCTCCCCTCATTTGGGTGCTGTAGAGTTAACTTGCTCCTCCATGGCCCCACAGGAGCTTCTTGCTTTTTTACTTTTTTTTTTTTCACACGTTGAAGCACCATTCCCTGCATCTCCACCAGGCTCCTGGGTGGAAATCCTGCATGTGGCTGGAGAGAGGCTGTCTCAACACTTCCGGGGCCTTGGACACAGCTGCTGTGTCATGGCTTCTGTGGAGCTGTGAAGCAGCTGGCTCCAACCCATGCACTGTGGTGGGTGGGGAGATGATGGCACCAGCCGGCAGTCACCCCTGTTTCGTCGGGTAAGGGGGGGACCCTCCTCAACCCATGCTTGTATGAAAGTGGAGCTGGGAACTGGGGGCAGCAGCTCCCAGGTCTCCCAGAGCCTTTTCTCCCTCTTTTCTTCTTCCTCCTCAAGAGGAAGTTTTGCAGAAGTCAGAAAGATACAATATGGACCATCCATGGGAGGGAGGAGGGAGACCATGGGGGACCTACCCTGGCTTGCAAAGGCTTTTTGGGGTCTTTCTCCTTTCACAAGAGCCTTCCTTCCCTCAGCGGTTTTCCTCATCTGTTGCTTCTCTCCATGTTGACTTTGGAGACTCACAGTCTTGGCTGTGTCCTATGTGAGGTTAGGGTCACCTAACCTGGCACCCACCCAGCCCACCAACCAGTCTGCCTTGCTCGCCACCCTCGTAGCCACCACATCGGAGCAGGCTGCAGAACCCTCTTACGAAATCATCTGCTGACTCACCCTTCCCTTGCTTGCCTAAGTGAAATCATGCCTGCCTTTAAAAATCACATTGCAGCATTACATGACATATTTATCCGCTTCTTTCACTGTCGTGAACTGCTTCAGACAAGCAGCTGTGAGGTTTCTGGAAAAGATAGTAGGGCTTTTTTGCTCTAGGGCCATTGAAAAAGGCAGAGCATTTGTTTCTGCTCTGCTGGCTGGCATAAATCTGAATCTGTTGACTTATCAAGGGCATTCCTGGAAATACAGGGAATTGCTTACTCCAGAGCTGGTACAGGTGGGTCCCAAGGTGGGCAGCTCTGTTTTTTTAACGGTGTCCGTCTCTCACATGCTGCATCTCTCCGGTATGTTGTGTGAGGACAGTGGTGTGGCCGCTTAGGGCAGCAGATGGATGCCCCTGAGCATCTCACATCATGTCAGCATCCTTTCTGTCATCAGCCCCCATTGCAACATAGACTCACACAGACAAATCTCTCTGGGCCAAATTTGGTTTTGGTACCAGCACTGTGAGGTTTTTCATTTACTATGCCTAGATCAGAGACATTATTTGCTTGCACCCTATTTTGCAGAGCCACTGTGTCTTGCATTGATTCTTTGTCCAAGTCATGCTCTGGCACAACAGGGAGATTAGCTACCCAAGGCAAGAGCCTGATGAGTGATGGATTTTGGAGATAGACAGACAGGAAAAAAAATGAGTGGGATTTTGCTTAGAATGAGCCAAACCACAGAACTTAATTTTTTTTTGACTACTGAATAAGCCATTACACTACATTTTGATCAGTCCAAGTATTGGTTTTGATTCTGATTTGGTTACTTTTTGATTCAGTGTTGGTTTTGGTTCCGATTCATCTGACACTTTTAAAACCTTTTTATTTTACAAAACAGGATGTTAATTTTTAATTGGGAAAAAATGAAAACTTGAAAGTTCTGATGTTTCCAAAATTTAACAAAAAGAACGTTGCTTTTTCAGAAGTATGACTTTTAGAAAAAATACCACCTCATGTTTTTCTTCAGGAAAAACTGTTTGCCAATTATGACAAATCTTATTTCTTTCATTTTGTCATGATTTTTAAAACAGTAATGAAAGCGTGCTTTGGTAAGTGGTATGCTGCACCTTGTTTTTTCCATGCTACGGAGCTGAGTAGAGCAGAGACATGGATACTTTTGGCTCTTCACAGACTGGTTGTCTCAAAGGTGCTGAAAAAACCTTTTAGGCACAATGGTCAAGAGGATACTTTCAGTCCCAGAAGTCTATGTTCTACCGTTAGAGAACTTACTATGTAACTTGGGCAGTTTCATGATGTGGCTGGCAATCTAACAGCTAGCTGCTTCCAGAAAAATCTGTGCCTCTGCCTTACCCAGGTCAGCTCTGTAGTCCCACCACCATTCCCCCTGGGCCAGCACCAACACTTGGTCAAGCCTGCGATGAGGAGGTCTGGAGAGATAAACTATCAAAAATAAATATTAGTTCTACCAGAAATAAAGAGTAACTTTCTGCCAGTTTAGGCCCCAAAGTCTGCTTTTCAAGGGACCCCTGCCAAGTACCAATGCCAGTAAGGGAAAAAGACCATGACCAGGACTGTCCTGAGCAGCGGGCTGGCTCATCTGCAGCAGATCCCCAGGAGGCAGCCATGCCATGGAGCGAGAGGACAGTTTCAGAGTTGATATTGCATCTCTTCTTTTCCCAGTGCTGCATCTCCTGTTTTTTTATTGCTTTATTCTGTCATTTGAATTGTTTCATATGCTTGGTTCTGTAACATCTGTTTATAGTGTTTTCTAGAGCTTAAGTAGATCCTCAAAAGCATTACAGAGCTGTGGAGTACCAATGCAAGGTGCAATTCATCAGTTCAGGTTGTTGACTTTTGGGGTAGCCTGAAGGTTTCTTCTTTACTTTTAGAAAGTTACAAATAAAGGCATTTAACAGTCTTTCAAGTGAAAAGAATCACTTTTCTATGACTCCTGTTACACTGGTCATTTCCAGATCTCAAGTATTTACATACCCCCACATTTCTACTGATGGGAATAAATTCTGAGGGTTTTTTCCATGTATAACAACCCCAAAAATTGCAAACACTCTTTGGGCTTTGATACTAGAATTTTTTGCTTTTGCTAGCTTCAAGATGAAAACTAATGCTCCCCTCTGCCTTAGCTTGGAATACTGATTTGCAGAATTTCTCACTGGAGGACATGGTAAGTATTTTTAAATTGTGCTTCCTCTTTAATGTGAGAGCCATCTCTGGGAAAAGTTTGCAAGATCAGGCCCACGGTCATCGTTTAGTCAAACTGCATAATTCTTAGGTCTTTTAATCTTTTCTCATAAATCAATCCTCCAATCCCCCTAATCGTATTTGTTGCTCGTCTCTGAATTCCTTCCAATTTTGCAATTTACATTATAATTAGGGCTTAGTGAAACTGATGAGAAAGTGATTTTTGGGGCCAATTTTTATGCTGCTTGTAAATATTCAAAATCTTGCTTTCTGCAGGATCGTGAGGGCCCCCAAACTTCGTGACAATGGCAGGGACCTGAGGAACTCCCACTCCTGGGGCAAGGACAGATGTTTTCCCAGATTTCCCACTGTGACTTGCCACTAATTAGTATTCATTATCCCATTGATTTCCCTGGGACTATAACTGCCTACAGCACAATTCACAGTGAATAAGGACAGGAGGATCTGCCCCAGCCTGCACTTAGTATCACTAAATCACTGCCTGATTTTACTCAAGGTGAGCAGCGCTAGGCAGCAGGCAGGGCAACGGATTGAAATTGGGCTGTTTGGAGGAACACAAGGCAGCCGGCAGAGAGGTTTGCTGAACGAATGGCTGTGCTGGTGGAAGACGTTGCTGGGCAAAACACCTTCCCCGGGTGTTTTTGGCTGCAATCACATGCTCTGCAGGCAGCTGGGACAAATGCACCCTGCCATTGCTGCCTCATGCCCCTCCTCGCGCTCAGATCTGCTGGAGTGCTGCTCACCCGCACTCCCTGCAACCACTGTCTAGAAGGGCACTTACGCAAATCCAGTGGGACCGAAGGTGGTTTGCAGGTGGGAGGCCTGAAGAAGATGTACAAGTGGCAGAGGAGCAGCTGCTGCCACCGCAGCCACCTCCCCTGCCGCTGCTGGATTGCCATGGGGACTTCTGCTGATGGCCAAAGCTTGCCCACGCACTGCGCGTGGAGCGGATGAGAGAGCACGCGTGATCCTTCGTGCTGGGGAGAGAAGGTGGCAATCATAAAGACCTGATGAGTTTAAATTTTGTCAGCCAGCACAGCTGACTGAGGTGTGTGTGTGTCCATAGGCAAAGGGGTGGCTCAGGGTAAGGCCATCTGTGAGGCCTTTGTAGAAGAAGCCCATGCAGAGAGTCCTCGCTGTACCTCTCAGATCAGCTGCCATCTATGCCTCTCACGGACACGAATTGGTTTCTGATTCAGTTTTTCTACCTTAAGACTTTCTTTTCTTGTGTGATGGCTGCAGAGAATTGGAAATCTGCCCCACTGGCAACGGACTGAAGACTCCTTTGAGAGTCTTAGCTCAAGCGCAAGCTACAGAACAACCCTTAGAAAATAAATAGCTGAATCCCTGCCTGCCTGTTTTATGCCCATAGTCATACCAGCCATATTGTTATTTTGGTTCTGCATCCTCTGAGTGCACACATGAGAAGCTAACAGTGTATGTTGCTGGTCTCAGTCACACAGGTCAATGAAAATGAAGATTTTCATGTGCCCTCTGCTCACTTTTCTTCGAATATTTTGAAGATTCTTATGGGGAAATGTCTCATATTGCTCTTATAGTATTGCTCTATGATAATAACAATTCTGTTACATTAAAATATCCTTTGCCATACAGTATGGATGCTAGCACCAAAAGCAGAGTGAATGTTCCCACGTAAAGAGAAAGTAGGGGACAGTGCACTCTCCAATAAACGGGCGGCACCAGTGAGGGAGAGCAGCGTCATTTTCTCCATTCTGCAAACAGGAACTCAGAGAGGTGCAACTCATCCAGCTGATGTTGCACAGGAACCGGGCATGGGGAGGCTCTGGAACTGAGTCAGTCTCAGCTCCTTGACTACAACCTAAGCAAGCCGTTTTATAGACACTTTCTCACACATCATGTGCAGTCCAGCCCTCTCAACCTTCTCCAGAAAAAGAGTCACCAAATTTGCTGAATGATGCCCCGAATAAGGACTGCGTGGTTCTCTCTGTGCCACGCTGCCAGGGAGAGGGGCCAACAAGTATATTTGCTGTCCAAATGTATCACCATGGCGACTAAAAATTATAGTCAGGAATGCTGTAGTTCCTTTTTTTTATTGTGGCCTTCAGGTTCTACTTGGTGATAAACAAGGTCAATTGTTTTAGTATTCAAGTATAGATAATAGACTAATGGTAAGAGCCCTCCGAATACGTGAAGCCAAAGAGTTTTTTCTCATTTATCTTTCTTAAGTTGGCCCCAGAAGATAAACAAGGAAAAGAAAAAAAAATCACTCAAAACAGTGGAAATATTCTGCAACTCTAGAAGAAAGACAGCTTTGTCCAAGATTTTTAAATGCAACTACTAATTTTATATGACTCAGTTTTCCGATGTCCAAATTGAGACCTCTAAGCAATTTGTTTTCCAAAAACCAGGCTTCTTCAACCTGTCTCATATTGGATTCCCAGGAATCCAGCGTTGGAAATCATTAATAGTTTTGAAAACTGAGGACACTTTGTCACTGTGCTGTGACTACAGCACTTGAATGGGATTTAGGAAATTTGTATTTTGTCCTAGCCCTGCCACAGACCTGTGGTATGGTCTTAAACAAGTCAGGCAATCTGTCCGAGATTCAGTTTGCAGTCTGAGAAAAAACAAAGGTAAATTTTCATTTTTCCTCTCCGTCATTAATACTTACACTGTAAGTGCTCAGCATTGATGACTGTCTCTTTCTACAATGTCTACCCCAGCAGCCTCTTCATTCTGCAAGATTAATCACAATTAGCAAACAACAATACAGCTCTGCACCTAATTAAAACAGTTAGAGAGTTACTTAGGTAGGTTTGGCAGACCTCACCAAGCTTTGCCCTGTGATGGCTGCAGTGTTGTCTGTATGAAAGTTGTCTATATAGTGCTGGTTAAAGTATATGAACAACTGCTGCACTCCCATTTTAAGACTGTCCTATAGATACCAGTAGGTACTCAAGATGAGTAGTACAGATTTTCTCTCCACCAGGCAGATTATCAGGGAGAAGACTTTGAGAGATACTGAAAAAGCAGAAGGGGCAATGGCACACACTGCCTCAGTGGCAAATTTGCATTTATCCGAGTTTACAGAAGGCTGCCTGTACAGATCCACATAACCCAGTAACCCCATCACTGATGGGACAAAGAGTAAGCCTTGGGAAGTGTGGGCATATGATGCTGTGTCCCAAGAAGAGTCTTTGACAATTTGAGGCCCGTTTCTGTCCTGAGATGGATGGGGAGGGAGAAGCACCCCGTAATTGCTAGTTCCTGGTGATTTGTTCTTCATGAACGTGTCCTGTCATTTTTTGAAACCATTTTGCTGTTTCTGCCCCTTCAGTCCTTACCTAGAGAAGGTGTGGAGAGGAGTCGGGGAAAGACGGGCTGAGGAAAAGGCCAGGCACTCAATGCCTTCTTCTTGTCAGTCCTTGCTAGTAAGACTTGCTTTCAGTAATCCCAGGTCTCTGAGACCAGTTGGAAAATCTGGAGCAACAGAGATTAACCTTTGATGGAGGAGGATCAAGCTAGGTAACATTTAGGCAGGCTAGACATATACAAATCCAACGGACTTGATGGGATTCTTCCATGAGTGCTGAGGGAGCTGGCCCATGTCATTGCAAGACCACTCTCAATTATCCTGGAAAGGTCATGGTGACGGCTGGATGCTTGGAAGAAAGAAAATGTCACTCTTGTGTTCAAGAAGGACAAGAAAGATGGTCCAGGGAACTACAAGCCAGTCCTCCCTACAGTCCCACCTCATCTCCATCCCTGGGGAAGTGAAGGAGCAAATAATCTTGGAAAACATTCCAGACATGCAAAGGATAAGGTGACTACAAGTAGTTGGTGTGGATTTATGAAGAAGTCACGTTTCACCAACCTGATAACCCCCTGTGATAAGATGCCTGGCTTGGTGAATGAGATGAGAGCTGTGGATATTTCTTGTCTTGGCTTTAATAAGGCTTTCCACACTGTCTCCTATAATATCTTAATTGACATACTGGTAGAGTACAGGCTAGATAAATGGTCAGTGTGGTAGACTGAAAATTGGCTGAAATGCTCAGCTGAAAGAGTTGTGATCAGCATCACAAAGTCCAGCTGGATGACAGTCACTGGTGGTGTACCCAGGGATCGATACTGGCACCAGTACTGTTTAACATCTTCATTAATGATCTGGATGCTGGGATAGAGTGCACCTTCTGCAAGCTTGCAGATGATACGGAACTTGGACGAATGGTGGACACTCCAAATAGTTGTGGTGCCATTCAGAGCTACCTCAACAGACTGGAGAAATGGACTGACAAGACTCTTATGAAGTTCAAAACCAGGAAAAGACAAGTCCTGCAGCTAAGGAGGAACAAGTCCGTGTACCAGTGCATGCGGGGGCCTGACCAGCTGGAAAGTAGCTTTGCAGAAAATGACCTGGAAGTCTTGTTGAACACCAACTTGGACATGAGCCAGAAGAGTGTCCTTGTGATAAGAAGACCAAAAACCTCCTGGGCTGCATTAGGCAGAACATCAATGGAGGTGATCCTTCCCCTCTGCTCAGAACTGGTGACTCATCTGGAGTCCAGTACTGGGATCCCCAGTACAGGAAAGCCATGGTCATACTGGAGCAAGTCGAGAAAAGAGGCATGAAGATGATTAAAGGATTTTGACCATCTCTACTATGAGGAAAGGCTGAGCGAGCTGGGACTGTTCAGCCTAGAGCAGAGAAGACTTAGGGGATCTTAAAATTGTCTGAAAATACCTGAGGGATGGTGCAAAGGAGACAGAGCCAGGCTCTTCTCAGCGGTGCCCAGTGTCAGGATGAGAGGCAACGGGCACAAACTGAAATACAGGAAATTCCATTTAAACATAAGAGAATTTTTTTTTTACTGGAAGGGTGGTTGAACACTGGAACAACTTATCCAGGGAAGCTGTGGAGTCTCCATCCTTGGAGATATTCAAAACCTGACTGGAACAGCCCTGAGCAACCTGCTGTAGTTGATCCCTCTTTGAGCAGATAGTTGGACTAAATGATCTCCAAAGGTTCCTTCTGCCTCAGCAGACCTGTAATTCTGTGACAGGAGAGGAGAACGGTCTTATGAAATATGCAGTGCTCCTTCAACGTAATTTCCTGTATCCAACAAGTCTACTGTTTTCACTGTGGTATGTGTTTTGCTTTGTTAATTTATTACTATTATTAAATTAAATTATTATCACCGTTTATTGGTGATAGCAGAAGTAGGCCTGGAAGACAACAGTTGGAAAGGATTCCCCAGATACCAGTGGTTATTTGGATTCAGATTGTGTTTTTAGTTTGCTGGGTATGAGGCCTGTAATACTCCAGAAGTGAAGCTCATGTGAGCCAAGGCCCACCAGTCGCCGATGAAGTTGTGATGGATCACTTTTTCAATCTTGTTCATCACTGTTTAGATGCACCTTGAAGCCGATGCCTTCCCTGCATGGTGACAGAGTCAAACCCGATACAGGGCGAGCAAATAGCTCTATTTGCATCCAGAAGTGACTCATCATGGGTCTCCTCCAGCTGCTTTTCGCTATCCTCTCTGCCAGGAGAGCTGTTTCCCTCACATGCTTCAGGCAAAAAAAATCTGGAACTGTAAAGCCCAATGGTTTAAGCAATCCCAGGTTATTATGACTGAGAAGGGTTAAAGAGGGCTCAGATGACCAGCTCTGCTGGCAGGTCAGGGGGGTTGGAGTTTTTGTCTGGAAGTGCTGATAAGCAGCTAGGGAGTGGGTGAGGAGCAGTGGTCTCTTCCAGCACCCCTAAATGGAGGGTATTCAGACCCTCCATTCAGATTTCTCCTATATGTATCTCTGTAACCTCTTCCACCAAAATAGTTTAATCTCTTCTCTACACAAGATGCAGAAGCTTATAAAGAGTCTTCCTCAACAGGGTAGGTATATGGAAAATGACAGTCAAAATAATGACTGCAAAGTTAAAATTTCAGTATTTTGAGTCCTGTATCAATTTCTTCTGACCTTCAGTAGAATGGCTTGAATGCAGAAAACTGCTTGCCAGTGCTCTGATGAATTTAAACAGGTGATTTAGGATGAAGAAAATATGAGCTGGCAAATCGCTTATCTCTCTTGTTACTTTTTTCCGAGGACTAGCATTGCTGCTGGTACTTCCTGGGCTAACCCAAGGTGCTGTATTAACAGCTGCAAAATTACTGGAAGCAACTTTGGAAATAGCCTATATGTGCCAAGTTGCTGTAGCTGTGCCTCTCTCCCGAGCTACTGTCTTAGTCTCTGGAAACTCTGTTTTCATTTAACAACACAGACGGGGTTCCAGGTGCTGTGACTGGGAAGGAAAACCACAAAACTGATAAACTAAGGTATGCAAGGCAGATATGAGTCTGCAGGCAGCCTGGGACCATGGCTCCATGACATGTGAAGTGGCCTATTCACCTCATTGAGGTATTTATTCAGCCCGTTCCTGGGGCTGATACTGAAAACTCAGTGTTAGTCATTGTGATGTTCCTGTAAGAGAGGAAGAGAATAATGCCAGATATCCCCATTTCAATACCAGGCACATCTTTTTTATTGTCATGGGTCAGTAACATTTAGGAAGAGCCATGATGTATTACCCTGCTCTGCCTATTTCAGGGTCAGAAAGACTGAGCCCAGTGTGTGACTTGACATTCCAGAAGAGCAGATCTATTGGTCAGAGCTGGGTCTTTTATAGGATGTTATGACTGAATATGGCTGAGTCTTATGACCCCTCTGTCTCCAACTCTCCAGGCTGAACTGCCCCTCTCAGATCAGATAGTCAATAGATCATATTAGCTATAATATCAAACCACAAAAGGGAGATCTGAGCAGCTCAAAACATGGCATGACAATATTTTTATCCATAGATGAAGTGTCTACTGCAAATGATATGTCACATTGGCACCCCCAGCTGGAAGCCAGTGGTAGGAATGACATGCAATGTTTGAACACACCAAATACTGAAGCCTTTGAAATCCTGAGGTGGTCTTGAGAAGCCCCTGACCAGCAGGCCAAACCACAGAATCACAGAATGGTTGAGGTTGGAAGGGACCTCTGGAAGTCAGCTGGTGCAATCCATCTTGCTCAAGCAGGGCCACCTAGAGCTTGCTGCCTAGGACCGTGTCCAGATGGCTTTTGAATATCTCCAAGGATGGAAACTCCACAACCTCTCTGGGCAACCTGTGCCAGGGCTCAGTCACCTCCACAGTGAATAAATGTTTCCTGATGTTCAGGCAGAAGCTCCTGTGTTTCAGTTTGTGCCCATTACCTCTGGTCCTGTCACTGGGCATCTCTGAGAAAAGCCTGGCTCTGTCCTCTTTGCACCCTCCCTTCAGGGATTTATATATGTTGTTGAGATTCCCCCTGAGCCTTCTCATCTTCAGGCTGAACAGTCGCAGCTCTCTCCGGCTTTCCTCACAGAAGAAATGCTCCAGTTCCTTAAACATCTTTGCATTGTGGCCCTTTGCTGAACTCTCTCCAATATGTCCAGTGCTGAGGAGAGGGGAAGGACCACCTCCCTCCACCTGCTTGCAAAACTTTGTCTAATGCATCCCAGGATACCATTATGTACCTTTGCTGCAAGGGCACATTGCTGGCTCGTGTTCAACTTAGTGTCCACTGAGACCCCTGGGCCTTTTCTGCCAAGCTGTTTTCCAGCTGATCAGCCCCCAGCATGTTCTAGTGCATGAGGTTGTTCCTCCCTAGGCGCAGGACTTTGCATTTCTCCTTGTTGCACTTCATAAGGTTCCTGTCAGCCCATTGCTCCAGCCCGTCAAGATCCCTCTGGCTTATCAGTCACTCCTCCCAGTTCTGTGTCATCAGCAAACTTGCTGAGGGTACACTCCGCTTGATCACCCAGATCATTAATGAAGATGCTGAAGAGGACTGGACCCAGTATTGACTCCTGAGTACACTGCTAGTTACTGGCCTCCACCTTGACTGATTGCCACCCTCCAGGCCAGGCTGTTTGGACAGTTTTTCAATCCACCTCACTGCCTGCTCATCCAGGCCGTACTTTTTCAGCTTGTTTATGAGGATCTTATGTGTGAGAGTGTCAAATACCTTACTGAAGTCTAGGCAGACAATGTCCACTGCTCCCCCCTTGAATACCAAGCCAGTCATTTCATCATAGAAGTTTGTCAAGTTGGTTAACCATGCCTTCCCCTTGGTGAAGCTATGCTGACTACTTCTGATGACTTTCTTGTCATCCTTTCCCAAGGATGGAGGTGAGGCTGTGACACGTAGTTCCCTAAGTCCTCCTTCTTGCACAGGCAAATAGTTGCTCAGACTTGTAGATACTCAACTTCACCCATTTTTAAGCCTATAAAAGTCTAAAATGCCAGTGTTTTTAACGGTGTTCGCTGAGAACAGAAATTAGACTAAACCATGCCCACCAAAGCAGTCCCATGGGGTGTCTCCAGCATCTCCCCAGCACATAAGGGTGCTAACAGGTACATACATTCAGCACCTCGCTACCTGCTGGAGCCTGCAGTCCAAACACAGAGCATGGGGAGTGGACCGGAGGCACAGAGCGGTGAAGTAGCTTCCACAAGGTCGTATTAGAGGTCAGTGGAAAAGTTGCAGGGGGAACTCAGGGACAGAGCTGAAAACACTGAAAACAACAGCTGTTTTGTCACTGAGCAAGGACTTTATCACTGTATTTTTTCACCCTGTGTGGTACAAAGACACTAATACTGAAATAGTTGGCTCAAAAGCAGCTTTTCAGCTGTGAGAGACTGGTACTCTAACTGTGTTTATAGTGCTGTTGGCAGGTACTGCGCTGTGCCCTACATCTCTTGCCTAATTATCTATTTGCCCAAACTAAAAGAATGGTAGAGAGCTTAAGAGTTACAAGGGGAGTTTTAAAAATATTCCTTAGTGTGGACATAGGAAATACTTACCTGGGAAACTTACCTGGGACAGACCACTGTTAAAGATGATGTCAGAAGGTCTTCCATACTCCATGCACCACCAGAGGTCTGTCCAGGGGATGCTCAGTTCTTATGTCAGCTTCAGTTTGGGGAATCAGCTACCACAGCTGGGACATCCCTGGCCTTTTTCTAACCAGGTCCTACAAGCTGAGCTGGACTGGTAACAGCATTAAGAGTGGAGGGTCCAATAGATCAAAACCTGCTTGCAAACTTTTGCATTCAAATATAAAAGTGGAGGGGGACCCTTGTCAACCCTTTCCCCCCAAAACTGAGTTATTCCCAGCTATTTCACCACTTCTCAGATTTTTTCTCTAACAGAGCTCTTTCTTATGGCAGATTGTTCTGTTCTGCCCTTCAGACAGAGTATTTGTCACAGATGTGCTTACCGCGTCTCCTGGAGTCTTTCCATCTGAGATGTGCTTGTGACAAACACCGTCACAGGCTAGAAAAGTTAATCTGAAAGAAAGTTTGTCATTTTTTTTATATACCACTAGGTAGGTTCTTTCCTCCACTTCCTGCTTAACTTTCTTATTAGGTCAGACCACCCATGTCCCGAGGCTGGTGCTGGCTTCTGGCACCGGCCAGTCCCTTCTCTGTCAGAGGACCGTGGGAGCTTCTTCCCCCTGCCCCAGGCTATAGTGGAATTAGGCAATTATGTAGTTCCGAGCAGACCAGGGGATCTGTGTCTGTGCCGAGCATGGTACTGCTGATGGCAGAGAAGCAAGTGTTATTGAAATGGCAGATGAAAAGCAAGAGGAGGACTTTCTTCTCTCTCTCATGCTGTCTTGTTTTCTCTCAGCTCAAGCTCTGCTGTGCAGCTAATCAAGAAAGGGGGTAGCAGAGATCATCTTAACAAACAGAGCCCAAAATTTGATTTGGATGATGACAGTGAAAATGTCTTATCTTGCTTTAGTGGCCAAGTGACCAACCCCTACTGCCCAGCCTTCTGTGCACTACAGACTGGCCACAATATGCTGGTGTGCTCAAAGTCACCGCAGAGGTCTCGCCCTCGCAGCTGCCTTTGAGCAGGGCTTCAGCAGGGGAGAGGATGAGAGTGTACGTGTTTGCCCGCAGGCGAGGGAACGAGCCTGGAAGGAGCGCTCCTGCAGTGTATGGGGGAGTTTCTGCTTCTGTAAAAAAGTTTGAATTCTTCACCAAAGCTTGTCACTACCTTCCAAAGCACCGGTCTGCTCTCTGTCTCCCATGCTGGTATTTGGCTCCTCTCTTCTTTCCTCAGCTGCCGAGAAGCTCGCCCTGACTTTGGCGGAGGAGAGGAGGTGCTGGTCTGGGGCTTGGCACCCTCCTGAGCTGGAAGGGAAGCTGTGCAGGTGTCCAGGGTGCGTTGGACCTGTCACCCGTGCTGCCACATGCCCTGCTGCAGGGCTCCTTGGCTCCCATGGGAATATGGACACTTCCTTGGGTGTTTAAATCCATCTCATGTACTAGACTTTGTGCTCTCAAGGGCTGCCATCTCATAGAATCATTGAATCATAGAATGGTTAGAGTTGGAAGGGACCTTAAAGATCACCTAGTTCCAACCCCCCTGCCATGGGCAGGGACACCTCCCACTAGACCAGGCTGCTCAAAGCCCCATCCAACCTGGCCTTGAACACTTCCAGGGATGGGGCATCCACAGCTTCTCTGGGCAACCTGTTCCAGTGTCTCACCACCCTCAGGGTAAAGAATTCCTTCCTAATATCTAACCTAAATCTACCCTCTTTCCATTTATAACTGTTACCCCTTGTCCTATTGCTACACTCCCTGAGAAAGAGTCTCTCCCCATATTTCCTGTAGGCCCCCTTTAGGTACTGGAAGGCCACTATATAAGGTCTCCCCAGAGCTTCTCCAGGCTGATCAGCTGCTCTCAGCAGCACCTGGCTGAGACGTGCAGG
The DNA here is from genome assembly GCF_028500815.1 of Rissa tridactyla. Taxonomy (NCBI): domain Eukaryota; kingdom Metazoa; phylum Chordata; class Aves; order Charadriiformes; family Laridae; genus Rissa; species Rissa tridactyla. Next base: position 97,903,590 of record NC_071466.1, read on the forward strand.
AACTGCTTGGGGGCAGCAGCAGAGCTCGAGAGGGCGATAGATGTGCTCAGGGCGAAAGAGCTGCTCAGCCTGTGGAGGCAGGAGTCTGGCAGATGAGGGACTCCGTTCGAGCCCTGCAAAGAGGAAGGACCTACTTTCCATGTTTAAAATGCACTTAACCTAAGAAGTGGATGTAGACTCTTCTGAATTAGCCTGAGATTTGGGTGGTGGTCTGGTTGATTTATTTTTTTTTTATAGGAGGAGGTACCATAATAGAGTGAGTTATAAGGTGTGTACACTCTCTTTATAAAGGACCAGATACGACCTTAGAAAATGAATATATATTGTATTAGTAAATCAGGTAGTATTCTTCCCTTTGGTATATGTTTTCTTAACCTCTAATTCCCTGTCCCATTATGGCATTGAGTTTAGCTCTTTCAAAACAGACATATGCATAGATATGCGTGCATAGATACAGGCATATGCTGTCTCCCTTTTTACTTTTGTCATTTGATGATATTACAGTTACTCTGAATGAAAATCTTTTAAGAGATGTTCCAAGAGAAATGAAGATGTTTCAATCAAACTAAAAAGCAAATGCAAATGACATTTTAAGCAGAGTAGAGTTGTCCAGTAGAAACAATGATTTGCATCCCTGCATGTATCTTGGAAAAACTGATCTATGCTGTTCTTCACTCAGGGATGCAACACCATTATTTTGAAGTTACATATTGTTAGGAGTTTTTTTCTTTGTTTTATGGAAAAGATGTATTCCTCATAGAAAATTGTCAGAGGAGCAACCAATACACAGAATAAATTGTCTGTTGTTAGATCTGAACTGCAAGTCTGTAGACAGTAGTATATTTTTTCACTCTATGGTGCTCTACCAAACATCATGGTTGAATCATAACAAACATTTGATCCCCCTATCAAAAACACATACACACACACACAAACACATTTCACTCTACCTTCAATGTCTTTGACAGCATAAAATTTAAATACCTGAAACAATTCATATAGTTATAATACTAATAGTATACTTATATATATAACTAAAATATATATAACTAAGTATATATATAACTAAATATATGTATATGTAACTAAAATATATATATATAACTAAAATATAGTTATAATACAAAATCCAGACCACTAGAATTCAAATATCTAAGCCTTTAAGAAATGAAAAATAGCCAGGCAGCATGCAGTTGCGTAAATGCTCCATTATTTTTGGTTCCCTTGCATTCAGAAAGAATTCTTTAAAAAATCCCCCATCACCTGCTATATCCCCACATATAAGGCACGCTCGCAAATTCTTTCAATGTGCGTGTCATTACTGGGTATTAAATTTTTGTATGTGCATACCAATATCTTCCTTCCTCCCCGTACTGCTTCCTTGCTCCTGCTTAGGTAACAGGTCTGGCCCTCTTGGTGGAGGACTACTTCTCTGGTGCTCGTTCTTGTGAGGATGGCTATGGAAGAACGGGGAGAGCACTGTCTCCTTTCACACCCAGTCAAGGCTGGTGAAAATTATCACTTCCACCAAAAAGCTAGGCTGGAGCTCATCTGCTGGCCCAGAGCAAGTGGGGACGATGAGGGGACCCTGGTGGGTTCCTGCTGCTCCCTTGGCAAGAGCTTGCTGCACAGTTACACTCCTACCCCCTTTCCCTACAGTGATAATTAAACAAGTACACTAACTAGCTAATAGTTGGTGTTGAATCCTACCGAATCGTTCTCCCAAGATATACGAGCAAAAAGACTCCTGTCGTGATGAAAAGCTCAGTTCTTTAAACCAGCCTCAATTAAATCAGCCTGCTGGCCAGCACTGTGGGTTTCTCTGCTGCAAAACACGCTCATCTTTACAGTTCTGTTTTGACACGGGAACCTCTTCATTTTGATCTTGTTAAAAAAGTTTTTACTTACTCAGTTTGGAGGTGCAGAATGGAAAGGCCTGTGATCCATAAGGGTGCAAACACTTGCTGCTCGTTTCTAAATCCTACCTAGGCATAGGTTTTTTTGCTTAAATGAATCTGAAATTTGACATTTCAAAGCACAGTCTTTTGTAAACTAGAGGGAACTGAAGCTGTTAGACTTGCAATCTGGAAGCTGTTAGATCTACAGGGAACGTACTTCTCTCGTTTGCATTCCCAGATTTACAGACAGTCCTCAAAAAGAGAACTGGATTGAACCACTGGGGATTATGGTAGCAGCACCTAGAGATCTCCCCGATGAAAAGCTCTGTACCAACAGCTGGTAATTGTTAAGTCCTTAGAGATACGGTTTAAGCAGACAAAGAAAGGAGAAAGACAGACATAGAGAAATGAAGAACTTTCCCCAAGATGATACCAAACTTTGGTGGCAGAGCCAGCCTTTAATCCCAGGTTTTGTGATTTCTAGTCCCGTGTCCTATGATGTGTCACACTGCCCCCTAACACTTGTGGAATGAATTTCTTTCTATATCGCTGCACATCTCCCTCTGTCTATATAGACACGTCTATATTTAACGTACAGACAGGGTTCTCTATATAGATGGATAATTCTCTATGTATTTACTAATTTGCCATGCATACCACATTCCAAACAATGTAAATATTTTAAATACTTAATTCAAAATGCTATCTGTGTATTTTTCTCCTTTAGAAATATCCAGAATGTCACACACTTTCCCTTCCCATTTTGAAAAGGAATCCCTTCTTGCCTGCAGAGAAAGAGGCAGCAATACTGAAATTTCCACAAAGAGTTTGTCCCTTGAGTGTTCTTACAGGCATTTGTGCTGAAGAGATGTTAACATGAGCAGCATTTTACATGAAATATATTCCCGTTGCTCAGGACTCTGCTGTTTGATGCTTGCGACGCTGCAGCTCCCCACGTTTCCCAGCCCTCTGAGGAACCCTACAGCAGAAATAAGGAAGCCAGGACTTAATATTTGGATTTTAAAAACCAAACCAGAACAAAAAAAAGCAGATGAAATAAGACTTGAAGTTTTTTCTTTTATGTGCAACACAGGAGCGGGGAAATGGAAAAGGTTTGCTTTGGGACCACTTTAAATCTACTTTTTCAGTCGTGTGCGGCTAGAGTAGTCTTTGCTTGTGGTGAGGACCCAGCCAGGTGGGTGCTGACCCCCACCACTGTGTTATCGTCGGTGCAAACCCATCCAGCCCATCAGGCTGGGGGAGTGAGCCATCACCCCAAAAGGGGCAGGGTGCCTTTCTCATTGCGCCTTGGCAGTGAGGAACTCCTCTTCCAGGGACGGGAATGTCCCCTGACCCGAGGCCAGGACGAGCTTCACTCACACTGGCAGAGTGCTTCCAAGGTAAGCCACCGGTGTTACGTAAATGCTGATTTTGATTGCTGCAGGTACCGGTAGAGATTAACCACCCCAGCTGGCAAGGGAACTGAAGTGAAGCTTCCTTCCCCACCTGTGATCTCAGATCAAAAGCTTCAGCCCTGCCTGCCGCACCCTGCCCCTGCAAGGAGACACACCGGGAGGGCGATGCCGGGGGCGACCAGATGGCATGGCCACCCCAGCGGCCCGAGCTCTCGAGGGGCAGCCCGGCACTGCCGGCTCTTGCAAACACCTTCTGTGGGTCTCAGTGCTGCGGGAGGGTAGAAAGGAGGAGGAGGAGGGCATCCAGGAGAGGAGGTGGGAAAGGGAGGGAAGAAGGACAGAAAACGCCACACCAGGACGTGCTTTGCACAGATGTTAAAAACCAGGAGCATCTCTACTAATTGCAGCAAACTTGGCAGAAATGAAGCCTAATAGGCCTCCTTCATATGATTGTGTGACTAAACACCAGATGCCCTAAAGGCACTAACTGACAAGGCTGTGTAAATCTTCAATAAAGTGTCTGTGATCCTTCTGACGGAGAAAGGATGTCGCAGGGCAGCCCCCCGAGCAGCCATCCTCCTGGTGGGCAAAAGCTGGTGGGGTAGGGGTGGATGTGTTAGGGCTACGTGTTAAAAAACCCAACACCAAAACCAAATTTTATGACAAAGATGCTCTTGAGAGTGCATTTTCATAAAAAAGCCATTTTTCTGGAAAAGTGGCAAAGCTCCAAATCACTTTCTTCCTTTTTTCCTCCCCTAGCGCAGCACTCCTGTCTGCTCTCATGAAGAGAACCGGATACTTTACAAATGGTCTTGGTGCCTCATGGGAGGAGAGGGTTATTTTGGATTTATCCAAGAGTGTTGTAAACCACATGGCCCTTCTCTCTACAGCCTTATCTTTGAAATGTCTCAAGAGACATCTTATTTTTATGACTGCTCAAGGACTGTAAGCCCGAGGAACTGCTTTTGGGAATGCATATGATCCCTGTCACATCAAATGACTCCATCGTAATGTCAGCGCTGTCTGTTGAACATAAAGTAGCTGCTGGGTCCCAGCTCTCCATCTGCAGTTCCCCAAAATCCAGGATTTTGAATCTGAAATTTCCATTTCAGTATTTTCAATAATTTGAAACTGTTTATTAGAAGGGCTAATGCATGATATTTTACCTCTGTGTGTTCTGTGGTCAGGAGAACATATAGAGATTGCTCTTGAGAAATTTTTATCTGCGTTTGTGGTTAATGTGCATGATTGCCTTTGGGAACATCGTGGTACCGTGCCAATGATTCTTCTTGTTCCAAAGCACAGTAAAACTTTACAATTTTAAATCACTAGCACAATACCTTTTTAGGTTATGTCAGGAATACCAGGTATCAGTTTCAATAAAGTTGCAGCATTTTGTTTTGATGTTTGAATTTATTGCTACCACAAGAACAGTAATCTGCAATATACCTGCAGGTCAAAATTAAGAAATAAGAATTGTTGAAATTAAACTTTTAAGGCTTTTCTCCCTGCTTTAAAATGCCACAAAAGAGAGGTTTGAGTTTTTTAAAGACAGAACTTTCTGATGGTCAAATTCCATGGAAAGATGTGTGACTAACATTATTGTCAGGACAAATCTGGGGAATTTGGGGATGGTCAGAATAAGAAATCAAGCAAGTGTGTACTGGCAATACTTTGACATGAGTTAACTGCACATGTGAGTGAAAGTTTGAGAGATCGTGATAACAAGTCTGTCTTTTGGAAGATAAAATCGGTGGGTGTTTCTCCAGACTGTTTTTGTGAAGCTGATGTCTGATTCAGCCTCCTTGACCCCCTAGTGGACTCCAATCTGATGGAGCACATCACTAAGCATCACTGGAGGAAATAAATACTTTTAGTAAAGGCATATTCCTCTTTGGCAATGGTCACTGTCAGGCTTTTGAATTTGTTCTGGCTCTCCTCGATAAAGAAATAGCTCAGAAAAATGTTACTGCAATGTCAAAAGATAGCTGGTTGATTTCATTTTCTGAACTACCTCACCTATTTCTCACTGTGAGCTTGGTTACTCATTTTAGACATCATTTTTTTCTGTTTCACACAAACCTACGTTATGCTGCCGTACGTCAGTGGCAACCTTGATGTCAGGAATGACTGCTCTTGTATCTGTGAGTCTAAATGTTAGAGGTTAATTAAATATGTCTCTAATGATTGCTTTTCTCATGTTGCTATCCGGAGTTCTGGTCCCAAGTTGAAAGGGACATAATCTAGGGAAAGAGAGCAGCCTGGGAGGGATGACTTCACAGGAATACTTATTTTCTGGAATATGAAAACAGTTTGGTAATGTGGGAGAAGCAGTAGGCTGGATGACTGGGTTTTGTGTATTAATGACTAAGTATGTATCACGCCAAAGGTCATTCATTTCGTGTACCCCACAAATATGCAAGCCTCAGTCTGCCTGATAGCGACTAGTGGCAACACTTCTTGTTTTGTCTCCATCATCTGGGCTTGTGACTGTGGTGGGGAGGCCTCAGTTCTATCACTTTGTTCCTGCTGATGTAGCTATTGGACAGCTAATAGTTATGACTCCCCAGAGGCTGAAGGAATTGCAGCAGACAGGACAAATGGCTTCTACAACAAGCAGCTCTGTAACCCAACTGCTCTGCCTTTTTCACCAACAGGCAACAGAGTCTGGATGGGCACATCTCTTTGGTGAAAGAGCAGGAGGATGTTTTATCCGGGTTCGTGCAGAGGCTTATAAATTCAAGGTAAGACCACGAAAGGTGAGTCCGCTCACTGAAACTGTAATTTCAAAAATTAATCCCACAGAAACCGAGTACCTCCAGCCAAATCGTAGCCTGGAAATGACTTACAAGCCCAATGTCTATGTCTGAGAAACCTGAGTGAGGACTTTCTTTATGAGCAAGTGTTAACAAGTTAGCTTTCCTTCTAACTGGCAAACCAGCAGACACCTATTTGAATCTATCTGTAGTGTAAGGAAGAAATCTTAGCATAAAAGTGACTATTTCGTCTTGTGACATAAGAACCCTCTGGCAAGTGTTCCCCATCTACCCAGAGATAATGTGTAAGCAGGTCGTCACAGCACGTGTTCATGTTACTGTGAGATAACGGATGTCATGTGCGTCGCAAACAGCAGCTTTATGGCCTTTGATCAGTTACAGACACAGACGCAGTAAGGCAGGTGCCCATTTTCCTCACGCAAAGGCAGTGACACGTTGCAGATTGCACTTACTGTATCACCACGTACCAAATCACATCATAACCCAACCTCTGAAGTTGGAACGAAACCAACCATGGTTAAGAAACTTGAATGGGGGAGTCCTCTTATAAAATGGTCCCTGCCACAGCCGGAAAGAAGGAAGACATATTAAGCAAATCTAAAGAGGCATCCTCTCCTTCCTTCCTTGGAAGCACCGCTTCTTTGCTACTAACGCTGACTCAGCTAACACCAGATAACTGTGTGCTTTGCTTTCCAGTGAGGGGTGACTCTCTTAACAGCATACAGATACACTGTAGCCTCTAATCCCAGAAAATGTGTTGGTTTTTTTTCTTTACAGAAAGTGTCGTCTCCTTAGACTGGTATTTCAGGTCCTTTCTGACACATTAGAAGTAAAATTTCTTAGAGTCGCATCTGTGTTAGGCTGAGTATGGGCTGAGCCCAACTCTGAGCACTGATGAGTTAAAGGAGTGCTGAGTGAAAGGCAGCAGTTATCCCCCACCACTCTTCTCTGAACACGTATTTCAATATCTTATGGTGGAGATACTGCAATACAAGCTTAAAGATGCACCTTATTTCCTTAAGTCTGGGAAGAGAAGTTATCCTGGAGTTAGGCACTTCCTCTCAAATAACTGTATGGACAAATGGGATCTGAGTGAACAATCCAGGATTTAAAAATAAATAATACTCCTTACTAAAATATCCATACTCCATCAATAATTGAATAAAAACAGGCTTTAATCAAAGTGTAAATTCTTTTTCTCAGTTGTTCGGAAAAGGTTACCTTTCCATTTGAATCCTATGCTGCTATATATTTCATTTCTTTTTTTATTAAAAATGTCTTTATTGAAAGTATTTCTATAAGGCTCAGGAGACTTGGCAATCATTTTTATTGGATTGATCAGTTGCACTTGCATACAAATTGCTCTGTTTGAATGACTGCTACAACACATCTTTTTAATATAAACTGTTCTATTGATTCTGACATAAATAACGTACAGAGTGCTTCAAATAATAAAAACATTGGTTTTGGTGATTCTTATCAGAATCTACTCTGTATCAGATGACAACAACAAGGAAACAAACAAAATGCAACTGTAAGGATCTGTGAAACCATTAGCTTTTAGAAACTTTCTTCCTCCTGGCTTTGGCAGCCCCCAATTGTCTGTCTATTATATCCTCAATGTGCACATTTTGCACATGGTTTTGCATTCATGAAAAAAAAGAGAAAAAAATCCTTCTAGCAGATCTAATGTGTCTAACAAGAGAAAAAGAAAGAAGAAAATGGGGAAAAAATACATTCAGCTATTTTTTTGTTGTTTTGAACTTTGATTCTGGGAGGGGGTTTTGTTGCCTTGTTGGTATGACCACCTTTCTGCTCGAGTGGAGTGATAGCTACATGCTCCCAGGATACATCTGTTCTACCGCAAACATACCTGCCGCTTTTAGGACAGCTTGGCTAAACTGCAGCTTGTCTGGAAACTGGGCATGTCAGTCATGGTGCTTGAATTCAGCAGTGCGGTTTGCTCTCCCAGCGAACGTTTCAGGAACCCACTTCTCCTCCATCTGCGCTCCAGTTCCTTCATTTCTGAGTTATCATTGGCAATGGATTTAAGGTAGGTCTCTCTTTCTCTCTTTCCATGGAGGCATCCCTTACATGTATGACAAGCCTCACATTTGCATACTAACCACTGCCTGGGATTTGGGGTTACTTTTGGTTCTCCAAGACCCTGGAGTTAGGCAACACACTCTAATTTCCTCGTCTGCCCATCAGGGCTCACTAACAGGAGCCTAGAAGCAAGGTTCAGCTGAGATTTGCTGAAACAAGGGTGAATTGATACAACGGGCTCCAGTGTGTTACTGGAGTTACTGAAACTGAGGTATAAGATGAAAGTGCCTTCCAAGGGAGCATGCCTCCAGTTCATCTGTGTTGGAAGAGATACAGCTGTCATGTGTCTGGATTTTGTTGATCTTGTCTCATTTTCTGACTGGAAATATCACTCCTTCTGGGCTGCTGAACATCTAGAAATTCAGGCCAAATGGACACGTATTTTTCAGATCCTGTCTGGACAGAGTTTCTGGGCAGAGAAAGAAGACACAGCTGGGAAATCTGATTCCTAGGCAGATTCTCTGCCCAAGCATAGTGAGTCTAACACACTGAAGATGGGAAAAGGCCTCTGAACATCCAGTACCCTGCGTGGGCACATGCATTTCTGCCCAGGACATCTCTGGCAGACTTGTGGAAGTCCTAGGAAGAAAAGTCATTGTGGTTGTGGATACTAAAAAAGGGAGAAATAAAGAAAAACATTCACCGTGCAGCTCTCCAGTTAAATTATGTCTTTGTTCATGTATTGGCCTTGGTTTCCTACTTAGATTTTACCCTAAAACCTGGGGCACATTGATTGTATGTCCTTCCCCTGCAACTGTGGTGGTCTCTTCTTTGTTGGTCAGCAGCAGCTATGAAGCACAGCTTCGATGTGCCTAAGACTGTTAAATGACTGCATTTCTTGCACAAATTGGAAGAAAGCCTGATGCCTCATTGTTGCATTTCACATAAAAGGACACAGAAGGTTTTGGTTTGGTTTTTTGGTGTGTTGTTTTTTTTTTTTTTAACTTTCAGAAAGGCTATTTAAACCAACAGGGGGTTGCCCATATTTCCTTAGACTGCAGAGGAATGGATGAAAGGATGGCATTTGTTTCTTCCCAAGTGGTTTTCTTTTTTTTTTTAAGTAAAGAAAAGGGGAAAAATCAAACAAATATTCTCACCCATCTGTCAGCAGTCCATTAGCAAACAAGTTCTTGGCAGTATGGAAAGGAAGAGCATTTACTATGCTCTAAGGTGGATGGTGGGGCAGAAGGAACACTGGTTGGCTTGTGGCAGCAGCAGTATGTCATGTCATGTTGGATCTATTCCGTTGGCAACTGCCAGCTTGATGTTTTTTTTTTCCTCCCTCCCTTCTGCTGACTGAAATTTCCCTTTGCATACAATGCAGTGTCATGGGGTGGGTGAGATTCCACATCTCCTGCCAATGCTGGGTTTATCTGGTTATCTCTCAAAGAGAAAGCTACTTTCCAAGAAAACCTCCCCAGGTGAGCTTGAAATTCTTTGCAGAGCTTGCCTCACCCATACTTTCCTTTTCTCACCAGAAATCTGTTATTATCTGCTTGCTTCCTCACGCTTCGAGCAGACTCAGGAGAAGCCAGAGAGCAGTGGGGCTGCCTTCCTTAAGCAGCTCTGGCCAGCTTGCCTTTGTCTTCTCAGCTAGCACTTTCTAATAACAGTTTAGATGCCCCTATCCAGATTGTGGAAAATTTCTGTGAAAAATGGGAAAGTATGATCAGCTTCAATTATGGACTACAGTGACAGGATGGGGAAAATGAAGCTTTTTTTCTATTTGCATTGTGCTCCATGGAGACAGTGAAGCTTTACTAGGGCTTGGTTGAATAATGAGCCACTAAACAGAGAACCCTGCATATCACTTTACAAACACTTCCTCACGGAGTTCGTATTAATTATCCCATTCCTTCTGATTAGATTCAGCTGATTTCTCACTCACTCTCACATGACTTTGTGCAAGGCTCTATGATGCCTTGTGAGAACAGCAATGACACATCCATCCTGATAGAGTCATTAGATAGCCTGAGAACTCACATTTCCTGGTGTGGTCATTTGCTTGCAAACAGATACTGCTATGATGGAGCAAAGGTCTTTGTTCATGTAAAAATTGCTGCAAATCTGCAGGCAGATGATCAGGGGGGAATGGCCAGAGCATCAAATCTACTTTTCAAAGATGTGCATAATCTTCCAGTGCTGGGGTATGGTTATGAAGTTTTATCCTCATTACAGATTTGGTGATGCAAACATTAGCAATTATAACTTTCACAGTTTTTATTTTTCACTCCCCGCCTTGTGCTGCAACCAGGCAGGCGATGGACTCCACATGGATGAATGGCTGTAATCCTGCAGCAAGAAGGAAGGAGGGAGAAGAAATTTCCTGGGAGCTCAGAGATGATAACGAAGGAGCCCATGCTTTTTCAGGCCACAGAATATAAAAAAGAGCTTGAATAAGAAGAAAACAGCAAAGGAAATGTTCAAATGCAGAGTGTTGGATTGGTACCTTCTTTGCCTGTTTGCCCAGTAGCTCCAGGGTTTGTGTGGCTTATGTTTATCATTTTCTTCCTAAGTGGTTATGAAATGGCCAGACCTAAAGAAGAAGGAAGGGAAGGGAAGGGAAGGGAAGGGAAGGGAAGGGAAGGGAAGGGAAGGGAAGGGAAGGGAAGGGAAGGGAAGGGAAGGGAAGGGAAGGGAAGGGAAGGGAAGGGAAGGGAAGGGAAGGGAAGGGAAGGGAAGGGAAGGGAAGGGAAGGGAAGGGAAATTCCTCTGCTCTCCATGTCTGCACATGTCATAGACCCATGTTCCTGGGGCGTGCAGAATGCCCTTGCTGCCCAGAGGCCATGAGCACACAAGAGGCACTCACTGCTTGGAGCTCACTGCAGAGGTGCTGGCAGTCTCTGGATGGGAAGCAGCATAGCTGCATCGTTGCAGTCCTGCTGGTGAAAATCTAAGAGCTTGAGTTTGGTGCCTTGCCCATGTGGGTCTAAGCTGTTGTCCTCATTGAGGAGGATGCTGGCATGTCTGACTTGCACCAGTGCTAGCTCAGGACCCACTGAATCACACTGTGTTGCAAAGTAAAGACATTTCCAAGGTTTATGTGTCCCCTAACCATGAAAGTTCACTGGTTACCTCTTCTGAACCTTTCCTGGTGGGCTCCCAACTCATTGCTGTTGCAGAGGAACAGGAGAGCAGAGCTCGTCTGTGAGCTCAAGGAGAAGGACCAAACCCTGCCAGGGCTTTTCAACTCCCCTGCTCTCCGAGGGAGTGCTGGTGCTTCATTTAGAGATATTCCAGGCTTGGGGAGGAGTAACACACAGTATTGTCTGTATTTCTGGTTTCAAATATCTTAATCTGACATAGCTGAGGAAAAAAAATGGTAGCCTTTCACTTTGTTAGCTTCTAATAACAATTCTATTATGGTGGCAAACAAATACTGAATTCATCCTCTGCCTGTGTATCAACATTTGTCTCTGAAACACTTTAGCTATAACATAAGAAATGGAGTTTCTGGGTTAACCAAGTCCAACAAGTGCAGTTGTGAACCTCTGCTTCACAGCACTTCTTAAAACACAAACAGTTGCGGCATATACATGCTTTGTTTATAACCTCACCACTGTGTATATGGATTATATTGCAAACTGTGTGATATATCATTACGTCTCTCATATTGTAGAAATAGTGCATAAAAATCAGATTGTGTCCTTTATTTATAGTTGTCAAGAACCAGATGACAGAAAACATCTTCTCCTTGAAGAATGATTACTGCTAGTGTTTCCTGGGAACCCCTTTCATCAAACAGTGGGAATATTTCTTGTCCTTAGCACCACATCTGCAAAGTTAGAGCCAAGAAAATGTCAATAACTCCATTATTATGAATCCCCGCTTTCAAGGATTAATAATTTCACAAATACTCACACACAGGCAAAAGCATTTGAAACTGAAATTTGGCATAAACATTTGTAATCCATGAGCAAAGCTCACTTCTGCAAAACGATCTCTGCAGTTTTGAATCTGAGAGGACTCTCAAGGTGCCTGCAATTATTTTTTTCTCTGAATCAGTTGTTTGGAAATGACACAATCTCACTTGCTATCTGGCAAGAGCTCATTTGTATGTCTGAAGCTGTCAGTAGGGAAAAAATTGTGATTTACTTCATCATGCATTCTTGCTTTTCTAATGGAGTTTTCTCTAGATGCCAAGGAAAGGGAGATGGTGAAGTCCAATTGGTACAGCAGAATCCTTCCCTCACTTCTAAATTTATCCATTACATATTCCAGCCTCCCATTGTTTAATTCCAGCCTCTCCTTTATATGTAGCTGAGTAGTATGTGTAAGGAATACTATGCAGGAAAATGTCATTGCATAAAGAAACCAAAACCTCAAGTAACTCCGCAAGCACTGGTATAAAGAAAGCTTAGTTTACTGTGGGTTTGTTTTGAGTTTGATCAACTTAATTTTTATAAAAATATGAACTGTAACTGAAGTTTTTCTCATAGCTAGATATTCATAGTATCTCTTTCATTGTCTCTCTCCCTCTTGCCCTTTCTTTTCTCTTACATAGATTTTAATTAGCTCTTTCTCTTCTTGTTTTAATGAATTTGGCTGAGATTTGTACCTTTGACAACCCTTCCCTTCTTCCTGTTAGATTTTTTTTCTTTTAAATTGGTGAACAGGTACAAAAAATATTGCCAGGCACTCATACTTGCACATAATTAAAAATACACCTACAGTGGAAATACACGAACCTCTTTAGCTTAGAAAAGCAGGTTTAAAAAAGCCCTCCGGCTCTCAGCTTTCATGTGATATTATCTCAGTTGTCCAAAAATGCCTAATAATCTAAGAACCTGCAACAACAGTGTGACTTTCTCATCAATCATTGCACGATGATCTTTGGGCACCTATGCAAAATGCAAATAAACCAAAGTGTCAAACGTAAGGCAACATGCCCAGTTTCATTTTATTATGCAACTGGCAAGTTGCTAAATTACAGAAGTGTTGGTGAAGTCGAATTTGAACAGATGTTTTTTTGTGGTGGCCTAAGATTTCCTGTCAAAATGCAGGACTTGGTAGCATTCAGAACACCCACGCTGTTGTTGTTGATGATGAAGGAGTACAGTGCAGTCCAGCTTCTTCCAGAGACCTGACATCCCTCCTTCGCATTTCTGGACTTTTGGCTTAAATAATTCACTCATTCTGTACCCATGCACTCGCTTCCTCCCTCATTCACCTATCCAAAGTATGAACAAACTTCCTGAAGTTATCACTTTGTATTTCAGCTTGTAAAACATGGCATTTCAGGACTTTTGCACAAGCCGCATTGGCCGCTGCTCCTGCTGTTAAGCCATGGCATGACGGGTGCCCGGAATCCGAAACGCAAGTGAAGGAAAGCGTCAGGCATTTGGTACACCCGTCCATGCACGTAGCGCTGCAATAATCATCAGTCAAGTTGAATGTTAAACATCGCAGACTAGACAGCTTGAGTAGGAAGAGTATGCTTTTGTGAGGAGTACTCTTTATTCTCTCGTTAAACTGATACAACTGGGTCAGAAACAACCAAAGTGAGTTCATGATTAATGTGTTAAGGGCAACCTACTCTAATTCTGACATAACAGTTACCCTTTTCCAGTTGCGGAAAGGGGCTAAATGAAAGCTCGGGTTTTCTGTGCATGGAACATATCTATTCTATGAATTGAAATTATGCTGGCTTGGAATTAGAAATGTCTCTAAGATGATAATTTGTATTCACAAATCCTTTGGACTTCACAAAATGCTACAAGAGCATCTGCAGTAAGAAATGTGGGACAGCCAAGCCCAAAGGTCCCGCTCTCCCTGAGTACTGGCCACACCAAGCAATAAAGCCACAAGCCTGCAATGAGAAGCTGAATGCGTGGCGATGAATGTCAGCCTAGATAATACTTGCCTGGCATAGAGCTGCATGCCATGCCAGGTCAGTTCTTTAATAATATGGAGAAAGTCACATCACAGGTGATCTTCAGATAGCCTCAGTGAGAAGAGTCTGAAACAAAAACCTGATTGAAAAAAGTTCCTGAGTACTTTGGCTTCAGTTAGAGTACTCTGGCTTCAGTTAGAGTACTCACGTGCTTAAACAAGCTGGAGTCTCCCGCTAAGTGGTGACCTGGAAAGGGAAAGACAGCATACGATATTTGAGTGCTGGCTAGCGTTCAAAACCTATAGTAGGTCCCCTGTATGGCCTTCTACCTTCCCAGAGAGTGCTTTAGGGACTAATCTGGTGTTAACTGAAACTCTTCATAGGACTCATACTTTTGGTAATGAAGATTCCCTATAATTATCAGGTCAGGGGAATTTGCCCTGTAAAAATAGCTTCTGCTGCAATACTGATAAGACAACTTTAGTATAACCAAGATTGATAACTCCAGACCTGGAGACCTGGGAGAAAGTGGAAAAGTCAAGGCAGTTGTTTAGTGCCTGATAAGTAAGTTGTGTGTATGCCAGTGGCAGATGACAGTGCTCATCTTCTCCAGGAGTTTTGTAGCACTATGTGTCATGTGCTCTTTTCTGTAGAAATCACCCCAAAACCTGTGTGAGATATTCTGCTTGTACATTTTTTTCTGCTTGAATTATGCTGGTATAAAACTGGTGGAATAGAGAGGAGCATCAGGGCACCTGTCATCAATGTCCACACCAATATGACAAGCATTAAAAAGCACCAATTCCTCAGTAGTGTAGAGAATGAGCGCTGCAGTGGATTGTATTTCTGGTACTATTATTACAGAGAGACTTGTAAGAAGCATACATGCTGTGGATAAAATGGGTATGGAATCACAGAGGCTAATGATAGAAAAAGGCCACTTATGTCAACTGCTACATTTCCCTGCTGGTATAGGATTGTTCCCAACGAGATACGGTGTATTTTTAGTGCTTTGTCCAGTCTGGTTTTATATGTAAATAATAAAGATTGTCAGTCATAAAGAAGCCTGAAATAGTTTTGTTCTAGTTCTGTCCTCCTCTTCCCTACCTCCTCCCCTCCCTAATTTCTTATTCAGGCTAAATGAGAACAGGAAAGACATCTATACTTTTTTTCTTTTTTTTTTTTCTTTTCTGTTCTCTCCTCTTCTTTCTACTGTTTGACCCTCTTCATAGACAGGATTTCTCTGACCTGATTTTCAAAAAAATTGTATTTCGACAGTTCAGTTTTATATGCTATTCTATCACGGGTCTGATTTAGGAGGCTCTTCAAAATGTGGGCACGCAGTTTGACAGGAAACAACCTACTTGCAAGCCAACCTGGAAAATAAGTAATAAACAAAGCAGTGATTTCTGATAGGAACTGAGCTAAAGCTTTTGCATATGCTTTCTTGTGTACTGTGTCTCACATTATCTTGCAAATTGCTGAGGGTCTACTCACTGTCTGCCTGTCCATTATGTATAGCCTTCCAGAACAGTGGGCTAGGATGTGGTTTAGCTTGAAATCAAGTATAAGCCATACCACATAAGAAAATGCAATTTAAAAACAAAGTAGTCTTTTTGTATAGAAAGAGAACTGCAGAAGTACTTCAGCATTTTCATATAAACACCCTTTCATGTTTGGGACAACTATTTGCTTTTTTTGACTTTGCACCCTTAGAGAGTTGCATCTTGAGTGGACATAAACTGGTGTGACACGGCTTTCATAAAATTAAGTTTTTGGCTTGGAACTCATCTGTATTAGGAAACAAACCTGTCCTCAGTGGTTTGCAATTGCACATGCCTCAACTGTAGAGGCTGATGAAGTTACAGCTGAGGTACTATTGTCTTGATGAGTGAATGGCCCTCAGCATATTGTGTCTTTGACCCATATGCAGTCATATCTCTGCTTTGAATCTGCTGAGTATACTACCTTCAAGTCACTGAAACAGTGGACAAATTAATGCCCTCGTTGTTCCTGATGGGAGAAATCCATCTAAATGGTAGCCTGAATAAGAACACAGAGAACAAAAAGACCTATGGACTGAATTAATACCAGCCAAACGTTCATGTTCTGTCTGCAGCAAAAGAAATAGAGAGGGAGATGGAAAATGAGGACGCACCAAAATATTACTTGTCATCTGCTATTAAGATAAAGCTGTGCAGAGATAGAGACCAAGGGAAAAAAGAACTTGTGTTATGGACTGTGTTGTCTGAAAAGAGTCTTGATATAGAAACTGCGTACTATTGTCCATCCATGCTGAGTTCAGGGAAATAGGGCTCCTGACATCCTCTTTCAACAATCAGCCTTGCACAAAGCACCGAGCTCCAACACCAGCTTCGTTTCCCAATAGAAACAACCCTCGAGGTACCTAATATTGGCTAACTGCTGTGGCTGCTTTGAGGAAAAAAAAAAAGCTGCTTTTTCTCAGAAGAAAAAAAAGCCAGGCAGAAGGTAGTTACCTAATCCCCATTATCCCTCAGTGACAGGCTGCAGTATCCCGCAACTTTGGGAAGCCCTTCCAGAAGCTGCTGAGAGCAAAATGGCCCTCAGCCCTTACTTACTCCAGCTTATTCCTGATTTACTTCAGGGACAGAAGAAACAGTATCCAAGAGGACAAGGATAATCTGTGCAAAGGGGAAAAATATTCAATGAGGGAGAGCAAGAACGTATTGGAAATGGAGGACTATTGGAGACAAGCTGCCATCAGCTTCCTTTGGAAGTTTGGAGTTGCTGGAGAGAAGTGAGACTGTATAATTTCATCATTTACAGGCTAAAAGACTTCAGGCATAGAGGGTAATGAACAGGCAGTGATCCATCTCTTTCTGAGAACTGCTAGTTCTAGTTTCCTTCCTCTTGTGGTGTCAGCAGCACCCTGCTTCACCAGGCCACAGCTCAGAAACATTCCTGCAGTTGGCAGTGGACTTATCCTAGTGATATTTCAGCAAGATATAGAATACCACTGTCTGTCTAAGGACACAACTTGTCTGATTGGTGAGTCCACACCTTGAGTACTGTTTTCAGTTTTGGGCCCCTCACTACAAAAGACATTGAGGTGCTGGAGCGAGTCCAGAGAAGGGCAACAAAGCTGGTGAGGGCTCTGGAGCACAAGTCTTATGAGGAGCGGCTGAGGGAACCAGGACTGTTTAGCCTGGAGAAAAGGAGGTTGAGGGGAGACCTTATCACTCTCTACAGCTACCTGAAAGGAGGTTGTAGAGAGGTGGGGGTCGGTCTCTGCTCCCAAGTAACAGAGGAACAAGAGGAAATGGCCTCAAGTTCACCAGGGGATGTTTAGATTGGATATTTGGAAAAATTTTTACACTGAAAGGGTTGTCAAGCATTGGAACAGGCTGCCCAGGAAAGTGGTGGAATTATCACCCCTGGAGGTGTTTAAAAGACGGGTAGACGTAGTGCTTAGTGATATGGGTTAGTGACGGGTTTTGTCAGTGTTAGGTTAAAGGTTGGACCAGATGATCTGAAAGGTCCCTTCCAACCTAGGTGATTCCATGATTCCACGACTTTTTCAGGCATGTAAATAAGCTAAGACATGCCACAGTGCCTGTGTCCCCATCAATGGTAAAGGGAATGCAAATAATTTTCTCATATGTAGATGCTTGCACAGTAGAGGGCTGCATTCACATAGGTCTCTCCCAGCCAAAACTTCTGCTTAAGAACACTTGGGAACAGGGTTTGGAGCAGGACCCGGGACCCTGGTCTCCCAGAAACCCGACCAGTAGCTCTGAATTTATAGTTATATGTAGTTCCTCACGTTAGTGACATTGATTTCTGTATCCAAGTGAAATAGTCAGTTTACACATTTATTTATAATAGAATACTCACTCATAACCGGGTTCAGGCAGTCAGGAAAATCACATCTATGTCTTAGCAACAGAAAACATTGCTAAATTGAAAACTGGTCACCAACAACCTCACACTGTTGGCCTTCCACTGTCACAGAGGAAGGGAATGTTTTTAAAATCAGTTAAAATCATATTTGTGAAATGGCATAAACTTTTAAATCTAATAACTGCTGACCCAACTTTTTGGATAGCTTGATTTTTATTTTTCATCATCTTCCATCTCGCCATGCTACCTTACAGCCTTCCTCCTTGACTTGCTGTTGCATGCCTAGCTTTCTGAGTGTAGTCTGTGGGGTTAACCAGTATCTTTCCCAAGTAATGCGTCTTTTGCTGCTTTCCTCCCATTGCGATTACAGGATGCATTTTGCAGACTGAGTCCTTGGGTCTTTATATGCTCTGTCTGTAACAAAGTCACCCAGATTTCCTCAACTCTTTCTTTTTTTTTTTTCATTTTTAACAACTCACTTCACAGCCCTCAGGTCCCATTTTGTCTTCTATCACACAACCACCAACATTTTGATTTCTTCAGTGCATTTGTGTTTCCATGGTGAAGAGAATATTATAATCTTTTCTTGTGGTTTACCAGTTTTGAATGGTATAAACTGCAGATTGACTTTTTAATCTTTTAGCATATTTTTCTGTCTTGAATCCTTTGTATTAAAGTTAAATACATTCAAAAACCAAGTGATTAGTGGATATCTGACTTCCAGAAAATTTCACCCAGCTACCCTTAACCTGGGTTCAACATCTTGTATTTGCCTAAAGCATGTCTTCCAGAAAGGCACCTGGGCTTGAGATAAAGGATTCACCTCTTCACGTGGTAGTTTGTGCAAATAATTAGTCATTATCTTAAAGCATTGTGCCTTATTTCTCATTTGAATTTTTCCAGATTTAACTCCCAGATATTGATTCATGTTTGGCTTCTGCTCGATTAAAGTACATAAGGTACTTATAATAAAACAGTATTCAATCTTCTTCTTGACAGGCTAAACATATGGAGCTCTTCAAATTTCTTGCTTGATGCTCTTCCTGAACCGAATCAGGGAAGCGAATTATGTTGCATTTGGTGTACTACAGGGGAAACAACAGGAGCATGTTTTGCACAGAAACATCGCGCTTCATCAGGGCTTGGGTGAGAAGGAAAAAGAGGAGAGGAGGGGAGACTAGGCAGGGCAGGAGACAGACAGGTCCTTAGGCAAGCTGCAAAGAAAATCATCTGGGGATGAAACCAGGACTGTATGTGTGCCACAGCTCTGTAGGTACTCACCTGCTGTTCTGGAAAAGTGGAACAAGGCAGCGACTACCTGCAATATAACTAGTCTCTAGCTCTCTGCATCAGCTGGGGGTTTGACCCTAGCAGGTCCAGAAACTCACCTGGCAGGGACAGGACCCAGATTTCTCTGCAATCTTGGCCAAGTAATCAGACAAAAGCATTTACTCTTCATCATAACGTGCTTTAGCTAGAATAAAGAGACTGTGCTAGGGAGAAAAATAAAGTAGTTTTTATTTCATTCTCTTGAAAGGACTCTTTTGTCAGTTATGTGTCAAAAACCATAAAACATATCTGGAAGACTATGAAACCTCTACCTGCACTCTCACACCCAAACAGCTTCATTTCAAAAAATAATTAGCTGAAAACACTATCTTGTTTCTATATATGTTGTTATTTTTCATCTGCTTGGGTATTTTGCTGCAGTTTTTTTTTTTTAAATATATATTTGGGGTTTATATTGTGCTTAAACAGGTAAAATCATTACTTGTTTTTTAGATTTTTAAAAATGTATAGACAACACAAGATTAAGGACAAGATTCATGCACAGTTCCTAAAGATGATTATAAAAGATCGCTCCAAGGAAAGTATATTAGGGTGAGCAGACCCAAGCTACAGGTTTAAGATTACAATATTAAACTTTTAAATACCATATTGCCTCGTCTGAAATAGCTGCTGTGTGGTTAGTTCTGTGTCACTGTAGAATTTTAAAGCAAAACCAAAAATTAGCTTGGTGAGCCTAGACAAATACCTTGAAGCATATGAGATTCTTCCAAGCTGGGCCAACTTGTTTTTTCTGGGTTGTATAGAAAGTCAGCTGCACCACAGGAAATGTATAAATACATGGAAAATTTTAAACATTGCCAAGACTGTTTGATGTGATAATCTATCTCTCTTGACTCTTGTGAACACTTCCTATGTCTTGCATTTTCTTAAAGTGGAGTTTGGTATATTTATCGTAAGACCAGTGATTTGGAGCTTGAGACGTAAGGAGCTCTTTACTCCCATCCGTAGGTAAAAAGGGAAAGAATAAGCGTAGGACTGCTTTTTATCTAACTGTAAGCACAAAGATACTTCAAAGAGGAGAGATCTCTTGCTATTACACAGTAGTAAACAGGGGAGGACGTGCAGCTCCCATTTCCACAGAGCTGCCAGCCAGGGTTTCTCCTGCTGCATAGCACAATGGGTGCTCAATGGGTGCTCACCTGTAGCAGGTGAACCAATACTATGGTCTGCCACCTCCAAGAACACCACTTTGCATCCTTCTCCCTCCTCCTCTACTCATGCCGTACCCCATTCCCTGGCCTGCATGGTCCTGATCCTTCCTTTGTGCTCTTCATCCGCTGATGTGGATTAACTAATTTCCATTGGTCAGCAAACAGCTATGCTTTTCTTTCTTTTTGATAGGTTATTTTTCTGTCTGTCCAGGGAACTGCACAGTGAGTCCAATGGGCCCTGGAGTTGGTGTATGCTTTGTTATGAGGCTGGGGTCCCGGCTCCCCTTCCCAAGGGAGCAGCTTGTCCCTCACTGCCTCCTAACACTGAAGCTCAAAAATTCAGGGAGTAATAACAGGGCAGTGCCTGCTGGGGCTGCAGTTTGCCCTAGGATCTGGCAATAGCTGCTCAAGGATTTTCGAAAAGCACTAGGAAGCACCCTCCTTTCTCCTGAGGAGGCTGCTCCACCTCTCCATGGAGGCTCTCCATGTTGGGTATCAGGTAAAATACATGACGGCAGGCTTGGCCCTGGGGACCCAGATGACAGCACAGTACCTAAGGTGTCAAAGGACCTGGCCACCAAATGAGAAAAGAATCCCAGACAGATCCCATACTGTAAATCTTGCAGCCAGGAGCTCCAAGGAGAAAAGTGTCCTTTGCTCCCCTCACTGGTGAATGAAGGGAAAGCCCAAATGCAGAGACTTCACACAGGCAAACGGCAGCAAACTGCAGGCCAACTGGGAAATCATCACAGTTAGAAGTAAGATGCCAATGGACTACACTGGGGTCCAAAAACTTCCTGGGATGGAAGAGTTTCTTTCTAAGCAACGGGGAGGCTGTGCAAGCTTCCTACCCGCTCTGAGCGGGAGAATTGACCACTGGGAAGGTGGACACGAGTGTCAAAGGGCCTGCTGGGCACTGGAAGATGGGAAGGTGCGCATGGATGGTGTGTAGAAGCTGCATTCACCTGCTGGGCACACACACATGGAAAGTGTGAAATTAAGCTAACAGACAGCTGCTAAAGGTGGCCTGGGGAAGCCTGCTGTTCATTCATACAGAGAGTGGCTACGCTTTCCCAAGCTGATGCATGTTCTCTTTTCTCTTTTCTCCTCTCTTAAAAGCTTTTTTCCTTGCTTCATGCTCAGGCTTGTGAGAGGGGAAGAGCTGCCTATAGGAGTATCTTCTGCCTGCAAGGCTCAGGTGCACGGGTGAATTGTTCTCAGGAAGGACCCTCATGTCTCACATGGTCAGGTGCAGCCTCTGCTGCGCAGTTGTGTGCTCCTAGGCAAGCAGGACCTTACAGATGCTCTTCACATTTATGAACTTAATTTGCGTTACTGTGTGCTGTGTTCCACGAGAGTTTAATAGATTCTTTATTGCTGGGGATTTTTATTACCAGATCAGACAGGTCTCTGTTGGGTGTAGAGACTCATGCCTTCTCTAAAAAATAGAAAACAATAGACCAATGATCCTGAGGAATCATCCAGCCTTCATTTCTGCTTTTCTTTGCTGACTTCTTAAGAGAGTAAAATCTGGAAGAAACTGATGGTAATATTAAGTTCTTCCCAGTAAAGGTTTGATACAGTGCTTTACAAACCTTGCACACCATTTCAGGACTTCTAGATACTCTAGTACTGCTAGCTGAGGAAATTTAGGATTACTTCATTATTTCATGCTACTTTTATGTAATACATCATGTATTACATTGGAATAAAACTGAATGCACGTATACCAAAGATCAGAAATCAGACTGTTGTCACTGACTCAGGCAGGTCTCAGTACCAACTCTTAGGATGAAAGTTTATGATTTTGTGCTTTGGTCTTTTCTTTGCCCCAGAAGTCAGGGTGTTCAGTCTCTCTCCGAGTTCATTAAGAAACATGCAAAATCCCTTCTACTTAATTTCATTTTCTCCCTTTTCTCCATCCTTACTAATGTGGCCCCTTAAAAAGTGCCGAAATCTAGAAAGCAGGAAAAAACATAACATCAAATTTTAAACTGTTCATACCACTGCTTTAGAAATGTTTTGTGTATCCAAAGGCATGTATAATTTGCAGTCTTTAGAATAGAGTTCATTAGCAATTTCAAAGGTTGGCCCTGCTTTCTTTGGCCTGGGACTTGAAAAGACGTGGTCTGGGCACAATAACTATGTCATTGGAACTAAACAGTGCATCTCTAGTCCCTTGTATCCCTTATAGTTGAAGTCAGTGGATGGCACAAGGGCTCCGTTTTCCTTTGCAAGCAGGAAGACAGATAGTTGTCTTCCACATAAGGCAATTAGCGAAGGTCTGTTCAAAATACCTGCTATCGGTTATCAAAAGACCGGCTGATAAATTCATACCCACCAACACGACTATTAAAGCGAAACGTGTAATGCTCCTTTGGATATGACATATGCATAGTCACTAAATTCAACAGCTCAAACACCTTCTCCCAGCGCTAGCTCTGCTCTGTTCCAGTTGGCTCCCGCAGTATGGTTTTGCAATACGCCAGCTATTTCGTTTACAGCACAGAGGTGTATGCCTGAACATATTTGCAGGCCAGGAGGGGATTTTGGCTGGAGAGAGATTATTTTTTTTTTTTGGAACAGGGAGTTAGAAAAATCCTGTGTGGAGTTGGCAGCGGTGGCTTGGTACAGGTTAAGGTGCCAATTCAGCCGTGCTCAGCCTCTGGCGGGTGGCAGGCAAGTGCTCTGCTAAGCAGGTTCCTGGGTCACCCCTGAAGTTAGCCCTGCTTGTAGAGAGACTGTGTATCTCCCATGCAGATTTGACATACGCGCGCAGGCTGGTACATGTATAAAACAAAGCATTGGATGGAACTGGAAGTGCCAGCATAAGATAGAACTGTGTTTTTCAGAAACAATTTTCCTAGCTGTCCTGGATATTCCTGTTTTGTGGGGTTTTTTTCTTAATCCGTATAGGAAGTGAGAGGAGAGAAGAGAACGACATCTTTTTTACTGATGTTAAGTTCAGTTCGTGGATGAAAAGCTGGCCCAGGTTTCAGCTTTCACAGCAGGTTTGAGATACATGTCTGTATCCCATGCTATTAAAAGTGACTGAATCTTGGAAGTTTATCTCAATTTCACATAAATTTGAATAACCCAGAAATTTAACTCAAGTTACAATAAAAATTTAAAGAGATTTTGGATTCACGGGTAGTTCTGTTTATAGAGTCTCTTCCAGGCAGATTCCACATGCATTCAGGAAAGAGTTTAAGCTGTTCAACTGTCATTTTGTAAGTATTTTTAAAGAGATTGTCCTCCCCTTGTTCCCTGGGTAATAACTGCATTTTCAGTGGAGAGAAGCCCCAGCTGAGGATATGTAGACCCACAATTAGAGCAGCAGCATTTGAGGGCATTGAGATCTAGATTTTTGTCCTGGCTCATATACAGAACTGAGATCTGGATTCAGATCTCAAGCAATCCAGGATTCTTGAGGTGCCCGTATTTATGGGTTGGATTTGGGCTGAAGTGCAGTTTTACAGGAGCAGTAAGTGAACTAAAGCATGGAAATGAACCACTACCAAAATCAACTTACAGTAAGCAATTATTAACTTCTTCAGTGAACAGAGCCAAAAAAAGGGATATAAACTACCACTACTCTCCCCCTACTTTTCTCCATCATATTCCAATATTATTCTCTTATAATCTCTCTAAATTTATAGATGACTCAAAAATAATGTTTGGTAAGCACAGTCATATGCTTTTCATCAATATTTTATTTTGAAACATGGTGAAGGTTTGTGTTGCACGATGAAAAATATCTCTCACTAAACATCATTTTCTAATGGACTTTTTTATGTCCCATAAAATGTGCTAATTTTTACTTGTCCTCTGCTGTCAATGAAACAAACTATTATTTCTTTCTGCAGAAACAAACTCCAAACAAGAATGTCTGGAATATCAAGAGTAATGACGTACAAAGTCCCTTCTGGCCCCAGCTTCTATTGAAAAATAATTGGATGAATTGGTGATGCTTACGTTTCATCTAGCCTGCCACTGTGAGTAATTCCATGGTGCCTTCTTGGCCAAAGCTCAACCATTTAAGCACTTGGTGAAAATCTATTTGGATGGACTCGGTGTAGGAATATGTCAGATAGCAGCAGAGTAAGAATGAAAGCTCTTTGGAGTGGGGTTGCATATGTTGTCACAGCACCAAACACTGTGCAAACGGCATCCTGATGGTGACTTCAAGTTTCTGATGCAGTGTAAATAATAAATGATGAGGATGCTAACCATAAAAGTAAAGCTGGCCTGGATACAAACTGTAATATGATGGGCAAGGGAATTCAGAAGGTGGAACAGGCCCTTGTGTGGTGTAAATTATCACGGTACCATGTGATACCGATGGAAGACACAGAGAAGGCAGAGTTACTGAATGCCTTCTTTTCTTCGGTCTTCACTGATAAAGCCGTCCCTCACACATCCCATACCCTGGAGGCAAGGGGGAAGGTCTGGAGAGAGGAAGATTTTCCCTTAGTTGAGGAGGACCAGGTCAGAGACCACTTGGCCAAGCTGGACATTCATAAATCCATGGGCCCTGACGGGATGCACCCGCGAGTGCTGAGAGAGCTGGCAGATGTTATCGCTAGACCACTCTCCATCGTCTTTGAAAAGTCATGGGGAACAGGAGAGGTGCCTGAGGACTGGAGGAAGGCTGACATCACTCCAATCTTCAAAAAAGGCGAGAAGGAGGACCCAGGGAACTACAAGCCGGTTAGTCTCACCTCTGTCCCTGGGAAGGTAATGGAGCGACTCATTCTGGATGTTGTCTCCAAACACATAGAGGAACAGGAAGTTATTGGAAGTGGTCAGCATGGATTTACCAAGGGCAAATCATGCCTGACCAATCTGATAGCTTTCTATGATGTTATAACGGGTTGGCTGGATGAGGGGAGAGCCGTAGATGTCATCTACCTTGACCTTAGCAAGGCTTTTGACACTGTCTCCCATAACATCCTCATTAGGAAGCTGAGGAAGTATGGGCTAGACGAGGTGACAGTGAGGTGGATCGAGAGCTGGCTGAGTGACAGAACTCAGAGGGTTGTGATCAGCGGCACAGAGTCCAGTTGGAGGCCTGTAACCAGTGGTGTCCCTCAGGGGTCAATACTTGGACCAATTTTGTTCAATATATTCATTAATGACCTAGATGAGGGGACAGAGTGTATCCTCAGCAAGTTTGCTGATGATACCAAGCTGGGAGGGGTGGCCGACACTCCAGAGGGCCGTGCTGCCATCCAGCGTGACCTGGACAGGCTGGAGAGCTGGGCAGAGAAGAACCTAATGAGGTTCAACAAAAGCAAGTGTAGGGTCCTGCACCTGGGAAGGAAGAATGCCAAACACCAGTATAGGTTAGGGGCGGACATGCTGGGAAGCAGCTCTGAGGAGAAGGACCTGGGGGTCCTGGTAGACAGCAAATTATCCATGAGCCAGCAGTGTGCCCTTGTCGCCAAGAAGGCCAATGGCATCCTGGGCTGCAGAGGGAAGACTGTGGCCAGTAGGTCAAGGGAGGTCATTCTCCCCCTCTACTCTGCACTGGTGAGGCCACAAGTGGAGTACTGTGTCCAGTTTTGGGCTCCCCAGTTCAAGAGGGACAGGGAACTACTGGAGCGAGTCCAGCGTAGGGCAACCAAGATGATTGTGGGACTGGAGCACCTCCCTTATGAGGAAAGGCTGAAAGAGCTGGGACTCTTTAGCCTGGAGAAGAGAAGGTTGAGGGGGGACCTGATTAATGTTTACAAGTATCTAAAGGGTGGGTTTAAGGAGGACGGAGCCAGGCTCTTTTCAATGGTACCCAGCGACAGGACAAGGGGCAATGGGCACAAGCTAGAACATAGGAAGTTCCGTTCAAATACACGGAAAAACTTCTTTACAGTGAGGGTGACAGAGCACTGGAACAGGCTGCCCAGGGAGGTTGTGGAGTCCCCTTCTCTGGAGATTTTCAAGACCCGCCTGGATGCAGCCCCGAGGGATGTGGTTTAGGCAATCCTGCTCTAGCAGGGGAGTTGGACTAGATGATCTCTAGAGGTCCCTTCCAACTCTGAAGATTCCGTGATTCTGTGATTCCGTGATTCCATGACAATTTACCCAAAGGACTGTCTCTTTGCCTTGCCAAGAAATCACGATATGGGCTGTGACATCTCGGAGTGGATTAATGAATCAGAATGAAACAGATGCCAGCTTGCCAATGCTCTTATTGGGATCACAATTTCCTACAATTTTTAATAGGAAACAATTCATACAAAAATGATTATTTTTTTTTCTCCCAAGTCCCTCAAATGGTCATTCTAAAACTTGTATGTGCTTTTTTTGGTCTTTGGGTTCATTTGCTTTCCAGTGACTTTTCCTTCTGTTCCTTTTTCCTGCCTTATTGTAGATGGGTTTTGAAAAGGTTTTTCAGATGTTCTCAGACTTTTAGATAATCTAAGGAGAAAGACAGTTGGAGAGGACTGTGAGACAGATGCACCATAGAGGGAGCCAGGCTGACATGAGACCAAGGAGCGGGGCCAGCGTGAGCTGGGGACTGTGGTGGGGTCCAAAGTAGGGTCCCTCGTGGGGTGCCTGGTGGGGTTGCTGCCCTGAGACACTTTGCACTGCCAGCTCTTGTGCTGATTTCTCCTGAGTCTTGGGAGTGCAGGATACAACCTGGGAGGGAGAGAGGGAGTCATAAACAAGGAGACAGAAAAAGTGGAGATTCTACCAAAGCTTGAGCAGCAGTTACCCAGGCCTCCCCACTGTGTAATGAGGTGAGAACGTCTCCTTTAGAAGGAGCAGATGGCCTCTTCCTCCTGCTGTTTGGGAGGTGAAAGT
Source organism: Rissa tridactyla (assembly GCF_028500815.1). NCBI lineage: Eukaryota > Metazoa > Chordata > Aves > Charadriiformes > Laridae > Rissa > Rissa tridactyla. The sequence goes on from NC_071466.1 coordinate 97,930,806, forward strand.
GAAGAACAATGTGTTGAGTGGAACCAGCTCATTGCTTCCTCTTGTTTTCTTGAGCAGGCGCTTATTTCCATGTGAATAGTTGATTTGAACAAATCCTTTTTTTTTTTTTGGTAGCTCGAAGTTTTGTTTATTTTTTAACAAATCCTCCTGTAATGAAGTATCACATGGTGACACGTACCTCAGTCAGCCAGCGAACTCGCCCGTTAAGGGCTGTGAGGCATGAAGCTTTGCCTGTTCATGCCTAAGGTGTGTGTGCATCGGCTGACAGGCAAAGACTGTGGTATGTGCTGTTGCTTATTCAGGGCGGTCTGAAAAGGGGGTATCGTGACTTCACCCTGGCAGAGGGGTAACTGCTGAGAGGGAATCGGGAGGATCGGAAAGGATAAGTGTCGTCTAAAGTGAAACATTCTCAGACAGCCCCATGACTTCATATGAACTTGTCACACACCGAGTCATTATTTTGGACAGAAACACAGCCAAGGCGAAGTTGTGGTCTGAGCTCTAGACACTACTCCAACATAGATATATGAACTTTTTTCTCTACCCAAATAAATGAATACATGAACCAACTGAACCAAAACACACACAAAATTTGTAAAACCCAATGATTCAGACTGATTAATGCAGGAACTGGAAGGTCAGTTTATGGTGCTTCTCACCACGCACATTAATTCAAACAATCTTCCTGTTCCGATAATGAGGAACTTCTAACATAGAAGAGTCCCATACTCCATGAGACTTCAAGTGCAACTACAGTACTTCATGGGTGCTGTCTTTCAGTAATATACTGGATGCTGGCTGCCTGAGGCTCTGCCCTCACATCATAAAGCATCTCTTATTTCCTTTACTTAGCTGTAAAAATACTTCCTGGAAAGGGCTCTTTCCCTGCAAGTGGTCTATGGACACCTTCCAGATACTAATATGGGAAGCAGCATGGGAGCAGCATGGGATCTCCCTGAGATCTCACGAGTAGATGGGTTTCTGCAAGGGTTTGAGAGACCAGGGATGGTCTTTTCACCAGGAGGAGACAAGACCTTTATCAAAACAGGGCAGAAGCCGTAGGCTGACCCTCTTGGTGCCGAAGAGGCATCCTCCCAGAGGAGGAGACAGTCCTACTGTTAGAAGACAGGGTGTAGAAGGACGTGTAAAAGTAGCAGGCAGGTGGCTGGAGTTGTTGTTTATGCTTCATGAGACTTGTAAAGAAATGGGGTAGTGTCTCTTGGCATGGAATGAATAAGGAAGCTGAAAAAGGGATTTTGGGGTGGGGAAAGAGCTCGCAACAATGACGTTGTAAAAACAAACCCCCTAAAATGTAAGATGGTGAAGTTCAGTGCTGCTTTTTGTGAAACTAGAGAGAGCTGATCTTACAAAAACAAGTGCTTGTTGAGGTTGCTGTTGTATGGAACTGGCGTGTGATGTTTTTCTAGCAGCCTCTCTTCACTGTCATCAGAGTGCAATTTCTCTAGAGTCACTGTGGGATGCAACAGATTTCTTGGAAAAGAAGGCTGTGTTGACACCCACAGGCTAGTAATGTTTTCACAAGAAGGAACATGACTTTACATTTGACTCTCTTGAAAAGAGATTAGCAACACTGTGATTTATAAGAATTGCCAGGGTTTGAGGTTGTTTTTTTCCCCCCTCTCTGAATCTAAGCTCCAGCAGGTAGGTGTTAAATGAGTGAAGCATTTCTGGCAAGATTTATGTGCCCATACAGTAGAATGGGAGTGAAATCTGACAGTCTAAAGGAGGGGGAGCAACTGACAAATAGAGGGGGTGGATAAGGCAGATTGGCTTGGATTTTTTCTTTCCTGTTCCTTTGCAGTCAAAACCCTTTGAGATTCTTTACTCTTGTGTTGAAATTTACATTTGCACAGACATTTCCCTTCCCTGTCCTTTTGTTCTAGCAGTAAACATGGCTTCACAGCTTGTATGTGGAAAGCAGACATGGCCAAGGCTAACCCTTGAAAGAATGTCTTTTCTAGAAATAGATGACAATCATTTTCCCTAGAAATGAGATCTCTTCAGTGTTGAAGTTCTCCTAGAATAAAGAAGCCCTTTCTATCTATAGAGTCTCATAGTTAAGTAAACAGTACTGGAAAAAAGTGTGTCCTCATACAGGAGGGTATTCCAGCTTAAATAGCAACCAAAGCCTTTGCTTTCCAGAAAGATGTACACCATTCTGTTTGGTTGTTTGATCAAATGGGTGCTTGCAGCTCCGCTGGACAGCACATGATTGCTCTTGTAGGACCACGGTGGTCAGCAGTTCCAGGACTTCTTGGCTGTTAGATGAGAAGCAACCTATAGTTTGTAAGATGCCCAGAAGCTCAACACTTGATGAATAACAGATTACAAAACCAAAATGAGTGGGAATAGTTCCATTAGCCTCATGATTCCTGCTGAGCAATACTACAGGAATACAAAATAGGGATATGGTTCAGATGATAATGGCATTCCTCTTACTGCACAAAGGCACATTTTCAAAGAGACAAAAATATAGACGCAGAGTAAACTACTGAATATATATCTAAATACCAGAATTTATCTTAAGTAAATATCCCAAGCTACTTCTGAAAGATGTTCACCCTGAGCCATGTGTGGAATATAAAGAAAAAAGAGCCACACTTGCCAATTGGGTCTTGCTTCTTAGCCCATGAAAAACACGGACACATAGGTAGTGAGCCAGGTTTTATCTGTAGCAAAATCCAAATATGCAATTGTGCCTATGTTCTGAAAAATTTGGAGTGCCCATCAGCCACACTCACCTCACTCATCAGAAATGTAATAAATATGGGGCCCCTCAGAGGAAACACTTTGACTGATGTGGTCTCTTTCTGGTGGAGGTACATCACAAAGAAATTTCCCACCAGTCCTAAGAAAAACAGTGCACATTGCGTGTTTGTAAGGCGAACGGAGTGACCTGCTGCGTGGGACTACTGTTGGTAAAAACAGTAAGTACAACTGACCTGGAATCTTTTTTAATTCTCCCATTCTGTGAAAACTTTCAAGATTTTAAAAATCCTGCTTCTCAGTGGGAACAACTTGAGAACTTTTGAAGTTTCTCAGGAAAATGAGAAAGAGGAAAAGACCAGAAGGTTTTCTGAATGGAACTTAATCCCAGTTGCCAGGGATTAAGCACTGACGTGAAATGGAGAAGCTACCAGGACCAAGGCCTTGTGCCACTGACTGGCACTTAATAAAACAGCATCAATGAGGGGCCATGAACTTGCTCTGTTCTAAGAGATGGTGGTTGTTATGGCACTATGTAGGATAGGGGAACTAGATTCAGGTCCCTTTTTTGCCAAAATAGCCCAGTTTTGCTATGTCAGTGACCTAACCGCTAGTATCTTGGCTAAGCTGAGCTGTTCTCTTTCTTTGGATGCAAGCAATTTTTCTGGTGAAAGCCTAAGCAAAACTGGTGTGTTTCTAAAAAAGATTTATGTTTTAACAAATCAACATCTTCCAATAAAAAAGTGTGTATCACTGGAAAATTCCCAGCTAGCTCTACTGATGAGTAAAGTTTTGCTTTACAGATGGAGTTAATAATAGTTTATAAGCTAAAGTGAAAAGGATTTTGGGTGAGCTTCCTAAAGAGGAAGTGAGTCAGTGTCTCGGCAGGAAAGTGTTCCAGATAGGCAGGGCTGGAAAAGTTACAAAACAACCCCCAACGGCGTGGAGTCACAGGGAGTGGACAAGGGATTATTGCATCCCAGATTGCAGAAAGCTGCTAATTAGTAGGGGGCCTTGCATACCCCTCAGCCCATGTGTCTTAAGGTATAGTCTTCTCCCATCTCACAAGCTCAGAGCAGCTAAACTGAGTCATCCCAGGGAAGGCGTAATAGCTAAGGAAGAAGCAGGTGTTGCAGATGGGTGGGTGATTCAGTGGATGGTGTTATTCCTACTGAGTCAATGCTGAGCAGTTTGTAAGCAGGAAGTTGGGGACGCAGCGTGGCTAGAAGATCTGCTTTCTAAATCCAGTGACATTCAAGGAGTCTGCGGTTCCCTCAGTACACTTTCCACAAGGTGGCTTGTCCTCATTTGTTCTTGGGCACAGTATTTTCAAAAGCGAAAGATATAGAGGCATTTTTAAGGTGACTTTCTGTGGGATTTACAATTCTGAGAGTCCAGATCATTTTTGATCATGGACTGGTATTTCCACATTAGGAAGGCATTTTTTGGAAACTGAAGTTCTGTATTCTTGTATACTTCACAGCCCTTCCACAGGTTCCTGGGGGCTCTGTGTTGGACCTCTACATGACATTCTTTTTAGCGAGAGCTATGAATTTTTTGTATTCTACAGGGCAACAGGAATGGTGCTGGCACTCATCAGGTGTACTTAATCACCATTAAAAGCAAGCTCTCCACGGCCATCATGCCCTTTCAAGTGCCAATGTTGTCTTATAGAAGAAAGGTGGAGCTGCTGCATCTCCTCTGACTTGCTTAATTCATTGCAAAAATAGGAGCAAACTTCAGAGAACGTGTCCTGTAATATCCGTTACCAATTATGTGATTACAAGGACCATATTTCTTGCTTTTTGCTGTTCCTAAACTCTCTAGTAATTTAACTTTTCAGAGCAGAGATGATATTTTGCTTTCTCTCTGGAAGTGTGTACACACACATAGACAGGTCAAAAATTCATAGATTGTACAGCACGGAGGAAAAAGTTTAGACCTTAGAATCCACTGCTGTTTCCCCTGTATTTTTTGCATTTGGGTGGCTCTTTCCTCTTGCTGGAAGCAAGGTTTGGAAGATGGATTAATTTTCCTTCCATTCTTCAGTAACTCAGTTCTCAGAGCCTCTTCCTTTTCCTCTTAGTCCATTACTTTTGCACTCGGTCCTTTAAAATTTCATAGTATCTTTTCCTCCAGTAAACAAGAGGAAAAATGACAATATCATTTCTGAATCTTGTGAGAAGAGCCACAAGCTCTGGTCCATATGGTGCCTGGGAGGATGGCAGATTCTTTTGTGCATCTCCGCAATGTGACAAAATGGTCCTAAGATTTGGGTTGGCAGAGGTGACCTTCCAATTTCTGGTGCAGAGCGCAATTTCCGGGGAGACCACAATTCCTGGGGACTAACACTTCACTTGGAATGGGTAGCCAACCATTCCCTCCAGGCTGAGGAAAATGAACTGAGTGGCTTTCCTTAACTCATCCTTGACCTTTACACTTGCTGTTTTCCACGCATTCTATTGAGCATTGCTCTTGGGTTTTATCTGCCGAGCCTTTCATCCATTTCTCCTCTGCCAGCTCTTCTTCTCCCTTCACTGAGGGTCTGTGTGCCCACGCCAGCTCAGTGGATTCAGAGAACAGGTTGTAGATGGGCTTCATTTCTGAAGTGCTTTCATGACATACACTTACTGTCATTTTTTTTTTAAGAGCTATTTTTGCTCTTAAAGGATTTAACTTTGTTTTTACTAATAACAAAATCATCCAAATTGTTATTTGGGGAAAACTCATTGTAAGGTAAGAGGGGAAATTTTGATGTTATGTTTCTTTTAAAAATTTTACTGTTTTTAAAAATGATACAGTTTCTAAAGCAGTAATGATATAATCTCCACAGACCTGAATGAGTTTGTCTCTCTGCTTTTCTGATTTCTCTTTGTGTAGGTGATTTGCTCAACATCCCAGAGAAAGTCTGTGTCAGAGCCTGAAACTGTACTGATTCCTCCTGAGTGCTGCACTGCTGCTTTAGCCACAGCACCATCCTTCTGCTAAATCACAAAAAGCAGTCACGTCCAAGGCCAGCTGAGTCCCCACAGGGTAAAAATAAGAGTTTTGAGAGCAGCTAGCCAAGAGAGGCCATCAGGATCCAAAGTCTTTCCACTACAGCCTCTACCTCTTTTTTCATCATTTTTATCACAGCCTTTCTTTTTTAAACAAGGATAGACCTTTTTTATTTTCTAAAGAAATATCCTATTTCTAATAAGGATAGAACATTTTTATTTCTAGACAGGAACTGAAAGAAAATCTACTATATCCAGTAGGAATTAAGTTCAGTTACATAGTCCCCATCCCTTTATGAAATGCAAGTCAAACCTCGGATGGGATGCCATCTCCTTCATTCCTTGACCTCTTTCTAAACAAATTCAGAGTTGAATGACACGGCTTGAATTCATCTTGGTTAATATTCAGTAAGTAAAGTGAAGAGTAACATCATGTATCAATACATTTTTCCTCATCCCCATGCCAGCACTGTTTTTTCATGGTGAAAACAATGAATATAATAACTGCTTTCACGAAGCTGTTCTATCGTAAAAGTATTCCACAATTGCTTCCTGTTGAGTTTAGCCGCAGTTGCTTTACTGAACGCCTTTACTAGTCAGGCATGGCAAGCAGAGCTGTGACTGAGAATTAGACAGGAAAGTAAACCCTAATGAAGTGCTAAATCATTATTTTCAATACCTGTAGAAAGCCCCTGATCCTCCTTGTTTTGCTTATTACATCAATATTTGTATTTATCTTTTTAATATAGGTCAGGAATGAAAAGATTTAGGAAAAAAATGAAACCTTTACTATAATTTTTTACTGTACATAAATCTGCTAGGCTTGACAACCTGCTTTCTGATGTCCTAGCTTATGAGCCCTTTCAACCACTGGAAACACTCCTGGAGGGTTGAAAGCAAGCAAATAAGGCACTGATTAAAAAAATACAGAAGAACTAGGTTGATCATTACTTTGAATCACAGTGGGAGAAACAATACACAAAAGCCCTATGAGTGCTCTGAGTCTGTAGCAAAAAATTATAGAAATTGTTGTTCACAGGGCAGGGAGCAGTTTAGGCTTTGGATCTGTAATGTCCAGCACAGCAGGGCTCTGACCCTGAACTGCAGCTCCTTAATGCTGTGACAACGTACGTACAAAAACCTATGTCCTAAACAGGTAACTGTGTCAGGACTGATGAGAAAGATATGTCCTCAAAAGCAGGCTCTCTCCCTTGTTCCCATCCCCAGAGCTTTGGTCTGCAGCCTTGGCCTTTTACCTGGGTTCCTCATGAAGGTTCAAAGAAACGGTTCGCATTTCCCAGGCCCTAAAGCAGCTCCTTGTGGGCAGCACAGGGAAGTCGTGCTACAGATTTCCAGAGAAGAGATTTGACCCCTGGGATGGCCTTGGCAATAGACATCTGTATTTTGGATATCTGGACTGAGGCAGGCTGCAAGACCTTTTCTGGAGTGCTGTGTCTGCTCTGGCATCCTCTTCAAAATGAATGTGACCAAGTGGAAAGAGTTCAAGGAGGGTGTGCAAAAACCTTACATATGTGGAAAAATATGCTTCACAAAGACAGAGTTGAAGCTCCATTTGTTTAGCTTACTGATGAAGTCAGCAGACGGCTTGCCCATAGTTTATTAGCTCCTATGTAAAGAGAAGGTATTTGATATTGAAAGGTGATGTAAGCAAGACTGGACTTTATTTTTTTTCTCGAGGAACATTTTTACTTTAAACAGAAGTTACTTGGCTCAGGAGAGTTCATTCACATAAGAGGGAACAGTAATTCCCTTAGGGGTATTAAGGGTTTGAGTGGATGAAATACTGCAGATGTTACACAGGAGATTAGGGTAGATGATCATGATGGTAACTCCTGGCCTTGAAACTTGACTGTTTCATAAAACTTCTGGGTGGAGGGATCGTAACAGAATGTAGCACGGGATTTCAGAGATGCTTATAAAATCCTACCTCAGCATTCACTGAACGTGTCTGGAACAAGTATGATGCTGTCCCACGCATTCAGATTTGGCTCAAAAATGTTAAACTGAGCATAAAGCTAAATGACAATGTAGCAGAGAATAGGAGGGATGGCTGGTGATGTGGCATGGGTATTTAAGATCTTTACAAGTGATTGTGAACAGAAGATAAGCAACACACTTCTTAATCACAGTGTGCTACACTCAGAGAGAAGGCAAATGTCATTGCAGAATAACGTGTCGTCTGATAGCAGAAAATAACCCTCTTGTACTGCTTTCAAAGGTTACTTCAAAGCTTGCAGTCAGAATGTTATCAGGACCATGGCTTTCAATATTTGTGTTAAGCGATGTTGTTCTAAAACCATTTTTAAGGTAGAGTTTGAGCAGGTTTCTGAAGATCTTTACAGGATGTAGTCATCTGTGGTAGGAGGGGGATAGGTGATTCAAGACACCTTTTCCTATTCTGTACCCCTAAAATGTAATCATTAGATAAAAAGAAGGATTGTTATTCAAGGGGGCAGTGAGCAGATACAAAGGTGTGCCAAAATCCAGGCTTGTACGGGAGGAGCTGCAGTTAATCTGTGTTCCTATGTCTTCTCCGCGTTGGTGCAAATTTGGGTTACAACTTGTACGCTGAGCAGCACTGTGATTTCACAGTGCCCCCTAGTTGAATGGAGCTCAGCAGTGCAAGGCCATCACCCCATTGTGCCTGCTGGCACGTCATATTGATCCTTCTCACTTTTCTGAGATCACGGTAACATGCTTACCCATAAGTGAGCTGTTTCAGAGGGATTGCTAGTGGTCCATGGTCATGTCTACTGCTGCCAGGCCTTTAATCAATCAAAAAATGAAACCCCGTGCATTGCGATACAACTTACTAAGATTAAATGAAGTCTCAGAATGCTGGACTAAGTATTTTCCATAACTGCCAGAGTTATGAAATTTGTGCTTTGCAGAAAATCTGAAAGTCTTTTTGTCTGAAATGTAAACAGTTTCACATGGCAAAACCCCCTTCGGTTTTCAGCTAGCTCAACAGGGCAACAGCACGGAGAAAGGGGAAGGCATGTCACCTTGAGAAGTGAGACTGACCTTATGCTACTGTCTCTCTCTCAATGGCATTTTCTTATCTGGACCTGGGGATTTTTGCAAATGAAGGAGAGATAGGTCTTCACTGCAGTGTCCCAGTTCCCCAGCTCTGTATTCATAAGTCCATGTGCTGTCCAGTGGCTGCATGCAGTATTTCCCGCATCCCAGCAGAAGAGACAACATTCATGATCTTACCAGTTTGTTTCCAGAAGGATGCTAGTTTGACACTGATACTCACAGACAAATATTTATTTGGGGCAATCCTGTTTATTTATCCTGCGTTGTTTTTCTTCCTGGACCAGTGGGAACAAACAACAAGTTCATTTCCTTGTTGGGAAATGATGGTTGGACTTTTCAGTAAGTTCTCTGCTAAAAGAAGGATTGGGTCTTGGTTTCTACCCAGGGCCACACTCTTTTTTGCTGTATGATTGCTTTCTCCTTACTTCGACTGTCTGACTAATTTTTAATAGAGCTGCAGCCAAGCAGCACTCCAATGTCTTGATCTGCAACCTGTCTCCAAGGAAATCCTTAGGGCCACATCTCAAGGCATGTGATCAGTGGCTTGGGGATGGTATTGATTGTTTCAGCCATCATTAAATGGGAGGGATGCTGGGGGCGCAAAGAAAGAAAATTGTTTCTTCATTGAATGTAGGGTGCTTAGCCCATCAGCAGCTTTTACCAAGTCTGTGGTTTATAGCAGTTATTACTAGCCTCTCTTGATGCGTAATGTTTACATATTGCCTAACCTTTGCCTAACTTTGCCTAACTTATATGTACTTTTCAGTTACAGAGACCGTTGGTCAAAATGGTCAAATGTACTATTGCCATAAAACATCCTGTGCTTTATACTAGAAAGTTGTGATGCTCTTCAGTTTAGAGAGAGGCACACACATCTGGACGGGCAAAGGAAAGGGCTGTATTTTTTTTTAAATGTAAAGCCTGTATTATTCAAGAACCGAAGAGAAAAAAAGTCCGGCAAAATAAAAGTTACTGTGTACTGTGTAAAAGTTACTGTGGGAGGGAAAAAAAAGCCATCTTGAAAAAAATATGATGTTTACATATCCAAATTCCACAACATGGCACATTTTGAAAAAGTTCTATGCCATTTCCAGGTAGTTTTAGTTGTAACAGGACACCTGGTTGTTAAACCGTATGGCTGGAAGATGCTTGCAAGGTAGAATGATCACAAATTATGGCTTTGGCTACCGTTCAGCATATGAAATCAAGGAGAGGAGGAATTTAACAAGTGCGAGAGTGTTGTCAAAGCAATCACCACGCAGTGGTTCCACTAGCGTTGGGAGAGCCCGTTGCTCTGCTGCAGCTATGGCACTTGGTTTTGCTACGCGTGTTGTCCCCACAGTGGTCCCTCGATGAAAGCAGATGTGACTGGCTGTGCTCGGCCTGTCCAGCTGGGAACAGCCACTGGAAGAAGCCGTATGTCTGTGGGTGAGTAGGGTATTACACACACTCAACGATTTTTGATTTAAGGGCTGTAGTGCCTCAGTGCTTTAGGGAGGGAATTTGGCTGTAGACGGAGAGAAAAAGTAGCAAAAGAAGAGCTGAGAAAGTGCAAAACAGAATTTTTCAAAAACACTGTTTTACTCCGCCTTTGTTAAAAATTCAAATACCCACCAGCTGAAAAAGTATATTGAATAATTGGACTTCAGATACTGTGCCAACAAAACACACATGGGCCATGGTGATAAAAGGTTTTCTCCCAGTGGAACAAATCACTTATCAGACTATGATACAAAGTAAGGAAACATTTCAGTACAAGTGAACTTTAGCTTCACAATAGCTGTAATAAGGGAACGCTGACTTTCAGCTGCCTTATTTGGAGGAGAACTATCCAGACCTACCCACAGCCTTTACTTATCTGCTATTGTGTAATTTTTAATGTCATATTTGCTTATACATGCCCCATAATGACTATTTTCCACTAGAGACATGTACAGCTACTATTTTGCAGCCTCACATGTTTCCTTCAAAATTTCTTCTCTGTCTTTTCTCAGCCACTTTGTCTCTCACTTTTTTTCATATCTTGGCCATTTCCTCTCTTTCATTCATTTTCATATTATTTCTCCCCTTTCTTTTGTCTCTTTCTTTCCTTTCTCATCTTTCATATTCTGAGTCTGACACAAAGCTCATAGACTGTCATTTTCTCTTTCAATCCCTATTTCCTCCTCGATAACGTTTTCATCAAACACTTGAGAAGAGAGAGAAAAGTTGGGAAAATCTTTTCATTTGTCCTGAGATATTTATTCTTCTTTATGTCCTTTCTCCACCCGAGGAGACTAGCAGCTTGCCCAGGAGAGGTTATTAGAGCCGCATCTGTACTGAGGTTTGGGGTACGAGGGACGGGAACAAGGCCCAGGGTGTGTGATGTAGAGTAGTGGCTGGCAATGTCACCCACATTTTTCATTATTCTAATACGAAAAGAAAGTTGAGATTCCCCCAAAGAATCACAGTTAAGCTGGTTTGAAAAGCGTTCCTAAAAAAGAAGCTTGCAACAGTGGCATAACAGGGAGGGAAAGAGAAATGTGGGGAAATGTTGCGTCAAACTCTCGTGCCACCGTCAGCGGAGCCGGGCTGTGACCCAGGATTGGGTGCCCTGACCACCACTGGTGCAGGTGTGTCTGAGCCACCAGTGAGCCCAAGGGCAGGCTGGGCAGGGATGGCTACCCTGCCTATGCACAAGCCAAGCCCGACCGAAGGGCACCTCGCTCTGGGCACCAGCTGACCTGCCCCATCACTTCTTCTCCTTTCTGTCTCACTCCGACGTGAAGGCATTCATTTATTCGCAGTGCATTATTCCAAGAACTGTTTCTAGCAGCTGTTTCTGCCTATTGCTGATGATCCTTTTTTTTTTTCCCTCCAGCACAGATAGTCTTAAAATATGGATATTCAAATCTCATGAAAGTGAAAAAAATGAAAAGAAAAACAAAACAGCCTCCCAAGCCCAGCAGGTGATACCACGCTGGCATTATTTAGAGCTTTTCCTCACTTTTAATCTGGTTTTGTTAGTTGGTTTGTTTGTGTGTACAAATACTGGAGAAATGAAGGGAATCTTCACGTTCCACCTGAGGAGGACTTACTTTTGATGTTCAACCCCTGTTTGGGAAGACGTCCATGACTTAACAGGAGGTAAAGCGATCCCAAATGCCCCATCCTGCGCTTGTATTACAGAGAATAGGGGACACTACCTAGCCCAAGCCAGGACTGTTACAGTTTTCTTCTTTCCTTTCCTTAGCAAATAAAAGGGGTAATAAGGTACCAGGCTACTCCTCCTTGTTGGAGGCAGCAAGCAGTGCCACGTATGACCTTTTGTTACTTTGACGTGCTACCTTATAAGCCGGTAGCTTTAAGAAATGCAAGGCAGAAAAATTTAATCTCCTGGAACATGATGTAAAGTCATTTAATTATTTTTAAGACATTCTTTGAGAATGACTGGATTGCTGCTTAAGGTGGGGCGTGTGCGTGTGAGTAAAGGTTTGCACTGAACCAAAAAAGGCCTCCCGGGTGTCCCAGAGCTGTTTAAAACAGGCTGTTTCCTGGGCTGGCCTGTAATCTCTGGGCACTCGGAGATCCTGGATGCTTTCCAGCCAGGCTGCCAGTTTTCAGACAAGCATGGGTAATTCGCAGGCTCACCCACTCCTACCCACTAGCTGAAGTTTCTGTTCCCCTGACAGCACAGTGCTTTTCTTTGGCTGTGCTCCCACCAAGCACCCACAGCACAACTCCAGCCCTGCCATGGCAAAGGTACAGGCTCCTGAGTATTAGGGATGGGTGAGAGATGGATTTTTTGGGTCTACAGGTCAAGCAATGGGTTTGAAAAATTCTTCTTTCTCAGAATGGAACAAAGGCACTCTATTTTTCTCCCAGATTTCCTATGAGACCAAACTAAACTCCCAAAAAGCACCCATAAAAATCCCTTTCTGAACTGCTCTCAATGTTTCATTTTGATAAAAAGGCAATGTCTCATTCTTGCCCCACCTTCAAAAAAATTTTTTTTTCACGTACTGTAAAATAAAAGTCAAACCCTGGTACACTTGTCTTTTCAAACTGAAAAACTGAAACATCTGCTTCCAGAAAGTTCAGGTGAGACCTTCTTGGAAGACTTTCTCTAAAAATTTGTTTTTCAAAATGAGTTCTCTTTGAATCACCCCACTTAGAGAAAACCCTTTATTTTTAACAAATTATAATTTTTTTCTGGTGGGAAAAAAGTTACCATGGAGGATTTCCATGCAGCTCTTTAGTGGGCTGGCCTGTGGAGATACTATGGATGATTTACTCCCTTGTCCTTCTCCTCTCCTGATGATGTACCTGCTTCTGCTCACCATCTCCTGGCACAAGCCTGCCCTACTGCTCCCCTAACCTGTAATACAGGCACAACTGGAGATTAGAGAATAAGGACTTCAACCGAAAAGCTATTCTAATTGAGCATATAACCTCTACAGGAATGAAGTAAGATCTAATTCTGCTCTACAGTGGCTATGAGATTCAGTTCTCATCTCTCTTGTTATTATATTTTGCTCTAGAAGTAGTATTTTCTCCAAGGACTGGATACAAAGACTGTTGAAGCCAGCTGAGAGAATCTCTTAGACTGAATTTTCCTGTAATTTTGAAAATCCTGACATTTATCATTTTTTTAATTTCAAAGGAGGAAAAACTACTAGCTTATTTATCCTCTTTTCTTTACCAGTGCCAGTTGTGGTAGTACTGGGTTTTGAACTGAGCTCTAAACCGCAATTACAGCAGTAGAGTTGTAAAAAAGCTGTTCTAATTCTGGGAATGCAAATATTCAGTTGTCTCTCAAAGTCTCAGCTAGCATAAAATGCCTGACCCGCACATCTTTTAAAACCAACTCCTCTGCCCTTCTTATCACCATCTCCTCCAACCCCTAGTCCTAACGCTAAGCTTCATCACTTTCCTCCTTATACAAGACCGGACCTAAAAGAGAAACAAAGCAGGGTTGCAGGAATAGAGACGTTTCTCCTCCTGTGCTGGGTGGAAGAGCACATAGTGCTGCTTTGTTAGCGAGAGAAAGGTTTTCCATCCGTTCTCAGCCAAGGGACCGCATTCACATTTTAGCTGACCAGACAGGGCCATACAGCTCTCAAAGAGTTTCTGTGGCAATGCATGAAAATATTTGTATCTGGATTTGTCTTCTGCTGTATTTGTCAACACCAGTAAAGGTCAATGTTTTTCCTTGGTTGGGGAAAGATGTTGTCTAGCTTTACAGCAGCATGAATGTTGAAAGAAGAAAAGCAAGCAGAAGTTTTGGCAAGTGGTAGATCCTTCAGGATCCAGGAACCATTAACCTATTGAAATGAAATGTTTTATTTTTCTGTCCCCAGGACACTTCAGTCATTCCCATAAGCGCAGATCCTTCCAAGCAACTCGGAGAAAGCCGAGTCTCACTGTCAAAGGAGGGCGTTAGCAAAGCTCCCCAAAACGTCCCTGTTCATGCCTTCAAGCAGGCACTGCAGAGGGAAAGCAAAAGCCTAGTCAAGCCATAATATGGAGAAAGAAAAGAGCTGAACTACAATAATTCTCTTTTCCTCTTGCTAGCCCCAGAATTTAATTTCTGGCTTTTAGAGGCTGCTAAAGTCTAAACATAGCAACACGGCATTGAAAGAGAGTCTTTCTAAATTTTAGGGAATCTCTAGTCTTGCGTTTATAGTCTAAAGGAAATGTAATGCCTATTCTGCATATCTTCAAAATAAATCAACAACCAAGCACGATTCCTATCCTAGTGTTGCTGGCATGAGAAGCTAGATTCATAAAACATTACACTATGGAAATCTAGAGTAAGAGTGCATTAAATCTGAGTCTTGCCCAGTACATGGATATTTTCCTGTCAGATCCCAGTCTCTGCAACCTCTTTTTTACAGTATTTTGTTCAAATGTAGCTCTCATACATCTTTTGACTAGAAAATGAATACATGCAAGACCCAGACTGCTTGATTCTGGCAGCAAGAAGCAGCAGACATTTAAAAATGTATTTATCATTTCAAGGAAGCCATTCCAGGTTGCTTTTTCAGAGTGTGATTGAAAGAAATTTTGAAAATGTGAAACACTAAAATAAGAGGAAGATGGAAAGACGACTGTCTGTAAGCTCTCCAATTTGTTCAAGGAGATCAGGATACTCAACAGTATATAGGAGTAATTTCTACTAAGAGTAGTTTCTAATAAAATTGCTTGGTTTTCCTCAACTAATGAAGAAAAAAGTTCTCAAATGGCACATTTTAGGGTTAACAAAGCAATGGCAGTTACTCATGCCCACTATTGCATATAAGTGAATACAGAAATAACTCGGCAATGGTTTGAATTGGCATTGGATTTTTAAATCTGGTGGTTCTGATTTTAATTTAACATATCCTGTGGTGCAGTGTGTGAAATATGTACTTAACCCAGATTGTTGTGAGATGAAAGCACACTCGTGTTTATTTTACATTATTTGCTGTAGTTTGTTGAAAGCCAACATTCCTGGGCAGTGAATGCAGTAGGGATGAATCATTTGAACTAGGTGAGGGGTTAGTAGCCGAAAGAAAATGAAAGTTAAATAACTATATTAAATTTGAGTAAAATGGGTTAAAAAGTGTAACACTAGAGAAACTGGTATCTTCATTCTGAGGAAAGGAATTATGGCACTTATTTCTATGGCTTGTCCACAACTGCTTTTAAAGCCAGCAATGATTAGAGGTAACTAAGATCACACATTTTCTACCTTCGGACTGAGGTGCTGAAGCAAAGTTAAATACAAATTGCTACCAGGAGCTGTAGCGAATGGCTAAAGTGACAGTACAGCACCAGGGAATCGATCCTAATGATTTACTATTCATACCACCATAGTTTGTAGGAATCTCAATCAAGGATCAGGACATCACCACACCACATATTAAATGGTTAAGGAAAAAAGACATCCCTGTACTAGACAGCTTAGCACCAAAGCAGAGGCAAAGGGAAATGACAAAACAGGCGAAGAGACGGGAAAGCAGAAAGAAAGAGCTCAGCACAGGGCAGTCCACAGCAAAGATTTTCTGAGAGCATCCCAGAGGCTTTCGATGATGATTTTGACAGAAGACAAGGGAGAAGACAAGGGAGCAGCTGCGCGGGTGTTTGTGGTGTGCCCGTCTCACGCCTGAGGAGTGGTGGGAGTGAACGGGCAAAGGTGCTTGTCTGAAAATCTATCAAGTAGGCAAGTGAGGCTCGTATTAAGGGCTAGCTGAAGGCAGAAATTCTATCCGCTTAATGAGTGATGCACCGTGGGCCCTTCAGAACAGAGGAAAGGGGCTTCTGCTGGACCTAGCAGAGCAGGGGAAGGGGGATAGAGGCAGCAACAGCAGAGCCAAAGCCACCCGTGAGGAAAGGATGCTCGTAGCAGTGTTCGAGCTGGGTACAAGTTGGATGAGACAGTGTTTGTCAGGGCCAGAAAGAAAAGGAGGTGGGAGTAGCTGAGATTTGAAATGCCAGAAGCCTGCACAGGAATTTTAGCTCAAAGGAAATGAAAGGCCACAGCGTAAAGATGGTACCCCGAAAAAAATAAAATCTCTGGGATTGTGAGAAGTCTGAGCCAAAGATGTCTCCTAGGGGTGCCTGTGGGACAGGCAGCATGCTTCCGAGGCCATGCAGTATGTCCCAGGGCTGCCAGCTGAGCAGCTCTGTTCCCACCATGCTGGGCTTCAGCTGGGGGAAGGGTGTCTTTTGGATGGTGTCAGAGGGACAGGCCTCCACTGAGATAGATACAGAAGGGAAGCAGATCTGTAAGTTACC
Source organism: Rissa tridactyla (assembly GCF_028500815.1). Taxonomy (NCBI): domain Eukaryota; kingdom Metazoa; phylum Chordata; class Aves; order Charadriiformes; family Laridae; genus Rissa; species Rissa tridactyla. The sequence continues at coordinate 97,947,347 of NC_071466.1, forward strand.
AGGGACAGGGAAACAGAATTTGAATTTGTGCTTGTAGGTGAGATAGCATGAAGAGACAGAAGAGGAGTGGGAGAGATAAGCAACTGCAGAAGTCCTTGGAAGGTGGGGTGGGTGATGAGGAGCGTCTGCAGAAGGAATACTCGAGCAAGGAAGAGAAGCCAGAGGGCCACCAAGTGAGGATAATGGCTTCATGGGTGCCCTGGCCAGCAAAAGACTCGAGGGCTTTCCCCAGGGTTATGCACTGCTTCTTGTGATTGCACAAGTTGGTCTGCAGAGGTCTCTTGCTGGTCTCTGGCTTTCTTTCTCTGCCTTTAGCTGCTCTGCTCTCCTTGCTCAGGTGTAAGCAAACACCAGGGAGGCTGAGGACAGGCTGGGACATCTTGCGTCATCTTCCAGCGTTTGAAAAACAAGTATTTATGAAACCCAGAAGAAGCAGAGGTGCTGAAAGCTGCCAATGTCAGGGAATCATTCAGGCAGATGCACTGTGGAGTACGAAAAGCTGGGATAGAAGAGGCAGAATAGCAACAGAGGGTTTCCTCGGGCTAGCTAACATGTGATTTGCACAGCCACAGGGCTCATCATCACCCTACTCCTCCAATTTCAATTTTCAGAGATAACATGGTTAGTCCTTCATCATCCTGTCGGTCTGGTCCAGATGGCAAAGACTCAGAACAAAACAGTTATTCACCATGAGATCAATTGGAAAAGGACAGTCCCTCTCTAAAAACAGCAAAGTTACATTCAATGGAGAGTGTAACATGTCTAAGAGCAGTAGGGGCTGAACTCATGTAGGATGAAGGTGGTCCTATGATTTTGGGCCTTCTTATGTCTGCATTTAGTGTACAGCTTTCATATGTGAAATTAATACAATTTTTTTGTTTACTGTATGTTCTTGTCCTTCAAAAAGCATGGGGATACCTTATCTGGACATTGCCCTTGCTAAGCCAAATAAAAATGTTTCCTGCTCACTCTGCGCTACTCCTACCAGTCTGTAGGCTGAGAGACAGTTGAGATACGGACGCTTAAATTCCTTAGACTCCTTTGGATATGCAAGCTTAAATTCAATGCACGGGTATCAGCTTGAGTTTTGGCCAGACCTGTTTGAGGCGCAGAGGTTGCTGGTGCTGGAGCCCTCACCTCTGTGCTGCCTAGCTCCCTCGCCCCTGGCACTGCAGGAGGCCGTAACTCCCGCCTTAACCTGCCTTAGGACCTGCCGATGAACGGGCTTGGCTGCGAAGGACCAGCACAAGCTTGGACGGAGGGGCTGCCGACCCCCCGGCAAACCCCTCGGGGCGGCTGCAGGGGCTCTCCTTGGAGTCGCGGGGGGGGATGATGCGGAGGATCAGAGATTTCCCATTTCTAGCAGAGGGGTGCGGGGCTGCCGGCCTTGGGGTGCCCCCTCGGTGGGGTCTGGGTGCCGGTGGTGGGCGAGGGGGGAAGCGAGGGGGCAGGCGGGGTCCGGCAGCGGCCGGGGCTGCAGCGCGGAGCGGCGGCCGCCCGGGGGAGCGCAGGCACCGCCGCCGCCGCGGCCCCGCGAACGGCAGCCTCTCGCTTAGGGAAAAGCCGGAGTTTACAAGAGCTGGCACCAAGTCGGAGCGGGTGCTTTCGAACCCCATTCAGAATAAAGCATTTCCCCCCTTTTCCACCCCGTGCGTTACATAAATTTAAACTTTTTTCCATTATCGAAGCTCTCAAATATTCTGAGAGAGGTTACAAAATGTGTTTACTTACAAGTTTGGAAGTAGGGACAAGACGCAATGCAGTGAATTTGTCATCTGCTCATGACTAGCAGATGGTCCTCCTTCTTTGCAAGCAAACTGCGTGAGTCACATCTTGCCTGGTTCGTAGAATGGAACCGAGAAGCTCTCTGGCACCAGGGTGGACAGTGTCGCCCATCGCTAATCATGCCGCCTGCCCACACGGCAAATGGGCTCGCTTGCATTGGGTGGATTTCACCATGCCTTTTGCAAAGGTTCGCTGTTCCTCCTTCTTCCACGTTAGATTAATTTGGGCTCTCTCCTGTCTCTATAGACGGCTTCACGTGGCTCTTGCAGTGCAAAGGGATCTTTAAACGGGAACACATTACATTAACATTTTACAGACGATCTGAAAGAGACAACTGTGAGTTATGCTTAAACAGACTCATTTTTTAGCACTGGATGAAGCCAAAGTGGGAAATGCAAAAAGTCTTTTGAGACCCTTTTGCCTGGAATCAGTGCTGCTGCAGATAGTGCTGTGAAAACCCAGTTCCCTGCATCAAGGCATAGCATGTTGAAGATGGCTCTAAACTGTGCTGTTAGTCAGTAACACACACACAAAAAAAAGTGAAATAGCACAACTCCGCATCGGTTCAGGGGTGCGTGCAGAGCTTGCAGGATTGGAGCTGCTTGTCTTGGTAAACAGATGACGCTCGATTTTATTGCAGGTATGTCAGAGAGTTGTTTTACAAGGATAAAGTCATCTAACATCCTCTCCTGCCTTCCCTCTCTGGTCCTTGAAACAATTATTTGACCAGCTATATTCATGTTGATTTCTCTTGTTAGTTTTTTCCTCAATCATGACACATTCCTTGTTTTGTCTTATCATGTAAATCTGCACAGATGATTGGTTTTTCTCTGTAGCTTTTTTATGTGTGTGTGTATTCTTCACAACAGAACAAGAGGGAGCAATTTTAAACGATACAAAAAATGAAACTCTAAGAGTTATGGGGAAAATTCAGGGAAGATATCAACCTGAAAATGTTTTGAAATGATTTTTTGCAAAGTGGCTAGGTTTCAAGTTGTCAGGCTCTTTTAAAATGAATTCGTTTCCAAAGCTGTCACTTATTTATATGGCAAAATACTTGTTGCTCTTTGCTGGATGCAAGAGTTCCACTCACTCACAGCAGCGACGTATAAGTTATTCTCTTCTGCCAGATGCTCACATGTTTGCACAATGTGGGACACTTGAATTGAGCTCGGCTGTCTTTAGGTAGCAGAGTGCATGTGAGTGATGTAAGGAAACAGTTCTGTGTTTCCTTGCTTTTCCTTTTCTTCTGAAATATTTTCTTGCCTGGCTTTCATAGAAGAGCACTCCAGATCAAGGCACTTCTTTTCATAGGTACAAACAGAAAAACAATCCTCTTGTTTCTGAAAGAAATGCTAAAATCCATGGAGGACAGTAAGGAAACTGCCATGCATTTAATAACAAATTATAACCTGGCGCCTGTAGCTGTGATTTGGAGAGTCAGGAGCTGGAACCAACCTGTGAGCACCGTCGTTACCTGCTGGCTTGCCATGGGGCTTTAGGCTCCTGCCACAGCAGAAAGAAGATGCTATGGATGAATGCTAAGATTTCTTTCTGTGCTGCAGGAGGGGAGAGCTTGGAGATGTGGAGGTGTGTCTCTGAAGTCAGCAGAGCCACAGGCTTGCTCTAGGTCTGCTGTCCTCCAGCAAAATCCCCTCATACCTTTCAACTGGCTACAAAAAAAAATGCTGTCAACTCCAGCTCATGGTTTTGCAGCCTTTACTACTACTTGGTATTGGAAAATGAGCATTTATGGGGACCAGAGGAGTCCTAGAAATGAAGTTGGGATTTTTGGAAGCCCTTATTTGGGCTTCCCACCTCTGGCAGGTGGGACTTGCTGGTCTCTGATGTGTCTCGTCCCCAGGCAGAGAGAAGCCATAGCCCATCACTGCGATTTTTCCCAAAGTCTTCCTTTTCTGCTTCAGAGGTCAGATGCTGCCCTGGGAAATCATCTCCTTGCAAGGAGATAGAGCTTGGGTGTTTGCTCTGCCTGAGCTCCCCATCAGTGGCCATGAGGGTGCTGCTGCTGAATTGCTATTCAGGATGTGGGTATAAGAAAGGAAGGGAAATTGAGGGACAGGTTGTACTGGAAACTTGAGGAGGTTGCTTGCAGAGGTGGATCATCTTCAGGTTTGGGAAGGGTGACATTCATGGGAGTCTGTGGGGACTCCAGTGCATCTAACCACCATCAAGAGAGTCCTCCAAAATGCCGAGAATAGGCTTGTCCTCTCAGTCCCTGACGAGAGCCTCCTCTCTCCTCTCTCCATTCATTGCTGCCAATAAATCCAGGATTAGGAAGCTGACAGCCGCCTACATGCTCTGGAAGAACACAGTGACCACATACAAAATTTATAGCCTACAATATTGCTGTAGGTGGGGATATAAAATACTTTCGTGGGGGTTTTAGGCTTGGGATTCCCCACAGATGCTGGCAGTGACATACCTATGCTGATACATTATCCCCCTCTCCAAGGCACACTGAGGGGGAGGGCTGGCAGGTCACCGTGCTCTGCCACTGCAGAGTCCCAGGGATGGACGCTGCCCTGCATGAAGTCCCAGGTGACCTGGCAAGGTGCAGGTTACCTCTGCATGATACATCTTGAGCATGGCTTTTGCTCCACAGTCAGATCCATTTGCCGCGGGTCTGTGTTGCGCTTCTTTTGGTCTGTCAAAACCCTAAAGCCCTGGCCGGTTGCCCTTTTGAGCAAGCTCATTCACTGCCTAGGACCCTTCCCTTAGGGCTTCAGCAGCTTCCTACATAGATGGCCCTGCACAGACAGGCTCAACCCTGAGCGAAGCTTTCTCCACAGAGCCCTGTTTGCCTGCTGGACCCTATGCAATGCCTGTGAGACCAAGAGGAACAAGATGCCAAGAGTGAGAGACTAGGGTCACCTTGTGGCTGCAGTTGCACCTCTACCCCTGCTGCAGCATCCTCACTTGCCCACAAAACCTGGGAGCCTGGGGGAGAGCCCTACCAGCCCATATGCCTGTGCCACCAGGGGCCCCACTTGTAGGCATGTACAAGAGTTGAAAATAGTGTTTTTCTCCTATGCTTCCATGTACTGGTACAACTCCATGCTTTGCAGATTTTGGGACCTCTATTCTGCGCCTAAATCCCATGGGCTATGGAGCCCTCTCCTCCCTGCTCCACATGCTGTGCTGAAAAGTGAAGGACTCGGAGAAACCGAAAATGCAAGAATTCAACAGCAGTGAAATGGCAGGGATCTGTAAAGAGGGTGGAGATGGGGAGCAGGACATGGGCTTTCTCAAGCATGGGTACCACAGCTGCCTGCTGGCTTATGCCAAGCTGGTGGCCTGTCCTCTGCTGACAACATGCACTGCTTGCCACCGGTCACCGTTGCTTCACCAGGTTTGGTGACCCCATGCTCATGGACAGGAAGGAGGCAAGGAGGGACCCTGGAAAGGTCCGTGGGAGGCCCAAGAAAGCTAGTATGAAGTCTCTGGGGGGAAAATGAATTCAACAGAATTTGTGGATTAAAAAAAGTGGCATAGTGGGCTCACACCGGCTTGGCTTTTTTTGGTTTCTACAGTATTTGAGATCCAGGTCTGAAAATCTTAAGTAATACTATAACTTGGGAGGATGAAGTGGTAAAGGCATGCCAGTCTCACCCATGTCTTCATTGTTGCTGTTAGAAATAAAGAATTACAGCTGTGAAATTTAGATACTGTGAAGAACTGCTAACCAGCCCGCTGCGGGGTTTCACCTCTGAGCTGAAACTCTCTTGTAGTGGGAAAATTTCTCTTTGCCTTGAGCTCCTTTTTGAATCTACTGGGATGAATATAAAATATGATTAATTCCTGAACAGGAACTGCTGCATCTCTGTTGGAGATGCTATGGGTAAATGGGAAACTCTGAGATACGTAGTCTGCAACTCACAATGAGACTTTAAATAAGATACCTGTGAAACTGCGAAATCAGCAACCACTGGAGAACCCATCATCTCAGTGTTGGATATTTGAGAAAGACCAGAAATCCAGCTTCAAAACCAACACAGCTACCTTGCTTCTAAGCTATTTAGTTTAAAGCTAGCTCAGTGAGAGCCACGCAAGCTACTCATTGAAACCAGATAAGCCTATGGATGAAATATTAAAGAACAACTTGCTGTTAGAAAACTATAATGAAAAATACAGACCTCCTGATTCTACTAATACATGACAGTAGTCAGTCCATATAGCTTCCCCATGCCCCAGCTTCCAGCGTAAAAATATGACTGGTGTTCATCTATTTCAAAAAGACCTTGCAAAGATCAGCTATTTCATGTTTAATGAGTGCTTTGTATATCTCAGGTGAAGAAAACACAATAGAAGGGTAAATCTTACCAGAAACAGAATTGTATTTCTTGACTTCCAGACCTGTCTTAGCCTCAAGCAAGGAAGAAGTTTGTACAGCATAGGTAATATGATTAACCATGACTGAAGCCACATGTTTCCTAGACTGGAAGAACTGCTATATCTCCAGATTTTGCCCAGTCACGTCACTGAAAGTGATACCATGCATCTGAAGAAGATTGCTGCACCCAGATGTTTGTTTTTCTGACAATACTAGTTGACCTACTTTTACCCACCAAGGGAGGTACACGCTGTTCCTATTCAAATGTCCTGAGACCATCTCAGATGCATGAGCTGTCCTTCTTTCAAACCTGTTTGAAGTGAAGTTTTGTTCTGGGTCCAGCCTGGCACGGAGCTGAGTTGAACACCTCACGCTCTCCTTTCCAGTTGCATATGCACGCCTGGCTGAGACTCTGAAGAAAGATGACCTCTCCCAACAAATAATCCAAGCTTTTGACTTTCTCTGGGAAGAAGAAATGATAAGAACATGGATGTCAACCAAGGCACATAAGGGAGAGCCACTGGTCCTGCTGCATGACAGCCCTGATGCTGAGAAGTCCCACAGGAAGAAGTCCCACGAGTTTGTGGGACCAGCACTAAAGATGGCTCCATCATCCACCACTGCACTCGGACTGCTAAATAGCTACCCGCAGCTGAATCCAGCTCTTCTCAGTATCCGTAAAAGAGAAGTGAAGTTTTGCTTAAAAAACCAAGACCCTGGTCTCAGGGGGTGTAAGATACGTTTTTATTGTTAATTTGTGTATTTGCCTTGCTGCAGATGGCATCTAAAGTTGCATAGGAGGAAAGTAGCTGGAGGCTTCTTCCAAATTTCTGTTATTTGGGGTAGGCAGGCTCTGAAATAAACCTGAAACCTGGGAGGGGTGGGGACAGTGGAGGCTGTGCTTGAACCTAAACCCCACAAGTGTGCATCCTAGCTGCTTGGGCTCTGGCTGCGCAGCCCAACAAGGCTCATAGAACAGCATCATGTAGTTAACTTGAAGATACAGCGATACGGATCCATGGGGGTTGTAACTTCTTTCTTAACTTTCTGACTATTGATGTTTTCTAACAAGAAATCCAAACTGTGACAAGACAAATAGGCGAAGAAAGACCTTGCGAAAGAGAAGCGAAATGGGAGCTGATTCAAGTGTCTGTAATTAGCTAATGGCTGTGAACATTTATGAAACCTCCCAGCAGTGGTGGTGAAGTATTGAATCTAGAGAAGTGGCCGCCCTCTTCCTTGATGTCTTTAATCCTTGCAGTCCCAGCTGCTGTGGCTCCAGTGTTGGAAAACTCCACCCTCTTTCTGGCCTCTGATCAAAATCAATATTTCATAGAGAAACGCAGAAGAGCAAAGGAGTTAAACAAAAGTTCAGATAAGCATAACAAATACTGGAAAGATGAGATCCTCCAAGCAGAGCGCTCTAGAAAGCATTCCCGTTAATCTGGGCAAGGCTCTCATCAATTTCTGTGTGCAGAAAGAGCTATTCTTGGACTCATAAGGAGGTAAGGGATTTATTTCCTCAGCTGCATGGAGTCATGCTATGAGATATCATTAAGTAAGAATAATTAGGACGTGAGCTTTCAACGCACACGATTTGTAGGTTTCCCTGTGTTTCCGGTCCATTTCAAAAAGACCTTTACTAAGTGGTCGTCAGGATTTCTGTATCATTTAACTACATAATCCTTACAAGTAATCTGTTTATGTCTATATGATAAGTGGCTGTGTCGCTTTCCATTTGAGCATCTCTAGATGAACTTGGTAATTAATACTTTGGTGTGATAAGAAAATAAAATATTGACATGTATTTTAATTTGGCAGTTCAGTGATGATCCACCAGTGTGGATTTAATTTATCTGGCTATACCTTGTCTACTGTTAAGATAAATTATGGGAAAAGTGATGGTAAAATCCAGAGTGGTCACTTCAGGGTACTTAGTCCCACGGCTGTAATGACAATATGAGGAGCTTGCACTAACACACAGAACTGAATTTTCAGAGTGTGGGAAGCAAGTGTGCAAAGGGCCTGATGATTAACTTTCTGGCACCAGTTGCTTTCCTGCGACACCGCAATCATTACTTCAGGCAAAAACAAATCGCTCCGTGACGTTTTGTTGCTTCATCAGCAGAAAAAAACTGTTCAGCTCTATCTTCTGCCAAGCCTGAGCCTTCTCTTCCTTTCTGTGCATATGCAGGGTCCCCAGGAGGCACACGGAGGGTCTGCGGCAGCATTGTGCAAGAAACCAGGGTGAAGGTGGGAGGCGCTCAAAGAGATCCCTAGTGCCCAGCTGAGGTTATTGCGATGGAGAGGAGCCCAGGGACAGCCCATTTTATCGAAGCATTTGAGATCTACTGAGGTGTTTAGTTTTGCAGAGCAACAAATCAGTTTTTTCATTTTCAGAGCCCCAGCCCCAGTCTTGATCTCTTGTAAAACTGAGTGTTATTCAGACCTGGACCCCTGCTAATTCTGATGCAGAATTTGACTTCCCCACCAGAGGAAAGGGTTTAAACTCAATGCTTTTCCTTAAAGGCAATACAGATGGTTTATTGAGTGACCCAGTGTCAGGGATCCAAGGAATCTTAAACATATAAAATTAAAAAAGAGGTCCAAGACTTAAGAAGACTGGTTGACTCCTAGTAGGTAAAGCCAAGCTAGAATATGGGCTCTGCCACAGTGACAGTGGGACCAAACTTGATTGGGTTCCTACAACTTCTAGCTATTCACACCATTCAATAATGGCTGGGCTGACACCCATTTAGGCTACAGTTGATACTAATGCTACAAAACCTGTTACCCTGTTAATGGAACAATTGTCATACACTTGATGTTGAGGTTTCCAAATCAGGAAGACGTATTCATTAATGGGAATGATTTACACAAAGCTACCTATTGATGAGCTAGGAGAGCACAGAACTTCTTTCCTGAAGAGCAACGTCAAACAGATCATGTCAGAAAGAAGAAATAATGTCACTGTTGTGAGATAACTATTTTATCTTATTTTAGCTTGGTTGCTTTACTACCATTCCTGGGGAAAGTAACTTTTGTAGTTATTAAATTCTTTAATTATTCTTTAAATAAGAATGTAGTTCCATTAAATTCTAATTCCTCACTGCAGTTTGGAGAGTTTTGCTGCTGACTATAATGGGACAGGAGTTTACACTGAGCTGAATGTTTGCACAAGTTTGAGTGTAATAAGTCATGACCAGGCTAGGGTGGCACTACCCCACCTGTGCATCTTAGGGTGTGCTACATAAACATAACTACACATTTTTCCCAAAAGCGCTGTCCATTGAAATGACTGCAATGGTCCAGGATAATTAATTACAGCTATTATAAAAATAATATGATTCTGTAACACATCTGTATCTCTTAAATTCAGGTCATTCCAAATTCTTGCTGGTTTCATCAGTCACATGCTCAGAAACACTTTCAACACACTAAGGAGAATGATAAAAACTATAAATCAGGTGTTTATATCCCCACAACCATGCTAGCCTGAAAGAAATTCAACATCCCAGGCAGAGAGCCAGATTTTGTTATTACAAAAAAAAAAGGTTCTTCTGCATGTGCTAACAGATTAGATGTTCCTGATGTTCTAGGCAAATGCACTGTAGGTTTTACAATGGTGCTAAAATAGAAATTTAGCCCATAAGTCTTCCTGTTGACGTGGAGGATAACAACATACACATATGTGTGTGTTTTTAGAAACACTGCTTTGAAACTGCTGGGGAAGGGAGTGTAGAACAATATGACTTCTCCAGATTATTTTTTTTTTCAATAAATACACTTAATTGTATTAAAATATACCTAACTTTTAAGTTTCTTAAAATTGTAATGTTTCATGTGTAGCATGGATACGTAGCCTGTAGCTCATCAAGATATAGTAAGCATATCAATATATTGAGTGTTAGGTAAAGAAATGAATTTTGCAGGACCAGGAAAAGAGGCATGACACAAACAAAATAAAGAATGGAAGTCCAATAACAGGAAAGGTGGAGCATCTATAATAGTTATGATTGATTGATTTTCCATTGCCCTACATCATTGGTAGCAATTGTATCAGAGGCCATGTGGAGATGGCTATAAAATACTGTTAAAAGAAAAGGCTAAATGGAATAGCCAGTTTGCTCTGACATGGCTGAACCTGCTTTGGGTTTGAGTTGCTCGTGGTGGATTAAGTTCTGGAGTCACAGTTGGATATGTTTGCAATGTGCAACCAAGAGCATTCAGATTTTAGTTAATCAAGGCAAGCAAACTTCCTTTTATAAGCCAATAGTCCAAAAGTACCCCAGCCCTAGGACACATGAAGTTCAGAAGTACTCTAACCTTAAATACTCTGCACCTGAACTGTCTTTCACGGGACATAACACTGGTTTTACAGCAGGGGTTTCATCATTGCTTTTTGAAAACTTCAGAAATATTCTGAAAGGTGACGTGCAAATGAAATCAAACCCCTTCCGTCGGACTTGGTTGCCTGCCCTCACTCGTGGCCTTATCAAAAACTAACCAGAGGGTCTAAAAAACAGAATTGTGAACTTCTGTCAGAGAAAGGAGAAGAGTACCAGAGCTCTCAGAGCACTCTGCCCACCCGCCTGCAACCGGAGTTAAGCTCCACATGGCAAACCTCACCCAATATACGGGTGGCTGAGACCCTGTTTGCCTGGGTGAAATGGTGCCCACTTGCTTCAGACTGAGATTTAGAGCACTTCTAGTGAGAGGGTCCCTGCCATGATGCTGGCTGGGGGGAAATCCAAACCAGAAGTGTTTCTCATAGATAGATCCTTCACTTTATGCAAAATGTGTTGTGACACATTATCTCTTCAACATGTAGCAAAGTGTACTTTGCAGCGATTGAAAAAATTCAGTTAAATCTAGCCTGTACTTGTGTTCTGGTTCGTTATTTATAGCAAGTGTGGGAGTGTGTTGGCCTCTTCTGACAGCATATCATGGCCATCTTAAATTCTGAAAGCACTTTTTTGTTGCCACAGTAAATGTTTAAGAAGTTTAATCTTAAATTTGAGAGTGATTTGGAGACCAGTCTGTTCGTGACACATTAACAAAATTAGACCGGGAAATGTGTGTGGAATGAACTGCCGTGATTTTATAATGGGCGAGGTTGTTGGGAACGCACTACCCCCTCTGCGTGCTGTTAAGGCATAGCCTCGATGGTCCACAGTGATGCCATGTGGATGTGTCCGCCCATGGCATTTCAAGAAAAAAATGTCTGCTGAAGCAGCCTAAGTGATTTAGGAAACCAAATCTCAAGCTGTTGTGGAGAGCACTTTGCATGGGATGAACTGGAGTTTCGACAGCAAGCATAGTCAGAGGCAAAAGAGTTAATTTTGCTTCAATAAGAAGACATGGAAATAATTTTTTCTCACTAATTAAATATGAAACTGACTAACTGTATGCAAGTGTAATTTTCTTATCTTATTAGCCATGTTCATTTCTGAAGTGAATAACTACCAGCACCGGTACAGTATATGGGCAGAATAATAGTCGTACTGATTTTTACTTTAATCTCTGAATACAATTAGCATAATTTAAACCATTATAAGCTACAGCAGATAGAAATCACATTATAGAGACTGTAGGTGGAGAAGTGGGTGGTCACATGCAGAGGGAAAACTGGAAGAGCACTTAAAATACAACTGAATAATAAGCATGCAGGGGAATGTAAAGCTACATGGAATTGAAAGGCACATTATTTCTAGTGATGGGGGGGAGAAAAGTGGGTAATCAAAAGCAAGGTTCAAGGACTTCTACTATAGCGGGGCCTGATCCCAAGAAATTCTGTATCCCTCACTGTGTGTGCACTGTGAATTTTTTATATGAATGGGGCTTTCAGGCAGGTGCCCTGCACCCTTCAGGCAAGGCAGGACCTGTTTGGGGTGGCAGCAAGTGGCCAAGCATGGGGCAACCATGGGAACTAAGAAGTAGAGAACATGGAGATGCCATTTACACATAGGCAGGATCGGTGATGGTCTTATTCATGTGCATTTTTAGTTATTTGTCTTTGGGAAATAACCCTGAGCTTTCTTTTTTAAGGCTTCATGTGAGTCATTTTGGTACAGGTAGTAGAGGGCAGCACCACCTCCCTTTCCCTTGTTAGCAGGCTGTAGGTGCATTAGTTTATACAGCTATTTTATGGGGCATAAATCCCAAATTCCATTTTCTATCAGAGGAGAGAAACAGCCCAATGGAGGTGTACAGGTCACATCTTGCCTCACCAGGTGAAGAGGGGAAGAAGCCAAAATATGATGGGAGAAGGAAAGAGGCAGGTCAGACGAGGAGCCAGAGGGAGGGAGCTGGGACCATGGGTGTGAAGTGTGTGTTTGAGTGGGTTGTGCCTGACAGGGGGGACAGAAGAATGATAAAGAAGAGAGAAAGGTGGGCTGGATGAGGAGACTGGGGCTGCAAATCCTGAATTGTAGGCTAGGACTGGCCAAATAGGCAAAGGCAATGAGTGTGGGAAGAAAGTGCCACAAACAAGAAGAAGAGATGGGGACAAGTTGGTGCAGAGAAACCAAAGCTCGAGGAGAGTGGGAAGAAGGTGCTCTCCACAATAGCTTGAACCTGAGCCCAAGACACTCACATCGTCCTGCAACTCTGCTGTCAGCAAATATCAGTAGAGCCACTGGCAAGCCGTTATATATCACCAGCTGCTGTAGACGCTCCATGGAAAACAAGGGATTACAATTACAAACTCAGTGAAAGAACACCCTGAGCTCTTTTTCCCTTTGAAGACATATCTGCCTTCTTCATTTATATCCTGTACTAGTTTCTGCAGTGTTTTCCAAGCAAGTAATAAAATTACTTGGTATCTAAATTGGAAAAGCATGGATTTGATGGAGGGACCACTTAGTGGATAAGGAACTGGCTATATGGCCGCACTCAAAGGGTTACAGTCAATGGCTCAGTGCCCACATGGAAACCAGGGATGAGTGGCGTTCCTCCCTCAGGCGTCAGTACTGGGACCAGTGCTGTTTAACATCTTTGTCGGTGACACGGACAGTGAGATTGAGTGCACCCTCAGCAAGTTTGCTGATGACACCAAGCTGTGTGGCAGGGTAGACACACCGGAGGGAAGGGATGCCATCCAGAGGGACCTTGACAGGCTTGAGAGGTGGGCCTGTGTGAACCTCATGAAGTTCAACCAGGCCAAGTGCAAGGTCCTGCACCTGGTTCATGGCAATCCCAGGCACAAATACAGGTTGGGTGGAGAATGGCTTGACAGCAGCCCTGAGGAGAAGGACTTGGGGGTGCTGGTGGACGAGAAGCTCAACGTGAGCAGGCAATGTGCACTTGCAGCCCAGAAAGCCAACTGCATCCTGGACTGCATCAAAAGAAGCATGGCCAGTAGATTGAGGGAGGTGATTCTGCCCCTCTGCTCTGGTGAGACCCCACCTGCAGTACTGCATCCAGCTCTGGAGTCCTCACCACAAGAAGGACATGGACCTGTTGGAACAGGTCCAGTAGAGGGCCACGAAGATGATGAGAAGGCTGGAGCACCTCTCCTATGAGGACAGGCTGAAAGAGTTGGGGTTGTTCAGCCTGGAGAAGAGAAGGTTCCGGGGAGACCTTACATCAGCCTTCCAGTACCTAAAAAGGGCCTACAGGAAGGATGGGGAGGGACTCTCTATCAGGGAGTGTAGCAATAGGACAAGGCGTAACAGTTATAAATGGAAAGAGGGTAGATTTAGATTGGATATTAGGAAAAAATTCTGTACTGTGAGAGTGGTGAGACACTGGAACAGGTTGCCCAGGGAAGCTGTGGATGCCCCATCCCTGGAAGTGTTCAAGACTAGGCTGGATGGGGCTTTGAGTAGCCTGGTCTGGTGGGAGGTGTCCCTGCCCATGGCAGGGGGGTTGGAACTAAATGATCTTTAAGGTCCCTTCCAACCCGAACCATTCTGTGATTCCGTGAAAATTTAGACCAGGAATCTAGCCTGTTTAACCAGTAACAGTCTGAAGTTGGCCATACTTAAAATTCTGTAGCCACTTTTTAATAGTTGCAAGGAATTCTACAGGATTTGGTCCTTAGCATAGACCTGTCTGGAGTGATAACAAAGGCAACAACTGAAAAGCTGTGCTGAGCTGGTATAGCATATATTAAACATTAGGTAAATCTTATTGATATCCTGACAATTAAACCAGAGCATCTTGTTTGAAATGAACTAGAAATGTTCTTCATCATGTCATGACTGCAAGTATACTGTGAACAGGCTTTACTGCTGAAGACCACAACACAAGTTTGACATATTTTCCACATCAAATTTATTGGTTTCCTATCATAAAGACATTTCTGATGTACAGAACACGGACCTCACTCCTAAGTGGCTGTTCTGTTATTGCAGTGCTCTCTGCTCTTTGAAACAACTTCCTCCGAAAACTAATCTCCAAACTACATTCTCTGCTACATAATAGATGGTGCTGTCACCAAATGGCACTTGCAAAAGCAGCCTTCCAGCTGTATGAATGTCAGACTGGAAGTCCAGAGACTTGGACAGTGGCCCCAGGTTGCCCAGAGAGCTCCTACAGAGCTTTCATATAGAGATGAAAATATTCTGCTTTTTGGATCAGCCCTACCTGCATTTTTATGATGAATTAAGCAAAGCTACACTGAGATATGGCATGTACTCTGTGGCGGAGTAGGGGAGAGATCGTCCAGAAGATCTGTAGAATCAAGATTCAAATCAATGTATATCACATCCAGAAATGTATGCACTGTGCAGTGTTTGTAGATGAGCAGTACGTATAAAGTAAAGATACATATATACTGTGCAAGTTGTACTTTTGGCAAAGATGACAGATGATGATATTCCATGAGAATATTTTCAAGATCTGATTTTTGTTTATTCAGTTAGTATTATCTGTATTTAATGCACCAAGAAAAAGAGTTGCAATTGCACTGAAGAAATCTGTTGCAAAAATTTCAGCAAAGCCAGTTCAGTAATTAATGAGTAGAATTTTTTCCAGTTTTTCCTGTAAGTTTTGTGCTTTATAGACTTTTTAATGAGATTAAAGTCTTTAATGCAAGTGCCTATAAAACGAGTAGTGGCATCTGTCTGAAAGAGACACACAAATACAGAATGTTTGTATTTCTGAAGGTGAAAATGAAGGCAGCAAGTAAATCATGTTAATGTATGTTTAACACGCTCTAGTTCTGCTATTTGATTTAGAAAAAAAGTTATGAAAGAATATGAAGTGATAACGAGGACACCCCTTGCCCAGCCCAAACTCTTAAGAAATAGCAGCGGTCCTGCAGCATTGCATTTGTCTCTCAGTGCCAGGCCTCTATATTTAACAAGCTTTCCCCAGCTCCCACACCCAGATGAATTCATTGGAATGCAGAAGGAAAGCAAGAGCTCATCTGACTCATTAGGAGGCTTACACGCAATTACCATCAATTAAAAATGTCTTCTAGAGCCACCGTGTGAATTTGGGTATGCTGAAGTAAATGAAACCATCAGGATCTCTGTAAGCAGGACTTAAGGTTGGCATTGCACTCAGGACAAATGCAGATTTGATTAATCTGCAAAAATAATTTGTTGATGTGCCAACTAACATGTGAAGGGATCCCTAGAGGAGCAATGCCCAATGAAGTTTTACATCTTCCACTTCACCATCTGTGACTTGCAAGCAGTATACCCAAAGAAAAGCTTCTCCGTATTGGGAACGTATTGAAAAAATACCTGTTGTAACAGAGCATTTTGTTGATGCCAAAGGATTTTCTTTCTTTCCTTCCTCTCACCAGCCACTAGTGAGGAAAATAGGTAAGAGGTGGAAGTGTGATGAGGAATGATTTACAGATGGATTCCAGTTTCACTATATCCTCATTAAGATGGGTTGAAAACACTTCCCTTTCTTATCCCAAGATCCTTCTCAGAATCTCTTACATTTAGGCTTAATTTGTTAGATTTAGAATAAGGTATTCAAAAGACTGAGCAGCTTTTGAGCCAACCCGACAGAATTAAGGTACCTCTGTCATAAATGTTCTTTGAAAAATTTTATCTCAACATGAACTTTTCCCATTAATTTAATATTTCAACATGTAGTTTTGAACATTTAAGTACTGTGGATTAAGCCTTTTATTGCAACTTCTGAAAAAATACAATGGATCAATTAAATGTACATGTATACATAATTACACAGGCATTTAAAAAGTATATACAAGAAAATAAGCACATCCCTATGCTATACCTGTTTGTATTCACTAGTCATAAGAACCAGCCAATCCTACATTTGTCTGTAAAAAAGGATAATACCTAGTTATCTAGGATTATTGCATTGTTTCCTCTTGAAAAAAATCCACACTTTTAACTGTGAGAACTTTAGAGCGGGAACTGTCATTTCTGTTACTATTTATATTCTGGTGGTGCCAAGAGGATCCTTAGGTTTAGGCCTTTATAAGCTTATAATGAAACAGAATTAGTCCCACAGGTGGAAAGTACCTAGACCTCCACCAAAGCCTCTAGGAGCTGCCACCGCACAAATAATAAATAGGCCTAGAGTGCAAACATTGATCTTGGTATAAAGTTTGACAGTTCCTTTTACTTCTTGCATGAGTGTGTTTTAGGACAGTAAGTTTGCAATGGATTTGTGTGGATTTTTTTATAAATGCAAGGTGGTTCAACAACTTAAATCTGATTTTTTGCATGTTGGTTCTACTCCTCGTTGGAACATTGTGTAGAAATTGTAATGGAGAACAAAAAAAAAATCTGCATATATATTCATTTTTACAAATACTATAATATATTTTCTCCCTTGTCTGTATGAAGCAGTTATTCTGTGGGGGAAAGAATGGTCAGAATCCTCAAAAATCCCTAATGTGTTTTGCTGATATTTTAGACATGCATATGTACTCAGTGTACTGCGGCCAAACAATTACTTAACAGGTCCCAAGGAAAACATTTGAAGTTAGCATAACATAGAAGCACACATATTCTTTTATGACCAAGGAAGAGGTGCTTACAGTTGAAGAACACATCAAGTCCCATGTAACTCAATTTTACCAGTACATGTTAACCTTTTTCAGTATTTAGGTTTTTGTTCAATGAGTTATTCTACAAATAAACGAATACTGATTTTGCTTTTACATAAAAATCCCTCCAGATAACAGGAGCAATCCACCTGAAAACCAGAAGTCAAAAACCTTGTTTCACTTACATAAATTAAATGCAGACTGAGAGGTTTTTTCCTAGTGTTTTCCTTTTTTATTCTGTCTCAAGGAAAGGGGTGCTATGCTAGGAATTATAAGTGTCAGTAAAGTAGAGAGGTGGTTTTATTAACAGTATGGATGGTGCTTTTTTGGAAATATATCTAGAAGATTTACTGCGTGCTATCTCCACCGAAGTCGTATGAATCACAGAAGAAGGTGGAGCCAAGGGTTGGGACAGGAGCTATTTATCAAGCACATTTGAGAACAGCTACCAGGGTGAAAGAAACAGAAGACAAAAGATCCATTTATTTAATCATCTTTGATCATTTGCAGACTTTGTTTGAATGTGTTTATATCTGTACTTGCAAAACTGGAGAGTGTGCAAACTTGGTGCCAGGCAGAAAGGTTCTCTCCTCCCAGATCAATGTGATTGAATTCATATGAGGGAAAAAATAGGTGTTAGAAGCCAAAAGCAGTGTGACACTGCTGATGCCCCAGTGGAAACTGAAGTCTGTTCTGCTGCATTCATAAACTGAATGTGTCTTGGCTTACAATGCCAACAAATGAGATATTTGCAGCCACTATAGAAAAGACCTTGGGAGTATTATAAGAAAGGGTAATTTCCACAAGGGTGTCCAGTACCACCTGGAAGAACCAAAGAGCAAATAATATCATTGCCATCAGTGCTTCAACAGGGAGTTTCAGAAGGGAGAAACTTCTAGAAACTTGGTTATTTCCTAGTAAACTCTGCAGGCTTATGAGTAGCTTTTGTACGAAGCTCTTGGTTTAAATTATGTTAATCTTCTTCACTGGGCAGTGATAAGCAACCTTCTGATTACAAGAACAAAATAAGAAAATAATGGGACGAAGTCTCTGTGGACACAAATCAGTGCAATACCCTTGAAGCCAACACACAACAGACAATTTCATTTGCTATCCAGCATTTTCTAAAACAGGGAAAGAATGTTAAAATTCTTCTTTTTGTGCCTAGATTAAATCTAGGCACTTTTGCCATGGAAACCATTTCTTTTTTTTTTTTTCCTTCCCCTCCTTTTTACAGTTGAGTTATAGTGATTCTTTCAGAGATTGGAGGTGCGAGCATTGCATTTTGGGGTGGGGGGGTTTGGGAGGTGGGTTGCAGAGAGAAATGGGGAGCTGTGGAGGGGGGGAGAAGGAGGAATACATTCACCCTCAAAAATGAGTTCACGTCCCTGAGCTCCCGGCGTCGAGAGCAAGCAAAGGGCAGATGCTTTTAACAGTTGGAGAATTAAAGTACGGAGGAGGCAGTCATTCTGCAGAAGCCGAGAAGCCGCCCCACGAAGCAGGGAGACCTGGGATGACCCACTTCAGCGGGTGCCCGCGTGGGTGCGGGTGGGAGGGGGAGTGGGGCTGGCAGGAGACGGAGCTCCCCCAGCCACCTGAGTTGACTCACTGGCCCAATTTGGTGACCCCTGCAACAGCGGCACAGAAGGGAACACTGTGATGGCAGGCCGCGGTGTAAATATGGCTGGCATAGCATGATGGGGAGGGAGGGCTGGGACCAGGGGCACCCCAGGGTGCCCAGTGCACCCACCACCCCGCCCCAGTCACACCAGGGACAGCACAGAGGAGCAGCCACCCCATGGGGACCCACTTACCAACCCAGGCTTGGCCACACCACCAGGGTGCCCGGGCAGCCTGCTGGCTCCTCACAGGCATGGGTAGGGTCTGCCTGGGCATTTATTTTGGAAGAAAAACCTGACCTTGCAGCAATCCTGCATTGCTCTTTCAAGAACACTGGTTATTTTTTTCCCCCATGTTTAAATTCATCTGTTGCAGAGTATGTCAAGGGTAACCCAAAAGTTATCTCAAACTTTTCATATTGAAAGGCTAAGAGAAGGGCACAGGAAGGAGGCAAAAGGAAAGGTAGGCAAAGTGGGCTCGGTTCCCCATTGCTTATGCTTCATCTGTACATTCCATATTGCATCGGACGCAAAATTTGAATCAATCTCTCCCTGTTTTAGTTCAGTCAAGACTTGTAAATTTTATCTGGCTGATGGGATTGCCAGAGTCAAACGAGGTCTGCCCCATAACAGCCCACTGAAGGGACCTTTGGGTCCATCTGTCTCTGTTCTACAATTCTTGGTGATTCCACTTTTTCATCTGTTTCTCTCAGGTGGACTTTCTATGTCCTTTGCTATTGATGCAGCATTTCATCACCCTTCTGTTGGCATAATGTCATGTCTGTTTGCTTATACTAAACATGAGGAATTTTTTATGGTGCCTCATCAACCACATTGAATTTTTAGAATGATTTGTTCCTTCCTACTTCTTTTACTCACTCATACAGTAAACTTGTTCATGACAGAAATGAGACATTTCAAGGATGATTAGATGCTGTAGCAGCCTAGCACAAAATTACATCTTTCTGCCCTGCTGTGTTTTTAATGTGGTACCTCACTGACTTCCACAGTCCTCAGCTGTTCACCCTTTTTTCCTGAGGATGTCCACAAATTAGAAAGTTAGAGCAAATTCATATTCAGACACAACCTCGGCAAAACTTCAGAAACTGAATGGTCTAATCAGAGTCTACAAGGCTTATGACATTCAGGTTTTGCATGTTAGTAAATCTGCGTTTACTTTTCACATTATTTATTTGTAACCCTTTGGTGTCCTAGAGCGTGAGTCATAGGTCTGGATCTTGCTATGGATGGCCTCTATACACAGACTTATTTATACCCTAGAGATCATCCAGGGGTATAAATTTTTCATGTAGTTTCAGAGCATAAAACTTCTGTATAGGAATGTGCTTCTTTCTCCACTGAGTAATATAGGTGCTTCTAGACCACATGCCGGGCACTGCAGAGTGCCTTCACGCAAAAGATGAGTTGTTTAGATTTTGTTGGTTTTCTTTTACTGTCTCAAAGCACTTAGATTTTTACGGCGAGCTGCGTTTAACTATTGTTTGTGTACTGCTTCACATTTCTCATTCTTGCACAGGTGACTATGAGATACATAAAGGAAAGTGTTATTTTTCTGTGGTGAAATCCAAAACAAACAAAAGCCTCCATAGAAACCTCCCAAAAAATCAGCTCTGAAGTTTCGGGCAGTTTTCCCACTTGCAAATGGACTGTCAGTATTCTTCCAACGAAGCTTTCGGGTTCATCAAACTGTTTGTTCCAGCCCTTCATCGCTCTGATTGCTACTCGTGTGCTTTGCGCTGGTGTTAAATTTTGTATATCTACTTCTGTGAGCTCTGCACAGCATTGAAATGACTGCTGATTCAGAAGGTAATGGGGATTTTTTTTTTCCAGGTCAGTAAATACAAGCTTAGGATTCAGCATGCAGACTGGTGATGTTGAAAGACCAGCTTTATACTTTCAGCCCTAAATAGAAAAGTCAGTCTGTTGTCTAAAAGGGGGAGAAAACTGGGGACGGGGAGGTAAAGCCATGGTCAGGCATACCTTCAGTAAACTTTTGAAAGACTCACTTGCATTTGGACTCTCATATTTGACATTTGGGAGACTCAAGATTTCTGCTTTGTCAAGGTTTTTGCAATGTTGAAGTTTGGAATCAAAATTACTGTTATTTCCCATAAACAAAGATGCGTTTGAGCAGTTTTCTCCTTCTGAAACTTTAAAAAAAAGATTCTTGCACCCAGGCAGCTTCTGACTGCAATATATTTTCATAGCTCAGACGATAAAGGTGTATGCATATATATAGGTACTTATACAGGTATATATGTATACACACACATATATAAATATGTATTACAGGAATGCAAGCTTTCCTCCATATCTATGAATGGTTTAGACTCTGGTTTCATGACCATAGATGGTGAGTTTGGAAGATTTATTATATTCATGCTACCTTGGAGCTGGAGACCCAGGACTATGGGATCCTGCTGACACCCACAGGAGAGAAATAGTGTGGGGATGTAAAGCCCGGTAGCTTTAGGCATGTTTTTGTCAAACCTATGCTCTCCAGGTCATTAAAAGCTTGTCAAGCCCAAATGCTCATTGTGCAATGCTTGGAAATCACTAAGTTAGCTGAACCCAGCAAGAGTTTTGTATCATGGAAAGATTTCCAGCGAGTCCCTGTGACACGCTTGCAGTCCTGTCTCTCCACAGCGCTTGGTGTGGCAGCAGAGCATCTCCCAGAGATTTTGTACTCCCAGAGCCAGGGTGAAGTATGAAAAGGCTCATACGTTTCCCTTGCACGAGTGGGGGTAAGGCATGGGGATACTGCACTCCCCCAGCCACAGGAGAAGCCTGGGGCAAAACAGAAATACGTGGGCATCTCCGAAGGCCTAGACTGCAGCCCTAGCCACAGGAGCATCCTTCTTCTGCATAAATAAAGGGATCTTGTTGGAATAAAGCTTCATGAGAAATGCAAATTTGTGAGAAACTGCCTGATTTTTGAGCTGCCGAGGCTTTCTGTGCACCAGATGCCAAAAAAAGAAGCAAGAGGAAAGTGTGAACCCAAACCCGCTTCTCAACGGCAAAGAAAGAGAATGAGCCCATTCCTGCCACCGTCTCGTCTGCAGGGGCAGCTTCAGTCGCAGGGACAGCAGCAAAGGAAAGGCTGCACCACTGTGTGTGGGACACCCTCATTTCCTGTCACACTTGCTAGATCTTCACAGAAACTGCAAGAGCACACTCACAATTAATAAGCAGGAAAAAAAAGGGTATCCCAAACTGCTTTGGTTAATATGGAAAGTAAAAGCGTCCGTGGCTCCTTCCTCATTTCCCTTTTGCGGTGAAAGATGCCAGGAAAGACACAAACTGAAGTAAGAAAGCTGGAGGTCTCCAGGCTGATATATTTTTTAGACAGCTCTTGCTACTTCTCTTCTGAGTGGCCATTTCTGAGCTATTAGCTTCCTAATTTGGCCATTCATTTCATTGACAGCGTGTCTGCCAGCGTGCGTAGGCACAGCGTGCTGTAACCCGTAAGGAGCAACACTCAGAGTCGGAAGCAGGTGGATGAAACCGAGCAGAGTATGAACAGGGGAAGAAACGTAACAGCACAGTCTGCTCTCAGGTGATAACCACCATGGCGGGGTGCGTTTGGAGGAGCAACAGCTAACAGGTTTACAGACTTTGGCAGTTTTGCTTTCCCTATATGCCAGGAACAGCAGAGGAAAACGCACAAGTACTGGGATCAGGCACAGGAGTGGGAAGGGAGGTGGGAACTGACCCTGCTGCTGGGCTCCTGTCTGGGTAACGGGGCCAGAGCTGGACAGCAAAGTCTTGTCAAAGTGAGTGAAATAAGTTGGATGTGGAGGAAGAAGGTGAGCCAAGACCACAGAGGGGTGAAGGAAATCAACGCAATTGTCTCACTGGCTACCTTCTGAACCGGAGGAAGGGTGGCTTGCAAACACTGAACGTGGAGAAGAGGAGTGCAGGCAGGAGGGGATCAGAAAATCTGTAATATTCTGGCAGGGCTACTGGCTCCTTAGAAATTTTTCACAGTAAAAATACTATTTGATTTGTGTATAGATAAAGAAGGAAACTTTCTTGGTACCTCTCTTCATCCTTATTATTGTTGATAATTGGCTGCAATTTAAAATTAAAAAGCAGAGAAGAGAGGAAAGTGAGCTTTTGGTGTGCTTGAGAACACTTATTTTAAAATAGTTTGCTTAAAATCTTGTAAGAGTGTTTGGAAACCAGGTGGTCTTTTTAGTGTATTTTAACTGGAAATCCTAAGAAAATCTATGTGGACAGTATTGGTGCATGATATAGTATTTCCCACCCAGAATTAGTGGGATTTGAAATCAATAGTTTCAGGGCTAAAAAGATGAGCACCTTCCACTTGAAACAAAGGAATAGCTCATGGTATTAGCTGCTGTAGCAAAACGTTTGTGTTGGCCACTTCCTTAGGCAAGATAAAGATCGATACAGTGCTAAGTAGGTTACAGTTGGATAGCAGATATTTCCCTGGTTGCTGTGTGTTGTAGAGTACTTGCCACAAGGTGCTGCAAGATAGGACACTTGAGATAATCATTAATGAATTATTAAACTTTTTTTTTTTTTAATTGGAGTCATTCTATAGTTGTCATTAGTATGAATTGATACTGCCTCAGGGAGCATAAGCGCTACAAGGAACTTCTCTGTGCTCCTCATCTAATAGAAACAGACTTTCCTGCAATACATAAAGAAGTTTGGTTACCTGAACTGCAGACTTCACCCTCTGTTATGGCATAGACATGGCACCCTAAATTAACGTTAGGACTGATATGAAGATATGAAACCTCTTAATTCCCTATCCCTTGTGTAATTTTTTTCTTTAATTGAAGTCCAAAATCAGATTAGTAGCTGAAGACTTTTTTTTGGTGCCCTATGTGTGTAAAGTTCCATTAATATCTCCTTCCTGCATGCTGGCGGTCTTGCAACTCAAGGTTAACACAGTATCATGTCCTCAACTTCCATGCACCACCATCATGCACGTAAGCAGGTTAACGCTTTTGCTCAGCCTGGTGTACTGAAATTATATGAGTCGCTGCCGTTTTTGAAACATCCTGAAGTTCTCATCAAGTTGTCCTTCATGCCGTACTCGTTCAGCAGAGGGAATGCAGAATTGCCCCAACTTGCATGAGAGGCTGGGAGCTGCTCCCACATAGCTGAGACAGGGGGAGGATCTCGCCAGAGTGCAAGCAGCTTTGCAGAGATGACCTCTTTTGATTTGAACCAATTTCAGATTACATTTGGACTTTTTTTTTTTTTTTCTATTTGAAGTGTAAAGGAAAGAGCAGATCAACGAACACAAGAGACAGACCTGAAAATGGACATCCATCCACTCTAGGGAAAAAATATACTTACATTTCCCTCACATGCCCCTTTTTTCCAGCCTGTGTGGCACACTTCCTGATCCAGCAATTTCTGGGTTTTAAGAGTGTTCATAATTCAGGATTTTTAACACTGAAACCCGCCTAAGATTATTGGCAGTTTGCATGTCTTAATGTTAGCTAGTTTTTGTCTGGAGGTTAGAATGTATGAATAAAAAACCGAGAGGTGTTACCGAGCATGGGGGGGAGCAGCAAGAAAAAAACCCAAATATAGTATTAATTTTATAAAGGAAAAGTATGAAAAAACCTGTTAGAGGTGAAAAAATTAAAAAATTAGTATTAATTTTATAAAGGAAAAGTATGAAAAAACCTGTTAGAGGTGAAAAAATTAAAAAATCTGTCAGAGAATTTGATTTTTTTTCCCAAAAACTAGGATTTTAAATTTCACTTTGAATTACTGCATTGTTTTGAATTTGAATATCAAGTATATTTTGGGAAAATTATTCCATAAGGAAATGCTATGACACAATAACATATATGATAAAGTAAATTATGATAAAACATAATGCATCTGCCATTTAACTTCTTTTTAAAATAATTGTGTTTATACTTTCTCAGCTGCACAGTGAGAGATAAAGCCACGCTAATTAAACACTCTTTTTTTCAAAGACCCACACAAATATTTTTTTACTCTTCATACTGAATAGTTTACATGATAGAATTGTGGTGATTTATGTCAAAAGGAAAGCTGACCCTTAAAGATGTGCTGGCATTTTATGTAGTCTGTTAAATTGTATCAAAATTGTTTAGACTGTAATAAAGCCTCTTAAAATATTATATTTAAATTGGAAGAGGTAAATGATTTAACTAAACCATAGAACTACATAAATTATCTTTCCATTTTATCATGTAATGATGTTAAGAGAAAAGCTTTCCTATCAGTGTTGGAAACACCTATTTCTCCCTATTCATCGTAACCTACTAGCTTGAAGGAGACAGAAATAAATCTGTAATTCCAACAAGTTATTAATGTATTTGCATTGTTTTAAAAAGATGGAAGAATAACTATATATTTTTATTGGTAGGTTAAAAAATATTTTACATTTTGATGGTTTCTCAGTCAGTATTTCATTGCCATGTTTGCATATTTTTACACAGTTACTAAGGAATCAAGGAATATACCTCAAGCCATAATTTCTTCAGGTTACATTCTAAAATATTTAAAATCATGTCGTAAGGAGAACTGAACTTCTGTTTTGTCAAGGTTCTGACAAAAATACAGTAGTATCAGGATTTCCAGGTAAAATTCTAAAAATAAAGCCTGCGGAATTTTCTCTTGTTGGCCAAAAGAAAGTGTAACGTGCTACAAAGGACAGCACACTTGAAAATTGTTCTGCAGTTGCAGTTCAAATATCTTTTCCTTACAGGTTACCAATTCATCCTTTTTCAGAAGTACATTAAGCTCCAGTTCTACAGACACTTAAACCAGAACTGCAAATAAGTTCAGACTCAGGGCTGTGAATACTTCTGAAAAGGAATTAATGGCTGTGTCTGACCTGCAAGCATAAAAATCCAGGATCAAATATTTCATTATTTTGTGATTACAAATTGAATTCAGGTTCTATAGAGTTGACTAAAATTAGTGTTTCAGGTAGTTATTTTGGTTCAATTAGTGCTATTAAAAAAGCAGTTTTAGGAGAAAGATGGAGGGCATGTCAATTCCATACTTTAATTTTTTAATAACGCCGTACGTAAGAAAAAATACTGCAAAGGACTAGGCAAAATCACTTCTCTCAAATCTATCTTCTAATGGAAATTCTTCTAGAAATCCTATTTAGGCATCTGTTCTCCATGGGGCTTGTTGTATGGTCCTTTTCTGTGCTTTAACTTTTTTTTTTAAATACAATTTTTTATGCGTCTTTTGAGGAAGGGAATTATTTATTCCTCAGATCTTCTTCAGATTGTTGAGGGGTGGGGGGAAATTTAATTTTTTAATTTTTTTTTAAGTTCCTGACAGTTCTGAGGCTTTGGGTCTTAGGAGCATTTTTCACAGACAGAGAGAAAGTGTACGAGCAGATCTGGAGTATTTCCTAACTTGTTCTTGAACCCTCAGCAAAGCTCCGCTGCTTTCAACAACAACAATACTAAAAATCCCCTGCTCTTTACAGCGCTTTCAGCCCAGGTCTCAGGTCTCTTACCCAAGGCAGTGGCACTCCCCATTTCCCAGCATGTGGACTGGGGCTGGGAGCCAGGCTGGGAGCAGGGCTGCAGACCTGGCCAGGGAGCCCTGCACTGCTGTCTGCCCTGGATTTTGTTCCTCTGTAGCTATTTAATGGTCAGCCATTCGCATTCTCAGCCTGGTGCAAAGACAGTGTTAGTCTAATCTGCACTTCTGCTTCACCTCAGAATATGACTAGAATTACTTTCTGTTCCTTTTTTTTTTTTCTTTTTAATTGGAAAATGGCTAAAAATTATTCCTGACCTTTTTGTCTTGCCGGCAATGCCACTGCCTTTCTATTAATAACAGGCTTTGGGGAGCGTTTCGTCTGCACTGGCAGCAGAACTGCTATTTCTTACTCAGTTTGGTATCTGCAATTACAGTACTTTTCTGAAGTGCAAAAGACATCTATAAAAATCAAACCCATTTCCCTGCTTAACATCAGACACAGTATGGCAGCTCACTGCTGCTTCCAGCTTACATTACTTTTTCCATCCTTTTGTTGAAACTCTGTCTGCTGTGATTGTCGGTGAACGTTTGCTATCAGTGAAGGTGAAGGACCCTTGTTGAAGTGGCAGGAATAATGTACTTCATCAAAGAGCGTGTTAAGTTTGTTTGGCTTGGATGTTTACCGATGTCTTGGTTAAGACCTTCAGCTCCTGACAATGTCTTGCATTGCCAAGACGCTTGCACAGAGGGGCATCGTCCTTGAAGGCAATGCTAGTGAGAAGCTGGAGAAAGGAAGAGCTGATTTTCATTTCCTAGGAGGCCTAATTTCTTCCTTTTGGATGAATAGTGCTGGTGAGGCTGCTTTCATGTACCTGGTCTCCATGTGGTTTCAAGGCTTCTGAGAGGTCACTTGAAATCAGAGAATCATAGAATCGTTTGTGTTGGAAGGAACCATAAAGATCATCTTGTTCAAACCCCCCTGCCCTGGGCAGGGACAACTTACACTAGACCTGACTTTCCCAGAGAGAAATAAATATAAGTGGGATGGCTTAAAAAGGAAGAAGACGGTGTTGATGCATCAAGGAGGACCAGAGAATACGTAGCTTCAGGGGACTCCCTGGGGTGGGTGGTGATATTGTCACTGTCCTCTCTTCATTCAGGTTTAGAAAAGTTGCTGCTGCTTACAACAGGCCAAATTTCTCAGCAGGCCCAGCAGTGACTGATCTTCTTGCAAGCAGAGTTTCAGGCAGTCAGCAAATTACAAGCCCATTTTGCTCTTTCATCCAGGCTCTCCCTCTTTCCAGAGGGTTTCCCTTTCCTTTGCCAAGCCATCTGGGGGGAAATCTGCCTATTCATCCATGTACAAAACTTAGACCGTGTCATGCCATTACGGGGTTATTTTGTACATGTAGGTCTGCAGTGGTTTTCACAGGAGCAGGGAGGTCCTGACCTCTGAGGGCAGCCCGCTGTGCTTCGTCCTCATCCCCCATCCAGGCAGCCCCCTGGGGAGGAGCGGGGATGCATTAGCAGGTCCCCAAGCATCCCCGGTCCTTCCTGGCCCAGTGCTTGACCCACGGGACACCACCCACCTGGGTCCCACACCAGCCTCACAGTAAACCCCTTTCCCCAAACCACACAGCCAGTGGGCCTTTTCTCCCACCCCAGAGCTAGTCCTGGCTCCAGCTCTGCTGCAGCATCCCTTTCCTTTAACTCCATCTGGGAGAGGCTGGTGTCCACCGAGGGACCGGAGCGGCACGGCAAGAGTCGGACGAGCCGTCCCATCCTGCCTGCCTGGTGCTGGCAGACGGGCCAAATCCCCGATGAGGGAAAGGTTATGGATGCAGGTGCTGCAATAAGCGGTGAATCGACTGTCAATCTGCAGTCATAGCTCTGCGGCTGTTTTCCTCGGAGCAGTCTGCCTGGTGATAATCTGCACCAATAGTTTGTTGGTTGTTTTTTGTGTTTTTTTTTTCCACCGGCCTCTTATTTTCTTCCCTGAATTCTACATCGCCTGTTGTGTTTTACCTTTCCTGGCAAAACTGTTTCTCCTCATGACACGTAACTCTCCCCCAGGGCCAGTTATGTAAGGTGTTGCTGCTCGGTGTTTGCACAGCCCTACGTCTTGATCCCCTGTAGAGAGCACATTGTGTATCCTACTGGCAGCAAACAAAAGCAGCTTCCTATACAAAATACACGAGTCTTGCTTCTGCGCTTGCATGTTTAGGCAAACACCCTCCTGCGTTTCGGGACGCAAAGGAAGAACGCTATCTGTACCCACTTTCCCGGTGACGCGTGGCTCAGAAGGGCAGAAAAAAAAAAATAGCCTCCTAATAAGGAGAAAAGAGTCTGCTTCGCTAGTCTGCGTTCTATATGCATCTTTCGCACTTCACGCAGTCATACCATTTTAAATGCAAACAGCTCTTCCAGCTAGCAGCGACATAGTCATTTCAAAGACAAACACATTTGTTTTGTCTTTAAATGAATGTATTCATACTGGATGGCAGCAGAGGGGCTGCCCCTTTCTCAGGAGGCTCCTTAAGTTTCAGCTAGTGAGATGGAGTAACACTTTCTTTAAAAGGGAAAAAAAAAAAGACCAGACAAAAATCCCACCTCCCAAAAACCCAAGTTCTAGCTGATATGAGTGTTGACACTCCTGTCGTGGGTAAGGTGTAGGTGTTCTTGCAGGGGAAAAAATTATAAAAACCTACTTTCCTCATTATCTCTTCCTCTCTGTGCCTGGATGATTTGTGTCTTCCCCTCTCCTGCCTCCAGCCTTCCCCTACACACGAGCTATATTTTATGTAGCTGCACTGCAGTTTGTTCATTACAGGTGATGGACTAACTCCCAGGAATTAAGCCAGAACTGCAGCTATCCAAACTCTGGGCATTGGGGTGGGCTGGTGGGGGGGCATTATCCTGCAAGTTGCAGTGTGCTCAGCGCTGGAGACTACCAGCATGGCAGTCCAGGTGGCCACAGCACTTTGGGGCAGCTTGACTGCATCCCCCTGGCTAAGAGCATCCCTGTGAGCTGGGCTGCCCAAGCAGTACATCAGCTTCTGGCTCGATCAGGCTGACCCGATAAAGGCTGGCCAAAGGGTCTCCTGCTGCTTCCTTCCATTTTCTGGGGCCAGCACAAGAAATAAAGGGGTTTCTGAGCCTAGGTGCAACAGATGGCGGGGATGTGAGGCTTTCTGGGTGACGTGGCAGGACGCACTCAGTGTCAAGGCCAAGGGAGGGTCTGGCTCCAAGGTTGGGATGGTGGTTTACCCTGGGGGAAGGGAAGAAAAAATGGTCCCGGCCGGTTGGATAGAGGTTTGTTTGCTCTCTGACGGGGGATTTCTAAGTGAGCAGAAGCTGAGGTGAAGGAGCTTGGGAAAGCTCTGAGCATGGGGGGAAGGCCAGGGTTGGCAAGGATGAGTGTAAAGGAAATAATTAATCCTTAACGAACGTGTGAGTGGGAGGCATAAGGGACTGGCTGAGGAGGGATGGAGCAATACTGGAGAGGGAGAGGTTGGGAATTGAACAAAACAGCAAAAGAGTTGCACAGAGTAAAAAACAAAACAAAACAAAACAAAACTTTCCCTTGCCATTACTGCAGATTGCTCCATTTTTTCCTATACTGTCAAACTAAAACACTCCCCATAACAGCCTCCAGCTCCTCGCCTACCTTCCAGTTTCTATCCTACAGCAACACCTCCCAGACTGCAAGGTGCACCCCCTCCCGAGGAGGAAAAGGGAGCGGAGCCCACAGAGAGAATGAGAGATGCAAGAAGCATCTTCTGAGCGCTTGACTGGCTTCTGCAACCCCACTGAGGCTCCCTGTCCCTGAAACTAGGGCCCTCGCAGGAAAAATTCCCAACCATTCATTTTTATTCCCTAGCTAAAACCGGAGGCGTAGCAACCAATATATATGGTTTTAACATAGGCAGTTAAGAGACCCTTACGGCCAGCCCAGTCACTACACCTACTAACAGCCTGTGCTGTGTTTGAGGACCATCTGACGCCGAGCTGCGGGTGCCTTTGAGCCACACAGTCGTGGTGGTGTTGCAGCTCCTCGAGCATGGACCTGTCAGCAGAGCACCGTCCCTTCCCATCTGCGGAGAGGAGACACCCCCTCCTGAAGCTGATGTTGGCTCTCCCGGCCACCCCCGAAGTTTTTTCGCACATTTAGATTGCAATCCCCCCTCCAGCCCATGTTACAAGATTAGTTGTTAGATCAGTAACCTCTTCTTCATTTTTGTACCTTCGTGTTACAAATGTGTTACAAACGTCTTACGTGTTTCATTGTGATGGGAATATGGGATTGCTAAATTTCTGCTATCCTCTTCTGCCTGAGAAAACTGGAAACTGTTAAACACATCAAAGGTATCAGACCCAGTTACTGTCAGGAGCAAGATCTGTGTCCTTTTTCTCTAGCACTCATTACTTACAGACACAGAGTGAAGTGTGGTTTACATTTCTTCCAGTTGCCTCCCATATTTGTAGACTGTCAGATCTGATAGACCTTTTAGTCGCCCTGGTTTTCCGTTTAGTTTCCCCTTCCTTAATTCTGTGTAATCCTGGTACTGTGAGACATTCAGTGGGTTTTGTGGCACCACAGCACTTCAGAAACATCCCCCTCATTCAGTGACTGCTTCCAGTTGCCTCTGCTCGAAAGAAAACGGGCTTCCTCAGTCCCTCCACATGTTGTCCACCTCCAGCACTAAAGCTACTTCAAGGGGTGGCACGTCTTACTGTGGATGCTTTTCGCTCTTGCCCACGTTGCCGTGGGGCTCGGGGAGGAGCAAGCAACCTGGAGATCAGCAGCTTGTGGCAGGCGGCCGCTGCTGTTTTGCAGCGCGCTCCAGGGGAAACCGTGCTGCTTCACACAACCAACATCTGCCTGGAGGAGGAAAAAACCCACAGCTTTGCAAAAGTACTATTGGGAACAAACCCAGAATGGGAAATCAACTAGCTCTGTTCCATTGCTGATTCTTTTTTTTTTTTTTTAAATATATATATATATATAAGTTTTCCACAGAACTGTGTGTGATCTCCCACCTGCTAATTACAGATTTCTTATGTGGGTGGGATGCAGATTTCAGTTATATCAGCGTTAGTCTGGAGCAACTGTATTGATGAGCTTACAGTGAAGGTTGATTTGTTTGGGGGTTTTTTGCCGTGCAGCTTAAATGTAATTTTAAATGGAAAATGTCGTTGTGGATTTAGGACTTTTTCAATACTTTTAAGAGAATGCTGCCTTTTTATCTCCTCTTCCACTCAAATTCTATTGGCTTCACTAGTGGTTTGTAATAACCTGTCTTTGAATTCATTCTCTAAAAGGTGATTTTGTCTTTTCCTTTTGCCAGAAGTGAGACAGAGGTGAAGTTTTGGTCTAGAACAGCATTTGTAGCTGATCCTGTGTCCACTCGCATTCAAACTCCATGACTGAGTGGGAGGTGAGACTCCTCCGTGGTCATGCAAAGCTTGGGTGTAGATCAGGTCTCTTAGATCCACCTATAATAAGGCTTACTTATTCCGGTGGCCTAAAACACCACCCCTGACAAGGAACACAGAAAGAGGACTTCACAGCACAGGCTCCCTCACCCATCGCCATTAGCACCAGTCACCACCACCTGGGCACCCCGCAGTTATGGTCAGGTATCTGAGACACCCTCCTTCCACCCACCTTGCTTTTGGCCCACTCCTGCATGTCTCTTCGTAGGGGCAACAGCAGCTTCAGAGCTCTGGAGTAACGGTGGTGGATGTGTAGCAGCTGGATACCAGTTTTCTTTTCACAGACACCAGCAACTTGGACAGACAGCATAGTGGATCAAAAGACAAGAACTTTTCTCTCCAGTCACCATCCTAAATAGGCGGCAAGAAACATGCATACTGCTCTCTCACCTCTGGCATTGTTTAGTCTCTTAAAGTTTCTAATAGTTTCCTAGTTAGTGGTTTCCTCTGCCAGTAGTGGTGGTTGGGAAACTGTGGACCCAGCGATGAACTGCGGGATCATTTCATTGACTTTGGGGGAGAATAACTGCTTTCCCTAAGTAGTTATGGTCCCATTTTCCTTTTTTTTTTTTTTTTGCTATTTTTCCTTTCTGGTATGCATAAAGAACAGCCAATGGAAGGAAAAGCCAA
Organism: Rissa tridactyla; assembly: GCF_028500815.1. Taxonomy (NCBI): domain Eukaryota; kingdom Metazoa; phylum Chordata; class Aves; order Charadriiformes; family Laridae; genus Rissa; species Rissa tridactyla. The sequence goes on from NC_071466.1 coordinate 97,979,700, forward strand.
AACTGAAGCCATATAGTATTTTCTTCCAGTCTTGAGTGTATCTTTGACAATTTGTGTGACTGTAGGAAGCCCCATGGGCCACAGGTTCCCTGTTTTTGAAATGGGCATTATAATACTTAACCAGGTCAAAACACTGTGAGGAGCTTGGGTGGAAAGTGCTTTAAGGCAGGTGCAATGGACAGCTGTTATATTTGCTGGAAGAAGCATATGGAAGAAGCCATATGTTGTCCTCTATGTTTCCGCACTGTGCAGCTCTGGCCTCGGAAAAAAAAAAAAATTACGAGTGAAGATCTTGTTTCTGATTTTGATTGACCCAGGATTACTCCTGGTATTTTGGATGACCTTATGTGAAGTTCCAGTGTGAGCGACTCTATAAGCAAGAGATACTCTGAGATTGAGACTTCAGAAGCACCAGTAACACAAAAAATAAAGTGGAATAAGATAAATATAAAATAAAATGCCAGTGGAAATTCCTCTCTTCTCACTGTCTGCAGACATATTATTGTTTCTGCTGCCACATGTGCGTGAGAAGCGAGGGCTGAGGATGCTCAGTGCTGGGGCACGGTGTGTGTGGGCTGCCTAAAGCTGGAGGAGCAGAAGTGATTTGGGCTGACCGGGGCAAGGGGGGGTGAGCAGGCACTGCGCTGGGTGACCTGCCCAGCCTCCTGTGGGGAGGCAGGGGGGGAGGAAGGTTAAACTCCCATCGCACTACCCTGGATGTTTGTACTGGCTAGACAATATGGCTTCCTTATAGGTGCTCCAATAAAATATATGGAAAGTCTGTTTCACTTATCAGCTGCAGAAACACAAATTCAAATTTCTGGGCTAAATTGTGGGCAGTACTGCTAACTTCAGGCATCCCACTATCCAGAGACAAACTCAGAATCACAAAAAAAATAAATTAGTCCTATTGAATTCTGATTATTTTAGATTATAACTAGTCTGTATTTTCTTGGTTTTCTTTGTGTGAAAGCCTAAATATTCAACAGTTTCAAAAGGGAGGTGTGGGGAAAGATATTCTCCAATCTCCGGGGCTGAGGCTGTGAGACCTCCCCAGCAGTTGTGAGGCTCGTGTTAAACCTGAGAGGTGGCAGGAACATCTCTTTGATGTGACATCCAGATGGAGGGGAAAGCGGTTGCCAGGGTGACACTGAAAATAGAGCTTGGCCCACTCTGTTCCCATTGCAAGAGAGGTCCTTGGAGATAGCTTCAATGGGAGAGGAACGCTGCATACAGTGGGAATTCATGTGCTGCTGTTGCAAACACGTGCATTGGTGGTATTGTACCTCAGAGAGCCCAAACATGTACGAGAAGGCTTTTCGGGTTTTGCTCCTAAATGCAGGAGCCTGAATTTTGGATTTGGAAAGTGAAGGGAAGCTTTTGTCCTCTCCTCTCACCCAGCACACGCTTGCATCCCATGCACCTATGTGGTCTCTGAGCAACAGAAACATTTGAGTTCAAATGCAAAACTGTGTTTCAAACTTCAAATCTGCAAAAATAGTTAGTTAATCATGTGCAATCTTAAGCAATTTAGTTAGTTTAAATATATCCCATAAAGATTTTCTTTGGAGTCTTTCTCTTGGGCAGCCATATTACCAAGCCTTTTTACACTTTGAATTAAATTAAAATGAAGGCTTTCGCCCTGCTATCTTCTCTCCTTTTTTTTTAACTGATAAATCTTGAGGTATATTTTCCTTTTAAAAGTTATTTCTCTGCTCTTTGGCTTTTAACTCAGCATTTGTTGAAATTCCTTAGAAAAGGGGCTGCCCTGCCTCTGAGGTGATTTACACAGAGAAGAATGTTAAAGAATTACAGATGACTGTTGGTAACATACCTGTGTAACATTAAAATCAGGTTAATTGCTTACATTTCACTGGAAGTTATGGATTGCTGCAGAGCTTAGTACTTCAGCAGATACTGGTACAGCAGGGGGGTTTTATTGATAGTTAAATAGCAGTAGAAGTTGTCTGTGTTCAGAAGGGACCTCTTTGAGGGAGGACAGAACATTTCTCAAAGCTTCATATTTTCCCAAAGGGATTTTTCTAGCAGAACATGCCTGCTGTTCAAAGGAAATATTCCCTGTATGAGCAAATGAATGAAAAAGTTAGCTTTACAATAGACACCCTATTAAACTTTAAGGGGGCTGAAGTGAAGGAGCCCAGCTCCATGTGTTTTCGGAAAGCTAATAAAAACCAGAAAATTATCTGTGGTGCTCTGCAAGGGAGCACACGTACAGGAGGCTGTTGCAAAACCTGCAGAAGGAAGCAGGACAGAGGCACTGAAAGAACGTAACTAGGGAGTGATACAGCAAAAATCCAAGGTAGGGAATCTTTGCAGATTTAATTGACAAATTTAAATGTCAATTTGTAATACTGTCTCTCTCTCTCCCCCACGCATTTTCTTTTCAAGTTTCAAGTGAGATTTCAAGTGGCAAATAAGGAGTCTGCCCCCTCCCATGAGCAAACCAGGGGATGTGAGTACTATATACGTGCACAGAGAGGAGAGGACGTTGCTGCTATCGACAGCTCTTTGTGCAAGTTCTGCAGCAGCACGGGGGGAGCTCGGACACGGGCAGCAGCCCCCCCAGCTCACAGCCCACGGCTGGTGCAGCCGTTCAGTCTCTGGCCCCGGGTGAGGCAGAGAGAGGGTGGGGAAGGGAATCTCCTTCCTGGGTCCCCTTTCCGTTTGTCCCACAAAACCTGTCATCTCCAGCCTTGTGGTGGGCGCTCAGTGAAAGGCAAGGGACCGTGCTTTCAGCTGGAGGTGGGGAGTGCTATTTTGGTGCGTCCTCTTAGCCCTCGTGTCTGCTCACGTGTGCATGTGTGTGCGTAGAGAAGGGTGGCTTTCTTGGCCTGATCTGTCAGCGCCGTAGATATTCCTATAATAAAGACTCATCCTAATTACAGAAGACATGTTGACTGGTTTATTGTACAGTAATTGTCGCTCTTGCAGGACATCCGCCCACTTCACTGTGAGCAGAGGCTCCAGGCTTTTCTCAAAATGTCTGAGTTTATAGGAAGTTTTAGAATCTGATTTTTACAGTATTTGCTAGTGCAGACTAAGAGGGAGCATTTCAGATTTCCCTTCCCTGCCCCAAATTCAGCCACATTTTTTTAGGAACTGAAGAAAACAGTAAAGGAACCCATGAATACAAAATTGAATATTGCAATCAGAAAAAGGGGCCAGCTCTCCTAATGAGGGTTTATTTAACCAGTGACAATGTGCTGAGAAAACTAGAGGAAATAGGTCAGCTAAAAAAACTGGTATTACAAATGCTTGTTGTAATTTCCCCCCACTAAAATGGACATCCTTCTGAAAGGGTTGGTTAAAGAACCATCCCCTGAAGTCCTGCAGCTAATTTGCAAGCCATGGATGAAAAGACTGGAGCACTGGGACTCAAGACAGGTTATGCGACAGATCCACAGCAAGATGGATTCATGCAACAGTGTTTAATGAGGAAACACCTGAGCTGGCTCAGCAATTAGTGGGGTCAGTACCCTACCTGTTTCAGCACTCACAAGCTAGTTAACCCTTCCTTAATGCCACAACTTCACGATTCCCTTAAACCAGGAATTAGCCAGAGATCGTGTCAGGAGAAATTATGCTTCCCAGGCCCTGATCTAAGTTTTTTACCTAATGCCATCTCCTTCCTTTAGCACAAGTGTTGTGTCATGAACTGCAGCAGGGCGCTGGGCAGGTTTAAAATTAAGTGTCTGTATGAGTTAGTTTTGACTTTGTCACTTCTCTGAACCACTTTGGTGGAAAGGTCTGTGCCAGATCAAGCAAAAGAAGGTGGGGGGGTGGGGGGGGGGGGAAGGAAGAGGCGCTGGGGAACAGTGGGACTGCTTCATTAGTGGCAGTGCTGGTCTGTGCAGTCTGAAAACATCCGTGAAACTGTGACACAAGGAAGGGCTTCTTATCTCAGTGCTATACAAGGACAGTGATGTACAGACATGGCTGTACACCTTCCAAGACCTGATCCTGGCATCTTCATGAAGAGGTGTATTAAACCCCTCTCAGAGAAAGAGCTGTGGACCAGGTTAATTCAGGCCCTGTTACTGCCTCAAAATTATTAGTTACTCTTTGTTCTGGTCTCAGGCAAAGCTGAGTTATAAGCATGCACCCCTGATTCTTTTTATACAAATGGATAAAGTAGGGTTGTCAACGCACATGTTCTTATACAACGTACGGATTGCATTAAAGGAAGATTTTCCAAGTACAAAGAGCATCTGCATCATTACAGAGTATAGCCAAGGATGAGATAGCACACCAATTATTTAATATTTGAGCCAATAAAAACTGCACCAGACCATCCCCAAGAAATATTTGTGTTGTTAAAATGGATAGGAAAAGCAATGGTCTGGTAAAAGAAAGACCTAAACCTCCCTGATTAAAGATAAAGGAAATCTTCTGGACAGAAGAAAAAACTGAATAAATCTCCAAAGAGAGATCTCAACTGCATAGGAAAAATTGAGCTCCCAAGACATAGAGTTCCTGTAGTGCAGACAGGGTGAAAGCCTGACAATTGCACAACAGGTCTTCAGCTAGAAAGACCAGGAAAGAAAACCTCTAAAACTAATGCCAAACACAAAATTGTATGTGTGTATTTCCAGTGGCTTTGCATGGTGGGTCTGTCTGAGCTTTGATTCTTTATCACTTTACAAATATTTCAGTGGCATTGCATTGCTTCGAAATGTCCAAAAACATGCCTCCTTTTAAGCAGAGTGGTCGTCCTCTCAGAGGAAGAAGTGCTGTCTTGTGACCACCCTGCCAGAAAACTTGTCTGGCATATAGCAAAAGAAGTCAGCAGGATTTGGGATCCACAGGTTCCGAAGAAGCTGGTGAGATTGAATGGAGCAGCCTGGCTTGGTTCATAGCTGAGGATCTTGTTCCTGGTCCCCATCATGCCCAGTGGTAATGTCCTCAACAGCTGTGTGCCCTGGCCTGTGGAAGAGGCACCGTGTGAGCCACTGAACTACAGCACAGGAGATGCCCTTACAGTAAGGTCTCACCAAAACAAGAAGTTTAACACCTAGGGAGTTGCGAAAGGACAAACTAAAAATCTCTTTTGAAAAGTGAAACTAGCCCAAGTCACTCCACACTATGGACGGCCAGGCTCAAGGACCTTCTATTTATTTATTTCAGTTAATTCTCTTCAGTACACCATAGACTAAAGTGTGCAGCGGCAGCAACAGATGCTTAGATACCATGGTGATGGGTGCTATAGAAAACCTGGCATAGCTATGGAAACCACAGTTGCATTTATCCATCAGAACTGAGTATCTGGCAGCGCATGTCTATCCTTCATGTTCTGGAAGATCATGAAAAAAATACTTGTACATGGCATAATATTTCACAGCTTTCTTTTTACTTGGCAATGCACACTTATCTCTATTTGATAATAATAATGGTACATATATTTTTAGACTAACATTATGTGATGGTAATTCTACTGTTATCCAATGTAATACAAGCTGTGGAAAAAAAAAAGCCTTTACAGAGAAGAACTGAGGAAATCAAATCAGATTTAACCTGGTGGCAGATAGACAGGATTCATCTCAGAGTTTAGATAAACACTTTTTTTCATTAAAAAATAAAGAATACAGCAAAAAGTACATGTCTGGCTTACTCAGTCTTTAGTTCTCATGTTCAAAGAGTCTTCCTAATTGTCTGATTTTGCTAGGCAGAGTGTAAGAACAGAACATGTGCTGTATCTGTCACGTCTTTGTAACCCAGAGGAATGAGAACAAGACTAAGAGCAAGGCATTTCAGAGCCCCCCCTCATGGGGTCTAACAATGGCTGTATCATCAGGGACAAGTGACATTCCTTCTCTGTTCTCCTTTCTCATCTCCAAAACTAAGGCAATAACACAAAGCGGTACATATCTGCATTAGAAGAAAAAAAAAAAAGTCAAATGGAGGTGATAAAGTTGCTTTTCACTAGCAGTAATTGGCTGCATTCAAAGCTATCAGTAAAAATGAAGTAAGCTGTGTTAGCGTCACAGTACCTTTTGCTTTTACCTGTCCTATTTTTACACAGCAAGCGGCTCAGCCTGCATTCCCAGGCTGCCATGGCTGAGCTGGCAGCAGCATATTGCTGACTTGGTCATTCATGCTGGGCAAACGTGCTCCGAAAGCACTCAGTCCACAAGCCAGGCAAGAGCTTGACTGACCATGGGTAAAATCCTGGCCCCAAGTGAAATGTGTGGCAAACTTTCTGTAGATATAGGCACATTCCTTACTGCCCTGCAGTCTTTCTGGATTAGCACGGGGTCACCAAGAAATACTTCTTCCTCTCTTGTTCCTGCACTATTAGCTCTCAAGCTCACCTGCGAAGCAGAGGCATATGAAGTGGAGACCTTGGACACCTCAGAGAAACTTGCAGAGGTGTTGGCTCTTTGTATGGGTGCTCCAGACACACAGTGAGTAGGATTTCTATCTGAAATGTCTTTGTTAGCTAGTTATCCAGAAATTAACTCTGATCTTAAGTTCAGTAAAAATACTTATTGGAAAAAAAAAATCTGGAATAGATAACAAGAATTGCAAAGGTTTATAAAGCCACGGGTGACAGAAAAATGAAAGCAAATTACACTTAGTTTTCTTTCAAGGAGATCAAAGTCATTGGGCCTTCTTCGTAAAACATGATAACCTTTATTTACACCATGTTCCTTTGGTGCCTCCTACAGTGTTTTTTTTTCAAATTCAAATCTTCTTACCCCCTTCCCAGAGGCTGTTGATCTCTATTTAAGAGGCAGTTTCAACAGCCCTTTCCACGGTTTATTGACAGCCCTCTTCTCTCCCAAAATGGCAATGCCTTTTCAGTTAACCGTGTGCCCTCTGATGAACTGGGCTGGACAATTAGCAAATCACTGATGTAGCAAGGAATAAAGCTTCTCCTTTCCCCATCTCATCAAATTCTGATGAATCAGCAAATCTCAGCATGAAGCTGTTCAGTACTTAAACTTCATTACCTATCAACATGAAAATGGGCAGCCGCTCCTGCTACAGACAGAGATTGATTTATGGATACAGCTTGTTACTGGCCCCTGGCTGAGACCAAATACAGCAATAAGGGGTCTGAGGCCACTGGACCTCAACCTGTTGTTTCAAGGAGTGCTAAGGCAATGTGAATGGCAGAAAAACAGCCAGAATTTGAATTAATGGTATTTTTCTCTAAAAGTGATCGTTGGCCAGATCAGTTCCTGAGGATACAGAGTAACATACTCCTTTTGATAAACCCCACCTGAGGTTACTGCTTACAAATGCAGGCCCCAATAATGATTTAACTCAGAATCTACTATGGCTTTTGGCAGATGGAGGAAAAAAAATTAAAATAAAATTGCACAGCTACCTATTCATCTTTGTTGGGGAAAATCCTCGGTTATAGGCTCGAGCAGTGGAGATCATGTGTCTTTCACAGCTTGAAATCCTGGCAAAAAGGAACTTGAGGAATTTCAGCTATTCCACATGACACCGGGCTTGCCTTGCTACTTCCTTCTGAGTAATCTGCCCCCCAAAAGGAAAAATCTGAAGCAGCGTGGCATTTGTGCAGAGGTGGCTTTTTGCACCCGAGAGCTGCTCCCTATTTACAGGACAATGCCAGCTTTCCCAGCCATTGCTCCGGTCAAGCAGGACAGTGTGCAGCCTGCAGCAGAAAGAGCATTACCTCGCATTATTGTTTTCCCTGGGAAAAGAGCGTGACCAGGATACGTGCTACTTTCCTTCTCTCCGCAGATATATCTGCCTCCACAAAAGTGGCCATTCTGGTCCGAATCCAAGGGGTTTGGCCTGCAACATAAACAGAAAATGTCTCACAGCTTGCAGCATTTCACTTGGATGCTCCCCCCACCACCACCACAAACTTGATGGGGACTGAGTGCAGCCAGAGGTGAGAGAAGTCCCTGGCCTGGTGCCAGCGGCCATTTTCTCCCGAAAAGTTCAGAAATTCACCTGCCTTGATTTGCTGGTACAAAGTAGCAGAAGAGGAAGGAGTTGGCAGGGAGAGGCGGAGGAAAGCAAGGCAGACACAGGACCTAACGACTGGAGGACAGGCAAGAGTCGAGGCAAAGAGGCGAGGATGAAATCTGCCAGAAAACAGGGGGGAACGACACACGGCATCACCCTCTGCCTGCGCGACAGGCCTCCCTCCACAAAGGGGCTGGAGACAACCCTCTCTGGAATTATTTCCCCCAGCAAATATATCTTTAAGCAATTTAAAACAGAACTGTTTTCAGCCAGGTTCCCCTTACACCAGAAACGTCTGTTCAGGAAACTACCCACCGCCCGGACCCTCTGCCGGGCAGGGCTCAGCGCTCGCCATGGGCTAGAGCCAACTTTTTTTGAAGGCTCGCGTCTGTCTCTGCGCTACGTTGCCAGGTGCTGTCTCAAAGCCACTGAACCAGACAAATCTGCACTTGTTCCTCGCTCCTCGACATTTCCTCCACGGGGAACGGCGGAAGCGAAAGTGATCAGTGGCGGAGGAGAAAGGGATCAGAGGCGGCAGCGGCTCTCAGCGGATGCACCACGGAGCCCCCGTTTTGGAGCAGGGGCCCGCGGACGCTCCAGCTCCTCTTGATCCTGTCACCCACGAACCAGCCCCAGGGACAAAGAAGTATCTCAAGCATTTGGCAAACTTGAGCTGAATCTGAACAAGATGCTATTTCTAGCCCTCCAAGAACGATGCGCAGCCCTTGGGTGTAACTAATCCTTCCCCACTGCCCCAGGACTGTGATTAGGCCATGGTGCCATGGGCAGCCTGGGGCAGGCCAGCCTTGCCGGGGTGACCGCACACCCACGCTTCTTCACCTCACCTCAGCTGCTCCAGCCTGGCCTCCTCTTTGGAGATTTCAGCAGCTTGCTGAAGGGGGGACACCTGGGGATGGCCTGCAGCTGCTGGCTACCAAGTAGGGACATTGCTGCTGCCATAGTTGCTCCTCACCTTTCCCATCAGTCTCCAAGTGCTCATGTTGTCCTCCCTCTTACCAGTTTTCAAAATGGATAAGTGGACTACTCTGGCTGAAAAACAGCCTTTCCCTCTTTTTCTGAAGGCTTTCATCTTTATGGAAAGGTTTTCTATTGCTGATCCCACCTCTGGGGTGAATGGATACACTTATTTGTGCAAGGTGCAAACTAGAGTACCAAGAGTTGTTGTATTATTGTGCTCTTTACACAGCACAGAACAATTCACCTTAGACGTGGCTGCTGCCAGGCCTGAGCTGCTCCCTGTGTGTAGGAAGGTGCCTGGGTAAATATAATGCAGCATAAAAATGAGCTCTTGAGAAAGGAAGAGATACTTGACCCTGCTGCAGGACTGGTTCAAGGATCCTGATGCTGGAAAAGCTGTGTCCTCCATCCCTTCCCTCCCCTTCCCCCCTTCAAAGACCCAGAAGCATTTTTAAGCCTTCTGGTTTTCAAATGGAAGACACATGTCCAAAAACATGTGTCCAGGTGTAACATGAGTGAAGCTTTGTATGGAGATGCTTTCAGTGGACATTTAAAGCAGATGAACATCTTAACTTTCAGTGTCTAGGCTTCCTCCATAGCCAGAGGAGGCTCCTCTGGAGGGTGAAGGGAAACACGACCCAGCCTGCGTGCTCTGGGGCTCAGAGACACTTTCCTCAGACCACCGAGGACATGCAGGACTGGACATGGAGTTATTCTGTGATTCTCATCAGCACAGGGCAGAAAGCTTTTTTCCCTCTTTCTTCCCACCAGTTCCTCTGTTATATGTAAGCCAAATGAAATCCTGTGTGACCCAATAGTTTGAACTCATTTTGAAAACTCGGTTCTTACTACTTTTAATGATGTACCTTCAGTCGCAGGAAGTTCTTTGTGTTTCCAGAAATGTCATCTTCCTTAGTCCTGCTACGTTCACCTGTTGTTACCTAGAATACTGAATTAAGGGATTTTGTTGGTTTTACTTGGTAATAGGAACAAAAAAACTCTATCATGTGAATGTTTTGTGAAAGCAGGGTCCATAATTAGGACTAGATTTTAGCAATAACCAGGCCCTGCTTTGCTCTGTGTTTCAGAGCCTTTGTGATCTGGTTGCCTCAGCTCCCTGTCCAAGACTGATATCAACCTGTAGGAGCAATCTCAAGGAAAATCATTTAATTCATTAAGACATGCGATTACATACTTATCTCCAAAGGTGTACCAGTCCTACCAAGGCCAGCAGTGTTCCTCACGTGCATGAAATCAAGAGCCTTCTTCAGTCCTTCACCGAACTAACGTCAGGGCAGAACTGCCACTCTTGTGCCATCAGTCCAAGTGAACATTGCCTGATCATCTCAAGTAATGATCATTTGAAACAGCCTTTCAGTCTGCTGAAAGACAGATGAAAATTTAGCATTAATAGTCCCTCTTTTAGAAAGGTCAAACGCACAAAGAATACATTTTTGAAGGAATGCTGGATGACCCCCAGAGCCTCTCACAGGCAGTTTTCCTGCCCCTGCACTGTTTGGAGTTTTAATTGCCTCTTTGGGGAGGTGCTAGTAGCTGCCTGAAAGCGCAGTCACAATTCAGCAATTTGGCACACGTGACTCCTCCGAATATGGGAGCAATTAGCAAAAAACGATATGGTGAATGGTAGCGTAAGCACCGGATTCTGGACAGCATTCAGATGAGAAATCTAAACCAGAAGAGAGTGGAGCAGACGGAAATCCAAACAAGCTTTCACAGAAATAAAATGTATTGGCTATACTTAGATAATGAGAGTCTAACATTAGAAGATTGAATTCAGAGTCACCATCGCACTCCTAAACCTCGCAGACTGAACGGGTTGCAGCAAGTTCACAAAAGCAGCTTGTGAGAAAAAAATATCCAAAACACCTAGCAGAAGTAGCTTTAAAGACTTCTGGGAGAATTAAGTGAGCCCAGATTGGACTAGGAGCACACCGGTTCTTAGTTGAGAGGAAAAAAATCTGTATTCTAGGCCTTAGTTATTTATTTAAGACTGTAAAGATTAGGTTGTACCCACAAGATTTAACTTCCTAGAAAATTTTTGGTTTTATCGTGCATATAGCGTTGTTTTCAGCAACGTGCAGGACACCGCAAAACATTAACAGTAGGTTTAATACATCAAACAGTGAGCAGTTGCTTAGGGACAGCAAGTCCCTAAGTCACTACTTTCTTCCAATTTCAAACAACTGCAAGCTGCGTTTGTCCTAAATCATGTCTCTCCAGTCCAGCTATGTTTGCCTTAATAGCTGGAAATGAACTATTTGTGACCAGGACAGTAGTGTCTCCAGGAACCATTACGCCCCAAATAGCTTTTTCCCTACCAGCGAGGTCTCCACTCTCTCCAAGACCTGATCATGGTGCCTGGCCATGTCCTCTGTGTCTGGGGGTGGCTGTTGTGCCCTGATGGAGGCTGGGCTGCCCCAGTGCTGAGGCGAGCGTGCAACAGCAGAGAAAGAAAAGAAAGAGGAATGGAAATTGGGAAGATACAGAAAAGGGAGGAGGACTGACACCATTAAGTAGAAGGTAAACACGGTGGCTAGAAAACCAAGACAAGGCACAAGCAGCTGATCAATTAATTAGCAAGGGATAATTAATTAGGGAGCAAATCCAGAGGGCAATGAAATTAAATAGTTAATTATGCAATGGAGCACACAAATGGCAAATTAATTAAATGTATGTGGATCTACCAGGTGCTCTGATTATTTAAGGCAAAACATGGTTAGTGAAACTATTTATTCTCTGGTATTTCAATTATTCATGGTATCTCTGGCCATGGAGATTACAGCCTCTTTAAATGCAAGGTTTGACCATGTGCATCTAAAAAACATTTATCTTGATAGCACAAGTGAGATGAGCAGAACTGATGGAAAGTAGTAGGGACCAGCTTTTCTGAATAAAATACCTTAAAAGAAGATGCTATAGTGAGATAGTATATAATACATTACTTTCTTTTTCTTTTCTTTTTTTTTTATTTCTTTTATTTTTTGAAAAGTCAGTTTGAATTGTTACAGTTGAGAATGGAAGTTGGAAACGTTAGGCTCTTGCTGTCCCTGGCAGTGGAAGCTCTACCATGTCTGAAGCAAGGTAATTCAAATAGATAGAGTTGCTTATTCTTTGGTTAACTTTAAACTTCTGGAGGAAGCCAGGATTTTTCAAAATGAATGATTAACAAACTCCAGTAATTTCTAATGCTTAAAAAACCCTCCTTTTCTGCTTACTTGTAGAATAAAGTCTTCATAAACCCACTGTACCATCTCTACTGTCTGAAATGATTTTTACGTTACTTTATAACTCCAATTTTCAAGTATGGCAATGTCTTCCTACAGTGTGCTCTACTTGCATTGCCTGTCACTTTTTTTTTTTTTTCCAGTGGGGGCTTCCTATTTGTTTTTTGGAAATTTTGTTCTCTAAATATTTTCCAATTTCCTCTCTGTTAAGTAGATTTTGATCTCAGGTGTGATGGTGTTAAATTGAAGTCATTCCTTTTCTCTCATTAAATGTTCCCGATGAACACAATCGGCCCATGTGATCGTTCTTGGGAATATTTATATATGGTATGAAAATTTTACTTGCATGAATAGCCAAAGCACACACTCTGAATACTTTGAGGCCTCAGCCAGGCGCTCCTCAGTGCACTTAACAGCAGTTTTCTGAGTTGGGAGGTCGTGGGTAGCAGTTGTCTGTATTTGGAAAGTAATAGCAAATGTAGCATTCATTTATTCTTGTCACCTGCACATAAATGTCTCCCTCACCTAATACTTCACAGCTCTACAGGACACATTTATTGTCTTAAATGTGAGAGCTACAGCAGAATAAGGGCTTAAATAAACCACAGGTGTGAAAAATTCCAACTGGCAACTTCAAACTAAACACCATGAAGCATAAAAAGACACTTGTCAGAGCTGGAAGGAGCAGTTTGATTAAATCATCGCTTCAGCCCAGACATGTTGGGCCTGATTCTCCTCTCCCACCAGATGACTCACGTAAAGCGTGGGCAATTGCACTGCTGTAAGACTAGTGTGGTGGCACTTGGACTCTGGAACTCTAATTATGCCTGTCTGACACCACAGAGCTAAAATGTGCAGCTGAACAGATTTATGATGCTACACTCATCCGAGGTGAATGACTGCTCCTACTCATGGTCTGGGATCACTAAACTAAAGCGGAGAGAATGTTAGTAGCCAACATTGCCCCAGTGTTGAAAGCAACAAAACCTGCCTGAACTGCTGGTGAGGCAGATGACAAGAGATGGATCTTTTTTTAACTGTGTTTTTCTTGGTGCCAGTTGCCAGGGAGGAGCCAGTGTGGCACGTGTGTGAAGCACTGCAGTTGAAAGCTCTGCTGCCATCAAACTTTATGGCCCCAGCCTCTGCTCTCTGCCACTTCTGGTGTGTGTCCCCACCTAGAATCCCCTCCTGGCAATAGTCTCTCATTGCTCACAGCAGGGCAGGGCAAGGTAGCTTGCCGACTAAGCACCTCCTGCCTGCATCTCCCTCTCCTATTCTGGGTCCCTTAGGGAAAAGAAGGTATGGCAGCTGCGTTAGGCATGCCAAGCATGTGCCTCCAGTGAGTAGTCTGGAGAGCTGCATCCTCCTCAGAGACATCTTTTAAAAACCGTGGCAAAGGAGAACAACCGGCGCACCAGCCCTTTCCAGCCCCAGCCCCGGTGCACAGCAGTGGCCGGCTGGAGAATGCAGATGCTGCATTGCTGCCTATTTGAGCAGCATGCCCAGGAAATGTAGGAAAAGAGGGTTTTATTTAAAGTATGAAATGTACCAGTGCAATACTATTAACTTATCTGAAAAACATCAGCATGAATAGTTAGCATTACATTACTTCGAGTACTACTGAGAAAAGTGTTCGCCATTGAGCCGATCTATGTTAGTGCAAGCCACACGATCCGTTTTGTTCTTATCCTGATATTTTTGCAGTTACAAGAGACAATTTGCAAATGCCTGGCTGTTTCATAAAAGCCAGTGTACTCTGGTTCGCAGCAGGTACTAATTTTGCGTGCATCTGCTGAGCTGTGCATGGCATCAACCTGTTTTTAATTACACCTGCATGTCAGGCTCAAAATGTGTCTGTGAACAGGAAAGATGAAAGGTAGGCAGAACAGGATGTCATGTATTTCCCATCACCTTTCACTGGCTGGCTGCCCACAGAAGTAAGAGGAAATTCCCTTCTTCCATAGTGAAAATGTAAAGATGTACTAAGCTTTGCACTGCCAACAACAAGGTGTAATCACCACTTCCTTAAGGAAACATGCATGTGTTAACAGGGGTGAGCAGGGGAGCTCCAAATAGCTTTCCACACCTTTCCTACCACTGATCTGTAAAAGGCCACAAGTTAGCCCTTGCTTTGTTATATTTTACTTGCATTCAAATGTGTAAGTTGGTTGACTTATTATCCTAACTTCACTGTAAAATAAAATATGTGAAAGCAGGGGTGACCGGGGTTTTTGATGCCTGGAATAACAAAGAAAAAGTTAAACAACACTTTTTGTTTCTACTATTTCACCCAAGTATAGCCAAAAGGAAAAAAAAAGTTTATACACAGTTATACAAACAAAATAATTCAAACTACAGATAGAAATGGCCAAGACACTTGAAACACTGGGCAGAGTGATTCAAAAGCTGCTAGACAATCAGAAGAAATATTTTTCCTGAGGTATTTCCCTCTGAATGAAAAGTACTAAGCTATTTGTGATTGTACCTTCAAGCCATTCCTTTAATTTGTTCCTGTCATTTGAAATTGTTTCTTTTTCTAATTGCATTAAAAATTTTGCACTGTAAAAACTGTGGTGTGTGCCAAGAATGTGTACGTGTAGTCAGTCTATAAAACACAAGAACAGGGGAAGAACAATTGCTTTTGTTATTCTGGAATCCAGTCAGACTTCACTTGCTACCTCAGCAACTTCCCACAGAAAAACAGCACTTACAAATCAGTAATGGTAAATATAAATTAAAAAAATAAAGAAGTAATTAATTAGCCCCATCTATTTTAGTGTAAGTGAAAGTTGTTGAAATATTTTGATCCTCTTGCTTATTCCTACAATATTTCTTGGGTCTTTGAGGTTTTCCAGTAGAACCTGCATGAATTAACCAAGCAATAAACAAGTGATAAAAAAGCACCCATGGAATCAGCCTATCTGGCAGCCCGGGGCTTGAATTTGTGTGCAGGCGACCTCGAGTTTCAGTAACCTGGTCTGCGCCCTGCATAGTCCTGGTTGATGCAGGAGAACATCCTTGCCTTGCTCCTAGGGCAGTCGCCCCTCGGGCAGCCCCAGGGGCAGGGGCTGGGGGGCACGCCCCAGCGCCTGCCAGAGTTAGGGGAGGGGAGGGGATGGGGGCCAATGCATCTCACCGCTTAATATTTGTGTGCAAGTTTAAATGAGCTCAGTCAGAGACCTTGGAGACCATAGTCCTGAATTCTTGCTTTCCCCAGTCAGGCACTGATCCAGTAGAAGCTGTGGTTGTAGCTGACCTGGCACCATCTTTGCTCTCCTGGAGTGTGATATGAAAAAACCCGACTCTTTTGCAGTAGAGGGAAGGGCCTTTCAGTATAATTCAACCTTGAAGTGAGAGAAAACAAAATAAACCAGAAACGAGGTTGAGATCCAAAGACTCCTGGATGCCTCTGCCCCCAAGGTTTCCCTCCTTTGTAGCCCCATGATCCAAATATTCCCTGGATTTTTTGCATGCCTTTTTAATTTATGCCACCAGCTGTAATTTCAGTTTCATGGCAACCAGGCAAAATCTCACCACTTTCAGCAGCGCCCTGCCAGGTTCTACTCTTTATGAGCCCTGAAGTTTACAGAGGTGGTACCTTCATCTCTGTCCATTGTTGCTGTGCAGATGCATTTTCTTTTAAAGGTTAAAGGCTTATTGCTTTTTCAAGTTTTATCCTATTTACTTATTTCAATTGTCAGTGGATGTAAGTCTTACATAACCCTTTTTTTTTTTCTTTTAGTTAAACTGAAATTTTCATACAGCAATTTCTTTGTTACCTGAATACATTTTTTGTGCACTTTTGCTCAGGCTGCAGGAATCCAGACAAACAAGTGTTAATTCCTCATGATGTTTTCCAGCTGACAGGCCTAATTGATTTGATTTCCACTGTTTTCACAAGTGACCCCCCTCAACCCGTCATCACCACTTCTTTTTGATACCTGAGCTTTACTTTCTACTCTCGCATTCCACTTCAACAAGTAATAAAGAGCTTATTAGGAAGGAAGAAACTCATTATTTGTTTTCTAAACTGTGCTCCAAGAGCTACGGATTCAGCGGGTTATAGCCCTGTATTATTAATCAATACAAAACCTTTGCTTCTATTAGGTTACCAGCATCTTTTATCATCAGACTGAAGTTAGGAACCTGTTTCTTTGTGTTCTGCTACCCACGCTCCAGCTAGACTAGACGGAGATAAAAGACCGCTGAGTAATATTTTCCTGAGATCCCTGATGATGCACACAGATGGCCTGTAACAAATGAAAAATGCAAGGTGACGGCTGGAGTTCTCCTCACTCCAAGTTCAACTTTTATGGCTTAGAGAGTATTCCAGTCCTTACGCCACAGCTTCATGGTAGAGAGAGAGATTTATTTTCTTATCTGTAACAGGATTTGTGAAACTTTGCCTATCATGACCGTTAATGGTTGCCATTGGAAGTAGCCTAGTTCTCTCTCTGTACTTTTTCCTTCCTTCATTAAAAAACAGCTGGGGAAAAAAGTGTATTAAAAAGAGCAAGAAGGCCATGTGGGTCTTGAGAAATCTAAAAAGAAACACTGGAGAAGTTTGTTATCTTCATGACGTGAATGACAAGACTGAAGAATTCCATTAAGGGTTTTAGCATATGTGAAAACAAGCAAACAAACAAAATCCAACACATACTAAGTCAAGTGAAAGATTACATGTTGGCAGCACTGGAAAAAAAAGCCCTTTGGAATAAAATAAACACAGATCTGTTTACAGTGCCTGAAAGAAACAAATATATTTGTTCTGGCCTATTACGTCTTTCTCTGAGACAGCCTTATCAGATCACAGTCCAGCTGGTGACTATGTCCATCAAATTCACTTTTGCTAATGTAGTAAATAATCTGACCATAATGCCTGACTGTGGATCATAGTCTGGTGAGCAGGAATTCATCCAATTTGAAATGAACATAGGTTTAAACACGTAACTCCTAGCCTTCCTAGCCCTTGGTCTCTTAGCCTAGTGGCAAATCATCTTAAAACAATCCAAATATCTTCTGCAAGAAGCTAGAGTCAAAAAGTGACTTAGCTCTGCTAAACTGCAGAACAGTTCTGGTAAAGCAGAGTTTCCTGAACTGCTTATGTGGCCTGGACTCCAGCAAGCCAGGAGCAGCTCACAACTATGCCAATGTCCGTGCCCTCAAGGAACTGCTGGTGCAGAAAGAGAAAGATAGAAAAAAAAAAGCCAAAACTGAGCTGCTGCCTGGGAACTGTCACCCTCCCATGAAAGTGATTTTATGTGTCGCTCTGACAGGGAAAGGGTGGCCACAGATGGTATATGGACCTGCAGAAGATTGCTCTGCTATGCAGATGCCTCACTCCTAAGAAATGCAGGGCACCTTCTCCAGATCCCAGGACAAAAGAAGACAGTGGAAGGCCCTAGTCAAAAGAGGTGCCAGGTAGCCAGGGGGCATGGGACTGGGGATCCCCCCAGCCCTAAGACAAACTGGGTTCTGGACAGCCCTCCTGTTTGCTGTGCCAGTAAGAGCAAAGAACTGGTACCCCGTTAGGAGTGGTGGGAGGAAGAGGAGGTAAGAAGATACACTTCTGAGAAGATCTTGTGGGAGCCAAGTGGGACCATCAGTTATGACACACGGATGCTGAACAAAGCCAATTCGGTGGCTCTGAGCGACTACTGAACGGCGCATGACCCTCGCACCATGCATGTCACGTCTTCTGAGTCTGGTGGGAAGGAATCTCTCTTAAAGTTTCCAGATTTGTCTTTTCTGGGCTGTACTAAAGCATTTACATAGGTGTGTATTAGTTCTGCAGCTTCAACCAATTATACAGCGATAGTTTTTAAATAAATCAATACATTATGTATGCATATAAAATATACTGTATTTCTATATATAAACCTAAGCCATTTCCTGTCTATATGGAAACTATGGGTATTGTCTGCTGTGTGAAAAAAGAAAAAAAAAAGGATATGCTCCACTTTTTCCATTTATTGTCCAGAACATACCCTCATATCAAATGGTTTCTGATTGAAAACAGCCTCTTAATGCATTACAAGTAAAAATAACCCATTGTTGTGTAATATATGATATACCCTTTTCTCTTTAAGGCAAAGTAGTCCTTGCAAATATGTCTAGACAGCGTGATGGAAAAGCACAAATTGGCCTCTAACTATTGCCGCCCACTTATCAGACAAACCTGGAATAAAATTTAAGATATTACAGTCTCATTCTTCGCACGACATCTATAAGGGGGAGTGTCTCTTGGAGACACAAAGGCTTCATTGCTTACTGCAAAGCAGAAGTATCAAAAACTTTGTTAGTAAGCGCATAATTGTTATGTGCTTTGTTAATAAGCACATAACATGCGTTCATGGCCTGATGAGTATTGCCAAGTGACTGAAGTATGCCAGTGTTTCCTGTAAGTAGTGGTATTTCCTATGTATGGACAGTGTTAAAAAGTCATCTTTCCATGCTGCAGATGAATTAGTCACCTGCTGATGCTCCAGACATGATCAGAATTCCGAATCTATTTGCCACATTTTGGAGGAATGCTTTTAAGTCCTGATTTTATCCTTCTACCCTGCACCTGACCATTTTTTTAAGAAGTTTTTTTTAACTCTCTGCATTTGTGTCTGGTAATAAAGTTGTCTTTGACAAGGTTGTCTTTTTAAAAAGATCATTTTCCTGCTCTGGCACACCTCCTTGCTACCTTGTCATGGCAGGAAATCAACTCCGTTTGTACTTGTGCTGAAGAGTCTCAGGATGCAATGTACATCTTGGATAAAGCATTTGGGTTTTGTTATTCTTCTGTTCTTCTCCTCACCTTTAGACTATAATGACAGGGTAAAAATGGTAATGGAAAGAAAGAGCAGCAGAAGGACAAGAGAAATCAGCTGTTCAACCAAGAGTTTTTATCTGATGCCATTTATTTCCCACTTGCAAAATACTTTGTATTTATTATTCAGAAAATGTCAGTCTTCCCTGTGATGAACAGAAAAATGGTGAATGAACAAAGTGGGTGATTTTTGTACAACGGGTGTGCTGGATGATGTTTATACAGTTTAGAGGCCCTTGCATGTTGTCATCTGTGTATGTATGGGGTGCTGGTGTGCCGGAAAAGTGACTGACCCTGGTTCCCAGAGAAGTTGCAGAAGCCTTGTCACATTTTGATGCAAGAATTCTCAGACAATGTGGTGGCGAAGACCACACGTGGGTTGGGATGTACAAGCCCTATTCAGGAATGGGATATTGAAATAACATAATGACACCTGCTTTAAACCCTTTGCTTTAGTGTTTTGGCTTCTTCTACACAGAGATGTGCCTAGGTAGGTCGATGGACAGGTAGCAACATTAAATTATGTTTTAGTCTAAACACCTACCAATGAACGAGTCAAACAGTCGTGAAGCTGGATTTGTTTGGGTGAAAGCAGAATCTAATAACTTTGCAGTCATCTGTAGCCTATGAGTCAGCACAGACTAAACTCCCATTCGCCACTGAAGGAAAGTCTTTCCCATAAACATATATATGTCCACAACCCCCCCCCATATGTACGCGTACATATGCACAGCTGAGAGGTAACCTAAACAGGACCTTTTTTCCTTTTGTTTTCTTTTGGAAAGCCAGTATAAAGTTTCTTTGGGCAGAGGAACAAGGAAAATGGCACATACTATTATCTCTCTCCGTACAACCAAATCGCTGGTGGACTTTACAAACGTCACAGTAGCTTTGATGCAGATGCCCCTCTAAATTGAGCCAAGAAGCCATTCAATATGCACCAGAAATGCACTTGTGTTTGAGCTCCGAATTCACACATTTGTGTGAGGTTGCAGCTGTGGCTTTGCTGCTGGGACAGGCAGAAAATCAACCCAGGGAATAATCTGCAAGACAATCAGGAGGAGGCGCTTTCCAGTTGAGTTTTGAAGTTACATGCGGTCTGCCAATGTGCTTTGGATTTGCTCTGCTATTTTTAAAACTATAAGAAATGTCCAAGCCTCTGCCCAGCCCTCTCCCTTATGTTTGGTGCACTTCTCGTGGTTGGCCTCCTGTCTGAGGCAGGAGATCAGTCAGGAAGTTAACCAGGGGTCCAGATGCTGCTCTTGGAAACGCTCATGCCAGAGCCAGGCTTCCATGCGTTTCAGCTGCCAAATTCCCTCCACACAAATGTCCACGGTTTCTGGCTCTCACACTGGGGTAGTTAGAGGAAAAGCCTGAAGAAGAACGTTTTCTACTCTCTACAATTAACAGGGAGGAGCTGTGCCAAGGGAGTAATACCTCTGACATACGCCGGCATGCTTTGCAGTACAAGTTACTGCTTTCCAGCCAGAGAAAGTTCTTGTTTGATGATGGAGATTTGCACACGTGATGGGACGGGCAGTACACTTGGCAAGCTGTGCCCTGAGGAAGGGAATTTGGTTAGGCTGCTTTCCACTTACGGGTAACACTGAGATATAGATGCCTACACTCATTTATATGTTAGATGAATTTTGCAATCCCTAACCCCCCACTTCCTAGCAAAGACACTTATCTTACAATAACTGCTTATGATGTAGACCATGGTTGCTACCAATACAGCAATTTATTTTCCTTCAAGCTCCTGAAATCCTGTCCTTTGGAAAGTTAGGACTATATTTCAGGTTCTGTATGATATCAGAAAACTTCACATTCTAGGAACGATTTTTTTTCTAAATGGGGGCTTGTTTTGCATAGACCTGGCTGTGAGGCTCTCACTGGTGCCTCTGCTGTGTAGGGGACGCACGCCCTTTGCTGAAAGTCCAGCTCTGCAGATACTGAAGAGGCTTTTCTTCAGGCACAGTGCTTGAAGGCTAGGGCTGCTTTTGGTGAGCATAGACTACACCACCTACTCGTAGTAGGAGAAAACAACAACTGGAAAAACAAACCTGAACTGGTGTACCTTCCCCCATCAGGATTTCAAGCCATGTTTAATCATCATGTTTCAAATAACTTGTCCCCCGAATCCCCTGACACGAAGGTATCTGAGACTGCAGGATCTATGAACTCCATCAGAATGGGGCATCATTTCTTTGGACCAAACCTAAGGGTCACCAGAGCACACAAACGCACATGGGCCTCTGGGACAACAAAGTAGGAGATTTCAAATCCACAGTCACATTAGCATTTTCCAAGACATCAGTGCCTTTAGCATTCTGAACTGTGGAGTTTTTCTCTTCCAGTTTTAGATTACTCACTGAGATCTGTATTGCAACCATGGACCTTGAGCCCATAAAAACGTGATGTGAGTAGGGGACCCTTACAGATCCAGCTGTCGTCTGAGGCACGATTTTGTTTCACAGGTCTCTCTCAAATCCCTCTGGGGTGTCTAGTTTGTTAGTTCTAAGCTATGCCAGGGCTGCATTTCAAATTACAGCTAATGGATATCCAAACAATTAAAAAAAGAAAAAAGTTATTCGGTCTAACATGGATTTTTACTACACAATTACAATTTCAACCACAAAAGGAATTGCTTCCAAAAGTTTTGAGTGGCTAAAAATGTAGCAGAGAGGAGAAGGAGGTAGGATTTAGGACGAGACCTGGAATTCAACCTTAAGTATAACAATACGTAGTATACTTACTGTCATAAAGATCTTCTCATCAAAAGTATGTGCAAAAAGCACCAGGGCACACAGCAAACACTGCACTAATTTAACTGGCCTATTCGGGCCTGTTTCACTCAGCGTACCCATTGGTAAGACGTGGTGGCAGGACTCACTTTTTGCTCGTATCTCGATATTCAGTGGCAGCATTTCTCACAAATGCCAGTAAAGGCTAGGGCATTTCATCCAAAATTTTATCTTTTGTTTAGTGGCATTTTGGCTTCAGTTTCACCACCCTGCTGACAAAGACATTTGAGCAATTTTATTGATTCAGAAATCGGGGCATTAAGACTCATCTTTCTTTATAGTTCACCAAAAAGTAAATGTTTCAAAATGTAAAACTCCTCACACAGCTTTTAAACTTTATAGGCTGAACAGCGAGTGCTGTAAAATGACTTTTTTTCAGTAATGGAAGCTCTATTTTATAGAAAACAGTAACCATTAATTCTGCTTGCTAAGAGCAAATGAACAAAATCAGACCCGTTCTACAAAAAAGGAGGATTTGGTCATCATAATAATAAAAGTACAAATTTTTCACATCCTCTGTTTTTACAAGGTCTTTCCTAACTCATGGGTTTTACTATACAGTCATATGTTAACAGAGGAAAGATTTTGTGCATTTTAATGCAGTCAGAATGAAAAGCGATACATGCAGAAATAGGAATGAATGAGGGACAATTTGGAATATAGTTTTTTTCCTCTTCTTCACTGTAGTACTTGCGTACTACCTGGAAAGAATGCAGAAGGTTATCCATGGTAGCTATGTCCTTGTCCTTCCTAGCTGATGTTTCCCTGCTCTTAAAGGCATCCAGTGCTGGAGACTCCAGAATTTCACCAGGCAATCCATTACAGGGCTTCATAATCTTACTATCACAAAGGTTGGGGTTTTTTCCCTTGGTGTCTAAGAAGAATATTCGCTATTCCAGTTTAAGTGTCTTCCTACCTCAACAGCTCACCACAAGCTAACACAGATTAATTCATCTGCTATTTGAAGTAACCCTTTGGATATTTAAAGACATTTTCACTATCCCCTCTATCTCCTTTTCTTTACAGTAAGCAAATACACTTTATCCAGTCTTCCCCCCACTGGTAACGTTCGCTGTACCTGTGGTGACTGCTACAATGCTCTGGACCCTCCCCAGATCATCTGCATCTTTCTTATGTGCTGTGACCAAACCAAACCCAATAGGGCAAGATTCATGGAGTGTCAAAATGTCAGTGTTGCCCAGAGTCTTCTGGCTCTTGAACTGCTTTTCTAGCACTGGTACAAGGCACACCACAGCCCCCAGACTGTATGACCTGCATTTAGCATCTGCTTGACCCCAGACATGCTTCAGCAGTGTCTAGCACATATATGGCACCCCTTCAAAGGGAACCCTAGGCCTCTTGCCTCCACTTTTTACAATTACGGTGTTTCAGTGAGCACTTGGCCCTGAACTAATCTTGCTTTCATCTCAACCAGACAATTTAGCTTCCCCTTTTTGCTCCTCACAGCCACACAGGACAAGATGATGCGCCTTGGCACTCATTGAGCTCTCCTTGTCTGCAGAGAGCAAAATCCTTCACATGAGGGAACTGCCTGTGGGAAGGATTGAGAATTCAGCAAGTTCTCCTCACATAAATCACCTAACCTCTCTCACAGCATCCTTCAGCTGCTTGAGAGCTTATCTGCACGCTAATCCTGTGGCTTTCTTGAGAAACTTATCTGTACTGAACATCTATGGAGAAGCTACTTGGTCTTCTGTTCCTTTCTTTGCAGAGCATTGCATCCCTACCACTGTCTCTAGATTTGATGGAGTTTTTGGGAAGCACTTTTTTGGCAGTGGCTTTTTTTAACAGACTTGAGCCCCATCACCAAAGAGAAGAGCTTCAAAATTGCATTGCATGGGGGAGATCAGGCATGTGCAGTCACTAGAGGAAGGGAAAACAGTTGTGCACTGTCCCTTAATGACTGCTTCTCACATGTGTCTGTCCCACGATCTGTGTTCTCTTTGCCTGGCTATAAAGTCTGGCTGGAGGAGTTGGATATGAAGGGTTGAAAGGGGTTTTGTGGTGGCTGAGGGGAGTGTTTTTAGGGGCAGCAGAGTAAGTAAGTTGTGGTCTTCTGGATGGATGCAGCTACATATAGCTCAGGGTCCAGGACTTCAGGTAAGGGCAAGGTATAGGAAAAGGTAAATAACTGTCTTTGGTCCATCTAGGAATAGTTGCACTCGTGTGGACCTGGACTAGAGGCAGGGCAGGCAGGTTCTCAGGTTGCTCAGTCACAGGGTGCTCCAGAGTGCCTCCACTTCCATGTGGGGCTAGCATTTTTGTAGCTGTACCTGCTACTGACTGCTGAATGGCCTGGATTCAGCCTCTGTCCATCAGTCAGCCTGTTTCTCAGCATGGACACGGCCTAAAAGCATCTCTCGTTGCTTTGAACGTCCTTTAATTTTGCTTAGTCCTGAAGGTTAAAGTAGCAAGATGGCCAGAGAGCAGCCCATGGTGTGCTGACCACACAAGTAGACATATGCAAGTAGACCAGAGAGCCACAACAGCACAGAGCTGGCATGGGATGGGTTGCCAAAGTACTTACCCAATATGCTGGCAGGATTTTTCGTCCCTTGCTGGTGTTACTGATGCTCACGCAGGCGAATTTAATGCTAGCTTAGAAATTTCTTCCTGAGCAGCACTCACACCCATGAAATATGGTCGTATTTTGGGAGGGAGTGAGATACTTTGAGAGGTACCGCCCTCTTTTTTCCCTCAGGCTCTACTAGCAGCGTTCCAGCTCACCCCAGCCCTCCCCCAGACAGCAGTCCTCCTTCCTGCCCTTCAAACCTACCTGCACTCCCC
The DNA here is from genome assembly GCF_028500815.1 of Rissa tridactyla. NCBI lineage: Eukaryota > Metazoa > Chordata > Aves > Charadriiformes > Laridae > Rissa > Rissa tridactyla. Next base: position 98,004,317 of record NC_071466.1, read on the forward strand.
AGCAAAGCCCCAAATCTGCCGTAGAAAGGGAAGTCAAAGCCAATATTTTCTTCCCAGGATAACAGGGAAAAGAAGAGCACTTCACCTTGTATTCAAACTCCCGCAAATAAGGGCTAAATAAGCTTGAAAGAGGCTGCCTGGTGCGTGGGCGTCCATCTGGGAACGGGGAGCTGGTGGGAAGAGGTTTGACTGACAGGAGTGCGCACCTCCCTTCCTCAGCTGACCTGGCGAGTCACTCCAGAGGATCGCCCCGTACCCCACTCCCAGGCGGGATGGCATTCTCCCGCGAAGGAGTGATCACATTACCCAGGCCCCTTGTGTAATTCTGGTTCCCAGCAATTGTTTTCTGGTGACCTTTTATTGTTAACAATTAGCGCTGGAGCTGGAGCACAACTGGTGTAAGCATATTTTACATCCTCCTCCAGCAAACAAAAAAGCTGGGTGGGCACAGGCTTGTTTCCTGGTTCACACCCATGACTCCTTTGTGTCTCAGATCTCCTCCCACCGTGTGTCATAGTCAGCAAACCCACTCCCTTACCTTTTGGCTCCCAGAGAGAGTGACGTCTTCGAGGGATGCGTAGGCATGCTCCGTGTGTCCCATTCTCCTCTCACATCCTATAGGAACTCTGCCTCTCCCCGATACTCAGTCTTTCCTTATCCGCGAGGCCAGAAATGTAAATCCCAGTGCAGCAGAGTGCAAAGAGCGAGTATGAGGGATGGTTTCTATTTGTTTAAATGTACAGGCCATAAACATCGCCCTCCAGCACTGTGCTGTGGGTGCTTGTGTATACTTCCGTACGGTAAATATCTTAACAGCCCGTTCCCTCTGCTCGACCACAGTGATATACACGTGCCCCTGGAGACAAAAACAAATCGACAGTCTGCTAATCATCACGTATAATAACATAGATTACCCCCGCCACTTTATTAAACTCTGCCTGGGGAGAAAAGGTGTTGTTGGCCGCCTGCTCCAAAACGAACAGCACTTCAGACCTGTGGTAGACCAAGAACATGCCGAGCTCCTGAACTGAGGACGGTTCCCAGATGTACAGCACTTCACCAATAAGTCTTTGTCTTTCCTGGGCGACAGAAAGGAAGGTGGGGAGGCAGAAGAGCTGGGGAAGACCCTCCAGTCCAATCTTGTTTCCTGCAATACGGCATGTGTGTATGAGGGGGTGTGGGGGGGGGATGGAGGGGGGATGGGACACTACATTAATCAAATCATGATCCTTTTAGGGTATAATAAGCGATTAAAAACAACCACTTGAATTTATCCTGCAGCCTGTTGGCAGCTAACACATAACTCATTCTTTCTGTGGATGGCTTTACTTAGCAGGTCTGTGCCATGACTAATGAAGCCATCTCTCCGCTAGCGCGCTAATTCCAGACCTTTTGGGAAGGAGCCGGGCTGCAGCTCCCTGCGTGGCCCTCCCTTTGCCGGCTCCTTATGGCCACCCTGCAGGTCCCTCCCACTGCCTGCACTGTGCTAGGGAGAAGTGTGAGAAAATATTTCTCCCTTAAATCTGCTTTAGGAAGGCTCTGCTTTGCCATGACATTTAAGGACAGATTTTCTGGGGCACTTCTCATTTCAGACGAAACATTTGCAAGCCGCTTCCTTGGCAATCTTCTTGCCTGCTCCTCGGTGGCACATAATCTGATCTTGCCGTACCCACCAGCTGTGGGGAGAGGCACACATTTAACTGGTAAAGTCAGAGTTAAACTAAACATTAAACTGTCCAAGAACTGACTTCCTCGACAGCTCTGATTCAGGCTCCCAAAAATGCTCTGCGCGGTGAATCATGCTTCCTTCTGGAAATGACAGAACTTCCTCATCATGGTGTTCTAACTTGCCCTCTCCTCGTCTCCGGTGCTATCAGGAAAGGATTGAATTGCATGCCACATTTTTTCCGTGGTCGGCAGGGAGATGCATCCTTTTTGACGAGGAATAATTTCTATGAGTCAAAGGATGACAAACTGAAAATTAGCACCAGCCACAGAAATAAATGACAAACAACAACATCAAGCCCCATAGAGGTGGCCAGTGGGTGTATATTGGATATTTGCCTTTCTGGCAACTTGAGTTGCCTAACGATTGCAAGACGAACTTGCTTTTCACCACTGAAAGTAGTAACAAAGTTGAAAATGCTGGTATTAGCTGCCTGCCTCTCTTTCCCCTGCCTGGTTTGACAGGTCTTATCTGCTTGCAAATCAGGTGAGGCGGTGCTGTGCGTGACAGGTCCCAGAGCCCAGCCCAGCTCTGAAGGACGATGGCGTTTGCCACCCGCACAGCAAGGGTGTGGGGAGGGGGAGGGAAAAGGGCAGTGCTTCTGGTGGCTTGTTCCAATCAGACTCACACAGCAGACTGGTTCACAGCCATTGTGATGACAGCAATTTACAGAGACAGTTTGCCGCACAGAACTTCAGAATCGAAACAACAACCCCCTTCCTTCCCACCCCCCACCCCCTGCAAACCCCTATGATTTACTGAACAACATGTAGGGATACTGAACAACACTGGGATAAATACCTTACCATATGGTAAATGGTGACTTGCACTGGAAATCAAATTTTAAGCAGCTCTTTTTGTTTCTCTGTATACAAATTTTTAACTCCCTCAGAGACAGGCTAGGTGAAAGTCCCAGATGCACAGGCTGACTAGTCATTATTAGTTGCCAGGCTGTGGGCATTCCTGGGATGAAATCCTTGTCCAACCCAAATCATTAGCAAAATCCCATAGGAATAGATTTTCAACCTCATTTAGCCATAATATAATGGGACGGGTTGGATGACAAAAACTGGAGAGTGGTTGAACAGAAACATAGGGGCAATTACCATGACTTCCTTAAAGCAAACTTACCTTCCTTAACTAGCCAAACTCCTTAGTCAGTAGAGCAGTGTGTCTTTACTTGACATGGGGGAGGAGTAACTAATACTAAAATCAGTAACTTTTCATGCATTTTATCTAGGTGAAATGCACTTTTTCAAGACTAATTTTTGAACACTCATTGCTGTTGAGACTTATGTTTGTATTCCTGCCCTTTACATTGTCCCTGAGAAACAGTATTATTTCCGCATTGACATTTTATTTTTTCAACACGGTTCACACTTGCTGTCCATAGCAGATGAAGAACATTAGAGGTGAGCATGAAGAAAAGAAGTAAAATAAATGCTTAGTCCATCTTAGCTGGTTTTGGGTTTCCTGCTGCAAAAAGTAAGCTTAAAGCACATCCGAGGTGGAAGTCAGGGAACACAGGAGTGGAAGAAAAATACTGAGACATCGAGTCCAGCCACAGGCAGAGTCCTTTTCATAAATGGGTCAAGTTCTACCCTGAAAAGATGTAAGGTGATTTGCTGCTTCTTGAAAGGCTACCGCAAATCTTATTTCTCCAAGTTATCTTTTTCTGATTTCCTACACAAGCTTTTCTGTGGCCAGGACAATCGTTGTGGTGTCTATTTTAACTCAAAAAACGCTAGTAAAATCAATACATTACATATATTCAATGCTTCTGGGCAGAAGCTGATTCGATCATGGGAGTAATAAATATTCTTAATAATGACTAACAGTCAGTCCCTAAAATGCATACATGGGCCATGCAAAAAGCCTTGTGCTAGAGAAGCATACATAGTGAAAGTCACCTGCTTATTCATGACCCTGAAACCATGAATGTTTAGCAGACTGATCTGGGGCACGGGGTTAGGTTTTGAATCCCAAGGACTGATAATGCTCAGCAGTTTTGCAATCAGACAGGACCTTGCCAATGTGCTGACTCATTTCCTCTGGTCCCTCGGATGTAAAAACGAGAGGTCTAATCCCACTGCCACTGTACAGGGTATGCCTCATCGATGGCGTCCAAATCAAAGTAATCTGAATCTAATGGGAAAATTCACACATCGAAAGTATGTACACTCATGGAAACGTAATTGAAACAACACTCGGAATGAACATTTGTTTTTTCAATTTTGTTGGTTTGAAAACTGTAGTCTTAATGCAGAAAAGCTTATTTTAAACCACAAAGAGAGGCTGTGGGAATTAGAAATTATCTATTTTCAGCAGCCATGTCTGTCGCATTTTTTATTCATCTGTCTTTCAGATGAGGGTTTGAGCCCAATTTTTGTACAGCTGTTGGCAAATCTCCCCTTGACTGCAGTGGAAGAGGATGATTGTTCATCTTTGAAAGACACTTCAGATGTCTTCTGTCACACGATAAGTGCATGCAAAAAGAACTTGTTCAAGTTGGATAGGCTGCAACACAAGACCAAGGACTCGTTCCCAGGAGACAGAAGACTCGGTTTACAGGCGGGTGCAAGGCTTGCATGGACAGGAGGGGCACAGCCGGGTGAAAGGAGCACTTTGAACTGGGGAAAACACAACAGACCACTACCACCTCTTGTCACTGTGGTTGCAATCCAAGACGAGGGCCTGCAGGTAGCAGTGGTGGCCAGAAGGAGCTTTGGAGTTGGAAAAGTGCTGGCTGGAATGGGGAGTGGAGGACATATTCCCGGCACCAAAATGTCTCCCTATAGCTCTGATGGGTCATATAAAAATGCTCTGTGTTTGGGTAATGCTTGGTTGGTTATATAACATACAGGACTTATCAATGGTGACATTCATTAATGTAACTACATACAGTGATTATGGATTTAGAGGGCCTGTTCACTCCCACCTCCCTTAACATCTGTGAATACCACAGTGAGTAGAAAAATACCATAAAAATTCACAGAAAGGCTTTTCTCAAAGTGCTACCCTGGAAAAGAAATAATTCAGCTACTCTGTGAACTGCTCAAGAAGCAGTGAGCTATCTTCAGAAAAACTGTTGAAATCAAAATCACAAAAATTTTCTATCACTTCTAGCGAGCAAACTGGTTTCTCTCTTCTCCTACAGATCCACATGTGTACAAACACATTACCGTGGTCATGAGCTCTTTTTTCATCTAGAAACCACTCCTCCCTATACACACCCCCTTCTCCTCCTGCCCTCTCCGCATTGGGCCTCTTTGCTCTTCTGCTCACAGACAGACTGACTCTGCCCTTGCACAAACACACAGATGTAAAATGAAGCGCAACCACAGGGCCAAGGGGCTGCTGAGTACCCAGCCAGCTGCTGCCACCCACGGAGGCACAGGGAATAAGCTCTGGCCAAAGCTAGCTCCTCCTCGCTGTCACTGCACTGCTGGCTCCTTGACTGTGGACTCATCCACTGCAGTCCCATGAGACCCCACCAGCTATGCACGGCTGGAGCAGGTCAGCACGTGGCTAAGATGCCTTCAGAGGGTTGCGGCATGTACTCCGATGACTCACTAGGAGTTCACCAAATGAACCAGATCCCAAGCACTGAACAACTCTGCCAACCACATGCAAATGGAAGAAAAGGGATGGAGAAATTTTTATTGTTGCTTTTTTTTTTCATGGTGATTAATGCTTAATCCAAAACAGGGCTGATAAAAGGTAGGGAGCTAAGATAACTAAAGAAATTGAATTTAAAAAAAAGATAAATCCAGCTGGATGGGAGCTGGAGCCACACAAGACACCATGTAATTCTCACTGTGGAAAGATGGTTGTGAGAAAATCAGAGAAGGGAGTGACAAGTGGGTGGTGATAGTCTTCACTGCAAGAGTAAGGATGTCCAAACAGCAGTGCAGAGAGATATGAAGAAAAGAGAATGGAGTTGTGCAGAGAGGTACAATAAGAGCTGATGTATGGTTTTGGAGGAACTAAGCAGCATAAGAGAGTACCACCAGAACCCACCATGCTGCTGAGTATGTATTGCTGGAGAGGAAAGCAGGAGCCAAAGTCAGGAAGTGTTCTCCTTGGCAGGAGCCAAAGAAGTCAGGAAGTGTTCTCCTTGGCCATATGTCAATTGTCTTACCCTGTTCTGTGACATGGGAAGAGTACCTGGGCCAGGGGATTTGCAGACCAGGGTATGATCTACTTTTCTTCCACCCTGGCCTCTCGCTAACACATCCCACTATTCACCGTGGGGAGACAGAAGGAGAAGGCAAAGTTGGGCAGGACCGGTCAAGTCTGCTCTCCATAAGGAATGCTTCTGAAGCAAAGAGGTTGATTTCTGCTGGCCTTCAGTGGGCTGTTCATGGTCATTTGACATGGTGCTGGTGGACAATGCGGAGGCCCAAGGTGGTGACCAGGATATTCCCCACATTAAGCAGAGCTAAAGCTCATCTGCACTGCAGGCTTTGGTGAACCTGTGGTTCTTCGCTGAGATAAAGTTGTCAGGTTTTACAGGTTAGAATCCAGGCAAAATAAATGTAGCATAGCCTGGTCGCACTTCCAATAATGCGTGCTAACTGCTTCACTGGAAAAGTGAGCAGTTGTTGCAAAAATACCATAAAGTTGCAGGCTGCATGATTTTTCACATAGGATGCGGGATATGCTGATATTGTATAGGATGTTCAGCAACTCTAATAATACATCAAATATGTGCCCAGAAGTTAGTTTTTGAGATGTTCACATTTTGTGCAAGAATCCTTTCAAAAGATTTCCTCGGGCACCAGTAGCTTAGGACTGAAGAGTTTATCTTGGTTAATTCTGACCATCTTAAAAGGGAAAAATTGTGGACATCAGATCCTTAGCTGTTGTAAACAGGCACTGCTCCACCAACCTAAATACACTTTTGAGTTCATATACTGGCTAGAGAGAGTCTGGCCCTATTCTTCAATTACTTAATCCCACAGATTTTCACCGTGTTGGTACGAACCATTTTGGTTTGCACGAAGAATTATCTCATCTCTATCTTATTGTCAAGTTGGTAGCACCAACGCTTAAATCCAAGCACCAGTTGTGATCTTCTGTACGATCAGTGTTTGACATCTAAGTGCTGGAATGTATTGCTCAAGGAAATAGCTGAGACTGATGTAGAAATGTTAATTTTTGTGTCTAAAGAAGCCAATCACAAATACCTATTAAATAAATGTAGTGCTTCTGGGCAACAGCTGGTGGGGAGTGATGACTTTTGCTTGGCACTATGTATCTTATTTGTGTATATTATTTTCTGCACATTTTTCAAATCCATTAATAAAGTAGAAACTATATAAGATCTTTGGTGCCAAATGTGTTGCTTAGACTGTGTTTCCTCTAGTTGCCAAGGAAAGGAAAAGTGGGATAAAGAGCTGCTAGTAAAACAATTTCCAGGATTGCCTATTTTTCTTGCTTGTAAAAAGGTTCACTTGAATTTAACGTTAGTTACTAATGAATGCTTGGCATAGGGGACTAGTGCCTTGATTTATGCTTCCTTGTGATGTACTTTTGGCGGTTGTCCAAAATGCTTTTTTTCTTAGTGCTTCATTGATTAGTGCAAGGATGCAAATTGGTAAACCTTAGCATCAAGAAATCAGAAATGCTGGGTTTGGTGTATCCAGTTTGTATATGTAAATTTGTGTTCTTGAAATGCATCATCCTTTTGAAAAGTAGCCTGGCTAAGTCTGTATTTATGAATGTTAATTATCATGGAGGCAAAGATTGTGACTTTGTAGACTGATGTGAATTTGGTGCTTAAAACAGGAATTAAACCACCTAATAATTTTTGAAACATATAAAGCAACCTTCCAAAATTTACAGCATTTTCTTTTTATATGCAGAATGAGTTTTCTGAAAATTGACATAGTGAAGTATGAATTAATGTGATTTTAAAAAAAAAAATTAAAGACATGCTTTAAGAAATTTTTCCCACCTGTCGGCCTATGAGATCCTGACTTACCTTACATAATTCAGTTTAGAATTAACATGTACCTGTAACTCTCTAGAAATTCATTCTTTCTTTTATCTGAAGGTTTCTCTTCCAAAAGAGTTAAATAATACTATATTCCAGAGATGATAGCCACAAATAACTTTCTTCTTTGCAACTAGCTGTTGCTGCTATTATTACCAAGCCAATAAAAAATACCCACTGTCACAATGATCCCTACTCCCAGTCCAGTGGGAATGAAACCAAGACTGCTCTGGGATGACACTGCCATTAGGGACCACATTCTTGAAAAAACAAAAATGGCGTGCTCTTCAGGAGTTTTGCAAAATGAAGAAGTTGTAGACATTTTACGTACAGCCCCATATGTGCGTATGTGCAGTCGAGGGGCCAGCTGGTTAGGGAGATGCCTGCTTAGGCTGGAAAGGAATTCTAAAATTAATGTTACCAAAAAACGACAGCACAACCAGAGCAGCACGAAAGTTACAGGACACTGTTGCATGTTGATTTCCTTGGCAATGAGGACTGGGCACAGAGGAGTCTGTGTTTGTGGATGCAGAAGTAGGTTATGCACTCTTAGATGCCTTGACTCTTCATGGTTTTGTTTTTGTTTTCAGCTTTTATGCTAACTGTGGCACATATAGAATGATTTTAACATACAACATAAGAATTTTTATTTGTCTGAATTATAATACACCATATGTGAATGCATCTGTTCTTCACTGTGTTACATTTATTATTTGTACTATGGTGGGGCCTCAAGTTTCCACCTCAGATCAGGGTTCCAACTTGCTAAGCAATGCGCAAACACATAATGGGAAACACTCCCTGCCTTGAGAAAAACATACTCTAAATTGACGAAAACAATTTAGGGTGGGAAAGGAAAACAGAACCAGAGTACCGTTCCATGGTAGCTTAACCTCATCTAAACTGAGTTGCCACGGTCCCACACCTCCAACCCAGACCACTGATTGCCCATTCAGTGGTATAAACTGGCTCACGTCTTAAGTAACTGCATCTCACAAGGAGAAGAGTAGGATCGATCTGAAAGTAATCACATTTTTTTAGTAAGGTTAGTTTGGCAGAATTAGCTCCCTTAAGTTACTCACAGTGCCACAACACGAGCACCAATGCTGGCACGAGAGAAGGGCCATGGTGGGACAGTGGAAGAGCAACAACAGCCCTGCCCTATGTTGGCGTAAGCTGCTGTGGAAGGTCATATGTGGGCAGACTGTGCCTGTTCCATCTCTACAAGGTCAGTGCTGAGTAGGAGAAAGCAGTGTGTAGCGTCACAGCTCCATGCCACCACATCGCTCTTTGCACCATGCTCCGTGCTCTGGGGTGCTGCAAACCTCACCTGTCCTAACTGCCTGGTGACAGCAAAGCACTCTAGGAAAGATCCTGCAGCCAGGACGAGGCCCTCGCCTACAACAACAACTAGGATACCCAGGACTGGGCAGGTCAGGCACAGAGTAAATTCTCTGATACACGCTAGCAAGCAGAGTTTGCTCAGGAACCCAACTTCTCCCACTCCTTCTCCCCCGTGTATGCACGTGTGCATACACACACACACACATATATGCCCACATGATGGTACAGTGGATGGAGAGTAGCACAGGATGGTCAGCATTTCTGGATCTTCAGAGCAGGAACTCAAGGCTCCAGGGGCTATGCTGAGGTCACCAGGCCATGGTCGGTAGATACCATTTACGAACGCTTTGATGTTAAGTGCTATGTTACTGACAAACGGTGTGCATTACATACGTTAACACCGCAAAAACGGACCAGAATGGTTTCCATCCTCAGATCTGTGTGTGCTTTCTGCTCCTTTCATTTTCAATTTGCACTCTTGTTTTTAAAAGTCCACTGGGGCTTGCTCCATCTCAGCATTTGGTTTCTTTCTTTGTCCTCCTACTGCAATCTGTTACCGCTTGTTATCTAGCATTATCCCTTTATTTATTCCTTTATGTGGTCTTGCATGGTTGCTGCTGCCACTAGGAACAAACTGCCTGCCTCCAAAGGCATATCTTTTTTATTTAATTTTTTTAAAATTCTCATTTTAAAACACATGTTTTCCCCGTATTTATGATGCAAAATTGTTCTGTCCCTCTCTGCTATGGGCCATGAAGAATGCTTGCTTTAATTTACCCTACATGCTGTGCTGTTGCATTCTTCTTGTCTGTAATTTATGCCACATACTGTGCACTCCCTTGTATTATACAACATAAAGTTGCCAGATGGGTGAGTGCAACGCATGCTTTAAAATGAAGTCTTTAAGGCAACTGCTTAATACAAAGCTGCGGAACAAGCCAACACCAAAAAGGAAAGAGCATTTGAAAATATACCCAAACAGGTCAGTAGTTACTATGTGGGACTAACGCTCTGAGGAACACTCGCTAATTAGCATATCATGCTATTAACTTTTCCTTGAGATTTATTTTTTCCTGCTTGCTTTTCATGGTGTACGATAGCAAAAGATGGAGCCAACAACAGAGATTTAATGGCAAAGAAGGAAGTTGTGTCCTAAACAAGGAGCAGCCACTTTTCAGAATGAACTGGTGCCCAGCGCTTGGAGATTTGCATGGCTGTGGTTAGTGGGTCAGTTTGGCACTGCACTTGGCCAGGCTGCAGGGGAATCTGTAGAAGATATTCAGCATATGGGGGTTTTGTTGCTCTGGATCTTTTCCTTTCCTTTCCTAGCAAAGGCCATGCTGTATGTTCCTAGGGTTTATTTTACTCTGGGTGGGCTAGAAAACTGAAGAGCTCTAGCTCTTAGCTAGCACAAATCTACGCATTGCGTGCTTCCTGGGACACATGTTGTCGTAGCAGCTGCATAGTCCTCATTTTCCACCCCCCTGTCCCATTAACGGGAGGGCTACATCCAGCTGCTGACCTGCAAAATTTGCTCTGCTCTTGCTGCCCAAGACCACGCTACGCAAGACTTGGCTACACCACTGCAGTGCACGCAGTCTGGCTGGGCTTCGAGAAAGCTGGGGTGGTCATAGAGGGGTCCTGCACTAACCAGCCCTATCGCCCACCTTGGGATTCCACGTGTGCTTGTCCAATACTTCGTCAGGGAAACAGGGATATCCTGGGTGAAATCTTGGCTCTGTAGAAGTTGACAGAAACTCTGCAAGCATTGGCTGTGAAGTAAGACTTTTTCCCTGCTGATGTGCTCAGGGTGGCTGCGATCGCTGACACCAGCAAGAAGCAAGGTGGCTTGCTCAGCCAGTGCCTCAGCAGAAGGAAAGGCTGGGAGTAACCATGCATTTCAGGTGGGCTATTGGAAACCAGGCTGAGATTGCTAAACAGATGGTGTCACACTGAGCTTCAGCACCACCACTCCCTGCGATGAGTGTTTTCAAAGAAAAACGTGAGGACGGGGAGAAAAATATGTTAGAGTGTGACAAAATCCTACTGTGTCATGGGAGGACCAGTGGGAGGAAGGGAGATGTGGAAAGAATCTATCATCTACATAGTAAAATGAAGGGATAGCACATCTATGCTAGCTAGCACTGGTAACAGCTGCAGTGAAGATGTACTAGGCTTTTAATACACCGTTCACAATAAAAATGCAAGTTCTCATCATTATACTCTGGTGGTGGCCTGTCCTGAAGCCTGCATGGCCTCATCTTGATGCTCTTGCAACTTGGGGTAGCTAGCTCGAGCTAAAATGTCCGTGCCAGTGTACACTGCAGCAACACCTTAGCAGGCAAGGTGCCAGACAGAGCAAGAACGAGAAATTGCCAAGAGGAGTTGGATTCTCTAAATGTAGACAAAAATTCAGCTGTGAGCTCACAGCTGAGAAGTGAAGATGCAGGACCATGATTTGTCTGCCTTACCTGTCCCCTCTGAAGCTGATAAATGGACCTATTGCATCACCCATAGCTAGACTTTGTTTTTCAAATGGTCCCTGCTGTCCCACCTGCTGTAGCCTTAATTGCTTTAATTATGAAATTGGCACCAGAAAGACAAGGAATGAAAAATAATCGTATTGCTCATGTTAAGAGAGCAAGTCTAGCAGAATGGGGTAAGGTTGGTGCTGCAAACACCTTTTGTGCTCTCCTACACAGAGTGACATATATGCAGTATCTTCTAAGGACACAAAGGTGCTTGGACAGACTTCAAGACCATTTGATTACCATTTGCATTCAAATGTTTAAATTGTAAGTCATAGACCAGAGCTCACTAACATGGTTATTTGGCATTTCAAGGTTCCTTCTCAATTTTGTTTCACCACTCTGAATGGTGATGGATTATGATTTTGCTGCATATTATTTTAAAAAAAACATGAAGATCTTTTCTCTGATACAATGCATTTCCTATTGACCCTAAATTGGTAGTGCAATGGAACCGATAAATACATTTCACAATTAGTTTAACATGCCTTTAAACAATCAGGTTAAAGGCCTGAGAGTAGGTAAGAAGAACATCTAAAATACCTGCTGATAGTTTTCCTTTATTTTCTATTAGACTTGACTTTTTAATAATCAACCCATTTCTCCCGTGCATGCTCATGTACTTGAGTAAGTTGGACACAATCCAGGCATTGATTGACTGTGCCTTGCAGGTTTTGCTAAGTTTCTTTTTCTTCTAGAGCAAAAAGAAACTCAAGAAAGAGAAACTTAGTGCAATAGTGCCTGAAAAAAAGTATTACATCACAGGGCCTGAAAATAACTAATATGTGCCTGTTTGTCATGGGTATATTTCCCCTTTCTGTATGACAGCCATTAGATGAGATGTGTCAGTGCAGCCAGTACAGTAGCTTCTTCTCTAAGGATATATATTCAGGTTTATATACATATATTTAACTTATTTAACTCCTGTTCAGGGCTTAGTCTCCGTTGGTACCTAACTTTTGGTTGCAACTCAATCCTGTTATTTGGGAATCGGATGCCACTGGACTGATTTATTAGTGAACCTCTCACACTAGTCGCACAGCACAGTGTTTCAAGAGTAAGAAATCAGAGCAGTTGTTTGCCAGTTCCCAAATTTAAAATCTCATTTTCTGAGCTTTTCTATACTACTTTCTTTACTGCCTATGACAGTCAAAAACTCTGTCCTGGGTCAGATGCTCCTGAATTGGATGACCATGCTGGAAGATCCCGGACACTCAAGGAACAGAGAGGACAGAGCCTTCTCTTTGGAGCTGTTGGCTCCCTTCATGAGGCCTGCTCTGACATCTCATGCAATGTTTTGCTTCTCTGTTGTAATGGTCTGAGAACAATGTATCTCCTTCAACCTTTTCATTCTTTTGGTTTGCGTGTTTGCAGTGTCATCGAGAAGGATTGAGGCCGATATGTTAATTTTCATGCCAGTAGGATATAGTTTTCAAGAGAGAAATCTGTCATATGGTGAGAGAAGGGAGGACGCATCCTGGCTTATTCAAGATGAAAAACTTGTGCTTACATGACTAAGACTTAGTCACGTACCTGGGACAGGGTTCTGTGTTGGCCTTAAAATTGATATAAAGGGAACATCCTTAGTTTTGGCAGGAGTGTGATTTCAGTGCATTTTTCAGGGATGAAACTCAGAAGAACAGAGAAGGTCAGTTTAACCTTGTGGTTGTGGTTACGAATGAGCAAGGAAGTTTAAATTACACTGGAGGACAGCTCCTTTAGTCACAGGAGCCCGTAGTGCACTCTACAGCCTTTATAAATAAATACGAGCACTTTGTGTTTTTACAGCAATAAGCAAACTGCTAAGACACAATGACTAGGTTGTTCTTATTTAGCTTTGCTGATGGTAAAGTTCCTTATTGGTTGCTCAAGATTACAGCTACGGAGCAGCCTATAAACAGAACAACCATGCATTTTTCACAAGTGTAAAATACAGTAGTTGTTCAGCAGAGCTCTCTCCTGCTTCCCCATCATTTTAAATGATAAGCATCAAGCAAAAGAAAAAGAGCTAATTACATTTGTGTTTAATCAATCCAACAGCTCATTCCAAATCTGATGGATCATTTCACACGTCTGGCTGAATTCACAAAAAAAACCTGGTTTCTTTCATAAGCAACTCATACATCATGCACAGGATTGCTCGGACATTGATCTCTGCAGTTCTTCCTGAGAACTTCTCTATTTCAGACACGTGAACGCTGATGGCCAAGATTCCTTGCTGCACTGCTCCTGGTTCACCTTGGGATCAGCTGCACTTTTGATTATTCCTGGTCTTTTCAAAACCTCTCTTGTACCTCAGTCGACACTGCAGTTCTGTCTCACGACGTGCCTGCTCGCAGAAACCTCCAAATGTGGTTTAGAGCTCCTCCTTGCCACTCATGTGCCCTGGTGTTTTGGTGGCCGTTGCTGGTTGACTGTACGTGCTTGCTCAGCGGCACTGGGCCCATCCCAACCTCCCCGGGTTCCTCAATCAACTTTTTCTAAATTGTTCCAGGAGTGGCGGCCTTTCACTGACTCACCGAAGCCCTGTTAACTGAATAAGATGAGATGTCCCACTGCTTTACCTGGCATCTGCTTTCATCAAGTAATATTAAAGTTTTCATTAACAATATAAGTAAATAAAAGCCTGAAGTCAGTAACGCTCCTACTGATTTATGTCACCAGTTGTAAGAAAGATACGAATCAGACTTTTAATTTTTATTAGCCAGGTGATTAAGTACCAGATGACTCTGGGAGTGAGAGCAGATGCCCAAGATACATTTTCCAAAACTTATGTAGAACATGCACTCCTGTTTCAAATGGCACCTCATATTAGGTGGCATTTACAAAAACAGGTAACTGTACAATGTTGAAATGATGGGGCAGCAAAAAAGGCTTTTTGTGAAGAGAAGCTGCACTTCAGGCGTATTCTCATTATTACTTAAACCTGGAGTCAACCAAAAGGGAAAACTCTCGTTGCCAACTGTGACAGACTGCAGCACTGCACTAACAGGAAAGCTATTTTAGTTCTGAATTGGGAACTGGATTACTTATTCAAACAGTAGTTTTCAAAACTGCAAAACCATGTTCTTGTTCCCTTTGCAGCATGTTCCCAACTGGATCCTTTTCACTGCACAGTTTCAAAGGATTGTGCCTTTGCTATACGCACACACACAGCACCTTGGTTTCTGAAACTGGGTTCCCCCAGTTTCTGGCTGGTTTGAACAACCATGACTTGTTTCCCATACACCTATTTCAGTAACATCCCAGCAGCTGACAGCAGGCAGCTCGGGCTGGGCTTCACATCAGCCTTCAGAACAGCTGCTGGGAAAACGACAGTATTTCTGAGCTAAAGATGGGTACGCGTGCCATGGATATTACAGTTTAGGTTCATGCTACTGCCCTACGGATACCTGCAGTGATTTGCATGCGCTTTGGGTTTCGTTCCTGGGTGTGCTAAAGTCATAGGGAGTTGTGCTACCAACTTCCTAACGAGTGCTGTGTCTTTAATTGCCAGTAAAGATATCCCTCCTTTTGTGGAGAATGCAAGTATTCTGCTGCTGAAGAAAATCCTTTTACTAAAGGAAATAAACACAAAAAAATGCAATAGCACATAAGATAATCAATAGAAAAATACCTCCTGAGGTATCTCAGTGTGAGGGTAGGGAGACTGAGTCTTCTTTAAACCTCTCAGATGGGAAGGCCAGCCAGCCAGTTCTTCCCAACTGCCAGAGAGCTGTAGGTGCTTTCCCTCCGTAGGGACGATATATTCTCTCACATCAAGAGAAATGTGATCGTGCCCTTGAAGAGCAATAGAAGAAATTCCACCCATGCTTCACAACAGACTCCAGTAAAGGCTGCTGTCATGTGAATTTCAGTATCTCTAGGACAATCGATGCTGAACCCGGCCAGCCTCAGTATCATGAAGTTTGCCTGCTTGAGGGGTCCACAGAAGCCGATCCAAAGCTCTCATCAGCCTCCCGCTGCCCTGCCTTGTGAGCGCGATCCTTGGGGGAAAGTTCTGCCGCACTTAAGTGAAACTCAACTTGCACATTACTTGTTCAGACAAGCTATGAGTACATATGACTCATCATTTCCCTACTTTGTTTTGCCTGTTAAGCAGCCATCAGCATTTACATCACAATTGATCATAAAAGAGCAAAAACGATGTAGCAGTTCCAGCCTCACCCCCTTGTGAGTTACTACAGGAAATTTGCAGTCCTCCCCCGAACTCTCCACCTTAATGCCCTCACTTTGAATATTCAATGGAGAAAATATTCTCAGAGCTCTACATTTCTTCATATTTCTTGCCTGTGACTTTTTCTCCGTTCAGTGATATCCTTTGGCTTCCCAGTACTTACTCTCACAGTTTTGGGGGACAGCAAACATGATGATCTCTTGTGATGGCCAGACTAGCACAAACCAGAAAAAAAGAGTTTATCAAACTTCAACCAACCTAGATGGACACCTCAATGCACAAGCACAAAAGCTGTTTCTTGCTCCTTCAGGCTGACCCAAAAGCTCCAACTACAGCATCACGCTGTAGCCAGGCAGCACCATGATACAAAGATGGCACACTGAAGTGCTGCATCAAATCAGCTTTAACTGCAGCAGTTTACCTAGGTCAGCTACATAACCCTGGGTGCATTTCACCTTGGCTTTGTCCTGTCTGCTAGAACCATCCTGCCTGGCAAACTGCAGCCACAGCACCGCAAGGCCATGATAAGGCTGAGCTATATGGCGTGCTGCTAGAGCTGCCCCTGCAGAATGCTCTGCCCTCCCCGGGGAGTGCAGACTGCCATTGCTCTACTCTTTTTTGGAGAAGAAAGTTTCGCTGTCGAACACAACCTAAGCAATTTGGATGCAAACACAATCTGAAATGGCAGAAGGCAGGGTATGAGGGACTGATTTGCAACCGCAGCCCCAAGAGCTCTGTGCGCACTTCATGCTGTGCAGTCCAAAGGGTCCGACTGCAGCCTTTCAACATTGCAGCGATCTTTGCAAAAGTCTTGTCTCATGTCTTTGCCTCCCTACGCTTCTCAATACATTTTAAATAATAAGTTGTTATAATTTGAAGGCTTTTTGTTTGTTTGTTTCATGTCTCAGAAAGAAAAAAGGCTTGTTTGTAGTATACAAACCCAAGAGCTCAAAGCATGTTTTTTAAAAGTTTCACTTGAGAGAAAATCTTATGCTAAAGGGACTACAGATGCTGGGATTTTAAGGCACATACTTTACAGGACTTGAGTGCTAGCTATCCTGGGCAGATGTTCTTCAGCTTCATCCTGTCACATAGTACACATGCATTAGTGATAGCTGGATGGATAGCTATGTGCACACCCACATCCACACAAGTGGAGCACTGCACTTGATTTTTCTGAAAGCGCCCAATTTGTCAAGGAACCCGGAGAAGCAGACAGCAAGTGCCAGCATCTTGGTACAAACAGCAAGCAGCTGGGGAGGGAAAGAGAAATTCCAGTCATGAATGAGAAATCCCAGCAGCAGCTTCACTTTCTGTCTGATGACAATAAGTACCTTAAGAGTATCCCTGCATCAGGAAGGCACAAGAGACAGATTAGAAGGGGCAGAAAGCGTCAAACCTGAAAGTGGAGAAATAGATGTCATGGAAACGGGAGGTGTCTGGAAAGCATGTGATTTATAAATGATGTTCATTAAAGCCAGGTCTGAAGCAGGGTTTCAGTGGACTACAAGTCCCTGTGATGGTATGGATTGTATTGTAGTGCACGCCAACGTTAAAACTGTGACTCAGTAAACCTTGCTTGGTGGTTACCTGTTTTTGGAGGCTTCTACGGTTCTAGGACTGTCCATGCTCACCTCCTCCCTGCCTTCCACCCCAGCCACGAGCCAGCGCCCTTCTCCCAGAGTGGCAGGTTGGGGGGTTATCTCCCGAGCGTCCTCACAAGCCGCTCGCTCTGGTGCAGTACCAAAACTTCAGGGAGCTACTGAACAACGCAGAGGTGTAAATGAAATATGAAGAGCATGTCCTGGACTTTAGTGACTAGGAGCAATAGAATATTATAATGCTACTGGTAACAATGCATTTCTGCTGATGTGCTACTGTAATTTTTCCTAATTAAACAACACCATTTAATTAAATATGCAGAAAAGGCAATTCTCTCATCTTCCATCACAAATGATCACTGGCTGTACTGAATATCTTTTGGATAAAAGCCACCAAAAAAATAGAGAAAAAAATGTTTGTGTGTGGGCAAAGCTTTAATATTCCACCCCTGGTTTTGCTTCCTTTTTTTTTTTTCCTCTGAACAGCAAAAATTTAGCATTTTCTTTTTCTTTAAATAATCCTTCTTGCTGTTGGGACAACTCCCTTTTAAGGCCAGTTTTTTGCTCAGAGGGAATGTTGACTGCACTTATAAACACCCACTTCCTAGGGTTTATAATAGTAACAGCAACAAAACCTGAACTATAGTTTCAGCAACATGCGGCAAACACATTCAGGCTAAGGCTGGCCTACCAGCTTTTTCAGAAATGCTTCAGAAGTGTTGGCAAAGCCATCACCGTTTTATTTGCTATCCTCACAAAGTCACATCTTTAAAAGCCTCCTGTCTTTCTCCTTTCTTCTTTGAAAGTAGAACACTCTGCTTCTTCCAGCTCCAAAATGCAGTGAGAGTATTTGGATGGGGAAGTAAACACTGAAGCAAGAAAACGCTGCCCACTTTATAACTTAGGAATTTTAGGTGGGTGCAAACTGTGATCATGGAGAGAATTTCCAAGAACTACAGTGAAGACCAGATTTCACCATATGTGTTATTCTGCTCAAAATACCCACTTTAACTCCAGGGAAGGTTGCACAAAAGCCTAATGACTTTTCAGCTGTGCGACTGCCATCCCTAGTGTAACTTACTGTAATCTGATTAGTTAGCTTGGTATGTTAGAAGAAGATCTGGTGTAATAGGGCAAAAATAATTTCCACTTTGAAAGTATGCACTGTGGTTAAAAAAAAGTCTGAAAAGATTAGACATATGAACTACAACCTCCAGAAGTACCACCGACTTCCAAATACGCCCTGCACTAACATGCCATCAGCACTGAGCCAGGGAACGATACTGGTGTCTGATCTTTACTGGCATCACTGGTGACCACAGGTACCTCAGCATTTCCAGCCATGCGGGTTTGGAGTTGCTACCTTGTATTTAAGCTATTATTGCCTATGTGTTTGGTTTGTGTCACCTCTCCATATTTCACACCGTGACCCCCCCTTTGCCTGGAGCAGGATGTGTAACTTGTGCTCAGTACCAGCTGAGCAGGTCCTAAGGGCCTGATGCTGAACTTGTTCACGTGGCCATAAATTAGGAGCAACTCCACTGCTGGTGTGGTGACACCGAAACACGCAAGCCTGGACTTGGGTTCTTCATACCTATCGCATGGTTTCCACGCGGATGGCTGGGAGGCTAAACGTAAAATGATCCACCCCCACCCTCCTGGGGAAAAAAAAAAAGCAGCATCAAAAACCAAAACAAAACCCCAACACATGGAAACACATCAAAAAATGTGTAGGGATGGGGAGGGAGGGGGAATCCTTGCTGAAAACAAAACAATCTTGTGCCAAATGGGTTGTCATGGCTTTACTATAACATTCCCACAAAGAGGAACAGAATTTTCTTTATTGTGAAATCTTCGTTGTGAGCCTTGCTGCTCCTGGGAAAAGTCATATGTCAGAATAGAACAGTGTTTCCAAATATGACTAGTCTGAGCAGATAAACAATGAATGTCAACAGAGCATTCAAGGAAGTCTCTATCTGTGGTAAAATCCCTTTCTGAGGGAGTTTATATTCTTGTTCTGGTAGTACGACGCTTCATGAATACCTATAGAGGTGCTCACTTTTGTACAACAGACCCTATTAAACTCCAACTAGAGTTCCTGGGGTCACAGTTATGGGCAGCCAAAGCATCAGCTGTGGCTGAGAACATCCTGCAGCATTAACTGCTGAGTTCAAAACTTTATATTACATTTTCTCGAGACTCTGGTGCATAAGAAACTGACAACATTAATATGCTTCCTCACTTAGTTTTTTTAACTGACTAAAAACCTAATGAATTTTCAAATTCAGTCTCTTGTACCTCCCAGTTCTGGGGGGGGGTGTGTGTGTGTGTGTGTGTGTCATACTCCCACTTTGGTTGTTCTGGGACACAGGGTAGCAAAGTTCAGAGGACCATGAGGAAGCAGAAGGAAAGAAAGATTCCAGTCCCGTGCCTTCTCTCATTACAAACACTGTGACCAAGCTCATCTTGTCCGTCAGCAGAGGTGAAAACAAAATGTGCTGTTACAAGGAGGTCCTTGAGGAGCAAAACCATCGCAACAATCCTGCTCCCAGGGCTGCTGCATCCAATATGTCTTTATTGCAATGTGCCTAGCAGTCTTGCGGAGCAGGTTTTCTACACCAAGCCACCCTCTATTTCAGTCATGTATGCTTTGACCACCAAATCACAGTTGTGTTTCTACTCTTTGGATGTATGAACTTCCATTTCTTTGCAGCAGAGCAATGTTACTTTAATAAATGAATGCATCCCTCTGCTGACAAGCAGTCTAGAACTTTCTGGTCAGAGCAATCTGCAGGTAATAAATTTGGGTCTCCCACTTCCTTGGGTTATATTCTAATTTATATAGGCTGCGGCAGTAAAGGCAAGAACTCTCTCTTCTCATCAACATCCAAAGACTTCCAAAACTCAGATCCTCTCCTCTGTCTTCCCATTTCTCTTAAACACAGATAAAAATCTCACTTTCAGTCCTCTGCAGGTTTTGTAGAAGTGTCTTCCTTCCCTCAGGGCTGAGAAGCCACTCAAGAGACGCAGCAATTCAGAGAATTCCATTCAAACCTGATTTTCACTTGGGGAGGGAGGAGCGGGGAAAGGCTGGCCCTTAATTTCACTATGCCTCAACTCCCCATCCACAAAAGGGGGACATTACAGGGCAGATGAAGATCCTCCACGCTTAGAACATGTATTCTGGACAGCAACTTTCTTTTGTGGTCCCACAACACAGCAGAAGTTTGGATCCAAGAAAGCACATTAAATCACACTGTCCTTGTTGTTAGGGAAGAATTGAAGGGAGTTTGGCCACTGGAAGGGTTTTGTTTTTCGTAACACTATTAAACACAAAGAAACCCAGAAGCTTGGCAGCTTATTCCACCATGTAAATCCATGTCTTTCTAAATTACCAGAAAGTTCACTTGAGGTGAAAATCCTCTATGAAAATTTGGCTTCTGAAATGCCTTCTAACCAGTACCTCAAATTACTTTTTCACTGTTATCCACCATAGGTGAAGAAAAAAAATGGGGTACTTTGGGAATGGCACAAAAGTTTCAGGGGACTGATAACAAGAACAATGGGATATACACTGCATGATTAACGTCCTTTGTTGCCCTGGAAGTTCCTGTGGCTTCCATGTTGCTGCCAAACACAGCGACCATCCCAGGACTTCAATTGTATCTCTCTTACTGCGTCAGGTAAGCCACAGGCTGTTGACCAAGTGCGATTAAGTACCTACGCTAGTTTAGTTTAACAGCTTAATGTGCTTTAGCCTAAAAGCTGATAGCTCCATTTAGCAAGTGAGCAAACTCTGCACAAAAGAGCACCCAAAACATGTGACACAGCACGCCGGCATGAGCTGTGCCGATAGCCCAGAGCAGCTAAACATCTACAGACAGCAAAGTCACGCCCCTCGGGAAGCTGTCAGACCCAGGACTAGCCACGTGGCTGAAAGGATCGAGAACCTTCTGCAAAGCATGCAGACAGGCCACACAACTACAGGTACAACTTACTTTCACATCTTTATCTAGCTAATCTATCTATCTCTACGTAGATAGAGGGAGATATTAGGAAGGGTTATCGCAGTTCTTAGTCCTACAGCTCACGAATCAGTTCTGTGGTAACCATGACAAACACCACACCGTGCTTTGCAGCAGTTGTCTGGGCTTACAAAAGCAGACAAAAGGTAGTGGCAGGTTTGTTTACTTTTACATTCATTCATTTTTTCTTATTGGAAAGGCTGCAGCTACAAAGTTATCCAGAGTTATCTCAGTGCTCCACGTAAGTCTGCAAGACACTCTTCCGCGTGTGTAGCGCTCAAGTGAACTTCATGAAACAGAAGGTACATTCAAGGAAAGTAACGGCAGCTCCTGGACTTGGCATACATGATGCCCTGTTCAGGTGCCAATACTCCTCTCAAAATGGGCAGAGCTCACCTACCTGGACTATACAACCAACCAGGGAACAAGCACAGGAAAACAGAGGAAGAAAAATACCCCAAGTGTCTGGTTGAGCACATATGCCTAGTGGAACAGTATCTTGACTTTCTAGAGATGGAGGAAGGGAAGGTATAGATCCTTCCTCCTATGAGGTAAAACAAACTAAAAGGGAAATTTTCCTACACTCTTCATCAACCCTTCGCTGTACATCTTTCCAATGCTCATCCCCCCCTAAAATCCTCAGCACCTAGCCGTTCAGGTATTGGCTGGGCAGCCTTGGGGCACAGGAAAACTACCTAGCTAATGATTCAGCCCAGGTCCCTTCAGAACTCTGCACATTAAATAAAACTAAACTTTAAAGAGATACATTAGCACCATAATGAACAAATTGATACAATAAGTGTGCCTCCTGCAATTTACTTCTCTTTCCAGAATTATCATGCAAGTTTTTCAGAAGATACTGTTTTCCTGTAGCTAAAAGGGCTCAGAGATTCACCATATTAGTGATTCTGCAAGTGTCTTCAGCTGGGAGAATTAACACCTACAGCAGACAACATGATTGACTTGAATCACAGCACCACTACCTTTCAGGAGCTTGACAGACACTAATTTTGGAAAGGTGTTTTGCATGGAAGACTGGCATTCAGAGCACATGGAAGATGGAGTATGTGCAGGTGTTACTTAGCAACCTACAGAACCAAATTTAAGAGTAGCTAGAAAAATTACCAACTTAAAAGGATAAAGTTTGTTAACGTGTAGGAGCAGCAACTGTTCTTGAAAACCTCCAAACTAAAACTCTCTGCCGTATACATAGACAGCCACTATCATACTAGCCAAGTAATGGTGTGCCACTTCCCTAAAATTAAGAGCAGTCCTCTTGTCTCCTAAGAGGTTCAGTTCAGCATCTTCTTTGAGCTACCACTACAAGCTCTAAGCCACACAGCAAGAGAAAAATGTCAATATTAAACTGGATCTCAAGGCTTTTCAGTTTTGGTCAAGTGCTTTTATGAGTAGCTGGCTAGCCACAGACAGGATAAATTCACAAGTTGTGGGGCTCTCCAGTGCCAAGGACCACTTGAGCTCAACACCTCTTTAGTGGAGCTTTTGCATATACCCACAATCAAGGTCTAGTTTTCCAGTTTATTGCAAAACCCAACATGTCCCAGTGCAAACAAGCCCATGGCAGACAGGATCTACGAATGCTGTAGCACTGCGTGTAAGCGCTTCTATGCTACAGGACTTGTGTTATGGCCCAATGGGAAAGGCCCAGAGAGACATAATACAGAGGTTCCAGGGCTGTCCGTCTTGCCTGAAACATCAGTTCAGAAAAGCAATTTTCACTATTAACTCAGAGGGGTATTTACAGAGTAAAAATGCACAAGCACATCAACATCATTTAAGTCAGACACCAAAGTAAATTGTTAAGAGGGTACTTCTGGTGAGGAGTCCCAGGTGTGTTTATGCCTTTGGAAAACTGCTTGTGCATGCTGAGGGAAAGAAAAGGTGCCTGCTGGAAGGTTTTCTAGACACCGCTCCAAAACCCTCAACACCTTCCTTCTGCTCCGACCTTCCATAGGTACCTCCTCAGGGAATTCTTTTGTGGTGAGCAGAGCTGGGAAGAGAGCCACAGCCCAGTCAGGCCCCATCAACCAAACCGTCCCAGAAAGCAGTTGTGCATAAGACACAGAATCTGCTGTTATTCACAACAGCAACAGAGGCCCAAATTATAGAAAGTTTCTGTAGTTTAATTACAAGCCACCAACCCAATGGATAGAGCTCTCCCATTAGGAATGACTGTTCACACTTTCAGGCAACTAAAGCAACCCATTCACTACTCTGTTCTATTTAAAGTATGGTTAGGTTTTTTGGTCGCCTCCCCACCGCCATTAAAACATTAGCAAACATTGAATTTGTTGTTGCCGTTTCAGCTACTTAGTGACTCCAGGGGTGTTTTTTGAAGAAACTCATAGAATGTATTGGCCACTACCATGTACTAATACGGCAGCACGTGCTTTAAGTCCATCAAGGTTGGAGTAGATGCATCCTCTCAGTTCTCTGAATCTTGATTGGCATACAAAGAAAAAACACAGCCAAGAAAATACAGCTTGGAGTTCACAGAGTTATTCATCACAGAGTAGAGAAATAGTAGGCAATGAAGCTTTCCTTGTAGTCCTCTGGAGCCAGAAAGTAAAAATATTGTTCTTTCTGGTATTAAGATTTCAACAGAAATTCAAGTCAATTCTAAGACAGTCAGAGGACCGGAAGAAATGTCAGTGTGGGAAGGTATTACCTAAACTGAGACACAACAGAAAATACAAAATTATGGAAGAGCTATGATCTTCTCCGACCTACTAGTTCAAACAGATCCAGCTGCCACTCTTGCCTTAGTTCCCATTATTTGCTTCGCGAACTGTGCGGGAAAGAAAAAAAACCCATCAAGTCTGAATACCAAACTCCAAGCTCCACCTTTTGGAGAAGGGATATAGCCGAGTTGTGTTCTCACCATTTACTGCCTTGACCTGGCTTCAGAGATGCTGCGATGAGAGGGACAGTTCTGGCCAGGCAAGAGCCTTGGTCTCACTTTCCCTGCTGAGAAACAGCATGCACCCTAGTCAGTCCTCACACTCGTGAGCATCACAGCGCAGTAGGACCATAACAGTATGGCCAAGGTTACTGTTGGGAGCAAAAGCTCAAAGAAAATGGAAACTCTGAGAACGCCACTAAGGTTGAACATGTGGAAAACGTTATGTCCCAGGATCCAGCCTCTTTCATTGAAGCTGAAGGAGGACTTCAGGCCGCTGTTAGCAGCAGCCTCATCAGGAGTAGTAATGGTACCTCGGCAGGGGAGAGGAAGGGATAGGCATTTATATATGCCAATTTCACTGAAATCCATACAGAAGAGAAGGAAAAACAAACCAAAAAAATAAATATCACAGTAGGAAGAGTAAACACTTTTACATGCTTGCATTAGCTATGCTAGGCACTGAAAATAAAGCAAGAACCTCAGAATAAGGTAACAGACAGGAGGGCTTTTTTTTTTTTTAAAAAAAGGTGTCTCTATAGAAAAGCAAGTAGCATGACAGAAAAATAAGAGGAACCAGAAGTACCTGCCCACAAAGGGGATTTCAACATCGTAAGTTTAACTGAAACACAGTGGGGAAGTGAAACTGAATAGGAGAGGGGCTTGGTGTTAAACATTAGGCTGATCTGCTTTTGGATTGCTTTATGGTGCTTGCTACATAAACAATTGGGGCAGCCATACCTTATTCTGATATGAATTCTTAAAAGCTGAGTTGAACAACTATAAACACAGGAACAAAGCAATGCTATAAAAACTGCTGACATCTTAATACTGTTGAGGCTAAATGAGCCACAGAAACATCGCAGAGTAATATGTTGCCATTTTTATGACTATTGTGCATATGCTGGTCAAGACTCAGGAGGCTATATGGAATGAAATATCAGTAACAGCATTGATAAAGCGAAGTGCCAGTTAATTTAAGAAAAAGACTCAGCTATATCTATGTCTTCACCAATTTTGCAAAGTCAGAGACTTAGATGCCAACATACTGGCATTGGGGAAAACAACATATAAAGCAAAGGACAAACAATTGTTCAACCTTAACAAGCAGCTTTCAAAGCTATATAGACAATCCACAGTTATTTCAAAGAGTGATTATTTGTGCCAACTATTGTCTGCAGGCAACTGTCTGTACATTTTTACTTAACTGTAGAAATGTGTAAGTGAATGCATATTTCTTGAGCAGTCAGGCTGATGCAAGTATTGAGATGCTGTCTAAACTAGACATTGTAATGAACAGCTTTATAGTCCCCAGGTCCTAGAGGATTTGGTGCAAACCCAGTTTGATACACTAAACAGGAAAAAGACACACAGCTTTTTGCATGAAAAGTTTTATTTAACAAAAGCACAGTTTTTAATAGCAGCACTCACTTAGGAACCCTTCTGCCTACTGACGCGTTGCCCTTCAAGACTAAGGGTTCTGGATGCCTGCTGATCTAAACCCACCCATGTATATATATAGTCCAACAGACAAAACAGGCAAGCTTAGCCAAATCATATGTTCCTTCATTCCCAATTTCCATGATGAAAGTGCAAATGGCATGGAGCTTGCCAACAAAGGGTTAATAGTACAGACATCCACTGCACAAGCTTCCCCATTTACTACTGTGACTGTAGTCCAGGCCTGAGGACAACAGTCCCCTCCTATACCAGGACTAATGTTCTCAAATTGAAACTGCCCGTTTTGTCACCTCGTGGCTGGATACAGTGCACAAATGAAGCACACCAGGTTTGGTGCCGCTCAAGAAACAAGAGATCCAGCTGGCGTCAGCACACAAGACATTATCTTATTCCTCCCCAATTACTTCTAGGCACTTTTTGTGTATAAGCCGTGCTATGTGCAGCACACGCTTAAAAAAAAAAAAAAAAGAGAAAAAAGTCAGATCTATAAATAGCTCCTCACTACTCCCTTCTCCAAAAAGAATTCCCTAACTGTACAGCACACACATATATAGCTCTCCATCTGAAGTAAAAAAAAAAAAAAAAAAAAGAGCAAAGCACCATTACCAAGGCAAACTAATGGTTACACAGGCAGCAGGCATTAGCTTCTGCCTGACAGCTACTCATGCTCAGGTGTCTGAACACTTCAATCCCTTGACCATTTTTTTTTTTTTTTCCTTAACTAGTTTCAGATCTACCTTGGCTCCAAGCTCTCTAGTTGACACCAGCTGGATCCCTTGTGTGATAACAGAGGGGGAGGCAGCAACTGGGCATCAATGGCATTGTCTTCCTCAGAGATATAAGGAAAGTAACTTGACCAAAACAAAACAAAAAAGGTGTAGACAACCCTCCACTTCGCATTTCCAGGCAGCTGGAAACCCAGCAGACAATGTAGCTGTTGCTTAACAAACACAGAAATCTACATTGTATGCCAGGTTCATGCCCCAAACCTGGACAGTCTTCCCAAACAACCGACAAAAACCAGCTGTGCACTTCACAGTACGTTTCCTCCCCTAACGTGTGGTAGTCATCCGATCAGCCAAGGTGCCTGTTTCAATACCTATCCCTTTGCAGGGGAGGTTAAAGATTCTTCATTGAAAAGAGTGAAGTCCAACTATCTTCCTTGACCAAATTTGCAAACATTCTCATCAGTTTTGACTACTGCAAGCCCCAAGACTGGGCTACAGAAAAGACTGTTGCTTTCCAATACACAACATCCAGGTATTTAATCTGATTGATTCCTACAGTGAAGTAGATCCAACAGATATCCAATCCTTTATTTGGGGCCACACCTCAGACGTTAACTTGTTAGCACTGTGAACTTGCTCTGCACCCAGGAGAGAAGATAAAAATCCAACAAAAAGTCTAGATCGAAGATATGAGATGTCATCAGAGACCCAGTAGCCAGATGTAGCTGCTGATTGTAAAGACAGAATCTACACTGACTACTGAGCGACTGATGGGCAACTACAGGTTCTGGGTCGACTGATCCACAGCATTAATCCGACATGACCTGCAGAAACAATTAAAAAAACAGAAATCAGTATATGAAACAGTTCTGTAGATAAGCCTTCTTAAAGAAAGAATTTTCTACAGTTGGTATTACACAGATCTCTTGTAAACGGTAAACAGAAAAGTGTGGTGCCAGAAGAGAGTCACCTCAGGCATGCAGTCATTAGCTTTTGTAATTAACAAGTTCTCACAGTGTTCCTGTATCTCTATTCTGAAATAACCTGTTTCACCCCCATGTATTACTAAAGACCTGCTCCCAAAAGCAGATAATAAATGCTCACAAATGTGAAGTAGAATAATAACAGAGCCAAAGTCACCTTAAGTTTCTCCTTAATCCTCAAACAATATTGTACAAGCAGCTGTGAATTATTCAGAAACAGGCTGTTCTTACCCTGTCAGGAAGGGCATTCAGTAAATAAATGTAAACTTAAAGGCACAGAGGTAATCCTGAAGTAGGGAAACGTATCCCACGTTGCGATGAGAAAAAGTACAATTCCTACATAATTTAGCAGAGAGGAGGAGGGGGGCTGCTTAGAGTTAACTTCTATTAGAAATCAGTGCAGCATTTCGAGTCTTTGCATAAAAACTCCCATTCAGGGCAATATGAAATCCTTTCATCTCTGGTGTCAATAAAGGAATCCCAGCTCCTCTACCAGCTCAAGAACTGCTATAGCATAGTGCAGCACATCTCAGAAAAACCCCAGTGGATAAATGCCTAGCTTGGTCTTTGATGGCGACTGAAATATACTCTAGGAAGCTCCTTGAAGTCTTTGAGTAAGAGTTAAGGTTTTATATTGCAAGAAATGTCAGTATCAATAAAGACAAACAAAAAAATGGCCATCAAGTTAGAACTGCTCATCAAGTATTTATTTGGGAACTTAAGCTTTAGTGACAGAGTATTTTAACACTGGCACTGGCCTGACAAGTGTTTTTTTTTTTTTTTTTTAAACACAGAACCATAACTGACTGTAAGAGAATTTTTATGTATTTTTAATAATTTATTTTTTAGAGCAG
This sequence comes from Rissa tridactyla, assembly GCF_028500815.1. Classification (NCBI taxonomy): domain Eukaryota; kingdom Metazoa; phylum Chordata; class Aves; order Charadriiformes; family Laridae; genus Rissa; species Rissa tridactyla. Next base: position 98,032,662 of record NC_071466.1, read on the forward strand.
TTTTACCGCTAATGTTTGACTAGGTTATAGCAATAATATCAGTGATTAAAGACTGGTCTATTGGAACAGCAATAACTGGAACAGCTTGCTATCAAATACTTCTGGAAAAGAGTGGTTGCTGTTACGCCCCCATTGTAAGAGAAGCACAAGAGGTGCATGCATGCCCTGCTGAACTTTTCCACAATACACCTTCACAAACAGCATTAATTAAGCATGAATCAACATTATTTAATCCCTATACAGTACCTATGCTAACCTCTGGAGCTTGCATAACTGACAAAAGTTTGCCAGGAATAAGTACATAACGCTGAAGCACAAGAGCGGCAGCACTGAAGCTGGGAAACAAATACTCTGCGTTTCTTTGCTGGAGAACTCAAGTCAATGATTCGCGCAATTCATTTACTGCAACTTGTCCATTTCTCCCTCCTTTTGTAGGCAACACTTTTACACTTCCCCGGCTTCAATCCTTCTCAAGACAAGCCAACGTAACCCTCTCCCGTATTGCCACCATCCCCAACCTCAGAGCAAGCAGCACGCCCAGCTAGAGCCTAGCAGCATGCAGAGGCAAGGGTCATCCCACCCTGTCCCATATGGGGACAGAGCTCTTCCACCACAGGCACTTCTGGCTTGTGGCCACTCGGCAAAGTCAGAGGGAATATCTCCCCTCCGATCCTCAGTCAAGCAGGCTCTGGAATAAGCTAGAGAAAGCATGGTCACCGCGTCTTCGAGGAGAGGCCAAGAGGCTCAGACAGCAGATACAAGACTCTTGGTGTTACAAATGTATTTTTTTTAATTAGAATTTTAATGAAAACACTTTTGATTTATTACATTATTAACTATTCAGGCATTTGTGAGTTTTAGCTGGCCCCTTGCAACTCTAAGAGGAGCAAGTGAAGTGAGGGGAGAAGCAGAGCTTGGAGTCCAGCTACGCTGAGGGGCAGCCCCCGAGCCCCATTTCCTAACCACCCCCAGACCACTGGAGTAGTGGGTGTGTTTGTGCACCTACTGTAGGGAAAGGTTAGAAGGCCGAGGGTTTGTCACTTCAAGTTCAGAGCTGGTTTGTGGACACCTCAGAGATGCAGGAGCTCTTTGCATGTACGTAACATGAAGCCTCAAGATGGACCAATAAGCCTGGGGCCATGGATCCTCAGAGCCCGTTGAGCCTGGGTGTCATATTTATGCAAATAGGAGCCTTACTGCTCCATAAAAGCAAGAAATACCAAGTTACTCAGAAAAATCTACCCACCATCTGTCATCTATAAAACTAACAGGTGAAGCTTTTGACGCTGGTGAACTGTACTAATATGAAGGTTTATTGCCAAAAGTGCAAGAGGCAACTGAGCCCATCACCAGGTCAAGTAAAAATTAGAGAAAACCTACTGGATGTCTGGTGTGCATCAAATACAAAGGCAGGTGACTGGAACCCTTATGAATCACCTCCTAACAGACTCCTACCTTTACCTGCTGAATCAAGATACATTTAATATGATTAAATGATCTTTAAGGAGATCAATCAAGGCAAGAAAGGTAACTGATATATATACCACCATACTTTTCCCAGTTTGAATAAAGCCAATAACTCATTTTTTTAATCAAAGGCTTAGCTGTTGAATTGACAGGAAAGAGAACAAACAGGTCCTCATCAAGCAGCTTCTCTGTGGGAGAGAGTCACGTCATGGGCTAATATGTTATAAGAACAGGGATGGCACTGACAAGCATTAAACTCCGTAATGAAAAGGGAGAAAAGCTATTCAGTACAAGGTGGGGCAGGAATATGGGAAACACTAATTACTCGGGTTTGAATAGCAGCTCTTCCCATGAAGTTATTGAATTTGGCAAATTTTTTTTCTGGTCAGCACTGCCACAGGTGTCAAATGAACTGAACACACACGCACAAAAAAAGGTGCCATTTTACTAGTTTGCTTAGAATCTGTAATTGTGATATTTATAAGCAGGGCAGGGGGGTGCTTTCAATAAAGAAGTCATTACCTGGATGTTGGCTTCAGTAACTTCCCAAACAGAAAGCAAGCCAGCATCTCAGCATTCAGAGCTGACAGTTTCACTGAGATTTAATAGAGCCATCACCAGGGACAGCCAAAACGCTTGTATTTCAGTGCACTGGCACTGCAATTGAAGAAATATTTCTCCATGCTTAATGCACAATACAATGGAATTTCAGAATTTACCAAGCATGCCAAGAACTTCTAATTACCTAATATGAACTTAGGCAAAGAGCCATTATGTCTTAAGTTCTGAATTCAGTAAAACAGATCAGTGCATTGTTTCAACTGAGTAGGCATACACTTTATAAAGGAAATGCATAATTGTGGAGTTCAGCTATGCGTTGCAATACGTGCTACTTAATGAAATGGGAAAGTTAACCAAGGCACTAACTTTTTTTTTTTTAAAGCCCACAGTAATGATACAGAATGCGAAACCAACATTAAATACAGGTGTCTAATTAAAACACATTCTTACGCACATGAATTCCCCTGCAGTTACATAATTACGCCAGAGCCAGGATATCTCTGCAGCAAAGCGTGTTTTCAGTGATCCCAGCTCCCGCATACCTCAGACCCTGTGACTGTAGTGGTCAAACCCATTCAGACCAGCTGATGGTCACTTGACTCTCCGCACTATTTATACATTGCTCCATTAAGTGAAGCTTCTGATTGGGCTGAATAGATTTAAGAAAATCCTGCCCAAGACTTTTTTTAAATTGCTTTGCCAGAGAACACTAGTATGAGCAAGCCTAGGGAGGTATAGAGTTGGCACAGCCTTCTAAAACACCTTCCTAAAGGCAAAACCACTTGCATTCTCAGGGGCCAACTAACTGGCTTGTTTTTAAAACTTAATTGCTGATAAACGCAAACACAGTTACTTTTAACCAGAATCTATTTTTGAGTTGACTTCACAGACACGGTCTCTGAAGGATTTGATACAAATAGATAAGAAACTGCCTTAGTGGTAAAAACCCATAAAGGGTGCTGTAAATAATTATTTATTCTAGCATGCAAAAAAACCCCTACAGATCAACTAAAAATCGGTTACATAGGCATAAATAAAATAGGTTGGATATGGACTTAAGCAAACCGCTCACTAAAAGTGATGGAATAACGAATAACTGAGCCTACAACTTTGAAGAGTGGCACAAAGCTTCCATGGAAGGGCGTAAGCATGAGTTACGGTTCCTAAGCTAGAGGCTGCTGTATGCTGAGAAGTACTGAACCTGCTTTCTGTAACACCTGAATCAGGACCACACCATTCTGAAAGGGTGTAGCATTCAGTTGCCAGCTATTATTAGTAAGTGCTCACACCCCAGCGCGTTGTAACTGTCCACTGGATGGTAATATAAGGTGAGAAACTGAATTAACTTATTCACAATTTTATGAGCAGTAATTTTATATGAAGATGGCAAACAGCGCCAGTTACGTTTCTGTTTAGGCCCGCGGTGTTGAACAAACACCTTGCCAGAGGATTCCAGCTCAGTTCTTTACAAGACGTATGGAAGGTAGCTTTCTGCACACTAATGGTATTACAGAAACACCTACAGCTAAGATCTGCTCGCGTGGACACAAACCCAGTGTTTTTAAGCATAAGGCAGGGTTACAGTGCAGGAGATTGCCAAAGCAGAAAAAGAGGTGGGAAAAGAAAGTGGAAAAAAAACACACTCCCTCCTCCTCCCCCCCAACCTGTGTGCCCCTGGGTCCCTCTCTTGAAGCCGGGCAGGAGTCACAGACTGTTGGCAGCCCCCGTGCCCATGCGAGGGTTTGCCAGACCTACTGCGCAGGGGTATTACTGGCATACGTCAGGGTACAGTGCTTATATGGAAGAGTCCCACCCAGCCATTTAAGAGGTTGGTGCTCACAGCATATCGACTTTGTCGTAATAAGGATGCTAAGCAAGACTCAACAAGCGTCAAAAAATTATTTTATCAGATCTTTAGCTAGCTTAATTTTCTTTTTCTAAACAGGATGCACCTTGCAACAGCACACCCCCAGTATGCCAAATATTAACAGTTTGACTAGCAATCCAACTGAAACATGAGCAGAAAATAAATGGGTTAAGCATGAAATATTGCATTTTTAGTGCAGATATGATTCAGATGAGATTAAAACTAAATTCTGATGCTGGCTGAAGTTACTCAAACAAGCTTCTCTCAACACCCCTACAGCACATAGCCTTTGATGGTCAGGCTCTGAAAGACCTACTACGTCCTTGCTATGCAATTCGATTCAAGTTACCATGCAGCTCAAGCTTGCATAGTACCCACTCTGTATGGAAAATAGGGACCCTCATCTTTAGTAACACTGTCATTTATTCATGCTGGATACTTGTGAGCAGAGAATACCAGGGAAAGAAAACATCAATGTGAAATGGCAACCTCGTAAAGAAGTGAAAGCATGCCAGTGACAAGTTTGATCCAGAAGTCAGATAACAAGCAAGTGGCAACAATTCTTAAGACTCTTTCCCAGCACTGATGGTGCAATCCTTCTGTATACTCCTCAAGGACCTGCTTTAAAGATAATTACTCTTCCAAGTGCAGTTAATACTTACTTCAGAGGAGAACAGCATTTGTATGTTACTTGAACTTTGCAATATAAGGCACTTGATTATTCAATTATGGAGATGATGCTACAAAGCCACCTGGTCCTGTATCACACCCTAATATGCAGTAGGAGGGTGGTGAATATATATTCGTTTACTGTCGTGTTCCCCACTCTCTCCTCCTAATTGCCTTTCTGTGAAGTGAACTCAATTGGGGGAGGTAAACACCTTCCCACACCCCGCTTACAACCAAGTGCAATCTGGAGTTTACTACATTTATGCTGTGAGCTTAAACTGTTTCTGATCACATTATTCTTCTATAGGGAAAATAACTCTGCCCTCCAAGCAGCCCTGGGTAACCCAGGGAAAGAAGATACAATGACTGCCTAGATATGAGTTTTAAATCAATTAGTGGTACGCCTGTAGGATGGGGAACCTGGGCTACAGGCATGGTTTGGGAGTTGTTTTGCCTTATGACTCGGAGGGATTCGCTTTCTCCCTACAAGATGTGCAGCAAGATGATAGCCCCCTTCCATCCCTGGTAAGTGCTAGAACCATCCCCAACAAAAAGGAGAACAAGTCCACCCAAGGTATCACACCTGTTATCTTATACAGCAGCAAGCTTTTCTCTGGAATCACAAGGGGCAAGTTACATGTGTTAGGAAGGGATGGGTGTTACATTATCCACGTATAAATTAAGGAAATGCAAAGTCTACAACTTCAAACAAAAACATACATCTTAAGTAGCATTAAGGTGGACATCTAAAAAAAAGTCATTAGGGAACATTAAAGCCTTCAGAAGCCTGGAGATCTGAACATAACTCCCAGATTACTGTACAGACACAGCTAATGTCTTCAGAAAATTTGAAATTAAACCAGAATTAGTATTCTAGGTAAGCGTTCCTCAAATTATTTAGAAGATTAAGTGCCTCACAACAACAAAAAAATAAGGATCACAATCACTTAAGTCTTAAGAAATCTCTACAAGAGAAATGCGAAAGCCATGGACACATTTTATCTCGCCTGAAGATTATCACATGACAACAGCATGCTACTATGCCACAGACACCTAAACGCGTATGTTTATCCCACAGCTCACATGACTTTGCTTCCTTTAGACCATAAACGGTGAAGAAAAATATGCTCAGCAGAAGAGCAACAGGTACAAGGTACTAAGAAGCTTCCCAAAATAGACATCTGTTCAACAGAACCAGGGCTAATACGTACTGATATTAAATCTGCATGAAGTAATACACACCAGCAAGTCACACGCAGGTTACAAACATCAACTCACACAGCTCCAGATAGGCAATATTCTATATTTAACTTAAGAGAAAGCAGAAATAGTGATGTGTACAGGGCACAGTGGCATCAAAGCTGATAAATGCAAATGCTTTTAAAGACACTAAATTTCTAACTCCAAACTGGTGCTCCCAGGCACATTGCAAAAGAAGTCACACAGCTCTAGCTTCACCATTAACCAGCAGAGCTTTAAAATACACAAGAGGACAGAGGGTCCATAGAGTAATAAGAAGATTGTGTCTTCTGAAACAACCACGAAAATGAAGGTCCCCTGCCCCCTCCCCATATATAAATATACAGACACATACACACTTGCACTGGAGTGATGAGACTAGGTGAGCATGGGCAAACAAGTGCATTGTCAGGGAAGAGAGATGGCTGTCAGTACTATTTTACCACCTTTAAGCACGTAAGGAGAAAAACCTATTTGGATCTGAGATTGTACTACATGGGCCATCAGCTGGGTTGTTTAATAAGGCTATTAATATTTTAGTGGCACATGCAAGTCAAAGCCAGACCACCCTCTTATACTTGACATCATACAGATAGAATCATAGGATCATTTTGGTTGGAAGAGACCTCTAAGATCATCAAGTCTAACCATTAACCTATCACTGCCAAGTTACCACTAAACCATGTCCCTCAGCACCACATTTACACGTCTTTTAAACACCTCCAGGGATGGCGACTCAACACTTCCCTGGGCAGCCTGTTCCAATGCTTGATAATCCTTTCAGTGAAGAAATTTTTCTGTGTATCCTGTGTAAATCTCCCCTAATTAAGAAGGAGGCAAAACAAGTGCCTGCATCCACCAGTGCAAAAGCACTCTGTAAGTACTGACTGCCAATCAGTAAGATTTTAGGCAATGTCACAATAACTAAGGTAAAAAGGCACAAAGTCTGGGATAAATCTCAAGGTTGCAAAAGATACTGACAATACTACTAATACTGATAAATTAAAGGCTACTTGTAACGTACAAAGATGACTTTGGCGTAGTTTAGCAACCTAATACTAGAAGGGGGAGATAAATGGGATACTAAAGAAAAACCATAAAGCCACAAACTTAATAGGTCAAAAAGTATGTGTGACCACATTGTAGTATGAGCATTTAACTTTTACTTTAACCCTTTCTCCAAAAGGGAAATACGGAACCTGGAAGAGAAGGTTGAACTTGTGGAAATATTTTGTGTGAGTGATAAAACTACCATGAAATAGAATAGAGAAGGCACCAGCTGGAAAAGCATCTTTTCCCACAGTAGATAAAGTCTCCAGGCTGTTTTACCCACTCAGAATCCCGCCAAGATTATCTTCTAGTTTTTCCATAACATGAACTGTTTTTAAACTATCTCCAAGAAAAAGACAAAAATTAGCCAAGGACCGTTGTTGTATAAAATGTAACTGGAAAGAACCAAAAGGTAGCTCACTTGAGTATCTAATTAATTGGGATGAGATATCTCAAGAATCCCAGGAATATTCAGAGATTCAAAAACATATCCACGACAGCCAAATGGGAAGCAATATTGCCCTTCACTAAGGTGATCTTAGAATGAAGGCAGCAAATTTATTCAGGGCAGGCAGAGACTATGGTGACAGAAATTCACAATACTGAGAAAAGATAAAGGACTAACATACCAGTGGGTTTGAAAAAGGACCCTTGAAGGAAAATCCTGAATAGTACAAGATATCAGTAATATTTAATCTTGTATGGATTGCTATAGATTCAGGTTATGACAGAACAGTAGACTACATGAATCACAAGGTGGTCTCAGTTTTGAACTGTATATTAAGCAATATCTGCTAGCAAAACTTTGAGATTAACACTCCACTACTATGGTGTCTAGCGGTGGACAGTGATTAAACTCATTCTGCAATTTCAGAAGCTCTTCTTAGAGAGTTATGAACACTGCATTACAACAGCAGATCTTAACTGGAGCTTCTCATGGGGACTCCTGACCTGGTCCCAATAAGCACTCCTTCAAGGGTGTGTGAAGCGCCCACAATATACACAGAAAGGATTTCAGTCTCCAAGTGGAGAACTCTGCTGAGAAGCCATTATTCTTGGTTCCTAACACACACTTAAAAAACCCCAGACTGTGACTACAGACTATGTTATAGAAACATAGGCTATACCTGACCTATTTCATCCAGTTTAATTTTCTGCAATGCCCATTCGTTAGTCATTGTTAAATTCAGCTGCTTAATAGGACATCTTATCTTAAATGCAAGTATTATCTATTTCTACTTCTAAGAATACCACTGCAGAACATAAGCAAGTCCTAGGTATTCCCCTGGGAAATTTTATGAGTTCTGTGGGACTGTTTGGTCTTTTATTCCAAGTATTTTTAAGGTTTTCATGTACTGCATTATCCACAGTATGCTAGAGTAAACAAGAAAGCCTTTTTAAATCAGACCTACTCCAACTCAGTAACTTTCTACCCAAAAGGGTTTTTTCAACACCAAAGATACAGCATGAAGAAGTGATGGCAGAGTATACTCTAAAGGTAGAGTTTTAAAGACCAAGCATCCAAGCAAGACAGTGAGGGTGACTAACCAACCCAAAAACTTATTGTACATCTGAATACTATAAACATTTCAAAAAGCACAAAACTCAAAACCAGCTTAAAAGTAAGTATGAATTAGCAAGCAGAGGATACAGACCAAACATTTCACATGAGCATCTGCATCAGTATTGTGAATGAAGACTGCGCTTCAGAACAGAGATGGTTTAATGAGTGAGGTGGTCTCCATCTCTCTGCAGCTACACGACATACTGACTTAAGCATATCAATACACATCTTGTTTGGTTTAAAAAAAAAAACAAACCCAAAACAACACAACCCAAACATTAGCAATCTCTGTAATAAGCACAGAAGACAAGTGACAGAGAGTTCTATATTCATTCACAGTAGTTTCTGTAAAAGCAAGGTTACCTGAAGAAGGAAAATTACATTCACTGCAAAATAAACTGCACAACAGTCAGGAATGTGTCAGATCCATTACTGCAATTAAATTTAATCTTTGAAGCAAACCCGTTAGAACTAGATTCCTATTACAGGTCAAGATGACATTAAGAAAACTAAAGTGTGGCCACATTAAATTCAGATCTCACACTATATAGTTTCATTCTAAATATCAGATGAAGAGAAGAAAAAGGAAAGATGTCTTTGTAGTATAATAGCAGCTTAAAATTCTAACTGTTATTAAAGCATATTTTAAAAACACGAGGTAGGTTTTTCCCGATAAACCATTTGGTGAAGTCTGGATACACCTGATTATTTTGCAGCACGCAGCAGTAATACAGGAACCCCTATCAAATAGCCAGTCTCATTAACCCTCACTCTTTTCTAAAGATGAGGAGGAAAGCGCAAAACAGAAACATGCACATGAACACTTCCAATAGGCAGCAAGGACAACAGGCACTCTTGACTTTCCAATTCCATGTCTGCTAATGGCACGATCAGCTTCAGACTTTTTATCTCTCTGGCCATAAGAGATTCACAACAGCTGCTGTGAACATGTGAAGTACGGCATGAAACAATTCCTTTTTCCCTGTCAAAAACTGTAAGGAAGGATAAACACATCACTAAGAGTCATTCACTTACAACCTTTAGAGTTAGGGATAACACAGCTTTTCCACTCTAATTGTTTTCTACTTGCACAGCACAGTTAGCACTGTATATAATGCCCAGGTTTCCAGATAAGAGACCTGGGAGTTATATTTTCCAACACGCATTCAAAACTTTTTTCCTCCCTCATCTTCATAGTAGCGTTTTGTTCTAAATGAAGAGTATGTTGCCATTTTGAGACTTGCTTTACCATCCCACCATAGTAGCCTTCTAAAGCCTCTCAGGGGAAACATCTCCCTTTTGTTGGCAGAATGCCTCATGCAGCATCACTGGGTAACCGATGGGGAAATCCAGTGCACTATACGAATACAAACATCAGCACAAGATAACAATTAGATGGCAGAGTTGCACATATCAATAAACCAGAGGAAGTGTATTAAAACAGTCATTTTAGAGATAATGCCATTCAGAGCCTAGATCCTGGTATACTCACAGCTTGCATAATGTGTACATAACCACAAGCAGTGTAAGTACAAAAAAAAAAATCCACTGCATGTGTCAGGAAGACTATTATAAAGTTGTTTAAAAATAAGCCATTCTAAACAGGCAAAGATTCAGAGTACAAGACAAGCATTTTCAGTGAAAGTAATTAATCTGACATCTCAAAAAGAAAAGACCCCCTTTTAATAATTGATGCCTTCAAGAGAACTTACTCAGCTAAAGCTATATATTAAATCCTAGGAGGTGCAGTACAAGTAGAGTGTTTTGTACCACATCTTGCCATAGTAACTGGGAAATAACATTACAGGTTCTAGTGGGTTTAACGGCTTACAGTATTACTTAAGTGTGCTGAACAATTAGATGTGCCTAAAATTTGTCGAAGCTGTTTCTAACTACACATCTAGCTGATGTACCACCAGTGGAGTAGTGAATTAGTCCTACACAGACGCATCGTTGGAAATTCTCCTGATAAGTAATTGGGCACTTAATCTCAAGGGCAAGAAGGGTAAACTGTGAGGGAAGATGCAGACCGAAGCAAACCAGCATTCCCATCCAGCACTGCTCGAGTTCTGTTAGTGGCAGGACAGAGGAGTTCAAAGTTCACTTTCACAGTTGATGTGGGTTTCCTTTAAGATGCCTGGAAAATGACTATGTTGACCACATCCACATTCTGAAATACTTTTTTGAGAACTCCTAACGAAGCTTCAGCCAAAGGAACAGGAACTGACTCATTTGTACAGTACCCATCCACTGCACAGTCACTCTCAGATGTGTGCCCGAGACGCACGTGGGCAGGGATAAAGCACGCAAAATTCACGTTGTGTTTGAGAGACTTCAGCTAAAGATTTTGTATTGATATGCCAGCGCTCTGCATGAGGCTGTGCTCACAACACATCTTTATCGCTAAAGGCTGCCATTCACTGTCAGCTCTGCTATTTCTATTTCTGAACACAAATTTATGCACAGAACTGAAGACTGTGAGCTTAGCTCAAGACCATGAGCTCTCCGCACTGTGTTTTACTAGTTGCAACTCAAAGTGGCCATGAACAAGGGGATAAAGATAAATGAGCTAGCATGCTACTACAACCTGCACGTAGAGTGCAAAAAAAAACCAAAAACCAACAAACCCACGTGTACCATTTCAAATGAACTTGAATGTACATACTGTGCGTGAATCAACTCATTCCTAGGTCTGTTTTACTGCAAGATAAAACAGTTCTGAAAATGAAACTTGAAGGATCCAACAAATCATTCCAATGTTTCCAATTCACTTGGCAACCTTCAGCGCATGAGAAAATAGTATGCAATGACAGAGGCTCTGTACAGGACATGTATACAACCAAGTATCACCTTGCGGCTGTTAGCTATGTATAGACTTGCAGAAAACAGGCATCCCCTTTAAAAGTCAGCTTTCTACAAAATAGGTGTGCCACTAAGCCATTGTTTAAACCCACCGAAACTGCACTGAATCATTTCCCTGAATAGCATCACAATGAAGTGGGTGTGTTGTTTTTAAATCAAGGTGTCTGCTAAGCAAGTTCTTTTAACAATTTTGATTATCAACACATCCCAGAAGTGTAAGACGTATCCCTTAAATTCCGTAAAAATTGCACTTACAAGCACAAGATGCCAAAGAAGCAGCTCTGCACCAAACCAATTAGGGGAAGTAGATGCTGGATTCCGAGACGAAAACACCTTTGGCCTGACTACACAACTACACTGCTCACAACACCCATTAGAGTCTTCGCTGCTTTTACCTAGCTGGGCTTCTGAATGCAACCCTTTAAAAAAAGGTTAACCTGACATCCCAGGAATAGTTTTCCCAATGGTTTTGGCTCTTCAGGCTGTCACAAAGCAGCAGCTTTACCTACAACATCCAAGGGTTTTGTTTTGTTTTTCCCCTAAAGGAATATTTGACTAAGCTTCCCTGCCCATATCTAGGCACTTTTTAATTGATGTGTACTTATGTGGTATTGAATTGCATACTGTTCCTCCACCACAGGATTACATGCTCTTAACCTCAGCCAAGAAGTTAGAAAGTTCCAGTAGGCCAATTTATCAGGCAGCAGAAGTATATTGAAAGTACCCAAACCAGTCATAATCTCTGAAGTTACACATTATCGAGGGGCATTCTGGCTACAACATGCAGCTCTGTGGGCAGAAACTCCTGGGGAAAACACAGGACTCAGCTTGTCAATACAGCCTTTTTTTTCCTCCCTACCAGATCAGAGAATCTAGCAGATGTGTTCTATGCCTAACAGGAGAGCAAGACACGCCGTGGTACTTCACAGTTAAGAGGCAGCAATTAGAGATTTCTTATTCAAATATAATGCCACCTTCTGTACTCATTTTCTACTATATGATCCACATATCTTTTTCAGAGGAATTTTTGCTATATAACAGTGTTACTAAAATACATCATTTACAAGAAAGAGACGTCGAGGTAGGATAACAGTCACAAGAGGTTTCTTTTGTGGCATAAGAAACAAGTGGTACATTTCAGTTTTTCTTACACAGAGGTATTTCCTACAGTAGCCTTGCTGCTATTAGTAATGTAACTACTAGGAGACAAGACATCGCCTTTCACATTCAGAAGAGAACCATTCCTCCCCATCGTTCTGCCTACCAAAAATGGCTGAACAAAACCAGCAAGGCCGCTGCAACTTCGAGCATCATCCCGACATCAGTGGACTTTCACTAAGATGGCATACAGCTCTCGGAGTCCCAGAGGCTCATTCTTCCCACAGCCATAAACCAGTTGTGAAAAAGCACTTTGGTTTTCTGAATGCAAAGTGAGATTTTGCCAGCTCCAGCTGCTGCTTTACAGGTCTTAATGAGACCTGTTTGATATCCCTCAACTAAGTTTCTAAGTAGTTCCAGAGAGACAGATGATTGCCCAACTAAAGCAGTGCTACTATTAAGAGGTCTTACTCATATTGCACCTCTTTGACCAAAGGTAGCATTCTTGTGTTCTGTATGTTAAGATAGAGAGCTTGGCTATCATCAGTCATTTCAACCTCTCAGACATCCAAGTATTACAAGCCAGAGCTAGACTCCTGGAACTGACGATGGTGGAGAAGACAGGACAACTGCTAGCATTCAAGTGAGCAACTCCCTTAAAAGAAAAAAGACAAATAAATCACAGACAACATCCACCAAAAGGTTGCCTACGCTAGGCAGCAGAGTGGAAACAAACCAGTCGCTTGACTTCCAGTCCCTCACCCCAGCCACAGGGCACATCCTCTTGTCTACTTGCACTAACAGTTACTCCCGAGCGTTAACGACACTGCACTGCAGCGGTTTAGCCAGCACCTACTAACCAAAGGTCAAAACCCTTTTAAGGATGCTCAGAAACCAGAAGAAAAGTTCCCTTAAGCAAGGATCCAGGGCAGTTCCCTGATAAAGCAGTTTAATGCTTTCATAGCCCGTACTGCAGTTTTTTTTCCTCTCCGGGAGCATCGGAGTTTCTAACACCTCACTCTCCTTGCGCCCTACTCGGGCTCTCCCTATCGCAACTGCACACACTATTATGCAACTCACACGAGCGCTACATTTCCTATAGTTTCCGGAAGAAAGAATAAACATTGGATTTCATCCTCATTCCACAGCTGCTTGCGGGGAGGAGAGGCCTCCCATCCACTCCTTCCTTCCCTGAGGAATTTCGGCAGAGGAGCAGAGCTCTCCCAGCCAGGGCTCCAGCAGCCCGTGCCTACTGCTGCCTGCCCAGCCCCACCAGGGACTTCGTCCGCCTGTGCCTTCATACAACAAAACACCTGCCCCATGTACGTAGCTGGCATTCCAAAGGCTGGTTTTGCTATTGTTAGAGGCAAGTTGGAAATGCCAATTCTTACTGATAAAATTTCTTTCATTCACTAGGGACTACGTCAAGCGCAGGCTTCATTTTCGAGGCTCACTAGTAACCCCAGGGCAAATTGATTATTACTAGCACACGTACCCAAAGCACAAGCAGTAACCGGCAGAACATTATTACTCTCATTTACTTATTCAGAAGTCAGTGCTTTATCAAGCACCTAAAGAAATACCCTCAAGTTTTTGAAGAGACATATTCAACCGATTTAGAAAGAATTATGCACCGATAAGTGATTAGGACTACTACAAACGTAGCCATTAATGATGAGTATTTACATATTACACCTCTCATGAACTCATTCAGAAGCTTAACTAAGGCTACAGATTTGATGAGTTATGTATTTGTTGACGCTACATGAGGATCTCCTCCATGCAAAGGTTGTCATCTTACTAACTAGTGAATTTGGTTAGAACTTTTCCAACTTGCAAGATTTGCCTGAAAGTTTAATCTTCCCGTGTGTTAACTAATTTAAGAAAATAGCTCAAAAAAGGACCAAATTCTCAGTTCTTTTAGTTTCTTTAGATACCTCCTGAAACAATGAGGATGGTCAAGTATCCCATCTCATCATATTCCTGAATTTTTCTCCCCTGTTTTTTTTTTTGGCCAATTGGCTAGCGCACAAGCTTCCCCATTGTGCTTGCAGATGAATGCTGGAGAACATCTCCTGGTTTTACCAGGAATACTATCATATGTTCACACTCACACGATCATCTCCCATTCAAAGCATCCGAATCCTATTCTGTAAAGCATACCTCCAAATGCCAAACCTTCCTTATCACAATATCATACCTTTTAACTAACCCTGAAATTTAAAGTGACATTGTGTACAAACATTATAAAAGTATAAGTCTGTTATTTTAAATATTGTCAATGGTATTATTCAGGGTTTTGTTTAATGTCTGCCCCCCCCCCAACTCCAATACGAATCAAAAAGACAAAACAAAACAGGCCCCTCAGAACCACAACTACTCCAAATATTTTCAGTGAAGATACAGACAACATTTGCTAATAGAAACCATTTCATGTTTATTGCCCAACCACACACTTGTTAGGCAAGGGCAGCAAAAGATTAGTAAAATACAAATATTTAATTATTCACAAGTCATCCAGACCTGTGACATTTTCCTTAAGGTGTGAACAGCTGGCTGCAAAAATTTAGACCAGATGTTGCTCTTAAAGTGAGCACTGATTTATAAACACAGTTTCACCATGACCAAGACAGCTACAAAACTGCACAGCACTACGCACCTATTAATAGTAGATATTTCTGATGGTGAAGAAAAGTGAAACATCTGGTTCAAGATGATTATGAAACAGATAAATCTCATCATGTAATAACTACAGAGCATAACTTTTCAATAGCATAAGCCAACGGGCAAGAATGAAGCCACGTTCTGGAGAAAGATACTCACAGATGCATTATTGTAGCTATTGTAAAGATGTAGTTTAGAATGACCATTAGAAGGCCGACATAATTCTTTTCAAGTTGTTGACTTTAACTTCACATTGTAGAGAATAACTCCAATCTGCAGACACACTAGGAGAGTTGCATCACTGTCTGGTACTAAAAGCAAGCATGTGTTGTTGTAACAAATAAGCATTCACACATTCAGAACTAAGGGGGTTTTTTTCCTCTCTCATCTACAAAGATCTTTGGAGACACCAAGAAACTATCAACATGGATGTATGCACTAATAAGAGTTTGGCATGCTGGATGTCACGCAAAAATATTTTAAGTTATGCGCATATGACACTAAGGTAAAAACATGGCTTTTGAATGTAATCAATGAGAAAGAGCAAAAACCTGTAACAGAACTACTCTGGCCTAGAAAACTTATTTTATTTCTTGAGTGAACATTTGAACAGATCAGCCATTACGTGCTCCATCAGAGAAACAGAACGTATTTTAGGAGGAGGTAAGAATCTGAACAAGGGTATACAAAAAGTATTTCCATTTCAGAAAAATCCTGCCTGCTCAGTGTTTCTAGGCAATAATTCTGTCAGATCATCAGTTTCCCTTGTTCAATACCCCATCTTATAACACGCAGTACGAGCTGCGCCAAAACAGTATACTTTTCTAAAAGAACAGCTACAACTTCTTCCCTGAACTTAGTTGAGTATTATCCAGCTATTGTATACTACAGTCAAAGATGAAAACTTCCACCTTTAAAAAGAAATCAGACTCTCTAGAAACAGAATAATTTCTAGGAGATGCCAGACAGCGCTCTCCTGTGAACTGGACCGAGTCCCACCTTTCCCAAGCTCTATTTAGGCAATGTGATGATCTGATTTTTTGAGACAGTGGGGGGGATATGACAGTGCACAAGCACATCAGCAAGAAAAGGAGGTATAAACTGTTCTTCTTGGGCAAATAGTTGCAGTTCAAACCTACCAACTAGGAGTGGTCAGGTTAGGCGGTATCTTTATTATTAGGCAAGCCTACAGAAGGCAAGCTTCCCTGCAGAGAATTGCACAATATGCCCGTGCCAGATATCTTTAAGAACAGGTCAGAAATACAGCCACCAGGATTTGCTTAAAAAAACCAGTTAGCCTAACCCTTCAGGCAGGATGATAGTCCTGAGAACCTCTTATGTGCCATATAGTTCTTTCATTTTCGTACCTTCTATTTGTAGGTCATCACTCCATCATCAGCTTCAAAGCCATGCAGCAACTCTAAGGTTTCTTGAGTCAATTCATTCTTAAACTTTGCTTCATCCATCTGAGTCATAAAAGCAGATTTTCTGTCCTGTGACTGTTCAACTTCTAAGATACTGCAATTTGTACCAGTAAATCACTTATTTAAATCTCTACTGCTCATCAGCTTTTATGAGCAATACAAGATATTCACAGAAATGAGTTGATGATGATGTTTTGGCATTATAAACTGAAGCCACTATAGTTACATTTATCATGTGTGTAGGAGACTGAAAGATTTAGATACATACGCCACCTCAGTCTGTCCATCCAGTAGCTTAGGTTTAACTTTTTTTTTTTTGGTGCTGAGAATTTTCAATAAGATACTTAAAGCAATACTAACAGCCTATCACAAGCCTATACAGGTACCATGCCTCTTACACATGTATTTTGAGAGGTGTTTCCTTTCTCACAAATCCCAAGGAAACAAGTGACACCAGTCCAACTTTTCAGCTCCTGCTGTGATAAGTAATCTGTAAGAACAAATCAAGTCAGACATCATAGCCTGATCACCCCCTCAGGAAAACTGCTTCGGTCATATTACACTGCATTTCTAACAGGTATAGGTGCAGAAGAGCTATCTGCAGTACTAAAGTTACAGACAAGTGAACAAAACGTTTCTGCATTGATACAGACTGGCTTCCACATAAAGAATCCAGTTTTCAAACCTTAGCACGTGAAGAATATAAAACAGAAAAAATACCTTAGTGCTCAAAGACCTGCAGTCAAGGTAAGTGAACTAAGGGGCAACTCCTTCTTCCCTTTACTATGTAATAAATGTAACATATCCTCAGAAATTTGAAACAAGTATCCTCGCCTATTAAAAGCTTTCCCTAACTTAAGGCGATCTAGAAGTGTAACAGATAATTCAAAAAACAAGCCCTGGGTGGGGGAAGAGTAATGTTCCAAGATGCTGTGAACCATAGTACTACCAAAAGTAACCCCCCACTGCCACTTTTTTTTTTGGGGGGGTGGGGAATCGATTCAGACATTGAAATGACCTATGTAACCTAACCAGTTCAAGATGCTATGGGGTGGGGGGGGCACGCAGCACGCACTGGAAGTTTCTATAGATTGCTGTAGCTATTAGAACGATTTCTGATCTCATTCACTCCAAAACCCATTTAGTTGGAAAAAGCTGCCTATCGGTGTGTGTGTGCGTACGTGTGAAACAGGAGAGAAATGCAACATGCACCAGCACATTGCTTAAGAATATAAAAATTAGTAAGGAGTCTAGGATTTGCTGTTATCTGACCATTCTGGGTAACGCTGTTCAGCACCGTTTTATCACACAGGCGAGCATCTCGACGCATACATCTTGTCATCCACACAATCAAAATATTTTACAGAATCCATCCACCACTGAAGTGCTACAAAACAGCTGAATAAACCAGGGGCAGAAGCCAGCCAGCCACGTAACCCTCTCAGCATCTAAGATGCCAGATGATGCAGACTACAACTGTCACCATAAAAAAATAAATAATAATAATAATAAAAAAGCCAGCTTTATGCATTTCTCACATCTGCCCTTCTCTACATCAGTCATCAAGCACCACCACTTGCAATAATTAATAAAAACAGCCATTATGATACACAGCAAAATTTACTTGCGGCAATTCTAATTTCAGATTTTTCCCCCCCCCAGCATTTTGTAATTCCAAGCGTTTTCTTTTTTGAACAAATATTTTCATTACATATGCTTACAGAAATCAGACAGCAAAAACATACTAACTGAATAAGCATGAAATACGGTTTTGCGTGAGATCATATACTACAAAATGTAAGTTTTTTTTTTTTTTTAAATGAATGAACTGGAACAGTCAACAGTATGACACAAACCAAAATACAAGTAACAGACATGATCTAAACAGAATTAGACTGGAACATGTTTATTTAATTCCCGAAATTTTGGTTTATGCTTAAATCAGTCAGCCTTCACCTCATACAAGTATTTCAAAACAGGTGAGTGAAACCCAGTGGGAGGTGGCTGATCATTTCATTGATCATTTGACAACAAATCGACTACAACCACATTTTTTCAAGCTTTGACTATTTAAGCAGAGTAGTATGTGCTTTTTATTTTCAGGAGAGTGGGGGGAAGGGAGCATGGGGGACCTCTGGCAAGAATGCTAACCTTATGAATTCTTCCTCTGGAATTTTAATTGGTAAATCTATAAGTAAAAACGTACCCAGCTGCAGGGAGCTGCTCCCCAGCCCCACCACAATTGCAGAACCTCGGAGCTGTTTGCTCAAGCCCAAAACCACAGCACTTTCCTCAGGTGGTGCCCAGCCACACCTGAGCTCAGAAGGCGACTCCAGTCACAGAAGTTGGGTTATGACCGTCGATTTGCAAAGGCACAGTGCCTCCAGAAGACACGCTTATCTTGAAATCTATTCTTTTTATTGCTTCTCTTATTAGACATTTCCTACTCGCTTTTTGCAATAAATTTAGCTACACAACAACCTTGAGCTCTATTTTTATACACAGCATTGTTCAAAGAGCTTCCGAAAATTGTATTAGGAAAGAGAGAAAGGCCTTTGAACAATTAAGACAAGCTTCATAACAGAAATGTAATCTCAACACTAACTAGTTTATTTCCTTTTTGGAAAAACCTTCATATGGGGGAATTGCGACAGATGAAAGCAAGAGATTTAAAAATAAGCAAACCAGTGGTTTATGCATCAGAACCAACTGAGAAGAGCATACCCTGGATGACACCTTTTAACCTGTAACCAAAGTGCTTTCTAAATGCATCTTGAAGAAGTTACAGCTCAAAGAGAAAGTAAAAATAAAGCTCACAAAGTTAACAGCAGATTTGAAACGTAACTTATAGTTGTCACCATAATATATCCACTCTGTACCTTATAGACCAATATGTAAGGTCTACAATATATTAACAGGCACTACTGTTTCCCATCTGACATGCAGGCAGTTTTCACTGCAACAAGTAATGTACTGTATTCAAATATAATTCAAAGAAACATTTTTATATGCACTCACACGGTAAGTCGGTTTCTTTAGCTTCTAGGATCACACTATATTCGGGAGTCTAATAAAAACCAACATTCTGGATATCAGTATATTCCCACCTTGAAGAGAGTAACGTCTATGAAGTATATTACGTTTGGTTTTTTTTTTCCTAAATACTTAAGAGGAAATTAAGTAACAGGCACGTGGGAAGCCATATCGAGTTTTAACACGCAGAGAAGCCAGCGATTTTGCCACCGATGAGCCCCGCCAGCGATTTAAAAGCCACTTTTCAGCTTCCCCCGCACGGAAAAAACAAACAAACAAAAACAAACAAAAAAAACCAACAAAAAAATCAAAACAAAACAAAAAAAACAATAGCGGGGCAAACTTCGCACAGCCCCGCCGCTCCAGCCTTCCCCTCTCGGACCCCCCATTACAATTTACACCTGAACTCCAAGGTGGGGGGGGGGGGAAGGGGAGGAGGGGAGCCGAGAGGCACACACCCCCCCCTCCGGAATTCCCCCCTCCTCCTCCTCCTCCTCCTTCTTCTTCTTTTCCAGGTGAGGTCGCTTCCCAGCCGATGCCACCCCCCCGGCCTTAAGCGGGCGAAGCCGCCGGTCCCCACTCACCCGTGGCCGAGCGGTGCTTCCCGATGACAGGCGGCTGCCGGGCGGCCCGAGACCCCGCCGAGGGGCGGGCAGAGCCCCGCTCCGCTCCCGGCTACGGCCCACGGACCCGCTCCGGCGGGTCCGTGGGCCGTAGCCGGGAGCGGAGCGGGGCTCTGCCCGCCGCCCGCCGCTCTTATAGCGACCCGCCAATTAAGGGCGACCAATCGGCGGGCGGCAGCCACGTGACGGGGCAGTTCCAATTACCGCGGAGAATTTTTCTGAATTAGCGGGGTTACACAAAGGACACTCATTGAAAAAAAAAAAAAAAAAAAAAAAAAAAAAAAAAGCCGGGGGGGGGGGGGGGGGGGGGGAAGAGTGTTGGGGGGGGGGGGAGGCGGGGCGGGGGGGCGGTGGAAGAGGGAACGCCCAGCCGGAGCCTGGTGGTGATTTAAAGCAGGAAACTCCCTCGCCTCACACAGACACGGCCGCATTCAGCACCGGCCAAGCATCTCCGCGGGAAAGGAATGTCTGGCGCACATTAAGGCTTAATCCTCGCCCCCGAGGTTGGGTTTACACGGCCATCGCCTTCCCCAACCCCACCCCCCTCTTCCTCACCGCCCCCCCCCCCTCCCCTCAACTCGGGGCGGCGAGGGGGGGGAAAGCGGAAAACCAGCACCTCACCGCGGGAAGACGCCTTGTTTCTTAAACGCGTGTATAAATTTTCACCCCCTAAACCGGGAATGGCTTGCAAAGCAAAGGTTGGGTGGGTGAGCCGTGTGCCGGCACCGCTCGGGAAAAACTTTTGCGTGCAGCAGATCACGCAAATAGATTAAAAAAAAATAATTAAAAAAAAAGGGGGGGGGGTGGAATTATTGAAAGGCGTTGAACAATTAGCAATTACCGGCTCTCCCTGCCAGAAAAGACTGCCGCAAGAAAAATTCGCCCCTGCTAACCGGCGCTTGACGTTTTTATTTTGAGGAATCGCTGCGAGGAGAGATGAATGGCACGTAAGAAACAGACTGTCGCTTACAAGCGATATTGAAAGCCTCACCTGCCCACGAACCCCCAAGGAACACAAGGCCAACACCTTCGAGCCGCGCTTCCTCCCCGTTTTCCTACCCGAAAGACACGCGTGCGGCCACCAACCTCTCACCGGCGCGTCCGAGGCACAACCGGAACAACGGGGAGGCTGCCTGCCACTGCCAAGCTTTGCCAATCCCAATTTCTGGGCAGGAAACGTATGCCAGGACAAACCAGTGGAGATGACTCAAATCGCCTCTCCCCCACCCTCCTGTTCCCCAGAACAACAGCCCTCTTTAGCGACGGGGAGTAGGACCTCTTGGAGACATGACTCAAAGCTGCTCTCGGGGGCAGGAGAAGAAAAAAAAAAAAAAACCAACAGAACAGAAGACACCCCCACCCCACCCCCCCTTTCACGTTATATTAATTAAACACACAACAACTGTCTCGAGGTAATAAATGCAATAAAGGCAAAGAAATCCAGTTTTACCGCAAGATAAGTTTACTGAGGTCAAACCCAAGGGAAAACTAATCTAACCACACTTTCAAATTGTTTGGAATATTCCACAGCCCAATGAAACCATAAAATGACAAAAACATCCTATCCTAGAATAGCATGAGGATAACAAAAAAATGTTATGTTTAATTAAAGGCAGATGACCTAATAAAAATTTCACACTCACACTGTGTACATATAAAACTCAGTATCGGTTTTTCGTCTATTGCGATTTTTTTTTTAATAAAAAGACCATATGTTTTAACGTTTAGGTGGTATTTTTTATCTTTGATTAAAGATATCAGAATAATTCAAAATTTTACTCTTTATCCTGTCATGAGCGTTAAACCAGTAAGTGATTTTAAGTAAGAGATAATCAGATTATCTTATGGAGACTTACATGTTCCATCTTCTTGAGGGACAGTGAATGAACCTCTCTCAAAATGGCGATGGGTTTTCTATTAACATAAAAAATGGGAGATGAACTGCCCACTCTTACTGGAAGTTTAATGATAGATGACAGAATTGAAGAAGAGACCAAGGACAACAGGTGGAGCTGAAGAAATTAGGGACTGGAAAGCAAATCAGCCAACGCCTCTCTGATGATTTTTTAAATGTGACCGTATCTCCATCTTGAAAAAAGCTGGAGCTTTTTCCTCAGCTCCTGATTGGAAGGTTGTTCCAGAAGTCATGTCTGATGGTTTGGACCTTTTTTTTTAAAATTTCCATCTTAAACTTACTTGGGGCCAACTGTTGGCACAACATCAAGTGATCAGCATTGTCCTCTCTCTACTAAAACAGTTCTTTTCCTTTTCCTGTGCTATACCACAAATGCCCCCATCCTGCCAGTCTGCAGCTCGCTGGTAGGCAGCAGTCATATCTGCCTTCGACCCTGATGAGATATTTAAGCCTAATGAGTTTATCATGCTTCGCCTCCGAGTTCTTCCCAAAGCATTTATTGTGAGGTTCTTCATGAAAATATTTTAGATTAAAACAATCAAATTATTTTACTGTTCTTTTTGAATGGAAACGGTGACTCAGATGAGCCAAACAAAAAATATTCCACCAAAGTATTCTATGTATAGCATTTGTGTGAATTCGTGTGGCTGAAGCCAGCCAAATAACATAAGTACTCCATAATGGAAAAGCTGATTAACCATTATAAATACCTCAGAAGTACATTTTAAGGTAAATCCTCATAATGTCCCTGTGAAATGGTGGACTTCAGTCTCCTTTAGAAAATGAGAAAACAGAGGCCAGGAATACTTAAAATGACCTGACCAACATCACAGAAGTTTCCATCAGGAACTGAGTGGCATGTAAGGAGCTCTTGGCTCCCTCTCCCACGCCACATCTCCTGGAGCACGCTGCGCATCTCATTCCAACCTAGTGCTGAGCTGGATGATCTGCAGCCACCTTCTACATGGCTAAAACGTAACATTCAAAAATGATGATAGCAGCTGGCATCTAATGGGATAAGACGTGCTTGCATTGTAGACCTCACTGTTGAGAAAGACCTTTTTTTTAAGGTCAGTATATTTTATGGTGACAACACTTTAGCCTTCATTAGAGGGATGAGGGTCAGAGGCTGAGACTTTTGTCCTGCCGCAGAAAAGGAACACCAAAATGTGCATCACGGACTTGCTGGCAGCGATGGTCTAATTTCAGCAACGTGGCTACTGAAGTTCATCTGGATTCTGTCTATTGTACTTTCTGGGAGAGGGGTACTTCATTTTAACACAGAAACCCAATTAGAGCAGGAACAGAGAGAAGGAGGAACGTGAGAGGGAAGGCACTGTTCTCTTCATCCCACTCCTTGCACCCTCACAGATAAAAGCATCCACCTATTCTCCTACGTTTTTCCTCTGTTGATTATTTCCTCAGGAGACCTGGGTTTCTTTATTGTTCCAGCAGAGCCTGTTTCCTCCCATACTAAGCAATTCTCCTCTCCCAATAGGGAAGTTTCCCTATTTTTTCCCTTTGGACTTGCTCACCTTTGTGGGGGTGAATTGCCTGGTTCCTTTTAAGATGCCCGTCACTGGTATGGGATGCAGGGGCCACCCAGTTGACGACACAAGCAAGAGAGCCTGGTTTAGCTGAGGTTCCAGAGCCCCAGGAAGGGAGTGAGCTCCACAGTAAACTGACACCACCCTTAATGCTAATTGCACCAAAGGCTCTCCTCTGCCGGAGGGGAAGAGCCCAGCCCACAGGGAAGCACCCAGCATCACTGGGATGTGTGAATTACCTACATAGTCACAGACCATGGACATGTGTGTGTCTCTCCACAGTTACCTATACAGGAGTAGGGAGAAGAGGAAGAAATGAATTTTCTCTTTTCTCCCCTCTAGATGCCCTTTCCTTTCCTTGGGATATGTCACGCCTTTATTGAAAAAGTAAAGTTTGTAAGCACAGACATAATGAAACATGCATCATTTAACTAGAACGTTAGTAAGTTAATCTTTTCTGGCTAAACGAGTGATCTAGGCTCTGAGAATCCTTTTTTTGGGAGGGTTTTGTTGTTGTTTTGTTTTGTTTTTTATATAAATTATCTTTGATTTCTACCCTTAAGGTATCACCTATTTGTCTTGTTTAGTAAGAGCGGAAGGGGTGCGTTAGTGCACTTGGTTAAAAATACACTTTCCCACCAATTTATGCAAGTTGTGGTACCTACTGTGACTGATTCATACCATCAGTGTGCATGAAGTCCTCTGTGCTCAGTGTTATATACATAAACACACGTGTCAGCTTTCAGAGGCACCGAGCTGCTTCTGATTTCCACTGGGATTGTTGGACTGCATCACCTCTACATACCAGATCTCTGTAAACATCTTTTTCACGTATAAAACATCTCCTTTGAATGCTTCTAGTGTCTGATCACAGAACTTGAGCTGTGTCCAGCCTTCGGCTCTTAGGAACCACGGCTCGTCAGATACAATGGCGAGCAGAACGGTAACATTCATAGTTCCAGTGGTAGGTGAAGACAGAAGGTTGCCATCACCCACACACAGAGGTATCTGACACAAGCTGTCGGAAACAGGGCACATTGCTATACGTCTGTGTAATGAAAGCAGCGCAGCTTTTATATCTCCTCTTGGAGAAAAGCCTGTTAAGGTCTAAAAGTGAGATCATTAAGACTGATTAAGAAAAAGACAAAAATAATATTAAGGTAAGCTCTTCTGGTACTCCATTTCAACAAGAATCCCTATATACGCTTTCCTCAAAAATCGTTTCCTTTTTTGTTTTTTTTTGGAAAGAGATTCACAAATGCAAGAACTTGAGCAATTTTAGCATCGCTTGCTGTAGCTTTGCTAAACTGCTAAAAGCAAGCACGTCTCAAGACCAATGCAGTACTGTTGTCCGTTAAAGTAACATGGAAAACAGAGTACTGCTGCTGCCTCCATACCACTTGTGAAGAGGAAGTCTTATTAGACTCGTATCAACATAAGTAATACGGCAGCTCGAAGAAGGATTTCATTCGCTCTGTTTTTAAAGAGCTACTCAACTTTTTCAGACTACGGTGACATAAATATACAGTGGGTGAGGGTGGGGGTGGTTTGGGTGGGAGAAGGGGAGGATGGAGGAGGACAGGGTTTTATGCCAAGAGCTGAATCATAACCATGTGAGTAATTTTGCCTTTTTTTTTTTTTTTCTTAAGGGTATGAATCAAATTAAATTTGTTTTGCTGTGGGTGAAGGAAGAGAGAATATAATAGCATGAATCAGAGCTATCATCAAATATGTGGCACAGACTAAAAATTAATTACAATTACTGCCTTCTTCTAAAAAGTTTCTGCCGTAAAATGCAGCAATTTTATTAATCAATATAATCCATTTAAAAATTTCTCAGGAGTTAAATAAAACCTTTCAATTACTTTCCTCCTCTTTTTAATTTTTTTCCTATTGTAACAGGAAAAGATTAGCATCTTTAAGCAAAATCTTGCTTAATCTGTTAGATGCCCTTTTGCTCCAGTGGCAAAAGAACTGCTGCTAATAATGAAAAGTGAAGAGTACATATTAGACCGTGTGTAATCTCATCAGTCAGGGCTAGCTTGAGGATGAAAGTCCATGGAGTACATGCTTTACGACTTCAGCACAGATGCTTTACTAGGCATTGTAATAAAGACAACTTATTTAATGAAAAATGCAAACAGAAAAACACTCAATATCCCTTTGTCTTTTCCTGTAAGAGTGAGATAAAGTCGTGGAAAAGCGTGTGTTAACCACTGGGTTTTTTGCACTTTGGAATAGCCATTAAAGTGGCAATACTGGGAAAACTGTAAGGGGTTCAGGACACAAAACCTCTTTCTAAAGAGGCCAAGATAGATACTTGGAAACGAAACCATGCATTATTAATTACTAGCTAGATAGATAACCAAGGACATATGGTTTTTTGTACTGGGTAAGAAACCACTGATTTTGATAACTAAAAAGGTAGAGAGTCTTTGCGTCCAAGTTCCTAGTATGGAGAAAACGGTATTTAATTCATTGTCTGAAAAACACAATAAAGCTACAGCAAGACATCATTTGGAATCAATTCCTCCCCCTAAACAACTCCAGATCTTTCCCATAGTAATTCTCTTGCACGTGCCCAGCAAAAATCTCTGTAGAAAGGACGGGTATACAGCGTGTTCGGGAAGTCAGCTGAACCACAAGTCTTAAAGACACGATTCCCAGACAGACAGAAAACTTCTGCGGAGACCTCCACGGCTGCTGTGACTCCAGCGGCGTATGTGGGGGAAGGAAGAAAATGGAAGATCTCTTGAGTAACCTGAGCCAAGCCCCAAGAGGAATAACGTGTGCGTGCGTGTGTTTTACAATCCCCATTCAAACTGGCCTGTGAACAGGAAGCCAACACCCGCTCTGGAGAGAGGTCTTACCCCCACCCTGCTCCTGCACTGCCTGAAGGTCACAAGCTCCGGCAGAAGCAGTGGCTGGGGGTTCCTGCCTGCTGCCAGCTGACGCCACCCCATTGATGTTCATGCCAACGTGCATGAACAGCGTCATTCCTGTTGATGTCTCCTAGTGGTCTTCAAGAACACTCAAGCTACCACTTAAAAACCAAAACTAAATGGGTGCGCTTTGGAGTCCTGGCAGACAGATGGTCTTGCCCACAGGTGGTCAAAAAGTTTCACAGCCAACAGCACATGAGAATTCCCTTGACTCTCCTGCTGGAAGGCCCGCTTTGACCATGGCAAACATGAAATTTGCTGGCCAGACAACCTCCTTGCTACCTGTGGACGTCATCCCTCCCTTTTTTCAGTATCACTCAGTACCCGGTTTCATCCAAGCCTCGGTATGTTCATGGGTAGTAGGAAAGCCCAGCCAACTTATCACCGTGCTTTGTGAGAGGCGTATTTGAACATATCTCGCGTGGATTACCACAGCCTTAAGAGCATCTCAGAGTCTTACCTCACATGCTGGACACATGCGAGGAGGAACAAAATAACTGAGAAGACCGCTTTGCAATAAAACACCCAGGACTCAAGACTTGCTAGACAACAGCCTCCCCTGGAATCACCCTGTAAAACAGCAATGGAAAGTCTCCAACAAACATTCGAAGCCCCTCAAAACATAGCAATAGAAACTCTCCTGAAAAGAAATTGGTTCCACTCTGTAGCCACCAGTATTTTGAGACGGCTTACAGGTGTGGTAGTATAATAATAAGCACGTAAGAAATTTTTTCTTTATATTCACAGTTTCAAGGAATGTCAATTCTCACCCACCTTCCCCGAGAAAAAAAATCACTGGTATTCCCCAATTACAGCTTTTACTTGCAATGAAGAGTAAGTTCCAAGTAGCAATAAAATGCAAGTTGTCAGAAGTTAGCCAGAGAAGATGCTGACTATCTCTTATTAAAGGATAAACCAGCAACAACTTTACCGTTATCCATACTTCATCAGTGGTCGTCATTATTTATAACACAACAGTATGCATTACCACAGGTGGATTTCTTTTACATTTCAGGTTAAATTATTTCTCAGCTACTCAAAGTCCTCAAATGCTCCTGATCCTTATTTTGGTGTACAACGGCAGGGCTGAACAGGACTGCTGACTTTCCTCCAGAAGATATACGCCCCTCGGTAAAGTTAATTCCCAGTTTTCCATAGCAAATAGCTGCCATTTCTTGCAGTAGTTAGGCAGATAGCTTCAGAAAGGAAAAGAACACTTTTCTTTGGCAAAAAATCACTCTATATCAGTATAGCTCAGAGCAGTAACATTCCCAGCCACTAAGCAGAAAGCTCTCACACCCTGGTCCCAGATACTAATCATGTTTTCATTATTATTATATATCATATAATTTTGTATATTTTAGTTATGAGGCTTTAAACCAGTTGCTAGAAAGTATCCTTGCTACCTGCCCTTCTCAGCTGTCTCAGTGTCAAATTCAAAAGAGAGTCTGCTATCTAGCCACTTTGGCCACAAAAACAGATTAAGGGCAGAGTGCAATTTTTAACCAAATACAGAGAAAAATATATTATGCACTTGGCAAAATCATTAGGGATTTATCTAAACACCACACATTTTGGCAGAAAACCTCCTGTAAACTCAGTGGCTTTAAATTAGTACAGACATTACGAAGACTTATTTACTTCAATGGCTTAAGAGATGTTTCTGAAAGTAGTTATTGAAAACTGAAATTTTGTTTTGCTTTCAAAAAAGTCACACATCCTGTACATTTCTAGAATTGCTGAAACAGTTCAAGAAAACCTGATGGGAAATTCCATTTGAAAATGCCAACACTTGCAAATACAATTTAAAGCATGGGACGGGAACATGATCAAAAACGAAGCGCAAATTGTTCTCCATGATTCTATATTTTGTTTCTCCAATCCTATGAAGGAAAACTATAGGAAGGTTAGGGTGGGGTGTGTGAACGACTGAGTTGTAGTCAAGAACATAATACACTGCTAAACTCATAATAAAATATAGAGGTTTTTTCCTTCCAAATTCATAGGCATGGTACAGCTTTGTGTACACACTATTGCTTTCCCTCCACTGCAATTTTTTTTTCTGCCCTGTAAATTCAAAAAGGCAGTCCAGGAGTATGATTTTTTGGTGATTCAGGAATGAATGCACATGCGAGTATCTAAATCAGCCTGTGATTCCTGAAACCTGTCATTTGAAAATTGTTTTAAGGCACGTTCCAGGAGAGGTCTTAAAATGGCAGAGGCGCCATTCTGGTCTTGCACCTTACACACAGCTAACAGGAGGCGTTTGATTTGCATGGATTAGCGAAACCACTGCAGGCTAGTTCTAATTCCTATGCCTACGATGCCTTCTATACCCCAGAATTACATCCAGAGGAGGGTCGCAATACTAATAAACACAAAATTAATTTCACAGCTCCTAAATTACAAGGCCAGCCTTATCAGCGTTAGACTGTAAGCTTCTTAGGGCTGAGACAGTCTTGTCTGTCTCTCTTGTAGAGCATTAATCATGTTGTGGGTGCTTACGGCTAACGAGGTGCATGTAAATCTATTCTGATGTGGTTTTTTGCCACTTCGGAGTAGACAAGAGTCACACACATGGGCGCACTCTTACCTCTCTGCCTAATGATACACTAATATGCCTAATTGAAAAAACAAGTCCTGATAGGAACAGAAAGACTTTGTTGTTGTTTATGCCACCCAGACAGAGTCTGTGGCTATACATTGCAAATAGTTGGCAAAACCTAAACCGCAAGTATGCAGCAGCACTGTGAGTAATAAAGATAATGTTTGTATTTTGTTTATGAAGAGCCCTAACCAACACACTAAAGCAAGCATACTGAAACCAAACAATACTCAGATCTTTAGCAAAACTTCAGAGGATCCAAATCATGTAATTTAATCACTTTGTTCTTTAACAATCTAAACATCACTTAAAATTTACAAGCAGTAATTCCATATAAGTTCTCTAAACTGAAAAATGGGATGTAGCTAGTTGCCCTTGTCTATCCCCACTATTACAATTCAAACAAATCGAGCTCTATTACTGGGGGGAAAATTTAAAAAAACCTTACAAAATTCCCTTGCCCCAAAGGTTGAAAAATGTTATATTGCTTGGCTAACATGGAATTCCTCCATATCTGGAGTCCCGTGAAACATATAGGTATCTCATAGTTACTTCATTGTGGCTTTGACAACACACCAGTACTTTTGAATGGAATGCATGGATAAAAAAAATATGTATTTTATACTTCTCGTAAAAACTAGAATTCAAAAGATTTTCACCCTGGGGAAAAAAAAAAAAAGTAATAAGAAAGGGAGGGCTGCTGATGAAAGACTTCTTCCTAAAAGATAAATTTCCAGTTTGGCTCAATATCAGATGCTAGGTCAAAACATTATTATTGACAAGCATGTTGTATTTATTTAGGACAATTTAAATAATTTTTATTTCCAGATTTACACTGTGTTCTCACTTGCCAAAAGCTGGTGAGAAAGAGCTTCATGTCACATCAAAAATAATAGTAGGTTTCCTGTCTTTCTCTTCATCCATCCTTCTACTTACAGCAGCAGATAATTCTGGAGCCCCTTGGAGAATGGGGGCATATCCAAGTCTCGGAGACCAGCGCCCTCACCGCCTGTATGGGGCTCAGCTGAGAGGGACTTCAGAAGGGAATCTCCTTCCTGCATGCCGAATTTGCAGGATTATAGCTCCCCCAAAGTAATACACCAGTTCACTCATCCAACAGCACATTTCTATGAGCAGATTGCATTAGAGAGTAACTTCAAGGTGGCAGGGCGTTGTTCGCTATGACCAGTTACCTAACAACAGTCACTTTCTGCTAAGCAGGGCTGCATTTTCACTACCCTGTTAACATGCTCCCAGCGACTCTGTCAAGGCCAAATTCCTTGACCATACACCATCAGAGTCATTTTGAGAGTGCCCCCAACTGGAAGACAGACGGAAAGTCAAGGATCCAAGTGGTTGCTCCCCACAGGGTGCACCAGAGGCAGCCTGGACAGCCGCGCATCACGGACTGTCCCTCAAAAATGTTGACCAAAAGTGTCAACATATACCTTTACAAGGTAGTGAAGCAGAACCTGGTCTTTAATACAGCTCTCTGCAACCCCTAGGTGTCACAAGAGTCTTCAAAAGAGACAGCATAATCATCCCTGCGAGATGTTGCCCAATAAAATGTGGGGAGCCTGGCTTGGACAACTCCCAAACAGACTTCACCCAGAAGAGAAAGACGTACAGCCTTAATCCAAGCCATGGGCAGCCTCCTCCAACGCAGAGCTGACATGCTTAGTTTCCCAATCCATGGTCTTTAGCTTCTACAAGCAGCCCAGAGCCCTCTGCAGATGCTGCCAACCAAGAATCAAAACCAGGGTTGCCAGCTGACCCAGACCTATTCAGCAAGCAGGCGCTTAACCAGGGACAACACTGACCTACTGTTATCTGCCTGAACAGCCAGCTCTGGGTACATCTCTGCGTTTTATACCTTGACTGCTATAACACATGACTGTGGCTAAAAATCTGCTCTGGTAGAAGCTCCTCCCTAGCAAAAAATCACCACAAATGGCATCTTGAAGAGCTACTCCACACACATGCGGGAAAGCCCAACAGAAACCTTCCAAACAAAATGCACTGCAGCAATACTACACCTTCTGCTCTAAGCCAGCTATCTTGTCCTAAGGAAAATCTTCTGGCGATACAGCTAGGAAGGGCTTGGAGAAAGAGCAGTTTGCCATCTGCTCTGCAAACACCACTGTATGGGAGGCTGGGTTGTCTGGGTCCTTGCTTACTGGTTTTCTCAGGGAGACCCTTGGCAAATATGGCACTAGGAGATAATATCCCTTGTCCAGTTATCATCCCCACACACAGGAACAATTTGAAACAGTCCTATGGAAATCCTACCAACCTGTAGCTGGAGAGGAAGGACCAGCACGGGATGTGTGTGCATGGAGAAACTGTGAACGGTGCAGAAGCAACGGAAGACAAAAAAGAAAGATCCAGAAGCAAATAACAGGTTTGCAAGGATGACTTCCCTGCTTCCATACCCCTAACTTTTCCTTTCTCTGATGCATCCACCCCCTTTTTAAAGGGAGCCATGGCACAACCATTATTGCAATTAAATTGGCAAACCCGAATAATTCCTTAAGCCACTGGGAACTCTGCACAATCTTTGAAGTGTTTGTCTGCCCGGTACTCCCATAAGCAACACCTTGGTAACTTCTCATCAAAGCTCTTTAAGCTCCCTGTTTGCTCAACTGCCTAAAGATCTCATTCACAGACCTCCACTGGGAAAAGGCGTGCAAACCGTTACTAAACCCTTCAAAAGCAGACTAAAAGCAACCAGCGTATCTTCTTTCCTTCATGTTAAGGACATGATCGGTTCTGTTACTGAATGCTCCCCTTTGCCCCCAGCGCCCAAATCACTCTCTTTCACAAGGGAAATCCTTCAGTTAAATCCCTCCCAAAGCCAACTCTGGGCATCACTGCACAACACTTGGTCCTCGCTTGTGCCGGTGGCCATGAAGGGGGCATGCTGGCTGCAGATTCAAAACCTACACATAAAGGAAGGTTGCACATTTAGGTAGACCAAAAGCTCTGCTTCCACCGCCCTGCCCCAGAGACAGTCCTCCCATGACACAGAAGCAGCGAAGTTTGACAGGAGCATGTATACCCCACACCCAGGAATCTTTTGATTTCCCACGAGCTGTGACTGTCCTGCATTTAAGTCCAGGACAGCTAACCACTTACACACCTCCACAAATAAACGTTCTTGGAAGCAGGTTAAGATTAAAAATATAC
Organism: Rissa tridactyla; assembly: GCF_028500815.1. Lineage (NCBI taxonomy): Eukaryota > Metazoa > Chordata > Aves > Charadriiformes > Laridae > Rissa > Rissa tridactyla. The sequence goes on from NC_071466.1 coordinate 98,064,978, forward strand.
AACAAACTTATTTTAAAATATGTCGGCTCAGTCAGGTCTGAAAGACAAGTGGTGCTGGTACGTTGAAGTATCCATGTTCACACAGTAGCTTAAAAATACCTGATGTGTTGCTGTTTTGCAATATTGTGTCTAGAGCCAATGCTGATCACTCTTACCTCAGACACTGAATGGACTACACAATACTGTTCTCAGAGAAATAATACTTCATTTTTAGGGTTTTTTTTTAGTCTTATTCAAAGTATGAACGATTAGGTTATTTTCTCATCTTAACAAATGATGTAAAACCTCCGGACATATGGTAGCATTTGTATACTTCCAGGCAAGCGGTGATAACTTTCAAATGTTACTTCCCCTCCTCCTCCACTACATGAAACAAATATACTGGAGCCCATTTAAATCTTAGTGACAAACACATTTGAGAGAGACTAATTTCAGCTAAAGTTTCCAAATGTCACATGTACGTATTAAATAATTATATTAAAAAATAAAGAGCAAATTAATTCTCATTCTCACCATTGGTTGATAAAGTGCCTGTATTTTTCCAATAAGGATTAAACAATTTTACAAGACAATGCTTGTGCTTAAATTAGCAGATGTCAGCTCATACTTATAGGGACGTATGACAAGTATCATTCATACTAACTCAACAGCTACAAGATTAGAGGATTGTTGCCACCTCATTCAGTAGCATGGAATCTATAGAATCATGGAATGGTTAGAGTTCGAAGGGACCTTAAAGATCACCTAGTTCCAACCCCCCTGCCATGGGCAGGGACACCTCCCACTAGACCCGGTTATTCAAAGCTCCATCCATATCAATCCACAACTGCTTCACTTTTCTTTTTCTAGTTTAAGATTCACAGCAGGGCTCAATTTTTTAATATGGTAATGGTTACAAAATGGCTGAAGACTAAGGGTAAGATTTTTCAGAAGCAGAAAGCCAACAAATCTCAAAGTGAAGGTATAGTATCACACATATTGAGATACTTAATTAGGAGGAGAAGCCATTTCTTAAGATTTTGCCTGGATTTTTTTTCCTTGGAAAAACAAAGCAGCTTTTTGCTTTTACCAGATTCTTTCCTATTGTAGAGAAATGTGTATGTCCTCCCCAAAAGTACATAGCAGAGTCGTACTGGAATGGTTCAGACATCCTCTCTGATTGAATGTTATACTGTCATCCATTATTACTCAAGGCTGGTCATAATGCGCATTAACATTTATAAAGTTGGAATCTATTCAACCTGTCCACCCAGTAGCTGACTAACTGGACATTATTACTTGAATAATAAGCCTAATAAAAAGGGAAAACAAAATAACCTGAGTACTGTAACCCACTCTACGCCTCCATTTTCTCAAACCCTAGCAGTACTAATACTGAATAAATTGACAAGTATTTAATCTATAACAGCTTCTAAGCTTTTTGCAGAACAAAAAGAGTGAAGAGTAGGCAATTAATATTATTTTGCACTTTCAAAACTGAAAGAACTTTAAATAGGCAAATGTTTTCTACTAGTTAGAGGGAAATTCTTGTTATTCCTTTAAATTGAAAAAATGCTATGTGCTTCAGGGGGAAACAGGCACCAGTAACAACAAGCTGTTCACCACTTTTGAGCCAAATACTTGCAAAAATACTGAACACAGAATACATTCAGAGCTGCAGCAAGACAGAAGAGCTAAGAAAATCAAAAGGGAAAGAAATGCATCTTTCTCCACCTTGGCTGGGACTAAAGAGAGCAATTCTTACCCCAAGATGTTACTTACAAGGCTCTGCTTCCAGAAAGCACTTTGACATAAATTTGTATGAAGTTAATGGGAAATCACAACGCTCCGCTCCTGCATAGGAGCGGGTTGGGGGGGGGGGGCGGGGAGGGGGGTGGAAGCGCGGCGGGTTAATGCGGGGAACCTTTACATTTCTGCCCAGAATTACTCCTATTTTTACAGCGAGGCGAGCTCTAAATTTCGAGCAGCGCTTGGCAGGAGCCCCCGAAGCGGCGCCGTGGGCTGTATCTTTAAAAGGTGCCGGAGGAGAAGCAGATGAGCCGCCGCGCTCCCCACCCACCGCCGTGTCACCGCCGCCGCTGCCCACGCACCCCCGCACACCCGCCCTCCGCAAGCACGCCCGGCCCCGCCGATGGAAACCGGGGACTGCCCTCCGGGCCCCAGCCCACCCCCGCCATCCTGGGAGGGACCGCACGGCGCGGCCCGGCCCGGCCCGGCTCCGGTCCCCGGTGCCACCCGCCCGACCCCCGCCCCGCTGGCGGGGGCAGCGTGGAAGGTCTCCTCCCGCGGCCTGCCTGGAAGCCTCCCGCAGGACGGACCGAAGCCGAATAAGCCCCAAAACACCCCCAACAGCCACCATCCCCAACAGCCCCCACCCCCGACCAGCGGATTCCCACGTTAACCTGCTGGGCTGAACTCTTTTTCCAGCCGGATAGTTTTTTGGGGGGGATTCCACGCCTATTTCTCAGGAAACATTTACATCAGTATCTACAAAGCATTTTTCGTAGACAAATGAGAAGTTCTGAAAAGAGCTTTGTCTTCAATTAAGGAGAATACTCAGCTTTAGCACGTAACGTACATCCCGTATGAGACAAAGATTTGCACGACAACTAACCACAGTGCAAAATGCTCAGTGAAAACTCAGCTTTAAACTCTACGCCTCGTTTTTCTTCAAAGGAAGAGGAATTCAGTGAGAAGGTGAACAGAGTGGGCTATGGGGAAGTCCGTTTCATTACATCTTCAGAGGTCTCACAACAGTGCTCAGTAAAGAAGTCATCTTATAGGAGACCTTTTAAGTTTAGTGAACCACTGAAATGAATTTCTCCAATATTATTTGGAATTTCTTCAATATTCTTTGGAAAAAACCCCACAGTCCTATAATGGAGTGGTCAATAAGAGATCCCATGTAGCCGTTGCTCCAAACCAACTGCACAGTTTGAACATGCATGGATTAAAATACAACTAAACCCATAACTGCCTGTTTGCAAGATTTATTACAAGGCTTCAGATCTGGCCTCTCCTCATGAGCGAAGTTCCTGTAGATTTAGAGAGAACAAAACTGTGTACCCCGCTCCGAAGAGTGGCAATTCCTACCCAGTAGCTGCTAAGCAGTGGGCAGTCTTATTTGGAAGAGAGCAATGAATTTGTACCACAGATGAAACGTAGAGTTTAGAGGATTAAAACTTTTCTATCACGCAGTGCACGCTCAGATATTTAATAGTTACATAAATGAGGAGAAAGCATTTGGAAAAGTCGCTCGAGTTTCGATTACTTTGACAGAAGAGGAGAGGTACAAAAAAACAGGCCTCTATTTTTAAGGAAAAAAAAATCCTTAGGAAAACAACATCTTGAGCAGTGGCACTGCACAGTACAAACTTTATTAACTTGTCATAATATGCTGCTTCTGTTAGTATGAATTTTGATTGAATAACAGACCAAGTAGGAGCTTCAGAATATACAGTAATACTAAAGAGCTTGGAATACAGCCCTTGGGAAAGCACCCCTAACGTGGATTTTCTGATTGCTCTTGTTAAGACATAAATGATTGCCAGCCTCAGTTGGAGGTCACCATTTTGAGGCTTAGCCATATCCTCCTCTTATAAATGACAAATCATAACACTATTTTTAAAAAAGCGCACAAATAAATAAATTCCTCAGGAAAGGTGATTCACTGTAAAGCTAGCTATGATCTGAATGAACTGGGGGGAAAAAAAACCCAACAAACCTATCAAGATCCAGTTACCTTCATTCAAATTGCAGCATTTTTTTTCTTCATTTCAGCCTTATTTTGCTTTCCGTGAGCAAGTACTGAGCCCTGATTTTGCTGAAGAATTTTGCACATCATTAGCATCACTTGCTAACTCTTTTCCTACTTCCTCGTCTTTAGTAATTTTATAATATGGGACATTTATGATGCTTGTTATGGCACCTTCTGTGTTCAGGCTCAGAAAAATCCTTCTCATCAGCTTCCACAGAGCGCAATCTGCTGTTGCTGGTCAAAGCGGTACATGTGGTGGCAGGGGGGGAAAGTGGCAGGCTGCCAGCGACAAGTCCCATGCAAGCAGTTCCATACATCTCACTCTTGCATTTTATAGAGTATCCACTTTATTCTTAGGATGCTTCAAAAGTACAGGGGCATTTTAACAGCCAGTACGGTTTCTTGCTTATTCCTTTCCCGTGGTGAACTGACTGGATATTCAGTCCGTGCAACTGAGGTTTAGAGCGTGTGCTGCAATGACAGCTTTCAATTGAAATATAAGCGTGTTGTGGCAGGACTTTCACTTCTGAATAATCGTTTGTCAGAAACAGTGATTAAGTGTCAGATCTCATGACTATTTTAGAAGCCTATTACTTCTATCAATGCATATAGTCGTAAGAGAATTTATTTATTTTTTTCTTCTCAACTGCTAAGAAGAAAAGCAAAATTGATTTGGGAAATAGCTCACGTATATTGATGTAAATACTAACACAAAACACTTGATTTAGGAAGCTTCTAACATTTCCATTCTGTTTCTAACATTTTGTTACAGTCCAACAGATTCTGCGAAGTTTACAAAGAGCATTTCCCAGTTATCCAGCCATTTGAAAAATGATTCTGCTGGTATGCTTTTGCATCAAGACTGGATTTGGTTTGTATTGTTTGATGGTAACAGTAATGTCACAGTTCAGTAAATATAGAGACTTCTTATGAGTCCCTTTTCATCGTTTCAGAATAATATCAGTTTTCATTGAGGTGGATTTTTTTTTTTTAGTATGTCTTTGCACACAATTAATCACCACTTGCAGTATATTATATCACGTAATCTGCTCCAATACAGAAAACATGCATAAAATATCGGGGGAAAAGGGAGAAACGAGAGGAATGTTGAACTTGCTAGACCTGCCCCTAACAGCCTTTTTTCTTTTTTTTTTTTTTGAGGGGGGGGGGCACTAGCACATGCCTCTCCAGTTGTAAAGCCACCACCTGAGGGAAGCTGCCGTCTGTGGGTCCGCAGCCGAGCCCCGGGGGGTACGGAGGGATGCGGTGGGGTGCGGAGGGGGGAAGGATGCGGGGGGGTTGCAGATGGGGGAGGATGCGGGGGGGATTGCAGTACCGCCCTCCCTCCGCCGGGTGGCGACCCCCCGGCTCCGCTGCAAGCCCCGGGGTAGGGCGAGCGCTGCGGGAGGCTCAAGGGCCATTAGGGAAAGCCAGTAATTGCTCTACTCAGCTTGCTATAATAACGCCGACTTAAAGCAATAAGCCGTCGCACTATTTTAAAATTAAAACAGCGCAATAAACTATCAAATAATACCTCTAAGAGGATCTAAAAGACACAAGAAGGATTTTGCCTGGCGATCGCAAAATTTCACGAGGTTATATGAGTTTTAGTATGCAACTGAAATCTTAAGAGATTCATGTGAATAATACCAAAAAGATCTAAGCTTCTTAGTTCCTCAGAAGTGGAAAATTCTATTCCAGATTTCTGGTGGCTGCGCTCGCAAGTCTGCTCATAACTAGGAAAGAGGGGAAAGAAGGGTTTTGGTTTTAAACAACTGTCTGACTGAAATAGAATTGGGGTATAACACTTAAGTAATGACTGTTTGGGTGTCAAATTAAGCCCTGAAATACGTGTACAGAGATCTTACTGAAATGACTAACAGCAAGCAGGGTCTGCCCTTTTTCTAGTAATAAAAAAAAAATAAAAAATATTTCTGTGGTCTTCACTCTCCAAAGTTAATAAAAACAAACTATGAGAAAAGGTATAGTAGAACACTTCATTATAATAAACACTTCATTAAATTAATGTGATTCAGCTATTCTTTCTTGAGATTTTTCTTGAGATTCTTAAACTGATTTTATTTATGAAGGTAACCGTCTCTGTATTTAAAGGTGTTAAGAGCTCATGTTCTTGCAAGTTTACTCAGTACAGCTGTTGAACTCTTAATTCTTCTTCCACTACTCTTAAGTAAAATTAAATAGTGCAGATGTTATCCTTTATAATGCCATATACACAGAATCAGTTCCTCATTTGCAGGCACGTTATTTTTTTTTTCCTACTTATCTTCAAGGCAATCATAATCATTAGGCAATGCCAGGTTTAAATAAACGTGACCTAAAGTGATCACAAGTCCGAAGTTATTTGAAAGAGGTATTCTCACATCAGTAAGTGGAAATCTAGGAAATCTAGGAAATATTTCAAACCTCTCTCTTCAGATGCAAACATACTAAAAACACAAATGAAAAGGCAGAAATATACCTGAAATTAAAATATTTCCTATCTTTGAGACATATTTGAACTAGACAGGCTACCTTGCCAGGAGTTCAGAGATGCTGGTTCTCATAGATGATCAATAAATTAAAGAAACTCCATAGACTAAAAACAAACAACCAACCACAACAAAAAAAACCAAAAACACAACACTAGACAAAAAAAATGAGGAAAATAAATCAGTACTCTCTGAAACAGTTTTATATTTACCCATTCTAGTTTTACATGTCCGATCCCCTCCCACACCACAGGAACAGCCATGTGTAAGACCAAGAACTGTCTTGTTTATGCGCACGCACCGACAGCATTTCTGCGGCACACAGCCCGGACAAGCCCACCTGCCAGGAATCCCCCTAAGGACAACTGCACGCAACGCAAGAAGATTTGCATTCATTCATAAAAGATTCCTTTGCTTAAGATGAAGTCGATGTGGAACAGCTTACAGGAACCTGGGGTACTTTCAGACTTAATACCTAATTTCTCCAGAGCCCCAACGAAGCCTACGCGACTCCCAATTCTCAGGCAGAAGAGTGCACTGAAGGGCAAGTGCCTCATCATTGGCCCTCAAGGCAAGCAGACCAGTCTCTTCAGAGCAATCTCTGCCAACCAGTCATTATTGCCTGACACTGTTTCACTTCACTAATCTTTCCTCACCTCATGAAACCTCTCCTCCTCCCATCCCATAAAAAGGGAAAAATACGTCCCAAAATCCTTTCGTAGAGAACTATTGCCAAAGACTATTTGTAGCCTAAGAACGCACTCTGCGCCATCATCTAGTACAGAAGCCAACTTTACAGCTCCTATCCCTCTCTGTAAATACACTGTTACCACTATCAACCTCTTTGATGCTTCCTGTGCTTCTTGCAATTATCCTCCCAACCTGCCACTCAAACCTGGGTGTCTCCTCAGGCTTCCATGTGATAAAGGTCCACTGAGGTCAACAGAAACAGTCCTCCACCCATGCCACTACCCCATTCCAGGATCTCCTTCCCCCAGACAAAACCGCAGTTCATCTGAGCATCTAAGCATTGGCTGTTGTTATAAGACAATACCAACGTCCCACAGCCAGCTTGTCACAAGTAGAGACGTTTTTAACAATGAGAAAAGAGAAACATCATGAAATGAAAAGGAATTGGAAAGTCATGCGTGTTCATGCCCCCTGTGTACAGCACCAGCATCTTATGAAGCACTGCATATACTGATAGGAAAAAGTATGTCTCAAATAGTTTTTCTTTAAATACTGCAAAATAGTAGACGCGAATAAGATTACCAGTAAAATACGGAGATTTGCATGGCAGCTTTTCAAAATAAAGTCGTCTTCAACCCGCGACCACAAGGAGTTTTTCAGAGCTACAGGTGGGAGCTGGGAACACTTGTCTGTCCTTTTTCATCTTAAAAACTCTTGAATGCATCTTTCAGTCTGAGTCATTCAAAATTTCAGAGAGTATCTGAGATCTTTTAGTAAAAAGTAGCAATGGGAAGGAAGAACACATTCCATAGTCATGTTTAAAGAGAAGGGAGTGTGGCACAATAGCCAGGCAGCGCACAACCAGCTGAAAACCACTGTTATCTGCCACGCTCGCTAGCTATTTTTATTTTTAATTTTTCATTTACAGTAAGTGCACTTATTACTGGTTTTCTGTTTTGTTTTCTTTCTGAGACATTACGTAAAAGGAATTAGGGAGTCAGAGCCCTTTGAAGCACCCTCAGCATGTGAGAAGACTCTTTCACCAGGTTCTTAGATACAAACAATGAAAGAAAAGATGCATGAAACTGAGAGCGCTCGAACAATCCTCCTCCCCAGTCATCTGTTTAGCTTCTGCTACCTATGTTTTGGGTTCTGGTCAGCAGAGTTGTAGCTGCTTCAGCTTTTGCACATCTCTAGGTTGTTTTTTTAAGACGTATTTAACTACCAACACATACAAAAGCAGCTACCCAAGGCTGAATGGAGTTTTTATCGTGAACTGTTGTACTGGTCCTTTAACTTTTTATGACTCATAGTTTAAGTATTTGGGAATTCCCCTCTAAATATGAGTTTGACACACTTGCATTATGGAAAGTTATTTTATTCAAAAAGTAACAGAATGCAACATTCATGCAATACCCAGGACTATATTTAGCAACACACAATTGGTCTTTTTTTTCCAATAAAGCTTCTAATTAAAGACAGATTAAAAAAAAAACCAAAACCAAAACAGAACAAAAAAACAAAAATGCAAGAACAAGACTGAATAGCGAAAGTAGCAGCACTGAAAGAGACAAACACAGTGTTACGCACCCAAGCAAGTCAGGAGTATTTTTTTTTTTTAAACTATTCAAACAATGTTAGGGCTGTTTACTTCCCCACCCCGGATCCCCCAGTTGCATGTAAGTGTATACAGCTTCGCTCTTACCTGTGTGCTGAAGTCCCTTCTTGGTGGGCTGACGAGTCATCAGCGATCACCTGACTAAAGCCTGGAAAAAAAAATAAAATAAAATCAGCTGACCACCCCTGCTCGTTGGCTTCCAGCTTTAATACTCCTCTCCCCAGCACTTTGTCATGTGAGGCGGGACAGAACCAGCTGTCATTGCTTCAGAAAAAGGGAAACGGGCCCCTCCGTTTCCACCTCCTTCCTTCCTCCTCTCTCACTCTTTCCTATCTGTCCCTGCCTCCAACCTCCTCCCTTTCTCATTCTTCCACTTTGCTCATTCACTGCCCGCCTGCCCGGCCGGGGTCTCCCAGGGGAAGTCGCATTCCACAACGCACAAGCATTTCCCCTGCATCTTGAGGTTTCTCAACAAGCTGCCTACACACTTCTACTGGAGAGAAAAAAAAAAAAAAAGGGGGGGGGGCTTTTAATAAAAAAAAATAAATCAGAGAGAAACAGAGAAAAGGCACCACATTCCACAACCCTCAGTCAGCCCTGGCAGACTACGAGGCATTTTCAGTCACACAGCACAAAATGCATTAGTCAGAGCTGAAAGACCACACACTTTGTACCACTACCATGCTAACAGAGAATGGTCTGAGCAGAGCTACAGGAAAAAGGAAAGGAGGGATTCCTATCGGTGCTTCCATTTTACGTGGGGTAGCTACATGGGGTACATGAAAAATTTGCAGGAAAAGGCCCAAAGTTGACATTCCCGGCAGAAACAATGTGAATGTGGGCAGCGGGGAAAGCTCTCCGCTCACAGAGCGCGACCTTTGCCAAAAGGACTCCCCCTCCAGCAGAATGTGTTATTCCAAAGACTGCAAGACATTATCTAAATCAGAACTTCTATCTCCCTGATGGTTTGTTCGTAGGAAATACAAGCCTAGAAAAAGTGAAAGTAATACTGCATGATTCAGATTCCCCGAAACCACATATACTTTCAATTCAAACTTTTCTCTTCTTCAGCGCTCCTTATAGTTCTGCAACTATATCCATCTATGGAGTTTTCTTTACTTACGCAGTTTCAACCCTCCGTGTACGCGGATAATCTGATCAGCAAGGAATGAGAAGCGAGTTCGGTGTAAAAAGCCCTCCGTCCTAATCCAAATGACCTAATCGCTCATCTATCTGCTCACTGCTTCCGTCCCCCGCCACGCGCACTTATCTGTTGCTTGAAGGCGTTTTTAGGAGTACATATATGGCTGAGGAGAAAACACCCCTTTTTAAATCACATCAGAGAAAGAGAGAGAGAGCGAGAGAGAGAGCATGTGCACTGTACTGGAAGCACATGCTTCTGTCCAGTGAAACCAGTAGCACGGAGTCTCCAGCCCCGAATTCCCCGCTCTGTGCGGGGACCGTCCCTAATGCACCCTGCCAGGCTCAGGGGCTTAAGTCAGCGTCAGAACAGGGTATAGGAAGGCGGAGGGAGGGGGAAGAGGGGGGAGAACCCTTAACCATCTGCACTGGAATTTCTCTTTAGGAAAGTCCATGCTTTAATGAAAGGCTGATACTAGACACCACAAAGAAACTTTTATTTCTGTACGCACATGACTCAGATACATTTTCTGTGTGGGTTATGTGGTTATGTTATGTTTCATCTTAAAAAACTGTTTCAAAGAGACCTTTAAACATTAGTTTTAAGAAAGACTTGATGTGTTTATGTACAGTGAGTGTTTTTAAACTGCCTTTTATTGCACGATGCTATACAGAGCAGAGACACTAGTGCCTGTTTTCATTATAGATATAATTTGCATCTAATACTAAACACAATAATCTGTAAAAATATTTATTTTAAGTGATTTCCCTAAATAGTTCCCAGAAAAGTAAACAGAGCCCTTCAGCAAAACAGACCCTCTTAGTTATAATATTGTTATTCTTCCCCCTTTCTCCTTTTCTTGATCGCGAAAATACATTTACTTGCTATGTTATTGACTTAGATGCATTAGTTTATAAAACAAATGGTAGCTGCTGCTGTGTGGTATTTCAGCAGAGGAAGGCTATCCAGAACTGCCTCAGAGGCTGAACACTGTCGCCATTATAACAAAAGCATTAAAATGAATAATTCATGAGCAGAGGGAGTACCCTACTATTAAAAGACACCAACTATTTAATGAATTGTCCAAAAGCTACCCCTTTTACTGCCCAGTTCCTCTAACTACTTAATTATTCTTCATTTTTCTAAAATAGCATACAGTAGTAATTAGCAGAAACACATGGACCAGTTTTAGGAGATTTTCCTGAGGAGTAAGAAATGAAAGCTGAAAAGTGAGCCAGAGAGGGGGGAAAAAAAAAAAGCACATTTATGTTTGATGACGGATATATTAAGGAAACAGGACTTCAAACTTCAAGAGGCTTTTCCAAATTGTGCTTTTGAATCTTGAAAAGGAAGAACACGGCAATCTGTCCTTTCCCTTTATCTGGTACATTACTTTTCAGGATCCCAAAGCATCACGAACACGGTCAGGAATTACAAGGCCTCATTAGCGAGTACTTGCAGAACTTGTCTCCTGTTTATAGGTGCGGAACAGAAGGCCTCAAGAAGACTAAATGATTTTCTCCGGATCATACAGGAAGGCTTGGAGACTGAGGCAGGAACAGAGCTTCATCCCCTGGTTACCAGTCAAAACTCAGCAAGACGACTAACTTCCTTGCTTTATACTAACAAGCACCGCAAGGTTCAATAGTCCTGCAAGTTTTAACCCAATAAAGGTGCACAGGTATTTTCTGCAGGGACAGGGAAGCAGTGTGATCCACTAGCCCAACTTTACACCAGAATAATTTACAAACTTAAGTTTTGAGTAACATTTTTAAAGGAATTGAGGTTAGAATAGCAAAGTACATCTGTTCATGTTTCACTGCTGCAGGAAAAGCACATACTGTGCCTGGAAAGAGGTTTATTTATAACATACATTTTCAAACTTTTCAAGACATGAAAATTTGGTACAGTAACATCAATAAACTTCTCAGATTTCATTTGAGGCAACATCTAGTTCTTAAAACAGAGACATTAAAGAAATTGTATCTCTAAGTCAGTTTGCCAAAGGGACAGCATTCCATAATGCTGAGCAAAAGTCACCCTAAATACTTTTACATACGTGGGTCCCTTTTAGGTGTCCTACTGTCTTGCACTGTTGGGATGAACTCAATTGCAATTCTTATTCCAAGGCTCTTGCTGCAACAAGTTCACCGATTATGTGGTGGCAAGCCGATTAATACCGAGATACAAAAACATGTCCCCAAGGCAGAAAATTCTGTCCCCAAGGCAGTGGAATCATAACATTAGGTGTAAGACCATATATTGTCACTGGCCATGTTACTGCTGCTGCTGGGCTTTTTATTTTTAAGCCAGTCATCTTGTTGGCAGAGCCTTGGTAGCCACTTTTCTGACTGCGACTTCCTAATTTCTAATTCTCAAAAGGACATTTTTTTGGTTCCAATAGCATCTATCTGAGAAAGATGGTCTCCTGATCTGGTATTAGATGGACGACTTTTGTTGGGCCAAAAATTTGCCCTTCAGTCAACTTAGAGCTGCTCCCACAGCAAGTCTTTACAGGAATAAGGAAATGCTCTTTAGCAACTAGAACAATCTGTACAGTAAAATATATTTTTGGTTTGCAGTCCCCAAGGAACTGTGAGGAGTACTGAACTATAAAACAAATATAAGAAACCCCCCACTTGGCTGTTAGGTATAATTAATATAGCACAGCTCACAGCAAGCAGGTTTACTGTAACTAATAGACTGTTTCAGCACAAATGACCACTAATGGTTTGAGAACTTGCAGCAGGAAGAAAGAGGAGGAAAAAACACAAAATACTTATGAAAACTCTTCCAAAGATGGCATGACAGTTCATCTTCTTTTAAAAAATTGCACCCAAAAAAGCAGTTAAAGAAAGAAGGAAAGTTATGAATATTTCAAAGTTTATCTTATTCAAAATAGTTGTCCTGAATCAACATGCAGGAAAAATTCTATTGATGTAAACTAGCATGACTACGTCCACCAAACTAGCAACCTCCACCAGGGCATCCAGACTACTGAGGCACTACCTAAACACGGGTGTTCTGGAGAACAAATAATAGCAAACAAATTATTTCAGAGAAAACAGTGTCAGAAGAGAAAGATTACCACTACTTCTGCCTGGATGTAGGCAGAAACATAAAGGGAGCACAAAGGCTTAATGTGCATGAGCAGCACGAAATTTCCAAGTGCAGGGAACTTAATCAGCATTTTACTACTTAGACACGGAAGGAAAGCTGGGTGGGGAGAGAGAGGAGTAGCATTGTACCAAAGGAGACTGGTACGGTAATAACAATCAGACTGGTACATTGTTCAGTATGCATGACTGTCTCGAAACTACATTATGGCCCTAAGCAAGAATGAATGGAATTATATATAAATACACATCAAAGTAATGGTAAGGTAACAATCGAGTGCAAAAGAAAAATGTAAAGAATTCAGAGGGAAAAGAACGGTCCAACTATCCAAAAATAATAATGCACCTGATCACAGTATGTCAAAAGTCTGGTCAGACAATGTATACAAATTTATATCTAGGAGCTCAGATATATTTTGAGAGTTTTGATATTTGTTTTGCCTCCACTCATAGTTGTTTTCTGAGAGTCTATAAATTGAGTAGACTTACGTTCTACAGAGCAGTGGTGTTCTGCCATACTAGCTGTTGTTTACTCGTATCAGCAAGCACCACAGTCACGTAGACTGTGCAACGCAGCACAAATATGGTAACTATTCACAGACCTTTCAGTACTACAGAGAAACAGTAGAACAATTAACTATGGCTTTTAAAAGAAATATTAACTTTTAGACATTAATATAAATTAATGTTATAAATTAAAAGTAACTTTTAGAAGACATTTTGCGGGCTAAATAAACATAGGCAGACACAACAGCAGCGAAGGGCAGCAGAATGGTAATTTCCACCTTTTTAATTGTTAAAGAAATACAGAAGAGGAGGCGTCTCACCACAACTACAAGATCATAGAATGGGTGAGACCGGATGGGACCTCTGGAGGTCATCTGGTCCAACCCCTCTGCTGCTCAAACAGGACCACCTAGAGAGCATTGCTGAGGATTGGGTGCAGGCAGCTTTTGAATACCCCCAAGCATGGAGACTCCAGAAGCTCTCTAGGCAGCTTATGCCAGTGGTCAGTCACCCTCACAGTGGAAAAAGTGATTTCTGATGTTCAGATGGAGCCTCCTGTGTTTCAGGTTGTGCCCATTGCCTCTTGTCCTGTCACTGAGCACCACGGAAAAGAGCCTGGCTTTGCCTTCTTTGCACCCTCCCTTCCAATATTGAACACAATGATGAGATCCCCCCTGAGCCCTGTCTTCTCTAGGCTGAACAGTCCCAGCTGTCTCAGTCTGTTCACAGGAGAGATGCTCCAGTCCCTTCATCATCTTAGTGGCCCTTCACTCGACTCTCTCCAGTAGCTCCACATCTCTCTCTTGTACTGGTGAGTCCAAAACTGGACCCAGCACGCCAGGTGTGGCCTCACCAGCACTGAGTAGAGGAAGGATCGCCTTCTTCAACCCACTGGCAGCACTCTTAATGCAGCCCAGGATACTGTTACCCTTTTTCAAGGCAAGGGCACATTAAGGTTCATGTTCAGCTTGGTGTCCACCAGGACTCCTGGGCCTTTTCTGCCAAGCTGCTTTCCAGCCAGGCGGCCCCCATCATATACTGGTGCGTGGGCTTGCTCCTCCCCAGGTGCAGGACTTGGCACTTGCCCACGCAGGTCTTTGAGATGTACAGATCTTTCAAGGGGTCATGAAAAGTTGCATACTTTGACTAAGGTGCGCACTGCTTTCATTAACACCGTTATTTCTTACATTCAACTACAGGCTGGACTTTATGAAAGAGGTTTTACTTTCCTTCCCTCCTTGACAAGGAATCCCTCAGGCTTATTACGCTCCCCTTCTCTCTCTCAAATCCCAGAGTTATTCCCTGGAGTAGGAGAGGTAAGATTTTAGTGACAGTCCATTTTTGATACCTTGACATTTTCTGCCTCTTACTTCCACAGTTTTTCAGCATTTTGGGAGAGTGAGCTTAGAATAGAGAACTTAGAGAGAAAAAAAGTAAAACATTTACATAATTAGAAGTAGTAAAGTTGTTCAGATATATGTTTCTAGGATGTTCCTGTGGTGCTTTTAAACATAATGGAACAAACAAGACCACTTTCTTTGAGTTTGACTGATGAAGTAGTAGCATCCCATTGCAGTCTCTGAAGTGTCAAACTGTCATAAGAAACTAAGGAGAACAGAAAATGTTTTCTTTTGGGTCTCGTTATCAGACAATCTACTGCCAAATGGGCTAGCTAGTTACAGAACAAACAACTTCCCTCATATAAGAACAGTAACAACAAATTCTCTTCAGATTTTATGGGTGTGATTCAGTTCCTCCAGTCCAGGTCTCTGGTGCCATGTGTCCCCCGGCCTCCTGCAACCACTGCTCCAAACTCCAAAGGGCTCGAGATCTGAACCAGAGCTGCACGCCCATGCAAAGGCCTGGGACATGCTGCAGCACCTCGAGGAGCATGAGACGGTGACGTATGGGCAACCAAAACCCACCCTAAGTGCCCCAATGAGAAGGTGACTCTTGTTCACGCACGTAGTTAAATAAGTTGCGTGAGACGTGTGTGTAAAGTGACACTCAGTCCTCTGTGCTGTTAATCAACAACAAAACAGTCCAGAGAAGACAGAAATCAAGAGCAATAGGGAATAAGAATTATGTGACTCAAGCTTTGTTCTCCAATTCGCAACAAACTTCTTACTGCAGTAATCCTTCCCCTTCATAAAAGACAATAAAATCTCTTCATTCACACAGGTGCATACATTGTCTGTCCAAAAGCAAGAGCAATTATGTTCAGCAATAAACTAGAAACTACTTATAATTCAACAAAATTGGGGCAAATCTAGGCCATCTTGCTATTACATAAAAAGGGACACAAACCAGGAGACCTAGTGTCTTTTCTTAGAGCACAAAGTTCAAAACGAGCCCTTCAGACACTGGCAGCACAAGCAAACCAGCCAAAACCTAACGGGGTCCCGCACCTGTGCCTCATATCACCAATGAAATTTCATAGAATCTGTCACGCAAAAATAATTACGTGGCCAGTGCTTGGATTTTCCTCACATCTTTTCCAGTGTCCTCCATATTTTCACTCATATTTCATACTCTGAAATATTTATAGACCCATGACATTTTCAATTTAAAAAAAAAAAAAAAAGAGGGAAAGGTGTCCTCAAATATTTTTCTTTACCACCAATACACTAAAATCAAAAAATACAATACAAAATCAATGAAGAGCAGCTCCAGACCAACACATCCAGACCAACAAAAGACGAACTTGATCACTTGGCTCAGAGTGGCGCAGGGATATTGGAGCTTTGAACTGGTTCCTCAGGGACTAGCCGCAGTGCAAGTATATTGGCATGTGTTCTGCTTCCTCAGAAAGGCCAGTCAATGGACACAGTACCAATTATTACTCTCATTTCTTCTGCGGTGTTATCACGGCTTGCTGTAGTTTCAGGCTTTTGGTGTTGTGATCTTCTGTTTGATATACAATACTAATTTTGTGATTGCGGCATGAATGGATATCCTTAAAGCCTCCTTTTGGGGCTTAATGGCTATTATGTGACATACCTGTGAATCATCTCATTCCGCTGTATGTAAGCACACAAACAGGACAACAAAAATATCTTTTTCATACCTGGACTGTTCCTATGCAAGTGAATATTTGTTCCATGTACACAAAACCAGGAAGAATATTTGTCTTATATTTGTCTGTAGGAACATCTGCTCAGTATTTTTCAGCATACTAGTATCTTGTTATGAAATCTCAAGCAATGATTATGCTCAAAATTAAAAGTCCTGCAGTGATTCCCAGTAGAAGAGAAGGTGGAGGATTTCAAGGGCTCCCTATCTGTTGTTCTTGTTAAGTGTTATCTCACCAGGATTATTCAGGACATCAAAACTTAACAGCATAAACACATACTGATGACCAGCAATCAAGCACCCTAGTCTCTGGACTTGCTAGACCAAGCCGTCTTGTAGCTATTCAATGCTATAAGAAGCAGTGATGTTCTGCACAAGAACTACGCTTGCTTTTACTGGTGCTGTATCAAAAAATGAAATAGTGTTACATAATATCAAAAAAGTTGTCTTTTTTTTTAAAAAAAAAAGAAAAAGAGAATTGAAGTTCTCTGGTGTTTGAGAAACTGCCATTAATTTTTTCCCTCTAAAATGTTTCAACGGCTTATTTCAAAAACTTACCCCTCTACAGATGTGAGGCATTAATTAAAATTCAAATAGCCTGTTCGCAGTTTTCATGGCTAGAAGCCTAACTTTTTCAATAGCATGTCACTAGTTAAATCAAGTCCTGTTTAATTTGAGAATCACAAGAAAACAAAAGAAAGGGGCGGACCTTGGCAAACAGAATGAAAGCTAGCTTTCTAGCAAGGGTGTAGAGGAATAACAGGACAGAGAGAAGGAAGACGAGTTTTCAGTCCTACCAAACGTATGTTTATGCTAGGCTTCCATTGCACCTAACAGTAGGATGGAAACCCATGATTTTTACAGAGATTATCTCAATTACTTTCTAAATCTGTCTTTGAGGTTGTTAGCCAGATGGAGGTACACGTGGACAGGCATGGTGAGCAGCTTTTAAGAACTCTTTTTAACATATCAGGTAACCTTTATCACTGAATTTGTATTCCTAGTTACTTAATGTTTTTATGGAATCATTAACAAGGTAAAAAGGCATACAGGTCTGCAAAGTACTAGTACTTCTAAATATGTATGGTGCACAAAAAGCTATCTTAAACAGTGTGAAGCTGAGCACTCAGAAGGCAGATGGGGCCAGACTGAGGACACTTGTGCAACCTTAAGTCCATCTTCCTTTATGTGTGCACACACCATGACAACAATCCTCAGTTACTGCTCAAAACCTAGGGTTATTTTTCTTGTACAGGTCCATGCCATTCAGCGCACAAAATCATGAGCTGTTTGCTCAATAAGAAAAATGATATTTTCAATTTACTGTGCCATTCACCACATGGCCATAGACTCTCCTGCTGTATCCTATTCAACTCCAGCTTTGAGAGAGAGAGGGCGCAAATTTCTTCATGTGTTTATGTATACTACTGTATGTATGCTGTGAAAATGACTTCTCTAATATTTATAAGCATCATCTCCCTATGAAAAAAGGAACAAGAGTTATCTTCATTTCACACCTGGGGAACTGAGGTGCAAAGAGAGTAAGGCTTAAAGTACCCCTGGCTGCAGTCATTCCCTTTAAGCTGTAGCAAAGAAAATAAGAAATGGTGCCAGGTGACCAAACAGGCTGAGCTGTAAAGTGCAATGGTTCAGCAGCTCCTTCAAAACCACCTCAGCCATCCCCACAGCAAGACAACACTCCGATGGTTCTTGGATAGGGGGCAGTCACCTCTGAGTAAGTTGTCTCCAGCCAGGAGTCAGAGACCTTCACAGTGCACCAGCACTGACCTCACTGAAGGAAAAGGCTGCTCAGCACTGCCAACAATCAAGCAGTCAGACACTCTGAAAATAGCATAAATGAGTAGGGGAACCAGCTTTTCAACAACAGCGAGGGACTCGAAGGAGTTCTCTCAGACCTCTGTGAAAGAGGCAGGAAGAGAGTCCCAGGCACCACTCGGTTGCCCATCCCTTAAGTCATTTTTTCTTTGCAAACTTCTCTCATTCATGACATCTTTCAGGGTCTGTAGCTATCAAATTTGATGCATCCCCATGCAAATCCACCTGAAGAAGTGAGTGGAGGAAGAAGTCCCTTGGAATAAGCATTATATGAATGTATAAATAGATCTTCCGTCATGACTATACAGTCAGAATTACAGTGAGCTAAGATAGCATTGCCAAAGCAAATTCCAACCTTGGTTAATTTTTAGCACCTGATTTTACTGTCTTATTATTCAGTGTATTTTTATTCAGTATATTCTTAAAACCCTGGGGAAAAAATATGTAGAACAAATACTTTCATAGGCAAGTGGCTTGACCACAGAGTGGAATGGTTGGATCCACACTACAGACATCTATTATTTGTACTAGTGGAGGGAGCAGCCACAGCATTAAGATGCTCTCTTCCATATGAGCCATTATTTTGGGAGTGGGTAAGCTATAAATGACATTTGACAAATAAGAAGAAATGGTAGGCCATGCTCAGAAATCTTTGGCTCTACACAGCAGAGAGCAGTGTACTGAAGTTGCACACAACTTTTGACCCATTTCTTCAGCCATGACGACTTCTGCTTTTACACCCTCTTTTTTTTTTTTTCGTTACAAAAGTTGTTCTTCATTCACTCTTAAGCTTCCAAGCACTGGCCCTCAGCACTATTATGCTCTTCCACTGTCTCCAGTTCCTCATTTCATTCCAGTCTCAAGTCCACCAGGCTTCCAAATCCCAGTTCTGATATACCTCTTGGGACTTTTTGCTTAAATTCCCTATTTTCCTGCTCAATTGGCCATCCCCCATCTCCCCAGTTGATCTCAGTTCCCTTGCTTCTTCCCCATCTCAGGTCTTTGTCCTAGTCTGCTCTCCTCAGGGCCCTTGCCTCAGCGTTCTTACACAGACGAACTCCAGCCCCAGTGGGCTCCATCCCCAATTCTTACTTTACAGTCCATCTCATGTGTCCGCTGTCAGAGGTTTCTCTGGCAAAGCTATAAAATTATTTTAAAGAGGCTCTTTGACCTCAGTTGAAATAGTCAGAGTCTGCACTACTAGGTACAGCAGGTTATATCCATGTTTGGGTATACTTGTTAAGAGCAGAGTAAAAGGGCAGAGCCTCACCTCCAAGTTTCGAATGCCTATCTCATCGTACAGGCAAAACAGCAATAAAAACAGGAAAACAGTCACAAATAGCTGAACATATTTCACCTGACAATTTAAATCCTCCCCCTTCTTACCTTCAAGAAAACGTGCCCAAGGCAGAGATGTGACATGGACAATTCATGTGGTGTGGCGGAGTCAGGTTCTAAAAAAGAACAGGCTCCTGTGAGCCTCTTTCCGTCCTTTACCCTCCAGCATGATCAATTCTGCTCCATGCCCTCCAGCACTGACCAGGAATGAAGCTGGCTCATTAGCCAGGGTCAGCTGTAGACCTTCAGTACAGTTATGCAGCTCAGGAGTTTTGTCTTGTACATCTGGTTCCATCAACCAGATTCAAGTGAACTGCAGTGATGGGCCTCAAAGTGCAGTTGAACAACGCATCTTTTGGAGGCATGGGTATTAGAGAGCGATGGATAAATGCAATACAGTAGCCATGAAAAAGAAAAAGCCACTTCTTAAGGTTTCCCTTTCCTTTGTCCTAGAGCACAGGTCTGTCCCATCCGTCCCATGGGACTGCTCGGTCCCCAGCCCCACCTTTCCCAGCAGAGTGGTTCTGAATGACTGGTGGGGCAGGGTGAGCTGGGCATGGTCCAGTGTACGCCATCTAGATGCTTCAAACCGTACCTCTTGATAAACATGGCAGAGGAGAAGAGAGGACCTTCCCAAATACCAAAAATGGAAACTCTGAGCTGTACAGTGGTCTTCTACTTCCTGATTTTCAGGATAAAACCATCAGAAGTGATTACAACTAAATCCTAGAGGATGTCTATAAGCGAAAAAGGATTTTCCTAGATGAAATTTACAGTTCAGATTTACAGCACCACTTAAAGCAGGCTTTTATTATTTATTACGATTTTTATTGTATTTTGTAATTATTTTGTATTACGTGTATTTTTGCAAAATGCTGTTATTTTACAGTTTTTAGTGTACTGAAAAACTGACTGAAAAGTTCACATGAATTAAATTATTTGGGTATAATTACACTTTTATTCTTTTTAAAAGAACTCTTAATCCACTTGACAAAAAAAAAAAAAGATCTTTTTGTTTTAAAAAACAAAGAGATGGAGCCAAAATATGCAAGATATTGTGCTGGCATTCCACTTTTACAAAATAAAAGCTAAGTATAGTTTTCTAACAAAGCTGTCACAAATTATTCCTACTTTAATTAAATCCCTCTTTGCTGGAAACTAACAAAATGCCATTAAGAGCACAAGACAGTTATTATCTTTCAGTCTTTTTGCTTCTTGTATAATACAGTATTACCTAAGTTTCAGCGATTCTTGCTGTGTTATCCACCTCTCCTTTAAAGAAAATACTCTGTAACCATAGCAATACTTTCCCACCCTGGTATTATTTCCCACTGGCTTGTTCTAGGCTTTTGCACATAGCAACCACAGCAATCCTTGGTCCAAACTGTCAACTTCTTCTTGGCAACTCTTAGCAAAATTAGCATATCTGTAAACTACCAAGGATGTGGATTTACATTTTCAAAATAAGATTAATACATATGTTCTGAATCAACAGTATTTAAGATCATAACACCACTGTGTATGATTTTCTAATATCAGTACCGAATACTAGATGTTGATATTCCAGATACTATCTTCTAGTTTTATCATTTTCTACAGAGCAATGCATCAATCTCTCCTTAGATAAAAAGCAATAAGCAGCTCTGTAACTTCTCACTATTATTCACTGAACTCACAACAAAACATTAGGTTCATGCTTCAACCCTATTCTATTTTTAACTGCAGTCATGTAGAGGAGCACCAGCTATACCATCTACGCTTGACCAGTTGGACTTTAGGTTCATAAACACCGCACGGATTCTACAAGGCTTGAGAGGGTTATGGTTGCTTTAATTCTGACACCTAAGCACTCACATAGCCCACAAAAGTCACAGTACGCACCAAAGGGTTTCACAACTGTACTACAGAGGGCTGATCTTGGCCATGTGCGCAGCTTTTTAACGCTATACATGAAAGTGGACGTATTAGCATGACCTACATGTGTAGTTATTTGCAGAAGGACACGCATCAGAAGCACAGCAAGTTCAAGTCAAACAATTCCTTACATTATTTCATTATTCTTCATTATGTAATGCCATTAAGTTTCTCAAGTCTGAGTTGACTATCAATGCTCTTGATCACTACTTAACTGTAGAATCTGTAACTGAAGAGAAGTATTTGTTTCCCCGAAAAAGTAAAAGCACATGACAGAACAAGGTCCTAAAAAACCCACCTAAAACTGAGGTTAATTTTGTTGAAAATCTTTTTAATAGTATTTTAACTTGTTGTTAATCACAACAAAAGCACTAGTATATGTTCGAGATTTATCTGAATTTTGCTACTAATTGAGTTAGTTTTCATATGCTAAAGAGAAAGGTACAGTCAGTGAATCGTGGTGAAGCAGCACAAAGTACGTTTGGGGGCAACAGTGATTTAATATGCTAGTGAATTACTGTGCATCCTCTCCCCAAACATTCTCATCCCACTGGAGTCAACAGGGCTTTTGCCATCGAATCCTGTGTCAAAATGTTATGCCTGCTCTTTATTGGTTCATATGAATCACCCAGCGGTATTCCCTTAGTATGTTCTCTGGAGGGGAAGTTCCTGAAGGGGAGTTAGATACACAGGACAACTACATTGACAAATCACCTACTGAGAAAGGCACCACCATTGAAGAAAAAACATTTTGTCTCAGTCACAATGATAGAAACAACCAGAGGAAGTTGGATAGGTATCATATATACATATGTATATATGTATACACACCCACCCACCATATTTTTTTTATTTATATATATATACACACATGTATAAAACACATGGGATATATATCAAACAACTATTCAAATGGCCTAATACATTTGTGAGAGCTGGCAAAAAATAAAAATGAAAGGTTACTCTCTAAGCCAATATCAGCTACCTAGCTTTTTTTCAGTCCGAAATGCTACAACAGAAAACAATGGTGAAAAATCATTTTTATAGAACGATTATTCCAGGAAGAAGAAGGAAGACTACAGATCACCCTTCCATGCCTACTGTTTTCAATGTTGTTGAATTAAAGCAAATTCTAATTTATGGATGCGTCACTTATCCATACACATGCAATTCCTCTACAACTATGAGCCAGTGGGGGCAACCCTAGCCAGATGGGCCAATATAGGAATATAGGATCATGTTCCTGATGAAAAAACATCATTGTTACCTCTTTGCTTTTTAAAAAAAAAAGAGTTAGGCCTTTATGCATACAGAAAATAAAACAAGAGTCTAGATTTGGAAAAGGAAAGAAAAAAGTCATATAATTGCTTTTATGATAACAGCTACAAAAAAAAAGACACAAGGGAGTTAAACTTTGTTATTTTGGTATTTTGCCTAGCAGAGACACATATTTATGAGTAATACTCATAAATTTTACTCAGGCTTTCTTCTTAAAGAAAAAGGTGAAAATTTGAAATTAGTTTTTACTATGATTTAGCTATGATCTCTAAAAGATTAGCAGAAATACAGAAAAGAAATGGTAATTTTGTCCCCAGAGAGCCTCAAAATTAAGATTGTTGTAACTAGAAGAGTAGAAAAGTGCCCTATCACTGTACAGTAAAATACTACTTTGTACTTTATCAGCTGTTATGCTCAATTTGTGTGAGGATTTCCAGACAGAATCCTTCAGCTGAGGATCACAAATTATAAGCGAAAAAGGAGACTTCATTTTCTTTGTCCATAAATGAAGAAGGTAATAGATTTATTAAATTCTAATTCAAATCACGTTTTTTTTTAACGTGATGATCAAATGCACCACAAAAAACAAACATTAGTTGCTTTGTTTTGGTTTTTTTGAGGACACGGTGGGAAACACCATTCTCTCCCATCAAGGATTTTCTGAATTTATCAACTTAGATATCAGTCTATTAACAAGAAGTGGAAAGGAAAAAAACATCCTTTAAGTAGACTAGCATTAAAACAACGCTCACGCTTAGTTTGTGGGGAAGCATTTAAATTGTATCTGAAAGGTCAACTGTAATGAGGCCTTTACAATTAAAAGTAAGACACTGTTTGCTAGTTTTAAAAAATGCAAAAAGATTAAAGAAGACTTTCATGACTTCCAAAAGGTAGACCTCTGGGCAGTTATCCTCTTGAAAGGAGAGATAAATATTTGTCCTCGTTTTTTCCTTGCTAGTTTTTTGAAGTCTCAGAACACTCTTTCAGAAAATCTGCTGTAACTGGATTTTGTGTAGGGACAGCAATGATTATTAACCACTGGAAAGAATAAAGAAGTGCTCAAGGAATCAAAACAAGATTGAGCTCTGTGACAGATAGCAGGTATTTGGAAAAATCAGAGAATATTATTTTCTTATAAATCCATTAATTCCAAAAAAATTCCTTTGTATCCCATTCTTGCTGGAAACATGTGAACCAAACCCACAAATTAATCAGCTTTGAAACTTGTGATGCCGAATCTCAGCAGAAGGAAGATAGAGCCCTGTTTGGGACATCCTCATTAACCATTGTGGATGCAGTGTTCCTATTACAATGTATTATCACACTGTATCCAAGTTTATCAATTCTGGCCTCAATTCAAATATGCAGTTAGATGCCTTACTAAGTGCTTTGCTAAACTGAGCCTTTAATGCTATTTAAAACTAACTTAATATAGAAATGAGCTATAGATTAACTGACAGATCTATTGCCTTCTATTTAAGCACATCGCTCACTGGGGGATATAAAAACTAGGGGGTGGGAGGTGAACCCCAGTAAGTTGTTTTTGACCTGAAATTGCAAATTCAAACACTAGACCATTTCAGACCCCAGGCTGTCCAATTCTTCCAGTCTCACGTAATCTATTCAATAGTTAAGTCTCACTCCCTATTACTCCTTAGTAGGGGTTGTGCCTTTTATTGAATTCCTCACGGCAAATCATCTAAAACTGGCTTTGAATGACCATGTGGCTCCTGGAGTTGATTTGGAAATCCAGAAACCAAGACACGCACCAGTGTTCGAGCAGTTGGCCACAAAACGACAGTTTCATGCAGGAACTCTGTGGTACAGGCAGCAGTGCCAGAATTCAGCGCACTCTCGTACCATCTGATGTCTTAGCCGTGAGACCCTCCTCTGTCCTTGCCCAATGCCCTGCGTCATTCACACTTTCCCACTCTTGTGACAAGAAGAAATTTAGAGATGAGATGTTCCCGAAGTACAGCACACGCACCATTAGTGGGATGCTGGCTACTTCAAAATGATAAATGAAGGCTGCCTGCACAGCCCAGCACCTCCTTTGAAGCAGCACATGGGAAGCTTGTATGAAGCCGGGAACTGCTGCCACACTGCTGGCTCACTGCAAGGGTACAAAATAATGGGAAACCCCTACCTCTAGGGATTTTCTAAGGGAAGGCACTAAGCATATGTAAGCCCCAGAGGTGGTTGTTGCCATGAGAGCTGTTGCCCAGAAGAGGGGAGTTACAGATTGAGACACCTGGTAGGAACCCCTGGGAAGAGGGTGTTGCCTAGGGCAGCTGAATGTCTGCTACAGTTCTGTACAAGCAAACCATCTCAGGAACATCTGTGATCACCTCATCCACTACATATGCCCTATTCATCCCATAAACACCATCGTTTTGCCACAGGCATGTTTCTTCTGGAAAAAAAAACCCAATACTTACCATTTACTAGAAGATTTTGCACCAACACATACATTCAAGGAAGCAGAATCAGAGTAACACGTGCAACCTCAATTTCAGCACTTCCCAGTTCTGGCAGCCTGGCCTTGCCCCCTTAACATGTCTTTTAAAGTTCATTGTGAACGTGCAAAATTTCTTCAACTTTAGGGGGTAAAAAATAATCAGACCAGACAGTCGAGTTCCTTTTTTGTGGCAACCTTGTGACAATTGCACACCTGAGAGACAGAGTAAGAGCATTAATACTCAGCTCTATTGCTTTTGAGTCAATCAAGAAACCAAAACCAGTGTGTGGGTGTTCATCTTTACAGTGCCCCAGGGTAAAGCAAAAAGAGGAACCCAGGTACCTTGCGTTCCAGGCAGTGTACTGGAAAGCAGCAGCATCCAACAGCTAATGACCTCCCCCTGACTGTCCCTCACCTACTGCCATCTTGCCTTCACTACCAATCTGTGTTTACAGCAAGCTTGGCTCTATTTCTTGGCTGTTTTGCTTCTTCTACTTGGCATGTGAATCAGAACTGCAGCCAACCTTCACTCACCCATCTTCTGCTGTGTGGTGCTTAGGAGCCTGCCGGGGGCATGCAGAGCCATGGGAGGGTCCGCCTTATCCGGGTGCATGCCTTGCTCCAAATGGGACAGACTGTTGCACTTAAGATTAGACATGCTAATACACAGTAGTATGCAAAACATACTCACATACCCAGTCTTTCCTCAACCTCCATTTTTCTACATTTCAAGATGCTTAACTTCCTTTTTTTTTACCCTATTTACTGCCCCTCTCTGCCAATCAGAAGACACTTTCACAATCGACTCCATATTCCCCAACATACAGAGTGGGGTTTTTTGAGGCAGAAAAAAAGAAATAACTTCTTCCAAGTGGTGCACAGTGCATTGCTGGAGTCAGGGCAACTAGGTCTACAGCTGACAAAAGAAAATGACTTCACATCCCAACTGAAGAGAGCACATGGAACAAAATATAATGCAAGAATGACACAGCTGAAAGCAAAACAAAGACATGCCATTTTTCATAACAATGCAGATATTAAGATATTGAAAATATTTTTAGCATGTACTAGGGAACACAGAACAGAAAAAAAATCTATTCTATTGGGAATAGAAGTCCAGATCTACATTGTTCCCCTATTTTTCATGACGTGTACAATAGTGTGATTCTCCCTTTTCTATGAAATTAAACACTTAGCTCTGAAACAAACCCTTCATTTTCCAGAGAAATGTCAACATGCTCACTATTTTTAAATATATACGAACTGTCTACAGAAGTTTACCTGAAGTGCCCCATTCAACTCTCTTTAGATGGTTTTCTGCTTTCAGAGGCCCAAATAGTCTGCAGGATGGATCTCACCTCAGCCAAAACAATGTCTGAGCTTTCACACCCCCACTCCATTTTTAGTTTTGAATTCTAGTATGCTACGCACTTAACACTCAAAAAGTAACATAATTATATTCCAGCACACCTTTTATTTTGAAGTCAATTTAACACTGGAGGAGTTGATCACATATGCTCCATAGCTCATTATCATCCTTTCTCACTGCCCTCTCCTCTAGAAATTGAGTTTATCTATAGCTGGGCAATCTACACATCCTTCAGTTGTGGAAAAAGGTAACTGCTTCTTTTCATTTGCATGTGACTCTGCCTTCTGCACACACCTCCATAAATTATACAGTAAAAGAGGAAGACCCACCACACCATGACTGTACTGTTGCAGTCCCAGGCCATACCAGATTGTAAGACCTTGTGCCTTGTTTAGTGTCACTCTGGGCCGTCTCACCTGAACACGCCCCGCATGATGGACCCCTGCTGTGCATTCCCCAAAGGGCAAAAACAAAGCACAAATACAGCGTGTGGGGGGTTTCTGAATTCCCCCACCCAACCAAAAAAAAGGTTTTCTAGGGTAAGAAACTTGATATCCCAGGAGGACATATAAGGGAGTCCCAGTATTCCCACTATGACTTGATTCTCCAGTCTACAACACTCCCTCAAAAGCTGGTGTTCACAGCCACCTAAAAAATTGGACTAGCTGAGGAGCACAGACAACGCCCCCAGCCTCTCAAAACTCCACTCCGCACTCAAAGAGATGTGATGGCACGGCACTGCCAAACATCATGACGCTGTGCCTCCTGCCCCAGCCCTCTGTACGTCTTGTGAGACCCCAACAGCACCACCCTTCATTTGCACACGGGGGCTCTGCACATCCTAGCAGCACAAATTCACATGAGCACAACACAGTCTGTGCAAATCCTGGATGCTCCCTCAAAGCATCAGACTTCCTGAATACGTGTTACAGAACACAGCCTATATCCTCATCTACCCCCTGGGATGGGAAGACAACTGCCAGGAACGGGCAATTACTGCTTAGATAATTCACACGGCTTATAAGAAGCCTCAGTTATCCCCAGCAACAAGTCACGCACAGATAAGGAAGGGACCCACACAAACTGAATTATGCTGGTGGTGACAACCCATATGCAGACATAGTGTTTCCTGAGGAGCAATATGTAGGGTGACAACAGAGGGGCTGCAGGGAAAACAGCGGCAATAACAGGCTGCTATCTCCAAATCCATGGTCTGCATTGAAGAAGCCATTGGAAAAGAAGATTACATGAACATTCCTGTCAAGCCACGTATAGATTTCAGCAGCTGAGCAGCCCTAGTCTAGTTTATACTGGATAGGAATACAGAATATGTTTTTGTATGAAAAAACGTCTGTAGGCTGATGCTCTACAGTCCTGTTTCTGGGAGGATAACTTGTTACAGGGAACCACCACACGCCAGAAATACTTGGTGTCTGCCAAACCCAATCATTATTGCAACACGTAAGAGGCCGGAAAAAAAGGGTTTTAAGTGCATGGAAGGCGCACGTGTGAGGGAAGCTGAACAGCTCTGTGATGATCCTGACTTGTCGGTTGTCCAAAACAGATCAATAGTTCCAACTTTATTCATGCAAAAGCCAACACTTCATGTCACATCGTAAGGGAAGAAATGCTGTTTGCACCCCGCCCCGAGATTTGTCAGGCAGCTCTGCTAGGACTTACAGCACATTGCACAGTTAAGAGTCTCCGGTACCTATTTACCTACCATTGCCATCATCCATGACACAGAGACAGGGGGACATAATAGACTACTTATACGAGAGAAGGAGCTTTGGAAGGCCTGGTTTAGTCTGCTTGTGTTTAGTTACAAACTACCAGACGCGGGCTTCAGAAAGATCTGCCAAGATCAACCAGAAAGTGAAGGACCGATGGAAGAGATGAATGCCTGCTTTAATTTAAGGTGACATTACATTTCCAAAGTCATCTCAATAAACCAGAACATTAGAAGAGAGTTATTTGACTTGTAAGCAGCTCTGAGCAGGTTTTAAAAGGCTCCAGAAAGTGGTTCTATAAATACAGAGCACAACCTCGGTTTAGTACAAGGTGCCACACACCACAGAGTTACTTCTTAGGACAGCATCCCAAAACATCGCTTATGTATCAGATATGAATAGAAGGCATGAAATGTCAAAGAGGCATTCTAACTCTCCCCCTTCCACAGCTGGGAGTGACGACTGCAAACCATCAGGCAAAATGGGGCCTGAATGCCAAGCAGTGCAGCTCTTATCCCTGTATGAGGTTCTCCATAGAGACCAGCTCTGCAGCTAACCAGCCAGGCTAGGACCTGTACCTTCTAACGAAGGCACCCCAGATATGTGACTGCAGGTTGTCAAGATCACAGAAGGAAGAAAGCGACAGTAGCACGTATGGGTGTCCTCTAGCTTAGGAAAAAAAAAAAATAAAAAAAACCATCAAACAAACCCCTAATTTAAGAGAAAGATGAAAACAGACTGCAAAGGGGCCAACTGAGAGCAGAGGAGTTCTCAAGAGCTCCTAGAGTTTGTAGGGAAAAGTAAAATTTTTCTAATTTTTCCCTACATAAGAGGAAAGTACAGTTTGACTTAATTGCAAAGTGTCATGTTAAATGTGAGTAAGCATAGATGTAGATGATTCATTTTTAAATAATTAGAAAATGCAAGGAGTTAGAGAAGACACAGTTTAGGACTGTTTTCTTACTCTTAAGGCTCATCCAGCAGAATCAGGTCTAAAGGAGTGTTATAAAACTCAGATACCCTACATAAGCAGACTTATCTCCCATCAGGCCCAGTATTTCCCCAAATTCCCAGCTGCATACACAAGTAACACACAGCAAAGGCAAACTGTAATGCAAATGCAAGGTCATACTCCTCCAAGAACACAGAAAGTTGGTGCATGTCTGAAACCTGGGACTGTAACTTGGACAGCAGCTACTTTTATGAAGGAGTTAGATCACTGAAGAAACCACTTAACATGTGCCTTGCAGACAGTGTTAAGGCAAAATAAGGCTTAGGTCAGTCCCTAGACACCTAACAGAAATAAGCTTGCCAATCTTGCTTTTTCTATGTATGGTGAGATCAATACTAGAATACATAGACATTGGAACTGCATGCAGAAGGTTCAAAAAAAGTGGAGAAGAAATAGAAAAAGCCCCGAGTGATTCAAGGGATAAAACTGAAGTGTCTTCAAGTGGGACTTAAGGATTTAAGTCTGTATAAATTATCGGTGAGGATAATTTGTTTGAACAGAGTACCCACCCAAGTGATGGATTCTCTGTCATGCCCTTAAGTTTTTGTAAGATATTGAGCACCACGGAGTCATTGCTGAGCACATTGCTGTGCCCTTTGGCATGCAGGAGGTTTTAAAAGATAGCGTAAGGAACTTTCTGGCCTTGAAAACAAGATTCTGAGGGCTGTGCTAAACCTGAAGACTGAAATCTAAGAAAATATTTAACATTTTAAACAAATAACAATATTTCCTATTTAAAGAAAACCACTTTTAAAGACTAAGCATCAATAATGGGAAAGCACAAGCATTTCCAAGTGCCAGGTAAGCATGACAGAAGTTTTAAGAAATAATTTAATTTCTATGAAATATTTTGTGCTTATTCTGTAATTGGGGAAAATTCATGTGAATGTCAGTCTCACCTCCTACCAATTATGACCAAAATATTGCCTTTTACTTCCCATCAGTGACACACGAGTACTGGCATTTTTACTTCAAAATTTGTATGTGAGGACAAAGTGAACATATTAGTAAAAGGTTGTGGTTAGTTAGGTAAACTCCCCATGGTAAATTTAGTTATTTCCCGAGCTCACCATTTAGTAAGACAGGAAAGTCTTCTGCCAGTCTCTACCTTCTCAACATATGGCAACTCATTTCAAACCAAGAGGAGATACAAAAAGCTCCCCTTTTGCAATAAAGTAATTAATCACTGTCTGTTAACATTATTTCCTACTTTTGTGTAACTTTTTGAAGGAATTCCCCACGTTCTTCTTCCAAACTTAGATATTAGGTATAGCATTAAGCCAATTATTAACATCAAATAAACAATTTAATTCTGTGCCTCACAAGGCCGTGGTTCTCTGCACATCTCTGCATACTTCCACCACCATCAATCTCCTCCCAGTATATGTAGAAAAAATAACATAGAAAATGAAAACATAAAAAAGAAAATGAAAACAAATGTAGAAATGTGGAAAAAAAAATCTGTAAAATAGTAAGGTCAAGAAGTGCAAATATTAAACCCCCTCACATTAAAAACTGAGAAATGCAATTTAATCAACCTATCATTCAGGTATCTTTCAACAACAGGTTTCTACAGGAATTCCATGAGATACAAATAACTAAGTATTACAAATATGAGTTTGGAATTTAGCTTTAAAATACACAATTATATACATTTGAGGTAAACTTTCTGAATGAGACTAGATAGACTAATTACTGGTATGATGGGCAAGAGTAAATAATGAATTAAGAGAAAGGAAAAGAGCACACAGCAAAGGTTTCATCTGTTGTCTAATGTCTTTCTCATTCTACAAAAAGCTATTTTAGAAGGAAACAGTGTCTCTGCTCTAAAAGTTCCAAAATCTATGGATTGTGAAGCACCATGTATATCCTTAGTAGCAAAAAATAATTTTTGATGTAATAATAGCCTGGAAGCAGACCTTATGGAACCACACATAAAGGGGTAAGAAGGAAGACCTCTGACGTCTCAGTGGTAGCCTTGTCTCCATATAGGTCTCAACTTTTTCCAGAACAAAGATGGGGACATACTACAAGAACTAAATTCCTTGAGTTAAAATGAATTAATTAGTGACAAGTTTGTAATAGCACCAGATAATATTTTAGCCACGTACCACCTTGAAAAGTCTGTTCAATTCAGGTAGGATAGAAATACAGTTTTCTACATGGCAAAACAGGACAGATTTTTTAGAACTATGATAAAAAGTAACTACTACATTATGAAGCAAATGACACCAGCCACCAAGTGTTTGCAGCCCAATTATATGTGAGGCACTGAGAAAATCCCAGCTAAACTGTTTGGATTCTTTAATTTCCAACAGTCACTAAAAACTGAAATACAACTCAAGCACTGAAATGCTTGTAGGGTACAGTTTGTATCAAGCATACACAGTTTAAAGCAACAAAAACCTAGGCCCTGTAACCTAACAAAAAGGCATAATTCTCAACCATTCATCTTATTTCTCTTCTTCCAATACATCCAGCTGCCATGGGCAGGGAGATCTAGCTCTTCACCATCAAGTGGCCACCAAATCCAGTCTTGCTGCAGATACAGGAGTCAGAAAGGAACCTCTGTCCTTCACTTACAGGGCTGCAGAAACAGCAGAAGGGATAATTCAGCTGGCACCATCTGCAAAAGTTGTGTCTTCCTCTGGAGGGCAATTTTTTTAAAAAAAGCCTAACTCAGAAACTCAGAATTGCCCTAGAAACCCCAATCATTTTCCATTAGCCAGGGAAGAAACAGTCAGTATTCCCACTAGACTAAAGATAGCCTTTGTGAATGCCCCACCAAAGTCATCAAAGCTAACGCCCTTCAACTAATACTCCAGCGGAAAATGATGCTGCCTAAAAGAGGGGAAAATAACGCTAGCCTGGCAAAGCGGGAGCATAAAATGAGTTTATCAGAGGTGGAGGAAAAGCATGATAATAACGAATATTTCAGTAAAACCATCTTGAGAGAGATTAACATTCAGTGTCAAAAAAAAAAAAGAGATTACAGTAAAGTGACTGCCTTAGAAGAGAAGGAAAACGCTAGATTTTCAAGGCATCGTACAGGTCAAATGTCTTTATCAGTAAACATGGCAGAAACTTATGAGGCACTATAATTGTGTAACCAGCTTCTTAAAGTAAGAAAAGAGAAGCTTCCTCATAAGGGTCTTGGAGTAATACACGCTGGTGATGGAAAAGGTAAAGGAACATTTGAGACAACTAGAGCAGGCAACAAAAACATCTGTGAACTTTAATAATAAGACAGCGCCATTTATTTCATCACATAACCAAGAAAACACACAACCACCACTCAAGAAAAGTCCTGTGCTGTTTAAGAAGCATTTGGACAAAGAGACAAAACTTTTTATCAGTTCTGATACACTTCTATACAAAATGACAAATCTGAGGACTGAAGATCCATAGCATTTTCAGAATAAAATATTCCCCACTTTGAATGTGGAGAATTAGATGGACATATTTTCACAGAGCATGACCACTGAAGAATAATAGGAAAAAAAATGGTGCAAGTAGGCAGCAACCAAAATTCAAATAAAAAAAAAAAAGAATCATGTGTAACAAGACTCATTTGATAAAATGACTGTTCAATGGACCTTTTTAATATTATCTGTTTAAGTATTCAGTCATCATGTCTTTTGCCTGGGCTACCTTTTCCCTTTGTTTTTTTATCTCCTAGGCCTTTTTATAAATATTTGCCACAACCTCTGATTTCATTAAATGTAAAGAACCTGATGGACATGAAATCTAGGCACATGTTCCTCTTTCTCACTACACTACTTAACCTCTACTGCTAGCTTCAAAATTCTTGCCCAAGTTCTTGCCCTTCAAAATTCTGCACCGCCCAGGAGTTACTTAACCAAGTTACTTAATACTTGTGCTTTTGATAAAGGCTGCATGTTTTTCTTTCTAAAACTTCATTTTTTTACACCATACAGCTCCCCAAAAGCCTCACAGCTAAGTTTCATTTAATTCTAACTCCCTAAGAATTTCCCAGCTTTATATCATCCATAGGTTTGATCAGCTTTTTACTATGTTCCAAGACATTACTTAATTAATGAGAAGTAAAACAAAATGAAATTTCTGAGAAAAAAACTTTCTTCTAACTTAAATCACTAAAATGAAATCGAACTCGAAGTAATTATTAAACCAGTAAGTTTATGAACAGCTCAGCAAAGCGCTTAAGCAAGCAAGTTGTCCATCGGGCTTCAAATTCTTATGAGCTTTCTAAGTTTGCTGAATCAAAGGATGTACAAGCAGACTTTTTGGAATGACTGCTGCCTTCTGAAGGTTTCAAAAGTCATTATGAGTACTACTACCACTCTCCGCAATGCCCCAGCCCCACAAATGCAAATCAATCCTTTTTTAAGTTGAAATTTTCCAGGTCTGTCTATGAAAAAGAAAAAAAAAAAAAAGAGGAGGAGGAGATGGTTCAAATCTTTTTTTTTTTTTTAAAAAGTGTTTCTTTTCACTGAAAGACTTTGTGAAAGAAAAGATCCAAAAGATCTTTTTGCAAGAAATTCTTGCAATTATTTTTTGTCTTTGTAGGACAATGCTGGAGCAATAGTTACTATTTTAAACAGAAGATTCTCTCAATAATAGAGCTGTGTATTTCATCCAAAAGAAACTAGTCCTGATGTAACAATTTTAAGAGCACTGAGGGGAGAAAATGATACACAGAGCAAACGCTACAGAACTCTTTACAGAAATCACCAAGACTTCAAGCCCTGAAGACTCTTATTTACATAATTTTCTCCATCCACCTTAATCATAATGTCTCACTTCATGTGAACGCTCGATGGCTCTATGTTGGAATGGACCAACTTCTGCATGTTGGACTCTAAATGTAGAGCTAAAAAGTGACATTTGGCAGTGTTGTGAAACGCATATCTGACTTTATCAGATCTTCTCCCCTCAACTGTCCAGTATTTAAAAAAATAATAATAATACTTTTTAATCCACAAAATTACACCTAACCAGTCATTTTTCCTCTTGTAACGTTCACATGTAGACCAGGTTCAAATAGTAAAGGAAGTCAGTTCTGCTCTGAGTCTTTCCACTCCCAGTCACCATCTGCAAGTTGCAATCTGTACTGATGAAGTTTAAAAAAAAAAAAAAAGAAAGAAAAAAAGACTGCTGCAGTGGAGGCAGCAACAGAGAAGGATTTACACAAGATCATTTGGGCAATGTTCAGCAGATCTCAAGTTTTAGCTGGACATAGCACAGACAGCGTGGATTACTGGAAGCCTTTGGGACTAAAAAGTTAAGAAACATAAGGCTGATGAAAAGGACAAGGAAATGTATTGCCCCAGAACAGTTACTGTCTCTGGATGCTGCAGCTCCTTGAAATCCCACCTCGCAGACACTGATCCAAACACTAGATGAAATAAAAGGCTGCAATAAAAGCCATGCGCCAGTGCTCTGAGCTGACAACAGACTGGTGCCCAAAGCAGAAGCCAGAGCTCTGCAGCGGATAGACAGGCTCCTTATCTAAGCAGTGGTAAGAGCCAAGCGTCAGAGGGACAATCTGGATAGCTTGGCCAAAGCTGGAAACAACCCCGGCCTAACCAAGCGCAGACACTGATCTTAAACCCTACCTTAGCCTGGATCGTGTGCTGCAGGTGAGAGCCTTACTCCCACCTGCCACCCAGAACCCAGAATCATCTCCCAGGGCCAAGTGCCTGTGCTCATTCTTTGAGCAGATGAGCTCTTTCCAAATGGTCTGATGGTAAGTAGCTCAGCTACTTCCCTGAGAGGACAGCCTTGTGACTACAGCACAATCACAGTCCAGGCCCACATCTCTAAAGTCACTAACCTAACCCTCAGGCTAGCAGCTCTGTGGGGTGAGCAGCCTGGCCTTTCACTCACTCCAGAAAACTGCCACAAAGATCTGTACCTCAGAAAGTGAGAGTGAGTGCAGTCAAGACTGGACTAACGTGGAGAAATTAAAAGATTCTTCAGTTCTTTGGTCTTTGGCTTTTTCCAACAACCCTGTTCCCAGGAACATTTTAGATTAACCCAAGTATAACAGAGTTTGAGCTACTTTGCTACAGTCTTAGAGACCAGAAACCATTCAACAGACCCTCCCCTGTTCAAAAGCATCTTCACCATACTCAACAGGAGCTTACACCTTTTCAGGTTCCTAACTCAACATGCAGATGCCCATGCTGGCAAGCTTTTGAGATAACATGGTTAAGAAGTTGCCAGTACTTGCTTGGCCTCTGTAATTGATGATATACATGTTTTTCTGGTGAGGTAAAACGTGTTAAACTGAATAACCCTCACAAGCACACTACCACTTAGGATAGTCCAGCTTGTTCTGACTGAACAAGCAAAATAAAAGCTGCTTTAAACTGCATAAAATGACCAGATTTGAGTCAAGAGAAGTACCACCGTTTTATCTATATCTTTAATAAGATATTAAATATTCATTCCAATTAGAAATTATTTGTGCATGGAGTAAAAGAAAGAGGGGGATGATGTTTACAAGTTTCAGGAAACACCGAGGTAGGTCAAAATTAAAAAAAAAACCAAAAACCAACACAACTATAACATTCATGCAATTGGTTGATGATTAAAGGTAAAACTGCAGAGAAGCAAAGAAACAAAAACAAACAAGAAGGCATATCTGAAAGGAAAAAAAGCAGTCTCTTAAATTAGAGAACTTGCAATTTCTTTGCATTCTCAGGAACCAGCAGGATGCAAGGTTGTAGGAGGTGATGTCAGAAGTACGTCTGCTCTCGCCGATGGCCTCAGCAGAGACTTGATAAGCAGGTGGGGTTTTTTGTTTTGGGCTCTGGCATCCATTTTATCAAAGGTTTCATAAGACTTTACAACTTTATTTGTGAGCAACACAGACTTCATATAACTGAAATTGAGTCAAGGGCAGCATGTGACTTTCATTTGGACTTCAGAATTATTATTATTTCTACTATAGAGGACACAACTACCTCAATTATCAGGAACACTAAGAACCATCCAGATAAAACCTAACAAGTACAATCAACTATTTGTAAGGGATTAGAGAATAACTACAGAGCCAGCCACTCTCCCCAAAACAAAAAGAGAAATACACCAGTCTAGTTGGTATTAAAATGGAAAAAAAAAAAATAAAAATGGTCTGTCTCTGCAGAAGTTTCATAACACTGAAAATACACAACCTGTCTTCTCAGAGGATTTCGTGTCAGAAAAGCATAACTGAAATAGTTTCCAAGGAACTGATTTCATACAATAAAGAAAAATAAAAATTCTACAGCAGTGTCCACTTCCTGAGATAAGACTGGAATAAATATTAGTTGAGAAGTGTGCTCGGCTGGTGCATTTTCTTATCTATTTAAGACCATACATTATGGTTTTAAACAGATGTGGAAGTCTAACCCCCTGAGTACATTACTAGTGAAATTCTGTTTCATGGTGTCTGATACCAAATTACTTCTGGAAAAAAAAAATTAAAACTTACTGTCATCTGTGCTGACCAAAATCTCCTTTAATGTCACACTGCCAGCATAGTGTGTAAAGTAACAAGTGAAGAAGAAAACAAGATTTTTCCTACACTCTTTTTTTTCTTTGGTATCATACTCCATTATAGGAAATTAAAATGAAAAAAATTAGAGTTGTTTCTCTTCTGTTGAGCAAATAGGAAAACTCTGAAGAGCACTCAAAATGATCACCAAAAATAACTGAGCTAATGAGAAGACTGATTCTTCTTCCATTCTTCAGAAAGAAGTTTGTCGGGGGTGTTTAGTGGTGTACATAATTAACCTCTTCTTTCAAACAGGTTCCATTTTCTAACTTTCACAATTGAAAAAACTCCAGATGTTCTCTTTTTTTATGATTTATCTTCTATTTCAGAAAAATCTTTGATTTTACTTTTTTGTTTTCTTAAACAGAAATGTATTTTAGTCTCATCTTTAATATAACTTTGTCAGGCAAGTACAGAAAACTTTGTGGGACAAGCTGAACTTTAAGAAGTATAAAACAGGCAATTCATGAAACCTTTAAAAACGGGTTTAGCTAGTATTGTCTTGCTATGTATTTTTATCCTAGTACCACTGGAAAAAAAAGTGACCTACTAAAACATCCAGAAAAATCAGGTCTGACGCTAACATACAGAATAGGTATATTCAAAGGCTAACTTTGACTTAGGGAGGGCCAGTTGTCTTTGTCTCCCTTGTCAGTCTGCAGCCAGTGCGGACAGAGAAAGCATTCTCTAGAGGGTAATTCAGAGCAGAAACGAGCTTGGGGTGCTCTGTATCACCCACTGGAGAAACTGATTTGTTGTTATCAACCACAGGAACCCAAGACGACTAATTTTCCTGGGTTAGAGTTAACCTTTGTATAACATCCAGTCCTGTAACTCCTTACAGGGTGTAGTGTTGTGTCTGGTGCTGATCCTGTACCTCACGGCTGGTTGTATTCACACAAGCTCATAAGCCTTACCACCAGGAGACTCTTCTTTCATTTTATTTGTTACCTGGTTTGGACACCTACATAATTCTTGTTCCATAACTTCTACATCATTTTAATATTTAAATGCCATTTTCACATCTAACAGTCAAGTCATCCTTTATTTTTAATAACCTATTTTTTCCAAGTTTAACGTAGCTTTAGTCTTCGTATGTTTGGATAAGGAAAGAACCTAGGTATAATCTCACCGTATTTGTAGGAAAAGAGATTTCATCTTCCATGTCCATGACTCAAAAACTCCATTTTTCATTTTATTATATAGGTAAGCATTTCGTTATATAGGTAAGCCTGCCCCCAACTTTTCCAGTTCATTTTTGCATTTAGGTTTTTAGTTCAGTCCATCTGAAGATAAACTGCAAAGAATAATAAGTGTCCAATTTCTTTTGGGCAAGCACAAAATTAAAGCAGAATACTGACCCCTCAGAACAAAGAATCTCAACTCCCTGTGTAGGCACTAACTAAACTCCACGTATCAATGTGGAATAATGACTGGTACAGTCAAAGAAAACTGATTTTATTTTATTTTTTGCGCTTCAGGAAGTTATTCTGTTCAAGAAAAAAAATTTGTCCTTCTCCACTCGTTTTCTTCACCAACAGTTCTGTCATGCATCTGGAGTGGCATATGGGCAGCATTTTCTTTAGTGGACTGCAATTTGTCTTCATTTTACATACTAATAGCCATATTCGGTCAGATCAAAGATACATCTATCCCCCATATTGTGTCTTCAGCAAAGGCTGAGAGCAGAGGTCTGGGGAACAGCACTAGGACAGGGAAAGCTTGCAGGGATGCACCTCAGGATCTCCCCCCAGCCTTCAGGGACTGGGCTTTGTGTTCTACCAAGCAAGAGCTGATGCTTTTGCACCAAAAGCCCAAACCCAGACAAATTTTTAGTATGTGCACTGACTCACAGTTAAACTATGCACTATGAAAAAACCCCCACAACCTCTTACTTGTTCCGAATCTGTCACTTGATAATTTTATTTGATCCCATGTGGGTCTTGTACTACAAGAGGCAGTTAATGAGCATTCCCTGTTCATTTTTTCCATTATACTCCTATATAGTTTTTTTATCATTTTCATCTTTAGCTTTTTCTTCACCAGGCTGAAGATTCTTAATCTATTTAATTGCTCTTTGTCATCACTGCCACCCATTTCTAGTTCTATTCTCTCTCCTTCCCCCCCCCCCCAGCCTTCCTTTAAATATAGGGATCAGAACTGCACCCAGAGATCAAGACAAAAGCACAGGCAGTTTATAAACCAGCACAGCAGATTTCCGTTCTGTTGGCCATTCCTCCCTAACATTTTTTTTTTTTTTTGAACAGTCCTGAATATTTAATCAATGCTTGGATTTACCATGGTAAACTCTCTACAACATCACTTCCTTTGGTGCTAATAGTTCACAGTCTCAGCGATAGCAGGATTGTTCTCCCCTGCATGCATTACTTCATAGTATCAGCAGTAAGCTTCATCCCCAGTTACTAAGCATCACAAGATGCCTTTTTGGCTCTTCATAATTAGCTTTCATTTTTGCTACCCTCCTTAACTAAGAATCACTCTGCACTCATTCTTCCAGATCACCAATGCATCGCTGACTAGTGTTAAACTTAGCACAGATCCATGCACAACCCTACCGGTGACCTCCGTCCCCTCTGTGAAAACAGGTCATTCATTCCTACCCCATCTTTTAACAAACCATCAGTCTAGGAGAGATCTTTCCTCCTGTCAGAGCAGTTTCATTTTGCTCAGCACCTTCGGTGAGTAGTTCTCAAAAGACTTTCTGAAACCCAAGCGTACTGCATCAGCTAGATCACACCTAGTCCCACCCTCAACAGTGTCTTCAAAGAACTCTACCAGACCTGTGAGGCTGTCCTGACTCTTTCCTGGTATATCAAATTTGTCCATGAATCCATTAGTTTTCTTCTTCGCTATAGTTACCAGCAAATTGGCTGGCATGAATTCCAGTCGTACTTGTCCTGTTCTTTCCTATAGGCTTCCTGGAAAGCTTTTTAAAAACTGGCATCACCTTTGGCACCCTCAACTTCACTGCTACCACAGCAGCGTTGTGCTGTTAAACACCAACACTAACAGCTCAGCGATTTTATACGGAAAGATCTTCTAGAGATCTTGGGTGCATCCAGAGTTGGCAATTTGCTGTAACTCTTTTTTATCATTTTGTTCTAAATTAAAAAAAAAATTGCCCCAGCAGCATTTTGATT
Source organism: Rissa tridactyla (assembly GCF_028500815.1). NCBI lineage: Eukaryota > Metazoa > Chordata > Aves > Charadriiformes > Laridae > Rissa > Rissa tridactyla. The sequence goes on from NC_071466.1 coordinate 98,104,986, forward strand.
TGGAACAGGTCTCTCAGTAGGGCCTTGTGCTTGTCTCCTCAGAGAAGAGACCTTGTTTAGAAATCTGAGCTCCTGCACAGCAAACATGAGTATCTCATACTCTTTCAGCTACAGTGCAATCTTCTTTGAGCCCTTTTAGATCTTAAGTTATATATTGGCCTCCCTGTTTCTAATGTTTTTCAAACAGTACTTACAGCAAGCTTCTCTGCCTTTTAGAAATCACATATCGGGCACTAACTTGTTTTACTGTATATTTTATGTTTAATTTGCCTGATTTTCACCCCTTTTTTTTTTTTTTGGACATAAGTTTTCAAAGGATATCTTTCTGTTCCTTACAGCCTGCTCAACTATGCTAATTGTTTTTAAAATCTTTGTAAAGGGCCAGAGAACCACTTGTTAGGGAATATCCATTTGTTTTGAGTCTCTCCACACTGTCTGCAAGCATTTTACTCTTTTGACTGCTCCTATTACAAGGCTTTCCACAGAAAGCCTAACAAGTGTCCTGCTAGCTACCTTCCCTATGGTAGACCTATACCATCAATAACTTACTTTTGAACTAGGCAGTCAGAGCCTCCATCTTGTCTCCTAGCATTCGCATAGGAACAATTCTATTTTCATCTGACTGCCTATTCTTCTGTGCTCCTGTCTAAATGGAACCTAATTTATTCAGGCAATTCTTCACTGTTTTCTACATGACTTTTGTCAGCTTCTGTCCCATGTACAGCAATATTAAGGACTTTAACCCCAGAGGCTATTTCATCTTGCCTTGTGTGTCCTTTCTGCTTGTCCTCACATAGGGTATTTGGATTACAGCGCAGACTGGTGCTGCAGAGGTCTTTTTTCTTAACCTTCTATCTAGCAACTCAGATGCTGCTTCCAGCACTATTTTGGTAGCCTTTCTATGTCACCAGCACTTCTCCACCAGCTTCTGCAGCACTAGAAGATAGTCAAGACTCCTTTTGTTGTAAACCACCTTGGCATGTACTTGGAAGGTTATTATACGCTCCCTTCCAGCATCATAAATCCAGTTAGTTGCACTCCACTTAGTTAAGTGGAGTGTGACTCCACTATGGCAGGAGATGTCCTATCATCTTAGAAGCAACACCATGCAATAGCATTCTTAGAGCAAACTTACTTGGTCACCACCTGCGAGCAAGGTCTCATCTACAGGACGTAATTTCAGGATCATTTCTCCTTTACAGGTTTGATGTCCTCCTACATTAGGACTTACTTCTCATAGAAGCCCAATGGCAGCCTGCCCAAAGATAGCAGTGGGACTACATGCCTGGAGGTTCACTTTACTCATTTGCTAATTAAGGATACTCTCCTTACGCATACGCTTAGCATGTTGCTACTTTCACGAGAGTCCACTTCAGTTATAATAATCTACAAGGGGCATCTTGCAACATCCTAACTCTCCCTTTGGTTTAACAACTGTATTAATACTCTTGAGATTAAGAAAATTCTACTCTCTTCTGGTATTGAGCTCTAGCCTGAGAAGCCACTGTCTAAGCTAAATGGCCTCAGACACACTCCTTGTATTTTAGGCTTACTCTCAGGCTATTTCACCTCAAATTTTCACTTTGTGCCTCCCTCTCCAAAGGCTTTGATTCAGAACATCCTCATCCTCCTGACAGAGAATCTACCAGTTTTCTAAAAATGTGCCTTTGATACTGGACTGGTTGGTAACTGTTATTTCACAAAATAAATAGATAGAACAAAATAATTACTCAGTCTTCCATTCAGCATCATTAATCCATGGGCCTAGTACATTCTCCAGGTTCCCATGAACCGTTCTCAAGACAATCCTATTCAAGTACTGAGGAGTGAGAAAGTTTGGTTTTTCCTCGAGTAAAACCTTGGTACCATTAACAGACATTTCTGATAACCGCCAGGCAATTGGGCTTTATAATCTAACAGATGACAGCCATCTTCATGATGGTGTGAAATGACTGATTGTGCAAGCCCTTCAACACAGTTTTCTTAAGACAACAGAACACATAACCAGCCACAACTTTCAGTTCAAAGCAGAAGCGCAAGGCAGTTTTCTAAGATGCAGCATGTGTTGCGCCGTTAACGGGAGCTGTACTTACAAATACATCCTGCACCAAATCAAGCAGCATTCTATATAACCAAGATTCGCTGATTCAAAATGGGACCTTACACATTTAGATTCCAAATTTAGGTTTCTTACTATGAATCCTACTTTCAGTTGCAGCAAGTCTGCTACATTTTATTAGTTTTAATGTACGCAGCTTTCAACACAAAAGAAGTGTTGAGGGTTTCCCCCCACACACACAGTGTGTGTCACTGCTGTATTTATAGGCAAGACAATTAAACATTTTTATTATATTGTAAAGGATAATCTGTACTGTACAGTAAAGTATACTGACTAACTGATTCATGAAACAGGCCTGATTTTTCAGTTGATAGAAAGTGGTTCTCCTTCCCTTTCCACCATCAAATCCAATTTGAAATAACCCAGTGCAGTGCAAATACGTTAGATACTTAGTAATCTCCAGTAATGGCAGGGAAACTCGTCACAAATTGCTGAATGTTATGAATCATCTTGCGAACACATAACTGCTATACACTGCAAAAGGTGCTTTAACAAGTAGTTTCATTCATTTATGTCAATACTTCATAATTAGCACAGAGAAGTGTCTGTAAATTGAACTCTTGAGCATCACACTGCTTAGTTACCAGTTTTATTTAATATTTTGAACACTTGGTGTAATGAAAGACCCCATTAAAATTTTGTACCAATGACAAGTGACATTTCCATTTTCTGTTCTAAATGCGTTAGCACAAAATAATGCACTCAACAATGTTCAACAAATCTATAAGCATATGGCTGACCTGTACTACATAAACAGTTCAATTGACTTTTTCAGGGCTATTAATATAAGTTTTTAAAGTATACTTAACTGTTTTGCTCAATAAGAGATTATAATAAAAAAAAAAACCCTCCAGGGCTATGTAGAAATTAGTGATGATGCTTTTTCTCTCCCCAGCTACACCTGAGTAGGTCCCCACTCAGAAGTAGCAGGTGACAAGCAATAACATGATGGCCAGACAAAGATAGCTAGAAGCGCTCTCCCCTGCAGAACAGCCCTGAAGATCTAGATTTATTCACTTTTTTCTTTTTAAATTGAACTTTTAAAATCAAGAACTGTGATATCTATTCAGGGTACTCAATCCAAGGCACACTGTATTTTGGAAGCATTACGATGGTACCCACAAACCCCACTCAGAGGTCAGGGTCTTACTGTTCACCAACAGAGACACAGCCTCTCTACAGAAAGCTTACAGCTTCAGGGCTTGGGAGCCCAAAGCTATACCTGAAGTTTTTTTTTTAAACAGTGGGTAGAAAAAAAAAAAAATTTCATTTGGATTCCAGAATCTCAAGATGCCAAGCTACTATAATCTAACAGTTTATAGGTGACAGCTGGTTGGTTACACCTAATGGGATGTATGCTCTTAGCCCTTTCTAACAGTGAAATAAAGCATTCTGTCTGCAACTTCCTTTGCAACAACTTTGGGGATAACTAAAATTGTACCCAAGGCCAGTTAGTGCAGGATAGCCAACACAAAGCAACTGGGTCATCTGTGAGCATTGGTGGTATAACTACATTATCTCAGAAGCAATTTAAAGGTTTAAACAAAATGCCTTCTTAGACTTGAATAAGAACAGGCAAATGCAAAAGTATGAATATATAAACACACACAGTGATAGCTGCACTTTAACACTTCTTACCAGGATAACTTCCCACTCATCAGTTTTAAAAAAATCCTCCAGCTTTGAGTTTGTCCCATCCTCCATGGCTTCCCAAGAATCCTGGAATGCAGGCCTACGGACTAATTTCTACAGGCCGTGCACACTGATGTAAACATACAAGAAAAGCTTTGCCTCCCTCTAACATTGCTAATTAATGAGAAAAATTAATTACTAGGGTAATCTAGTATTTCCCTTTGCTTTGAAAAATGAGAGCTAATCATGAATTCTTATAATGTACTGCTTATTTTTACTTTTTAATTTTTAATAGAAAACAGTGTTGTAAAGCTTTTTTTTTTAAAAAAAAAGTCTTACAAGATTATTTAACCCTTAACAATACATGTGCATCACCACTGGACAGTTATTTGAAATTACATCTTCTTAATTACATCTCTGTAATTCTCCTCATGCTTTCAATTCTTCAATGCTCATAAAAATAGTACTGATAAGACATGCAAATCTTTCTATTATATCTAAAGTTTTTCCATTTCAAATACATTCAGGCCTATAACTGCTGCTAGGTTTATCCATATGAAATCTATTTATTTAAAGGGGAAAAAAAAAGTGTTTTCATGCAACTTAGTGCGCTGATTCTTTGTAGTTAAAATAAGCCATTAAAAAAAGCAGGAAGAATCCCACCTCTTCTTGTATACTGCCTTCGAAGTATTTTTGCTCCATTTAGTAATCAAATATAGATTTTTCCATGACATTTTGACTAGGCTCTTACTGTGAATACATTAAGTGATAATTGGTCCAGAAATACCTATTGAGCCAGGAACATCAGAATACAGTAAATACTGGGAGCACCATAGGCAGTTGTATGAATCACTTCACATACCTGTGGTTTTCCAGGTTCCTGTGCTTAGTCATGAGTACACTCTTCATTTTCTCATACACAGAATATAATTTCTGCCAATTTTCATTCTTGGCTTCTACACTGCCACCTGTAGTCATACAAGAGAAATTAGCCATACTTTATGCTGCAAATCCTATTACCACAATATTTCAGCTCACTTGTTTTTCTATACAGCCATTCTAAAGCATTCCCCTTTGTAAAGGTGTGTTAAGATACTCAAATGGAGTTATTTGTAATTTTCTGTTTAATAGATTTCAGGAAGGAAAAAAACCACCCCAATCCTAAATCAATTTAACCCAAGAGAACATTTAAAACTCTCAAAGACAGATACAAGCTTTACAGATTTTTCTGTTATCCTTGTCGCTTAGTGGACACGTCATAACCTTGACAGAACAAGGTTACTTCTGAAGTAGCAATACAAAAACCATCTGCACTTATTTACTTGGTAAATACAAAAACTAATTTGATTTGTTCTTCCATCTGAGAAATGAACATAGTTTTACAGAAATATAACCTCCATGCTCAGCTTAGTTACCTTATATGGGTTGTAAAGAAATGCATACCGAAAAAAAAATGTTAAAAGAACATCTCATAGAACTAAAAAATGATCTTGAACTTTTTTATACCATGAAAACCACTCCATTTATTCCAGGCTTACTGCACTTTGAGCAATATGCCACAGATTCTGCTGAATTAACCGTTTACTTCAAAATAAGACCTAAACGCAGAGTACCCAGAGCCCTCAAATTATCTTTTCCCGAAAATATGACAAAATAGAAAAATTCAAGCCTTCCTGGAAAAAGCAAAGCTTTCTGGTGTTCAGAACAGGGCTTTCACCGAGTAACGAAGTTTCGGAGTACAAGCTCTCGGGGAACACCGGCTTCTGCGTGCGCCTGCAACTCCTCCCTTCTTCCAGTTAAGAATTGCTCCCACCATCCCTGGAAGCAGCCGCCCGAACGCTCCCCACTACGGCTCCGTCTGCAAAAACGCTCTCAAGTGACGAAGGGACAGAAACTAACTCGTTCCACCGCGCCACAGCGAGCGCACGGGTGGCTACGGCTGCCCGGGTACCCGCACCCCTGCGCTACCCTGTGTCAGCAGTCATCGCAGCCCCCACCAGAAATCTCACACTGGAATTAAAAAAAAAAAAAAAAAACACGAAATTAAACCTGACCTTTTCCCCCGCAAGAAAGAGTTGCTTTAGAAGAAAAAAAAAAAAAAAAAGGAAATAATCAATAATACATAAATAAAATCCCAAGCGCGGGTGACGCTGCCTGCGCTCCGAAGCACACCAAGTCCAGGTAACCCTCTCGCCCTGCCACCGCCGCCCACACCCGGACGGGAAGGCACCCCCCGGCGGCGGGGACCCCCGGGGGACCCTACCATCCTCCCGGCCTGGCTGCGGCCGCCCAGGTGCTCACCCGCCGCCGCGGCCCCCCCCCCCTCCCCGCAGCGATGCCCGGCCTCACCCACCGAGCCCCTCGCAGCCCCACACTCCGGTCGCCCCGCAGCCCCACCGAGCCTCTCACCGCGACGCCCCCCACCCCAACCACACACGGGGCGCCGCCAGGCGAGGTGCCTCCCGACGGGATGGCACCGGAGGCGGGGTGGTGTGGTGGGGGGGGGGTCACGGCTAAAGCCGGAGGGGCCGAGGGTCCGCCGCTGCGGGGAGCGGGCGCTGCCCACCCACCTGCGCTCGCCGGGCTCCTCACGCCGCCGGCCGGTGCCGCAGGATGAGGCGGCGGCGGCGGCTCCTCCTCACCAGCGCGGCTCCCGCCCTCCATCCATCCCTCCCCTCCCCTCCCCTCCCCTCCCTCCCGCCGCGCAGCCAGGGGGAGCCGCGCGTCCCGGGTGTCGCCGCGCCGCCCGCCCCGGGATTCCTGCGGGAGAGAAGGCGGCAGGCGGCTCGTCGCTCGGCACAGCCTCCCGCTTCTTCTCCCGCTCCCTCCCAGGCACGTTTGTGCCGGTGCCGCCGCACGGCCGACCCGCAGCGCGCACCTCCTTCCTTCCCTCCCACCCTCCCTTCTTCCCTTTTTATGGCGGGGCCGGGGCTCCCGCCGCCGCCGCTACCGTGCGGGGGGCAGCGCCGCTCTGGCAGCCGCGCCGCTGCCTACCCACAGCCGGCCCGCCCACGCCGCCGCCGCCGCCGTGCTCGCACCGCCCGCCCGCCCCCCGCCAGCCCACCTGTCCGCGCCCCGCCGCCGCGGCCCACGCACCCGCCCGCCCACGCACCCGCCGCCGTCCCGTCCCCCCCCGCCCCGCCCCACCGCGCCTCACCGCAGTGGCCCCCGGGTTGTGGGGGTGGGGAGACAGCGGGCTCGGCAAGCCCCCGGCGGGGGTCCGCGGTGAGGCGAGAGCGGTGGCGCCCCCGCGGTGGCCGGCGTGGGTTGCGCTGCGAGAGCGGGGACCTCTCCCACGAGTGTTTCTAAGCCCCCGAGGTGTCCATCTCCCCCCGCCCCGGGAAGGCGCTTCGAGAGCTCCGCGTGTCGCCTTGCTCCGACACCAAAGTAAACGCCTCGTCTTATCCCCCTTACAAATAATTTACATGCTCAGGAATATGCTGGAAGCCTCGTTCTTGGTGGCTCTCTGACAGCTGGTGGTGAGAGGTGACCTAGCTGGAGATGGTCAGCTCCTAAAAAATCGGTTTTGCAACGCTTAAAGACTTTCCAAAAGCAGCAGGTAAATGCAAAAAAGTAAGTGTTGTGTAAAAGTAAGTAATGTCCATATTGTCACTAAAACTGCAGCGAAACTTTGGGTCGTGCGTGCTGTCCTGGCTCCCGCGCTAGTGGAAGACCAGCCCATCCCTTACTAATTCTCACATCCTCTGACTTTTGCCTGATGTATTTGCATTTCAGAAACAAACGATGTATTTAAATTACTGTATCTTTTTTGTTCAAATGGGTTTCACTGTGATATTGACATTAAAAGAATGTGCTAGCACGATCCAATAGTTCAACCAAGTCAAAAGAGTGTTGGGAGGAGCTGAGTGCATTGTTGCAGTCATGCTGACTGATAACTGTTTTCAAATTGATATAATAAAATCTGTTGCATTCATTCTTTTCACAGCAATAGATTCCAGTTTGGCTAAGGCAATCTTTCCCTTTCCCAAACATTTTATTCTAATTCTGTATTTTGGGACCCAACCTTTTCAAGGTAAGCCAGAAATCCATGCGGTCGTGTTACAAAGTATGATATCACTCTGTAGTCTGATGATATTAAGAAGTAAGCTAAAAAAAATAAAATCGCTTGCCTTTGTCTAGTCTTCTGCAGAATTAAGGCTATTTTCAGTTCCTCTTCTTACGTCTCATAAGCGAGACACCAGACTATCTGAATATTTAATGAGTAGTAAACCAGGAGCTTGTATGTAGTAAAAGTAGCAAGTATAACACACACTTTTTAGTAGCAACATAGATGCTTATCTCAAAGAAGTTTAAACAATTTGATTTCACAAAATTAATAAACATTAATTATATATAAGCACATCTGCAAGCTCTTCATAACGTAAAAAGATCAAAATCAAACAAAGTTTCCACCAAAAAAAGTACAAAAAAAACCCCTGTAGAGATGAGGATAAAAATTGATACAGGCATTTAGAAAAAGCATTTTGACTCTACTCCAACCAAGAAAACGGTTCTGGTCTTTCCCTCCAAAACCTAACAACCTAGTGGCAAACTAGTGCAATAATTCAGAAGACAATGTGAGCACGGAAAATTCAGGTGCCATAACTCTGCTTACAAAGGCAATTCTTAAACATATAGTGCAAGCTTTTACATCTAATAAGTAATAAGGAACACTTTATCTCTAGATTGAATGTTTATCCTCTTTCTCCCTGAGCTTATAATATATGGGACATTAAAAAATAGGATACGTTTTCCAGTTTTACCTCCTCAACTAAATTTTTATTAAGTGTAACCAGCAGATATGAAGAGTTACTGAGCAGTAAATATCACTCTGAAATTCCATAGTTACCTACAGTAAGGTCTGGCAGTGACTTCAAGGACTGGCTTGTCCAACTGTGTCTCTTCAAACAGTACATCAGCGATAGAGACCACACCGACATGCCTCCAGTCCAGAAGAATTCAGTCATTTTCCACTAAATCCTCCATAAGCATACTGTTTTGTCTGCAGGTGTCTTTCCTATAACTGTTGCAAATGTATTAAATTCTAGCAGAAAGTTCTTGTCTTTTTCACTGAAGCATGTCCACTGCAGAGGCTGTTCCCTTTACAAAAAAATAGTCATTGCTCCTTTGCTCTTATGCAAAGTTCCTCTTAAATCTAGCCCATCACAGGAGAAACGCTCTCTTTATTCTGATTTTCAAGCTAAGAAATGAAGCATTTGGTCACTTCGCAATGAATATTAATCAAATGCCATCATATTTGCCTTGAGTTTGTGAGATGCAGCAAATGAGATCAGTCATGCACAGACTCTCTTTCTTTCCCCCCCGCTCCTCTTTCCCACCCACCTTCCAAACAGCTCTGCCTTTTATTCTTCAGCAGTTCAGGTTTGGAAGAATAAATTCCATTGTTACAATGATTCAGAGACAAACTGAAAGCCAAGTGAAATATTGTTCTCCCAAATCTGACAGGAAAACTTATAGGATGGAAACACCCAGAAGATAAAACCCACTTCTTTTATAATATGCTCCAAAAAGCATTACTTGTCACTTTCTCTTTGCTCCCAGAATATATACAGCAACTGCTGGGTTGCTGTAGTACCAAAAATTTCCAGTTTTCCAGATGATGAGCTGTGACTCAGTACTCCTACTGATATACCTCAATGCACCATCCATTTACTTTGTGTGGTGGTAAATCATCTCTCACTTTCCTTCCACCAGAATTTATTAAACACCATCTTGTGTCCGCACGTCTAATCTACCACACCATGTTCTACCTTGTCCATTTGAGACCAGATCAGGTAAAGGCTTTTCTACTCTAGCATTTTGCTAGACCACCTCCTTCTTTCAGGTCCTCCCCAAGTGTGTGCTCACACCTCTGAGAACATGGGCTGTGCAGGTCATCACCTTAAATGCTGCTTTCTCCACTGTCCATACCTGGACCATACACCTATTTATTGGCTAAACAAGTTGGAGCTGTTGGCACAGAGCTCTTTCGCTTCGTGTCAAGGTAGTTTCTAGAAACTACTTCTGGGAAAAGGATGTTTTTTTCTCGACATGCAAAATCCCTTCGAAGAGTCTGTGAGGTGATGCAGCAAGTTTTGATCCATTTATAAGCAAAAGAATGACTTCAGTCTATGCTACGGAAACCAGAATTTGGCATAATAAAGCTAACAGCTGGTTGAGGAAGAATAACAGTGTGGGCTTTTTGATGTTTGCAGATGAACACGCACAATCAAAGACAAAGTTAGGTTAGCACGTGATGGTTTTGAATAGTAGTAAGGAGTTAAAGCACTTTAATTTACATTTACCAAGAAATTATTAATTATTAAATTACATTTACCAACAACAAAAAATTCTTATAGGGAAGACATTTTATTTTTTGCCCATGGTAGCTGCAAAAAATGTCATATAAAACACTTAACATGCAAGAATACTATGATAATGAGAAATCTGTGTTAAATAGCCCTTATGAACTATGCATTGCAAAAAGTATCGCAGGCAGCTGGAAAGTTATCCTGACTTCAGGCACTCCCCTCGCTTCAATTTGCTGTGAACAGTGAAAATCAACACAGCGCAATGAGGGTGCTTTAATAACTCGAACCTCTGTGAAAGCTCTGCAACATTCCCAAAAAGACATCACGGACAAGAAAAATGGGCAGAACTGTGGCAGTCAAGAGTAAAAATGCTGCACGAGCTGAAACTATTAATTTAGTATTAACATCTGCTTAGAGACATTAATTGGTCAGTAAGCACTGAAATTCTCTCCCAGGGCACTGCAGAAGTGGAGAAGAGATTAAGTTTCCTGACACGGGATTCAGAAGAGCGAAGGACATGAGCTAGCAGTGGGGAGGAATGCTTCATGGTGGTAGGGGGAGGAGTGTGGCCGGACCTCTGCAAAGGTAAGAAGATGTAAGTCTAAGTAAATGGCACTACAAAGGCCGTGTTTCCAGCCAGGGCTGGAAAGCCCAGAAGGCAGCAGCTGATCAGCTCCCCTAGAACAACTTCTCCCTCGAAGAATCTGCTTCATCTGAAATCACTGGGAATGAATAACAGTTGCCTATAACAACAACCAATATCCTCGCGTTACATCTTTCCTCCCAGGTTAAATTATCATCCTTCTATTAATAGGACCCTCAAAAGCCTTTTCCTCCTTCTTTGGAAAAGAATATCGGAGAGTTATTATGTTCAGTCATAAAATGTTAAAAAAACCTGGACAACATTTTAAGAGGCCAGGCTTCAGTGAAATTGGCTGTTTCAATTTGATGTTGTTACAATCTTTCCAAACTCATTGCTTCAGAGATACAAACTCGCCAATTATCCCTTCAAGAATGAGAGAGAGATTTTCCTTCATATCAGTTTCTTCATTACTGACTCATTCCGGTCTCTTCACAATGCATATGACCATGCTAGCAACCATCCGTCTCGAGTAAAGTAAGGGTAGAATGTCAATTCCATGGAAACACAATGATTTTGTAAAACACTTCTATTTTCTCCACTGTCCTTTGAAGTGTTTCCTTTGCGGTCTGCATAACAGGTTCATGATCAGTGCAGCTTGTGGATTAAACACATGTAGTAGAATCGATATTCTTGCCTAGGATGGTCTTCACCGTAGGTCTGCTCAAGCCCTTACCATGCTCTTTTCCCAGTGGATTTCAGTAGACCTCAAGTCACTTTTTTTTTCACAGAAAAATACATGGGGTTTGCTGGAATCACCTCTGAGAGGAAGCCAAAAAGCAATACAGTTTCCATGTAGATTCCAACACAGGTTTTCAAAAAACTGCATTTAAAGCTCCTCTTTAAAAGAGGAGCTCAGTTCTGGCAAACTGGGAAGTCATTAGATTTATATTTTTTTTAATCTACTTTGCAACTGATTGTAGCTAACTATGGATTTACAAATTACATGGCCATGAACACATAACTCCCTTGGAAATATATCCATTTTTGTTCACATCAACAGCTGAAGTCATATTTATCTCTGTGTTTATTAATCTGTTTTCTAATGCAACCATTTCCCTGGACCAGACCTAGTTAGAGACACCACTGCTTATTAAAAGCGATGGCAATAAAACTGACACGTATTTCTAAAAACTGCTGTGTAAATCAATATAATTTCTTAATTGGTTAACCAAATAGCTGCCACGCTAATGACTCACTGCAGCTCTCTGTAAACATCTCTTTCTGCCTTGTTACACTTCTTTAGCAGCTCCATAGCCAGATGGAAGAGAAGTTACGGGGCCCCTCTTTCTGCTCTCTACAGTCAGTACAGCTCATAACACTGCAATTTGTGGACTGCTTGTCTTCCACCTGTTTGAATCTCTTTTCAAGGCTTTAGGGTATTTCATTAAAATTTATTTCAAATGACTCTGCCTCTATCTCTCCATGCAATATATACATGTCTAAAGTGAGTATTTTATCATAGCAATGAACAGGGTAATCACATGATTAACTGCCTAAGGAAGAATTGTAGAACATCTTGGAGGGAAAGCACAAGAGAAATCCCAAATTTTATATAAGCAAGTGCCAAACTTAATTATTGGTCAGTTTGATATAAATAAACTCCCAGCTCTTTCTGTGATAATGCTCTGAACTCACAGTTGTGAAACAGTTAATGCCAGTGCAGTGATATCACCTGTGTGTGTACCAGACACTTATCACCATTCAATAGGCATCTTCCAAGACATGAGTATCTGATGCTCCTAAATAATAAGAATAAATATCAAACACTGAGCCAAGACAATCTAATAGAACCCTTACAGCTGGGGTGGCATGTCAAATGATAAAATACAGCCTCCTCACTGGCAATTGTTTCGGTTAGTGGAAACAATTTTGTCAAATATATGGTGTTTTGCCAAAGGAAAAGGCACTGATACAGCTTTTTATAGTTTCATACTGGATAATTTGCCACTGTTTGATGTGACACAGTATATATCTGAATTGTATTTTCCTCTCTGTCAATTCAACCTCATTTACTGGGTTTTAGATTTTAATTTAGCCCATGCAAGGGGGAAGCATCAGCCACAAAGTTCAGATTGTGACTTGGGTCACAACTTCCCCGGAGTCTGCTGAATGTCTGTATTGGTGCTTTTGGTTTAGGATCCTCTTTAGACTTCCTCTTTCCTATTTGCAGTCAGAATGGGGCAAAGAGAAAGGTGGTATCTCCTATTTTGCTTCTGGTCAGGTCAAGCTAGGGTTGCATTCCACTTCCTTTCTTGCTTGTGAGGGCCACATCCATGATGAAAGTGAGCATAGCTATGGAAAAACACTTACTAATGCTACCTAATCAGAAGCTGGGCTTCAGATTTAAGAGAGTAGCCCTTTCCTAATAATGGATTTTTTTTCTCTTTACTTCTCCATGCTGAAGGGTGTCTTAAATATGTTAACATAGAGGGTATTCCTCATGTGAAGTGAGTGATTTCATCTCTAGGTCTAATACAGGGTTGAAATTATTTTGCCACCTACATTTAATGATGGACTCATATGCCCCAATTACTTCACAGGTGCACAAAAATATCAAGATGAATAAAATTCTCTACACATGGTCCAACATCCTTTTCTAACACTTCCACATGCTGAGTTTTCATTTGTTGTTAGCAACGACTGATTTTTAAACAAGCTACAGTAGGAGACGGAACGTTTTATTGTCAATTATAAGATGAATGAATGACTCCTGAAAACAGGTTAGCCAAGTTACAAAGCACTAGCTGGTAACCACTTTATCAAATAAGAAAATCAATCCACACAAAAAAACGCACCCAAACCCAGGAAGAGCAACAACTTGGAATTGCTCTTGGAAATTGCTAGTCTTAAAAGTAAAATCTTCAGGCTCTGTTCCTCTCCTGAGATTAATTTTCATAAAGGTTAAATCAATACCATCAAAGGCAAAAAATGAAAGCCGGACAAAGAATGCCATCACCATTTCTGTTCCTTGGAGTTGCTGTGGATCGTCTATTTATTGTTTCAACCAGTGTATGAAAAGTAAGATTGTGAATGCTGTAGGAATGTCTAGCAGTCTGTTCTCTTCCCTCAACATGATAGGAAGCCATTCCCCAATGGTCCTGAGGTATTACTGCAATGAACTTTATTAATAACAACTAATAATGCACAAAGATGACCTCTCAAGCTATATATACAGAAGCATAATATCGTATGTCAGAATACAGGATCACAACTGTTCCTTTTTTGGTTTTAAACGCAATGGGATAACTTTTGATCTGATTCCATGAGTCTGTCACCCTGCAGGTCCTTTGTCTGACTAGAATATGTTGGAAATTGGGCATTTACTCATAAGGATTTCCTGAGGAGCCCAGAGAAATAAAATTTTTTGTGGTCGAACCTCACGATTTTCCCAGAGTCACAGAACGGTTAAGAAGGGACACAGAGGGACCTCTGGAGATCATCTTGTCCAACACCCTGCTCAAGCAGGACCACCTACAGCCCGTTGCCCAGAACCATCTCCAGACAGCTTTTGAATATCTCCAAGGATGGAGATGCTACAACCTCTCTGGGCAACCTGTGCCAGTGGTCGGTTTTCCACCCTCACAGTGGAAAAATGTTTCCCAGTGTTCAGGTGGAGCCTGTTGCGTTTCAGTTTGTGCCCATTGCCTCTGGTCCTGTCACTGGGCACCACCAAAAAGAGCCTGGCCCTGTCCTCTTCCCTTCAGCTATTTAAATACATTTATCAGATCCCCTTGAGCCTTCTCTTCTCCAGACTGAGCAGGCCTAGCTCTCTCAATCTTTGCTCGTAGGAGAGATGCTCCAGTCTCTTAAACATATTTGTGGCCCTTCAATAGGCTCTTTCCAGTAGCTCCATGTCTCTCTTGTGCTGGGGAGCCCAGAACTGGACCAGCACCCGAGGTGTGGCCTCACCAGCGCTGAGTAGACAGGAAAGATCACCACCCTCCACCTGCTGACTTTTGGCAAGTCATGATTTTGCATCAACATTTTGTGTTCCAAGTATTAACATTAATTTGGAGGGGTCTTGGTATCTTCTGCTCCTAGGGAAATGTGCAAAAGTGAGATATCAGCAAAGTGAGATATCAGCAATGAACATCAGCAAAGTGAGATATCAGCAACGAAGTTAGCAGTGTCAGGGAAGGAGACATCAGAGACCTAATTTTGTGGAACCTCTGGAAGAAACAAGGAGGTACATTGCTGCCGGCAGCTCCATCAAAGCCATCTGGGCACCATTGACTGCAGAAGCTGATGGTCTGCCTCACTCTCTGTGCTAGATTGTACTAGAGTTCTCCAACAATACCTACAGTGTTCATTTAGGGAATTTATATTTTGCTTCGAAAATGGTTTGGGTTTGTTTCTTTTTTAATTTTGCCTTTTTTTTTTTTTTTTTTTAAATTTATCAGGAAAGCCAACGGCAACAGCATTACTGCTTAAATATCTCCTTCCTACGGTATCTTTTTAAAAATTGCTTGGACAGGAGGGAAAATGTTTATATCTATATACTTAATATATAAGAAGATTATAAAAAGCACTAACAACTTCAGCACAGGGAATTTTCAGGGAAATTAATGACTAGCCGAGGTTAATGGCCCTCAGTTTCACATTGCCCCATCAACTCTCCCAGTCAGCCATTAATTCCCAGGAAATGCCTCGTGCCTTGATTGTTATTGCTTTAATACATTAAATTCAAGTTAAAGTCTTGACTTAATGTTTAGCCACTATAAAGTAAAACACAAGGAAGTGTTCCCACTGGACATATTTGCTGTCAACTATATTTTTATTTACCTTATTTTCTACAGGTATTTAAATAGAAGAATTGAATACTCATTTACCAATTTGCTTTGTTTTTACCGCTCATAATAGTGCACAAAAAAATCTCCATACATCTTTGTAATTTAATATTTCACTAAAAATATTATCTGAATTCAAATATGACTGAATGTGCAAAATACAGACATGACTACATTTAATGGTAAGATGAAGAAATTAAAAATTGATCAGAACTAGTTTTGTTGTATCTAATTAGTATCATACCAGTTTTATTATAGCAGAAAAAAAGACACTATGATTATTTACAAGCTCCAGCCGAAAGTGAAAAATCAATGACTGTTTTGGCCCCAAACCAATTGAAAGGTGGAAATCTGATGATGCCAGTTTTCTTCTGAAATTTCTGCCATTGTGACCTCCCTCACAGAGAAAAATGCTGTGGACAGGTTTTGGGGGGTTTTTTTTCTGACATGTTCTGATAAACCTGAGTTGGATTTAAAAAAAAAAAAAAAATAGAAAAATGCCTCCAACAAAAACACCAAAGAAAACCTACTTGGATTTAGAGTGAAGTCTGGTCTAAAAGCATGGTTTCCAGCACTGCTGCAAATGTCCTAGTTTGGGGGGGATTTTTTTGAGTCATTTTATGTGTTACTTAATTACTCTTCAGAAGCGCTTGGCCACATTTTTGAAAACAGCCAGTTCACTTTCCTTCAACACACGACGAGAACAGATGAAGAAAACCATTACTTTGTTCAATAAAATACTCAAACTGTTGGGGTTTCTATTTCATTCAAAAAATAATGTACTCTTTCCACTGTGGAAAAACATGGGCTGAAAAAAAAATGTGTTTCTGAAACTTACTTTAACATTTCATAGATAAACCTAGTTTCTGTTGCCGCTTCATTAAAGCCATCAGAATTATGATTGGGATAAATCTGACTTACTGTAACATAACTGTATACTAAAGTGAGGTTTGATTTGACGTGTACATAAAAGCACATCAGAATCACTACTAGATTTCTGCATTAAGTTTTCTTGGGTCTGGGAAATGTCACGCAGCATGCATTGTTCAAGGCAGCATACGCTCAAAAGTCCTTGGGATGTGAGATGATGCTAGGTCAGGCCAAAATATGAGACAAAAGCTGCTTATAAAGGGATTCAGACAGCTTAGTCTATATCTTGACTCATATTCTCCCATATAAGTCACCTGAACTATCTCTGCATCAGTTTTGCCAGACTGTAAAATGAGAAAAATGCTCACAAGGTAAAGAGAGAGAGAAAAAAGAAAGGTTATTGTCACTTTCAATTTGACACTCCACACTGGCAGTCCTGCCAATGCAACGCTTGTAGTGTAACTCTGTGCTACAATCAATTCCCCGCTCTCTGGGATCAGGGGCTGGGACAAGTTGCACACCGGGGTCATGCAAGTGTTGGAAGCACAGTGCAGAGGTACACAAGCCCTTCATCCATAGTTGGCTTTGAGTTGGAGCCAAGGAGGCTAGTTAGAACCCGAGTGGTTCGTGCAGAGCTGCTGGCCACCTCTTCACCCAGCTATAGATGATCTGGATTATTCACCTCACATAATACAGATAGCTGACTGCAATGGTAATGTGGTAAAATCCCCCAAATGGCCCAGTCTGGCACTGTAAAAACCGTGCACAAAAAGTAGTCAGCCTATGCTCATCCCACCCCTGCAGGAGGGGAATGAGGAAAAAAGCCACAGAGATACAAGAAGAAGAGGAAAAATGGTAGGCATCCTGAATGAAGATGGATGCTTCGCAGCCACACTGAGCCCCCCTGCACAGGTCTGCCTGCAGGCTCGAGCAGATTTCAGTGCATTGGTCCACCATCTGCCTCCCTTGTGGACGGCACCTTCATAGCTGGGAGGAGCACTTGGACTGCATGTGAGCCAAGCGGTAGCTTCAGATACGCTGCATAAAGGTGAGGTGCCTTATAAAAATACACAATTTTGCATCTGCTTTCCTGACTGAATAATCTCACCACACAGGACAAAACTGCTCTAAAGTCTTCGTTCTTGAAACCAGTGTTTCTTGTCTTTTCCTCATGAAAGCTTTGAGGTGTATTGGGTAATCCATCTGAACATTCACATTACTGGTGTCAGCTGTGCCTCTTTGTAAAGCTGCTGACTCTGCTTTGGATGTGCCACCTTCCCCTTTCTCAGCTGGCTGTTCTTCCCCCACCTTCAGTAGCCTCCTTAACACTGTGCCTTTGCTCAGGCAGGGGACATGATCATGGACATGCATCACAACATGGCACAGAGGGAGGTGGTCAGGGGGCAGGCGGTGGCTTTGGGACACATTGTGAGCCACAGGCTGTCCTGCAGGACCTGGGTAAGCACCCCATAGGAGGCAGGCGTTCCTGGCTGCGAGTCTGCTGCATCAGCAGGTGCACCAGGTCCTGTATCAGAGCCAGCAGCTGGTCCTCGTGCGGGGCTCCAAAGCAGGACAGAGCCCTGGTGTTGCAGATGTGCAACAAGACGTGGAAGTAAAGAAGGTTTGGGAATAGAGGGTATAGGACAGGTAAAGTTTGTAGTGAGAGAGGGGAAGACGTCAACAACAGGGGGACATCAGTCTCGTTTGAAGAAATGCAGTGAATGCAACTAGTCATCTCAGCTCTCAGCACCTGAAATTTTGGGAATTGGTTTGCAGTGGGAAAAAGTGGGACTGTACTGGGAACTAGACCATCACTTCCATCCTATTTCAGACTCTGCCTTTCGTGGTGATGGAAGCAACCTTCCAGGCATTAGCTAAACAGGAGCCCAGCACAGGGAATTATGCCCAACTCTTCAGACAGCCTGAAGCGAGGGCTCTCTGCGTGGTTGTAAGCTGATCTTATTCGTTTCAGTAGGGTGTTCAGGTTGAAGGCTAATGATGATAATTGAAATGTCAACATTAGCTATTTAATTGCACAGCAAACAATTATCATTCATCTCTATAGCTTTTTTACATTTATAAAAAGAAAGTGTTTCTTCTACTGTGGTAGGTAGATGTCATATCAACCAATTGCTGGAACTGCTACAGATCTTCACCTCAAAAATGTGTCTGAATCAAGGTATTGCTTAGTTTGTATAAAAAAACCCCTCAATTTTCCTACCAATACCATGAATGTAAACATTTCATAGCTGCTAAAATTGCTTGCTGTCCCCTTAGCCAGCTACAAAAGTATTCACATTTAATATATTTCAACAATTGGTTATTATTTATTAAAATATTATATAAGAAAATTTAATAATTTATCCTATAATAATTCACTTTATAGTAATTTGTACAATATATCGAACTTTTCCTCAGTACAAATAATGGTGTCAAACCAGAAATTGAAAAACAAGGGGCACTCTAAGGTAGGTTGCACTGAATCTAATAAAAGCTAATAACAATAATAAACAAACAGCACAGCTACTCTCTGAAGGCACCGGGTTGCATAGGGAGCAATGAAAAAAAGCCTGTCTCGTAATTCTCTAGTTTCTCTTAACATCAGCCATGGCCAGTGCGTTGCAGAGTTTTTCAAACAATACGACTGTGTCTAATTAAGGTATAGTCCTGGCTGATCCAAAATGGGGAGTTTATTTCTCGGGAGCCACAGGGCACCATGGCCACCTGAGCTTCCCGCTTTGGGAGAGCAAGCCCTGGTCCAGAGGGGTGAAACAATGGCCGGGCTAGCAGTGCGCTGAAGGGCCACACACCGGCAGCACACCCCTGCCGTTGCCTGGGGGTCTGTTTCAGCTCGGGGAGGTCCATGCGCTTTAGGAGACACCTGTTGCGAGCCCAGCTCTGGTACAGTGAGATGCTGTATCTTATCACCTGTGTTGAAGCCAGGCTACTGTGGTGCCTCCAAGAGTCTCACCTTCAGCATCTGAGCTAGGGCTGCAACCCCAACAGCCGTGATGGGAGTTGATGGGCTGCAGGTGGGACCAGGTCTCCTTCTGCCTTTTAGCTCAGGAAGGCGATTGCTGCCACGTGAGTCATGTTTGCAACCATTTTATTAATGTGATTTAAAAACAACAACTCCCACAACCCACTCACCCCTCCATTCAGTAACACGCCATCAGACACCTTTTGCACCCTCCCTTACATTTCATCCATTCTAAGGTTTTCCAAGAGATCTAAAGCCGGTAACACTGCTCACCCAGTCATAGTTTCCTCTTGTCAGCTAGTATTTCGTAGACATATGGGATAATATCTCCTCTTCATTTTTTGCTTCAAATGAAACTTTGCTAAATACAGCCTGAAATTGCAAAAAAACTTGCTGTGAAACTACAGTAAGCAGTTCAAAAGAGCATTCTGGCAGTAAAATTATTTTTAGCCAATTACGTTCTCTATCTCTGTCTCTCTTATCATTGCCACCGCTCTTTAAGCAAGCTGCTTGTTAACATTTTAGAAGTAGCTCACAGAGGCCTTGATGTGGTTTAATGTGCTCTTTGCCTTCTAAGGACTCTGACTGCAGGTTTTGCTTGCATACATCTCTCGTTAGGTTAGGTCATGCAACACCAGGGTACTGTACAAGTCACCCGGTAGCTTAATCCACATTGTCATATAGTTTTGAATTACTGTTTTGAGCTTGCGTCCTGCAGTCCACTACCGTGTGCCCACCTTTTTTAATAGTAACAATGAACTGACATCTAGGCAAGGACTTTCTGAGGATGCCAGCACAGCATGGTTGAAATCTACTTTGACAGATTTTCTTGAACAGAGAGTTTGTCTTCTAGGATCCATTTAATGAAAAAAAACAAATAAAAATAACGTGTGCTCTTTCTAGGTGTCTAGTACTGTCTGAGTTTATTTGGCCTCCGGAGTTGCTTCTCTGCACCACAGCTCTGCCTGAAACTTCCTCATGCTGTGCTGCACTTTGGCAAAACCCAAGTCCGCCAGGGAAGCTTAGCCCACAGTGCTTGTGCGTGGGGACGCTGCTTCCCTGGGTGAAATTCAGTTCCATCCACAGTCTCTTTTCATGCATTCGTATTCACACAAAGGCATCCTCAGCTCTTCATTTGATCTTCCATGTTGTCCCTCCGCACAGCTTAGCTCCTTTTTATTCAAATCCTGCCCAGATTCACTTCCATTGTGCATTGTAGATGCAGTCCCTTGACATAATGAACTCTCTCACAGCTGTAGAAGTTACTGTTGAATTGTCGGTTCTGTTTAAAATGTCAGGATTCTCTGTTACCCAGCTGGTCATCTGAGCAGGACGAAGTACCTAATGGGCTCATTTGCTGCTGCCTGGTTCATGGGAGACATGCGAGATTTCTGCAGGGCAGCCAGGCAGCACCATGGCTTTGTAAGTTGAAAATGAAAAAATCTGGTCGCTTCCTTTCCTGATTAAATGCCCCCGCTGCCCTACAAATATATAAATGAGAAAATACAAATTTGAGGTTAATTATAATTTTCCATTAATAAGTCAAGCCCACATTTTGTACAGAAAAAAAAAAAAAAGAAAGAAAAGTTAGTGCTTTAGTGCTAGAAATAATTTGTTAACCAAAAGAAGTGGGTGAGACTTTCCAACTTGAGGATCTGTGCCTTTTCAAAACAAATATTCCAGTTTCACAATACTTGCAACACAGCCTAATCAATGCTAGCACGCGGCTTCAGGGATGGATCGCCGGGGCTGAAACTGCTCCCGCTGGAATGTTTAATCCAGTTCTACCCAAAGTCCATAAAATGCATAGAGAAAATGCAAAGAAAGAATTTTGTAACCAAATATATTTGAAACTCGGGAAACACAGATTTTTTTGGTTTGGATCCATACTCAGTCTAGAAAGGTCATATTAGCCTGAAATGGATTGACTAATGCTGTTAAAGGTATTATGGACTTTCAGTATAAATAAGTTGTGCAAATCTTATAAAGTTTCATCTGCTCCCAGTCTTACTGTAGCATTTCCCCTCCTAGAAAAGAGATCATGGTTTTGAGACGTTTGTCTCAATTAGTTTGCTTGCCAGTTTAAAAACTTTTACCAGATAATTATTTGAAAATAAATTTACAAAAAAAGGTCCTATAAAATTGTTTGTAATTAATTTAAATAATTAGCCATAGCTATTATAACATGTAGACCAATAGCATCTGCAGATGGTATCAATTTATCATTTGTTGATCATGGTTCAAAACACAGGTAAAATCCCAAGAAATTACAATCCAGCATTGAGAATATAAAATAGTATTATTACAACTGAACTGGAGGGGAGTGCTGGGACTTGACTGCCTGAATTTATTCCTGGGAAAAATCAACTAGAAAACATAGTTGGGAGACCCAGAAGATGTGGCTGCTATCAGTTATTTTAGGTAATACAAGGACATAGCCCAGAGATTAGCCTGATAGAAATGTGGGAGAGTATTAAGGTTGAGAAGTCTCCTGTCCTTTCCAGAGAAAACATTATTTTTGATCCACCGGGAAGAGCTAAACTATGTTACACTGAGCAAACCGTCAAGTAAGGAATGATGGGCTTGGACACCTTTGTAATTTGCTAGAGCCAGTCTTTATACTTTGTAGGGACAGAACAGCTTTTGCTGATACATTTTGCTGTGTCTATCCAGGAATATAAATATTAGATTAAAAAAATAAACTAAAGGCTGAAATGCAAGTTTGTATAGTCCAATACTATTACTAAAATGGAAATATAATTTCTCTCTCTGTGCATCCCTAAATAGGTTTCTGTTCTGCGTAGTTGGCCTGAGAAGTGAAACAGCGTTGCTTGCTGAAATATCTATTTTCATACATGCATTAATCTAATGGGAATTCCATTTAGTCTTTCCCTATTTGTAAGACTTCACAGACTGGATGCACATTGCAACTTTTAAGTAAATGCTCCTTTTAATGCCATACCAGTGTCATGTATTGCCAACTATGAACTAAGATGCTTCCCAATGATGCTGAAGGTGCAGGAATTTCCATCATTGTACGCGGTATTGGAAGAGCACAGGGTGTCCTGCATTTTAGGATACCAAAGTCTTTGTCATCCAAAAGATCTTTTCCAAATGTTTGTTCCTTTTAAAGCTTTTTGCTTTCAAAATGTACCTTTCCAAGTTTGTTCTTGGCTGTCTATTGTTTTGCTTTGCTTTGCTTTGCTTTGTTTTGTTTTAATGAAAGCAAAATTTGTCAAATACATTCTCTCAATCTCAGGTGTGGGAAAGCTCTGGTAAATCTTGCCAGCAAAGTACATATAAATCCCCACTGATCCTAATTTCCTACCTCTCTGGAACATCAGGAAATCAGTGAAATAGCTGCTCATCTTTGTTCCATCATTTCCTTTCCTGGTTCATCCTGTGATCTTTCGGGCCAAAAGCAGGTCCCTGATACTAAAAAATATGAAAGTCCTGCAGTTCTGTACCCAGGTATTAATTCTGGTTCCTAGCTTCTCTTCTGGAGAAAGAGGATTACGTTCTGGCTCCATTGTAGCCAGTCGCAAAACACCTGCCAACCTCAATAGGGCCAGAATTTCACCCAGAAGGTTCACTCCATGCTACCTGTGAAGCTTCTGCACTGGGGTGAGTAGCACGTCCCCAGCTGGACCTCCAACTGCTGTGCAGGACTCCGATGGGTGGACTCCCAGAGTAAGAAGGGCAGGGCATGTCCTTAAGTAATTTTAGTTTTCTAACCAGTAAATGGATGTAACTCACGGAGGTTGCTACAGCAATACCTCTTGCAACTTCTCCCTTCTTGCCTTTTCTTTAACAAGCTAGACCCCAGTACGGATTTTTGTCTTTTTTTTTTAATATTATTATTAAAAATGTACCTTCTATCTACTTTTCCAAGTACAAAAATAAGGTACAAATACTTGCATATTCCCCAAAATTTAATCTGCTATGTCATATACTTAGGTCTCTTACTGCCTTTAAGAAAAAAAAAAAAGGAGATGGACTTGTTTGTGTTATTTTTATTTTTTTTTACTATAAGAAAATGAAATTAAAATATGTCTGTATTGAATAATACAGTACTGTTGTGTATATATATCTGCTCATGTATATCATATATATATGTATATATACGTACGAATACACACGCATGTGATTTAAGGTTTGCATGGCCAAGCATTAAAATGCCGGCTATCTCTCTTGAGATAAAGCTATTTTTTTGACCTTTTTTAGCTCAGGATGATACAGCCTTCACACGGCTGTTGAACTGAAGGAATGTAGCAGCAGTGTCAAGTCCGTGTCATGCATACATCATGGGACTTAGAGTGTTGTTCAGTCCACGAGAATAGCTCACTATATGCTGTACATCATTGAAAAAAAAAAAAATCTAAATGTGACTGTACTGAAGCAGTGATTTTAAAAATCTTTATGTGTCCAAAATTAATTTCTTTTGATGTCAGTCCAGCCAAGTATAGTCTCATGGTCATATGCCTCTCACAGTTAACTTCCTCTTTGATAGGGTGAAGAAACCCAGCTGAAAATGAGATATTCTGCGGTTTAAGAACTCGTTCAAAATTTAGGCTGTGCATTGTCAGAGCCGTCTTTTCAATAAAGGATTTTTGAGTTCTGAGAAAGTGTCAGCTCCTGCGTGCCTCCACTCATACTTTCTCTAGGGACAGCAAAGTCCTTTTCAGGAGCATGGCTGAAGTCCAGAGAGAGCTGGGTGGTGGCGTGGGGGCAGCACCCCATCGTAGGTGCTCTGAGCCAGACCAGCCGTGCCCTGTGCTGTGATCCTCTTTTCACTCTCCCTCTGTCTCCGCCAAGACTGCAAGCGGAACGTATTTACAAATAACCGAATTAGCTGTACCATGCGATCAGTTAAACTCTTTTTTAAAAACATGTGGGCTGGCCCCCTCTCCGCCACAAGCGTTATAAATAACTTGCTTCCTGGCTGTCGTGTTGACAAACTGAACTCCTTCCACCACCTCCGCCACCCCCACCTTCTCCCTTCGCAAGCACATGCTACTTCTCCCAGCACATCAAAGTTTATTTCTCAAACACTTTTGGGGGGCAGGAGGGAGGAAGGAGGAATAAGTGCATTCACATAGGTCAAAAATGTCAATTAAAACCAAATCCTGTCTTGTTGTATGCTGGGACACGCAGGAACTAAGCCCCAACTTGTTTTTTTGAAAGCAACACAAAATATTAGCACAGAGATGCTCTGCAAAGATTAGAAACCTTGAACTTCAGAAATCCTGCAGTGCGTCTTAAGTGACACTGAAGTGGACTGAAACCCACCCAGGTGTTGCACAGAGGTAGACGCTTCCAGCCTGCGTCTTACTTCGCTGTCTCGGTGATGCTCATTTAAACTCCTTTGCCAAGGCTTTATGCTTTTACTTAAAGGCCAGCTAATGACTGACCTTATGAAAAATCTCTTCAGTGACAACGATTCGATCAGCAGCATGTTGGAAAGTAAAGTATTCCTCAACTTAAATGCAAAAGTCTTACTTTATACTGCATATACAAACATTAAATACCTTCTAGCAAGTGCTTCATGTCCAGTGCTTTACGCACAGGGCTGAAAAGTTCTTTTTCTGCGTCGGAGTCATTAAGATCCAGAAATGAGCAACGAGAGGTTTCAAGTGACCCACCGCAAGCATGTAGCAAGTTCAGTGAACAAACGTCGTGGCAAGGAGGTATCTCGGTATCTCTGTCTCTAGTTCGGGAGTCTCCCAAATGCTGACTTGTTTTTTACCTATGCGAAGCATCTGATGTCACTTTTCTGTGTGGGTGGAAAATGCTGTACAAAGGTTAAACGAGTTCTTTCATCCTTGCTCATGAAAGTAAGCTCGTATTGCATTTCCAGTAACTAAGTGCATTACTATAACAGGTTGGGGATTTACTTTATGCATGCGTGTGTATCTCTGGTGACTAACTGGCCATGTGTTCTCTCTCTTCCTCTTAATCTTGCTCAAATTATTGCTTAATCTGAACGCTCTTTTGTCCTAGGTTTATAAAGACGGTTAGTTTATAAAGCAGCCAGCGTTTCCAGCTATCAGTAAGTAGGCTTCGTAGCGCAGGACTACAGAACCTGTACCTGCTCTGCTTGCTACAGAAAGGAATTTTTTAGACACTAAAGTGTAAAGACTTACATCCCATAAAATAGCCTATTTCTTCAGCCAAGTGCGTAAACAGAGAGCCGTCCCTGAGTAAAGCATAGGAGCAGGCATTTGCATTTGGGCATTGAAAAAATCCCACCAGCAGTAGCTTAATACTAAGCAACTGATTATGAGCTTTGTTAGGTGGAGGCCTATAAAAAGCTGGAATCAGTGGAGTTACCTCAGTGGATATAATGCACTAGAACTACCCAAAAGCCTTTAATAAAGTTGTTTGGTTTTTTTTACCAGAAAGGCTGTTTAACACACGTGGCAAACCGGGATGCCAGAGAAACCCTCCTCGTGGCTGAAATACGAAGGCCCTGAACAAGTTGCCCTCAGAAGCACGGCTGAAGGTTGAGGAGCTTACGTAAGTCATTTTTTGCTAGCGTAGTTCCCGTACCGCAGGAGGGTAGGTGTATCAGCCCAGAAATCACCACAGCTACCTAATGGAGGCTGTGCAAACCAGGAGGGCTCGCAGCCTCCTACACTACCTCCTGCTGCCAGCTTCACCTGAGCTAACAAGTTCAAAGGCAGCTCAGATGTGCCTGCATGAGCCCCGGTAAGAGCTCGGCACTAACAGCTGGAGCACAGTACAGAGGCGTGAAATGAAAAGTAAGAACAACCAACCCAGATGGCCTGGCAGAGAGTGAGGTGGGGTGTCTCGTGTCTTCTAGCAGGGCTGGTGATGGGAATGAACCCACGAAAGGGCTATGTGCTTATGTGGGAGCATCTACAGAACACACATACACACAGTATTGGCCCAAATTGAGGAAAAACACAGTGAGGACCCTAAAAAGGCCATATGAATGGCAGCCCAGTACATACTGATAAATAAAAAACAACAACCATTAGTAGAAGCGATTGGAAAGTCACGCACACTTTACTGGCTTATAACCTGTGACACTCCGGAAAAAGGTAGGATCACTCCTGACGACAGCTCTGCAGGAAAGCTTTTCTAGAGTATGTCATCTCTGAAGCAAAAAAAAAAAAAAAAAAAGGCAAATGATGTATTATGAGACGTAAGACACGGGGTGGAAAATACATGATAAACAGCATAATGTGGTAGGTAAATGAATAATACACCGCCAACTGGGATGCTGTGTTCAGTTTTGGTCACTGCTTTTGTAGGAGATAATACAGTAACAGAGGGGATTCAGATAAAAAATAATTAAAATAAGTAGAGGAACGAAGAATTTTCTATATGAAAAGATAAAAAGGATTAGGTCCATTTAATTTAAAGACAAAATAAGATGGAATATATTAGAGGTTGCAATATGATGGCTCTAATTCAAATGAAATATCCTGTGCTCCTATTCAACATTTCTCTCATTCAAAAAGTGGAAACATTACATGATAAAATTCCATAAGTAGTGAAAAAAGACTGCATTTTTTTCACGCAACACAAAAACAAAATTATTCTCTGGAACTCTTTGTTCTAGCAGGATTAAAATGGACTGAACGCTTATAAAGAAAATTAGAATATGCAAATTCATTACATCCAAGAAATATTTGTCAAGAAGTTATATACACCATCTTTAGATTAAAGAGATCATGGCCTGATATCATATGCCAATTCCAGCATACATTCAGGAGAGGAAAAAGGAAGTACGGGAGGGAGAGTGCCATGAAAATAGCTTTTCTGTAACTAATGGCATTACTACTTCAGATGTGATATCTCATGCCCTGTTGATTTTAGATGCAAGAGTCACAAGTTGCTCATGAAGGTAAGATTCACCCTTTTCCAGTGGCAAAGCTGCTGGCCCTGTCCTTGCATTGCCGTCAGCCAGTGAACTTTAAACTCTGCATATTTGCATGCGGAGAACCCACTGCTGATGCAGACCCACATCATGCCTGCCCTGCGCCTCAGGCCAGAATAACACAGAGGAAAAAATCCACTTCTGCTGTGAAGAGGAAAAAACATTTTCCTGAAATGATTTAAAAGAAAATAATAATACCGAGAGCTATTTGTAACTGGAAAAAACTGAAAAAGTCCCAGTAGAGACAGACTGGCAGGCAGAGGGTGGAGGAAACGCTGCAGAGCTGATTAATTTATTACATAAATCCATGGCTTATCAAGTGATTATCACTCCATATAAATGCCATGAGCAAAAATGGAACATCAGAGCTTTCAGGAGCATCGACCAGCGTTGTTTTGGGAGGGTAGGACCGGTGTAGTCTCGAACCTCCAGGAACAAGTGACTCATGACATGCTGCATGTATTGGCCAGATTTTTCCAAAAACAGAAGCTCTTCCTTCCCCCTACATTAAAAAGAGAACAAAACAAAACAACACACCTCCTCCCCCCCACGCCCGCCCCCAAAATCCCCAAGCCCATAAACAGTGCAATGAGAGAGAAAGAAAGGAAAAAAAAATTAAACTCCTGGTCTTCGTAACCCAGTTCCTCCTACATGCATTTCCCACAAACTGTCAACATCCCACAGGAATCTACCCACGTTACACATCACAGCACAATGCTCCCGACAAAGGCATCTCAACCCATGATGTTTCAGGCAGCCTTTCAAACCGCCTTCAGTATATCTAGGTTCACCAGCTCTGTAATTAGGTGTTAAGTTTAAGCAATCCAGGAATTTGTGCAGGGAGATACTTCTTTGGCTGTTCAGCATGATTTATGCCTGCATGGTCTAGCTGGAACGAACAAAGGTTCGTCCCATGAAGAAAACGAGACTTTCCATATCTCTAGCGGGCTCCAGTTCAGTGAAGCACTTAAACGTATGTTCAGGTTCATCCCCATTTAGAATAGCATTTAAACAAGCATGGGCAGCTCAGCAGCCCTTTCGGTTCCACGGGACTAAAGAACGCATGTAACTGCTCTCCTAAACAGGCTTTAATTTATAAACAACATCAATAATAACGCTAATAATCACCATCACAACAACATCTGCTCTCTTTGGCTTCACATGACAACACCAGACTTCGGAAGTGAACTATGATAAATTATAAGCATAGGTTCTTGCCATGAGCAAAGCAGGAAAGATAACATTGTGAATAACATCGATCCTTGCCAATACAGTTTTCTTTGGCACAGGCCAGAGCATTGCAGGGTTAAAATGACCATTATAAATGCCTCTCTGATGTGCGATTGACTCTCCCCAAGTGAATATTCCTCATGACCCAGAGAACTGAAGGCTCCATCATATATTTCATTTTAGTCTCTAACATCAAGACTTAGGACAAAAAAAAGTGGAAAAATATCATTCTAGGACACCAGGAGACAAAAGACCAAATATGAAAAAATGTAAGACAATATTGTCGCATCACGTGAGCAGCCGGTTCTACAGAGGGCTGCATAGCATGTTTTCAGACGTTTTGCTACTCGTTACACTGGTACTTGCTGAGAGAAGGGATGTTAATGACTCTTCTCGTATTCCCAAACATTTGCCCAGAATGGGAATAACAACAAATTTGGCAATCAATTCTTGAAGTTTCAGCACCTATCATACCTAGCGTAACTCACTAATCTAAACATGCATCTGCCTCTGTTTTCACCACACATACCTTAATTGCCACAAAAGCTGATTTACATTGTTATCTCTGAGGTGTATTAGATGACTTCCTGCGGCCCCTTCCAACTTTCAGATGAACTTCAGATACACCATGTGCCAGACAACACATTGTAGTTTTACGGCTTCCAATGCGCTATTAGGACTGATACTCTGATATTCCCTTTATTTTAATTTACCTCCCTATATACTTCAGTTACCAGTTTTGAGAAAAGTATAAGCCATAAGCATGCAGCCCTCAGTAGTGTTCAAGGATACCTGCCACACCGCCATAGCTGTAGGTGACTACCCAACTGCACTGTGATAAAGAACAATAGTTAGTGCATGTTTTTCCAGGTGAATTTTTGTTTTTCTGAATCTAATCTTTATTCACGCTTTCCTGTCTTTCAAGGAAAAATGCTGACATTTTATTACTAGTTAATTTTCTGAAGTAACTTCACTTTCACAGTTGCATCTGAAAAACCCAAAAATCTTTGTACTTACTATATATATGCGTATGTATGTAAATACAGATATATGCATAATAAAATATGTAGAGGTGTCTTAATTATGTTCATTTCCCAGGAAATATTCAAAATGACAAAAGAGCAAAATTAGTGGTCAAAAGACTTGCGTATCTCAACTGGTACATAGTACAATTTTTCCATTTGATCTTCACTGTGACCTTATGCAAACCACAACATTTCAGGAAATGTTCTGATCTTTCTAGTCAGTGATTGTGAAGCAACGTTTTGAAAGAGGGTTTTTGGGCATATTACCAGTTTCTTATTCCATGGAAATGCAGGGGAGGAGAAAAAGCACTCTGATCTTACTTAGTCATTCAACATTGGTATTAATGATAAATTCATGCATCCGATAACTTTCTGGGTTTTATTTGTATGTCAATATTAATGTAAACCAAATTTTAAGAAAAATCAAAAAAGTGAGAATTTTTTTCTGTCTGAGTCATCACTGAAAGGACAGAATGAGAACAGTGGATGTTCTACCAGATGGTCCCAAACCTCTAAGCCTTAAGTTCTGCCTGACTGTAGCCACCAGACCTCAAGGTTCATGATACGTGATTGAAATGCAAAACGTCTGGTTTGTTACACAATTATCTCTAAAAATCAAGGTTGCAAACACACAAAATATAAACACCTGTTTTTGGAAAAACTGTCACAATTTTTTAATTGCTTAAAGCACTTTTGCAGTATCTTGAAATCGGGGAGGTTGCAATGGACCCTTGCCCACCAGACATGCTTCAGAGGACGACTTGGGGACAGATATTTCTGTGTTGGCTTCCTGTAGCTCCGCAACACGCTTGGCACTGTGGGTTCCCAGCTACTGGGTTCTCTGACTTTGCCAGTTCAGTTATTCCACCCTTGCGAGCTGCCAAGCAGGAACACAGGCCTCCTCGCCCCCTTGAACCAGGGGTCTGCAGGCAGCCAGGCTGGCCGTGCCTGGCGGGAGGCAGCAATAGGCAGAGCCACTTTTGCAGGACAGGAGAAGGCAAAATCATAGAATCATAGAATAATTTTTTTTGGAGGAGACCTTTAAGATCATCAAGTCCAATGGTTAACATAGCACTGCCAAGTTACCACTAAACCATGTCCCTCAGCACCACATTTACACATCTTTTAAACACCTCCAGAACTCACTTTCCTTTCTCTTCTGTGGAACTCAGCCCAGCTTGTTTGCAGTTTACAGCCTTGCTTTAAAATGGCTATTTTAAAAGCTGCATTCATTTGCTTTTCAGGTTTCTCTCCTTCTATGAGGCAATGAGGAATAAAAGTGAAGAGCTCAGGTCCACTTGAAGGAGAGGCACCGCTTCATTTCCGTGTACATGCAGCTTTCTTCTTGCATCAGGACACTGCTTCAGGATGTGGCACAGAGGGAGGACAGCATAAGGTGGATGAGCTCCAGTGTGGTTCATGCCCAGGTTACGCTCTGGAGAGATGCAGCAACACCTGATAACCTGACAGACAAATATGCTCAGCCCACAGCTTTCCCACAGTGTGGCCACAGCTCACAGAAACCAGGAAGAAGGGGACAGATTGGCAAAAAAGAAGTAGGGGGTTTTCGACATGTTTTTGTTTGTTTGCTTTTTGTAAAACTCATGTTGACATAAAAAGCCAACATAAATCACAATTACTTATCATATCTGCAATTATTAGGAAGAGCTGTTCCTATTTTCAGTCCTAATTATGGTGCTAGTAATTTCAGATTCTTTTTTAACACAGTATGAGGGACTACACAAAATCTGCCCATGAAAACAAGTAATGACCATAAAGGTGTGAAATGAGATAATTACAGCCTGAAACAAAAGAAAAAATGTTAGTACGCAATTCCCTCAATGATAATTAAAACTTACATCTGATGGCCATAACTGTATCTACTTAGGAACAGAAGCCATTTTGTTTCTCATTAGTCCTAATTTACTTTCCTACAACAGCACTGGAATAAAAAGGCAGACCAGTGACCAAACGGAAAAGCCTGCACAGTCTTGAAGCAAAACATGCCTAGGATTTAAATTCCCTTTGCTGCAATACCGGTTTCATTAGGACCAATCGGCTCTTTGCTTTCTTTCAAAACAGGTGCGGAGGCAACCAAGTTCAGGTTCAAGAGTCTCTTGAAAGGCTCTCCAAGCCCATGTGCATTTCTCCCTTTCTGTGGTGTGAGAGCAGTGGACTCTTCAAGCTCTCCCGTGCTGCTGCAGCACACCCGCTGCTGGAAAACTACAGTGGGAAAGACGAATAGCAAAGCTGCTTCCATTTTTCAGGTGGAGAAACAAAGTCCTCCACAGAAAGCAAAGGAAGGATGATCGTTGCCAGAGCAGCGCTGCCGGGTGACGAAGCCCTCGCCCGCAGCAGGTACGGCGTCTCTCTATGGTTAACACTGACAACAAAACCCCAAGCCTTCATTTTTTTTTTTTGCTTTCTCCTAAGAAGGCGTGTTTGGAAGCTTCTCCAGGAAGGCTGGAGCCCTTCGAGGGCAGCAGGGTGGGACCAGCCCCTCCCGACCGTGGGTGAGCCACCAGCCAGCCCCCGGGTTTCCGCACCGTCTCCCAGCCCGCCCCACTGTCGCAAAAGGAAGACAGTCGGGGCTGAGCAATGGGAGAGAATAAGGCAAAAGGAGGGGGAAGAGCAACTATGAGAAGCAATCTCCAAATGATCACATCTTGATGTATTTATTTACACTTCTTTTCATAAATTTCACCGTCCACGTTCCTAATCCCCAAGATTCTGAAATATGCAGCAGAACAGTTATTTTCCCTGGACTGGGATACGTTCACCAGCCACAAGTCATTACTTGGAAACCCCTTCACAATTAAGCCTTTATTAAAGCTTTTCAGCATAAATAGTAGATAAATTTAGACCACGTTCCCTCCAGTTCTTACCAGTAGAAACGCAAGTGCTGTGTGCCCTGAGGGACAAGTGATTTGTTGCCAATAATTTAACAGAGGGCTCCTCACTAAAATATTCTCCCTTAATCAGTAATAAACTCCGTGTCCCAGGCATCTGTGTTTGCGCACACTTCCCAAAGTGGACAGGTGAGAGAATGGGCAATCTGTTTGTTTTGGGTTTTTTTCCCCTTTTAAACAAAAACACTTTTTAAATGAATTCATCCTAAAAAGAAGGCAATGCCTTCTGCTTTAATACCATTAACTCTGCAGGAAAACAAATAGCCCCACAGAACATTGACAGCAATCAAAGGGCAAACAATCTATAGTCGATCAAAATAAAGGTAACAGATGACACAAATCTGCTTTCACTTACAGTAAATGAGTGTACATAGATATCTACATGTGTAAACAGACTTCTCAGAAGTTTCTTCTGAAGAAAACCCATAAAACTTGGAAATGCCAAATAGATATCTTTATGTCCCACTGCTCAGTCGCTCATAAACTTCGTGTACATTTACTGTGAAAGTAACATTGCCACTGATTATTCCTGACTGAAAGCAAGCCAAATATTTCCTTGAAACAATCACATACGGAATGCATTTGCAATGTTTTAAATAGCTAAAAGTAACCAATCATCGATGTAATTAAATGAAGCCATTTGTTACTGCATTCTTCAAACGTCCTGCTGCCACGGCAAGGTGTACTTTTCTCACAATACGCTAATCCCAGCCACGCTGGCCCCCTTTTTGCAAGTTCTTTTCCTGCATTGTTCTAGCCTAGCAATCACTCTGCATATTGACGTTTCTGTTCAAATAAACAGGCGTAGAAATGTGGTTCCTTGGCATTTCCAGAGCTTCAGAGTGTTTTCAAGTGCACTTCCTAGTGCCTTTTGCACTTGATAAAGCCTCGCGTGTAATTTTAGAGAAGAAATAGGAATTCTCACGACATGAAACATATGCTTTGTGAAGAATATAAATTTTGCAACGTGTGGCATAATATCCACTCAGCATGTGCTACTGTTACAGAGGGTCACAGGCTTGTTTCTCTTGATTATAATACTATTCTGTGAATAAGTCACTGTGAATCAAAGGATCTCCTAAACCAATAAAGTACTGTACAACAAGCTTAACAATAACAGAACAGGGTTTAAAGAGCTGCAAGCATTAAATAACAAGGTAAGATGGAGACAGTCAAATATGCACGGTGTAGATTTTACTCTAGAGTATTTAAGAAACTTTCAGGCTGGTTTAGTTACTTATCAAAGACATTTTAATGCTGCTTTGCAAGGGGTCTTTATCTTACTGAAAATTATCTTTTCAGTAAATTTCTGTTGCCCCTCAGGTCGGATCATTGCAGTAGAACTGCGTTGATCAAGGAATATAATGATTGTCTTTCCCTGCACCTGACATTTCTACCATTTCATTTTTTGTAGGTTTTTCTTTGATTTGCTCAATTATTAGCTGTTTTTATGCCTGTGAGAGTGTATGACAGAACTGAAGGGATGCATACTTAGTGATATTCAGCACAGCTCTATCATCCTGTTTTTACACCAGCATAACATTGGTATAATACAGTGATAAATCAAGCCTGTAACAGCTAATCCTTCACATCTCAAGAAGGCATAGTTACCCTCTGTTTTTTTAGGCACTCTTTAGTTACTGTCGTAGTTGCTTTCATAGTTGCCTTTTGGTTTTTAATTAAACTTACTGTTCTGTTTCGCCAGTCCCTTACGTCTTATGAAAGCTTGTGTGATATCCAGTGTACAGAAGCCTGAATGCGCTTAGTTTTGAGAATATTCATCAGACTGGGGGATTTGGTTTTGCAGATCCCCTGTCAGAGGTACCTCGCAGCTGTGGCTTACTAAACCCAAATGCTCACATTTGTTCATCACACAGAAGAAAACAAAGCTGAATTGATATGTGCAGCATAAGAAGTAAGCTTTTATAAGCCAGATGCAGAAAGACAGTTCTGGCTTCTGGGATGGCTGTGTGTAGGTACAGGAAGGATACCTCCCATCATGTCAGGTTTTGACGACTGCCGCCGCAGTGCATCTGACTTTATCAGCACTGTTTCGACATCTAGGCTGCCATCACTGTTAAAGCTGCAGTTTTGTGATAGCTGTCACATATATTTTGTTTTCAGCTGGCTTCATGTGTTTTAAAATCAATCCGCAGCTCTTGCCATAAGGAGACATTTGTTTCTTAAGAGGGGAATGATGTGGAAGAGAGACACCGTGAACACGTCCAGGGGGGCTCTCAAGGATGCGATCTCACAGCTCAGGCTCATCATTTGCTCTAGATACCTCAGAGACACTTCCAAAGTAGCTCAAGCCCATCTGCACCCTATCTGCTGTGGTCCCGTGCTCCTGCCCTGCCTGCTCCTTTCCACCACGGTGGGTGGGCTCTTGCCTGCATGAGCAGCAAGTAGAGAAATGCATTTCTGCCAATGCAGCTGAAAACAAGGGCTGCAAGGAAGCATTGACCTTTCTGCAAAGTCAACTCCTGCAGCCAGCCCAGGCAGCTGAGCCCCGGAGCCGGTGCAAGGACAGGAGAGCAGGACAGGAGCAAGGAACGGGGCAGGACAGCAGCAGCACCAGCTCATGTTGGCTTCACCTGGCACCAAGCTTCATCTTCCGGTTATGATCTCACATCTTGCTCAGTCTTGCCAAGGAAGAGGGAGGAGGTCCTGCTCCTCATGCTCTCTCCTCCCCCAGCCACATGCTCCCAGCCCATTCCCCTTGGTGTGGCTGCAGCAATCAGATAGCCCTGGGGCAAATCAATTCAGAGAATTGACCCAGTGGAAATCTAACAATGCATGTAAATAAATATGCAAATAACAGAACTTTTGCTGCCAGATGTGTCAACCTGTCAACTGAGCCGACTCACCCTGAGGCCATGCAGTTGCCAAAGCCAATATAAGGAGGGTACCTGTAACGGAGGAAAGGGGGAAGGGGAGAGGGAGCAGGACCTTCTTTTTCAGTGGAAGGCGGGCACTGGTTTGGCAGAGCTGCTTTTACTGTGAAGGCACCCCCTCCAGTTCTGTGACACCTCTGGTTTGGATGGAGGGGAGCATAACTGGGGGCAAAATTCATAGAGGCAAATTTTAGCTCTTGGAGGTTCATCCACTAGGGTTGATCTTCTTATCAGTGGAGGGAGATGGACTTCTCTGGGCAAGTGACTGAGGATGCCCTTATCTCATCTGTGATCATGGCAGGAGCCCAGAGACACTACTGCTAGGGACAAGGTGGCCTTTGTGAAAATCTGTAATAGCAGTGATTTTCAGCTTGTCTCATCACAGGTCCCTACAGTTTTCTGTCAGAGGGCTGAAGGCTGGTAGGATGAGCTTTACCCCACTGAGCAGGGCCTTGCCTGGCTAGCTGGCCTCCTGGCAGCCCCTGCAGAAGTCATCTGTGAGCACAGGAGTCTGTGAACCACAGGCAGAAACCCACAACCCCACAAAACTACACACTCAACTCCCTCTGCATAGGCAGGGCAGCAGAAATTAAGAGGGAAAAATAGTGCTTCTGCACTATTGCTGTCACTGAATTAAAGATAAATAGTTAACAAAATGATTGGTTTTTTTTCCTCAATATGTGTATTTAAAAATAGAGAATATCTGTATTTAAATAAAATGATCCATGTTTTTTACCACACACTCGTGATGCTTGCCTTGCACTTTCCCCATGACAACTTGTATGATTTATTATGCCAAACCACTAGCCCCAGTAACAACAGACACAGACCTTTGGCAGGAAAATATGCTACATATTTTAAAGCTGTTTTATAATAAACATGCATATTTTCAGTCCAAGGTAGAGAGAAAGCCTCTAATGTTTTCCTAAATGGATAGGGTCTTGATAAGGTAAGAAAACCAAAAATCAAATTTCTGAGCCTCTCATACTAAACAGAAAATTGAAAAAACATTTTTTTTAAAAAAAACCTTCTCAAATATTCTCCAAAGAAATTGTTAAATTTTGCTGTCATGGAATTTCACCAGGATTCACTGAGTTCAACTCTAGTTTTTCGCACAACCAGTCTTTTGTACTCTAATTTGCACTGGGCTGAATTTGCAGGATCTGCTACCGCCTTTTTCTGTTTCTGAATTCAGAAAGATTCCCCTAAGCAATCTTGCCTGTTATACACATACTCTGAAATCATTTAACTTCCTATTAATTATACTAAAGATTTCAGGATTGCTTTGCATGTGCAGTATGTGAACATGTTAAATCCTCTGTACTTAATAAAATGATGAACGTTTTGTGTGTGTGTGTGCATAGGAGGAAATGAGCGGTGGCTCCTAAATTAGTAACATTTGGAGAGTAAGAAATGTGGTATGTTTGTTTCTGCTTTATGAAATCCTTAGGTTTCAACAGTCCTATCTCAGATGCATACGGTCTGTCAGTATAGTTTACCTCAGTTGACTCACCACTTTAATCAGTGAAAAGATCATCACCTGTGCCACGTGCTAAAATGTTGATAAACAATATATGTGGAAATTAGTTACTATTAATGTATAAGACATTGCTAGATTAATAAGTTCCCATTATATGGAAGAAATCTGTATAATTAAGATCACTTATCTGTAAAAAGAATGAGTGTTTGAAGTAGTCCATGATCTATATCACCCAATATCATAAGAAATGATAAACTAAACCCACACTGAAAAAAAAAACCCAAACCAAAAAAAAAGGAAAGGATACATTTCCCTACACAGGCAAGATGATGGAACTTTGGAGCTTTTGAAAATTCTTAAATGCTACACACTCAAACAAAACGTTTTACATATTCAAGTTCAATTATCCAACATTAGTATGAAGACAGACCAAGAATATTATGTGAGCAACTCAGTGAAACTTGCAGGACACAGTATCATCTTATTTACTTTGTTCTAAATGTCTGCTCCATGCCACAAACACCCAAGACCTGTGCTTTATTTCAAGTTTTGCTGGACAATTCAGGGCAAGTCATTTCATGTTTTCATGTCTCCATTTCCTCCTGGCGATAATACACTGATCTCTGTGTTAAAGGATACTGGGATGTAGTATTGAAACTATTAGGTGTTTGATTATCTCTTCCTGAGCATCATTGCTCTAGTCTCAGGACAGCACAGAAGAGAAATAACAAATGCACACTGTTGTCCAGCTTTCTGTGCCCCTGCTTAGGAAAAAAAAAGTTTTGTCAATTAAAAGGTGTTGCTCTCTGACACACCAAACACTAGGGGTGAAATTCTAGTTTTATTGAAGACGATGTGTTTTTTTCCATCATTCTTGATGGAGTTGGGTTCCATTTGTCTTTGACAGGATTCTGCATACCGCCTCAGTCCAAACTACACTTATGTATTTCAATGAAATATCAACTTGTAAGGAAAAAAAATCTCCTCTGGATGAATGTTACCCATGAGGAAGGCTACAAGCAGGAGCCCTTTCATCAAGAAAGCTGAAGGATGGCAGTCAGTCTGGCTTAAAATTTACAATGGAAGTAAAACAACCACCTAAACTGTGGGCTTCATTATGACTCTAAAATATACATCTTTGCTTTATGCCTGCGTTTCCACTGAGGTATCAGATTTTTAAAATGTTGCTCAAGAAGAACAGGCAGTTTATTGCTATTCCCTGCTTCTGTTTTTTCCCAAGCCGCAGCAATCAAACGAACAAGAAAAGTCATTTGTACAAGGTGGGGTAGATATCTGTTACCATGCATGCTGATTTTATGGTGGAGTAGAAGGAACATAGCTTTAACCGCTCACTGAAGAACACTCTTAAACTTGCATTTATTTACATAGCATCTATGGCATTTAGCTGACTGAAGAGAATTGATTAGCAAGAAGGCTGTTAAACAGCAGTCCTATAGCAGGCACAGTACTGAGGATTAGAGGTTTATTTCACTAATTGGTGCCCTCCTGTAGTCTTTATGAGTCAATTCTAAAAAATAAAGGAGTGCTCAGAACTGTGTTTAGAATAAAAGCAGAGTGATGGTTCTTGCTGCATAGAAATCCCATAGCTGAGCTCTTTCAGAAATAAGTTTAGGATTTTCCAGCCCAGTTATTCTCTGGTGAATTCCTGCTTGCAGCCCTTACCGCCCTGCTTCGGCAAACCCCAGATAGCATGGCATGCTGAAAGCCAGACCTGTAGCTGCTATGGTAGGCGTAACGTTGCCGTAATTGTCCACGATGGCTGCCTGGGATGTAGCCGCCATGCACTCCTGTGAGAGCAGAGCCCTCGCACGGCCCTGGTTCATGAGCCGGCCATCAGCAGCACCGCACACAAGGCAGGCAGTCACAGCTTCCACCCCATGGATACAGCAGCCCAGAAGCTCGTTATAACGTCATCTC
Source organism: Rissa tridactyla (assembly GCF_028500815.1). Classification (NCBI taxonomy): domain Eukaryota; kingdom Metazoa; phylum Chordata; class Aves; order Charadriiformes; family Laridae; genus Rissa; species Rissa tridactyla. The sequence goes on from NC_071466.1 coordinate 98,143,710, forward strand.
TGCAGAATTACAAAGTGTGCACCTACGGGTCTGAACAACGCCATGGGAGTGTGGTTCTGAACAACGCCATGGGAGTGTGGTGGTGGCTGCGAGGTGGGAGCTGGGGAGCTGCGGGACACCCACTGAGGAGCAGGCATCTCTTGCAGAAGAACTGAAGTTGTACAGGGAGGATTAAAGAGGGGGAGAGGTTTCAGCCAGTTCCTCCTTACCTTCCAAAGGAGGTTTTATCATGGATAGGCAGAAATAAGGTTCTTATCTCTGTGTTTTTAATAGTAATCTGAAACAAGGAGATGCGCCCGCTGAACCCTGAAGAGTAGTGTTGGTACTAACATGGTGGGCAAAAGGGCTACGTGGCTCCTGGAAGGTTCCAGGGCATGGAGAGCACCACTAGAGGGCTCACAGAGTACTTAAAGGATTATTACATGTGGTATGTGAAAAATATTCTCATTTTACTTTCTGTTCCTCCATTTCTATACGCAACACATTTCAGAACTGAACCTGCTAAAGCGTGCCTTTACTTGAAAGCCAGCTTCATGGACTCTCACGGGCTCATCTCCAGGCTCATCTCTGTATGGGGACACCATCACCCTCTGGCCCCTCCTGTGTAAACAGGCCTTCCATGTAAAACACCTTTGGTCTGATCATGCTGATCGTTACCCAGTGCTCACTAACCAGAGGGAGCCGTTCAGCAAAACGATGACTGCCATCTTCCAGAGAACTGAACAAGTGCAGTGTATCAGGTATAGCGATATTGGTGTATCGCATATACCAGTGCTTCAGAAAGGAAAGAAGAAAACTACAACCTCCTTTCCCTTCCTCTTTCCCCATAGAAACCAATCAAAAAAAGCTTTAGTAAAGCTAACTGGAAAGAAGGCAGATATGACCCTAATACTTGAACCTTCCCCAATTAGGAGATTCATATAAATTCTGGGACAACAGGTTGTCAGGCATATGAAGATTTTGGTATATTGCTCATGGGGCCAGAGGTTGACCATCCCTACAATAAGATATGAAAGCTATTTCTGGCAACTGATAAATAGTGCTAACTACCCCTAAAACATGCTTCCTCTTAAGGATCAAGATTTACCTTTGTTAATGGGGGAGAATACAAAACTAGTATGACGGGTTTTCTTTTCCCCCTCTTACCACTCATTAGCCCTGAGGACCTTGTTACAACATTGGGTGTTGAGAGTAGAAATGTTCTAATATATAGCCCCAAACTAAAAAATGTGAAGGCAATAATCACAGGAGTATTTCAACGCTAACTAAAATGAATTTCCTTCTTTTTTCTACTCTTTCTTTTCCCTTTCCTCTTCGAAAGAGGCTGCCAAGGGAATTATTATGATTACTTTGCATGTTTTGCAGATGGTTGGCTGCTGCATGGGATTCTCGAGAGAGGTCAAGATCCTATAGCATCCAGCTTGGATGCTGCCCTCCACATCAGCTGGGCTATGGAAGTCCTTACTCAGCAAAGCTTTTGCTGACATGCCTAATTGAAGTGTCTGGGACAAGTGACCTCCTCAAAGCTCGGATTAAAGCACTTTCCTGAACAGGGACTTGATTCTACTCTCCTATTAAACCTGATGGAAACATTCCACTTTCCAGGAATGGAAGTTGAAGGAGACTTTTAATTTTTTCTTTATATATTTATATATATATATGTACATATGTACACAGACACATGTATACACATAAAAGCAGTAACTTTGATGTGTTCAGAAGCCATGTTCAAGGATGCTTTCAGGAGTTTCAGCAAAACCTCAAAAGTTTTCTTCTCAGGGATACTAGGGGCATGGACACTGGTTCTATCATGACAACAGTGTGAGGACAGGAAGTTTTCCTGCCTTTTGCCTTTGTTATGTGGCATGCAGACAAGCAGTTCAGAGAGCCCATAGTCACAGGCTGGTGGGAGCAAGGAGGCTGTGTGTTTATTTAATCTGAAGCCTTTTGGTAAAAAATTAATAAATCCACCTTCCTGGTGCCACTCCACAGTGAAGTGGAAGAGAAAAAGGGGCAATACTGACATAATGCTGTAACACCCACTTGTAGGGTCCCCCACTTTCCATCTATATGCCAGCAACGTGGACAGACTGTATTTAGCCCCTCTCCAGGACTGGACTGATTAACGATCAAGACAGGAATAGCAACTGCCCCAAAGGCTCTGTTTTTGGTTAGGATACTCACCTCCGCTCTTCCTTTTAAAGAATGAAGATGACACAACAAATCCAGACTTTTGGCCCCAAGGAAGGGTAGAGGATCAGTTACTGCAGGTTGTCTTGGGGCCAACTACACACGTAGCTGATAGGAAAACTGTGGACGTGGGTCAGGAGAAAGCATTGCTACTTGTACTAAGTCTTTGCTGCAGCCCGGGCAGATATGCTGGGATGGCATCAACTCCAGCTGCCCAGAGCTTGAGAAAGGGCTCCAGGGCTTTTGCCCTGAGGGGAGACAGAGACAAACAGTGCTCTGACATTTGAGGTCCACAGAAGACCAGAGCATTACTCCATTCTCCTCCACATGCATCCTGAAAGAAAACTCCTGAAAATCTGTCTTCATTACAGCAGTATCACCCTTCAGGACAGGAACATGTTTCCCTGACACATCTGTTTCACAGGGACAAATGCATGGAGGTGAACTCGTTGAATAAACAGGCTGAGATTTGCAAAGCCACCTTGAGTAAAAACTCGATTTTCACATCCTTTAGGTACTTAGAGTGTGTGCCCTCCTTATCTGAACTGTTCCCACACAGGAAGTCCCTGCAAATGTAGCATTTTACAAGTTTGGGTTTCAGATTTATTGTTTAAAACTATTTTGAAACCAATGACTTATACCACAGATACATCTGCTTGTCTGCGTCAACAAGTCATAGTTCTTATAATCTGGGGTTGTTATGAATCTCAGATTTCTAAAATGCAAATTACATATTTATGCTAGCAATTGAGGGATCCACTATAGTTTATTTCGAGGTGGGCTTTTTCATTTTAAACATTTTTCACAAAGATGCATACCACTATTTAAATATGATGAGGTTAGCATAAACCAACAAAAGCAAAAAATTGTAAGCTAAGATTGATGATACATTCCTAACTCATGCTGTTGTGCCTAATTATTGCAGGACTGCCAACCAACTCATAATAATTACATACTGCAAACAGAGCTGTGGGGGGAAAAAAAATAATTGTTTTGGGTTCATATTACTTTCACTGAACTTTACTGGCATGTTTGATTCATATCTTCTTTCTAGGTTTTGAGCTCATAGAGCCTGCAAACTCAAACACAAACCTCCTGATGGATCAGGAAGAACAAGGCTGGTTTTCCCTCCAGACTCTTGTCTAAAGCACGACTATCTTGTTCCATTTATTACCACGAAAACATGCCGTTCTTGCTTCTCGTCGTATACCACTCTTGGCCAGCCTCGTTATTTCCAGAAGAGCCACCAGCCAGTCTTGTTTCTGCCTGTAGACAGCAGATGAGAAAAGGAGGGGTCTTTGAAGAGCACGGGGAGAGAGCTGTGTTACGCACAGTGACCGCAGGTTTCTGTCGGTCTCTTTTTTGCTGTTTCCTAGAGTTCAAAAGCAGACGCTTCTTTCTATTCTCTTACTGGATATGAGTATAGTTTCAATCCCAGAGCGGCGGTATCTAGAGAGGAGTTTAATCATTTTTACTCTCTCATTTTACACTCATATGTCCTTAACCCAATTTAGATGGTCAAAGCACTCCGGGACAACTCGTTCACTCAATATGTACACGGTCCCTAGCACTACAGGGTCCTACCTCAATGGAAAACATTAAGTGCTTCTCTGATATAAATGCTAAATAATTGATCACAAATCCCTAAATCATGCAGTGCAATGTAATTTCTTCTCCTTGATTTTATTACGCTATTATTTATATCAGCATAGGGTATTGATATAAGAAACTTGTAATGAAGTCCCAGAGACACTTTGATTTAATGTGGTTACAGGGACTATCATTGCAAGTGGCAACGAATAGCTCTAATGGATTTTCTAGTACCTTGTTTTCATCATCCATAATAGACACTCATCTGCACTGGTCGGAACTGTAGGACGCCCGTGTCTTCTGCACCCAGACTTTAACAGATCTATATTTTATGGCCCTACAGTAAAAGTAATTGCAGGTTTTATAATGTCTGTGTACTGCTCCGACTGAAAGCAATCCATTTAGAGACTTCCGGAAAGTTGAGGTGTTTCAGTTACAAATGCATGAGCCGAGACAGGCTCCGGTTGTGCAAGCTGGCCGGTTACCAGACTGCTTTTAATGAGGACGCACCCCAGACATCTAACTTTCTTTTCCTTTCCCTATACCAAAATCAAAGAAATTTTGGAACACGAGGGGTTTAAGCTGCAAGGATCCTGCCCCTGAGTTTTATCAGTTCAGAGGAAGTGCAGAAACATGGAGGCCAGTCCAGAAGATGCCGACAGCTGGAACTGCCAGCGAGGGCAGAACGCCAGTACGGCCACTCACCCTCTTCCCAAATCAGACCCTCCAGCTGCAGCTCACAGTTGACAAAAATCAAGAACTGATTTTGACTCACTGTCTGACCTCAAATTAGCTTTCAAAAGCCATGCAAAAGTTCTTGACAGTCTCACCGTAGGAAAGCAGGAACTAAGGCAATCAGAGAAAACCAAAATCACTTCTTTTTTTCTTTTTTCTTTTTTTTTTTTGGTGCTGAGTGACAGAATAATTATACCGTCTACCTAAATTTCGAGGGCTCTGCCAAACATTCATACCTACACAACCCTCCATAGGGCTGCCTCCTGTCCCTGTGGTAACAGCCAGCCCTGCAGCAAGAATTTGGCCCAAGGAGCAGGAGTAGGTGATGGGGGCATAGGGCTTTTTAAAGGAACAAATGCCCTCTAAATGCCAGGTCTGCCATTTGCACCTCTCAAGACCAAGAAAAACTCAGTCCGAATGTTAACAGTGTCTTTTTACTGTATGTGATGAATGGATTAATCCTGATATTATCAGAATAATTAATCTTGCTTGACACTCCAAGCAACAAATCCAATATGCTGGATCCCACAGACATGGCAGTGCTTCATAAGATTTTGTTATCTTTTCAATGTATAATTAATAAGGAGAGTGGGGAATCCAGGAGAATCATCCAGCAGTAAAATCAACAGAAAACAGAAAGTCAAGGTATCTGGAGTTGAGTCTCAGCTATTTCAACGACAGTATCAATTGAAAGGAAAGTCCCCAACTGGGAGATGAACAAGATCCAGTTGCAGCTGGCAACAATACAGATGCCACATGCTAAATTATCTGAAACCATTTTTGTCATAACATGAATTATATGCTCTTAGTGATGAGTCTAATTTTAAACTGTTGTTGTTTTCACAGTATAGTCCTTGACTGGACTGCTCCAGATGTGTGAACTGGAGAGAAAAGGATAGTCAGCCTAGATCCTTGGCATTGTCAGGCTCCCGAAAACAGCCGTTCAGCATAAAAACCTGTGCATGGCTAAGTAGGAAAAAAAGTATGCTCAAGTCTCATGGGCAGGCAGTTAGAGAATCCCTGTACTAATCATGTCATTTCTTATTTTCAGAATAGCACCCCAAAATTACAGACTTTCCTTGACCCAAACAATGAATATTCTTCCTCTAACTCTAGAAAACCATGTGAACCAAACAGTTATTTCCAAACACTGTATTTCTTGGCATAAAAATAATTACCTCCCCTCCCAACACACAGACATTATCTTCTTACGTCCTTTTTCCCCAGGTTAAATGCTCACTCTGAGGCTGCACAGCTGACCATACAAAATTTGTTGCATGCTTGGTTCAGCTCGCTACTTGGAAAATAAGCAGTAATGTTCTACGTGGAGCTCCTACGTGGACCAGTGGGGGCTGCCTTTCTGCTGCAACCTTCACTTGTCCTGGAAACCACCGACCTGCTGTGGCTCAGAAGCTGTCCTCAGCAGGGCAGGCACCAGCTCAAACGTTGTTGAGTGAGAGCAAAACTTTTATTCCTGTTTTCAAGAAAGAACTGTGGCACTTCAGGAAGAGCTGCTAAATTACATTGTCATTTTGCAACATCCACAGCTGAATGTACCATAGAGCGGTTCTGTGTCGCTTCAAATTGCTCATGAGGAGCTGGTGTACTGGTACATAGACCTGATATGGGACTTCGGGGGATTAACGCCTACATATCACTGAATCAATTCCCAAACAAATGTGAACTCATCCTGATGAGGAGGAATATTCTGTTTCTACAGCTTTTGCAGCTGGAACACAGAGGAAACAAACAAAAATACAACTCCAGAAAGTAAGCAGACAATATGTGTGCTTGTGAGCACCAGGTTAAACCCAGTCTTCTAGCCTTGCTTCCAGGCTGTGCAGATCCCAACAGTAGAGGAGCAAGAAAGGTGTTTCGCATTTTATACGGGAGTGGGAAAGGTGCAAAAAAGAGCTTCATGCTTTTCTAAAGGACTTGCAAGGTTGGTTTGTCACCTTCTAACTCTCTATTTTATACAAAGCAGCACGATTTGTTTCCAGTGGAGCCTAACACTGTGGTAGCCATCTACCAGACACTGGAGTAGGCCAGTCCTGGCCAACTTTCCACTTGACTGGCTTGCACACACAGGCGGGTCTCTTAGCTTCCCAGGAACTACATAAGGGACTACGGCAAGAAGAATTTGGCCAGGTTGTTAATCAGAGAAAAAACAAAGGCTTTTGAGCCTTGTGTGCCCCTTGAGAAAGGTATCTCAGCTCAGCAACCTGTCAGGAAAGTGAACCAGTGGAAGCAAGCAGGTGAAGAAGAGGCTGCTGGTTATGGTGTACGCTGGTTCCCAGAGAGGGACCCAGGTGCCTGGGGTGGCTGTGGGCTTTGACCCACCACGCTGCTGCCATGTCCTGACCTTTCATCCCTCAGCTGTCAACCCCCGCCTTGCCTATGCCCCCTGAGACTAACTTAAACTGGAAAAGGACTAGTAAAAAGAGTTGACTTAGGGTTTCACACCTCCTCATGGACCCTGCTATGCTCCTCCCCATGTCTCAACTCCACCTGTATAAGCAACCCCTTTCTTGTTAATTTCTTATTGTGAACTTGTTTTATCTAAATGTCACTTCAATGCCTACTTTGCCTAGTCACACCTTTCCTGTTCACACCCAACCTTTTCAACAAGGATTTGGGGAAAGGGGAAATTCAGAAGAGGAGCAGAGTTGCTACTTTGCTTTTTCCACTATCTCCATTCCTTTTCTTTTCCTTGGCTCTAAGAAAGGACACAAAATTTCTCAGTCCCAGTGAAATATCGTCTTCTACCTCTATATTTTCTGTACTATGTGATATTTATTTGCAAAGTATGTTTCTTATATATCTCAATCTGAAGATTCAAAAATCATTATGCTTTCCTTTCTAGATCCTACATCTCCTCAATTTCCAGTGATCTCACAATGTAAATACTAATAGCTACAAAAAATAAAACTAGAGAAAGTCAGTTCCCTTAGGTCAGGTATAGCTTTCTGCAGCAGGGCAGAAATGGATCTTTTTTTAATGATTTTTTTTTTCCCTCAGTGCTGACTTGGGCATTAAAACCTTTTACCTTGCTGGTGTTTGGCAAAGGAAACCAGTGACAATAAGGACAATACAACCACGCCTGGACATATACCACATTCTTGCAGAGAGATAACCAAAGATTTCGAATATGAGTGGACTCAAAGACCATGGTAGTAAGTGGAAACCTATCAGCTGCCATTAATACTCAAACCCTTAATTATTTCCTTCCAAGCCAAGACAAAAAGAACAAATTCCACAATCTGTATAGCCGGTCATAGATCATTAGGTAAATGGCAGGATCTTGAAAAGGGTTCTCACAATCTCTGTGGCACCCAGCTGCTGATGCTCATATCAACCCATCTTCTTGACCCAACAATGTAATTTTCCCTCAGCCACCATGTCTCTGAAGATGGACCTTAAGTCTTAATTGAGATCTCATGAAAATATACAAAGCAGAATCACTGCTGCCCTTTCAAAGCTTCCCAAAAATAAAATGCATTTTGCAGCCACAAGGTCTATCAGACACCTGGCAGGGGTTAGACCCTTACATGTTATCATTAGAGATCATCATAGTTTTCCTAGAGGAAAACTTCATCAACAGCAAGACATGAAGCGAACCGCAAGATAGCGTGTACTCAGTGAACATTGGGAGACTGAAGATACTGTTCACAGGACTCTGCCTGGACCCTTGGCACATCTCCAGGGACTCCTGCACTCAGGATCCAAGGAACATTTCTAGTGCTTTCAAGATGTGCTGTTTGGAGATAGTCTTCCATGGAACTGAACCAAAGGTACTGAAGATCTTAATCTAACTGAGCTCAAGCTCTGCAGCAGAGAGCTTGGAACTTTCTGAAACCCCAGTTTTAATGGTGTCTTTTTGGGTGGCCATGTGCTTTGCCATGGGAGCAGGGCTGGATTCTGGGAGTCCTCTCTGGAGCAGTGGACATGTTGGCGGAGCCAGCTGGTCTGAGGCTCAGCACACTCTCAGTCCCACCATGAAGCCTTCTGCAGAAGTGTGCTATAAGAGAAGGACAGGATTGAGAACACAACCACCAGCCACAGAAACAGACCTGTTCTTCAGCAGCAAGGATCATGAGATGCAAGTCCAGGTTTGCTAGTACCCAATTTTAATCATTCTGCAATCACTTTTTCAATGGGTACACAACTTCAAAACTTTTGTTCCTGTCTGACTTATAAAAACGGCGCAAATTTTATGTTGTTGGTTTTGTTTGTTTTTTTTTTTTTTAAGGAGCTTTTTGTAAACTAGAAATCATGTGTTTTCAGCTGTGGCAGTTGCAGACTAATCCAACCGCCGATGGCTACAATATTACCTTCTTTTTCTGCACTCATTTTGTTGTCTCTAGCTGGTACTTCTCGTTGTATTGTTCAATTTGTAACAGGACTACCCTTCAACTTATTTGCATACAGGGCTAGTCACAATAGGGCCCTGTTTCATAATTGTGTTGAGGTAATGCCCAAGGCTCTCAGCAAGAAATAATAATAAATGACATGACACAACTGTGCTGAGTCACACCTTTTTAAAGCCCAGCTCTTTTTGAGGGACACAAGAGCATAGACAAAAACAGCCACAGGCGGCAAAGAGCCCCTTCTGAAAACGGCTCCTGGTAACTCATTCAAGTCAGTGGTCATAAAGAACAATAGCACAGCTGTTAGATAAATGGGATGCTTACAACTGCACACAGAAAACCTAAAAATTTCAGCAACAAACCCATTAGCCTTTACTACAGGAGTGGTATGGGACCTGCTGTTTCAGTAATGCTCTGCTGGGTCACATAAAACCTGTAGAGAAAGTGCAGAGAGGTCTGGCATCCATCCATTCCTCCATCTGTCTGAGGGCAGCTGGGAAACTGCCCCAATCAGTCCTCAGACTCAGGGATGCTCTAATGCTGCAGCCAGTGCCAGTATATGAGAAATGTTACATGACCAACATGTTCACAAGCCTCAGTTTGCAACAAATGCCTTATATCATCTCTCATTAACAATTAAAATAAGAGCTCTATTTTTTACAGCTGTTTCAATCAGCCCTGCTCCTAGGATATATGTTCCCAAAATAGCAAAATCACAGATCATCAGCACCACTTCTGGATCACCTCATCAGCCTATGACCTTACCCAGCACAATCCTTTTTACCAGGAATTTGAAAACTGTTTTCTACCACATTCCAGTGCCATCAATAACCCATGGCTCTATGCAAGACAGTGGAGAGCATATTCTGAATAATACACGCTGTATATTAAAAACACAGCAGTAAGGACACATCAGAACATAAAGCAAAGACATCATGAGCCTGGAACTGCTGTTTTTTCCTAGGGTTTTGTTTTGGGTAAGGTTTGTTTGTTTGTTTTTTCTTACACTAGATAGTCCTCCTAATTTGTTATGACTTAAAAAAAACCCAAACAACCTAGGAATGAAGGAATTAGATTAATTCCTTCCACTGAGTTAATTTCCATGATCTAATATTCCCCTCATGTTCCAACACAGCTCTGTTCTCTGCTGACGTCAGGGCTGAGGAAGACTCTTAGAAGGCAGTTTCGATTCAAGGGCAAGGCAGACCAGAGACTGCTTAGTTCCCCAGATGAAGTATATTCAGTTTAGTGTGCTTGTAGGCGAGCCAGAAACTGTAATGAGAACATTTAGGAAACCAAGTCCCCTTGGATATAGATGATCAATAATGTTCTCAACAAAGCTGAAAACAGTTCAGAACATGGTGTCTCACCAACTTGTACTGTAATGTTTTAGTGTAGTTACTGTGGATCTCATTTCTGGCAATATCTTGAAACAGCAATCAATACTTGCCCTTCGTACGCTTTCCCTGCCATTTATTCTGTTATCCAGCCAGTGGCAACAGCAATCATTTAAGATCAACTAAGCACTGATAAGTTGCTAATGATGAGTATCTACTGTATGGGAAACCAGGATCAAGACCCTTCCATGCCGGATACTACAGAAGAAAAGACACCCAGATACCCATCGCTATAGCATCTGAGGAAATTTTGCATAAAATGAGTAGCAACAGGAAAATCACCGGTGGACTTCCTCCCCTCTCATCCTGCAAATAAAAACTTTACCACAAGGATTGTAGACACTAAAAAGAAATGGACTATCTATCAAACGGGCTGAGCTCGTACGGAGGAAAGCAGAGAGGCAAATATTTTAACAATATGGGGATTAGGGTTTTGTGTCGGCAAGGTAAAAAAAGGTTGATTTTGTGGGACTGACTCCTGGTATGTGCTCCTGTTGTTTTTGTCTTGGTCTGTGTTTGATGTTTGCCAAAAATGTCAGTGTGTGAGATGTAAGATTTTGTTTTATGTCCATATATTACAAAGGAAGTAAAGCAAACCAATCCATCAATCCAGCGGCTGATGTTTAACCTCCTTTCTCCCTTAGACTTGCGTATGTCTGCTTCTCCTGCGCTTCCGAGAAATCGTGAACTGTCTCATCCCCAGGAAATACAACAAACCTTAAATTGCAGAAGCAAAAAGCCTTATGGAGCATTTGGGAAATGCTCTGAACAACACTGCCCATCTCCTGCGGCAAAAGATTGCAGCAGAGACAGACGCAGTACTGGTGGAAACAACTGGCAGAGGGATCTTGCGAAATACACGCGACTGTAGAACCCAATATGACTGTTTCTCTGACTGGGGGAGCTGAACACAGGAACGCACAGAAAAAAGCACTGCAATGTGCTGGATGTGCCGGCATTACTGAACACTGAGTAGTTGCAGGAACGGGGCATATGCAGCAAGAGGAAAACAAACATATCATCTGAAATAATGAAGCTAAGTTAGATACATGTTCACTGCTTTCAAGTAACTGCTAGGCATTCGTAAAAAGCAATGCCATCCTTGTGCCTAAACCCAGTCCAAGTTTGTGTTTTTCAGATCCTTCTTCACTGAGACCTCAAAAGAACTTCAAAATGAAAACATCTGCATGGTGGAAGGTGGAAGATGTTGGACTGAGCAGAGCAGCTTTGCCTAGAAGCTGAGGACAAGGAAAGGACTCAGACAGACTATCACTGCTGAAATCGGAATTAGCCAGGACACAGCAATAATGATCAGCCAGCGGCTGGATTTGTATACCTTTTTAAGAGGGTAACTTATTACACTATGATTCATCTAGGTAGCAAACTTGTAAACAAACTCTAGACCTTGCCTACACTTGATTTCTTGGCCCCAGGTTTCCCACCTCAGTGGCTTGGCTCCATCAGCGGGAGCAGCACTGGCGGAGCTAACAGGGATAAGGCCCCCAGGATGGTGACAACCTTCACCAAGCGACCGCTTCCACCCGCCAGGAACAGGACAAGGCACCCTGCGATTCCCCTCCGCACTCGCAGCCTGCGGGCCAGGTGGCGCGGCACAGGCTGCCGCAGGCGCATCCAGGAGGAGCTCTGAGAAACATCCCTGCCACCCTGCCTTCTCCCTGGCTCTAACACGAAGCAGGAAAGGGAGGATCGAGCTGCATGATGGTGGTTCAGGTCGCCTCCCATGCCACCCCCAGCCTAGGGAGCAGCAGCCTGAGGGCAGCAGGGAGCCAAAGGTGTTTCTCACTTCCCTGGGGGAGAAGGAGTGAAGGGAGAAAGGTGTTGGGCTCTCCCTTCTCTCCCCTTGCACTCCCACAGGTCCCCTGACAGAGGGCATGGTCTGCAAAGCCCACGCACAAGCTCCTTGCACCCTCTTAGTCTCCAAAGCAGAGTTGTGTCAGACTTGCCCACGAAAAAGGGTGCAAACTCTGTTTCCCAGGCTCCTCTGGGACACGTGCAGCCCCGGCCCCCAGCAGAAGATGAACCTGAACTGTGAAAACTGAAAACAGAGACATCGCTCTCTGCAGCAACACGGTCTGAGCCACGTGAATTTTGTCTGTGTGATTTCCTTCAGCTTATCGTCTGATCTCTAGCCCACAGTCAAACCGAACCTTAAGGGTTACAGGTGAGGGAACGAAAAGTGCTTTTGTTCTCCCTTTGCATCCCTCCTCCTTCCCACCTCCCAGCCTCCTCCCTCACCTGAATCAATCCAAAGTTACAGAAGTAGAATCACAAATTAAAGGGCGAAAAATAGGGAATATGGAAAAAGCCTGTCATAAAATGAGGTTACTCATACCATCATGAGGAAGCAGGGTGATTATACACACTTTACACAGAACGATAGAAACAATAGGATTACTCACACAATCTCAAGCTCTAATGAGGCGCATCAGTTACACTCCCACAGCAACCTGGAGAAAGAAGGAGAGTAAAATCTGTTGGTTTAGCCTAATAAGGACTTTATGAGAGAGCTGCAGTTAACATGTTGTACTTACGGCATGCCACAAGCCTGCTAGGGACTGCAGTCCAAGGTTTCTATGTGTGCTCACCAGCCCGATGGAGAGAGGAGAGTATAGACATGGCTATTCCTCTAGCCATCTCCAACTCCAGTGTCATCCTTCACATAATCGATTGAGGACAAGAAGGTAGGTACAAAATCAAGAGGAAGCTCACCTGCAGTTATATTGAAACTTTGAAGAATACACCTTATAATTTATTTTAAACAATTGGTGGCACACTAAAAAGCCATTCATGTAAGGAAAGAGGACCAGGACAGATCTTCTTTTCAATGAGACCTCTTGAAAGAGCAAGCGCTGGATTGACTTGACTTGTTTGTGACTATGAAGGCAGTATCTGTAAATGGTACCGATGAAAGAAAACACACCATCTGAAATGATACATCTGTAAAATTTTGTAAGACTCATTCTTGTAAATAGATTATGTACTACTCGCCAGATTTCCCTCCTGGATGGACTCTTTTGTGTGAAATTTAGAAAACTACTGGGAATCTCCCAGGCACAATTCATCTCGTTCTATCAGGTGAACCGTCCTCTCCTCGCCCAGCAGGTGTGCAGGAGCCCCAGGCAGCTGCACTGCAGGTGCCCACAGCAGCTTGACATGGATCCATCCCACTTTTCTCGGGAGCTGAGCTTCCTTCACAACTCCTTTTGCACACTTGTTTGAGCCTTCAGATAACCACAATACTTAAGTACGTGCTCAAAATCTCCCTCTCACTGACAAGGAATTACATGTGTGTCTAAAAGCTTTCCAGCACAGAGATGATTTCCCACCTGAGACGCACACACCCCATGGGAAAGTCCAAGGCTTCAAAATCTGTAATCCTTGATTTTGTGTGAGGTTGACTTAATTTAAAATCAATGGTTCACATCAGACTTAAAACAATGCTTCACTGCAGCTTCATACCATTTTGATATTTCTGTCAAAATGAAGAAGATAAATCTAAAATGTAAGCATAAAAATAAAACATAAAGTGAACACCATGCATTTTAATTGTGTTGAAATAAAACAAAATTTTTCAGGGAGATGTTGGTGAAAACATTGTGTTCTGTGAAATTTATATTTGTGTTGAATCAGCACTTTCTAAGTGCTCATCCAGCTCAAGACTTTGTATGCTTTTTACATCTATTCCTTTTCAGCATAAAAGCTTCCTCAATGCTTCTGATGGCGCCATGATAACTTCTTTGTAGCATTTCTATTTAAAATTCCCTTGACTTACATTGAAAAAATAATCACGTAGCTTGCTTTTTTTTCTCCTTGCCATTAGAGCACTATCATCTTCATAAGAAAGCTGCTTTTTATCTGCTTGGAGCTCTAATCTCAATGAAAATTAGGCAGAAGATGCCTCAGTTTGCCTTTCCCCTCCCTTGAGTGCCTGAGCTTTCCAAATGCATAACTGGAACACGGACATCAACCCAAACTTTTTGCAACAACCCGTTGGTGTTTCTGGTTATTATCATACCTGATGTTACAATACACCCTCTTTTAGGAAAAGCAGTGTTTAATTGACCAAACAAGAAAAACAAATGCCTCCCCAAGGCAAAAATTCCATGAACTGTTTGGATGTTTTCTATGAAGTTAACAAGCAATTCTGTCAGTATTTGAAAGCCTTAGACACAGTTTTTTGAATGAAGTAAAGAAGAGACAGCTTGAATAGGATTTTACAGTTTCAACATGCTTAAGGACATTCCAGGCTAAATTATTACTTGTTTTAAAACATTACTCATAAACAAATGAAGTTTTTAAGATAGTCTTTATACTCAAATTAAAATAAATCTTAAGTTATATCAGTACAACTAGAATAACAGAAGAATAATATGATTATCTTCTAGACTTACAGGGATGGGTGACAGGCCATGCTCTTGAAACCTTCTTTTTAAGGTATTTACATTTAATGTGACCCTGCAATTAGACTGCATGTGGAAACACCGAGAGCAGCTTTATGGACTTTTGGGGTCTTGTTGCAGCTGCAGAGATATAATCCACAGGTGATCCAAATACAGGAAAGGAAAAGGATTCAGTTTTTTAATACCAACATCATTTACTGACTTCATGCTGACATAATGTAGGTGAACATAAGGCTATTGAGAGGAAGACTAATTCTTACTCTTCCCGACCAAATTTAAAACATGAAACCAGCATTTTCACTGTCAGGAAATTAAAAAAACAAAACAAAACAAAAACAACAAAAAAAACCCAACTCTTCAACTTCCATGGTTTTGGGATAGCAAAACCCCTGGCAAACTGGAACTCAGATTCCAAAACCACTGAATTCTTGAGGATGTCTCAGTACTGTCCTTAGGATCAATGAATCAAAGACATGCCACTATCTCATGCAAGTTCCCTGGGTTTTTTAACTTGGTGTTCCCCCTAAGGGGGAGCATTCCAGGAAGGGTGTTGTTCTTTACCTAGAAACATGATACAGTGGGCCTGGAAGGGAGAGATACCTGACTGGGACAGGTTTTGGTTACCCAAGAGCTGATGTTTTTCCCATCACGTCTGAGATGATCTATAAGTGCTCTGATGTGCATGATTATCTGAAAACTGAATGCTTAATACACACAGTCAAAATGAGGCGTATAGGTGTGATTTTAAGTTGATCGAAAACAGAGAATAACGTTCCTAACTCAGGAGTTTGCTGTGGAAATGCAGATCATATTTAGACCATAATCAGAAAATAAATATGGAACAATAATCCATGTTGCCTAATCTGTACCGTGCCAGGCAGAGTTAATCCTAATGAATTGAGTTATTTTGAATTCTGATTTCCCTAGCACATTTTAATTATTTCACTTTATCTATTACATTTAAAGTCTAAGATTTTAAAATGGAAAATTCTACCAAGAAGGAGTTATGGCATGAGCTTTAGTGACATAAACTCCTGGATACTTTGGACGCCTGCAATGCAAGCAGCTGTGATTATAGTTTTTAATAACATGGGAATTGCCATAACCCATTGTGTGCGTAACCTGTTGTGAACAGCCCAAAGATGACTATCTCCATTTCAACCAAAGCACAAGCCTTTCAACCCTTCCCTACTGACAAGGTGTCCTGTTTGCCTGAACTGTAGGCTGAGAAAAGAACTTCTTGGTCCGTAGACAGATAACCAATAAGCCAGCTGAATCTTCATTTTGGAGAAGCTACTGAACATATTTCCTTAGAAGATGATCAGTTTAATCAACATTCCTTTAAATTGCCTGGGTTTAAACCTCCAGACCTGAAAAACACATTGTCTTCCTTGACTGCACTTGAGTAACTTAGATTTCTCAATACTGCTCATCTTTGTCAGAGAGCTAGAAAATCTAGTGCTCTCATCTGGGTTTTGGTTTTGAACAAAATCAAAATTTGAGGTCAAGTTTTGCCCTCAACCTTGTTCACATGCATACGAGTCCATGCTTCTGCATGGATTCAACTTGGAGGAGGAAATGGTCTTCATAAATTGGAACAGAATTCAGGGGGTGAAAGACTACTCACATTAAAGCCAAGAAAATATTCCTGCACAACTCTTAAGCAGTGAACTCATAATAACATCCTGAATATAGAAAAAAGCAACCTTGAATAATTTGGGTTTCCAATTATTGATCACTAACTAGAAATTAGTAACACTATCAAAATGCCATTTGGTTTTCCATGAAAGATTGGTATATTTGGGAAAAATATTTAATTTGGATTAAGGGCAATGAAGAATTGTGTTATTTACTAACCCAACTATACAAAAGTGCAAAATGTTTTTAAGCATTCACAGAACAAATTTTAGTTCAAAGTATTGTGTATCAGAAAATTCAAAGCCAAAACTGTTTTGCTCATAATTTTCCTCTTTATAAGCATCAGGCAATCCAAATGAAGAAACTTAATCCTATGCAACCTGTATGACCAATTATATAACCTGAGCTGGCACAGGTATGCAAACAAATGAAGAACAGAAAGGAAAAGATAATAATTTGAACAAAGTGCAATTGATTATTGAATACTTAACCCCAACAATACCAAGAGACTCTTCTGCTCTCTTTGTAATAGATCATAAATTTTGTGCTTTGATTAGTGATGGGTTTGTCCCACGTGATTTGGAGTATTCTCAAGGTGAGTGTTTCTGGCTTCAGAATTTTATGATATAAAAACAAGAAACGTTTGCAAAATCTCCAATCTGATCCAACCTTGAGTTCAGATCACATCTTCCAGAGGCTGTGTGTGTTCAAACCTACAGATCAAGTTTTCAGCTATGATTTATATGCAATTAGAAAAGAAGTAAGTGAAAAAATGTTCTGTAAACTAGCTGCATGAGGTTTCCCAACCCAGATTGCAGGCATTTAAGGGCAAACCCACTTCATCAATACGGCAAATCTTTTGAAAAGGAGAAAAAAGAGAGTGTTGCTGTGTCACAGGCAGGATGTTGAACAAAGATGTTTTAGTGGTGATAGTGGTATATATCTCTCACCATATCTATTTAGTAGTTATGCTTAGGTAGCAATAAAAATGAAGGATGGATGATTATTGATTATGGGATGAAGCCCAGACTGGTGTCTGAATGGTTAGCAATCTGAACTACGTAGACTGCTGGACGCTTATCTGTGGTGTAGAGCACAAGCTAAGAGTTTAATGGAAGGAGTTATTATAAATAACATCTCTTCTGCTTTATCTCAGGCTGAATAAGTGCAGCCACCAGAGAAAACCAGTATTATATCCCAACTGAAAACGCTGCTAAGATTATGCCTAGGTAAATGTTGTGAGTTACCTGAGGTACCTTTTAAAGAATTCTTAGCTCTTGCAGTTCCAGCTTATTTGGCATTTATAATAAAACTTGACATACAAAAAAAATGTTATAATTCATTCTCATATCTCATTTTAATAGAAAATAATTGCCATTGAATCTGCATTCCATTCTTTCCAAATTCTCTCTCTATTGCTTTCCACTGCATCAGGAAGATTTTACTCTTGCTGCCTTCAGATTCAAAGATACTTGGGACACACTTTTGAGAAGTACCTTGCTTAGTTTTGCTATAGCATCTACTACACAAAGCAGTTCCTAGGCATTTCTTCTTTACTTAATTAAGATGCGTATGTATCGCTATCAAAGGATTTCTTAGGTCTATGAGCAAATTCTAACTGGGGCATCTCTATGCTTCCATGGTTCCACTAACACCTTGAGAGATACATGAAGGAAAAACAGATACTTCTCCAGGTGCGTAGAAACATAACTGTGCCTCTTAAATAATATCTGAGATCTTTAAACACTATTTAAACTGTATATTGGTCAGAGTGTAGCCTACAGAAAATTATTATGAATTTAAGAAAAAAAAGTCATGATATCATTTCTGCACCCTGAAATGTCTTGGAAAACCTCTCTTCATGTCTCCCTTTTTTACCTGAGCATTGAGTATATGGAGGAGTTTTCAAAGGCTCAACAAAGGACATGTTTATTAATAATACAGACTTCTTAGGCTTATGGAGAAAGTTACGGGCATTTAGTTAACTACATCATTATGAATAAGCACTCAGAAGATGAAAGCGTTAATGCAGTCTTCATATAACAGTGCTGCTGGCTTACGACTGGATATTCATCCAAGGTGTTTTACTTGCCAAGGGCCAAACTCATGTCTAAAGACACACTTCAATCTTATCCAACAGCAACACACAAATAAATAATGTGTCTCAGAGTAATATAAAGTGAAAATGAATACCATAACCGGCTGCATATTCCTCCCCCCGCTCATGCTTTAATTGTGCAATCAATAGTAAAATGTTTAAATCAATAATTTTGACATTGTGAGCTCAAAGCCAACACCAGCGGAGGAAGTTCTGCAGGCTGTGCAGTGCCAGAGCTGCATTTTCCTAATAGTTGTGTCTTGCCTTGAGTCCATCAATCTGTAGATCCGCACATCTGAAGAGAAAATCCACAGGACTTTACCCATGAAACTATATCCCTTTCCTACTCCTTTGGATTCAATCTGCTTTTCTGTCTTGACTTTAATTCCTTTACAGGGGATGAACATGCCCAAGGAAAAAAACTCCAAACCTCACAAAGGTACTTCAATCTAGAAATCATTCAAACAGAGCAGGGTTCTCAGAGCTTTTTCAGCACAGCGCTCTTGCCTTTCCCTATGCTAAAACTGTTTCCAAACACAAACCACTGAAATGGCTTGTAAATTAATGCCTTTGCAAGGGAGAGAAGCCGAGTCTGTATAAACTGAGCTAGGTGAGGATGGGGCGAAGCAAAGGGCCGAGATGTCGGTCCCTGCTCCACCAGCATCCCCTGGCTGGGCTGTAAATCCATCCCATGCTCTGCAGTCCATGGGAGGGGAGAGGCTGCAGCCCCCACGCAGCCGTTGCACCAGCCCCGGTGGATCGAGCAGCTCTTTTGTCGAGCACAACGTGAGTCAGACTGCTGCTGAAGGAAATCATTTTGTTTACAGCAATGGGAAGGGAATTGCCAGAGCAATTAAAATAATTTCTTGTTTCATAATACAAGCCATACCAAGAATGGCTGTTAGCTGTATTTCAGTCTCAGGTACTTAAAAACAAACAAACAATCAATCAGAAAAAGCAGGTTCTAATTTCACAGAGGACTGTTAGTAAAAAGCAATCTTTATTTAATGTCCTCAAATCTTAGATGCTGCTGTGCCTGGCAGGCACCCAGTCCACATTCCTGTTACTGAGGAGCACTCCCTTCCCAGCTAGCCGGAGGCAGTGGGTGGACCAGGCTATGTCCAGGGGTTGCTGTCCTATGCTGCCTACCTGAGGTTCTACCAGTTGCTGAAGGCTGTAAAGCCATGAGTTGTGCACGTATAGGTGGAGGATGAGAGGAGAGGTGAAACATGAACCTGTCACCCACTTCTTCTTACCAAGGCAGTTGTTGGCAAGGTGGTCTCAGACCTCTGGTGGGACACACAGACATGCTGTAGGTCCTCAGGGCCAGCCTGACTCCAGTAAGGTGCACCCATTTCATGGTTTGTCCACAGGTTTCACCAGTAAACACAAGATTCGTAATAATGATGTCTCAGATAAGGCCTGATTGGCCCAAAAAGGGGAGATTTTGTTTGTTTTGTTTCAGTTTTTTGAATTTTCTAACTGTGTGTCTGCATGCCAGAGCCAAAGTCCAAATACATTCCACCAGCTGTCAGAACTGGTCAAGTCCAGAAATAATACCGAGATACTGATATGATCCATCATAGATAATATTTCTCAAGACCCAAATGTTTACAGGGAACTTTCCAAGCAATTCATCGGGAAGGAATAATAATCTCTCTCTTTCTTGCACACACAGACAAATGTACAGTTCCGCAGAGGAATTCTGAAGAGCCATGTTA
This sequence comes from Rissa tridactyla, assembly GCF_028500815.1. Taxonomy (NCBI): domain Eukaryota; kingdom Metazoa; phylum Chordata; class Aves; order Charadriiformes; family Laridae; genus Rissa; species Rissa tridactyla. The sequence goes on from NC_071466.1 coordinate 98,163,867, forward strand.
AATAATGTATGAGCTGCTCATGGACATTTTGCAGCAGGAAAAAGTGAAATCCACAGTGTTACATATTTCACTGTGAGTTGCTTGGTCGGTCCCATTGTTTGCTAGCTGTTAAGAGAAGTAAAGCCATCTCCCCAAGCACCCTCCAATGCACCTGGGGTTAAATAGGAGAAATATGATATCCTTTGGGATGGAGGAGGCACAGCATGAAGATACATTCACCCTTGCAGATTACTAAACTGAACAGATCTTTTTCACCTGCAATTCTGAGTAAACATACAGGTAGCTTTTGTTGTGGTTGTTTTAAAGTAACTGGTAACGGTTGATAGAAGTGCTGATAATTAACATTCATCAGTTGCAGAGGATTGTGATGGATTCTTCATCACTGGAAATACTTAAATCACAATTGAGTACTTTTTTTTCCAAGACTCACTGTAATTCAAACAAGAATCAATTCAAGGAAGTCTTGAGATCTGTGTTACTACAGGAAACCTAAACAGATGATCACAATGGCCTTTTGCTATGATTATTTGTATCATCAAGGCTTCATGGGGCAAGACTACCCTACCTTGGGCACAATGTCGGAAGCAAAAGTTGGTCTGTATCTGAAGGGTTTTTCAGTATAAGACTGAGATAAGAAACAACAGAGGGATACAGGAAAATAGGGCAAACTGAACTACACAATAATACCAAGGCATAATTCTGAATCTGTAAATGCATTTAAGACACCATGATCCTCTGAAGGCTCAGCAAGTTTCAAATATTCTATTAATACAATATATCAATATAAATTTCCTAATGTTTTTGGAAATTTCCTTTCTGGAAAAAAAAAAGAGTTAACTGAGACAATGCAAAGCTATTAAATAGTAACTTTCCAATTAATACATACAGGAAGGTAAATCTGGTAAATCCTATGAAGGCTTTCCTTCAGTTTAGACTGGCTGTATCAACCAAACATTTCAGACATCAGCAGAAGAAAAATAACTGCTTTTTTCCTTTGAACCAACGCAGCCTGACACCAGAACTGTGTTAGATCTCACACTCTAGGTAGGGCCAAGTCTGGACAACACTTGCAACAAATATCCATTGCCTGCAGAAAATAGTGTACATAAATGTCAGTGGTGTCACGGCACTGGCTAGAGCAGGGAGCGGCCCCTGACAGATGTATTACTGGAGACCTGTCTCTTTGGTCTTCTTAAGGAATCCGTATCATTCTTCGTCTTTTTCTGAGAAGACTTTAGCCACAATGGAAGATTGCTAATGACTACTATACCTGCATTTCTTATGCGCCGTTAGGTTAATTATAACAAATCCCACAAATACAACGTCCCTATGAATCTGCAGAATATAGTTTATATCTATCCTAAAGAAGATGAAATCAAATCAGATGTTAGCTTATGTTCTCAGATGTAAATTATGTAGCAGGATTTCAATTTAACTACCAAAATATTAGATATAACTGAATAAAAAAAAAATAAAATAGTTAAAATGAAACATATCCTCCAGTATTATTTTTTATTTATAAATCATTATGCAACTATGAATCCCTGGAACTAGTTTTAATTGATTAATATTGCATAAGATCTGTATTAAATCTCTTTTTTAGAGATGATCTGCATTTTAAAATGGACTATAACTCTATAATGCAGGCTTATTTATAATAAATATTTAAGCAGACATATATCTTTAGAAATTAAATATCATTAATGGCAATGGAAAGGACACAGCTGGTGAAATATATTTGGAAATCTCTTTTCCATATGGTAAAAACATCAGAGGAAAGATGGTGATGATACCCAGCTTAGAACATTGCAGCCTGAATCCCAGTGTTTTAGAAAGAAGATTAATAGCATTACTGTCTTTAGTTTTTTAGAGACCAGCAGGAGTGGTGTTGCACCTGTTGCCCTGCAACTGAGGCAAATGCAGGAATTACGCAGAGTTTCCCCGGCATCCAGCTCCTCACCTGTTAAAAGACAACTGGAGGTGTTTGTTGCTGCTCCTCCGAGTCTGGCACGCGCATCTCCAACGCGCAAGAGCCTGGATTTCCTCAGCTCTGGGTGCAGTCTGAGGTTTACCTATTTGACTGTGCGGGTGTGCTAAGGGAGAAGTTAACTTGTTAAAAGACACATCCATAGCTTGTGTTCCAGGTTCGGAAAGCATGTGGGGAACATTTAATTCATCTCTTTATTTCCCATTGCAGATCTGACTGTGTTTCTAAGTGCTGTTGGAGCCCTACGCCCTTTTGTAGCTCTCAGAGTACAAATTCGCTTCATAATAAAAAGGGCAATTAACAAATTGCAAAAGAAATATTCCATCATGGGAAATACAATTCTACATGTACGTTATAGAAAAAAGGAACAGAAATCTGATCTTGACTGGGGTCATTTAAGTTAATAACACTATTTCCATACATAGAATTAATTACTGGCTTCATATAGTTGCTGGATTCGTGCCTACAACCCAAGGAAAGATTTAAATTGGAAGGAGTGGTGAGAAGAAAGAGTAATAGAGAGAAAAAGAAACACTGTATTTCTTCCTCAAAAATTTGTTGCTTTCCTTCATTTCTTCTTCCTTTTTTCTTTCCCTCCTGTATTTAGGTTTTTCTCCCTATAGTCACCAATCTAATCCACTATTTTAGTAACTCCTATCTCTAAAGTATGGAATTTTCTTTCTACTTACACCTACCAAATGCAACAAGACAAAAAAAAAAAAAAAGGCTTCTTTTGCCTCAAAGAGCAGCATTGCTGCGAAAAAATGACAGTGTAAAAATGAAATCCTCTCACTGAACATAACTGCTGCTTTTTGTGTCAAAGGCTGTTTGAATTTTTTTTTTTTTTTTTTTTTTTTGGAGAGCAGCACACTGCTTTGCTTGGTATTTGCAGGGGAGAGCTAGCGCGGCTGAAGGAGTGAGCTCAGACCTCTGCTCCGTCTTGTGACTCATTAGCAGGGCCACCCGCCCGGCTTCACAGGGTGACGTTTGCCGCTAACCCAATGAAGGCTATTGACAGTGCTGCCATCACATGGGGTAGCCAAGGGCGTAGCACCACCCAGAGAAGATGCTGAAGTGGGCATGGCTCATGCTGGCAGGGGACAAGGAGGGATCCAGGGGAGGGAGGGGATGAGCAACCTCCGAGTCACATCGCATGACACAAGACAGCGTGATCTCACCAAGCGTGTGATCCCTTTCCTCTGTGGGATGAGGGAGGTAGGCCATGAACCTCAACACCAGTCTTCAAGCCCTGCTCTGATTTAATCTGCATTTGATGCTTGCGATGACGGACAGGATGCAAAAATCTCAACTTCCCTTGGAGACTATGATAAAACTGAGAGATCTGGCAGCCAGTCACGCAGCATTTTAACTGGTAAACCAAAGCTCTTTATATAGAAACCATTAAAGTCATAAACATGAAACTCCGCGGTACTGTTTTTACAGTCACCTTTCAGAGGGAGCAACAATCTACAGTTAAAGCTTTTTGTGAGGGGGCATTTTATGACTCCTGGACTTCAGTCTGTTTAGTTTATCCCCACAAAGGTAAAAAGCGATCTGAACATGGTCTGTAAATACCTCTGATAGCAGAGGGCTTTTTTAAACTAATGGAAAAGAGTAGAGCAAGATCCAACATCTGGCAACTATGCTAACTACATTCAGGAGCAAAGGCATGCATTCCTGACAGTCAGGATCTCCAACCAAATTACTTGCTCAAGGGTATGCCGAATTCTTTCTCAGGTGAAGCCTTGAAATTGAACCTATGTACCCTACTAACAGAAGTGAGAGGCTCAACGAAGAAACCAGTTGATAAAAATCTATGGCTTTTGTCAGGTGAGATGATCAAAACCAGTCCTTTCTGGCATTAAAACTATATGCTGAGCACTCAATTCCAGTGGGATAAAGGGAGGAGTATTTAATTTGGAAATTCTTCAATGAATTGTCTCTCTTTTACTCTCTCTTTCTCAAAACATGCCCATTCAGGAAGAAACATGATATGGCCACAGTGTTCATACAAAGCCTTAGCGTTCACTAGGTGCAAATTCCTATTCTTCTGTTCTCCAGAACAGTTAGATGTTGTTAAGGCTCCACACTTTTAGAGAATATCCAAGTCAGAGCAAAAAAAAAAATAATTAGAAAGACTAATTAGTCAACATTTGTGAAAACATCTGATATTGGGTAAAAATAGCCCAGGTCAATGGCAAAGTGTTCATTTTACCTGTCCTCTCACAGGTAAGCTCGCTGACTTTTGAGGTCATGTGCAAATACCTGTGGTGTGAACCTCAGACTCTCATAAACGAGTTCCACAATTCGTCTAGAAATGTCTTTCCTGAGATATTTCAAACTTCTGGGAGCACTCTGAAAAGCCCTGGAATTAAAACTATTTTCATCACATGCCATTAGAAATAGCCACATTTTCTTAATGTCAGAGATGCAGTGCAGAACATGGTTTAATTTTTCTCCAGGTTGCTATGACTGCTTGCACCTCCATAACAAACAACACACTACCCTTTTCAATGTTTTAGGTTTGTGTACTGGATGTTTTATACAATAGTCTCCCGTGCTCTAAAAGAGTCCAATGTTATCTCACATATGAGTTACATGTGTGTTGGGGTAAATGATTTATGCTAGAATTATTCGTCTATAAAGATATCTACGCTGTATTATATAGATTACAGCAAGCAACTGGTATTCCTACATCATGATGACAGATTCATTTAGAAAGCAGATGTAATAAAGTGTTAGTTGGGATAACAAGAAGCTGCTGTAAGCGTGACCAGAAATTGTCTCGCATGTGGGTTGGGAACCTGGGATTGGCAATCTGGAAGGGATGGCATATAAACTGAATCTGCCTTGCCCTGCTCTTCTCCATCAGCCTTTTGCCATTTTAGGATCTGACATCTTTGGGAATGGATTTCCCAAATCCATTTTTCCCAATGGGAAAAATTGCAGTGACGCTGCTACCAACAAGAGGACTTTGGGCGAGTGCTTGCGGTCTAGTTGCATTAGAGGCTGTAATCCTCCACCTGGCAAGGAATTACACCACTGCTGTTTTCATTTTTGCAAGCTGCTCTTCCCGCAGCTGTACCTGGTGCTGGGGAGGACACACATCCATACACGCAAAAAGGCTTCCATCGGCTTTCTTCCAAAGAGCACTCATTCACCAAGCAGCCCATATACCTGGGCAGAAGGTTTCAGCCAGCCCAAGCCCATAGTTTATTCCACTTCAGATGGCAAATTATGAGAACCACAGTCAGCATTCCTAGCAGCAGCTCAGCGCTAAGCCTCACGTTCACTGTCCTGCAGGATGGAGTGCTAATTATTCATATGGGATAATAGCTTTCATGTGAAGTAATACATTGACTCTCCTCCAAAATCTAGCTTGGAATTTAAAAGATTATGAACCGTGCCAAGAAAACTACTCCAGGGCAAAACAACCCTGAATCTTCAAGTTTAGACAAGGGCCTTACTATAAACAAACAAAAGTGTGATATTGTTTAAATTGGTCTTTGAAATTGTCAGTGGGAGATCCTTTTTTTTTTTTTTCATGAAACCCTCCAAACAGGTGGGGAACTTTTACCTTCATATTGTAAAGTTGACTTCCAAATATTACCTAGGGAGCATTTCATGAAACAGGTTGTCATATATGCTTGCTGTTACACAGGTATTGAAACAATCACTCAAGCTCTTTTTTGTAATTACCACCTAAGGATGTCGTTGAGACCAAAGAGACTTGGCCCCAGGGAACTCCGAATATCATTCAATCTTTCACTGTGTTGTCTTTGAGCAAACCATTCCTTTGGCCACCAAAGCCAAGCTCTCACTCTGTGAGGACAAATAATTTTAACATAGAGTGTATTCTTCCCTCATGCTCTCTGTCTTCATAACAGGGATTTAAGGAACAGTTTGTTCACACCAAAAGCTCAAGAAAACTCTCTTTGCACAAGTCTGCCATGCAGGAAACTCCTGATGCTCACACCTGAGATTCTCAAGCACATGGCACTACAGCCACCAAAACAAACTGCAGAGTGTATCTATATATATGTATTTGTATATATATACATATATAAAAAAGATATAGAGGTTGCTGAATTTTGTGGTTGTGTGTAGGTGAAAAACAGACTGAGAAAGGAAGGAACAAAATAAAGGAACAAAATAAAGGAACAAAACAACTTTTCCCATAAGACTGCCCCAGTCCTGGCCTTGCCACATCATTTTAGCAGTGACAGATGCTCCACTGAGGCTGTTCAAATTCCCTGTTCTAGAAGGAGTTTGTGAGGGAGCAGCAGGTTTGATGGAAAACACCAACAAATTTTATACTGGCTGCTGCATTGGATTTTTGACTTGTTTCACTGGGGAGCTTCAGCAGACATATTTTCCTACAAAAAAAAATCCAAATAGGAGCTTTCAATATGATTTCACTTTGGAAGAATAACCAAAATTACAAATTTTTATAGGATATATTCTTTCTTTACCATAATCATAAAATATATTTTCAAAATGCATTCTTTCAGAAAAAAAAATGGTATTTTTGTTGTTATGTCATTTTCCTTTTGTCTGTAACTTTAAACTTGGCTGTTTATGTTTTGCAAGCCAAATTAAATTTTAAAAATAGGAACTGAAATTTAAAAAATGGACAAAAGACCCTTTTTCAAAAACACTGCTTTGTAGGAAACTGTGGAGTGAAAAATTTGCAATTTCTGAATTTTCTGTGGAATTGCAATTCCGAGTTCGGAAAGCATACCTTCTTCACATGGGATGGACAAACTGATGTTATCAGGGAACTCTGGTTAACTGAATCGACTTTGAACTGATGACATAGTGTCATGTTCTCTAAATGCATGTGTGAATTGACATCATAACTGGTTTCCAGTTCAGACCTTCCTGGGATCTCCTGTTCCGTTTTGCACTCGTAACTGGGAGAAGTTCAGAGATACCTCCACAATCAAAATGATTTGCAATCACTACTCAGCTCCTTTGAAAAGACAAGCTTTCCCGCGATACTCCTGTGTCTCACTGGCTCAGAATGCCTCCTCTACGGGCATCTGCAAATAACAACCAAGTGAAATGATGCCGCAGTCTAGAAAATATCACCTCCTTGTCACAGAAGGATTCCCCAAGGTGTCAGCGTCTCCACCTTTAGCTGGTTTTCTGATAAAGTTGCAGCCATTTGTAAGTTCTAATATGCTGAATTTGACAATTTACAGTTCGGCTACGATATTTGCTTGCTTTAAGATAACATGTGCTTTAACTGTATAACCTTGTCCTGAGATTACTCAGACATTTCTCCAGTATAAACAGTAACTTCAATAAGCGTTTTTTTACCTCATCACTTACAAGAAGCAAAGACAATATTCGCAGGCCTCGCTGGTTTCAACTTAAGATCAAGACATGCAAACCACAAAATAACTCTCTCAATCCCACAAATATTTATATATTTAATTGTATGAAATTGTATGGAGGCTGCCGCACTGACATCGACAAGACTGCTCATGTGTCAAGCACGTGTGCATGCTTTTGTAGGACAGAGAGGCACAGGTAATTTGATTTCCAAATATGTTCAATGCATGTAACTCTCACTGACGTCAACATCTCTGTCTGTTAGTGTTGCTAACCATCAGGCTACTTGTGCAGGTGCCAGTCTAAAAATTTGAAAGTCTTGACCCAAAAAGTTAAGTTAATTTTAAGTTGAAGCTGGGATTTTGCATGAAAGGTACACCCCAATATACTGCTACACTGACCCGGAAAGGCAGCATTCTGCACTGTGGAAGCTAATATGCCCCCTCTCTCTACCTCTCTTTGTTTACTAGAAATTAGAAACTGGTGATGGGGAATTATCTCACACCTCATCACAATTTCACGTGGGAGCTGCCTCCTGCTGTGAGCGAACTCAGAGTTCAGTAACAACAACTGACTGCTAGCTTTGCCAAAGAAGAAAAGTAGGCATTCTCTAAATTATTCCCTTCAGTCAGATGCGCTATATCATTGGAGATGTAGCAGCTTAACACAAAGCATTTATTACTATACATCTACATTTACCGCTGATGTGATGTAGTCAAAGACACAATGACTTTCTTTCCTTGTCTCCCTTAGTTAAAAATACTGGGAAAGGGAGTCATTTCTACCTATATATATCATGATCCTCCTTGAATGTGAATATGATCACGTGTCTCTGTGTGTGTGTGTGTGTGTGCACGTGCACACGTGTGGGTATAAACTACATAACCGTAAGTACAAGGATATTTTGATTCGGGACCTCAGATGATATAAAATGTGAATACTTTATTGGACACAATGAAACTTTAGCCTTGCAGAAAACGTGTGTAGAGTTTTTCTGTTTCTAAAAAATTAACAGTAATAATAATTGCCAAAAGGCGTATCTCAACAACGGGACAAAGTTTTCCAAAGAAAGGGCCGTTCACATGCAGAAGTAGGCAGGTCAGCTGGTGCCTGTTTCTATAAGGTGCGTTACCAGGGAAGAGACGAGGTACAATTCCAGCCACAGGATACAGAAGAATGTCAGAAGATGACCAAAACCCATCAGATCTCACCAGCATCCAGAGTATGTGGCTAAGTCTGATGTCAGACACCATACCAGGAGAAATATGAAATTATTGTAGCTCAGAAAAATATAAAAGGCAAAATAGGAAGCTACAACCTAATGATGGGAATGAAACAGTTCCAACACTACATTATTGTTTTGAAAGAATATTAACAAGTGATTTTGTTCAATAGTTTCTTTAACCATGAGTTTTCCTAAGGGAAAATATCTTTCTGTTCATGCTTACTCAAAAAGCCTGTAAGTACAAACTTCTCTTATCAGGGAAGCAGGACCTACATGTTGTATGTACGAAATCCCAAACTTGTCTGGCTTTCCTAGATACTCTGTTTGAAGACAATACCAGTTTATAAGTTTCATTGCATGTCTTAAAAAGCATCATGAAACAATCCTATATCATCTCCACTTATTTGTAAAGTACCTTATGGGAAAGTCTTTTAGACTGATCGTTCCCAGATATCCGTGTCCAAGATTCCTCTGCTTCTCAGTGACTGCAGGTGCAAGTTTTTGCTTTATGGATGTCCAAGCCTTTTCAATTTTCCACAATCATTCATGTGTATAGGTCACTCTAGAGCATATGTGAACTTTCTTTACTTATTCACCTTTTTCTGAACCCTAGAAATACTTTCTGGACCATGAAGCGTTCACAGACAAAGAGCTGAAAACCATAGACAGAGGAAAGAGTCATAGCTTAGGAAACCTTCAATAAAAAAGTGATAAAGCCAGAGAGATTTTTTTAGGAATGAAAGTGGAGATTTTCCATATTCAAGTTTTGTGGTTTAAGAAAATTGCCTCCTTTATTATTATTTACATTAGATTAGCACCTACCTTCCACCTGACATTGGCAGAGCCAAAGAGATGATGAATTTTTCTCCTTATTTAATATAGGAGTAAATACAACCACTGTCCCGAGCATTTCACCGTCTGGAAACCAGACTTACCTCACCCTTATCTTACCCATTTTCAGAATCCAATTCATTAAGAAAATTCCCCCTGTGGACAGCAACACAGATAAACGCAAAGTGACCTTTCACACACAAAAAAAGAATCAACACTGGACTCCTTGCTTGGCTTTGGAAGGCAGAAACCCATCACTTGTAGATAACTTTTGTCTTCTCCCAGTGATGGTGGAGATGGGAAGAGAAACACTAAGTTACATTTCAGCCCTCTGGCCCTGCTTGGTGAGACTCATCAGGAAAATAACTAAAACCTACAACTATGTATTTCTAAAGATGCACTGTCTCATCATGGAGCATTTTGTGGGGGATAGCAGTCTGTAACAGACAGTTACCATGTTGTATTTACACTATGAAAGAAACACCGTGTTGTAGCTTTCTTCTTCTTTACTTCTTTCTTTTTCTCTTTCTTTTTCTCCTTCCTTCCTTCCTTCTTCTTTCCTCCCTCACTCCCTCTCTCCCTCTCTCCTTCATTTCCTTTTTTGTTATAGTCCCTTTTGCAAGATTGTAACTGGTGGCTGTGGAAAATGACCACAAGATCACTAGGATTATTGGGACGTCCTGAACAGAATACTCCAAGTAAGCAGTTAGCCTTAGCCTAAGGAATTTGTATACAAACAAAATGCATTAACTAAAATTGTCTCCACGATTATTTTTCAAACTTTTCCATAGATAGGCATTTTTAGATGTTGCCTCTAAAACAGAGCAGTGCTTGTAGGAGGGACTCTGTTAATAGCATAAGACATCTTTACCAAAGGTTGTGCGTAGCTAAAAATGGGACTGAGAAAGGAAAGAACAAAATAACCTCTCCCATAAGACTGCCCCAGTCCTGGCCTTGCCACGTCATTTTAGGAGTGACATGAGTCCACCCAAGCACCCAGTAAGGCAGATGCTCCACTGAGGCTGTTCAAATCCCCTGTTCTAGAAGGGGTTTGTGAGGGAGCAACAGGTTTGATGGAAATTACCAATGTATTTTATGCTGACTGCTGCATTAGGGTTTTGACTTGTTTTACTAGGGACCTTCAACAGACACATTTTTCTATGAAAAAAACCCAAAATAGAATCTTTCATCATGATTTCACTTTGGGAGAATAACCAAAATGACAAATTTTGATAGGATACGCTCTTTCTTGACCATAACCATAAAATGTATTTTCATAATGTATTTCTTGGGGAAAACTGTTATTTTTGATATTTTTATTGTTACATCGTTTTACTTTTTGCAATGTTTTTAATTTTGTCTGTTTATGAACGTTTTGAAAGCCAAATGAAATTTAAAAATGAGCACCGAAAATTTAAAAAATAGCCAAAGACAATGATGTTTTGTAGGGAAGTGTGTGGAGTGGAAAATTTGCAATTTCTGAATTTTCTGTGGAATTGCAATTCCATGTTTGGACAAGCATACCTGCTTCATCTGGGAAGGATAGACTGATGCTATCAGGGATCCCTGGTAAACTGAGTTGACTTTGAACTGATGACATAGTAATGAAGGTTTTAAATTCCTGAGCCATCCAACTGTCTATTAACAGCTCTTTAAACTTACTACATACACACTGATACTGATCTGCTTATTACTGCAGAAATTCTAAACATAAACATTATTATAAAATCTTGTTTTAGCCACCAAGAAGGGTGAGAGACTGAAATACTAGACAGCTTTTCTTTGTCTTGTATTCCACGTGTGAGACTGGAGTTAGACATAACAGCCCTGTAACTTGCTCTGGGAGAAAAATAAGCCCTTATAGGAAAAAATGACCAGCAATTATTCAAACAACTTAGACTGAAACAGCTTAGGAAAAGTAGCTGAGAAAGAGGGAGGGAGAAACATCACAGCTGAGGAAAATAAAGTACAGGAAAGTGTGGTGGTAAGGACACAGATGTGTGCTTTTGTCAAGAAATGGTTTCTTTCTTAGAAGGTTAATTAACGGGATAGTGTTTTTATAATACATGTTGGCACCATCAGCCAGAAAAGGGTTGCCAAAATGGACAACCCCTTCATGCTGTGGGAAAGAAGACAAACCCCTCTGACTATATGCAATTTTGTACCATTAGGTGTTCCCATCAGGCTCTTTTTCCTACTTCGTCTGAAGCAAAGAACAATTACGCTGCCTATGTAGAATACATGCCCACTTTCCCCGGTATGTTTAGATCACTAAACGTGCCTGCCTTCCCTCTTTCAGTTTTTGTTTATGGACTGATTGTGCTCTGCAGCCTGATTTCCACTTGAGTCCGCTCAGGAATAGGATGCTGAAACATGATTGTTTCCACTATTGGAGGCTGCCGTTTTTTAATGCCACACACTGCCTTAACGAGCTTCACCCCAAGCGCGCGACTCAGCTGGCAGTGAAAAACAGGAAGCGTTTTGGCACACATTTTCCCTTTGTGGGGTGAGAGAGGAAGCAGACGCGAGCCCTGGCTCAACAGTGACACAATTAAAATGGAAACAGAGAGCTGCCTTGCCCTTGGTGTGGCGTGAGATCAAACCTGGGTCACCCCTGTAGGCTGCCTCACTGCCAAGACCCCCGGTTTGGACTGGAGACATACAAGAAATGTCCACGTTAAAGCTCACGTGTACGTGGTCTCCAGGGGCCTGAGCCAGCAAAGTGAAGGGGAAGTCTCTCTGACGATTTCCACAAAGTCTGGATCAAGCCCTATCCCTTCCCTTCTAGTCAGCAAGGATTCTTCCAACTAAGTGGGTAGAAAAAATTGTCAGGTGAAGATTGCTGCTCTGTTTGGTGCTACGAGAGTCTTTAACGGCCTGTAGCATTAAAAAAATAGTGGCATCTATATTTACACTGAGCCACCTGTACCATGTGATTCACAAGTGCAGATATTCTGGACTTGGAAAAGCAAGGTATCTTTTGATGGTAATTCCTGTAAGTGGGCCCATTTCAGCTGTTGGCAAACATAGGATTTAATTCTCCCAGCTGTCTAGGTACTTCCCAAGTCCTCTTCATAGTTGTGTATGAGAGGCACAATTGTTAATTCATCTCCATCTTTCCCCTCTGACAGGCAATCAGGCTAAGCCGTACTTAGTGATGATTTGGTACATAAAACTGAATGTATCCATGAGAAGAAGAGGGGTTGACTTTCTTCTTGACCAAATTAATCATATGGGAAAATATCCAGGAAAATGCTCTTCAGGTGGACCACTGGACGCAAAAAGTTCCTTCCAAGGTTGTATTACACTAGAAACCACCACAGAGAAGAAGAGATCTGTCACACTGGGTTGCATATTGCTTTCTCTGACCGTCTTCATCTACACGTGATCACATACAGCCTGTTGGAAAACCATGCCTCTTTCTCCAAACAGGACAGCTCAGGTATGGGTACATTTACAAAGGCCTCTCCAGCACAGCCTGAGTACATGGATGAAAGAACAAACTTCCTTTGTGACCTACTCTGTCAATTGATCATAAAATATTACCCTCCTCTATCACAGATATCACACCCTTTGGTCTGCTTGACTCTCCAAAGAAGGAAAAGTTGGTGCTCAGTGTTGGGAACTGCTGTGGCCCAGGAATGGAAGCTTTTGCATATGACTGTTCCTGTCCATCCTGCTACTGGTTGCTGCTGCAGGCAGCCTAAGAATGGCTGCCTTTTCTTCTTAGCTTATGAAAGGCTAGCGCTTTCCCTTCTGTAGCTACTAAGTGCCTAGATGGCTGTTGAGAATTTTTGTATGTGAGATTTCTTTCTTCATTTGAGATGTTTTATAATAGTAGCAAGCATGGGGGCGGGGGGGAATATGGCACTAACCTTTCTTTCTTTCTTTCTTCGGTAAATAACATTAAAAGCAACTTGGAAGCTATGCAGCTGTAAGAACAAAATATGATTCTCCACCTTGGGATATTTTTTTTTTTAATTCAAAGTGAGCAAAGGTGCATGAGAGAGCATTTTAACCTGACAGCATTAATCTATGTTTCATTATGTCTGTCAGAACAGGATTCATGAGGATAAAACCTCTGCTGAGCATGAGCATTCTCCTGAAACCGCAAATATGACATTTCTGAAAGATGGCAAGGTGAAATTTTTATCATCTTCATTAAAATCCAAATCCTACAGTCTTCACCAGTGGCCAAACAAAATTTCTGAGCTAGTACTACAGGGACACTTTAGAAAGATAGCAAAATGCAAACTGATATTGGTGTTCAGCACAGTCAGGATGTCATCTCTTCCTATCAAAGAGATACGCTTTTTGTCATGACATCATGGACAGTGCCTATCTAAGGCAGGGTCATTCCAACAACCAATTATTCCTACTTAGTGAGCAGAAAGTGCGTAATGAGATATGATAGGATTTCCTGAGACGCAGAGGAAGAAGTAATTAAAAAAACCCCACCAGGTAATGTTCATCAGCTGCACATTGTTCAGATGAACTGCTAAATCTTACGGAAAACTCTTCACCTCTGTCACCACAGTGTTCAGCTTTCACCTGCTCTACATGCAAGAACTGAAAACGCACCAAGAACTCTTTATTGCCTTCTCAGTCTAAATAAAAGAAGAAAGCGTTTTTATGGTAAAGATCTTTGTCATCTCCAAAAAATGTACAAAGAAGTCAGTATTCTACATCTTACAGATGGGAAAGAAGATGAACTGATCGACCTGTGGTCACCCAGCAGCAAAGTCTGGAGAGCCCTGAAGTCCAGCCCCTAACAGAGGGCTCCATTCACAAACCCAGATGCTGAAAGAATGTTTCAGGGAATAAATTCCAGCTCTACTTTCCATATCATAACAACTATCTCTTCAAAAAGAGAAGTACCGATCGATACAAAATGAAACAGGTGGATGAATGTTGGAAACATGATGGAAAGATGACACTTGATCACCTGAAATGGAAAATACAAGCAATGTAGACTGTCTGCTCACATGTCATTCATAGGTATGAGTCTATACAAGCCAGTTTTGCAACAGTTTGTAGATCTTTTTATGATTGTGTTTCAGCTTCAAATCTTATTGGCTTCTGCCCACAGACTTGTCATCTCTGGAAACCCCAGCTTATGCTAAGTGTAGGCCCTTTGAGGTCTCTGAAAACACATGGAATACAAAAAAGTCAGAAAATAACTGGGAAGGGAGAGGAGACAGAAGACAAAGCAGGAAAAGTAAAGAGAGAAAAAGAAATTTGGGAGAAAAGAAACAGGAGAATGAAGAAGTTTAAGAGAGGGGAAGAGTCATGAGAAGAAAAATAGGAGAAGAGATAGGGAAATTTGGTTTTAATTATGTTTATTGTAGTTCTTCATGCACAAAATTACAAAGTGAAAACAACATAAACAGCTCTGCTGCAGGCATGCTAGGGAACAATCCATAAAGCAAGAAAACGTTATACAGGAGCTTGTAGTGACTTACTGCATTATTCACTATGTAATAATTGCCCAAAAGAAATTAATGAGTCTTTTTTCAATTAGTTTGGCAGATAACTGGAAAGACTTATGGGCTTCTTTGCTGTAGATTCTTTACCTAAATAACAGATAAAAGACAACCAAGACCTTTAGAAGCTGGTTGTAAA
Source organism: Rissa tridactyla (assembly GCF_028500815.1). Classification (NCBI taxonomy): domain Eukaryota; kingdom Metazoa; phylum Chordata; class Aves; order Charadriiformes; family Laridae; genus Rissa; species Rissa tridactyla. The sequence goes on from NC_071466.1 coordinate 98,178,869, forward strand.
AATAAGAAGTTAGCTATGCTCTGTGCAACAGAGGCACCCCTGCCCCAGAGCAGGACCCATCATAGCAGGGAGGATATATTAATATAGCAGGAGACAATCCTTGCTCAGAGAACTTGCAGAAAACAGTGGAAAGATGAACCAAGCTGTGCTGAAAAACACGAGAATAAAGGATTTTAAAAGTTCAAACCCTGAACACCAACAAATTCATAAATCCACCTATAAAGCTGGCCTAGCTTTCAGCTACTCAGATAGTACAAAGGACAAGCATACCAGGAATAGTTAAGCAATTTATGTATGACAAGTTTTGGCAGGGTAAAGTCATGCTGCCCAGAGGACTGCATTTTCCTTCCCACTGATTAAGGCCAATAAGGACCCAAATACCATAACCCTTCCAAATCTTCCCATTTCCATTCCATATTTAGGACTTCCCCCCATATTCCTAAACCCATGCTCATTTTATTTTCTGTCTTGAAAGAAGGAAACTTCAGAAAATCCTTTGACCTGAAGGGCTGAATGGAGAGTACCTCCTATCCATAGCAGATTTCTTTATTTCCCCCTAGAGTTTGGATGATGATCACAAAGATTTTTCTTTTAATTTCCTGATTACCTGTTTCTACCTTTGAACTTTTCTAATTTAGAAATCCATGATTCTCCATCGTCTTCATCTCAGATCTCAAGCTGCTGGATCTTCCCTGATAGCAGTTAACATGGCTGGGATCATTACTCAAACAATCAAGGAGAAAATCTAGATACGTGTTAATAGGAGGATATTCTTTCTCCTTATAGCACTGACAAAGTATCTTAAAGTTTCCTGTCAAAATGTCCTTGAAATCTGCTGAGCGTTATCCTTGCCAAACACATTGTCACAAAAATCCTGCTTGTTTCTAACAAAAGCATCTGAACCGATTGGTACAATTTCTGACTTAAAAAAAAAATAAAATAAATAAAATCAGCAAACTATCAATACCCAGCAACAACGTAAAATCATAACGAAGCACCTACACTCCCAAAGGATTTATGTGTGTATAGGTCTATCTGTGTGTGCCCATGTCCTGCGCAGCGTGACTTGGCACCTGAGTGCTGAGCAGCTGGCACACCTGCAATGTCAAGAGTGCAGTGCATGTCACAGGAGGATTTTTACGAGCCATCACACCAACAGCGATTAATTGGCACAGCACGCTGGCAAAGCTCGGACCAGCCCAGGACTGTAGGGATTGGCATACTGCACATCTTTTACACCACCAGCTGCCTCTGACACTCATTAAACACTCCTGCCCGACTTACCAGTTGAACACGATTGATGCATGCTACTTTCTGGAACAGTCTGTCTTCTCTTATGTCCTTAACCTGCTACACTAATACTGTATTTCTCTCTTAAAACTGCCTATCAGAGCAAAAGGGTGTCCATGGAAACCTTTCTTGCTTTACACTAGCTATGCAGTCTGTTGCTACACTTTCACATCAGATTTGTTATTGGTGCTTATTCACTTGGAATGAAACAGTAAACTTGTCTGGAGACGTCCTGAATTATTCATAGACAACATGTACAAAGATAAGTCAGGGCATGAGACGTACCTTGGTGTTGAAGCCAACATGGCATGTAAGAGTGAATGATGCTTGCGTGGCTTTGTGGGAGAGCTGCGTCTCAACCACTGTGAATGACTAGGGATTGGGTAACGATCATTAAGACCTGAAAGCCAATTTGCCTTTGACAATGGAAGTCAGGGGAAGTTTTGACACAGCAGCTGTCTTTGCTTCACTTTGATTGTGAACACAGCGTTAAGGCCTGCAGTCACCTCCAGGTTTGTATTTAGACTTTAAAAGGAGCAGTTTTGCTAGCACATAGAGGCAAGTCTATCTGATAGTGCTTAGACAGCTAATTACTTCATCATGCCTATCAAGGAAGTAGTTAGATGACTAAATATCATTGAGTATGGCTCTGGAGCTGCAGCCGGAAAACTATACATGGAAGTTGGATAAATCAGTCAATTCCAGATTTCTTATCCAGCATCAGCTTTGAGCGCATTTTTCACACAGTGAAGGTATATTCACCATACAAATATCTGTGCCTTGCAAGCAATTTATGCCTTCCTCTGAAGTCTGGTACCAAAAGAACTAGAAGCTAGTATTTGTGAACCATTAGCGGACCTGCTTTGAAAATGATGGGTCCAGTTCTGGTTGCACATCACTCCAATATACATCATGTGACTTCGACTTCTAGTCTGAGTCTGCAGGATCAGAAATGGGCCTATTTATAAAGCCATCACCTAATCAGGTAGTCATGCTTTTCTAAAAAACAAAACCCATGTACATCTATTACTCCGAGAAAAATTAAGTGAATTTTTCCTTGGTGATCTCCATCTGGGAGCATGCGGACCGGATGGCACAGAAAGCTAACGCGAGCCTTCACAAAGCCCCCAAAGCTTTGTGCCTATGTGTCCATCGATGTGTCCATCGGTCCCTCATCAGCACTGCAATGACATGCACCCCACGTCTGAACAGTGGAAAGACACTATATTTTCATGGTAGCTAAAAATGGGAGATGAAGTGATGCCATGCTGAGAACACTTCTGTAAGCATTGGATGAAATTGTCAGTTAAGCTCTCATGTTCATCATTGTCCAAAATGGGAAATTTTTTTTAAAATCACAAAATCTTTGAGAGACGAGAAACTTGGTTCTGACCCAGCTATAGCCATTAGCAGACTTACGGAAGCATCCTAATTTGAAAATATTAGTCAAAAAAGCAAGGTCCCACGTGCCACGGCACAAACTAATGGATTTAAAAATAAGAGAGGTACCTTCCTAAACCACTGTTGGTTGACCAATTTGACCACTGGGAAGAGAATTCTGTTTATAAATGACATGTTCCAATTTAAATTAACTCAAACTTCCCTCTGTGCTATCTTTATTTTTAAACCAGATTTATACCGGTTAGCAATTTTTCCCTGAAGCAGCTTACAGATCTATGCCATCACAGTTGGTGTCTGACTTTAAGCTGTCAGTAATGTAGCACTGCAAGATGTTTTTAACTTGAATTATATATATATCTTATATTTAAATTACTTTAGAATTGTGATAGAGCCTTGTTTTTAAACACTTGTTCTCTTTCTGGAGATTGCGTACACGTGCACGGTTTGTTAGGAATCCAAGAATTTTGTGACTCTAATACTCCTACGGAACATGACTAAATATTCAGCAATGCTTCAAGTTAAGTTAGTGCCCCACCCCAGCAGATCAGCTCTTCAAACAGCCTACATTCCTTCACCCGGGAGTGGAAGGAAATCACAAAAAAAAAGTAAATAAAGGAGCGAGATGGAAAGCATTTTTGCTGTGCGATTATCCTGATTCTCAACTTGCACTCCCTGAGAAACAGGACAGAAGAGCAATGCTTGAAATGTCCCTTGGTCATGGTAGGGAAAAAATGCTTACGGGTCATCTGTACCGTACCATCTGTACTCACCTTGACCAGTATCTTACTCTGGCAGGCCACTGAATCCAGAGAGAGGTCCCAATGCCTTATGTTTTAAAAGCATAACAGATACAAACAAGCTGCCCCTTGCAGCACCGCTTCTGCCAGGCTCCCACCGCTGCAGGCTGTAGCAGAGCGCAGGATGCGTTTTCAGGGTATCTTCTCTCCCATTTTGCAGGAGAGCATTCTTCTCACTCAGCTGGTTTTCCCCAGATTACTCCATAAGGTAGCGCTAAGCTTGAGTTCCTGGCTCCCAATGTAATTTTCACACATAAGCTACCCATTTGCTGTGGAGGGTTGGAGGGGGGGAGCATATTTGCGCACGTGCATATTTGAGAGTACACTCATTCATCTGAATTGACCATTTTGTCTTTATTAGGCAAATATCACGATGACACCAGACCTTCCTTCCAAGCTATCCAGAGAGAATAACTCAGAAATTTTGCAAGTCTTTTCCTTTCTTCCCACTGTAATGATTTCATCACCATAAACCAGCCTGCTAGCAGACAAACCAGTGAATTTTGCCTCATGCTGAGCAAAGCTTTGGTGCAGGGTCCATATTTTGCCATTTAGTTCAAGACAAAACATGCTTATCAGTCATACTTGGGAGCATTACTGCTCTTCAGCAGAGATTTTTGCCTTCTTAGAAGGCAGCTTGTGTTCCATAAACCGTCTGAATCACATTCTACTTTTTAGACTTTGGTGTGCAATGATGACACAGCAAATTACACCCTTGGAATACAAAAGGATAATATTTTTCTAGCAACAGTTCATAAGGCTGTGACCAGCTGGTCCAAAATGGTTAGCAATGGTACATTCTCAAAGGGCTGCTGGTACTGCAGCTCCTCAGAGTCTCTAATTACCAGTTTTTAGGCCTGAAAAGAATGGAGCATCTTGCATGAAGACATTCCACTCTGGATCATACAGTAGTGGGAGTTTCAGAAGAGTGTAATTTTTCTCGACTGCAAGCAGCTCATCTTACATCTTGTGTCTTGTTCTCATGATGAGACAACATCTTTGACGACATCTATGTATGTATGTATGTATGTTGATGATACGGGAAGATAGGGCCATCCTTAAATTCTCTGCGCCTTCAAAAAAGAGACAAATGAGAGTGAGGGAAACTCCATTGCACAGCATATGCTGCTACTTACTTACTTTTACTTGACATTGATGGATGCATTCAAGTATTTACAAGCTGCCTGATGAGATGACTCAGAGAAAGTTTGAAAGAAACAGCACGGCTGACACCCCTGCTTGAAGGGGGAGGAAGTGGGAGGGTAAGATTGCCTTAAGATCAGAGTTTGTGGTTTTTTAAAATGCTGCTGCTTCACAAGCCCACTCTTTGTGCTGGAGTAATTATGTGGGTGTACTAGGAAAAAAAGCTAAGCAGCTAGAGAAAGGTCTGGCCGTGGGGAAACCCAAATTTAAAGAGCTCGAAGAAGTAGAACGGCTCAGTGGTCCTGGAGGAGGACATGCAAGCCATCTTCGCAAGAGCCTAGAGCAGTTACTGGGACAGTCCTGAGACAGTTTTGGGCATGGGTCCGTCATCCGTGGGCAGAGAGCTCATCTTTCCGACATCCTGCCTGTGCAACTCCTCCCTGCTGGGGATGTCCCCCATCCTGTGGCACTGCATGAGACGTAGATCGGCACATTTCTCCTGTATCTCGAAGACAGCTTTAGTTGCTTCTGTGACCACGTGAGGATGTGAACAGCAGTAGGGACTGGAGAGTCAGAAGCCATCCAGACCTCCTCTGCTCTCCTCTGCAGTGTTTGTGGCTGGGCCCCAGAGATGTTCCCTGGTACTCACCAGCACCAAGCCCTCTCTCTTGGAGGCAGGCTAGACCCATGGCAAGGCACAGAGCAGCCACCCTGCAGATAGTTTCTGTCATCACTGACTTTTTAATGAGCAGAAAGCAGAAATAAATGTGCATCCTGTTCTATGAATTACCATTTTTGAGCTGTCGGGCAGGAAATACCTGCATAAAGCTGGGAAGGCACTCCCATAAGCCATCGCATTTAACTCTTTCCCTCCATTTTGCTGACAGCTCATGCGGTTGCACAGAGCAACAGTGTAGAAAAAAACCCCAGAGAAGCTGGCTTTCTCCACAGATCCATACAAGAGTGATGCAAATCCACCTGTCCTTATACCACCTCTCCATGTCACAGCGCAGGGACAGGAGGTGCCCTTGTGAAGCCAGTGGTGCAAGGGAAGAGCGTGGCTACAACTTGGACTTCAACCCCAGCCTCAAGTCAGCAATCTTCATACTGTAACGAGCATGGTAAGAAGAACAAGTCCCCAGGTAAACGGCTGGCACAGTTCCCCAGCAAGGAGGAAGAGGACGAAAAAGACCATTTCAGCTACAGAGCGTATGCTGCCCCTGACTGAGTCCTAACGGGTACTCTGTAATGTACCTCTGTACAATGACAAACCAAGGATGTGAGCTATCTCTTGTATGCATTGCTGTTTTAATTCATGAGATAAGGTCCCTTCAGAGTCCATTTCAGACAGCTCCAGAACCAATCTGGGAATGCCTACAGCATCCTCTGTCTGCACCTCACCCCGGCGTGCCTGGGCGAGCTCCACACCAGCTGTGGGGGCCTGGGTAGAGGTGCTGCTGTGGAAGTGGGAGCTTGGCCTGGATTAACCACCCCGGGACCTACCCAGGCACTGTAGCAGAGGCATACCCTAACTTGCAAAAGGAATGTGATGTATAAGAATTATTCTCCACCCAAGGAAATATCACATGCTACTATTTATATTCTTTTATATCCTCTAGGGGATTGAAGACTTCTGGATGCTTCCTGTTCCTTCAAAAATAAAGAAAAAAAAAAAGAAAGGGAGGAGAAATTGAGAAACTACTGTAAAATCCTAAGATGGCTGTCTTGTTCTGAAGAAACGAGAGTATTTCTCTCTCTCAAAAGTTTTTTTGTAAAAATCTCTAATTGCCTTACAAGATATTTTATTTCCTTGGAATTTCATTTTTCTGTCAGATTTCACTGAAAGGGATATTTTTCTTGTCAAATCTTGTGTAACTACAAAAAAAAGAGCATATTTTCCTGAAACATTATGGTGGTGAAATTTCATTTGGAATGAAAGACATTACAGAAATGTAGGTGTATTGTTGTTGTTGAAAATAATTTTATGTAACAGAAAGTTGATGGACTTGTGGGTCTTTTTTGGACGTGAGATGTAGTTATTACTCATTTCCCAGTGCTCACAGAACTAGCTGCCCCTGCTAACTCCAATAGGAGAATCTCAGTGGACTGCAGAGGGAACTGGTTTGGGCCACCAGTACCTCAACTTAATTCCTCCTTTCTTTTCGGAATACAAAAGAGCCACACTCTGACTGGCAGAGTGCAGTGAGGAAATTAGCTTAATTGCTAAAGCAATAATACTTAATACAAAGCATGACACATGAATAAAAACCAAGAGAAAGGAGCCTCTAGCTGAAAAAAAAAAGCTATATGAGGTTTTAAAATGTTCCCTTGCATGCATATATGCAGTGTTTTGTACAGCAACCATAAAAATGACATGGTTGTTTTATACCTTTCAAGCACAAGCAACCTGTTTTGACTTTGTAGCACTCGGTGAGTCATTAGAGAAACCGATCTTACTAAAAGCTTTGCCATTTCTCTTGTTCTTACTGAGATCACTAAGAAAAAGGGCTTGGGTAAGATATGCGCTACAAGAACAAAATAATGTACACGTTTATTGTCTCCTGATCCCTGCCATGTGTTGGCTCGGGTAGCGGGCTTGCTCTTCCTTTGCCATCACCAGGCCAGGCACTGGCTCCAGAGTCACTTGTCTGAGACAAAGCCCCACTGGATGCACAGTATGCTTCCTCCCTTCCTGCAAGTGGAAACGAGGGTATCTTTTTACTTGTAAATAGACTTAGACACTGCATGATCTGGTGTAGCTTGTGGCAGTGACAGCACCTGGCTGAGCTCCGTCCACCTGGCCATCCACCAGGTCCCAGCCACGGCATGCCTGCATAGGCTAAGCCTCTCGAGTCGGAGCTGCAGATCCAGGCCCTGAACCCATCACAGGTCCCTGGGCTCATCCCCTGCCCGGGACCTGCCCGCTGAGACCTTCTGCCCTGCAGAGCCCCAGCTCTGTGCCATCCTGAGCCCAGGCCTCTGCCCCGGCTGCTGCAGAGCTTCCCTTTGCAGCTGAGCTCTGCACGGGGAACAGCACAAACTAAAATAAGAAGACAAAGGCACCAGAAAGACTTTGCCCAGAGTCTGTGATCACTCCATTGCTTTCCTTAATAATCAACCACCAGAAGGGAAAGCACTTTACAGGAAGAAAAACAACAACTAACCTATAAATAAAGCATTGCATTCCTTCTCAATGTATTTTTTTTTCCCAAGCAATCAATTAATGTTTCTCCACAAGACGTTATCAACTCACGAGTGGGAAAGGGGGCGTCTGATGCGAGCACGAGGGCGTTATGCTGCAGAGGACATACTGCAGAAAGAAGCCTTCCCCACATCCACCTCTCCCACAAGATGGGGCACACTGAATCCAAAAAATGGGAGAGGTCCCTGCACTGTGGGATCATCTTATCTCTGAATCCAAACATCTGTGCATTTTATTTACTTATTTTTGAAGGCTGAATAAGCAGCTATGTGTGCGGAGAGGCAGCAGGGTATTCATTTGCTTTATTGTTCACACCTTCAATCTTCCTCTGACTGGTTGTGTATGGTATTTTGCCGCTGTGTACCAGTGGACTCTTTCACGGTGTCTGAAAGCTCATCAATAAAAATAACTGCAACAAGAAAGGAACAGCTTTCCTATCGTGCGGCACTTTCAAGTTATCTCTTGATAGCAAGTGGTCAGATGTCACCACTATAAAACCACAGCATTCTGGGATAATGTATAACCCAAACAATAAATCCAGTATTGTATTCCTGGTCTTTCACATCAGAAATGCAAGACCCAGTGTCACTGCTTTTCCCTTCAGCTTAACCAGGGTTGGTCTGTCTGCTTAAGCTGAATGTTCTTCTGACTCCTACTCCTTTCTAAAACTAACCCACTTCATCTGCTGCCTGAATAAAAAGCTTCACGTTAGTCACGACATCTTTCTGCACTGTTTTATTCACAAAGTTTGACAGAAAAATATGCGTTATGAAACCAACTTTTAATGCTTGATGGAAATAGGTCCGAACCTGCCTGGGCAGCTGTCCTTCTGTGAAACTGCAGGCAGCATTAAGGACTCCAATGCATTTTCACCCTACTTGGTGTGTTTCCAGGCTTAGGTACCCACCGATCAGCCCAAAGACCATCATGCTGGGTGGACCTGTCAAAGCCAGTACTTCACCTCTGACAGTGGCCAATAGTAGGTGTTGCTGGGGAAGAAGAGGAGAAGAGGACAAGTAAACTGTGGTGTTTCCCCCCACAGTATGTTCCCACCTTGCCTCAATCTGATGCTTACAGAATTCTCAAGCCAGATGTTGTGCTTGCAGTTTTAATAGCCCTGGAAGGGTTTATCTTCCAGGATTTTCGTCCTAGAAATTTAAACTTTCCACCCTATAGCATCCTAAGTAATGAGCTAAACATATCCAATGATCATACAATGCATAAAACACTTTCTTAAATTGCTTCAAATCTTCTGTCCAGTAACACTGGAACACATTGCCCGGAGAGGCTGCAGGATCTGCATCCTTGGAGGTATTCAAAACCAGGCAAGACAAAGCCCTGATCTAAGATGGCCCTGCTTAGAGAGGGGATTGGACCAGATTACCTCCAAGGGTCCCTTTCAACCTAAATCATCCTGTCTTTATAACTTCTCAGGGTGTTCACCACCTTTTTTTTGCAAGAAATAGCGAAACCCTTCTTTCTTTTCACTTTACCCATTGACCATGTCATTCATGATTCTGCGAAGAACCACAAACCAACTGCCAGGTCTCTCTTTTCCAGACTCAAGGGGATTATTCTATTTAGCATCTCCCTACAGGAGAGGGTGAGGTGCTCCATACGTTCACTCATCCTTGCTGCCCTTCTCTGAACCTTTATAAATTCTACTTCATCCCTTCTGAGGTAGGGAGGAGGGACCAGAACTCCCTACAGAGTTTAAGAGGTGAGCAAACCAGGCACTTTCTACTATAAGCAAGTGGTATTTCCAGACTATTAGCTAAACTTTCCCTAATAATGCCAGTCTGGACAACTTTTTGAGAGCCATGAGCCATGAACCAACTTTTTCTCCATAATGACTCCTATTTCTTTCTCTTGAGCTTGTTCTTGATAGTAGTCCTATCTTATAACACCCTCACTCATCTCCTTTCCCCATGACTCCTCTTCAGCTTTGCACTTCCCCATCAGTTGGGACAACACCAATGTTCGTGGGGCTGTATGGTAAGTCTCAGCAGCAGCTATCACCGCACCAGAAAAATGTCACTTGGAAGGGAAGGCTGTGGCTCCCTGGCAGCCTCAGTCAGTGTGGCTGGTGGCCACAACAGACACCTCTGCTGCCCTGCCTCCTGCCCCACAGCCCTGCCCCTCTCCTGCAGCCCCTCCAGGGACCCTCTGACAATGCCCTGCCACACTTCAGCGCACTTCTCAGCAGACACTATCCCCCTCCACACACACAGAAAAGAAAAAAGTAACATAATTTTCTTCCATGTTAACACCTCAAAATGGCTGTGCGAAAGAGCAGAGAACGTCTGAGCCAAGGTAGGGGATGGAGTGGGACTGTGGGAGAGGGGCAGACGGTGGCACCGCACTGCAGCAGCAGCCGTTACATCAGCTTAGGCTGCCGTGGGACTGCAGCTGTGTACACGCTTATCGGATAGGAGCCCATGGAAGCTCATAGCCTGAGGAAGGAAGCTGCTAATGAGCATCTTTCCTTCTTCCCTTTCTCACACGCAAAAGTACAATTCTTTTAATGGTAGCTGATAATAACTATAATATGTCATGATTACACCACATTTTTTTCCCAGCAAATCCTTGTTGGCTTTACAGAAAGCCTGTCCTCACAAAGCTGTGTAAGGTATATAGCATAGAAGGCTGTCTTGCAGATAAATAAAGTGAAATTCAGGGAACTAAAACTATGTGATTGAGTTCATGCGGTCCATTAGGAGCAGGCAAGAAACAGAACTTAAAGGTCTTAGCCTTCATTAATGTCTTTAACCACTAGAAAAACTGCTTGTACAGAAGGAAGAATTCTCCCATGTAATACTGCTGGGGAGGAGAGTGAGGAGAAGCCTGATGCAGCTGTCTGAAGTAGATACCTAATTCCATTTTGTGCTTTTTGGGTACCTTATCAATAGCCTCATCTTGTAGTATCTGAGAGCCTTTCTTCCAGTTCCTCTTCCCTACATAGGATGGCTCAGGTTAGATGCCTCACACAGATTCAAGAAACAATTTTCTATCTGGGCCAGACTACTCCCCTTTTTCAGATTTCTCTTCAGAAATTCCTTCAGACTTTTCTTCTGATTTCCCTTCAGAAATACGAAAAAGATAAGCCCTGCTAGTCTAATAGGTAAGGGGACTTCCTTCTCACAGCCAAGGGTCTCTGCTCTCCATGTCCCCTATTAGCAACCTTTGTGGGCCTGAGTCAGGAAAGCATTTCAAAATTTTAATACATCTATCCCCATTCAGGAAAGCAGTACAGTCAGGAACATTTGCACTCACTTGCAGACCCCCTGTACTGTCAATGAACTCTTGTAGAAAATAAGTATCATACCCACAAGACAATAAAGCAGCGTAAGTGTAACATAATTGGTGGGACTTTCATGTTTGTCTAGGGTTTTAAATAGTCCATATTTTTATATCATATGACTTCGAAAATGATATTTGTTCATGTAATTAGAGACTGTGCTGTCACAAGGGAGCCAAATTCAGACTCTGTGTACAACCTGAACACTGTCGTTTCCTGGCATCTGCTTAAAATACATTCTTAGTGCACTCTTTTATAGGTTTCTTCCCCCCTCTCCTATTCAATATTCTAAGGCATTTTAAAGTTAAAAAAAGATGTAGAGAGAAAAAAAGAAAAGTATTCTCCTAACAACTATGGCAGTGCCAATCCTACATACCTCTAAACATCGGCAGGAGAGGAGGTCTTTTTCTGCACAGTCTGGGAGCTATAACCACACCAAAGACATCAGGAACAGCCATTTCTAGCTTTTCAGAACCTGACTGCAACCTGAACTGCCATCAAGAACTTAGACTGTCCCTCCAAATGTTTCCACCGGTAGACCCCAAAGTGACTTAGGAAGAAAGGCAAGTATTACTGTCCCCATTTCACACTCACACAAGGGTACTGGTTTCCAGATAACTGAAGGGAGATATCTTGAGAAGAGAGGTCAGGAGCAGTAAAGTCATCAAAAAGTACAAGGCTCACCTAAATCCCAAACCAGAGCATGACTGTCCCCTGGAGTATGCTGCCTCCTATGGAGTTTTCTGTCAACAGAGGACACCCTACCACCCTGTTAAAGCCCCCCACTCCATTGCAATGAAAGCAAGAAGAATGAGGTGGAGTCCATTCTCATTCCTAATCATTTTTTTTCTGCTCTGTAGTTGACTTCCATGTAAACCACAGCCTACTTTTGCACCAAACGTTACTAAAAAGGAATGGTGCCACTTGTACACTGAGCACCATAGCTCTGACTCAGCCCAGCTCCCTAGGATCTTTAGACCATGACTGCTCCCTAGGGCAGCACTGGGGCCTCTGCCAGACACCTGAAGCAGGGCTACAACCACACCGCAGCAGCTCTTTCCCCATACGGTGAGCATGGAGAACATGACAATGGCTCCCATGGCTCCTCCAAAACAACCAGGCAAAGACAAATCAGGTTTCAATTTCATTTTGATTTCAGGCTGCCCTGCAAATGATTGCATATTGTACCTCCCGTAAGAAAAAGCAAGAGCTTTCCCTGGGCTCTCCCAGCAAGGCCTCATCCTGAAATCGTTGCAGAAAAGAAAGCTGTACAAATCATTTTTCTATTAACAAAAACACGATGTGCAGAGTAACATGCTTGGCTCCAGAACCTGAAGATATGGCAGGATGCGGGAATTGCCTCCCACCCTGGCCATGAACCCAGAACCACATCCTCTCTCTCAGGAATGACCCACTGTTTTTTCCTCTGTTGCCTACTACAGACCACGAGAATGGTGGACATCCCACTCCAGCCTGAAAGGGATTGTTTACCCTGTTATGAATGCTATGCCTCAGCAAAGTGGGATTTTTTAGCAGTCCACAACTAGTCGAATCACGGACTCTGTAACCAGAGTGCAGAGATGTACTCCTGCTCTGCAAGGGCTCCCTTCCCATCCTGCAGCAGTTTTCTGCTTCTGATGGTTCGACAGTGTGCTCTTCAAAACAAAGAAATACAACTGCAGTCACTTTTCCACCCCTCTCGTTTTTAACTAGACAATGGTCTTTTCATACCCTCCAGATTAAAATATGATGACATGGCTTTGCTTAAACCTGTACACTAGTATACATATTTTCATGCTGAGACAATGTTTAATAAGCTCAGTCCCGCCTAACTGAACAACTTCTACCCAAGAGACATTGCTTAGGTAGGTTCACAGTGACTAAAATCCAAACTTGAAAAGAATTACCTGGATACCCTTCATTATTACTTCAGCATCCCTAGTAAATAGGGAATCGTGGTTGGAGCTATAACAACACCATGTTGATTCCCATCTTCCTGTATCAGCAATCCCACTAAAGCCCAGGACAAGTCTATCCTTAGGTGAGCAACCACTGAGCATTCAATACGACTCGCATTCAGTTAGCAGCTCTTGTGCAAGCTCTGGAGGGGCTCAGTTTCTACAGTGAGTATTGTTCTCCCTAAAATAGGACAAAACTCCACAAAGTGCAAGGCTTTTTACAGCTGTGATGGAGTCATAGTCTCATTTATTCTAACTAAAGGATGAAGCCCAGAACAGTCAGAGTTGACAGTATAAATTAATCCCTCTTAATATTTGTCTTGCAGTTTAATCTCAAATGCCACTAACCTACATTTGTTTAAAAACAATCAACTGGTCTCTATTTCAATAGTGGTTTTGTATGCTCTAGAATCAATTCTCCCTATTTGTACTCTCTTCCATCCCTTTGCGAGTTTAATCGCCTTATTTAAAAATGTGCAAGAACTATAAATATCAGAAAAAGCAAACCTTTCAGCCATGAGGCTGAGTGGAGACATGCATATCAGTAAACACATTTCCTGAGTAATAGCACACTACGCAGTTTGTAAAATACAATTACGCAGCAGCAACTCTTATCAGGAAACGTATTTACGCTGATTCCTTGTAGCAATAGATCAAAGAACTTATTTTACTGACCTATATCTGTACTTAATTGTACAGCAGTTTCTTACATAAATAAGTAAAGCGTCTTCCTTTTTCTGAATAATTTCCTACTAATGGACAGCAGTTTTCCTGACATAGATGCTTGGCAAAGATTAATTTTTGAAAACTAAAACTGGTGTCTGAATTTAATATAACTCATCATTGGAAAATTGCAGACATTGGCTGAAACATTTGCTGTCTGTAGAGGAAAAGAGCAGTACACACGAGGCCACCATCCTGAGAAGAGACTAGCAGGTGGCCTTATCATAGAAATAGCTAGATATTTTCCTCTTGTTTATTTTCTCTTTTGTCTCTACCCACCCATAAAACTTTCTAGAAAAATGTAAGTAATATCCATCCATCAGAGGAGGACTGAGGAGCATGGAAGGTCCCCAGATGCTGGCTCCCACTCCTTTAGCAGCCAGGGGGCTGCAGGGTTTCTCTGCTTCCCAGCCATCTAACCAGACTGCCATCGAGATGGGACTTCCGGTACAGCTGAACAACCGATGGCCACTCCTTTATGGGGTATTTAAAACATTTTATTTCTACTCTGCTTAAAAAATCCTTGCAAACAGTGTAAGGGCTCCCCACGTAGGATACATCACCTCTGGACTGCTGCCCTCCCTGCAACCCTTCTCATTTAAGGGCCCTGAATCCTTTGTCTGCTCCAGGGCAGTCAGGGATACCTGCAAGCACATTTGCAGCAATTAGCAGCATGCCGCAGACAGCATCAGCTGTGGTTTTCTGTGATTATTTGTGCCAAGAGCAGCTGGGCTGAGAAGAGGAGCCACAGGGATGAAGCTTTATTGAAGATTGGTTGAGAAAGTCCAAGTCCACAGAGCAGCCCAAGGAACCGGTTCTTCTGCCTCCTATTTTTAGAGCTGCTATGGAAACTTCTACAAAACAGGGTTTTTTTACAAAATGCTGACTTGTTAAAAACAGAGGTTCATATGGAAATATAGCTGTTAAAATCAAACTTTCAGTAAAAATAACAGCTTCTGTTGCTCCAGGAGACAACATATCTACTCTGCTGGAGTTGGATTAGGTGTTTCAGTTTCAGGACTAGGTGTGGTCCTAACCAGCATCATTTGATGGAAAGGAGAAGGCATCTTCTCCAAACTCACCCACTGGAGTAGTTTCCACTTTTTATAAATAAAAAACGCTTGGAGCAAAAGCATGCATCTGAGTCTCCCTCATCCAGAGGAGTGCTCAAACCCACACAGACAATGTGCCTTAGAGAAGCACAAGCAACTTATACAGCCAGAGATATTTAAGGAGACCTGTCACAGAGCAGCTGATGGACTGGTGTAAGGGGAATCCCTCTTGGCACGTGAGAAACCCAGCTCAAGCCAAAGAAAGGTTTAAACCTCTTTCTCCAGTAGTCCCAGTGTGAAGCACAAGCACCAGGCTACCACCTAATCCAGAACAAACTCACTCTTTTCCCTGTTTGGAGAATACTTCCAGAGATCTGCTTCATCCCAGAGCATCAGGGGAACATTTCCCACCCAGCTCTGTTGTCTAAATTTCTTCTTAGCAAAAATGGCAGAACTAGTTACACTAAGGTTTCCTTTGACAAATTTAAAAGCAGGGTGGCAAAATGATAAATCTTGGATTACCTCAATAATTACAGCTAATTCTTTACAGGAAATCCAAAAATGCAGGACATTAATTTGTGTTAACTCATCTTTCAGGCAAGGAGTTTTCTATGTCTGGCACAGGCTTCATTTAGGTGGAAAAATAAGTTATCTAACTTGTTTAAGTTAATAACATCAGAGGAAGAAAATAATCAATGCAAGTAATTTTGCGGATCTGAAATAGTTTTGCAAGCCAGCAAAATCAAAGTATCACCTGGAAGCTTCGCAAAACCCTAAACTCAACTATCCCTAGTCTGTGGTTTTTATGGGAAAAAGACAAGATACCGTTATTAGTTGAATTGCGTGTGGAGGTTGATCTGTGTCAGCAGACAGTGCCATATGTGGCTGGCTTTCCTGTCATTTCTTGCATAGATGCTCTGAATTTCTGAATGACATTTACCAAGCTGTGCAGAAGAGCGTCACGCATGTCCCATTAATTCTAAGAGGAGATGTGTCGCTGCACTTTTTTGAAAATTTCCATCATAACTTACATTGTCTAAGCATTTTGCATTTTCAATAAGTGATGACACAGAAGTAGAATAAAAACTGATATCTGAGCTTGCAGAATGTTTGAAGAAGTTATATTTTGCTTGAAAGAAGGGAAGAAACCGACATTAGAAGAAACTGAAGTTTATAGTTTATATCTGTATCCACCTATATGAGGTACAGATACCTTTTAGTGTTGTTCTGGATAGAAGGCTGTTTTGGGAGGCTGGTTTATTGGCTGATTATTGTCTCTAATCCAGGATCTTTCAATGTTTGCATTATGGACCCAGAAACATACACCTTTGAGGGACAGGAGCAATTTCCTAGTTCAGGGGTTCTGCAGTCACATAGGAAAAGCATGCAAGAACTGAAGATAAATGTCACCAAATGTGTGGCACTTGTCCCTGCCCTTGCAGGTGCCTTCTGAAAGAGAAGCAGCATCACCTCAAGTACCACACCTGCTCTCGTTCCAGGGGGACACACTATTGATGAACAACAGTTACCAAGGAAATCCAAATATGGGACTCAATTTCCCTGAGAATAAGGAAGGACATATAAGATGGAAAATATGGGCCAGTATTAAGTGGAAAATGATTCAAATATTTCAGACATGGTTTAAAACCACTCACCAAATAGTTCTGGGTTAAAAACAGAAAGGCATCCATGTACCTCATTATCTTCTATAAGCCAGGCTGTCTGGCCATGCAACACCTCAGAATTGTCTTTACTATTGTTGTTATTAACTTAAGTAAAGACTTTCTGTCATGAAAAAAAAATAAATTCCCAGATATCAGAACATTTAAAAAAGTATTAGTTACTGCTGTTGACAAAAAACCCTGATGTTTAAAATGATCTGTTAGTCCATATGCACTAAACTGTGCTTTGAAATGTTAATGTGAGCTAACTAACGCATTTTTAAAACACCACCATTTATTTTATCAGTCCACATATGTCCTACGGGAGTTAATGAAAAAGAATGAGGAAGCCCAAGATAATAAAAAACAATCCAACAGATGCTGATGGATATAGTGGTCCCAAAGAGGCCACTGTTGTCCACACTGGCTATGTATGGCTTAAGCTTCCTTTTACATTGGGATTGTGGGGAAGGGGAGGGTCTGCCGATGTGCTGCGCAATTTAATGTCACGCGAACTGTAGCCTATTTTTGAGAGCAGAACCTAGCATTTGTAATAACCAGGTTGTTCATTTAACGTGTACTGGCTTACTAAGTAAAGTAAATTAAAGACTGAGGTGGCAACAATGATAAGCTGTAAATTTGTTTGTTCAGTAGGGAGCTGAAACGTGTCGGCTCATGCTTTGATCAAGTTAAATTGAGAGGTTTCAAGGTACACACAGGAAATGCTCCAACAGATAAACTTTGTCCCTGGAGGTTCGTCCTAGCCACTTTTCAGCCTTCTGCACTCTCTTATCTGTTTCAGCAATTCTGTAACTTTAAACTCAGAGAATCCATGGAGAAAAGCGACAGTGATAAAGGTCAAGAGTTGACTTCTAGGGTGATGGACAACATAAAGTCTTGGTCTTAAGAGATAGGCTATTGGGCAGTTGTTGATCCTTTACCAAAAAAAAAAAAATAAAAAAGGAAAAGAAATGGAAAATTAAGTGATTTTAAAAAACATTTGCTTTAAATGCAGTTAAGGTGGTAAATCATTACTGCAAAGCAGTATCCACACGTGCTGTGGAGGTCAGTACTACGAAGCCTGGCTCCCAAAAGACCTGAGCCTCAGACTCAATTGACTTCAGATCAAAGAAGGAACAAGTTTGCCCTGAAATGCTCCCCATGGACAGGCGTTTATAAATAAACACTTTCTCGCAAGTGGGTTCTCTGCTGTCTGAAATGGTGCCTGTTTGCACTGCAGCCTACCCCTCTGTGAGAGCACTACCTGGCAGGTTTCTTTTTCGCAAAGCTTGTAGGAACTTGATTTTCTTTGAGAGATCAATTGGTTGAAATTTGTCAATAGGTTCAAAAGATTTCAGGGGTGTGGAAGTGACGGAGATACAAGCGTACGCAGTAGGATTGCATAAGCCTCATTTCTGCAAGAATCAGGATAAAAAGTTGCAGCAATATAAAAATAAATAACTGCGCAGGCATAATTCCTACAAAATACCAGTAGCTAGCCAAAACTTAATTTCTGATGAGGGCAAAAGGAAAGGGGAGACCTGTCATTTTCCTCAGTGTTTAGGTATTTCAGCCTGTGATACCTACTTCTTGAGAAGCGAGGACATTTCACACATAAAACCATCTATTTTCTCTCTGAAATAAGGAACATAGTATCTTCTTACCCTATGAGGGAATAATAAAATCTCCAGAAACTGGCAGAGGAAATAGCATTTTTCTGTTGCTAATCATTCACCTAATTCATGGCAGCAATACAGATTTATTCATGGAACTCAATGCTACTAATGCTGACTTTTGACCATTGTATGCAGTGTTTAAAGCTGACAAGTTATTTCACGGTTAGGGATATCAATGCAAACACAACTACATAGATCAGAGAGGTACCTACATCTGCATGATGAAATAGTCTCCATGGCCATAATACTTCAGAGTGTCCCAGCCTGACCCTAAAGGGAGCTAACCGGAAAAATCACATTCTAGTTACCAATTCGGAATTAACTAGCAGCACAGTTAGTATGCAGCATCTCATATATAATTCAGAAGCAAACTTCTATAAAATTCCTTGCAAAAAATATGTTGCTGAGGTGGGGTTTTAATATATTTGAAAAAGATCCAGTTTATTTTAAAAATAATCTAATATTCTAAGAATATTAAAGGCAGCAATTTCGCAGTATTGAAGAATATAATAATTTCTGATTTTATTGATGACCTATGGCACCAAAGAAACAGAGAATTATTTTCTCATCGATATAGGGCCAGCTAAAAAATCCTGCTGTTTGGCAGAGCACAACCCCTAACCCAGGGAAGTGGCCTATTGACTGAAAAGCAACGGCAAAGCTAACTGGTCTTCTAGCCCAGTTAACTTCTCTGATATACTTCCCTTTTGTAAGAGTTAAATATTAGAAACGTCAAGTACAGTCCCAGAAACCCACAAATACTTGCTTCTCTCCATTTTCAGTTTGGCTTTGTTTTTAAACAGTATTGTCTTCCCATGTATCTTGTAGTCTCTAAATCCTGTCACGTGTAAGATATTTCCCTTTAAAGAAGAACACGTGTACAAACAAGAAATTTTAATTCTCTCTGGTAACTTGGGACAGTGACAATGCTGTTGATTACTCTGCTCAGGGATAGTATACGATAGTGGATACGGTATGTATTTGTCACTGAACAGCTAGGTTAAAATTCAAATGGTTGCGGTGTGTTTCTCCTCTTGTTTAGTGTATTTATCCGCACTCTTATCTCTACACAGTCTTCTGGGCAATCCCTTTGTGCTTACGGTTTTCCTGACCCCCTCGTTATCCTACATTAACTTCTTGTTAAAGACTTTCCTGCTGTGAAACCTAGAAACTTTCTTCCTTCCCCCAGTGAGATCTTAACTTAGCAAGAACAGTTATAGCAATAATTCAATTGGGGGAAGAAAAAAATAACACAGCTGCTTAGCCATGCTATTCAGCACTACTTTTTTTTTTTTTGGTTTTCAGCCTTCTTACTTAAATTTTTCACTTTTTTTAGGAATGGAACTGTATGGAGCAGAAATTTTGTTCTCATCTTTCTTGAAAACACATAATATTAATTTTTCATGCAAAAGTAGTTCTAAATTTAAACAAAAAGTAAACCGTAACCTGAAATCAGTTTTATTTAGAGCTAACGATCACTCCAGACAATTCATAGCAGTTTTGACTGTAAGTGCATAAGCTTAGCTTCTTGCTTGAGATACATCAAAAATACTCCCAAAATAAACTTTCCTACAGCGTTTCCATCAAAACCATAAAAAGAGCCAGAGATGAAAAACCTTCAGAGTCTGTTGCACCAAGGCAAGAGGTCAAAGTGCATATAGGAATTGGTAAAGAAGTCATGTTTTATCAGTGACACCACAATTACAGAGGTTTGATTTCTGTTTGTAGGACAAGGTCCTCTCATTGATGGAGAACCCACCAGGCACGGAAAGAAAGGGATCTTTGTCTGAGCAGCAGCACATGACAGACATCCTTGTGACCGGCCAACTGACGCAGACCAGGCTGCCATCGCTCGGGCTCTCCCGGCTCTTGCTGCGCTCTGCTCCCGTGAGCCGGAGCCTGCTCTGCTCGTCACCAAAAAAAAAAAAACCAATCCAAAAAAACCCAAAACCCAAAAACCCCAACCCACAACAGCAGCCTTTGAAAGAGGTGTCTGTGTTCAGGGTCAAAATTAATAAAGAAAGAAAGAAAGAAAGAACAAACTACAGCCCCCTGGGCAGTGCTTGGCCGGGCTGTTCCCAGAACAAGCCTGTTGCTAGACTGCAGTAGGTATCTTTCTCGGAGCTGAAGGGCTCTCCAAGGAAGCAATTTCTTTTTTTTTAACCCAGGCATTTCAATGGGAAAGTTAAAAATAAATGAAATGAATCAAAGCCTTTTGGCTGCCGCTGTTTCAGCTGATGCCTCCTCTAGCAAAACACAAGCCTGATATGGTGCCTGAGAGCTCTTCACGGGAGAAAATGGGCTTCTCCACACAAGATTTTACAAATGCAGCCTTCCTTCTTTATGACTTTGAGTAATGTTTTGCTTCTGAATGTTTATGTTTTCCAGCTATCAGTGAATATGTGAAATAGTTCTTCTGTGCAGTAGGAAGCAACCTCACCAGCCTGAGTTCCGCGAAGCTGCTGAGGGAGAGTTTTACAAACGCTGGGAGACCGTGTGCAGGAGCAACCCAGGCGGACGGTACCACTCAAGGGAGTTCTCTGCTGGAGCCGGGGACAGCACTGTGCCTGGAGAGGAACAGGCAACCAGCCCGAGCAAAAGGGGCACCTTAAAGTCCAGATGAATGTAGGTACCCAAACCTGTGGCCTCGGCTGTGGTCTTGCTCGGTCTGAGGGAAAATCTGTAGGCAAAAGAAGGTAAGCTGGACTGGTCTTGGATTTACAAGGATCATCTTACCCTAATTAGGCACTACAGGAAGTGGATGAATGGAGGAATAAATAGCGTGTTGAAACAATAAAGAGTTGGGGAAGAAAATAAACTCCTTTGGGTTAAAATTGTATCAAATGCTGCGTTTTATCTGCGGAGAGAGGCACAGACCTTATTGGCTGGGGACAAAACAACATTGGAGGAGATTGAAGAGACTGAAGGTGACTTTCCAGGAGGGAGAGAAGCACCCATAGGCAGGTAATAGAGGTGAAAGGGTCCAAGCCCAAAACAGTCTCCCCAAAGACATTCAATTCGGCTCTTGCAGGAAGTGGAAGTTTAGCTCTGCCTCCAAGGCAGCAGCCAAAAGAGGGGCTGGGGAGGTGCATTGCCCTGTGAGGTACAAAGCCAGCAGAAAAAGCTACTTCATGCATGAACTTCCCAGCCATGATAGGACAGCAGGGTGAGTGCCACATTTATAAGTGGTCCAAAAAGAAGCAAATAATTATGTGAAGGAAACAAATGACAGTGTAGTGTTTTGAAAGTCCTCTCATACTAGGCATTTTCCTGTGTTTTTTGCAAGAATGGAGTGGCACAAGTGCCACTGATAAAAAGCACCCTGCCATCAGAGATCATGTAAGAATGAATTCAGTACTGCCCTTAGGCATTTCACAGAAAGCCAGAACATGTTTTTGATGGTATAATGGGTAAGAGGATTTACATACAGCATATTTTAATAAAAAGAGAAACAGAAGAAGAGTACAGCCAAAGGCTGCTGCCCTACCAGTCAAGGCAGGGATACAAAGTTCATCATTCCACAAAATCTATCTCACTTCCCAAAATTTTAATCTGAGAGTACTCAAGAGTAGTCTGTGAGCAAACTATGCAGGGGTAGCCAGTCCACAAAGGATGCAGCTCTTAACAGACTGCCTGAGAAACAGAAGTAGTTGATGAGAACCTGAAGGTTGGGAGTGAGATGGCAATATGGACAAAATGAAGTTGTCCGCAGACATCCCCCAAGGATTGATCCTATCCTCCCAAAATTTTACAGCTCAGGTTAGGAGGTGACATCTTCTACATCATGCACACTAAAAAAACCTAGGAAACAGCATGGTCAAGAAGAAGAGGGACCTTTGGCCCAAGTTTATAGACTGCCTATACACGACTTGTTGCCATTGACAAAAATGGCCCCTGCAAATCATCATCCTCTTAAATTGTATTCTCCTATAGATACAATGTAGGAACCAGAAACAGAATATGAGCTCAGGAAAAGCCTGGTCGCTTTCTTTAAAGCACAGAGTTCCCAAATGCACAATTTTGAAACCTTCTCAAAATCATACAAAAATATCTGACCAGATATGATTTCTCTGGAGGCAAAGGGACTGTAGGCACTGGTCCCCTTTTGCATATGAGTGTACCTGGATCTGCATCACCATGCTGATGGGATGTGCATCATTCCCTGGCTATGGAGGAAGTCTTTAACCAAACTACGCCTGGAAACTGCTTTGCCAAAAGCAAAGCAAATTTTGCAACCCAAACCATATACATACAAATTTAAAAGGGAAGAAAGAAAATCATTGTTCAGCCTCAGAATGAAATGCGGAAAACATTTATCACAGAGCTAGCTGAGGACAAGACCATGTACAAAGTCTTCCAGGCCCCTCGTACGGAGGCTGAGATGTCACACTCCTGGCGCTGCTACCCAGGTAAGCGAAAGCACTCAGTACTAGGCAGAGCGGTGTTTGAAGACATGGGATGGTGATTAGGGGAAAAATTGGTTAAATAGCAGTTACAGTGGTTAGGGATTGAAAAAACAAGAAGGTCCAGGTGTGTTTTAGAGCAGGCTCGTGTGAAGATCAGCACTGAAGGCACTTTTAAAGTTCACAGCAGATACCAAACTGTTGATCGAGATGAGCAAGAAAGGCCACGGGAAATTGCCTAGGCCTCCAACTCTCCTTTCCTCATCCCCAAGCAAGAGAGAAGCACTCCTTATTTCCCCTGAATCGGGGATTCACGCTTATCATTTTGCAAGGTAGTGTTATCACCAGTGGCAGCTCCCTGTCCCGGACTGCACGCTTCTTGGAAATACAGTCTATAAAACCCTTGTCCCTGAGACAGCCTTGCTACCACTAACCTTGTAGTTGTACACAGCAAAGCCATTTCTGCCAGATGCAGCCAGTCTGATAGAGCGGGGCAGACAGCCGCGGCTCAGCACGCAAGACCTGAAGCAGTTTGTAGCGCAGTACGGGACTTGGGAGGTAACGACTCTGCCCCATCGCCTCCGAGTCCAGTGCATCAGCGAAACGGTGCCAGCACCGCACAGCACCACTACACGCAGAAGCAAAAGCAGGGTGGCCTACACTTCGCATGGGGGGATCACAGACTTGGCTCAGAGGAGGGGACACTTGGCCACCACTCTGCCCAGGAAGACCTAGGGCAGGAGGGGTCCCTAGGAGGACACAGCTGAGTCTGGGAAGGGGATGCACCCAAAGGGGCTCTAGGTCACCATGAACACCCTCCAGAGACTGGATGTCCTTCAAACGCTTTTAATTTCCCTTCAAAATTATACCCTGGGTTCATGCCGGTTGGCCAGAGGGGGAAGGGAGACGTGGCCAGCAGGACTCTCTGAAGGCCATGCTGATCAGAGAGGGGTGCTGGGCCGGGCTTCTCCTCGCACAGCGCTCAAACTCGCTGGACTCAGGGGGACTGACAACTGTCTCCTCACCAGGACACCCTGCTTGACCATCTTCCACCTCCTCCTGCTTCATCACTGCCTGCCCAGTGTCCCAACCATGGGACTCAGCCAGGCAGCACCCAGGGCATGGAGCCAGCCCATCTTCTCTTCTGATCAGTCCTCAGCTGTGGGGTGTTCCTCCAGCTCCCTCCAAAATCCCACAGCGGTCTAGCAGACAGGGAAATCAGCATGGGGCTGGCTAGCCCCAGGCTTCCTGGCCCTTCAAGAGGAAGGCGGCAGGCCCTCTTACACCATCCTTCAATAATTTACTAGACAGGCACTAACAGCTTCTCCCTCTGTTGCAACAGGCAAGTAAAAAACAGTACAGCAGAAGCATCCATCTCTGACATTCCTGCAGGTTTTCTGTAATGGATCACTTTTGATTAATTAGAGAAACAAGTTTGAAACAGCCTGCAGGATACTTGGTGTGTGCTTGTGTCTCAAACTGGAACAGGAAACCAAATCTCCCTCTATAAAACACGAACATAAAAACTTTGCACTTACTGTTTCCACTTTCACAGGGCTAGTCTTTTCTCTGCTATCCATGTAGAAAAGAAAAAAAAATCTAAAACATCTTTGGTATTGTGCTAGACATAAAAATGCAAAAAAAATTTTTTTGGTTCACCTTTCCCTCTCTGACCTGTGAGCGCAGAGCCATTGCTCGACAAAATGTAGCACAAACACACAGCATACAATTTCTCCTGTAGGTTTATTGTCTGGAGTTTCATCAGCTAAAAACTGAGCCAGGGATTGGCTTCCTACAGCTTGTTACCATTTCAACACTTGAAGACTGCTTGTAAGCACAGATTATCTTTGACAAAGCCCCACGATGCTGAATGTGGTACCAATCTCAGCCTGCATGTGCAACACCAATTCTGGAGTCTCCTGAACAGCAGTACACACAGTGAAGAAAGCCTCTTAAAATGCTCACTCGGTTACTTTTTGTTAATTTTATTATATGTTGCCCAAACCACAAAAAAAAAATTAAAAAACTGTTAAAGACAGCAACTTTTTCCATTTTTTTTTTCTCAGGAATTAGTCTAAGGCCTTGCACACTTTCCCACGCTCACAGATTGCAGGTTATAAATGCGTGGGAGTAATGCAGTTTCGATCAGTCAGGTAGGCTGGGTTTCTGTTAGCTGGCTGCATACCTTTGAGCCCTATCAGCACACAGTGATCAGTGGAATTCCTGGCATTTTTGTCATAGCATCAGAGGCAGTACTTTACAGAGTAAATACCAATGACCTGCTGTTCTGTCAGGGCTCTGTACTTACCTTTTATTTTCAAGTCAAAGGTTAGGCCTATTTATGTAAATCCTCAGCCATGGGCCAAGTAATCTGACCTCCTGGTTTTCATTCTCCTAATTGTTTCAGGTATTTTTCTTGAAAAGTTTGGTCAGTTAAAGCTAGGGATCTTTTTTAAGGCGCCTTTGAAGGGCTCTAGGGGCTTTCATAGCCCACCCAGTTTGCAAAGTGGAAACATCAGTGACCTGATGCCCTGGGCACTTATTTAAAATTCATTACCAGGAAATAAGGTTTTGATATATAGCCCCTCCATTCTGAAGAATATCTCAGGGAACACATGCATGCCATTTTTTACTTTGGATTATGTGATCTCTGAAGCCACATAGAGAGGCCATAATAAAATACACTCCTGTTTGCCCTTCATTTCCAATAAGACCATTATTCAGCTGTAGATAGTTTTGACTTTCCACACGCTGGCCACTGCTTACAATTCCTTTGTTACTTCACACTTTGCCATGTCATTTTATTCTTAAAAGGGTGTCCAAAGCTGTATAACATGAAAAAGAAACTTACTGGTTTTCAACCCTTTTCTCTGAGATTCAGCACTGGTTATATTCTGAGATTAAAAAGCAAGATTAATATCTTCTGAATAAGAGAGAAATACAGCCAGTTTACTCGTACATAAAGCAGTACAGCTACTCTAGGTTTTGTCCATCACTATCACCCATGGGCACAGAAGCTACGTGTTTCCCATCTGACCAAGAACAGCCATAGATAACTCCGTTGTGGGAATTATTCTCTCCCTTTATCAGACATATTAGAACTTGAAACCCTTATCAGATCATTACTTCCTCTTCTGACCATGGATAATCCACATAAAATGCATGCTATCATATTTCAGTATTTATTTCTGCTCTATTCTTGCTCCCATTAAATGTCACTTCAAGGTATGTACTGGAAAGGATAATTAATGTAAGAGTATGTTCTTTAAATGGTGCTCGTACCAGAGCTCATGCTGCCATCTGAAAGCAGCAGCTCTAAACTGGAATTTGGCTTCTACATTTTAGGCCTGTGGGAACTGAATGCACAATCAGAGAGCTGAAGTTTCAACTTCTGGGGCATTCATTATACGGCTAATTCTCCAGGTATATTCCTTTTAATTATTGGAATAGTCATTTGTCTGCTCCTAGTAAAAAAGGGATTGTAAGAAACCAGGCTAAGTGAAAAGCACCATTTACATTCTTCACTGCTATGTGTTATTGCCTTGAATTACAATGTTCATTTTTTCAACCCTCAGGTAACTACAGCCTCATTCGGAGGAAAAAAAAAATATTTCCTGCATCTCATACCCAGCAACAAAGGAACACTGAGAAAACATTAAGGAAGGAAGGTCAAGTCCCTCTATCTGAAACTATTAGTAGCTAAAACATGTAGGCTGGGCTAGAGTTAACAGAAATTGCTAAGGCAAACAGACGAGAGATGGAGGCTTAAAATAATGGCAATGGTCAGCAAGTGGAAATACAAGTCAAACTGTCAGAAAAGGTGAAATTACAGGCAGGCTCTCAAGGCCTTCACAAAATGTGGAAGCCACACTTAGGAGAGAAATTGTTTGTTGTGACTTCTCCCCACCATTCATGATTTCACAGGCCACTTCCATGCTCAGCTACAATTGCTCAATATCTCTGCAGCAACTACAACTATTACTTACGTGCCAAATTTTGAAAATACTTTGACTTTCTTTGAACTGAAGGAGTCAGCATTGTTTGGTAAGGCAAGTTCCCCAAGGACACTGTCTGAGACCATGCCCTGAAGCACTGTTTCCTACTAGTAATCCCAAAGTGCACACTATTATTGATACTTCTGAACCCCTTAAAGGAGAAGACAGGACCAAATCATTACCACACTGAGCTCTATTGCTTTTTTCACATAGCCATCTTTCTAGCATAAAATGGAAGTAACTGCACAGCCCACCTGTGCCCAGAGGATGAGTGATGTTGTTAAGCACATGCGGTCAAACTCGCCATGCCTCTGTCAGCCTTGCCTGCACCAGCACCGAACGCGTAGCGTATGTCAGGCTACAAAACAGCCAAGGGAAAGTCACAGGAGAAAGCCCATGGGGTTGGGGATAGTGAGACCTCCTCTCCTGGGGACTAGTCAGCATAGGATGAGGCCGAGACATTGACACCAACACATTTGCCTACCCAAGATACACCCAAATTAAGTTAGCATCACCCCAGCTGCACTGTAGGGTGCCTTTGTACATCTCTATATGCCTTCGTTGCCTTGACCTGAGTGGGAGCCATTGGGGCTGTGGGATTTAATTGTTCCAAACTGGGACCCACAGCATTTCACAAACCCAGGTGGACATAATGCTGCTGAGTGCAAAGTCCAGCCTTTCTGAGCACGGTCTGACTGTGAAGGAGAAAGCAGGTCCAGCAGTATGCCTGTGCACCACAAAATAGTTTCAGTTAAAGAATCCGTACTCAGATAAACTTGGATACAAAATACATAAAGGGACTGAAGGTCTACAAGTGGATGCAGTGGAGCAGCAGGAAGGGTAAATTGCTGTAGGTTGAGGTTCCCCAAGAGCTCAACTAATCCAAGTCTCGCCGTTTCATTCTCACCCCAGCCACAAATTCCAGGTAGCTCTTGCGTGCCAGTATTAGGCCTTGCTATGACCCTGCCGTGGGCTGGTTCAGGAAGTTAAACCAGGTAAAAAGTAACTCTGCAGGAAAAAGCAGTAGTCTTCAATCAGTTTAGCTCCCTGAACTGGCTCATGACAAGACCAGACAAATATCAGTGCTGGCAAGGAGAGAAGGAGCAAGGCGCAGGACCAAGCTGTGACAGCTCTGACTTAGATAGACCTAAATCTCCTTGGACATGCGCCCCTAGACAAAGAGCTAAGCTAGTCCGTGTAACATCACAAACGTGAAACAATTCCCCAAGCTACTGCTCACATTTCTATTTACACAGAAAGCCCCTGCTTCAGGAAAGAAGAGTGCATGAGTATAGATCTTTCTGAGGCAACAAACATTTTTCTTCCATGCAGAAAAAACCATCTTATTCCGCACTCCTCTCAAAAACAACCACCAGCTAAGCCTATAACCTGCTTGACCCTTAATTTTTCTGCTGGGCCCCTAACCAGATATAAGAGCTGAACTCCGAGGGCTGTTCAGCAGGGCTTAAACAGCTGATCAGATCTCTGCCAACTTTTACAGGCTTGTTGAAAGACAAAAAGAGCATTCCAGTTCAGCTCAGTTGGGCTAGCTAAACCACAGCATTCCCAACTGAGTCCAGCAGGTTTTGACTCAGCGCTATTGTTCTTAAGCACGTGGTAGACACAACTCTTACTTGCTTCTTTTTTTGTTGTTTTGGTTTATTCTAAAGCATTGCCTCTCATTCCTCTCCCATTCCTGTCAATGTTTCATAGGATTTTGTGTTTTAAAGACACAGCTCTCAGAACCAACAATTTTTCCACAGATATTTCCACTTTCCTCCATAGGCAGCTCTTTGGTCTTTAGAAACAGTGAGATAGTATACCACTTTTGACTAAAAGATATATGATCCTTGACAGCATCTTGGCCTTACTCCAGAAAAGCACACTGTTTTATTTAATGACCGTGTAAGCCTGTCCAGAAATCACAGATAGAGACATAAGCCATTTCCCATTGGTATTTCTCTTACCAGTAAAATGTTTCTAATGTACTTAACTCAAATGTTCACCGTCATACTATAAGTTAACTCAGTCTTAGTTTTCCTACTTACTCTTTCGCAAGGCTTTTGATTTAGTTACATAAAAAGCTAGTTGTACATATGATGCACCTAGCAGCCTACCCATCGACCTGGTTATCTTGTTTAAAACACCATCATGATCCTCAATGCTTTATATGGTATTTACTAGTGCAACACCACCAGTTTAGTTTTCTTCGTCCAAGACACAGAAAACATGTCCCACGTCCTACTGCTGCCATAACATTTTGTACATTTCTTGAACACAGCCCAGATCCCACGATTACAGATTTTAGCCTTGGAAGCCCCGTTTGTGCAGCCATAGGATTGCTGCCTCAAACTTATGTTCACTGGGCACCGATGCGCTCGCAGCCCTGATCCCCTTGCACGACCTCTGGTTGCGTGCTGCCTGTGGGATGGTGAGCTTCCCAGCAAACCTTACAGCCCTGGTCCCATAAGCAACCCGACCAGCATCCTTGCCACACTTCAACTCCTTCCCTGCCCGTGTGCACTCGGGCTTCCCTCTCAAGGAAGGCAGAGCACACGTGGTCATGGTGCAAACCGGCAGGTCCACACGAGCAGATGCGGAGCCAGAAGCCACGGCTGTGCAGTGCACTGCAACGTATCCTGCAAGGTACATACACTGTCCTTGTGCTTGGGACAAAAATGTTCCTTCAGAGAAGGCGTGAAGACAGCACAGGCGGAAATACTCATGCAAGCTTGCATAGCTGCCTTAATTCCGTGACACAGCCTCTCTTAGTTCTTGATCTAAACACTCTTCTTACATCCACATGCCTGTCCTCTCTTTCCTTCTCTGCCAGTGGTCTGAACAACCAATCTGGGCTTTAACCAGAAGTTCATACACAGGAGAAATGGAAGGGCTTCCATCCCTGTCTCCACGCTGTTTAGCTAGGGTGTGAAATGAGGCTTCATTCTCAGGGGAGATATTTGGGTCACAGTCAGTGATGGAGACGACCTACTTCAGTATCCTTGGGAATTACTTTTACTCTCCATTTCTTACTCAAGAGCCAGGCCCAGACAGAGGTATTTCCACAATATTGCAACTGTCCCAGTAAAACCTGCCAGCCCTGATAGATACTGGCACCCCTCCTAATACCCCTGGAACCATTCACCCCTTCTGGCTGGGCTGCTGGCATGGGAATAGACAGAGCATCTCGGCAAGCCGCAGCGGGCCATCCTTGCCCTTTGGTACATGCGCAGGATCAGCCCATTACAGAGGGCCATTTCAGCATATGCCACGCAATTATGTCAATATCAAGACACAGTGGATCTCTCTCCAACATAATTTCATCAAATCAAGAAAAATGTCCTACTTCCTACAGCAGTAAGTTGACTCCCTCCCCCGCCCCCCCCCCAGATACAGCATTGACCTTCTCCACTCCAGCAACCCACTCACCGAATTGCTGAGAGCTACTAATTAAAAAGGTTTTTAACTGACTGCAAAACTGGACTGAGTGAAATGATGAGCATCACTGCTATAGACATGAATTTTAATTTGAATTTCTGAAGTAGGCAATCATAGTTTATATATACACACACACACACACACGCACATCTTTACTTACATGTTTTTGTACGTTACACAGAGCATGGCCCTCCTGTGTGTGTGGGTATGGAGAGAACGACCCAGCTTGTGAATTCAAAATTCAGATGCCAAGTGGAAGCTGAATAATTTTTAATTCCTTAAAAATGCTCCTTCTACAAACTAGGAAGAAGTCCATTTTGCAGGATTCCCCCAAAGAGGACAGACCGCATAAGGAAGATTTCTTCCATTCTGGGCTCTGTTGACAAGATCACAGTTCTGGACCCTGTCAGCTGAGACATCATAGTTGAAAGTAGCTATAGTTTTGAAGCTCAGAGGCAGAGATAATAAGACTTTGAAAAGAGGAGCTAGTGTCAGCTCTCACTGGATGACTCAGGACATTTCAGTTTTCTTCTGAAGAGCTTTTTTTACAGCCCAAAATGAAGCAGATTCAGAAGTTGAAGTCTCATCTGGATGGCAGCAAAAAACGCTTGAAATGCAACTTGAGTGAACCCTAGAGGCTCAATATACGGAAGGTATTTTCTTCAGTAGCAACTGAAAATATCATGCTTATGGTACAGAAAAGATGCAGTCCTTGTTCTTTGAAGACAATTTCAAAAACAATTTTTTATATAAGAAATGAATGAGAATTTTTGTGAAAAGAAACTTCAATTTGCTGGGACCTGGCAGAATTGACTGCAGCACTGCACAGACGTATTCTGTCTTATTTATAAAGAGACAAAATGTCTCTCCAAAAAGTCTTCCTCCATTCATTTCTACACAAGCATGGCTTACATCCCCCTTCTAAGGACAAAGCCTCATTTCCCTAAGATGCCGTTCCGCCTCCTCACAAGTAAAGATCTTCCCCATTTACTTCCACCTTCAACAAATAAACAAACGAATCAAAGGGAGGTATTTTTTTCTACATTTGCTTTATATCTGGTTATGAATTAATTGATTTAAACTGATAGGCCAGAGGCAGATTTTTGGTTTTCTAAGATCTTATCATTCAAATCTTAGTTTATACAAAATGAGCAAGAGAAGTCAACTATGCCTGAGTCATCAGGGTTTTCAGAGGGAAGGGAGAAATGGAGGTAGTTTTCTAAAATCTGGGTTTGATTCGTCTCAGAGGCAAATTACTTTTCTTTCACTCTAGCAAAGCAAGGTGTAGAACCATTCCGTCACCGGTCTCTTTTTAAAAGGATTTCAACAAGAGATATGAACTGTGCCTTCATTTTCAATCTATAGAAGAGCTACAGAAGTGTTTCTTTAAAGGAAAGAGGCGTTAAGAAATGTTATTGAAATGTGGGAAAATAAATAACTTTTATCCCTCATGATCAATATCACTAAAGGCGAGGATACTGTCAGAAGCATAAATCTGAGACAGAGCTGAAACTCCCCCTGTTGGCATCGGGTAGGCAAGCAAGGGCAGTACCTGAAAACCATCTTTCCTACATCTTCACAAATCTTTTGGGATTTATTTCAAATGAACAGGTACAAATCTGCAGTTATTTGCTCCTTAATGACAGCCAGGAGAGAAAGTAGCCAGATCCTCTAAAAACTGGGCCGCTGCTTCTCACTGTGCGTTGTGTTTGGCAAAGTGTGGGATCTGAAAGTGGAATATACCCGCGTCACGGTGCAGGCTGGTGAGGAGAAGCTGTAAAGTAAGCAGGAAAATTAACCACAGGGTGCAGTTCAGTGAAAAATAAAACATTAAAGGAAAAGGAGCCTCGAGCCATCCTG
This sequence comes from Rissa tridactyla, assembly GCF_028500815.1. Lineage (NCBI taxonomy): Eukaryota > Metazoa > Chordata > Aves > Charadriiformes > Laridae > Rissa > Rissa tridactyla. The sequence goes on from NC_071466.1 coordinate 98,210,766, forward strand.
AGGATTTCAGGAGGAGGGAGCAATGCCTGCTCAGTAGAGGTGACAGGCATCAGGCAGTGCTTCTGCTAACAGCCTGTGAATTTATCCTTGGGTTCACAATACAGTGGTGACACGATCAGTCAATTCATCCATCATCAAAAAACCCCCACAAATAAACAAATTGATCTATGGAGCTGGTCCCTATCCAATGGCAGAAAAAAAAAATAGAAAGAGGAAGAATTACAGGTGTTAGTCTGGCTATGGGTAGAAAATTACTCTAAAGTCATTGAATCCACCTAAATAAGCCCACTCACTTTGTGTCAGGAAAGCTACATATCCTGGAGGGATTCTTCACGGACCGAGTTTCAGTCATTCTGCCAACTGCATTTGCTGTCATTTGGAGCAAATTCCTACAGTCCTTTCTTTTTTTTTTGCCTGTCATAATTAGCTTCCCAGACCATCTTTATACACATGAGTTAGGGTTAGCACAGGCAGTACTGTTCGCCTGCAGACTGAACATATGCTGTGGGTCTTCTTGTTCCTTCCTTGTATCTAATGGTTCTTCTAGCTCTCGGAATTCAGAGGAATGCATCTGAGGATGCCAAAGACAAGAACTAACAAGACTGTTAACGCTGCAGAGCCAATACAACTGTGAGAAAACAAATCAGCGCCTATTCTGCCGTGTGGACCACCAACACCTACATCTGCTAACCTGCTGAGTGTTGAAACATTACTTTTGACATTGATGTCAAAACCATACGATGGCCAAGCGTTTCTAGCGTGGTTTGCCACATGCCTTGTGACATGTGAGGCCTGGAAGGAAATATCCCACCCCTCTCTCATAAAAAGCAGGAGATACAGAGGATTGCCTTAAGCCATGCCCAGTTTATTCTTTCCAAGGGAGGGAGCATTTTGCAGTCAGGTCAAACCCTGCTTCAATGCATACTAAATGTGTCCTTTCCTCTACAGCAGTCCTACTGACCCAAGAGCAGACCCTCGAGGAGTGAAGTACTATCCACGGTGACTACAGCTGCTAGAATCTCATTCTGCTGGATTGACCCTGTGTTTCCGCAGTTCCTGCTGTAGCTGTGCTACACTAGCAGGAGGTCTTCTCTGATCTTTCCCTTCTTGTGAAATCATTATCCCAGGAAAATCTGGCTAGTCATTAAATATTAAATTAAATTAAACTCCATGGATGTGGTTGTTCTGACAATTTATTTTACTGACAGGAGAATTTTGTTCCTACTTTTCGGATAGAAATGTGAAGAGACTACAAAAGTGTTTTAGCACTACACTAAGAAGCAAATATCATTTCTGTCTGTTTACCCAGGGGAGGAAGAGTTAATGACCAGCGCACAGTACCCCACAATGTACCCCATCAGGAGCAGGAAGTCAAGTTCAAGCATCCTTTGTACTGTCACAGCACTCACCAGCACAGGGTTTCTCACCTCATTGCAACAACCTTTTGGCCTCCCTTCTTCTCAATTCATGTTTGTGAACCAAGGTGGAGCAGACACACACACTACAAGCACCTGACACAGCCCTACGGAGCTCACCCATCGCTCCCCTGCTATGGCATTTCTGAATGGGAGCAATACCCATATGGACCTTGCCCATGATGGAAATCATATTTCAAACAGTCATTTTATGATAAGCCATTCAGGAGGGTGCTTGGAAGTCCTACTAAGCCCCCAGAGAGTACAGGGGTAACAAAAGCATTGGGGAAAAGCCGGCAGATGGCAGCAGGCAACTAGCATAGGAAGTGGGACCACCTGTAGGTGCCTGGGGCAGGAGGTTCCTGCAGAGCAGGCCCTGGCAGCTGGATGTCCTGAGTAGGACTTCCATCCTGAGTGTCCTGCTGGGGACCACCATGCATAGATGCACTATGCAACACCTGTAGAAGCATTTGTTAGCCACCTAATTTCAATTTGGAGGCATTAGCAGTGGTTGTCCCAAGACACTCATATGCTAGGAGAATGCCATCTGTGGCACCATGCGTCCCCAATGCCACACAGAAAAAGACACAGAGGGTCCACCAAGAAGAGCAAGGCTGTGGACAACCCTTACAGAAGACCCTGTGTCTACATGGAGGCTGCTGGTCAGGAGTTCCCTTCCTGGGCATCAGCTGCAGCTCAGCAGGGTGACCCAGCACTTACTCAGGTGTGAGGTGCTCACACAGCCCCGTGATACTGCTCCTGTGAGAGCAGCAGCGAAGAGTTGAGAGCGGCAGCTTCATCAGTTTTGCTGTGGTCATGAAGGTCTGCTCTGAGCAACAGCACTTCATCCCAGGATAGGAATAACCACAAAAAGTTTGGACATGGTTTCACGCCCATTCATAGGCTGCACACAATGATCAAATTTCCTTTGAGCATCCCTTACATCCCTACACAGGAGTCCTAAGGCTACCACTGGCCTGGCCTTAAGACCACCTGAGCATCCGCTCTCATTTCTCAAATGTGTTTACAACTAAATACCTAGTTTTACTTTAGGATTTCTTCAGATGCTAATACGTTCATCTTTATTCCTTTAGAACAAACTGTTTCTAGTTCCTTAGGTTTTTTTCTTTTCTGAAAGGGCTATCTGTAAATGGATTAACTTTACTTTCAGCCTCAAGTGCTTCTGTGGAAGCATTTCAAAGTGAAGAAACTTTGGAAAAATAATTTTCTGGAGTGCTTCAAGAAAACTGAAAATCACATTATGTGACTTTGAATTATTGCAATGCATTAAAAGACTTAAATGCTTAAAGGTGGAATTTTTCAAGGTTCTTCTACCTGTTCAGAGAGAGAAATATATAACATAATACACCTTAATGCTTTCACTAGTTCTTTAGTCTCAAATCAAGTGCTCTAAATGATTACAATGCTATACTTTATTCATAAAAGGTGAAATTCATTCATTCTGCATAAATCCTGACTCATCAATCAGAGCAACAAGTAGGAAATGGAGGGAAGATAAACCGCACTGTTCAAAATAAGCAGACTAGCAGAGTGATTCAGAGCACTTAAAATTAGGCTCTAGTTCTGAATCATCCTCTAGAGAAGTCTCTCTTTCTCCAATAAGTACAAGGGGAGTTTAGGAGGCAAGTCTTCTTTGGCTGAAGTAAGCCACTGTGAATTAGCCCTTTCACTCAGACCATCAGTTCCTTCACAGATCCATAATATTCTGCTTGTGGATTCTCTAGCTACACAGCTTCACCATGGGGTTAAGGGAAACAGAGGGCATTTTGCCAGTCATCCACGTCTAGAGCAAATTCTCATTTTTCTGAATGTTGCAATCATCCTTGAAAAATGTAGAACACAATCAGCAGGAAAAAAAACTTGCAAACAAAGGAAAAAGAAAGAAGAGCTGAATAAACAATAAAAATCTCAGTGCCAAAGGACATTGGTCTGTGTTGTCTGTGGCAGCATGACACACAAGATCTTTGCCTTGTTCTTACTGCTATAAGTGATGAAGAAAAACCTGCCTCCAAATATTTATTCAGATTTGAAATAGATTAGTTTGACGATATTTACAGTCAGTATGTATCCACTTTATTTCATCATTCAAGCACCCACATTCTAAAGAGCTGTATATTTAACAATAAAATTCACAATTTGCACTGCTTGGTGCGCTACAGAAGCCATTCAATCAGAGAATAGAAATGATCTGACCACAAATTTGCAACTGTAAATATTTATATCTAAGCATTTGTAAATGATGTGCAGTACAAGAATAATTGCCAAATCAATTCAAAAGGCAAAACTGAATAAATTAACAGCTATGAATTATTCATGGATTTTACCTTCTCATATAGCAAGTTCATTATTTCCCTGTGTAACCAGTAAGCAGCTAATATGTCTGAGTGCATTTAAAGTATCGATTAGTCTTCTGGATACACTATTCAGAGCATTTAATCAACAGAAGATTTCAATAAATATTAAACTTGCATTTGGGGAAAATATAAGAAAACTCAGTTTTAGGGATAATGCATGCTTATTCCAGAGTATAAGGAATAAGTATTTGCAATTTATCCAAAATATCAAGAGAATTTTCCATAGCTATGGAGCTCAGATGAGTGTAATAATAAAGTGCTCAAGAATTAATTGTCTGGGAATTTTGCGGACTGGAAGGATTGAATTCCAGAGAAGAGATTTGATTTATCTTGTGAAGATCAGTCCAAAAGACAGACCCTAAGAATATCCCAACAGGCCACACTTTGTGGAGAAGCCAAAATTTTCTCCAAAGGCCAGAGAAATCTCACATTTCTCTTGTAAGGAGGAAAAGCCACAAGACACACTTCTTATACCTTGGTGAGCCTGGGAAACCCTGGGAACGGGTGTGGAGGCAGGAAATGACAGTGGCTCCTGGGGAGGGGGGGGTGCTGTTCCATTGTGAGATGAGGCTCAAGGACAGACCAGGGATGTCAGCCTCACCTGCTCTGCTTGGGCCACTTACCCCCACAGCTGGGCTTAGGTTTCAGCCCCATAGATCCCCACATAGCAAACCCTGGGGTTTGCTGTTACATGCCCAGGCATAATATCTGCACTGGAACTGCCTGTGAACCCAACGCATCTCAAGAGTTACCCACCCCTGGCTTTGACTTTCCTTGGGGACAGCACATTAAGTCCTGTTTCTGACTTCAGGCGACGGTTTGGAACAGAAGTGCTGTAGGTCTACGTAATTTGTGCACTACCGGTAGGAAAAACAAGTGCAATAGTCTCTCCGGGAGACATCTTCCTGGTTACTAAGGTAAAAATACCAGGAACAAGATTTGGAGTGATGGGAGTTTGTCAGCTAAGTCAGTCAGAAATGATTTTAAAGCTTTGCAGAGGCCAAGGCTGTTGATAATGATTTTATATTAGATTGGCATCCCAATTATTTCCACTTGTTTCCTTGCGTGTTGCTTAGCTTTGTATGCATTTGTATGAGAGAGGGGAGGAAAAAAAGTAAAACGCCTTGCCTGTCACGTTTAACTACAGCTGCAGAGAAGGTCCAGTCTCAGAGATTTTACCTTCAGAGGGAGATACCATTCTACAGTTAACCCATGCAGCATCTTCAAAAAGCAGATCGTTTATGAGACCAGATAGTCCAACCTTACAGATTACTTTACAGTGTGAGGAGGTATGTACATCTACTTTGCTTACAAACTTCAAGTACATAGATATTTCCAGATAAGACAGATTTATCTGTGCAAGCAAAGCAGTGAACAGTGGCTGCAACACAGAGGGTGTTCACGGGTAGACAAGATATAGTAGCTACTAGACTTTGAATGTTTCTCTAGCTAGCCCACTTCTCCATGCTTTGCTTAATTTTGATGGTGCGTTCAGATTAGCACAGGGAACAGCTGTCCGTGTGCACAAAGCTACAAGGAGTTTGAAGGCATACGGCAATACTGCAAGCAACAGAAATGAAGTAAAATCATCGAAATTAAAGGCGGAGAGGCACTTCAAGGATGTCATCTAGTCCACCGCTCCTTTGATGAGTCAGGCTTAAATATTCATCAGCTATACCTAAAAGAAGTTTGTGAAACTCCTAAAGGAAGAGGTTAGCATTGAGGGGGGACCCCAGACTGCCCAGCTAAACTCATTTCACTCTTTCAGCATACAGGCTGTTCTGCCTCCGCTGAAATCCACCTTAAATATCCTTTTGCTATAAACCAAGCTGCTATTGCCCTGTCCCTCCTCCAGCAGTTGTGGACAATCACCGATCACTATCTGCTTTATAAAAAGGTCTTCATACTTTAAAACTTCTCCTGCTCCCCCTTTGGTTTCTCTTCTCTAGGCTGAACAACTCTAGTTCCTTCAGCCCTCTTCACAGGTCATGTTAGCTAACCCCGACACCAGTCTTTTTGTTCTCCTCTCCTCTTTTATTTGCTTACAGCAGTATGACTCCAGGTAGGTATACAGGTAGCACCAATTCAGACCAATGATACACCATCACGTCTTAAATGTGACATGGCTGTCAAGCCGTCTGTGCATTCATAACTGTCCTGGAGTTCACCGTTTTCTGTAGATTGTGGTGCTAATGTGGAAGGTCTTAAACAAAGCTTTGAGAAGCTGAAATGAAAACTATTGGCAAATTTGTGCAATACACAGTACACAGGGAAGAAGCTGTTTCTGTTTAAGTGTATGTCACCTAAAGAGTTATGTACAGACAAGGAAAGCCTTGGGAAACTAAGGACAATATCTGTATTCCTTGTGCTTTTGTTAAAAAGAAAAACAGAGTCTATGCACAAGACCATTCTTAGCTGGTCCACGCTGCTGTTAATAAAGTGCAAAATTCAGATGAATTCAACATACAAATCATGTGTTCATCATCAGTCCATGTCAATCCAGTCATTTGGATAGACGCAGCCACAAAAAATTACCTTAGCCTGGGTGGGTTTCCTTGGGCTCCTCCACAGACTGTGAGAGTCCCAGGAAGACTGCCTGGGATGTCCTCTGCAGCAGAGCGTCTCTCTCCACTGAACAATTCACTCTCACAGAGCAAGTTCAAGGAGATGAAGAACTCCATGCTACACATGGGCTTTGTGAGCTCTTACACTGGGCCTGTATCAACTAACTGAAAACAAACTCGGAGATGTCTTTAAGCTGACTGTCACGAGCCAGCCTACCTAGTTGAATGTTTCACTTTACCAAGAGCTAGCTATAATGAATGACTTCGCTTTGTAAAAATAAATGGAACAGCTATGCAAAGAATAAGTGGTTATCAGACCTAAATGAGGCATTTATTGCAGAATTACTGCTAAAGGACTTCTAAGGCTACCAAATTATTTAAAGCTCAACTTCAGCCTGGGGTGACAGTTCCATTTTTTGCAATACCATGTTGCTGACTACTACATACTGTTGTTCTACTCTGACCCCTAAATCTTCCTCTGCCATACTGCTGCTTAGCGGACGTGACCCACCTGGCATTTGTATTCCCCTTCCTAAACGTCACACTTGGTACATTGAACATCCTTTCGTTTATTCACCTATTCATCTCTCTGTCTGACCAATTTCTCTATTCATCTCTCTGTCTGACCAAGTTAATTTTGAACTCTGATCACATCCTCCAGAAGACCTTGCAACACCAGCAACTGAAGTGTCAAATTGTAAAAGCATCTCTTCCATCAGTCAAATTGTTTGTAAAAAAGAGAGAGATTTTTGCATCTCATTGTACGTCAGAAGTAGCATAAGATGTATGAGATGTCTTCTAGCTTGATAGCACTGACTCTCTTCTCTTCTTGGAGAATAATTTCCAGCCATTTATGAAACTGGCTGATAGTGATTATCATTTGGCATTCCCATGGGCGAACTAAAAAACATGGTCATATGGAGTGCAGACCAGTTGTATATTTCATAGGGTCTGGAGACCATTCAGGGCAGGAATGTGGGGAATCTCCCGACTGAACTTGATTTGTGAGTGTGTTTTAGTTTGCAAACCCCCAGTTTAAAAAACGGACCACATTCTGTCATCAGTGACTCAGGGGAGAGCTCACTCACAGTAAGTGTGAGGAACGGCCAGAGCCGAATGTTTTGCACGTTCACTTCAAGAGGAAACAGAGAAAATATTCCGCTTTATACTTGAAACCTTAAAAGCCCCACACAATCACAGAAAAAAGACTTCAGGTGAGCTGTAACTCACTGTTAATGTATATTAATGACAAACCACGCATGTAGCGACAGTACAGACCCCTCACTGGGCTCTTCTGGACAAGAACCATTTTATCCAGGTGTCCTCTCAGGGGGACTAATCACACTGCAGGCTCCTCCCTCCTCATCTTCAGTCTATACAACCGAGGGGGAGGCAAGAGCTCCAGATAAGCATTTAAAAAGTGCAAATGTTTGTTAAAGCTTTTTTAAGCTTCACTTTTGTTCAAGGGCACAGTACAGCAAATCTCTGGAGCACTTCCTCATTTTGTTCAGGCTGAGCTTAGCAATACAGGGTTTCTGGAAACCTGCAGTTCCTGATGAATACCAGGAAGATTTTCAAGTTTCCTATCAGACTTGTATTAATTTAATTTAGTCCAAGCTTTGGGAAAGGTTTCCAGGAGGAAGGAGGAAGAGCTGTAGCTGTCACGCACCGATTTTCCCACTGGCATGTCCAACAGTCTGGGCTACCCCAGGCTCTTGCTGGTCCCACTGGGATAATATTCCATGTCCTCCCTTGCACAGGGTGGCCAACCAAAGTTTTGCAACTCCACAGCTGTCAAAACTGAGAATATTCCTCACTTGCTTTCCATGATACTGCTTCTGCACACCCTGCTGTACCTCCTGCCTTCCTTGCTCCTTCCCTCTGCAACAAGTACATGGGGATCCCTACCTATATAATCTGCCTTCTCCCTATAGTCCCATCTTTTTGCTTTTATTTTTTTTCCTCCCCAAATTTTCCAGACTGCACACCCACAGAAAACACAGAATGATAAACAAACCCTAAATATCTTACCATGAGCAAATTACCGTAAGAGAGAGAACCTACTGAAGCAAGTGTTCCTCTGATTTATCACCCAGCTCCCTCATTCCTATGGCTCACTCCTACTACTAAAGCTATACCGAGCCAGCAATTTCTACAAAGAAAGAGCTTGACCCTTATGTTTCCTAGTAAAGCATGCAGGAAACTTTGGTGCAATATCACCAGATTTTGTTCAAATAGATTATCCTATCCCTATAGACACAACACGAGAACCCAAGCCACAATGAAAGGCTTTGCTGCTGTAGATTGTTGCTTAATAATGGGTGCAGGCATGCTGAAGACTGAGCCAAAGCTGAGACTATTTGCCTAACCATCAATTTTTAGAATTACTGAAAAGCAGTTTCAAAATCACTAAGAATCACAACACTGACTTGAAAAGGAATCAGAACAGGAGTCTTACTATCACCATGGATACAACTGATGTGGACTCAGAATTTCAGCAAAAAACCTGGAACTTCATATTTATACTGTTGGACAGACTACCTCATTTAATATTAATAATATTTAGACTACATCCTACTTATAAAGAAAATTGTAATCAAAATAAAAGGCAAATCTTGCTCTGTTTTTTTGTTGGAATACAAGAATCATGGAAGCATTCATCATTAGTTACTTCATTTTTATGCTTTTGTACTGCCTGTGACATTAACACAATGCAACCCAGCAGTGAGGTAAGCTGATAGTGATGTTTCAAATGCAAGATAGCCATGCGATCTTTTAAACATTTTGAGAGTAACTATTACTTTCCTGTATTCCCATCAGGCTCGAATGTCAACCAAATCACCCCTCTCATTTAACACAAACACTATTCATTGGCTTTATTATGATCGAGATTATGAAAATGTTCAGACACTTTACTCCCAGAGACCTTGGTGAGCTTTAGGTATTTGAATGCCTTTAATAATGTGGACTCCTGAGTTTACCATCAGACATGGATCAAAAACTGCCCATGGATCAAAAACAGTGGAATACCGATAGGTATTTGGTCTTGTTCCAGCCTCAGCACTTCTCACATCTCTATTTATCATTTTTCCTTCACTGACACCTTCAGAGCCTTGTGGAAGATCTCAGCTGCAAAAGCCATTGCAGCTACAAACACCCAGTACTAATTGCAGAGAGCAGTCACACCTGAAGGTGGGGGGGCAAGAATTATTTTCTCTGGTGCCTTCACATAAACTTTCTTTAAAATAGCATAAAAAACCCCAGCTGCATCAGACTGAACTAAATATGCAGCATTCTGGCTTGGACAGTGACCACGTGCCTAGAGAAAGGTAAAGATATCATGGTATTACTTTGACATACTCTCCCGGTTTCCGTCAATTTCTTGTACTAAAAGCAGATTTTGCTTATAGTTCTTGACAAATCTTCTTCTGTGATGCCTCTAACTGCTTTCTGAGCACTGAATTAACACTGTGCCCTGTGACACGGAGTGTCACACTTCATCATGATGGGGAATCTAACTCCTTACAAAAAGAGTGGGTTTACATGATGCTTCTGTTTTGCCCAGATTGACAGCTCTCTCCACTCCAACAGTATTTTTCATAACCAGGTGTAAATAGGAACATTTAGTAATTAGACATCGCAAACATAGATACTTCACAGAGTCATAGAATGGTTTGGATTGGGCGAGACCTTTAAAGATCACCTAGTCCAACCCCCTTTCAGGTGCCTTTCAATTTAGATAGCTGATATTAAGGGCTAAGTCTATCTACACAGATGTGTTCAGACAATTGCAAGCAACTCTAGCCTGGAAGCCATCTTAGCTATATATGCTCAGCGTAGCATCACAGATAAAAAGTCCTCCTTTTCTTTCCTTGCTCCCCATAAATTTTAACCTGGGACCCAAAAATAACCTTCTGGATAACAGAAATTGATAGACTGCCACAAAATGTTTCCATTTCAGTGAGTTAGTACTTCTGGCAAAAAACAACCCCAAATCTATTTAGTGAGGAATTTCAAAGCAGGTCTAATGAATGACTTAACTAGGCTCCCCAGGCCTTGCTCACGGTTCAATATATGCACTGATCCCTGCCTGATGGCATTTGGCTTAGTTTTGTATCCCTGAAAAATAAACAGAAGGCTTGCCAGTGGCTTCAGTGGGAACAGATTGAGGCTATAAAGAAATCAAGACTATTTCCTTCTGGAAAACAGTAGCTTTCTGTTAATAGAGGAATACAGAGGAAGGGAAAGCAGCATGACCTGTGGAAACATTTTGTTATCTCAAAACATCCAGCTTTTTGAAATAGAGGACGTGTAATTAAAATGCAGAGATTGAAAAAGAAAAAAAAAATAATCTCTGAGCGTGCATAGTAGCAGCCCTGGAAGCAGCTGCTGTGGGCCAGGAGAGGGAGGCAGGGAAATGGCAACGGGCACTGAGCCATAGAAGTCCCCTCAGAGGTGGGTGAGAGAGGGCCACGCTGCACTCTCTGCCTGGTGGCCAGCAGGACCAGTGTCTGGCACCGGCTTGGCTCACACGCATTGCCTGACGTGCATTTTCTAGGGAGAGCCTGATGAGGAAATGAGAAAAGAAGGATATTTTCTGAAGTTGTTTGCATCCGTTGTCAATGAAATGAGGAAGCAGGAAACATGCCATCGCTGACTGTCTGATGGATCAAATACAGGACTGATGGTACAGCTTTTTGCGGCTTTTTCTAGCTTCATTTTACCCTAAAAATACATTATGCCATTTCCTAAAATGCTTCTGTTTCACGGATGCTTCTAGTGCACTAGAAAGTGAGAAATTCTCTTCATCCTGACACACAAAAGTGTCAGTTCCTCATTAACCTTTCTACAGGACGTGATCTCCTGTAGTTCTGCAGAAGAGACTTTGCTTGGCTGGGGGGTTCTTGTTTCCTGTTACTTCATAGCTCTACAGGGAAATAACTGGTGGCTTCAAAGAAAAAGAAAAGAAGTAAAAATGGCAAGGGAACAACAGAAGCATCTCTATTAGTTTTCTGTACTAGGTTATCTCTAGATTGCTGTGCAATTGCCTCTTATTTAAAGAAACCTAAGGGGAAATCAAGCAGTTCACACAGTCCAAAATGCAGTATTAGATTATATCTGAATCAGACAGTATTTAAAGCCCATTATAGCTAGAACATGATCACACACATGCATAGGTATCCATATAATTTTTGCAGCAACACAGCTCCTTCACTGCTCCGCATGACGGGGACCACGAAGTCATGAATGCATCCAGAGCCGGAGAACAACAAGATGACCTCACTAATGCATCACAGAGCTCCAGACAGGGCCAGCTGGCCTCACAACAAGGCAGATCTGTGTGGAGGTAACCCTGAGGCTAACTCCTTCCCCTCCCAGGTCCATCACTGTGCTCCCCATCTCAACACTTTAGGAGGTTGTGAGAAGAGTTCAGGCCCGTCAAGTCCTCCAGTTCACTCTATGGACTGCACATCAAACAGCTAGATGCTGTCTTTCACCTGCTCCTCGTCGTATCTTCAGTCCTCTTGCCTCTTCCTGAAGGTGTGCCTTCACCACTGACCGAGATCCCCTATTCAGCTACAAATGAGTCTCAGCTTGCCTTCAGGACCTCTCTCATCCTCCCAGAGATACTCTACCATCAGACTGTCACGGGTCCTACTTTTGAGCCCTAGAAGACAGGAGCATACCCAGGACCTCGTGCAGAGGTGGCCTCCCCATGCCACTACCAACCCACTTGCTCTCCACTCACTCCTCCCAGCAGCTCGCAGTCACTTGGCTTCTTCCCACCAGCATCCAAAACTCAGCAGGTGAAGCAATGGGGGCTAAACAAGCACTCAAGCAGCTTTGTTTTCATACCTCCATAAGCCAGTTCAGGAATTATTTGTTGAAAGGAATCACTCACGATTGACATATGAATAGTGGCTGTACCATATGTTGTTTCCCAACCCAATTAATGGCTGCAAAGAGCTGTATGAAGTGAGGGAGGTGACAAAGAAAGGGCCAGGCAGCTTCTTCCCCTTCTCTGAACTATATGTCTAGACAATTAGCCAGAGCATGTCACGTATTTAACACAAAGGTGCTTTACCTAAAAACTTTCTGGGAAAAATAAAAAGACCAACTACACCACACCATAAGCAATCATACCATTAATGGGACTTTTCACATTTGTTTCAGACATACACCAAATATTTATAAAACGTATTCCAGTGATTAAAAAAAAACAAGAAAACACCCAAACTGCAAGTGCACACACTGTTTCCGAAAACTGCTTTGCCACGCTCTCACGGCCTTTTGAAAACGGTGTGCCCGGAGGATGCGCATGGACACCCACCAAGGAGCTGCACCTCTTTCCGTAGCTCTTACCCAGGTTGCTGGGACATACCACAGCCTGAGCAAGGAGCTGGCAGACAAATCACAACAGAATCCAACCCAAACATTTTAAACTTTCTTCTTTATGGCTGTAGCTCGTTCTTCCTGCCTAGCTCCACTATTCTAATCTTTTATGGCAGGACTTTGTCATATATTACAGATACCTTTTTACAGTCCACAGGCAAAGGTAGCAGTGGATAAACGTTTGATTTCCTCTCTTGTGAATGGGCAGGTGCTGCCTAGGAAGTGATAAATGAAATGATAAAGCTGTAATCAAAGTCTTATTGTATATTATGAGACGAGTCATATATCAAAGCTGGGTTCTATGGTTTCCAATTTGAGTGATTTACATGATTTTATATCTTTCCTGGTCATAAAAGGAACTCTAAAGCCTAAATCTTACCAAGCTGTTCACTTTCTTGACATGGTACTGCATTGTGTGATTTTTGTATAAATAAAAACATAAGACCTTGGTAAAAGACCATAGATGTCATCCTATAAAATCACATAGAGCACGTGGAGACAAATTCCAGAAACAATGAGAAATGAGAATATTTTTCAAAGGGGAACACTTGAGGATTTTTTGACACACATACAAAACTGAAGATTTTTTTGCTACATTTCAAATGCCATTTAAAATATATTAAAAAAAAATAAAAGAAGTAAGCAACCAAAATCCTCTTCCTTTGTGTATACTTTTAACGAAAGCACTCTCATCCTGGCTGTTTTCTTAACTTGTTTTGGAAAAATGGAAATCCTTCCTGCTAACGGGCACAACTGAAAATTAACTGTTTGAGCTCAAATGTTTTCTAAATGTGCCAAGAACAGACCATAAAGTGAAAAAAAAAAACCCAACTAATTAGTTTACTTGTCTCCTAAAACTAAACTAACAAGCAAAAGCCTTGAAAGAACACCGTTCAGAAATACTGATATCAAAGGAAGAGACTGTTGATAATCCTGGACTCTTTTGCAATGATTCCATATTTTATTGCACAATTTATAAAGAGAATTGCAGCAATTGGAGTCCTTACATTATTACAAGAGATTAAAAGATTTTCTTATCAGACAGTTCGGAATTGTGATGATTCACACCTTCATTATTTCTTGAAACACTCTAGCTTCCTCCACAAGTACAGCAAAGGTTTTGCTTGACTACATCCCTTAAACTAAACAGTGCTCATGTCATTTTCCCACGGTGCTCAGAACAAGCTAGGGGGTGAAAGAGTAACCCTTTCAAGCCAGTTAAACAACCGTCATTATTTTAAAATAAATGAAGAGGAGCCCGGTTATTTACGACTATGTGCTCATGTTTTATGCATGCCTTACCTTGGAGACATTTGATAGCCCCCTGGAACACTTTGTTAGCTGTATTCTTCAATAATCGTTTGGTAAGAAGGTCACATTGGCCTATTCACACTGAAAACGTGGAGATTTGAAGACACGGTATCATAACAGAACAAACGGAAAGACACTGGAAAATTATTTTCCCTGACAGGGTTTCCACACAAGCATAAAACCTGGGTCAGGGAGAGTCACTTCAGTTAAAAGTACATGTCAGTACTTCTCGCTGCCAGGTTAAATTAAGGATACGCCCACCCTTGCTGTGCAGGGTGGAAAAACAGAATGAGAATGAGCCACTCGCAAGGAATTTCTTAAAATCAGCAAAGAGGAGCCATCAACCTTACAGAGAGTTTTGCTGGATGTCCCAACCAAACACTAGCACAGATCAGACTGCCCTTATGTTTAGGTCTGCAAAAAAGATGGAAACTGAGACCCAGTTAGAAGGTAAGCACCTGAAACTCAATGAGAAGGTCCAGGGAAGACTTTTCTGGTTTTCACATACTTTTCCAGTTTATGAGAGACCTGAGGGGCTGTGCTTGAGAACCAGCTGCACACAAATGTCTTGTTCTTCACACTTGCTCCACAGCATGCTCAGATGAAATTATGCTTTGGTTCTGTAACAAATAGGCATCTTCTCCACAGATGTGGTTTTTATCAGGAACATCAGTGCTTCCTTGATAAAACCAGGGCAGGGTACCCATTCAAGCTTGTAAAGGATGATGAGGTGCTGTGTTACAAGTCCTGATTTAGGGAGCGTGTGTTTTAATCCCATATTTCCCCCATTATTAGCTTCAAATTATGCCTCCAAAGAAGTTCAAGGGAGGAGCACCTCTTCACTTTTGTAATATCCCCCATTAAGAAATACTGAGAAGAAATGACTTTGGATACCGCCAGTCACATAGAAGATGCCAAGTCTGATGCACAGACTGAGAGACGGCATGCTTTCTTCTGCATATAGTTCTTGCGGTAGAAAAGATAAAAGCTCTCCCTATTCCCTACAACACACACATGCTTCATTCAGGAGGTTGCAGTTCTGTTTTGAACACCAAGTATATACCTACTACACACAAATGGTGACCGCTGATACTTCTTTTATTGTAATCTTCTCATTGAGTTGTGTGGTTTATGAAAGCTTGGAAGTGCTTTCTCCCTGGGATGTCGTAGTGCAAAATAAAAACACATCTCTATTGCCTTTTATCCTGAGGAGCACTAAAAGGGTCCTTCAGTGACTTCCCAATCTCCATTTAAAGGTTCTTTGTAACTGAGAGTTTCGTGGGTCAAATATTTAATAGAATATGAGCCCCATACCTCATTTAGCTTTGTAGATAGCATATTGTGCTTGAGTCTCTCATCCATTCATTCACTTGTGTTACATCATAAAGGTATTTTTTAGAAATAAAACATGAATAGGGAGATTTTTTTTAAAAAAGCTAACCGATTAGCTGGAGATTAGAATTCAATTGAGCAATTTAGTTAAATACAGGTTTGTGTGTGTTGATACGGCTACCCATTGTCACAGCAGGTATGAGATGCTTGGCAGCTTCCCAGCTTTGCTCACCAGTGGGGGTTTGTAGCAACACAAAAAAGCAGTGTCCCACCTTTCCGTAAAATAAAATATTTCTTGAGAAAATGCTTGTTGAATTCTTGCCAATTTTAAAAGAGAGAAATTTGCATGAAACTATTTTTGTTTGTTCCAAATCTTTACATTTCTTTGACAGAAATATCTGGTTTTAGTTGATTACTCATATAGTTGGGGTTTGATCCCTCTTCAAGCTAGCTCTGAGGAAACAATGTTAGAAGAAGAATTAATTTGGGAAGCCAACAGTCAGCTGCTTTCCCTGAAGAATATTGGGCAGATGACAAACACACTACAAAATCTGGCACGGTATTTATGGGCAGGAAATTTTTATGGAGAAATGACACTCTAGAGATCATGCTAAAGTTCTATGATAGTTTTTCCTACTAAAACTGAGGGACCGGAATGACAGACAGACAAAAATGAAGGAACTTCTGTCCTTTGTCCTTATCACAATGGTAATTCTCATATTTCTCAGCATGAGATCTCTCTATTTCTGAGCAGTAGCAACATTAATAAATGTTACTCTGAATGAGAGAGATTTTTGAAATAATCTATCCCAGGTTAGCCTATCATTACCAATAAAATACCTGTGATTTGCACAAAATGTGTAATTTGAAAGCGTTTTTCTGCTGGTGTAACTCTTTTGCTCTTTTAACTCTCAAGAATACAAAAAAAATTGCTCTCAGAAATATTCCCAGCAGCCTTTCTGGACCTGAGCAGCTCTCTAGGTATTAATAAAAAGTCATGCTCTGCTGTGCTGTTACCAATGTACAGCGAACACATTTAGCACATTAAGCCTTGATTACATGGTAAAAATAGAGAGTCAAACAAACTATAACATCTCCTCCTGCATGAGGAAACACCATAAAGTCCTGAAGCACGAAGCAAATCCAGTGCCGCTTGCTAACTACAAAAAGTAGAGGCAAAAGCCCCCAAACAAGCTGTCTGTGTCACCCATGGAGTAACCAGAGCACGGTGCAGAAGGCACTATGGTGCCGGCATGGTGAGCGCTGTAGCACCCACCTAAGCAGACCATGCACAGCAAGGGACGGCGCCACGGCACTTCTTCATGTCTTCCGTGACCTCCCTATATGCACAGCTCTGCTTTGCCCCTGGAAGTCTGACCTTGCACTCCTGAAAGTGGGAGCAGAAAAGACACCGCTATTTCAATAATCCCAGATCAAACTCTAAAGGCATGTGATGAAGGCAACGCACGTGCTCCTACAGAGCTCTGCAGCGCGGTGAAGCTGCATTTCCCAAAGATACGGATCACACGCTGGTGTAGTGTTACAAACGCTGCACCACGAGATCCTTTCTGCCAACATCTAAGCAATGGCAAGGAAGCACAACGATGCAGGTTCAGCTCTGTGTCCTGCCAGAAACCTGACTTCACACACTTGTCTCCCCTATGACCTGACTAACCCAGCAAGTGACAGCCTCGTTATAAATATCCAAGAATCATGAGGTTGTCACTTTCCCACTGTCACAGCTAATTAACTTCTAGGAATAACTATGGGAACTATTTTATTTCGCCATCCCAAACACGGGCCTGGAGTGAATGTGTGTATCTGCACTGCCTGAATTGGCTGAGAAAAACAACCCTCTGCTAAACACCAGGGCAAATCACTGCCTGTGGCTATGTGCCGTGTGTTCAAGGCTCTGTAATTGCCTAGAAGCAGAACCGGGATTTACACCACCATTTTCAATCCCTTGCACGTGGTGGTACTTGTGGACAGAAGAGAGGTAGAAGAGCTCGTTTGTGTAAAACTCTCGAAAAGTACACGCATACCTCAAAAAAACCCATGTATATAAACTGTCATTTCAGTTTAGAAAAATCTAGGCATAACCCCATAATTAGGAACAGCTAAATTGCCTGCTCTTTAGTCAACGGCACAAGAAATTTATTTCATTTAATAAACTGCTCTTAATGATTACTGTTTGTTTGCTTTCTAAATCTCAAAGTAATCATGTACTGCAAGTGCAAAATGCTGGTGAGGGGATTTGTCTCCCAAACATAAATGACAAAAAAAAAAAAAAATCTCTCTTCAGTTTTCCAGTTTGGGGGTAGCTTTTCCCCAGCAGCCCTTTACGACTGACCTGCGAGCCTCCGGCCAGCTCCTGGTCCAAAAGAGGGACCTTGACTTATGGAGTGGAGGGCTGCCAAGAACATGAAACCAACACCTATATCTCGGGGACACCAGAAAGCTGTAAACTGGCTGTTTATAGAGTAGCAATTGTTTTATAATAATTGTCCGCTATACCTGCATCCTGTTCCTGTTCCAGGAGTTTACAATGGATCAATGTACCCAAAGTGTTTATACCCAGATCAACCTGCAGCGACACAGTTTAAAGAGCTTTTCTTCCCCTCAGCTGGACTGCCCAAAGACAGCAGCCCCATAAGGAATTTGTTTTCCCCTCCAAGAGAGATTACGAAAAAGCAACGATCTCTTGCTCATTCCGCCTGTGTGCAAGCACTGGAGCACAGAAAGGACGGTACAGGTACGCACGGTAGGAGGGAGGCCATATCATCCATGATTTCCCTTTTGCAGTAGCTTTCGGAGCTACACGGTGACTTTCCAGACAGCTTTCCAGGAACTGCCAGCTGGAATGCCAATGCAGAGAAGCCATGCTTTGCATAGGGACATATGTGTGCTCACATCCATACACAAAGCTGCTGAACTCACTGCAGGAGGGTTTTTTCCAAACAGCAGGATAAGTAACGTGTGGAAACTACCCTACTGCACAATCCTCATGAAGATCAGCCCCTTCGATTTTACCACGGTAGCAAGGTGATCCCACCCACAGCTGGGACAAATGCCACTGCTTTCACTTCACGATCTGGTGGCAAAAAACTATTTTAGATTCATAGGCAGAAAAAAATGACAGAGCTGAGAGGTTGAAGTTACAGTGAGCCAAGAGTAGGAAGCGCTGCACACTGTATCCTAGAAACAGCTTTCAGTTCCTCGGTCCTTTTTAGTTATTCATTGTAGAAAGAAGGTTGGAAGAACTGGTACAGATAAAGTGGATAGCAGCTGAACTTTTGCCAAGTGATCATTAATCCCCAAAATTTCAATCATATTTTCATTAAAATATAAGAGCAGAGACATGCCCTGAACTATACAAACACATCTGAGTTCGTGCTTCAGGAATGTATTTATGTATAGATGGGTGGGAAAGACAATAGCTGGATGGAAGGAGTGGCCCGAGACATTTCCTCACCTACAGTCATGAAAAACAAGGCCACTCAAATAATGAAATTATATCATGTGCTTTTTATCTGTAGTTTACGCCATGAAAACATGTATGTGAAAGGCTGAACACATTATGATCTCAGGAAATATATCTTTACCCAGATGAGGATGAGGATGGTTCTCTCCCAAGAAAAAAACTTGATTTGTTTCCTCGATATGAAAGAGAATCCAGTCATGTTTTTAATGGTGCTATAAGAAAGAGTACTTTGCCTTAGAGAGTTAAACAAGGCTGAGTGAGAACCCAGTAGATTAAAAAGCAGTCTTGGAATGATATGCAGATGCTGGTTAAGATGTAGACATGACTAAAAAAGTATTCAGCCCCTCATCATAAATCTTCTACCTTCCAAAACATAGATCAAGCTTAAAATGGAGCAAAAGTTCTGCACATCCTTAGTGAAATCTAAAGTGACAAGGAATTCACCTGTTTTCAGATTTCTCTCCCTTTTGAAACCGAGTCAAGATTGCTTTGGTGAGAGGAGTTAGTATGTTTTACAAGTTTACATCACATCCAATGGGGAGACAGTGATTAAAAATGCATCGTTCTCTTCAGGTTTAGCTTTATCCAAGGCTGAACCTTCAAAAAGAGATTCCAGTATGTATGATGGGAGGAAAATCTAATTGGGGAAAGGGAGAAGAATGCAGCTTGCAAATTCAGAATTATTCCATCAAAGATAACTAGATTGTCTTTTTCATAGCAGGAATTAGAAGTGACAGATGGTCTTGTTGCTGAACTAAAGGTGTAGAAGTCCTGAGATTCAATCTGTATTTCTGGCTGTGAAACAGATTTCCTGTGCAAGATAGAGTAAAAAAAAAAAAAAAAAAAAATCAATGTTTCAGTAATGGCCAGCTTTTGCAGACTTAATCTGAAACACCTAAGACCTGATTTTTAGAAAAGTGGATGAAAGCCCTAGTTTACTTTCAGCGGGAGGGACAAATGTAAAGCCTCTCTGAAAAGACAGCTTCTTTCTCTCAGATTGTATAACACAAGCTGAAAAGATAAAAATTGAAAAGTGGTGCCAAATCTTGAAAACTCTGACCAACAGTCTTTCTGAGCTGTAGTTTTCCTATCTGTGAAACAGAGACGTTCTTCCATTTATCCCCTTCCAGTAACCCTGTATGACCAGAGGACAAAACGACCTCAGACAAGAGAAACAGAGGTAACACCAGTAACAATACCTACCGGTAAGACATCTTTTACATTTTCCATTACATAAGCCTGCCTTCAATTAAATCTCACCAACTTTGTTCACAGGCACTGGAATTGCCTATTATGGTGCTGAATTGCATTAAGCTGAATTTGAATTTTATTTCTGTATGCGGATATATTTTTAGTTAGCTTATACATTTCACTCGTTTCTGAAAATGGTAAATCGACTTCACTTTTTCTCTAACCTCAACATTAAAATAAATACCACCATAAAACTAAACCTCTCCAGTAACTCTGTGCTTTTCACCAGAGATTAAAAGTTCAGCAAAGATGTGGGTGAAACCAGGGCTGGTATTTACAACCCATGTGAAAATCCGCTCAGGTCCCGCTGTACAAGGCTCTGAGGTCCCAAGATACTCACACACACACACACTCACAGCTGATGGGGCTTCAGCAGGAGCTCCCTGCTCATGACACCTTCCAACAAGGCTGAGGAGCTGAGGCCAAAACTTCCTCCCAGTGCACTCTGGCCACCTCCATCCCGGTGCTTCAGCAAGATGGAGGAGGAGAAGCACAAAGGAGGAGCTAGAAAGAGGTTTAGCAACAGGAAGGGAGCGAGGGGCTGAAAGGGAGCAGCCCAAACTGCAGAATGGAGAAATGGAAGCATCCAATGAGGACCAAAGGGCTACAGGGAAGGCAGAAATTGGAACAAGAAAAGGTGCAAAATGGGACAACTTAGACAAGAAGAGACTAGGAAGAAAGTAAAAACCTAATCTGAAACCCAATATGTCTCCATCATCATCATCATCAGACTGTGACGCACAATGACAAAACATGGTCTTCTCCATCAAGTTCCCAAATAACCGCATGGCTGATCACTCTGTTACTGTAGTTGGTAATGATCTCTGCTTTACATGTAAATTTTAAAGCTGTTAATGGAACATGAAGGCATAAATTTAGTTTCAGAGATGATGGATTTTGTTTCATCATTTTGCTGCGTTTTAAAACTGAGCATTTTTTAGAAAAAGATATGGTTGTGAAATCAAGTGCTATAAGAATTTAGTCTATGCTAGGATTAAAGGGTGTTGTGCAGATTTAATCTGACATCTTCAAATGTGTATTTTGGCAATGTCTTCATCCTTTATGTATCTGAAAGTTATGTGATCTCACACTACCATTTATATTGACTGAAAATATGTTTTTTCAAGTTCATATGTTTTTTTCTGCTTTTTCTAGAGGGAAGATTTTGCATGAATGTTGTCATATAGCATTCTGAGGAAATATTTTGTGAAAATGAGCTTCTGCTGCTGGACCCCTTCACCTTAAAAAAAAATAAATCTATGCATCTTTGTATTTTTGCTGAATTCAAGAGCAAAAATAAAAACCCAGAACAAAACCCTGGATTTTTCTTTTTACAGCTATACAAAAACGGCTTCTATCAGTGCAATTATTGGGAAACGATACTTTTTCCAAGACAAGTTAAAAAGTACAAGATGAATAAATGAAAAATAAAAGTACAGTCTCCTATCTCTTTATAATACTTTGTTAGATTGTCAAAGAGAGAAGCTGAGTATTTGCTGCCCTCAGGTGGTGTCCTATTTTCTTCTTTCTACGGGCATTCACAATGCTGCCTCGTTCTTTTTATAGCCTAAATTCAGGGTTTTTTTGAAAGAAAATGGAAAGCTTGGAGCAAACAGAATTCAGCTTTCATTCAGAAAACATAGGTTTTTGAAAATACATATATTTCTCTTTAAATGCTAAAGGGATATTTGATAAGCCTGATTTTGGATATGCTTCATCTTCGGTCTACTGTGTTGTAGAAAAGAAGGATGCTGACACATACAACCGCACAAAATGCGGGCTCCAAAAAGCTAAATATTGCTGATTACTCTTTTGTGGCTTTGAGTTTTGGCCTATGCAAAACAAATCAAGAAATACAGTCTGAGAAAAATATTCTTGCTTAAAGGCGCCATTTCTAAATTGTAATGGGGAAAATTTGAGTTTGCCATATCTTTATAGAAGACCATGTTGAATTACTGACAATGGGCTAAAACACCAGGAAAAATGGTATTCCTCTCACGCTTCAAAAGTGGGATATAACTGATTTAGGAGCTAATCCAGTTGCAGCTCAAAGACAGATTCTAACTCGTCTGAAACGAGCAATAGGAATGGCATTTTCAGACTGTATTACACGAGAAAATATAATCTTTCTAAATATACTCCAAACAGAAACCTTCTGTAGCAATCCAAATGCCTTTTTACAATCTTCACCTGTTTTTCCAAACCAGCACCAATTCCTGTGGCCTGCAGACCAAGTAAGAGCTCCCTGCATTGGAGCTCGTTTTATTCACCCTCTGCATCCGGGAGGAAGGATTAAGGAAATGCATTAAGGAACTGCAGAACTACCCTGTTGCATCAGGCTATTAATGTGTGTCATTGGACCATTCCGAGGTGGTGAGTGCCAGGTCCCATGGTGGTACATCATACAGATACAAAGTAAACAGATGGTGCCTCAAGGATAATACGCAGTCAAGAAGATGCGACAATTAGACGAAAAGCAAAACTGGGGAATAGGAGCAGGACAAAACGAGCGAGGAGAGCAAGACCCACACAGTTCCCTATATCTTTATGTAATAAAAACCATCGGCATATTAACATGAAATAACAGCTCTGGATGCATTTGTGTTTTCCTCCTCTTCCCATTTTATCCTAATGTCCCCATCGCTCTCTGACATATGTTGCGATCCTATTGTGAAACCAGTCGTTTTCTGAAATGTCTGAAAATAGCAGGTGGGCATGACATGAAATGACTAAACACCCATCATTTGGGACTGACTCCAAAGGTGATGTAAATTACACATTTTTAAAAAAGGGAAAAGGAAAAAGGACTGTAAACAATGCAGTCTTTTCTAGTTATTTCTAAGATCACACGTGCCCTGAACTAGGATAACTGCATCCTTCCGGACCTTTGCCTGGACAACCCCTGCTCCTGTCTCCCGTTGCTGCTGGGAAGCTGGCTGGTGCCAAAGACAATGCCAGTGAGGTGTCTCTGCTGCTCTGTGGAGCCAGCATGAGATGCAGAGCCTGACATAACCAGCATAATACGCAGAGCAAAACATTTTGTTAGTGTGCAAACTGTGCTGCCGGTGCCGCAAGCCGAGAAGCTCAGCCTCAGCTGCCCTCTCACCTGACTTACCCCCTTCAAAGCCCAGATTTAACCCTGACGTTTGGCTTGTCTGCTTTTTATAGAGCTCCCTTTCCTTTCAGCTTGTGAAACCACACCATCTTTTGTACTTACTCTTGAAGCCGCGCAAGAACACATGTCCAGTCGTAGAACACACTTGTCTTCAAAGTTGGCAAAGTCAGAGTCGCAGCAATCGCGCTCTGGGTTTTTTTGGTAATGTTAGCAACTGCTTCTTTTACATTTCTTCAGGCCACCACAACTCTGTTCCAGAAAACCCCCAGGTGAGTGTTCCCCCTCCCTGTGAGCATGTGAGCACAGCGAGTAACAGCAACACACACTCATCTCTGCAGACACCCTCCTCAGCTGAGGGCTGCTGAGGACACAAGGCAAACCTATTCCTAGTCCATTTCCCATAGAATATTTCCTTCGATTCTGGTCAGCTGTGTCTTACCACATAGTCTACCTATGGCATCCACGCTGGGCAGGACAACAGCAGGGTTTTAAGAGCTCTTCCAAAGGGTCAATAATGAAACCTAGAGTTTGGTCTATGCCAGGCAGAAAAGCTACAGAGACCTCGTATCTCCCTGTGCCCTTTCTGGATCCAGCAGCACTTGCAGAGGAGGCATCTCAGAGCTCAGGCCAGCCACCCCGGGGACTTCTCAGTGCAGTGAGTTGTCAGAGCACACCCAGGACAGACACCCGAACCATTTTCCTCAGGGTTGACCACGCTGGAGATCTGTGATGCAGTCGTCTTGTAGGGCCTTGACCTGTCACCACTTGTTGTCAGAAAAGAACTTTCATTATCACGCTCAACAAGCACAGGCAGATGATCAAACAGAAATGGATATGATAAAGGAGCACAATGACTAGAAATACGTTTGAGGTTCCTAGATGGGAAAGTAGCAAAGCAGAGCCCATCTCAGGCCTTAGCCAGTCTTAAAAAAAACCAAAAAACAACAAAAAAACCCCAAACAAACAACAAAACAAAACAAAAACCAGAGAACTTTCTTTGCAACACTTGTGTCTGCTCAGTGAAGAAGTTGTTGGGAGTGTCATTTCCCAAAGATTTCACTTGTTTGAGAAGCAATGTAGCACAACATGGCTGCAACAGAAAAGCCCATCTTATTATGCAATGGGCAAACTTTGGGGCATTTCATGAAGCAGCCAAGTAGGAGAGCCAAAGGGTTTAATGGAATGCCTATAATTCCAGTCATTTTGTGAAGACGCCCAAACATTTATTCTAAATAAAATATAAACATCTAATCAGACTTACAAGAAGTCTATCTTTTAACTCCAATACTTTATGTTCCTGTGACAGATTTTAAGATTATATAACTTGTCAAGTAACGTAGTCCTTATCCTCGCCACACCACGCCTGGTTTTCTGTACTAGCAGATGTCATGCAAGTATCAGAAGATATGCATGGGAAAAAGAACCCAACCTAAAACTCCATCAGTGGAAAGATCAGCATAGTTAAGTCTCCTGAGTTGGAAAAAAGGCACTCTATCTGCAGGGATGCTTTCTTGCAAAGAAACCCTCAGGATTAGTAATGTGTAAGGACAGTGATCATGAAAATGTCTGCATCTCTCTACTATCTGATCCAAAAAAATCTTCGTTCAAAAAGAGAAGTAATCACAAAGGGTTTTGTTTTGTTTTATTTACTTGACCAGTAAGCAAAATGTAGTATGTTTAATTGTAGATGAAGGGTGGCATAGTTAGGGATTTCCTACTAGTGTTATCAATGTTAAGCACCTGCCAGTCCAGGACAAGAAACTGAATACATAGGGAAATCATGATCCTCTACCAAGGAACCTTTTTCTTCCTAAATGCTTCAGTTCATAGTTCAGGCACTGGCAATGCTGTTAGCCTCACCTCCATCCCTGGAAAGATGATGGAACAGCTTGTTCTGGGCGTCATCTCAAGGCATATGGAGGAAAAGAAAGCTATCAGAAGTACTCAACATGGATTCACCAAGGGGAAATCATGTCTGACTAATCTGATAGCCTTCTATGATGGCATGACTGGATGGATAGATGAGGGGAGGGCAGTGGATGTTGTCTACCTTGACTTAAGCAAGGCGTTCAACACGGTCTCCCACAACATCCTCATAGGGAAGCTTAGGAAGAGTGGGCTTGATGAATGGACAGTAAGGTGGGTAGATAACTGGTTGAAGGACAGAGCTCAGAGGGTCGTGATTAGGGGCACAGAGTCTAGTTGGAGGTCAGTGACGAGTGGTGTTTGCCAGGGGTCAGTACTGGGTCCAGTCCTCTTCAATATATTCATCAATGACCTGGATGAGGGGATAGAGTGCATCCTCAGCAAGTTCGCCGATGACACAAAGCCGGGGGGGATGGCTGACACACCGGAAGGCTGTGCCACCATACAGAGAGACCTGGACAGGTTAGAGATTTGGGCAAAGAGGAACCTTATGAAATTCAACAAGGGCAAGCGTAGGGTGCTGCACCTGGGGAGGAATAACCCCATGCACCAGTACAGGTTGGGAGCTGACCTGCTGGAGAGCAGCTCGGTGGAAAGAGACCTGGGAGTCCTGGTGGACAACAGGATGACCTTGAGCCAGCAATGTGCCCTCGTGGCCAAGAAGGCCAATGGCATCCTGGGGTGCATCAAGAAGAGTGTGGCCAGCAGGTGGAGGGAGGTCATCCTCCCCCTCTACTCTGCCCTGGTGAGGCCGCACCTGGAGTACTGTGTCCAGTTCTGGGCTCCCCGGCTCAAGAAGGACAGGGAACTGCTGGAGAGGGTACAGCAAAGGGCTACCAAGATGATTAGGGGACTGGAACACCTCTCTTATGAAGAAAGGCTGAGGGATTTGGGTCTCTTCAGTCTGGAAAAAAGATGGCGGAGGGGGGACCTTATCAACACTTATAAATACTGAAAGGGTGGGTGTCAGGAGGATGGGGCCAGGCTCTTTTCAGTGGTGCCCAGCGACAGGACAAGAGGTAATGGGCACAAACTTGAGCATAGGAAGTTCCATCTCAACATGAGGAGGAACTTCTTTACCCTGAGGGTGGCAGAGCACTGGCACAGGCTGCCCAGAGAGGTGGTGGAGTCTCCGTCTCTGGAGACATTCCAAACCCGCCTGGACGCGTTCCTGTGCAACCTGCTTTAGGTGACCCTGCTCTGGCAGGGGGCTTGGACTAGATGATCTCTGGAGCTCCCTTCCAACCCCTGCCATCCTGCGATTCTGTTACACTGGAAATCTTCACACTGTGGCCAGCATTGCATGGCATTCCCTGCTTTGTATTCCCACTCCTGCTTTTGCCATCACCCCCACCATTAGTTCATTCCTGTGCAGTTTCAGCCCTTCTTCTGCTTTAGAGAGGAAGGAGCTACAGCAAACAGTAGTCTCAGGACCCTTTAATTTTTCCTGCTATATTGTAAAACTGTAAAACCCTAAATGGAACAGTTTGATGGAAGTAGCCGAGAAACCAGCACGTGTGCGTGCTGAAGTGGAGAGCTGCAGATACCTGCAGCATCTTGGCAAATAATTTTCCTGTCAAGGAGTGAATGTAGTTTCAGAGGCTATGGCTTTTTTATTATTCTCTAATAAATGTATGAGAAGCACAGTGCCAACGGTCAGCCGGGCAGAACACACACCAAGACAGAATTTATGACTAAACAGGCAAACAAAGCAGCACTTACATTTCTGAGTCTACAAATCTGCTCAAGCACTGAAGCAAGAGTAACAACAATGAAGCCCATAAAGAAATCTATCAATAGGGAGCAGGGCAAAGAAAGGTGGAGCTCTGCTGTCTTGTTGGGAAGAAAGGACATAAAAGACACACGCTCTTGCCAGGAGTTACCACAAAGCCAACTGTGAACTGCCGTGACCCCTGTGACAGAATAGGGCTGCAGAGAAGCCTTGAACTAGAAGTTAAGCAGCAAAATATGAGCTGTATGCTCATGTTATTGACCCAAGGACTCACACACCAACATATAACTTGGAGATGTTAGAAGTTCCTTAATTAAGGAAAGGCACATTTGTAGTTCACTTACTCCAGCCAACAGGAGAGGTTCCGGTTTGCAAAGCAGGCAGCTGAGGTCCAACCCAAGTGAAAGGCACGCAGACAGCAAGAGGAGCTGAACTGTTGGAGGAAAAAATCGTGCTGTGCACAGACACTTGCACAGAACTAGGTAAAGGAGCTGTGACTGGCTGAGGGTAGAGGCACAGAGGTCACAGTACGGAGCATAAAGTGACACAAAGCAATACAAAAAGCAAGGTGAAAAATAGACTGCCTACAAGCAACAGGGGCAAGGAGCTTAAATGAGCTTTTCTGGTCAGAAGAAGCAGAGACAGGCATAAAGGCAAGGGAGAGTCATCCTGAACTAACTATAACTTATTGGAAGGCTTTCCTAACTCAGCGCTTCTGGGCTGTGGCCCCTTCTTTGGGGTGTCTGGGGCTACCTAGCCCTGGGATTGCAATGCCAGGATTTTGTCCCTCAGCAGCACTAGTCCCAGGTGTAAGCAATGGCCAGGATCCAGCACCAGCCGAGCCCCAGGCACAAGCATCCCCCTGCAGCAAAGGAGCCCCAACCCCAGGACACTGCATAAAAATGGGAAACCTGGGTCCATCTGTCAGATCAGCAAGTGCACGATGGAAAAAGTGCCAGGTAAGTCTGCAGCAAGACACAGGTTACAGCAGGCAGCCACAGCAACGGGGTTAGACGTGAGGCTAAATGGGAAGTGGAAACCACCAAGCTTGAGCACGTCGACAGGCATTGGAAAACGCCAAGACTGGGGAAAAGCACCTCAGCTGCTCTGGTTTACGGTTCGGAACCATCAAAAGAAGCAAGATGCATCAACAACATGAAAGCCTTGCAGGGCGTGTATCCTCAATCGAAACAACAGTTAGTTCTCCCCCGACAGAAAGAAGAGGACAGGCAATCAAAAGTCTCCATGCTGGAAAGAGCAGGAAGACTGAAAAGCCCATAACTGGGGCAGAGCGAAAGTCCATGTTCCTCAAGGCAACTCTGCGCCCAAATACCAGGCAAACAGCCACAAAGAGAAGCACAGAGCACCACAGAAGGCAGAAAGGTGATTTGAGGTGTCCAGTTCTCCTTTATTCCTTGTCTTCATTTAAAAATTTAATCTTACTGTTTAATAGTTTAATTATGGAAAACAACGGCGTTTCTGGATAAGACACTGAATGAGGACTATAATTTCTGGATAAGACACTATGAATGAGGACTATAATTTCTTATCTCTTCTACTGTCTTGAGACATGACTTTGGCAAATGCTTTTCTTCTCTGCACCACTGTTTCACCTCCTAAATTTAGCTATTCTTGCATACTCAGATAAGAGAAATTTCCAGTGAAGTTTTCCCCTACGGTGAGTTTTTACAGTGCCTAGCACAATGGGGCTTTGACCCTAACTTCGACCTCTAAGTGCTACTAAATTAAAAAATGGTCACTTAGATATTTTACAATGCCTGAATGCATCCACTACTGCAGATGGAGCCTCATACTAATGTAGAAAAAGTAGATCATTTTACCAGAGAAAGATTATTTGTAAAACAGGCAGAACTAGTCAGCTGATGTGACATAACACCACAATACGGGGTCTATCATGATTACATACGTACATTACAATGGTTATTACAGATTTAGGAAAGAAACTAGAAGCAGATGCCTTATTCTGCTTCAACCATCATGAGGCTAACGAGCCCAGACAATGCAAAACGTGTTTGATTAAGGGTTCTTTTGTTATGAGTACTCAATTGTTTCCAGAATTGTTAACTTGCTCATGGCAATAACGTAACCTATGTATAGTAGGTGGTACATGAAGACTTCCACCTACATAAAGCAATTCCCAAAGTCTGTTTTGACTGCAGAATGAAAACTGTTGATTTTAGCTGGTGATGGCTGAGCTGTAAGGAGGATGAGGAAAGACACATTCCTGCTGGGCCAAGGGAACCTCTGGAGATGCCAGGAAGCCCTTTTTGGACTTGGTACAAAGCCATCAGTATATGGCTGACAGCGTGTCTCTGCCACACAGTGCGGGAGCGCGCATGGGGCCTCAGCCTGGCAGACTGTGCACAACCCATGGGCCAGCCACCAGCACATCCATTTCCTCGTGGCACTGGCCCTAGTCTCATCAGCCCTGCCGAGAGCCCCGGGGCAGTGCCTGGCTGATCCTGCATCCAGGGAGCAATTCCCTCTCTGTGCTGCTGGACTAGTGGCATGGTGTACGGACACGTATTCGGTCCCTGAACTTGCACTACTGCGTGAGCTTTGCCAGTGGCTGCTGTTGCTTCAGGCTGTGGTGGCTTTCCCACGACTTTCTGCATAAGCAAGACCACAGAGTGTCTTTTGAAACAGGGACCTAATCACTATAAAGCAAATTGCTTTTAAATCCTAAGTTTACATTTGCAAATCTTGGCCCAAATCTTAAAAAAATAAAATATTCCTGACAGTGCTAATAATTATTTTTCCACATAATTGTAGGAGAGAAGGTGCCAAGTATGAAAGACAAGGGAATGCAGCCGGGCTGAAGGCAGCAGGATCTGCACGTTCCACCAGGAGGCAGATTGGGTAGTACTGCTTCTGCAGCTCCACTCACCCGCCTTGGTGGAGACCTCCTACATAAAGGTGTAGAGTAGCGCTTCAAAATACCACCATGCGAGACAGGAAGATGGGTGAGGAAACAAATATGCAAAAAAGGCAACTGGAAACCAGATGAAAAAGCAGTATAAAAACACAGCATGTCTGTGGTCTCCACCATTTCTATTCCTCTTACCTATCTGTGACACTAGGTAAATGGATTTATAGTTGGATCTGTTCATTATTAAAGAAAATTGACCAAATTCCTGGTCTGCAAAGGAGTTACAGTCTCTACAAATTAGACCACTGTAAGGTATCTCACTTTTTGCCCACTTTGGAGTTCATTTGTCTGTGATAAATGGCCATTGATGCAAGGTAACAAACCCTCTATTTCACGCCTTGCCTAGATCACAGGGTAGATGAAGGAAGAGGGGCAGGTGATAGGGATTACGGACTGCAGCAGGTCAGTGAGATCCCTTGATACAGCAGAAAGGATATTTCCAGCTACGGGCCAGTAACCAGAAATAAAAAGGGGATTTCTGACATTGTAGATACCATTTCAAATCACTGTTGCATTTAGTTTAAAAATAAGAAATAAAAAAAATCAACCACACAAAAATCAAGAAACCTCAAGGTCTGCCAAGGATTGATTCGCTGTGTGACTACGACCAAGTTCCTTCCCTTCCAGGTGCTTCTGTTTGCTTTGTCTTGCCCATTTCATTCTTTGGGGCAGGGAATATTTCCTTGCCCGTGTTTTCACAGAAACTAGAGCAAGGGCACTCCAGTCTTGAGTGATATCCCTTGCTGATATTTTAATAACGATAGCTGAGAACTCATTTAGAGCAGATGGCCTCAAAGTCTTAGACATCAAATAAGCGAGAAAGTTAAACGCTGGTTCTGGTTAAGAGCACTTTGACTAAATGCAGGACTCTGAATCCACAGGCAGCTCGACAGAACTGATTTAACCACTGGTAGCCCCTCAGGTGAGAAATGTAAGCCACTTCCATAAAGTGGTGGCAGCATTTCCTTCCCCACATAGCAGCCAACTCTGCTCCCTACAGTGATTCCTTACTAGTCCGCACAAAGCACAGCTGACCTACGGATGCTGCTGAGTCTGGGGGCCAGGGATGGAGGAAAAGTGGCACCGAAGCAGTTGCACGGAGAGAAAGCTAAAAAGAGGAAAACAGAAACTAACATTTCAAGCAAGTTTAAAAAAACATTAAAACAGGGACATGGTAGGAAACGCAACATTCAAAGGGACCTGTCAGAAAATAAGCAGAGAAAGTTCTTCTTCCTATTAGGTGGAAGAATAGTAACTACTTCATAATAGCTACTTAAATAATAATTCCATATATCCTACATTTAATTATTTTGTGCAGTTGCCAAGCCCATCTATTTTATTACCAATGGAGAAGTGGTGGGATTTGCAACACTTAGTAGTTATGAGTGTAACGTATTCTACCTTTAGAGTACAGTCATAGGGTTTTCTTTATTTGTGCCTTTAAAGTGTGTAATATATACTCATTAAAAATGCTGGTTGACCAACGACTACATAATGCAATAAATGGGGGGGTGCGGAGGGGTGGACGTGTGGAAGGGAGACACATTACAGAGCAATTGCCTATTTAGAATCAGCTTTCCCAGCCCAGGTTTATCTCCCCATTTTCAATAGATTTCCTTCAATTGATCCCACTAGTTGTTCATCCCTAGTCTCAGAACAAATTCTGTAGCCGTTTCACCCAATTCCTTCACATGTTTGTTCGTTTCAATACTATTTTTCCATGTCTGACACTTTGTAAAATTATTTTCATTTTTTCAACTGATATGAATTGTACCATTCATTCTGCTGACCTTTACAAAAGTAAGAAGAACTTTCATTTTTACAAGTCTCCAATTAACGTTCAAAATGTCTGTGCCGCAGTTCCTATAGCCATGTAAACGTGGCTCAGAAGATTAAACGGTCTAGTTAATTTGCTGATTCCAGCAGAATCATTCAGACCTACTTAAGGTATCCATATTTAAACCAAATAATTCATACAGTGACAGTGAAAACCAGAGGAATTCCTAATTATTATCTAAGTGCTGCAAAGTGTTAGTGGTAATGTAAAAAGATTATAGATGGTTTCTAAAGGAATTTTAGCTTGTCAGGTCAGCCTTTTTTTTGTGTTAAAGCATTATAACAAACCACAGTCAATAACTGCACTTTATTAGCTATTTCTGGTTTTCACCCGCTGTAGGTTTCAGTTCTCAGCATCCTTCCTTGCCCCACAGATTGAGACCAACTAGGTTGGATACCTCTGTCAGAACAGGAATTTACTTTTAGCTGCAGTTTTAAAATAGCTGCTGTATTCTTTTGTTTGTTTTATTTGCTTTATTCTGAACTCCTTTCCACTTTCTCCAGTAGTTTTGAAATGACCAGTTTTCGTACAAGGGTGTATATACATTTCCATCATGTCTAATGGGATCACACCTGGAAACAGACAAATTGTTTCTATACATGTGTATGGAGACTTGCAATATCTCTGAGAACATAAAATCCTCTCCAATTTCTATAGCACTTCTCACAGGCATCGAAATAGGAACACACTTCACTGCAATATTGAAAGTGATTAATAAACAGAGATTTGACTTCACCCTCTCCTGAACTGGTAAGGAGTAATGACAGATAACTGTCCTTTCTTGATATCACACCAGTTGGTCTTTGCAGGATCAGATAACCCTTTAGAGAATTATTTTTCTTTCCTGAAATGCTTTAAGTAAAGCTTCTAGGAGAAAGAGACAGACCGTAGTCTTAAGTGACTTGATATCACTCAAGTCTTACATCCATATCTCAAGCAGACAAACGTGCTCGCTGGAAATTTGGCCGAAGTGGCTCACAAGAGCCATGTCAATAGTCAAGCAGAAATCCCTGGACCCAGAGCAAAGGGTGCAGCTGAAGCTGTGTGGCGTGGCATGGCATTATACAGAGTCTCAGAGCAGACGCTCTAATGGTCCAGATGTTCTTGAGAAGATTGTGTTTATGTCCTCATGGTCTTTTGAAGACAGGCACCAACTTTCTTGTCCTGGCCCTAGTTCAGCTCCCACACAGAGGTGGCACATTTACAGGCTGGTGTTGTGCTTAAGCCAATAGTAATAAGCCCGGGCAGTCGGCAGCAGTCAGACACCCAGGCAGGCCTACACCCATGAAATCAAGACTATAGGCAGAAAAATCTCACTAACATGAAAACCCACAAGAAGGATTACAAAGACAGCTGGGGTAAGACAGCTGTCACAGTATTTACTTTACATATGAAAGAAAAAACTTTTTTGACATTTTAAAATCATAACTGCTTAATTCGATAATAGTAACTTATAATAAACATGCTGATAGAAGTTTGAGAACAGGGTATTCACAGAAAGAATCAGGTTGCATCCAATATTACAATTTCAACAGAAATAAAGTGTTATTTAATAAATCTAAAGCAAATCAAGTCAATTTACCGCTGAAGACACATATGGTGAGTTTCAGCAGAAAACACATTCATAACTTCTTGGGGGAAAAAAACAATTTTAATAGATGTATAAAGAGAACTCTAGCTTCTCCAGCACAGCCAGTTCTAGCTTAGTTTTTGCTAAACACATACTTGTATTTACAAAATAATACCACTGTCAAATACAGATACGTTAAAGAGAAGGGGGGAGGGGGCAAATCTTTGAAATAAAGTATTCCAACTGAAATTGCTTTTGGCAGGAGATAGGCAGGAAGCTTAAAAGTATAGTATATACCACACAAGTTGCATTTAATAAATTCCTTAAGTCTGGTATGCAGGTTTCAGTCAGCTGAGACGGACTCAGTTTGCTTCCTCCCGCTTAGCCTTGATGAAAAAACATCAAGACAAACCATTTCCCTGCAGGAAAATTATCATATTGGTATATCTCTACAAAGACTGATTACTCTCTACTGGAAGAGAGTGCTACCACAGAATCAGCCTCTTCTGTTTGGGCTCATCAGAAAAGCATGCAGAAATCATAATACGCGCAACCCAAATAATCCATGTAAAATTACCATAATGGAGGAGTTTCTCATATGAGAGTCTAATTTGCTTGAGACTTTAGAAGTTTCCTTTTTTCTGCTCTAAAATAACGTCTCAGGCAGGAAATATGAGGTTCTATAAAAAAATTAACACTTTTGAACACATATCTGTTACACGCATTTTGAAATCCATTAGAGAGAAATAAAGACAAAAAGAAGTGCTCATTCCAAGTGAAGAGCAAGTATCTCTCTTTCATTCATCATTTTTAACTCGTGTTTGGGGAAACGTCCTTCTGAGACACACCAACCCCTTCCCTCCTTCCCCTGCTTTTCTACTCTCTAGAAGAAACTTCCACTCTGTTTTGACATGACTAATGTTACTCCCAAGTATCTTGAAGATCAAATGGTCTTATGACCCTTGATATGTATTTTCTTCTTTCATCCCACTCTGAACAAACAAATCCTTTGTCTGGTCTATAATATTCATTTTGGCTGATGTTCTTATTTCAAATCTCCCCCTTAAGCACAGACACGCTTTTTCTGTGTTTCAGGTCTTAAAATCTTTCACTTAACAAAGAGAAAGAGAAAGGCAAGAATAAAAGCTGGTTTGTTCCACTGTGGAAATCCCTCATACTCTGTTCTAAGAGGGTCTCCTGCCTCAGATATTTACCAATTCCAGATGTTTCCGTAAGAGGATTAATACCCCCCTACCCCTCCATGAACTTAATTGTTTTATAGCATCCTGCAGGATATGGAGAGAGGAAAAAGAGGGTATTTTCTTCTTGACTCTTAGCTGCAAAACAATTTGTACCTTGAATTTTAGAACAGACAGCTTCTCCAATGCTCCTGCAGTGTAAACACACAAGCTATTCTCTGCCTTCAGACTGTCTCATTTCATTAAAGGCATCAAATGGGTTTTATTCAATGATATAACAGCAGTGAGTTCCTAAAATGCCCACTGGTGTTGGTTTCTCTCCTAAATTTACTTGCATATCAACATGCATTTGGGAGGTTTTTAAACTTCAAACATCTGCAATTTACTTTGTAAAACAATAGGAGCACAGCAAGACAAACAAAGTAGTATATGAGTGCCATAAATCCGACTGGTAGAGCTAGCTGGCAACGCATAATGCAGTTTTTCAGCAGGTAGACTCTAGAAACTCTAGAAATCTTACCTCATTTATTTCAAGAATGCACTGTGGACTTATTGAATGTAACATGTATCCGGAGCCAGAATACTTCAGGGATAATTTAATTAGCTGTGCTGTTCAAAGACACAGCTCAGTTCAATAGAACCTTATAAAAAAAACCAATGGTGAAATTTAAAACTCTAAAGGAAGGTAGTAGTACGCTTTGGTACTGGTATTTTTTTCTTGTACCATATACATAGCATCACATGCTGTGATGCTATACAAGTGTTTAGCACCACATAATGAACTGAGGTACCTGAGCTACCTTCAATATTTTTAAAAACCTAACATTATTCCTCTACCTGCAATCTGTAAAACTTCTTAGCTACATACATACTTTTCTGTGCTTCTTCAGCATACAGCTACCCTGTATCCCCTCGTGCAGGATTCACACCATGCTCTGCCACCACCTGAACTCTGCAGGAATTCCCCCACCCCCCCAAGTTCAAGCCACCTATTTGCAAAACACGTTGCAAGATCAGCCAAATTTTGAAGACCAAAAGGTGAGGTTGTGACACACAATAAGAGCAGAATTTACCTTCCTTGGTACAAGCTTTTCCTTTTAAAACTGACCTACTTTCTTCTTCCCAAATAAATAACCTGCAAGAGGCATATATCGGGCTGCTTTTACTGAATATGTGCTTCTGGGAAAGCAGCTGCCCCAGCAAGCTACTTTTCAGATAGTTTCAATTTTCTCTCTCTCCCTCATCTGGCCTCCATTATTTCCAGGAATTTGTTTAAATGAATGCTGATCGGTAAGAGCTATTTACCCTAATTTCTCATGACTTAAGTGCAGAAGCATAATCAGTTAGAAACACTAAAGCACAGGGTACTTGAGTTATTTTATGTTCTCTTCAAAAAAGGTCAACAGAAATAAAGCAACCAACAGGCAGGATTGAAAAGTAATTAGTGATTTTGTGTTCCCAAAAAGAAAAAGCTTAAAGAAGTCTGTCATCATCATCTTTTCTCTGTAAATCAGGTTTTTAGAAAAATCCATCCAATTAGAAGCTTGCATCCAGGTGGAAACCCTCCTCTCTTCCAGATGTATGAATAAATACGCATAGCTGGATCTAAATCACTTTACCTTATACCAGTAGAAGGAGCCATTACAAACAATTAAATAATTAACTAATTAATGTAACAGTTCACCATTAATAGTATTTTTAGCCTTACATTTAGAAGTAGCAGAGTAGCAAATTATCTTTCTGTTGCCAGCAGAGCACCAGGAAGCTCTTCAGACACAGTGTGAAATGTGAAACTCCACTATCTTACCAGAGGAGTGCTTTTTCTCCCCCCCAACATTCCTACACCAGTCAGTACTGCAGAAGAGATAAACGTATAAGATACAGAATTACTGTATTGATTAACTACAAGCAATCAGGCTCCAACTTCCGCAGTATGTCACCCTTCTGCAACTGGATACCGGGGTCCCAGTTCTAATCTCACCGGTCAGGAGAAGGAGAAACATCGTTAAAACCAGAGGAATTGCCTCAGCGCAAAACAGACAGAAGAGCATCCCTCCCATGGCACCTACAACTGCTTCCCCAGGCTGGGAGATGGAGACGAGCTTCCCCTAGACTGGAGCATGGACTGCAAAGCAAGACAATTTGGAGGGGAACGTGGGCGATTTTTATTTGCTATTTTATTCTGAGCCCTTATGTTTCATATGTTGGAGAAAACCTGAGTGTTTATCTTTTCCTTGTATAAATGGAAGCTAAAGTACTTAACCACATGACACCAAGTCCCTGACATCATATATATCATGTGAAGCCATGAGAGCTGTCAACACTGTGCCATATTTGTACAAAATTAAAAAATAGCCTTTTACAGAGACATCTCACATTTTCACTGCCACATGGCTCTTCTCCTTCTCCTTTTCTTTTATACATACTAACACGCATAATTTACTTTCCTATGGGAATAAATCTGAGCCTTTAGTTAAGCCCTCTGGTTGCCCCTATGAATAAGGGCTTCATTCGAAGCAGTACAACCTTCTTTTTCTCCTTTTCTTGTTCAAGAGCTTGCTGTAACACCTTCTAAATGACAGCAAATAAGTTCCAAAACACCTGCTTTTAACCTTACACAAATTGAACAGAAACATCCCCACCCCTACACATGGTTGCTTTTTCCTCATGTAAGGCAAACTCATTCAGCCTGTGGGCTATCAAACAAGGTAGAGTTCCTTGGTCAAGGAAGAAAAAAAATAAAGTTGCATTGTGCTTTGCCAGGATGGCAAGGCAATGTGGTTCTCACCAACTCTAAAATTTCAGTCCTAAATGCACTCTTACCGTTCCTTTTTATAAGTTTTTCAGCATTTTATGATAAGCTGGTGACCAAAGGTGGAAATCACTTACTTGCGTACTCATATTCATCTATGTTTTCTCCCTGGGGCAGGATCATCTTTGCAGGGAGTCAAGCAGAAGTCCCACTTGAAGACTCCCTATACTGGCTTTTAAAGAGAGTTTCACTTTCATTATGGCATATAAATCACACTTCTATTCCCTAAACTACTCAAATTGCTGGATTACACTCCAAAGCACATAACAAGTAGCAATAATAATTTGCAGCAAAACAGAAGAGATTTGACTAATTCAAACAAATACATGCTCTAGCAAAAAAAAAAAAAAAAAAAAGATAACTTCCTTTTTAGTTACAGATACTAGGAAACATTTTCCCAATTGCATACAATTCCCCAAGGTCAGAAGACCTGTCCCAGAACGAGCCATGGATTGCCATCACTGCTGGCAGGGTCATCTTTGCTCTGCAGTCCTTAGAGGAGGTGGTGGGTGAAGAACAATCTAGGGATGATGATCATTAAGGCTTTAAATCAAGAGATGTGGTGAGGTGATTTACTTAATTCCGTTGGGACCCTTTGGATGTCTGCGTCCGTAATGACATCCAGCCATTTGAAACGGGTCTTGCCCTCACACATTTATCTCTAGACAAAACATTGTTGTCAGCTCCATTTTTCCAGTGCGAAAAGCCCACTCCTGAGATCCCCTAAATTGCATTTCTCTGGAGCCATCCTCTGTATTAAATCAGGCATGGGCTTCTTGGTGAAAAAGAGGAACATGGGAGTAACAGCAACATGCTGTGAAAAATACTGGTATTATGAAAAGCAGTATTACAAAGGGTAGTATTATAAAGTGTGGCAACAGGATGCTCTCCATATAAACAAAATAATCCAAGACCATTAGCTAATACTTACGTTCTTTCTTTCAGAAATGTCTCAAACTAAATAAATTAGGTGACGTTGTTTCTTAAATTTGAACAAGCTAAAACTCGCCTGATGATATCTCTGAATTCACAAGGATCATGAAAAGCTATTAGCTGTGATGTAGGAGATCTTTATAGATGTTGTATCTAGTTTGGAGCTCCACTTTTACTTTTGCTTGGTTTGACTCCTCCAGTACTCCCCTGCTTTCTAAATTGATTAAATCACTGTGACTGATTGCAAAGGGGTTGGGACAGCAACACGGACATTAGTTAGACTGAGTAAAATTCACCGAAGGAACATTTTGTGACATACCAAATACTGCTGACACTGAATGCATAGAATATTGTGGTGTCAGTTAAAATTTTTTAAGTTGTATTTCTCAAAATTACACCTAGAATAATAGCCCCATTTCCAGTTGAACAAAGAAGCTGGGCATCATAAAAAGCCACTATAGGAATGATAAGAAGTGCAAGAAAAATATATTGCTTAGAAAAGCAAGAAACCTCCTCCAACTTGCACAAATTACTGCCTAGGAGCACCTGAAGGGCAGATTGTGAGGAAGGCCAGCACCGCAGAGTCAGAATTTGTAGTACTCGTTTACCATGTTATTCACTGACAGCTGAACTGCAGAAGTCAGGGCACAGCCAGGCTGTCTGTCCTGACACTGCCGCAGAGGTTTCAAATGCCACTCTTCCTCAGCTAGAAGTTGCTGTGCCTCAGGTGAGAGGCAGCAATCGATTGCATGACGATTCCTGCTTTGCTACAACGCAAATAAAATTGGTTCTTTTTATCTGCTGAAGATCAGGACTGTACCCACACTGCAACCAGCGCATCTCGGTGGGGCTGACAGCGGCTGTTTCACAGCCTTTTCAGCTGGGAATACCAGTGGTCATCCGACAGTAAAATAGTTTCAGTTAGCATTTACCTAAATTGCACGAGATACAAGGGAAACCGTCTGAGCTTCTGTGTAACTCCACTCTTTCCCCAGGAGCACGCAAGTAGCCACCGACCTTCCCCCACGCCAGGTAGGCTAACGCTATTTTAAATGGCACTGCTCCCGCTGTTGTTCTAACCCGCCATATGGATTTAACAGCACACTTACGGCTACCGCTACTTTAGCTTTGTGTTCCA
Source organism: Rissa tridactyla (assembly GCF_028500815.1). Lineage (NCBI taxonomy): Eukaryota > Metazoa > Chordata > Aves > Charadriiformes > Laridae > Rissa > Rissa tridactyla. Next base: position 98,250,100 of record NC_071466.1, read on the forward strand.
CTTAACCCGCAGGTTGTTTGTTTTGTGGTTTGTTTCCTAGTGAGTCTCATACCCCAGCTCCAGGCGGCAGGCTGTTGAAAGAACGGAAACCACTAACAGGAGATGCTGCCAGAGACCGGGCGTGCATGAGAAACCTCTGCATCTGGGGAGGGCTTACCTGGGGGAAAACTCTCCGGGGAGAAGACATGAGCAGGACCGGACACAACGTCCCAGCGTACTGATGACGAGACAGTCTGAAGGAATGAGTTTCCAACAAAAACACAGCAATACAGGACTGGCAGGGGCCCCCAGGGTCATCCAGTCAAACTCAGACGCAGTAACAGGCACCACAGAACAACATGCCATTGAGAGGCCACAGATCGTCTGCTCGCCGTGCCACCCACGTACGTGTAATAAAGCCGTAGAAATGCTGGGGGGGCATCCACCGGCCATCTTGTGTCACCTCTCTCCACCAAGGAAGGATCTCACACACTCGGAGCACATCTGGCAGATGTTTGCCAAACCTTCTTAAGACTCCCATGAAGGCGATGGCACAGCAGGAGCAGCTGAGAGGGACCTAAACCAGCTGGGATAGCAGTGTTCCCATGCAAGCACCCTCTCTCTTAAGCCAGTAGGGCGTTGACATGGGTATCACAGCCTCCATTTGCCCAAACACACAACCAAAATTTCTGGGCTCCAAACCAATCCCATCCAATCGATGGGATGAGCGTTTCAGAAGGGACATTCAGAGATACCTTCAGAGATGTTCCATTCTCAATGGTGGCACTTTTCTCCTTTCTTTTTCAGCCAGGTGAGAATTCTCTTACTAGTGCCCAGAGATTTCAGAACTCAACTCCTGTTTTCCAGCAGGAAACTAAACTCTTTGGTGGCTTTCCTTCAAACTCTGAGCTGAAGTTTCTCAAAATTTAGCATTTATTTCATGGGAAATCCCATATTTTTAAATTAAATTTAATTCCAAAAAGAGGATTTCCAAGTTTTCCCATGGAATAAAAACTGAAATTTTTACTTTAAAAGAGAATAACCAGGAATTTTCAAGCATTGTTTATAAATTCTGCATCGCTTAAATCGTATGTACTGTTCTTATATTATTTCTTGATATGCCAGGAACCGACAATAATTCACATTAATTCATAAAGCATTTAATTTTATATTCAGTTTTGACAATCATTAATGACAGTAGCAATTCAATGCACACCGAAGGTTTTACTCTCCTTTCTACTTAAAACTTCTTTCTCTGTGTTGAAAGTTTCATCACATTTTTACTAAAAGAACATATATAAAAGATGAAATCAAATTTCAAGCAAGATGTGTAATTTCTCTTTGCACCTTTTTATTTATTTTTTTGAAACATTTTCTGAAATGGAAATATGTTTTTAAAATTCTTTGTGAAATTTCTTAAAAAGATGCTATGTGGTCAAATTTCCACATAGAAATTTCATCAGATTTTTCTGACAAACTCTTTTCCAGCTAATCGCATTGGGATTTTCATGAGGAGGGCCCCTAAAAACCTCACTGAATTGAATATGGAATTTGGTTTCCTCTGTATGCTTCCTTCAGGGATCTTCAGCATATATACTTGCCCAGTATGGACTTTTCCTTTTTAAATTAATCTGTTTTCCATTTCTCAGATAAATAAACCATTAAGAGACCTATATTAGGTTGCAGAAAGTGGTTGCTTTTATTGAAAATACACATCCAGGAAAGTAGGTGCCCCACCAAGTCCCTTTACGACAGTTTCATTCCTCCGTCTCTCCTTCGTTATATCCAGGCATTTGTTTCCGTGAATGCTGATCAGTAAGAGCTATTTACCTTACTTTCTCCTTACCTTTAGCGGGGTCACCCCTGAGGAACTGCAGCCCATGGGGACACTAAGAAGGAGAGCAGCAGGAAATCCCGCAGAAGCAAAGAGCAGCCAAAAGAAATGGCCCCACACATGGCCCCAGCCCTCCCGCAATGCCCGGCACCTTGCTGTGGGGGCTAGAGTGGGTCGGGTGTAACACAGGGAGGTGAGACTGGAAAGGAAGGACGATGGGTGTTTGGTTTCTGCTGAGCCTGGGGAAGGGGGAGGGAAGTTGTTTACTGAAGTGTTTATTTGACTGGGTTTGTCCTCCTTTTTTCTAAACACCCAAGTGATCAGAAGTTTGTATTAATTGGCAATAAATTAGATTAAGTAAAAATTCCCCAAGCAGAGACCGATTTGACTGCAACAACTGCCTCAGTCACTTACAATTCTCTGCCTGCTTTTGAATTTATGACAAAATAAACCCAGCCTTATAAGCACAACAACAAAACAACTCATAATTTCACAAGTAAACACTCACCACCCCACTAACAGCACTAATGTGCATGTGTTAAACTGAAGATCCTAGAGCTTCTACAGAAATATATTTCACATCCACCTACTGTAAACAACATCAGACTTTTTACACCATGACAAATCAAAAGGCACAGGATGCATTAGAACAAACAGGTACTGAAAATTTCTATCACAGATGATTAAATAAAATAATAGATCTAAGCTCACCATTTATTCACATTAAACTACTTTTAAGATTTAAAACACCCTTTTCTTATGGACAGAGGTAATTTTCCTACCTCTCTGCTTCCTGACTTGGCATTAATTCATGACCAAAGTACCATAACCACCAGCAGGAGCCTGGCATACCCTTACTGAAGTCCAGACTGCCTAAATACCATCTTTCACATAAGGGAACCCGATGGTCTAAAGTGCATATTTAGTGTGTCAGAAAAAGCAGGCTGCCGCACACTGTCAGACTGAAGACCTAAAAGATCTTCCGTCATCACAGATCACGTCTCACAGAAGTCTGTCATAAGCAGCTATGTACAAACTGAACCAAAGCTGCAGTCCCTGAGGCTGACCATCTGCAATGGATTACACGCTTACAGGAATGCGGCAGGCATAGAGGAGCGAAGGGCATCAAAATCTCAACCTACAGGCCAGCAAAAAACTACGTGTTTTGTCGTAGTTACAAAGTACTGATCCAGGCAAGATCCTAGGGCATGAAACAGGCCCCATTCCCACCTCCCTCCCGGATATTTTACAAAGGCAGACCCTGCACAAAGGAACGTTTTAGCTGAAATTTAGAATTGCACAGGTTCCAGGTCTAGATCAAAACAGGATTTCTCCACTGCCTCACAAAAGGTCAAAAATGATTCTGCACAAGACAGCTCCTCAAGCTGGAAAATCAGACTTCTTTTCACTACAGGAACACCACTATGAAGGGAGAAGCCCATCTTCCCTGGCAGATCCAGAGAGGAAGAAGGGGAAGGCTATTCAGGCAAGTCATCTCTAAGCAGCAGGCTGTAGAGCATGGGACAGCTAGACGAGAAGGGCCCATGTGCCCAGGTAAATTGGGAAAATGCCTCAGCAGCCATCCCGGTGTGGGTCTGGACAATGCCCTGTGCTGCTGAGCGGGGAGTCAGGACATGCACAAGCACAGGGTGCAGCTGGGCACATGGGGGGCAGCACAACGGAGGGGCTGCTCTCCCATTAGCCACTGGTACAGAACCAAACAACCACCCTGAACATCAAGCTTGAGCCGGAGGTGAGGAAACATTAATTCCCATCACGTACACCCATTTGTGACTTTTCCTCCTAACCTGAGCTCATTTAAAAGGAAGAAACTTCAAATCTTAGTTGTCTGTCTGTATCTAGTGAGAAAAAAAGGAGGGAGCAAAGAAAAGAAAGCCTTTTTTTATTGTGTTCTCATGGTTTTTTCTTGTGTTTTGGATTGTACAAAATTAAATTCTGCTTCCTCAGCTAGTAAGGACTTAACAGATACCGTAAACTGAGTCATGAGGTTTGTATTTGCTCATTCTTGTTATCAACTTGATATCCTCCTTCCCTCCTCCCATTCTCCAGGCTTATGAAGGAGGCCACTATGTGGCAGCCCAGTACCAAAAACAGATGGATGACAGGGTCAGCAGTGTCCCCGTGTAAATTTATCACAGCATTAAATACATAGGGAGCAAATATTCAACTCTTTTTGCTGTGATCACAGACACCAGCAGTGAGAGGGACACGGTTACTTGCACTGTTCCTGAAGGAGCACACTCCATGCTGGTACAGTCAAACGCTGTGTTAAGGATCTTCTCTCAGTCACCTTTCCAGAGAAATACTTTGCAGAATAACAGATGTGACAAAATTGCTTTGAAGTTCAACTTAAAATTACCTTTCTCAGTACCATTCCTTTCTTTCAACGTGGTATTTCCATATTGTGCATTCCTTGTAATTCAGCATATGATTTTTACACTAGAAAGGTGAGTAATATACTGACTCTTACATAGTCATGAAATAACTTCTAGTAGCTTCCACTACTCCCTATGACAAGCACTGCTGCTGACATGATGGTAACTTTAAAAAATAAACAAATCTACAAAACCCAAAAAACTACCGTTGTGAAGGAGACTCATGCAAGGAAAACAACAGAATCAAAGTCAGACAGAATATTAGCATAATACTTCAATGAAAAGACCCAAAATTGTACCTGTGTATTCTCATTTCTGAAGCGTGAATGATGATTTCCCTTTGGAAAAATCTAAAAGAAGCATCCAGAGAGTTCCAAATCTGGGTGCCCTGCATCATATCTCCTTCTACATCCTGTACAAACAACCGAGTCTATGAAAATAGGGCTTTTTTTCTCATTGCAAATACGCCCTGATGTGACTTTAGCCTCTTTCGCTGTGATCTCATCTCACCTAGCAAGCTGTGCAGATCTACATGTCTGATCACTATTTTCACGGAGACGGCCAAGGGAAACATTGGCTTGTACCACAGCTCTGTGGCTGATTCAGTAAATGGCACTCTCTCTTCTGAGTCAGCACCGAGTCACTGGTGGGACTCAGCGCTGTGGGACACGGTATTTCCAAAAGAGCCCTGCTTCCACTAAAATACTAAGATCCAGTTGAGGGCTAACCACAGTTCTTGCCAGCCGGGACAGTGAGCACAACAGCTTTCTTCGTGTGAAAATTCAGAAAGTCAAAGAGTCATTTATTTCCTGCCTGCAGAGAAACTAGATTATCTCATCCAATCACAAAAAATAAAGCCTTCACAACAAAGCAGTGGCACTGCTCTGTCTTCCTAGGGGATCAGTCTCCTCACCACATTTGCACACAGAGAATTAGACCTCTAGTCTTACTGCTCCCACCCACATTTGCCTGACTAAGCAGAGACGTATATAGGCCATATACTCCACCACAGCTCCTCTTTCCTTCCTGAAAAATGGAGCGTGAAGCACTGGATGCATGGCCCTAACTAATGGCATTCAGGTGCAGAGGAAGGCACCACCACGTAAACCCAGTTTCCTTCTAGGAGAGCCTATGGCCACTGTACCGGTGCATGATCTGGTGTGAGGGTAACAGTAGGAAATACTACAGAGTCTCCACAGCCCATTCAATAGTTAAACACTTTCCTGCCTTACCATACATTTTTGTTCTCACAGAGAGTCTCCTGATGAAGTACAGGTTAGAAAGGTCTCCATCTACAAACTCCTGCAAGAGTTCATCTCTGTTTAATAGCACATGTGAAAAATACTTTTTTTTTTTGTTGGAGTTTGGATTCCCAAACACTGAACAGTACACCAGCCCCACAGGCCTTTGTCCATTATACGTGTCAGGACACCACAGAAGAAATTGCTTCAGCTGTTTTCTGGTGCCTGGGGTCAGACACTCTGTTTCTGCCCTGATTTCACCTAAACCCTCCCATGTGCTCACCTCTAATACCCAGTGGGAGATTCGGTGGGGATGGCCATGGGCCACGCTGCCCCCCTCAGCCACAGACCCTCCGTCTTTTCACCACCGCTCTGTCCCTCCTGTGGTGGGCACCAGTCCATCACCAGCATAGGCTGTCCATGCCAGCACCACAGCAGCTTGTCCACTAGCCTCTGAAACTGTCAGGTCTCTGGGTGGTCGCCAAAAAAGCATCGCCCACAGGCTGCAGAAAGTGCAGTCAGTGCTCAGGACTCTGTGACCTGGTACCAGTAACAGACTCTTAATTCCAGTGCATATACCCAGTTCCTCAAGTCTTCCAGCTATAGGTACCACGGTATCAAGCATACAATCAGAAGGCTGTTTTAAAAGAATAAATTCCACAGGGAAACACACAGGACTCACAGTTATCACACTAGTTTGCTGAGACTATGAAAAGATGAAGAGAGTACAGATGTTCTCACCATAGCCGGCTTCTGCTTCGTCTGAGGGCCTGTTTCCACACAATATTCCCCTGAAAAGTAGGGAAGTATCCTGATGGTCTGCTCATGCCAGTGCTAGCTTTAGGTTGACAGATAATCATGCAAAAGTCTTCTTGGTCATCCATAAGCCCCATTTTAGAGGTCTGGTGTGGTTGCCTAACTGTATGCTAGATTGCCATATATTTACATATATCTACAAAGTACATGTGGCTTTCTCACCAATGCAGCCAGGATTGACTGGAAAGCACGCTCACTAATCTCCAATTTTAACTCAGTAAAAGGTTTTTCCATAGGAAAATGCCAATACCTGAAAAATATGCATATATATTCTGCAGGAACAGATTGATTGAATCAAATCTTCTAACAGCGACCAGACACACTTCCTAGGGAAACCTGGCTGGTTTCCTGCTAGCTTGCTGGCCTCCCTGGTGAGCAGCATGTCTGGGCTTGTGGGCTCCCTGCTGCGATCATCATGGGGAGCCCTGTCCTTTCCTATTTAAAATTTTGAAATAAAATCTTTCTTCCGTTAATTAAATGAAATTTCATATTCCTGCTCTGTGGGAAGTGAAAAATTCCAAGATATTTAATTTCAATACATAAACTTGGCCATTTCTCCCACTACAGGAATTTGAGGTTCTGACGAGCCCTTCTTACACATCAGTGCTTACTCCATTGCCCGCTTCTGGCTGGGTAAAGAAAACTGGTGGAAATCCAAACCTGATAAATTAACATTTGCAAAAAATTAAACTAACCAACTGTTATGAGTTTAACAACAAACGGGAGCCTAGGTTCCCAGGAGACCAACCATGGAGAGCAGCTGGCAGTAAAACTTGATTGCATGTGGAAGTGGTTAGGAAAACAAAACAAAACAAAACTACAACTTCTGCACACAAACTCAAACTTCTATTCTCACCAGGCCTTGGGAAAAAGTTAAATCAAGTAGTGAAATGAACAACTCCGGTTTTACACAGCATTTTCCATCTGTGAATCTTAGAAAGTTTAATAAAGGAGGTCCTCTCTTACAAATACAGAAGCAGACACAAAAAAATAAAAAATAAGGAAGACTAGCAGGCCAGTGACAGGTATATAATCCAGGTTTCCTAGCCACGGCCCAGCACCCAACCTTCAAGAGTTTATTAAAGTGAGTTTTAGATACAGATTCTCAGGGGATAAACCTTTTGCTCTTCTTCGTAGTCAGTCGCTGCCTGTGACCCCTGGACTGTTCTGCTCACACTGCCAACAGGCAGAATGGCCGCTGAAGCCAGCAGGATTTTCCAATACAGCAACTTTGTTCCGCCGGGCAGATACTAACATGATCACCTTCTCCCTCCTAAAAGCCAGTTATATGATCTCTTCCTCTTTAGGAACATCTTGTATGGCTGACATCTTCATCCCTCTCTGTGAGGATGCAATCAATACATATACTTTTGGTCTTATATTAGCCTGTGCTCCAACCACAGATTTCCCACATGGGGAAACGACAGTGGTTTGAACTGGTAGAAACTCAGAAGATTCACTTGATTTCTTGCCTTTTCCATTAAGGGAACAAGTTTTCATGGGCCTTTAGTAACTGGTTCAGAGTATGCCATCTGTCTAGACTGCGTACACAGGCACACTCTTACTCACAGAGATTTGTCTTTGCCCATCTCAGAGCACAGTCGGAAAGCCCAGAGACCTCTGCCCTGGATCCTAAGGGAGCATTTTAGCTGCAAGCATTATAACATCTAGGCCAGCATGAGATAATGTTTTGGCTATCTGATTGTAGTAATTTACACAACAAGCGTATGATTCTTTTGTGGCTGGTGTTAACATTTCAGATTAGGGCTGTAAAGTGTCGAGAGAAATGAACTAGACATCTGGTCATACTGTTGGAATTTATGTGGGAAGCAAGAGAAGCATCTGCAAACCACTGAAAAACAAGTTTTAAACATGGAGAAGAGGAAAATAATGGAGTTTAGCAGGAATGGATGGCAGGTAAAAGGAGGCTGCTCCTCCTGCTACATTTTCCACCATGCTACCTACACCACTGCTAGGCAATGTAAATACAAGGAGCATTTCCACGCGAAAAGATACAGAGAAATTAGCTAAACCACTCATGCAGAGAACAGCATGATTAGATTTCTGTGTGGCAAGAAACAGGCTTCCAAAACAGATTAAAACTGCTCTTAAAGACCAAAGCTCTCCCTTGACATAGCCTTGCTACAAGCATGACGTGTGCACCCCTCCCTGTAACAAAGGCATTAGGGTAGGCATTGAAGGAAAACTTAGTATCAAAGATGAGCAAATTCATTTATATCCTGATTTTTTTCTGCATTAAAGGTCATCACTTTTTTGTTTTGTTACTGCCATTTCTTCGATGCAGTAACTGGGAAACCTGCTGGAAGAGAACCCAGGTTTTCTTGGTTCCAAACCAACACCGGAGCTACCAGATCATAGCGCCTTTCTGCACAGAAGGGTCACTTACAGGCACATGAGAAATGTCCCATATGAAAACCAAATCAGAGAAGAAACTCAACAGTTATGAATTTTGTTGCTCCTTTGTTGACAATAGGGAGATTTTTGAAGGGGGGGAAATGTAATGGATTATAATGACAGCATAGCAACTTTTTTTATAATTCTCAGCATATTTAAAAGCTCACAGTTCACACTGCTTACAAAAGTGGCAGCTCCAGCAGCAGAGACATCTTCCAACCCTAGACATTTATTATAGACATTAGTTATTGTTTCAGAAGAAAAACATGTTCCACTAGAGGACATACTGACAATTCCAAATTTGTAGCTGCCTCTAAAAGGGAAGGAAGGGTTTCCCCGCAGTCCTAAAAAGATCTTACTTTTTAAATTGGTAGTGATACACATATCTGAGGCAGAGCAAATTAACCCAATCATTTAGACCTGGGCTTTGAATAATACATTATCTTCATCTGCAAGGAAACATCTCCCACTGTTGGGAGTCACAGATCTGAATTCTTCCTTTTAAAGTTAAGACTCAATATGGGCACCTTTCTCACAAAATGGACTTGCAGATTAGATAGGCAATACTAATAAACCTCAGAGAAAGAAACTGGACCTAAAATTTCTAGCATCTACAGGAGTGCTTTGAGTATTGAGTGATCAACTTGAGCAAAAGCAGCCAGTAGCCATGAACTCATGATGCCCCATCAAACTGAGCACCAAAAAAAAAAAAGGTGGTAGACAGCGGAACATCTTGTCTTGCAATTTCCAGTGAAATTCTAATTTCCCCAATGCAAAAAGTAAGCACTTGCAAAACTTAACATAAGAATCCTTTGAACCTTCATATTTTATGGGAGTTCCTGAGTTAGGGGCAGATGAGTTTTGCAGATTTAAGACCTTGGGCTTTGGCTGCGTAAGGTGCAGTTAAATACTAGGTCATCGCTACTATTATAGTGAGTATATTCCACCAGTTAGCAAGGTAACAAACTGAAATGTAGGCCTATGAGCAGCATGGGAATTCAAGTGAACACATGTGTTTCTGCGGGATAAAACAGCCTCATGCCATCAAAGGTGAAAATTGTTAATGACTAGAAGTCCAACATGTTGCACCACCTTTACGCACTTTCATGTGAAAACATACTCCATATGAAACCCTGGTAGGAAGCACAGCCTCGTGAGCTCTACTCAGGCTGACTGGACACCCTGACCATCTCTGCCTGGCGCCATGCCCAGCGTCCCATTTCACCTATCAAATGAATTAGGGATGCATTGTTCTTCAGTAAAATGGTGGTGGATAGGGAAGAGATGATAGCACTAGTGGACAAGGGAAGAGCAACTGACATCTTTGTTGGAGACATGGACAGTGGGATCGAGTGCACCCTCAGCACATTTGCTGATGACACCAAGCTGTGTGGCGCAGTTGACACGCTGGAGGGAAGGCAAGTCATCCAGAGAGACCTTGACAGGCTTGAGAGGTGGGCCCATGCGAACCTCATGAAGTTCAACCAAGCCAAGTGCAAGGTCCTGCACATGGGTCAGGACAATCCCAAGCACAAATACAGGCTGGGCAGAGAACAGATTGAGAGCAACTCTGAGGAGAAGGACTTGGAGGTGTTGGTGAATGAGAAGCTCAACATGACCTGTCAATGTGCGCTTGCAGCCCAGAAAGCCAACCGCATCCTGGGGTGCATCAAAAGCAGCACGGTCAGTAGGGCAAGGGAGGTGATTCTGCCCCTCTACTCTGCTCTGGTGAGACCCCACCTGCAGTACTGCATCCAGCTCTGGGGCCCTCAGCACAGGAAAGACATGGACCTGTTGGAACAAGTCCAGAAGAGAGGCACAAAAATGATCAGAGGGCTGGAGCACCTCTCCTCTGAAGACAGGCTGAGAGAGTTGGGGTTGTTCAGCCTGAAGAAGAGAAGGCTCCAGAGAGATCTTACAGCGGCCTTCCAGTACCTGAAGGGGGCATACAGGACAGATGTGGAGGGACTCCTTATCAGGGAGTGTAGCGATAGGATGAGGGGTAACGGTTTTAAACAGAAAGAGGGGAGATTTGGATTAGATATTAGGAAGAAATTCTTTACTGTGAAGGTGGTGAGGCACTGGAACAGGTTGCCCAGAGAAGCTGTGGATGCCCCATCCCTGGAAGTGTTCAAGGCCAGGCTGGATGGGGCTTTGAGTAACCTGGTCTGGTGAGAGGTGTCCCTGCCCATGGCAGAGGGGTTGGAACTAGATGTTTTTTAAGGTCCCTTCCAACTCTAATGATTCTATGAAAATACCAACCTAACAACATAATGGAATTTTGTACTTTTCCTGCTTTTAGACTAGATCATGATTTAATATTTTAGGGTGATCATATTTTTTAAAAATTAATATTGATTCCTATTTACACTTTTTCCTTTAACAGTAGAAAGCTTAGCTAATGAGACTGTTGCTGAGACTTATTTTGCTTTACCACCGCTTGGGTATCTCTGTTTTATAAAAGATAGATATTTGTTAAGACAAAAATGAGCTGTTTTGAATTTCATCAGTGTTCGCTGTGCTAACAATAGTCAAAAACTCCAACAACAGGCAGAAACAGAAGATCCCTCTCACCCTGAAAAATTTATATCACATTTGCAACAATTTTTCTTCCAAGACTCCTACTTATCTCCAAAAAACTAAATCTTAGGTAGAAAAGGTGACAGGAATACAACGTAGCTCTGAAACGTCAAGTATAAGCATAACAGTTACAAGCCACAAGTGATTCCACCTGGAATTTTTCTGGATACACTTTTTAACATACAAAGAAAACATTACAAACCCATTGTCCTCATTAGAAAGGCCTCTGCCTCACATCCTTTCATATTTTAGGAACAGAAGTTGTTGGAACTTGCACGTTCTGATGCCCTAACGAGGCTTAAGAGAGAGGTCATTCCTCCAGCTAAAGTGGGTGAACTGGTTAGGGTGTGTAGATACCTACAGTAAAAGGATGTGAAATACGCAGCCATACTTCCACATACGGGTCTTGTTGGAGACAGAGGCTTCCAGAAGCCCTGCTGGCACTTTCAACGCTGGCAAAAGGGACAGGATGCAGAATTAAAGGCGGAAGACAAAAAATTAGAAAGGAAGGCAAGGGGGGAAACATACAGGGCAGTAAAAGCACTGAGTCAAAGGAGCTCTGAGGATAATGAAGGAAACACTACGTTGCCTACAGAGAGACAGGGAGAAGGGTTCCTTTTTCTGAATGCGTGCAAGTGAATGCCTCTTCACAGCTGCCACACAGCCTGAAGGCTTCCCCCTATGTTATTACTATGGGAAAATGAATTAAAAGTTTGTTGCTTGAAAACCTTTTATGACTTTTTAACAGTTAGAGTTAGAAACACTGGCACAGTCACAGTGAATCCATGCAACCACCCCAGTGCTGGACAGTTGTACAAACGTACCTACCTCCCTCAAGAAGGAAGAAACCACACATACATAACTCGGATGGTTAAAAAAAAAAAAAAGAAAAATCATACCCATAATTAGTTAAAAAAAAATATGCAAAGACCAAGCCTTGAGACATAGTTGCGGAAACTGAGTTAGCTGACATTTGCATGGACAAATTTTATCTTGAATGTATATTCATTAAACAAATGCTGTGGGTGTTGCACACCTGGCTCAGTATAGAATTTTCCATTTATGCTATTGCCCATGAATACTTTATGATGCACTGAGAGAAACAGGCACCTCTAGGGTACAACTTCTCTCCTCCTAACGCAAAGAACTAAAGCATGTCAGATCAATCACACCCTGCCATACCTGTTTCTCTCCACTGACTGTAATTGGAGCCCAGCGAGATTAGCTCAGATAAAGATATCTTCTGCAAATGTCTGAAGACATAAAGAACATGCAAGATGATTCCCGCCCTAGCTAAAGGCCCCAAGAGACCACAGCAAATCAACTGTTGGTTTAAAACAGAAATGTCGCGCTTTAAGGCAGGAGCTACACCAATAATCAACTGAGGTGGAGTTACCAGACTACTTAGTACATTCATAGGGCACAGCTCCTTCTGCTCCACAAGTAATCCCAAAGGCTTTTGACCAGACTGCCTGTGTGGCAATGGGTTGGATGACTCCTGGTGGATACACCACATCCTGTCACTGGTCAGGAAGAAACCTGAGGACTTCCAAGTCCCTTGAGGACAAATTACTCAGAGAAAAATCTTGAAGGGTTTTGTTATTATTATTATTATTATTTAAAATGTAAGTGCCTTAAAATAGCATGCCCAGGAAGGGTGGGTTCAGGGAGTTGCCCTCTGACAGATGCTGGCAGTTAAGAAAAACTCTTGAATCCAGCCCAAAGACCCACTGACTGAAATAGGCTTGACACCCAGATCTAACCAGTGAAACAAATGCCCGAATCTCTCCATCCTCTGGTGCCTGGGTGCCAGATGTGTCAGCATCTAGTCAACAGCAGAGAGGCCACAAAGTACTTCCTCGCTGTTACAAACAAAACCCAGTCCTGGCATGTGTCAGTTAATAAATGTGCCTTTCAGAGCTTAACGTTGTGGTTCCCAAAACAGCCCAAGCAGCAGGAAAGGAGGATTAGTGTCTTTCCAGAAAGGACACAGCAGTGAGTCACAATCTCAGCACTTCTGTGAGTCACTTTGACAGTGCTGCTGACTGGCGCGGCTACGAACATAAAATGACAAAACATTCCCTTTGCATTAGAGATCATGGGAAAATCCCCAAATCCAGATTAAAAGATGTCTGTGGTCCAACTCTGTATCCAGATATCCATGCTCATTTTCATGACGATAGGAAGTAGAGAGGAGCTGAAAGCTGAGACAAGTGGACCACAACTATTTTTGTAGCTCTGCCCCATCACTCACTGAAGCAATGAGCTACACCAAAATCCTGACTTTTCACTTACTGCAGTATGTGCTGCTTCCCAAAATACAGCCTGTGGTTTACAAAGAGTCTGATTGAGTCAGTATCATGCTGTGAAATCTGTTGTCTGCATTTTCACCAAACCAAAGTTGTCCCTCTACATGGCACAGGCCCTATGTGCAGTTAAGCATAGAAGGGAAGAGATGAAATTTGCATCACTAGCACATGACCGGGTAGTTAAGAGTGCTGAGGAAACCCCTGGTTGACCCCTCCAAACCCCACAAGCATATTCCTGCTAGGACTGTGCCTCCACGCCACGGCACAAGAGCTTCTGCTCTGCCCTCATGAAGAGCACGTGTGTCTGCTTTGAATGAGGCTTTCTTTCTCTGCCTGGCTCTGCTCTCTTAGCATAACCTTCAGCAAAGCCCTTGGCAGTCATCCTTGTGCCTCAAGGGCAGGAGCATGGTGTCTACGGCCTGGGGCAGGACAACCCTCCTCAGGCACAGGTGTCACAGGGAGCAGGCAGGAGATTCTCCTTGCCTTCCACCAGCAAAAGTCACCGTCATTGGGACAAATCTCTAATAAATATCTCTTTACCTCATCTAGGTCAAAATATTATGCCTGGGTTGGAGTCACCATCTTCCCTGTAAACATGTGACTTCCCTGGTCAGAGGTTGCACCGTCACTGGAAAGCCTTCAGTTTTCAGGTAGCAATGTCACATAACTTAAGCCCTGGGCTTATTTGGTAAAATGATCCCAGAAAAAAGTGAACCTAAAGACATTGCCTGCTGAGCCACCCAGACCATTCATCCCCAGACCTTCCTCTCACTTATATCAGAGTGAACTGAAGCAAAGTAGATAAACCCAGAGCTTTCCCAAACCTGCTGCAACAGTAAATTTGTGAAATGAGTCCTGGAGGCTAATCTGAACCCTCATATTAAGGCACCTCCGGTGTTTCTGAATGTCTTTTGTGTATAGATAAAGTAGCAGCTCATAGCTTAAAGAAACCGCAGCAGTTTATGGCATGATATAATTCAATAGAATACCTGGCATTTAGATGGACACCAAAAAGCATTTCATTATAGAAAATCCTCAAATCACAAACACCACCTCACACTTTCAGATTGCACGTTTTACTGAGTAAGTAAAACTGAGCAGGGAACAAACCATTCTCACTAATAAAAGACTTACCTGGATGCATTATCCAGTTACTTCAGGATGTCTACAATTTGAGAATCTGTTCGTTGAATCTCAAAGACAAATTCCCTTGCAAAAGGAAGGAAAAGCTTACGAGCAAGAAAAAAACAAACATATATCTAGAAAACAAAGGCTTGAATTCAGATTGTGCATGAGATGCATTTTCCAGCTGTTCCTGTCAGTATTTTGCTGCCATAATTATTTGACTCCACTTCTGAAATTATTTTTTAAATATAGAGTTTATGGAAAAGACAAAGGAAAGAGCTCCTACACCCTTTTCTTTACTATTTAATTTTCAGCAAGGTACATAATAGTTCAGAGAAAGTGGTATCCAAGCAACAGGTTTGAAAGGGGCAAAGTATTAAAAGATTGTTCAGTCAATTATCTTAGCCTGAACATGCTGTTAACTGGCATAATTGCCTTTGATGCAGAACACTTTTCTTATAGTTATAAATAATCCCAGTATATCCAAAAGCTATATTAATAATGAAGAATACCATCTCCTGGAGTATTCTTCTCACATTCAGCACACGCTCGCTTACATTTTCTCCTCTAGCCTGAGCATTATATCTCAGAGTACCTAAAAGCTGCCCCCTTGAAGCAATATTTTATTTTGAATTTCAGTTAACTATAGCCAGAAAAGTGATATCTCTTCTGCATTCATAACATACTTAATGTCAGATCTATCTGTCTCAAAGGGCTAAAAATAATTTTCCACTGTTTTATTCCCTTAGCTCCATTAAACTAACAACTGAAAGATCATGAGTGGGATTCTATATAGGCGTTATTGAAGAAATAATGAGTAACATAACACCATGCTACAAAATCATTTTGATCAGAAGAATATATGTTAACCATGGCCTAAGTGCTCCCCTGTGATCGCTGAGTCAAGGTTAGGGGTGATGATTCATAAGCCAGAAAGAATACAGTTCGGCTTTCAGAGTTTCCATGGTTGGCAGATAGTAAAAAGAAATCTATCTGTTCCTGCAATGAATTCATTTGATGGAAAGACAGCAAGTGGATAATCTTAGAACGCTGTATCTGCATAACTGGGCAACAGTCCTGGAAATACTCACATTTAACAAGCGCAATGCTGTTCACACATGTAAAATGGTACGTGTGCGTATGTACTTGGAGCATTAGGCTTTGGTTCAAAAACCAGAACAGCACCTTGTGACATGACAAGGCTCCTTCAAAACCATCACAGACAAGGCTGTTACCCATACAGAATTAAAAATGAAAAGACTTCTGTGAGAGGAAGATATCTGGCAGCATAGAAGTGAGCTGCTAGAAGACGAGTTACCAGGCAGCAAGAGAGCATCAGCAAGGAGATACAGCTATCAACCTTCTCTCCCTAATTCAGAGCTGCTCTGGCAGAACCCGGGCCTTCGCTCTGGCAAACCAACTATTTGGGCACAGTTAATGAAAGCACAGAAATGAAGAAGGGCATATGGCATCTGCCTGGTTCCAGTCAAACTTCTCATCTCAAACCTCTTCCCATCTACACTGCCTTGTGCCAGGGAGATCCTGGATACAACGTGCTGTTGGGGAGACTCTTCTCCTCCATTGCCCCCGGCCTGCAGACAAGCCCATGCAGCTCAGGGCAGGAGCACACCGCAGGGTCTTGGCAACCCCTCCATCCCAAATTGGCCACTTGGCACCGAGTGAACCAGTACACCTCCCAGGTGATTTCACCAATCCTTTGTGAAGGGGGCAGTTGAAAAATCTGTCATATCAGTACATGAAGTATAAGGAATGAATTACCCTTGGAGATGAATGCAGAGAAATGAAATGATAGTGGGCCAGCCTCACAGCTACCTCTCACCCTGGCTTGGCTCCAAGGTGATTTTCAGCTAGTTCAAATCAACCTAAGCCTCGGGACAATTCATGCAGCTCCCAGAGCTGGGAACCAATTTGTGTGGCAAGCCTCTTCTTTTGGAAGAGGCTTTCCAGAAAAGGTTCTTTAATGTGGCATAAAGGATTTCCTTCAATCCTCCATTTTTACTTTAAATGGATCTTTCCAATAACTCCCAAATCTGATACTTGATTTAAAGAGGAGAACACCTTAAAATGTTCCCTGGTGTAGAAACTCTGTCTGTGACAGTTTTGATCATTATTTGTAAAGATGTTTTGAAAATGCAGATTCACACATGGAAAATTCAGCAAAGCTTGCCACCACCTTGACCGTAAACAAACCCATTCACACACAGTAAATGCCTTCTCAGGCAGGAAAGGTAGATAAGGAGGAGTTGCATTACTTGCATATATTGAAACCAACCTCCCAAGACACATCATTGCTCAAATATCCTTTATACAAACACATCAGTAAGAAGAAAGTAGACAGGTCATTGCGGGCACTTGATGGAGATGACAGACAATGTTCAAAACCAAGCTGGGGACCACAATGACTTTGCAATAGGTGACTGCAAAATACAGATGACTAAAAAAGGGCTAAAGAGAGGGACCCATTGGTCAGAACTCGTGTAAATAAAGCTATATAGAATTACAAACTGACTTTGCATGCGATACCAGAAGTTGCAAGAACAAGGACAATGTATTTTACCAGATAGCAGGGTCCTTTTTACACACTCTCAAACAAGATCACATACAGCATATAATAATAGTACGCTTGTGTGTTTATCCTGCTTGAAGCATATGGGACTGTACGTTCTGATGAGAGTTCAGAACACAAACAGCAGGTCTCAACAAACATCTTGTGGGTCCAATCCAGACACTCTTGTTTTAGAGGTCAGTCTGAAAAATATTAATATGATTCTTTAGATTCTCCTGTACATTCAATGGCTGATGCAATCCATCTTTTAAATATAGTTTTGCTACTGAGCTGTGCATTGATAACTGATTTCAGATGCAATGTTTCTTTGTTGATTACAAAGTAAATTTAAATTAGAACTTCTGCTTTGTGACTGTGTATTTTGTTGAACCCTAAATTTCATCATTTTTCATACAATTCTGGAAGCAGATACAAAATAATACACAAAGTGGACACCTCAGAACTAAAGGTAAACGAAGGACAAGACTAACAGCTCTATCCTAAGCCCATAACCAGTAAGTACTTGGCAGGTGCTGTTTGAGCTTGCCACCTACACACACAAAATTTGACAGTGAATGAAAGCCAAGTAACGTACTTGGTATTTAACCTCAAGCCCTCCAAATTCACTGTGGGGACTGACATTTGGGAACAGATTTCAAAAAAAACACTTATTCTGGTGCTTAAATTGGAGCTAACTTCTTTTGCAAAAATGCAGCACACTGAAGTATTCAAGAAGCTCAGCTGTACTTCACTCAGCTGAAGTGGCACATCAAACTTTCTGTGCGAAGAGAAGGAGGTTATAGCAAAGGATTTAGTGGGCAACTGGGTTGTAGATGATGCCAGTTCAATTCTCTTCCACATCTTAGATACCCTACCTGATGGCAAACAAGCACCTCTACCCTTGAAACCCAGAGATCCCATCCTTTAAATAATAACACCCCCTCGTAGCAATGTTGTAAAATAAATATACAATCTACACCATCTAAGATGCAACTGTCAAAACTACGTCAAAGTCAATAAAAGTATTTTATATGGATTCACAAGCTGACCTTCCACAGTCATCCTCCCCATAGATTCTCTGTTTCAGCCCACAAATTCCCTCTTCTTCTTTCTTGCTTTAGATGCCTGCAGTTGATAAAGCTTCCTTTAGGTACAAGATCTCAAATCTTACTATGTAGGCTTAGTGAAGGCTCTTAGGACACTGGGACTGTGAGAACAGTCCAGTCCATACATATCTCTGGAAATCCAGACCAATCCGGCTCGAGCCTCTGCACGAACACACTAAGTCCATTCTTGCAGCCCAGTGCAATACAACGCAACTGCAAGGCTGAGTTAATGAAGGAGTGCCATGGGAAATGGGACTCCTCAGGTTTACTAGCCACACGTGGGGCTGTTTGGGCAGGGAGTCAGAAGAGCAAGTGTACCGGGGCATGGGGCTCCAACGTACTGCTGGCTAGGAGACCCTGCTCGTTCAGACACCAGTAACCAAAATTTTCTCCATCACCACCTTTGGCAGAGAATTAACATTTTGCTTACAGTAATGGTTATTTCAGAAAGCTCTTCATTACCTAGCTCCACAGAAGCCTACACTCTAATTGTACTTCATTTCCTTAATGCAGTGCTAAGTCTTCAGGCACATTTAAGGGCTGGAAAGAACATTAACTGCTTTTTATATATTTCTAGGAGACATTTTGATGTCTTTGTATCTTAGATATAGCTCCGTTAGACTTTTTGCCTAGAAACAACTAAGTCTAACTAAGTCTACAAGATTAAAATAAGAGTATTAAATCCTCTAAAGCATTTAGGTAAGTTGGAGCACTGGAAAAGGAGAGTTGTTTGGGTTTTTTGAGACACGGGATATTCGAAATTGGGCTATGGTTTAAAAGATAAAGGTAACCTTTACTGAGAAAAGGTCACTGGACCTTCACAACCCATCTACAGGTCCAAGGCTGACTAGTAAAATAATAAAAAAATATTCTTTGACACCCTCAACACAGTTCAGACCTAAAATTATCTCCTGCATATACATTAAAAAATTTCATCAGGTATCACTGATTTCCCTCAAATATGGCTAATTCATTCATGTTTGAGAAAGAAATAAATCATATTTGAACAGGGAAGAGATACAAAAAAAAAATTAAACAAAAACCATAACTGAAAATCTGACAAGTTCAACACAAAACCTGGTTAATGCATTTTGTTCAGATTTGGTAAAGCACAGCCTTTTTCTCTACAGAGCTCCAAAGCTACAGATGAGCTTACAAGAAATTTAAGGGACCAAGCCCACATCAGTCCCCATAATGCAAACATTCCTGTTCCTTTTAACGGCTTTCACAATATGAATAAGGATTACCTTCAGAAAACAGACTCTGTCAGGATGAACGGATGCTAAATGGAAGTTTAGCTAAAGAAATGCTACTACAGCTCCATAACGCAGCCAAGATGCAATGAAAACCACCAGATCTTCACACTCCCCTGGAAAAATGCAGGTGCAGGTGTGATGAACACAGCTCTCCAGCAGCAGCCTACAGGACCCATGACGTACCAGCAGATGGTGCTATGAAAGCAGGCAGGTTTAAAATAAAAATCAGCTTTCATGAATCTAAATTTGACAAGCACCAACTAGAAAATAGCTTCAGTAAAGATATCGCAGTAATATAATAACATATTCCTTCCTTCAGAGCAGAATACAGCACAATAAAAGGGCAATTTCCTCCCTAACTCGTCTGCTTTCAGGTGATGCTGCTTTCATTATAATAGTTCTGCTTTGTTTCAAGAGCCCAAGTGCCAGTAATCATACAGTGATCTCCTCGTTACCCATCAATATGTCTTCAAGAAATCATTCCTTCATGATATTTCACAGATTTGCCTCGAAGGCAAGAACAGTTCAAGGCATTCATCTATGAAACCAAAGCCATTATCAGTGTTGTCAGAAATGATGAAAAATTTGGATACATGACTCCAGTGGCTCCTCGTTTGCTTTTGCTTGGCAGCATACAATAGTACTGACACAATAAATCTTAAGTTGATTTTTTTTTTTATCTTCTCTATTTCACAGTTTCTAGAGAAGGAGTCCTCCCCACAGCAGCGTTTCAGCATGTACAGGTGCAGTCACACAGCTGCAGAAGCATGTAGCACGACCTAAAATTAGATTGCATAGCTGGAAAGCAGGAGTGGGATCACTAGCAGAAGAAACTGGCAATAAACCAAATCAAGCTATTTAATTTCACTTATAGGAAGTAAGAAAATTAGTGGCATAATAATCTAGTAAGTATAGCAGGAGTTTTACATTATCAGGATTTCTATGAAAAATGTGTGGGCCGCAGCTCTAGATGCTCCCCACATTGAATGAAAGCACTTCTACTTAATAATAATAATAATTTCTTTTCATTTCTGTCTTCACAGACTTCTACCTATGAAGCTTCATAAGCTGCCACATGGGCTTTTACTTTTTACTCTTACCTTGCACCGCAGAAATAACTAACTTTCAACTTTTTCTTTTAAAAGAACTTTTTTCAGTTCTCACAGAGCAGAAGGGCTGTTCCAGTAGCCTGAAAATCTTCAGGACTCTCCATTTTTCTGTGTTTTTGCCTAAACAAAAGCTTTTCTCTGACTTTCTGGCGCCAGGTAGAAGGGAACCATGGCCAGGCACACTACCTCTGACCTACCACCTACCAGCCCTGGGTCCTGCAGCCCCCAGACAGGCAGGGGAAGGGATCCCCACCACACAAGCTGCACCCAGATGCATGGCAGGGACAGTCAATGTGCTCTGGCCAGCCTAGGTAAGACTTACGGATCCAATGCAAAAAAAACCCAACCAACCAACCAACCAAACAAAAAAAACCCACCCATAGCTAAAATGTAGATATTTGGTGTATGTTTCCTGGCCCAGCTCGGGTTTTTGGTCAATGCCGAGATGTCCCAGCTGGCAGTGGGGAGGTGTATCAGCAGCAGAGGGAAAGGAAGGAAAGCGCAGAGCCCCAGTGACCAGAGGCAGCATTGGTGGGCTGCAGCAGCAGGAAGGGACAGAATTGCCATGAAGGAGAGCAGAGAGGAAGGTCTGAGCTGCTGGTACCCAAAGCAGAGCCGCTGCAGGGGTGTCTGAGAAGAGGGGTGGAGGAAGAGGAGAAGGATGGGAAAGTGAAGGGGAACGCAGTATCCTGGATGGGTACAATCTGGGAACAACTGGAAACCAGTAACTCACAACACCATATCACTAACCCTAATTAAAGCCCCTGGACATCAAAGACTTAACTGGAGAATGAGCTTAACGCTCTTCCGTTGGCTTGGATAAGCTCAGACCATCCATGACCATGCACAGGAGTGGGATTTCAGTCTGACCGGCTGCCAACCCAGTAGATTTCATCAACACTAGATCTTTTTAAGCTAGTCTGTGTACATATGTGAGGAAGTGTGCAACATCTTTCCCTCGCTAATTGAAGGGCCCATCCTTTTCCTGTCCATTTTGAGACACAGGTTAGCCCAGCTTTCAGGACATACATTACAAAGCCGTTCACTTGCACGAATGGATTTCCCCCTGCACATTTTAATACCAGTGACTAGCCAGCTATTTTACATCAAGGTTTTTCTTCGGCAACTAGTTTCACAATGAGAATATTCAGCCCTAACTTCTTCTCTCGCCCCAGCATTTAGCTCCGGGCAGAGAAAGGGCTGCCGTGGCAGGTAACAGCTGCAAGGCGGGCACCATTCAGTGGGGATGCTTCGAGCATGCGGCACACCTCGGATGGCAGCATGACTGATGCCCTCTGGGCTCCAAGTCCCACCACCAGCATCCCACGATGGGTCACCAAGCAGGAAAGAGGCCAGGGTCGGATAAAAGCAGGGAGGATGGAGAATAAGGCCACCGGCTGGATGGGTGAGACAGCTGTGCAACAGAAAGACCTGCCTACTATGAATTAGTAAGAAAGCCCGTTCAAGTTAGTGTGCAAGTGCACTCTCCTGTGGCAGTGCAAACACACTCTGTCCGTCATTCATTCAGTGGTGGGTCATACACTGTCTCGACAACGCTTCTAACTGGAGAAGGGATCTCTGCATTCGGTCCCAAAGACTTTGGGGAAGTTCTACTGTGGGCCTGAACTCTGATGCTAACCCCTGACTCCACACTACGTCAAATCAAGGCACAAGCCCCAGATACT
The DNA here is from genome assembly GCF_028500815.1 of Rissa tridactyla. Classification (NCBI taxonomy): domain Eukaryota; kingdom Metazoa; phylum Chordata; class Aves; order Charadriiformes; family Laridae; genus Rissa; species Rissa tridactyla. The sequence goes on from NC_071466.1 coordinate 98,272,517, forward strand.
AGACGTATTTCAAGTCAGAATTAATTTCTTTTTTCTTTTTCATATAGGGACCATCTGGTTTTGACAGAAGAGTTTACTAGCACGGTTTCAGTTTCCTCTTAGTTCCTATCCACAGTAAATACTTGTAACTTCTCTCTTTTTAAATATTGATTTATGATCAATACGAGAGGAGCAGAGAACAACCACATGCCCCGCTCATTCCAGAAGAACACACATTTATTTGCTGTATCAATAGAACAATTCATTTGTTAGTTTAGCACTCATTAGTTCCTATGATCTCCCCCTCATCATTAAACTTTCTTCTGATGCCCTGCTTGATTTTAGTGGGAGCTTAAATCAATAAAGGGCTGTGCACTCTAAGCCAGGTCTGTTTTCACTAAGATTTTGACTCTTGGCTGTAAAATATTTCTGTCTGTTTCAAAGTGAAAGGTCCAAAATTATAGTGAGGTTGTTTCCTCCTGGTGAAGCACTAGTTTCCCACCAATTTCATTTAAGATTTGCATGCAATCTGAAAGTTCATCTTGCTAAAAATCTTTGTCAATCCCAAATGTTCCATTACCTTGATGAAGAAAATACATGATATATCACTTGATGCTGTTCCTGGATGAATATTTCCATCATCTCCACTCCACATTTTTTTGTCTTGAAATAGTGGCTAGAGACAATAGGTCATGTTGTAACATAGTATATGTTAGATATTATCTTAACTGGAACTGATGCAATAAATTGACATTTACTTTCCTCCTCAGTTTCTTGGATGTGAGTGTTTGTTTGGATCAGCCTCAGGGTCTCAATATGTACATTTTCCCCTCATTAATAATCTTTAATCTCTTCATCTATAGCAGGAAAGTATTCTCTCATTCCACTAGAACATTCTACCTTTGGTCTTATTTTCAGTCATCCGTGACATCATTGCTAACGGCTTATACTACTATTACAGATCCCTCCAGCACAAAACCTAACACTTTTCCTAGGACATTATACAGAATATGATGGGTCTAATTCCTCTTCTTACCACACCAAAAAGAAAAACCCTGAAGTGCGAGCAGCAGGCAGCGGATTTAGAAAGTTTGCTCAATAAAACAAGGGGAGCATTTTGCAGCTGCAGAGCACATTTCAGCTAAGGGACTCAAAACATAAAATCAGTTTCACAAGAGCCTTGCTGAGATAGGGTTATGCGAGGTTTATTTAATTAAGGTTTAGTTGATAAATGAGAATAATGTTTGGGTTTTGGAGAAGAAATCATGACAGTGACAAACAACTATATTTGTCATTCATTATGTGAATTTTGTGATGTTTCTGAAGCAGAATTTAATAATCAGCTATGAAGACAGCCATGGATAAGGTTTTTCAAATCAGACAGTGTCAAAAAAGCCTGTAACCATATTATATCAAACCGTAATTGATTTCATATTGACTAGTGGTGTCACAAATTTGTACCAAGGGACTGAGGGGCAAAACACACCACAAAGGCGAAAGAGAGCAATTGTGTGGAAAGTAAGTGGCAGGATGGTTGAATCAACTTTATTTGATATTGCATGGGAACATGACTTGCCATTCAGGCAGAAGATATATGCCAAAAAAACTCTTTAAACTACGAAAACAATTAATACACTCAAGTTCACAGCTATTTTAATCAAGTGCAGCCTAGATGGTTGAAACTGTAACTGTTTGCTATCCTGAGTAAAAGACATCAAAATAAATCTCCAACATTAAATTCTGACATTAATATGGACCTTCTAATAAGGCAAAAATTTACAATAAAGTTAGCATAGGCATTTCTCAATAACTCAATTAGCTTACAGAAATGTACAGTTTTTGACATCACCAACAATCTCTATCTCTTTTAGGAGATAAAAAACCCTTTGCATTTACCACTAAAACCTTAAGCAGTGTATACATCTGGTAATACACAAATTCCAATAGCTCTGTTGCCATAGAATATTACCAGGTGACTAATAAAATGCATGTTGCTCTTCATGTTTATAAGTAGACAAATGGACCAATGGATATCAGCTAATTTTTAGAAAATGTTTAGGGACACTTGAAAACGTTTTTGACCATTTCACGTAATGATGAGGTGTGTAATCTTCATCTTTGCTTACGCTACATGGTGTGTCTGCTTGCACACCCCCTGTGTAAACTGGGAACATCTCCAAGAGGGAAAACTTACCTTGTAAATAAATAAAAATCAAATAAATAAATAAATAATATCTCTCTCCTGGGGAACACCTCTGTTTACCTGGGGAAAGCCTGTGCCCGCTAGGAACAAATCTACAAATCCACCTGGGAGCCCCCCTTTCCCTTCCGGCACAACCCATGACATGGGGAGCCCACGACTCTGCATTGAAAGGCACTGTCCTAGTCCTGCAAACAGCACGGAGGAGCTGGAGGAGACAGAGCATCGTCTCTCTAACTCGGGTTGGCGAAAGAAACTGGGGCTTTCCAAAGCCTTTTAGAAAGTGGAAAGCCTTTGGGAGAGTGGGAATGGAAGGGAAGACCGCATCCTATTGCGTGGTGTAGGCAGAGTGGGTCTGCCTGAGGTCTGTCTTGGTGGCCTGAGTAGTCCTGGGATACTCCTGCCACAACCCCTTAAAATGGAAGCGTAGGTCCAGTGAGTTGCCCTGCAAATAGATTGAAACTGTTTGCCTGAAGTTGCACAGTGGAGGAAATAAAGTTTCCTGTTTGCTTTGGGAAAAGGACCCATGAATCTCAGTAGAGAACAGCAAGGGTTAAAACCTGGGGTAATGAAAGAGAAAAAGTTAAAAGTTGTGGATGGTCGCACCCTGCAGGGAGCATGGAGGGCTGTGCTAGTGCTGTCGAGCCAGCCGAGGGCTCCCACTAGTGTTATTCCTTATTTCAGTTCCATCACTTGAAAAAGGAATTAAAAATAGGGGATTATTAAAGAGAAGGAAAAGTACAGTAAGGAAATGCAGCTGTCGTAACGGTTAGGCTCACTGATACTTTCGCACTCAATTCGTCAGTTTTAAGCCCGATCCATGCTGTCAGTTCCTCAAAGCTCATGCAATCTGGAAACTTCTTGTTGAAAATAATCAGATGACACTGTCAGCACCTACTGAAGAAATGCAGCACTTTGTGAAAAACTGTCAGCAATGTAGGTGTTAGCTGGCATCTTCAGAATCGGCACTCTGGAGAAGGATGGAGGTCGAGGTGACCTGCCACAACTGTCTGTGGCTCCTTTTAGGGCCATCCATGAGCATGCTACACCTGGTCTTTAAAATACGTGGTGTTGGGATACAGAACGGATCTGAACCCAAGGGGAAATCTGTCTGTCTAAAAACATTTAATGTGGGGGGTTCAGATCGAAGCTGCAAGTTGAAGACCCTGCTCTTAAAAACAAATCATGCAGATTTGGATATCGGATTGGGCAATAGCGGGTAACATTAAGAAATGAAGGTGTTGGGAGCAGTGCTAAAGCTGACCCATCTAGAAGCAGCTGTTTCCAGAACTGACTATTCAGGGTGGTTTGTGTTAAACAGTCAGCAATTTGCACTGCTGAATAATAACAAGTACTTTTCACCAGATATTTTTGTGTAACATCGAGCATTTCTAATGTTGGAACCTTTCTGATGTTCCAGCAAGTCCACAGTTTTAGAAATACGTCTTCTAAGACACTGAAGTACATCCCTGCCTTAGATTTTCTTTTTTAGTAAACACGATGAGCATGCACTGATAACAGCTACTAACTGGGGAACTATGAGCTTCTCAGGTTTTTGGTCTATGTGTACAAAAATTGGATATCTAAATAGGAAGGAATTACAGGAAGAAACAGAAATTTGGACTAGATGTAGACATAAGGCACAATTAATTTATTGGTATTTTCATTGAAATCTGCATCTAGTCTGGCAATTTCTAGCCTCATATCCTGCATCCCTTATTAAACAGAGGCTTTATATTTGTTCCGTGTGTATAATGAGTGGCTGGCATGGCTTGGGAGAGCAACCAGACTGCTTTTGCTAGCACTCAGCAGACCACTGAGAAAATTGTAAAGTACCAGCTATTTTTCATTAAAAATGCTTGGGAAAAAAAGCCATGGCATAACTCCACTAGAACATACGAGAGAAATATTTCTGACTCTTCCTATCTCTTGGCTTACCTAAGAAAAGCACAGCTCAGAAAGAGCAAGCTACACAAATCCAGGTGACGTGTAAACATGCTACAATGACCCACCTAATACATGGTCAATTTTCTGCTTTTTTTAATTACACTTTTAATTCAGGTTTGTGCACAGACATATTTTTAAGTACCTGGTATTCATCAAATATATTAGGACAAATTACCTGTGGGACAGAAGTTAGGTAAGAACTAGGGCAGAAGCCGTGACTTTAAAACCCCAATTCTATTTCTCAGTAAAATGGAATTCTAGAAATAAGTGTCAGGCCAACATTTACAGCATTGATACTGTAGATGCTCCCTCATTCACTTTTCTACTGGGGACACCAATTTTCAGTTAGGCATTAAAATAACCGAAATTATTTGAAGATGGTTAAAAAATGAGAAGAAAGAAGACTTCTGGGGTCTAGGAAATCCATCAGCTCTGCCTGAAGCAACCTTTGGACATGCCAAAATCAGTGGCAAACCTTTGATTCCTTACTACTGGGGGGGCTGGCGCAGTGTACCATACTGCCTTTTGCCAAACACAGTAACACCCCAAGCTAAACACCTTTCCTTAGCACACACTGCCCTTCTACAGGAGGGAAGATCCAACCCACTGAAAGGTCATGGGCATGAACATGAAGAACAACCTAAGGTCCTGGAAATGTCTCAGGAAAACTGCTGAATGTTTTTTCCTTCTCCCCAGTAGGCAAACCGCCTGATTTTTCAGGACCATTAATCTCCACAGAAATGCCCTATATGGGGTGCAGCCTTTACTGCTTTGATGAAAGTAGTTTCTTTTTTAAAAAAAAGTTTCCTGCCTCCAGAACCCCAAAGAAATGGTGTTTTTTCTCAATACATTTAGGCCCTAGCCCAATGCTGATTTGAGTCAGTCAGAGCTCGTTTTCTTACTTTTCTGGAAGCTGTCTTAGGAAATAAGATTAAACATGTAAATAGATTTATGGACATATGTAGCATTGCTGCCATTAATGATAGTGCAAACTTCCTTGTGCCTGCAGGCCTACCATATACGAAATTCTGCATAAACAAATAGTATTTTCTTTTATAATCTTCCTGAACTTGTGTTCATTTAAAGTTATGCAATTTATCAACGGCGAGATATGTATCACCATCTTCCGTTAAGAAGAAAAAAAAAAAATCTGAGAGAAAAAAGTCATTCCCTTAGGTTTGATTTTAAAAGGAGGAGGAGAAAAGAATTGCATTCAGCCATTCGCGGAAATGGACCTGTACGACACTGAAACTATGCTGGTTCATACGAACAGGTGCCACTGCTTCAATGGGTTGGATGCCCTTGATGCTTCCGTGAGAGCTAAAGCTCTGAGTAACTGGCTACGTTGTGTGCATCTGTTCTGGAGCACACACAGGCTACTAAAGAGAAATACGAAACAGCACGCATAGCTCAAGTCCTGCTATGCTCGGGCATCTGTAAGAAAGTTCCGTTGTCTTTTGACAGATTAACTGGAAGGGGTGATGTTATTACTGAACCAAATCAATCCTACGCTGCCTTCCTTTGTCCGTCTCTTTGTAATAAAACACGCCTTTGCTTCCAAAACAGATCTTGCACTCTTTCTTCCTAAAAGGGAATGAAGATCAATTAGCCTTGAACTTTCAAACACCTGTTTTGCAATCCTTTAAAGAGATTTTTCAAGTTAAAGAAGGAAAAGGTATTTATTTACTTGTGACCCAAAATATAACTTCTGTGTTAGGTGTACAGGGCTTCTATTTGCTGCACCAGAACAATGAAGATTATCCCCAGCGATCATTTCAAAACATGAATTGTGGTTTTTGATGACTAGACACTAATCTTTTTTTTTTTTTAACAGAGATAAAAACATTACTGTAGCAGATTTCATCCTACTGGAACAGGCTTGCTTTTCCAAATCATCTTGTCCTTCACAAGCACCTTATGGAGTACAAAGCTACACAAAGCCAGAGGTGTCCACAGTTAAAAACCAATCTCAGAGTGGAGCGAAGAGCGGAGGAAAAGCCCGTGCCTGCTCCTGCCCATTCGCCCTGTCCCCAGGAGGGGGAAGCCGAGCTCCGCCAGTTGCAGAACTAACGCAGTGAATTAAAGTGAACTGTGGATAGGATTCTTTTTTTTCCCTTACATCACTTATTCTTATGCTTGCCCCCATGCACGGAGTTAAAATCTTCCTAGCGGCTTCTCCCAGGGACCCCCACCGTGGGGCAAGCATCTTTCTAACCTCACTGATAGTGCTCTAGTTTAGGCTCAGAGAGGAAATTTTTTTCTAAGCAAATTTCCTCTTGGGCAAGGATCAAGCTGACAGGAACCACACAGTCTTTCTGGCTCTCCTCTCACCCACACAAATGCGCTGCTCAGAGCTTTAACGAGGAGTCCTGACCCCCAGTGTCAGTTTAAATTAACATAAAATGCAACTGTTCCTGTTATGCAGGGCCAACAGCCTGTCTGGAGTGGTCCTTCTCCGTATGAGGAATATCCGGCTACTTTCAGATAAGGCCATTTAACTGCTGGAAATGAGGAGAATGATTATGTTGCCTGAACACTTTCATGTCGTTGGAGACGCTTCGGTCTCCGCGTGGGAGCAGACTTCCCGTTGGTCCATATCATACTCCCAGACCTGTCTCAGATACCCAGAGCCATCTGCCCTGGTACCACTGCCCACCTTTGGGCAGCCACATCCTCGGAATGCTGTCTGTCCCCCCAGCAAGGCAGGGTTTGGTCCACAGGCAAGTGTAAGGTGTAAGGGGCACACAGGGTGCAGGCTGAAGTGTGGGATTCGGCTTCAAAAATTAAACCTTTCCGTGAAGTACTGTAACCGCAATGAAGTGGCAGCTGTTTGTTTATCTCCAGCACATAAAACTATCATGTCTGAAGTCGTTACCTAGCGTTTCATCTGCTCCAAGAATACAAAGCCCTTGTAACAGTTTTATGAGCTTCTCCGGCAGTGAGGAGCTCCGAGTAACAAAGGACAACACGTGTTGGGTGTATCATTTAATTAAGGAAGAGCAGGCTGCCTGCAGACAGAGACCAATTCCCCCAGGCAGAAGAGCCAGCCCCGCTCCCAAGCAGTGACGCACGCAACCTCCACGACAAGTGTTCGCTGTCCTCCTGGGGAATCCAAACCAAAAGCTCATGACAACTAAATCTAACCAAGTACGTATTATTATCCTCAACGGATGACTTTAACTTCCTCAAAATGACCAAAACCAAGCAAAGCAAAAGACATAAAAAACTTTATACAAAAGACTTGGAGAACGTTTTTTGCATCCTAGTTCTCTGCTGTGCCTGTATATTTGGATTATGCACAGATTTTTGGGTCTTGTGGGAAACGTCAGGACACAAGCAGTATTTAGTATTGTTGGCCCAGGATTTTTGGAGATTCCTGCTGGGAAAAAAAGTCTCCTTTCCAAGTATACATCATCAGGAAGTAGAAAACTGATTCTGTGCATGCCAGTTTTTGTATAAAATTAAATAAAATCTGGCAGTGTGATTAATATTTTTAACATAGAATCAGCTGCTTGAATAACAGAATTTCTAAGTGTATGCATGATTTAATGATATACAAGAATTACTGCAACCACCTCCATTCCAGGAGGTAATGTTTCCCACCAGGAACTGCAGAATATTTTCTTACACTTTAGGACAATTCAATGCAACAAAAATTGTTCTGTTAGTCTGCTTTTCAATTCCACCTGTTGGAAAAATCCTTACCTACACAGAAACTATGTTAACATTGTGCTATTCAGTGCATGCACGCTCATTTCCCTGCCAGTGCCAATGTCAGCTCTGTGGTGTAGATGCTGTGCATTAAGTTCTGTGGGATGGCAATTCAAAATCTGGGGCTCTAGGTAATGGGAGTTTTTTTATGCCAGTCCTTCTACTGGTCCATATCTTTCCTGGTCATATCAACGAAAAGATGGAAAGACTGGGTTTGTGATGCCAAACACATTAACCTTTTGTACATGCATATTCCTCATCACTGGGGTTTTTAAGTGCTGCACACAGCTTTGCCCACTGACAACTTTGTTTGGAGTTGGCAAGTGTGGGAGCGGCACCAGAGCCACAGCACAGATTTTTCTCTCTCCCTCACATTTCTTTATTTGCAGGGTCTCCCTGCAAACCTAGAATGGTTTAGGTTGGGAGGGACCTTAAAGATCATCTAGTTCCAACCCCCTGCCATGGGCAGGGACACCTCCCACTAGACCAGCCTTTCCTCACAGGAGTGGTGCTCCAGTCCTCTCATCATCTTTGTGCCTCTCCTCTGGACTTGCTCCAACAGGTCCATGTCTTTCCTGTGCTGAGGACTCCAGAGCTGGACACAGTACTCCAGGTGGGGTCTCGCCAGAGCAGAGTAGAGGGGCAGAATCACCTCCCTGGACCTGCTGGCCGCGCTGCTTTTCATGCAGCCCAGGATGCAGTTGGCTTTCTGGGCTGTGAGTGCACATTGCTGGCTCATGTTGAGCTTCTCATCCACCAGCAGTCCTTCTCAGCAGCCTCAGGGCCCCTCTCAATCCATTTTCCACCTAGCCACTGTACAGAATCAATTAGCCCTATGCAAATTTTAGCTTGTACTTTCTTTTGTACTGGCATTTTTTATTAATTCATTTTTTGTGCGCCTGTAGACACCACCAGGTTTCAAGAAACGGTGTGCCCATCTGCCATACTGCCTCATACCAGGCTTGTCCCTGATCTCATACGGACCCAGGGCCTCAAAAAGACCTGGTGGAAGTGGCTGCTTCAGGCAGTCTGTGGTCTTGTGCTGGCCTTGAACATACCCCCGGCGTTCTCTCTCTGATACACGTCATTAAGCCAAAGTTACAAAAATCTTTATGTATGTTAGAAGCACTGTATTTGCTCTCAAACTACTTCCACTGCCGTATCTATCTATACTCAAAAGACAGCATTTGAGAGCCTCTTTTTGCAAGCTTGAGCCATTGAGCCATCGCATGCCCCTGGGCCCCTCCTGCCTCTCCCGCCTCCTCCCCGCACGGCCCCTCAGCCTGGCACATCCACATCCACGTCCAGCAGCACTACCAGCTCCTGGCAGTGCTGGGGGAGGCTGTTCCTTTGGGTGCTTGTGGATAATCTTATTTTAATGAGCAACAATATGCAGTTTCCTGTTGAAAGTACTCAGAAAATCCACCGCTTCCCCATATTACTTGCACTCAGAGTTCGGTGGGTAGGTGCTTCCCAACTGAAGCCCGTTTTGTCCTTCAGGAGTGACAATATTTTCTTTCAAAAGGCAGAGCCAAGTTATTTCCCTGTTCTTTAAGCCTCTCGGCTCCTGGCCTAGGTGGGGGCAGCAGCCTCTCCGGTGCCTCTCTCCAGCCAAACAGCGACCACTCATTACATTAAAGATGAAGGGTGGGTCTGAGCTTGAACCTACCCTATGTCTGAAGCAGAGGACCTACAAGGACAAGAGAGAGTAAATGTCTAATGCTGAAAGCCTGAAATCCATCTTGCACAAATTAAACCCAGAATATTACACTAGGATCCAGATCTGAACTTCCTTGTAGCTGTGGGAAGTCCTAGACAAAGTTCTTGTCCTAAGTCTGTTATGGATTAACACTAAGTGACTTTAAAATGGCATACATGTAACCACAGAGCCTGTGCATGCCACAGGCATGTGACTGTGTTTCTAGTTTTGATGCACTAATCATTACATATGAACTAATAAAGTGAAAACATTCAGATTTTAGTATGCCTTGTGTTTATCCCTTTACAGCACCTATTTCTTCAAGAATTTAAATGCTTTTATGAGAAATGGACGCCTGGATGCGTTCCTGTGTAACCTGCTCTAGGTGACCCTGCTCTGGCAGGGGGGTTGGACTAGATGATCTCCAGAGGTCCCTTCCAACCCTATGATTCTATGATTCTATGAAATAAGTGATCCTAATAACAGTTTTTCAAAACCAGAAACAGCTCTGTGTCTGATATTAAAAGGACTATAAACCATCCATGCAAGTAAAAGCATTATAAACTTTTTAATGCTATTACAGTATTATTTGTTGGAGAAGCCCATCCCCACACAGTTGGGATGCTGCTTCTTAGAAAGCACAAGCGCCATCCGCTCACGTTGACTTCAGCGGAAATTGCTGACACTTGGTCTTCAGATCAAGAAGCAGACAAACACTGTCACAGCAGTACTCTGGGACAGTATAGGCTCAAAATTACAAGAGGAGTTAAATTAATTTGGAAAAATTACATATCTGAAGGTTAATTTTTAAAAATGACATCAAACATTTAAGTTTTTTGCAATTACTATAATTCAGTTTTTGAGTAATTACATATTTAAGCATGTGTTCTTGAAGAACCACAGTCACGTTCCTTTTGTCTCCCTGTTTCTGGGGTGAAAAAGGCCCTGGTTATGTGAGCTTGCTTTTTTCTATACAGTACTGGTAAAGATTTTCATATGAAAAGCCAGTGCTTCTTACCATGCTAGGATGTGCTTGGAGGACCAGATTACAAAGTCTTTATTTCCTTACAAAAAATTAAGGGGAGAAGAGGGATAGAAGAGAAGGCAAATGACCCAATGAGGGAGAAGATACTCACTAGAGTTAGCAAAAGAAAAAGGGAGACTCAGGGTAATGGTTAAAATATAACTGCCATTTACTTAAAAGACATTAGTCAACTCAGTAATGTCAGGAACACCACCTTCTTTATCAGTCAGGGTATTCTTTGACAAAAATGTCAAATTTTCACACATGATTTTGAGTTACAATTTTTGTTTCAAATTATATAGCTGTCACATACTTGAGGCCAAAACTGGATTTAAAGTTTGGAACCTCCAAGGAGCCGTTTACGTGTGGATAAAATGGGTTGCTATCATTTCAGTGGCTTAGTTCGAACCTGCTCCTGTAAGACAGCACCTGAGCGGCTGCTCAGCCGTGTAGGGTTAAGGGTCTAGAGTCAGAGTGGAGTATGTCTCACTTACAGCCCTAGTTTTTCTGGTTAAATACCCAGCTATTCCTATCATCCTCTTAGTTTTACTATTGAGGAACGATGCATACCCTGTTACGTGTACATACTTTAGCACCACGTTAGGATCTGATCCTATAGTAGAGCAGGTCCACTAACTTCCTTGGTTTGGGGCTTTTAAAATTTTTCTCACCGGACCTGAGGCTTCATAGTATTGTCCTCAGACTGAAAGAGCCAAAGATATCTCCACCATCTCCATCCAAAAGTAAGATACCAGCTGTTTTAAACATACATATTTTCCAATTACACATAATGCTTCTAGGAGAAACGCAGCCACTAGACAAGATTGCCTCACATTTCCTGCATTCCCAGAATATTTTTTTTCTGGAGAACAAGTCTATTCCCAGAATCACATCTCATAATGAATTAAATTAAATTAACACATAAACTGCAAAAGAGGTTAATCATCACTGCCTTGGTATACAATGAAAATCCTGTTAAACCATTTTGAACTCTTCCCTCAACAAATAAAATATGCTTATTTTAATTCTTCAAAGCTGTCAAAACACAATAAGGCCACATTTTTATTTAGCTAAATCACAAGGAGATAGTGCTTGCTTGGCAGCAATCATTACTAAGCTTCGCTATTTAATTCTACCACAGTCACTATAAAAACATCCTTGCACCTTTTAAGCACTTGGTAAACATTCCTAATAAAATAGAGTCATATTTGAGAACGCTGTCTACTGGCATGCGTGAAATACAGACCTAACAAAGTCTTCCCTCGCTTGAACTAATAATCCCCCCAGCAGAAAGGGAACTGCTCAACTAACACTTGCAAGTACAGTTACATGGTAGGATACATAAGAACTGTAGCCACCACTGACTAGAAGAGACTGCCTTTCAGATCAGGGACTATTCAAAATTTATGAGATTTCCAAGGCATTTTAGTATGAAGTCCTGGTTTAGAGCTCACTGAAGTAAATAAGATCTTCTCGTTGACTCTTAATGACCTTGACTCAGATCTAGACGGCAACTTTGCTTATTCATGTTTCTTCCATGGTGCTGTAAAAAAAACCCCACCTTTTTTTTTCCTTCCACAACCACATTATTGTCTTTTTTTGCTATGTGGCTGAGATTGTTTTTATGCTATTTTGTTAGCTACACAGAGTGTATATGTTGCTCTTTGTGGTGATTTAGTAGACCACTGACGTCTTGATTCCGGTAAATACCTTATTGGGGTAGCCCCACTGAGCCCTGCATGTGCTCAGTTATAAAACCTACTTGCATGGAGGATGGAAACCTCCAGCAGTGCCCATCAGGCCTTTTACATGAACACTAGCATATAAAAATATTTTTCTTTTTAATATTTTCAAACACTTATCTAAACAATGTTTATTGATAACTAAGAATAGCTAAATGTTTCTCATTTTGAAAGACCATATGGGATTGTGAATCTGAGAAAGGAGTGGGATTTCTCAGTCCACAAGTTTAAATCTTTATTTTGAGTCTTGGTGAATTAAGGGAAAAATCATACTGTAAACATACTTGAAAGCATTTTATCTTCTTTCTAAAGGTGTATTTGAAAGGTTTTTCACATCTGAATGGAAATATGATAATAGTCAGAAGACGTAATCTCCTGAGAGCTGACAGGAAAACAGAAAATAAAGCCAACGTAACCAGTACAATCTCACCTGTACGTTACTTTCTTGTTCCGGGCAACCACAATTCACATCCAGTCTGACAACAGATGAGACGCAGACTCAGGACAAAAGCAACCTCATTAAATTATAGCCATGCTATTATTTTACTGGGTAATTGTTAGAGATAACTGCATTTGGCACTTGAGGAAAGGCACACAGACCACCCTCAAAGCAAGTACCGTTGCCAGCTGGGAGGAGACTGAGCTTTGCTGGCACCTTCTAGACATATTCACCTTGTAGCCTTGGCTCTGGCTCAAAGTCCCTCACCTTCTTGGCAAAGCCTATTGCTGAGGGATGAGTGCGGGCAGTGACCAGCCTCACCAGACCTCACTCCTCTCAGCATGCTACACTCCCTCAGCGGAGTAATAATCCTACCTGTCTCTGAATGCAGCTTCAAAGACAGCCCAGCCACAGAGCCAACCATGTTTTCAATAGCTGGACCACATCATACTCCACAAACCCAATGAAACACCACCAATTTCGATAGCACCCTCATAACAAGCTTTTTAGGCACTTTCTCAGTCTGACACTGGTGAGCCGGAAGTTAATCTTTCCTACAAAATATGACTCAGACAGAAAATGCTCGGGTACACGATACTATAACAGCAGATATCCTCCCCTGCAGGACTCGTTTTCCGTTTAATATGTTTCCAAAGATTGTTTCCCTCCAGTGGGAACAAGAAGAATGCCAGATGGATATCTTCTGTTTGGGCAAGACCATACTGGACTGGCTCCACACCAAACCACAGTCAGAGACGTGAACCAAAGATAAGATTCTCAGTGAAAATTAAAACACGCCATTAGGGGGTAATACAGGAACAAACATATGTAGGAGCCAGAGGGATATAAACAATCCAGAGAACTTACTGAAGTTTATAGTTGGCTGGAAGAAAAAATTACTGGCACGGAGTCTGATTTAGAAACGAAGAGAGTAATGCCTTGATTGATCCCAAGGAGGTAGTACAGTTACAAACACTTGTAACACATGTCAGATATCTATATCTTACACTGTGGTCTAAATAGCAGAACTTCCAGGGACAGAAATATCCCAAATACTCTTCAACGACTTCCACTGCTGACAAAGCCAGCAACATTCCCATTAAGAACGGATGCTGTCCATCAGTCTTACAATGAATGATGTGGGCACTCGGACACTTTCTGAGATCCTTGCAACTGGCAGCTGTACTTATTTAGAAGCGCGCAATATTCTGCACAACATTTTCCATTGTGTCACAGAGCAGCTACTACACCATTTTTGTCTGTGCTTTCACAGCCTCTTCTGCTTTTGCGGTTGTGGGGGTGGACAGGCATGGGCAGTACATGCGAGTCACAGCAAGGAACCCCTACGCGTGTGAGCGCGGGCAGAGGAAGTTGCTATGCATGCATGCTCCACTGAGACCCTTCCAACTGTGATTCCAGGAAAACCCTGCATGGCCCTGCGTGGAAAAACAGGTGTTCGGATTGTAAAATTAGCGCAAATAGGGAAACTGGACACTCTCATTGCGTATCCTCTCACACTTTTTATTCCAGCAAATTAAAATCTGACTGAAAATCTCTGTATAGCATGCAGAGAACAAAGTAAGAGATAAACGTCTACTGAATTTTGAGTTATCTCAGTGATGTGTGTTGCGTTGCCAACGTATTCCCGTGGTTTTCATTCCCACTGCTTTGTTTTCTAATCTCTTGTGCTTGTGGGTGGAGGTTCTCGTAAAGGGAATGGTCCAGGGAAAGATACAGCATTTTAACAAAATGCCATCTTAACGTTCTTGTGGATCCACGCTGGCCTCATGCACGCATGCATGCACATGTGCCTTTCCCTTGCCATAGTCCTGGTATTCTGAAAGCAGAGCAGAAAGTGGATTGCATCTGCTGCGTAGATATATGAGCAGCATGCAGGAGAACTGGGATTCCTTCCTTCCCCTAAAATATAATCAATGCACAGCCCCGTCCATTTGAAAAGCAAAAATACATAATACTTTTTTTAAAATCAACACTTTCTCTAGAACAGTCTTAAGACCTGTAAGGGCAATGCTCCTTTCGACTAAGGATGACATATTGTACCCTGAGTTGGGGTGAAAACCACTAGGGCAAGAAAAATAACCCCAACATTTCCCTTAGTTTATAGACAAGTTGCCTAACAAACTTCTTCCAGAAACTCCTGAACCATCTGTTGTCTTCTCTCCCGCAGCTAAAATATGCTGAATTCTAGCAACAGACCTTAAACAAACACAGGAACTCTTCAGGGAGATGTGCAACAACACAAACCCCTCGCTGTCCTACTTTTGGAAATAAAGTAGAACTGACTGGAATAAGGGAAATGACCACCGCTGAGAGGAGATGTGTCAGTCCCCAAAACAGTGCCTCAGAGAAGGTCCAAACATGGATTAGCAGCTTTTTTTCTCCTAATAAAACTCACGAAATTCTGAGAGGGAGGACAGATGAGGGACACAGCTGCACGCACACATGAGCAGTCCTTTACTTGCGGCCTCGCTGCCAGACACATAAGCACATACAAACATGCACGCGTGGGGAAAGAGGAATGCACGTTTCTGGACCCGAGCTGAGGTACAGCAGGAGCAGGCAGTACGTTAATCCCATTTGTCACAGAATGGCAGGCTTAGACAGATCGCAAATATAAACATACTTGAAGAGAAGAATAAAAGGAAACGCAACTCCTTATTCACGCTAGGGAGAAACGGCTCTTAACAAGTGCTGTGGAAATCTAAGACCGTAATCTCTTAAATATTCAGAATAGGATCTTAAATCATTTGGTGCAAGTTGTCTCTCAGCAACCCCAGACCTCAAAGGTTGAATGACTGCACTGCACTTTCAATAATGAAATAAATATTTGTCTTTACAAAGGCAATATTTCCTTGTTTCCACTTAGAGCTAACATTAAATGTTATGAAGCACACTTAAAAAAAAAAAACCTTCCTGTACAGCCAAGAACATTTCAAACATATGTACTTAAGACACTTTTAAAAATTATCTGTTGGTCAAGAGAGCAAATTATTTGCATTTTTTTAATAATAAAACTGGGAACCACCACAAACACAACTGTAGCAGATTTTTTTTTTCTTCTGAGGCATAGTAGAAATGTAAAGATGATGGAGGAAGGCATGAATCTTATCCCATCTTTCTTTTCTTCTCACAAGATCAGTTCCTACAAAGTTTAACTTGGAGCTTAATTAGGGTTTATTTATGCGAGTCATCTGTTCTTAAAAATGGGTTTACCAAGGTTTTGTATGTCTGCCTGCCTGCCTTTCTGTTCTTCTTTTAAAATTTTCCACTTAACATTTTGGGAACATCCAGTCTGTTAACATCAGTGTAACAAAGACAGCAGTTTCAATGCCCTGCTAAGAAGAGACAGAATTGTTCATTGCTAAGAAGAGACAGATACGCAGCTCCTCTGGTGGAGCAGAGGTAAAGGACCTGATTCTGCACCTACCTTTAAAGCCCATCGGTCTTTTTATTCATTGTACTGACTTTGAATTTGGTTTCTATTCCACCATTAACTGCAATGCTGTACAGGTGATGAACAGTAGGTCACGTCAATAACTCATCAAACTGTGCAAGAGCAAGAAACGTAACGAAACGTCAATGCTCACAAGCAACAGAAACCTACTTCAAAGCCATGCTGTGGCACAAAGGCTATCAAGTGGCTGGCTGAGGGAGAGTAGAGAGGAGGTAGCCAGGCTAACAATGCTCTTCAATCTAGCCCAGAAAGGAGAGACAAAGACTGGAAGGAAATCCAGGCCACTGCCAAGGCAGAGTGAGGAAGAAGTTGTTAAGAGTCAGAACAATGAGCTCTGGGAATGAACCACCCACTAACATAAAATGCCATGTGGATCTGCTTCTGTTGGGGTTGTAGGTTAAACCTGGAGGTCTTCCTGGAGGCAATGCTCTAGCCAAGCATTTGTGGGAGAGCTCAGAGCCCTTTGACTCCAGTGTCTTACAGGAGTCAAACTAGCAGGTTTAATGGTTCTTTTGGCCTCTGCAAAGTCACCATATCAAATATACATCCCTAACAAGAGAGGGGAAGAGTGGGGTAACCATGGGCACAAATATGCCAGAGTCCCCCAGCTGCCGTTGCCTCTGCTGCTGCCTTTGGGATCAGTACAACAGTGTCCGATGGGAGCCTGGGCGCAGGTGGCAGGGAAGTATGTCAGCCTTTGGGGCCAGCCAGCTTTCTTATCATTCTGGTGCAGCGTATTCAGAAAGCAAATTCAGGGGGGTTTCTTTGTTCTTTGCAGCAAAAGGAGTCTTGTGTCTGAAAGCAACTGCCCCAGGAGCTGTGGTTATGTCAGGTCCCAGAAGTGACGATTCCAAGGGAAACTGAAGGGCTGGGGCCAAAACGGCAGAGCAGGGCGGGACTGTCGCCAGCACTCTCCTGAACAGGGTCCCCTCAACTGTCACAAAGTCAGGGATCAATGTTTGCTTTGCAGCGCTGGCTGCGCAGCACGACCACCCAAGTGTCACTGTGTCAGCCCTTTGCCTTTTAGTACTGGTGAGATTGCATCCCACGCTTCTGCGTTGCCCAAAACAGTGAAGTCCCAGTCTCCTCTAGAATCAGGCTGTAGTACAGATCATGACCAGGTTTGGACAGAGTTCCCAGGCTCTGACGTGCTCACAGCTGGAGATGGCCATGAGGACCCCCTGAGGGCTCACGTTGGCTCCGGGAGCTTTTATGAGGTGCAGTCCCCTGCAGAAGTCCATGCCTTTGCTCCCTTGCTTTCCTTGCTCACTGTATGGCCCCAGGTATTGCAGCAACTGTCCCCCTATGCTTTGGACAAATGAGAAAGTTACTCTTGAGCAAGCTGATATATGAACTTGTGGTGCATCAGCTGCTTGGTGAGAATCGCCTGAGAGTGCATTGTCATGTGGCAAAGCTCATCTCCTTTTCACTGCTTTCCGGAGGACTTCAGGGAAGTACCATGAGAACGGTCAGTGTCCATGGGGCAGCTGACACCCTGCCAGTTCACATCTGGCTTTACCTCCGGAAAAGTTACTTCTGTGTCATTAAAGACAAAAACTCATCTCAACTAACATCAAATTATGGCAGACCATGACTTCTTTTGATAGAGAAGAGCAGGGCCTTCAAAATTTCTCCTTCAGAAATGAAAGTCATGATGAATTATCGCTGAGATTTGTCTAGACAAGGATCATCTTATTGCCTTTACCCACCAAGGAAGCACTTGCCAGCTCTCTGTGATGCAGAGCTTCTTTTCTAAATCTCTATCTATTTCATTCTTTCTTTCTCTCT
Source organism: Rissa tridactyla (assembly GCF_028500815.1). Lineage (NCBI taxonomy): Eukaryota > Metazoa > Chordata > Aves > Charadriiformes > Laridae > Rissa > Rissa tridactyla. Next base: position 98,290,521 of record NC_071466.1, read on the forward strand.
CAATTTTTCCTACTGAACCTCCACTGCTAAGAAATACATCAGATGACCTCAAAGGGAAAAACAAAGTTGCAACTGATAAGCTGCAAAACAAAACTGAGAAATAAATGGACACTTGTCTCAATCTGAGCCGTACGAGGTACAGCAGTGTACATTGCTCTACCAAAGCTTGGCTACATTACATCATACAACCATCACTGATGGGAAAAGGACAAAGAGACCATATTGTAATATTAGCTAGAAACGAGTGCAAGAAAAAAAAAGTAGTAGTAAAGCAGTCAGGAGAGCTAGAATTAAAACATTACAAAATATTGCATATATGTAAAGAACGGTGCAAGAAAGTTCAGCACTGGGGGTCAAAGGGAGGCGTTGGAGAGTTGGTCATCAGTTCATGAGCCACGCAGTATTGCTTCTTGTTTACTTTCTGGGGCAAGCCCTGCCCTAGTGTGAAGAGAAGAAAGAGGGCTGCACAACAGCACACACAAAACCAGACGGTGTTCTGGTGGGGCAGATCCCCACCTGTACTCACTGGAAGTCTGACAGCTATTGACATGCCTCTAATCGTAATGCTATTCAGTGTATTACACCAATTATGGAATTAGTCTTAATATCCTGACCTCTACATCTCCTGGGCTTTTAGGGGAATTCAGCCAAACCACTCATCTGTCCTACAACTACATTTTCAAAAGCCCGTACGCCGCACTGCTCTGTAGCTACACTTCTTATTCCAAGTGGTATCAGAGGGAATTTTTTGAGTCATTTAAGGGCCAGAACAGCTTTTTATGATAAAATGGAACTACAGTTGTCATCAAATCTGCTCCTAGTACTAGTAACATTTTTGATCAAATAATTCAATAAACAACATAAGACATACAGATTTCAGTTCCTGTTCCTCACTACTTGGCACTCGTATCACATCCTGTTGTGTTACACAGTTTCCTATTTGACTGTGCTATAAGGAGAAATAAACCTTTTTCTAAATTTTCTAATTCTAAAGACAACATTAAAACATTATTTTAGGTATGTGACGGGCATTGTTTTGGTCTGGACACTAACGTATCCAGGAATATAGTTGTGTTTTTCTTCAAGGAGGAATATTTTCATATCAGATATTGTTTTCCAAAATTTGATAGATTCTTTAGTTCATGGCAATGGCTTATATAGCAGGACAGATGCATGTTTGCTTTCTACTGTAGTATTAAGAATAATGTTTGCTATGCCTGTTGTTCTTAAAATAGCTCTCTATATGGTCCCTTAGGCTGTCAGTCACTACATGAATTTCCAAACTCATGCTTAATATGTTTTGTTATCTCAAATCAGAGCTCATTCATTTTAACAATGTAATATTGACATAATCAAAACCGTAAGCAAGTTACAAATACATCTATAAAACAACCGACGATATTTTTTCTTTTGCTTTTTAAAATTCTTGATGTCCAGTGAGATATAAAAAACAAATCTTTAATTTGTACAACAAACGCCTGTACTTTTTTTATACTTATGTTCTTAAATTTCAGTCTTGAGTCTTTACATAAGTATATTTGCATTTGAAAATATCTCACCTATCCAGCTATTGCCAAGATGGCTCTTAAGCATTTTCTCTGAACATTTCATTAGCTCTCTTCCCAGTTGATCATGATGATCAGAAACAATGAGAGATCTTAACTGTATGACATTGTATGAATCTAACCTTATTACAGTTTGGGAAGGCTGAGGTTTGAAATTAGTTTTGGTAGGTCCTACATACCTTAGTGTTTTGGTTCTAACAAGAGATCAGTTGCATTATGCATCATGAACTCCCTCTTCATGATCTCTGTAGAGAGTTTGCTAGTTGTTGGGATCCAGGCTTAGCTGTGACGGGTTTTTTTAATTGCTCAGAGGATTTCCAATGTGCTGTGTGTTACATGGAATAAGAAACAGCATGCTGAAGAAGTTGTCCTGGAAATTAACATCTTCCTTTTGGAGAAGGAAAACTTCAGCTGGATGGTCTCAGACAAACCCACTCCTTCTCTTCCAGGCATCAGCATCTGAGTTTATTCTGAGTCTGTTCTTCAGCTGTGCCCGCTCTCCTGCCATTCTTATGGTTAATGTATTAAACCTGGGCAAAAGAAAACAGTCCTTCTCCAGAAGGCATTTCCCACTCCCAAACCTGTAAACTCCATTTCCATAACAGTTTCTTTGATGCATTATCTAGTGTCCTTAACAAATGAGCTTTTACCACTTGGGATCAGAGCAAAGCATATCTGGCCGAACTGAAGCTGAGTAAAGGAGCAGCGGGCAATTCAGACAGCAAGAGCGCTCTTTTGCTTGGGATCGCTCACAACACGGGAGATCCGCACAGGAAAACGTGCACTAAGTAGGAGAGGCTCGAGAGACATTCTCAGCAATTACATACTGTTCTCAACACCTTTTTTTTCAACACACCTACACACATAGTAAGCAGGTAAAAGTATTGCCAAGTTAATCCCTTGCTTTTCTTAACAACAGTAAATCAACTATCTCATTGTGCATGACTAATAAAGAACTGTGAATACCAGTGCTCTTTTCTAACAACACAATTAAATATATCATAGGCCTTTTCCTTCTCTGTGTATAAATAAATCAGTTGCCATCGCTGCCATGCACACAGAGCACGTCTTGCCCAAAACTTGTATTTTATAGTGCTACAAGTGTCCTCTTTTGCATGGGGCAGTCTTGAAACTCAGGTGTGAAAACTGATCTTTTTGGCCAATGCCCCAAGTGCCCAGTGTGACGACAAAATGTGAGACAGAGACCACAGAGAGTGAGCAGACAGACTATTGTTTTCTCTTAGTTCATTCACTTCTGTCAAGTGTATTTCTTGACTGTTCTTTTCCATAGCACCAGGCCAAGCTCACCACCTCAAAGGGTCTTCTCAGGATCATGAAACGTTTTATTTGGAATCACATCTTTTCCCTTATTTCATCACCAGTCTGTTCTCAGCAGTCAGCGTTGCTGCATTACTCCAGATGCCTCAACTAGTTAAGGAAGCTATTTGCTTTTGTGCTAACTGTCCTCCCCTCATCCACTATTTTTAAGATGCAATGTCTCTCTTCCATTTGCTACTTCTGCTAGCTTCTCTGCAGACAGAGAAAAAGTGTTTGAAAAGTGCAGTAAAATCATACGTGCCTCATAACTTCTTTTGCTCTTTACCCATACATAAAATTGCAGAAGTGGCCAGAGCTGCTGTGATTTTTCTCTTGACCTTTTTCTCAGTTGCAAGTCATACTTTACTACCTTTAGTGTCATGCACTGGAGTCTCCACTATCCCTATTCTAGTTGAGTACAATTTTGCTCATGTGGCATTAGTATGCTCAATACAGACTGCTCTTCTACAGCAGCAGAGATCTGCTGTTTGAAGTGTTACTTCTTAATGTTTTCCAAGAAGAAAGGAGGATTATGATCCTTAAGGCAGTGTTCAGTACCTTTTGTAAGGCTATTTTTGATTGCTCTACCGCTTTACATTATTTGGATTATGCCTTTTGCCTCCTTTTTCTAATATTGGATTAACTTACCTGCTTTGTGACTCCTTTTAGTCTTTCTATTAATTTCTGCTCCTTCTTCTGCTATATCTTCCGTGCAGGTGACGTACCAAAAGGCAAACAAATTGCTTTGCGGTTGTTTAATTAGGTGTTAGTTTAGGTGTCTAGTGCACCAGCCAAACACAACAGAGAGCATAGAAGCACCATAACCCACGCTGGGTAGGCTGTAGTATTTCACTTGATTGCTTTATGTTGAAGATCGGCGATCAGAGTTTGCTTTTTTTCCTCCACTACAATCTCATTTGCAGGTGTTTTCCACTCTTTTGATTACACCCTGATATGCAATGCACCAGAGTGCTTCTCTGCTTGTGACCCTTTTCCTGGCAATCATCTCATGAGCTAGTAGTGCTGCAGGCACCGAGAGATTGATTAGCTTTTTGGTAGGGACCCTGTGCACTAAAAACATTATTAAGAAGTACATGCTAGCTAATTTTTACATAGTCTTCCACCATTTAAATTTTTATCAGGATTACTTTAAAGCTTTTTATCCCAGAATTTATTTGATGAAAACATATATTCCATCGTCTTGTAGACTCTGATGTTTCTATCGTACCTGAATTTAGCACTGATTTCTCCCCTTATAGAGAATGAACACTGTCCAATTAATGCCAGAGGGGGAGTACCTGTTAATAGCAGGGTACTATTTATTGTTTCTGACTTAAGATGAAGCCACAATTAGGCTTGTGGTCAGCTGTTGGTTTTCCAAATACTTCTTCTGGTCCTGTGAAAATAGCTGCAGATTTTTATTTTTCTGTATTCTAGGGTAAGCCCCCCAAACCTAGTGTACGTAATATCACTTCAAGGATTTTCTAAGTAAAGTTATTCTCCCGTTGCAAGCAGTACGTGAGCTGGATTGTTTTGCCCAGCTGGACAATGTACCTGTTTAAAATGTACTACATGAAAGCTCAAGTAGTCCCTACTCCCGGTACTCCTTTTTAATGTGTTGTCTTTAACTGTGTCTCCATTTTCTGTTGCAAATTTGCTATGCCTTCATCACATATTTGTCTCTTAAGTTTGGATGTTATCTTATTGCCTCTTGGTTTGTCTCGGCATGTTCGTGCACGATGGGGAGAGGTTCAGTGTAGGCAACTGGATGGTGATCATACCTCTCGTTCGGTTTTGTCACCGTGTCATTGTGCCCACTGCTACTGACACAGGCGTCTGCTTTTCAAATGGGTGACATGCTCTAGCCACCCTGAAAACTTTTCAGCGTTCAGTTATCCTCCGCTACTAATTTTATGTGCATTTCTTTCATGGCTGTCCTACTCCAAAAATGGTTCAAGTCCTCCACATCACATACAGTTGTGTCACCCATTTTTCAGTTGTCCCCAAAGGTGTTCCATTCGTCTAAGATTTTCTTTTTTTCTATATATGTAGAGAGAGGTATGTCTCTGTTTCACAAAGTCTAGTCAGTCTCTGGATTCTCAATAATTGCATTAATGAGCTTGCCACTGAAGATACGTGTTTTGCAGGTACACCTGATCTCTTTGCATCATACTCATTTGAAAACAATCAGCTCTTTAGCTCTCTGGTATGTAGATCATTTCTCTGTCTCACAGCCCTGAAAAATTAGAATGTTGTTTTCCTTTTTTTTTTTTCCACAATTCTTTCCAATGTTTCTAGTTTCAAAGTCCATAGGCAACATATTTGCCACACACAAGCCATAGGAGTTATTTTCTTCTTCTGCCAGCCTTAAATGCCTTAGTTTCATTGTGTCAAGAGGCGCAGACACACATAAGAGAGGACATTAACGGTCAACAATAAGTTTATTTTACAAACTTTAGGAGCTCAGCTGCCTCTGCCTGTCTCTCACGCTGAGCCACACACACGTACGCATACGCACACAGGAGGAGGGACCAAATGGATTGTCTTTGAGCCACTTCTATGTCTCAAACGGAGAGCGCAGCAGCTACCTAAGATTGCATCTATTTACTAAACTGGAATAGGTTTTGCACTTCAACAACCTTAAACACCTTGATTTTCTGAAGCTAAGATCCATCTTTCCTGTTAGAAGCATTGTAATTTTAGAAACCCGATCAGACAGCTTTGCATGTGACTGTCCTATATTGTAGCCTTTTTAACAAAAGAAAACAAATAAATATACGGTTTTGCATTACTAAAACTAGACCTTGGGAAATGAAAACAACTGCTCATAAAAATTTCACAGTATTCTCTGGTAAAAAGGAAGTCTCATCATAACTTTCAGACATGTGGAAGCAGCAGTAGTAACGTTGAACCACATCTTAGTAGTGGCTTTGGTTTATAACTTCGAAGTTCACCCTTCTTTCAGGTGGAGGTTGCACCAGTCAACCTTCAGGGGCGCTCCCCTGCCTGAGTTTTTCTATAGGCATATGGTAATAGGAATGAGGAGCCACATCTTTGATGAAAACTTGTCACATAGGCTTTTCAAACACCCTGCCTATTACTATTCAGCTTATCTTTGATGCGATACTTGCAGGGGAAAGATCACATCACTGAGGTCTGTATTTTGACCCTAAGCCAAATACCCTGACTTACTGCCCATAAGTGACGTATTAATAGATCTATGTCTAAAAGAATAAAAATCCATTGCTATTCAGCGTAAATAGGAAGAACTACATCAGCTGCAATGATCTTCCACTGCAGCTGCTTCTCATTTTTTGATTGCGTGGAAAGAAATAGGGGAGCACTCCCCAAGGAACATGTTACATCTAATGGCAGTGATTTGGCAGTGAGAGGCTGCTTTTATTAACCACAGGGATGTTCAGTGTGTGCCATAAGAACAGAGCCACTGGCAGAAGAATATCCTATATTTCAAGCCCTCTGAGGAATTCTGCAGGTAGGGACAACTTAGGACCTGCCTAAGGCCGGGCCTTAATGGAATACCATTTGCAAGGCAAATAGAAGACAAAGTTGCTTTATAGATTAAAACTCACCAGGGAATTCAGGCAATGCCTGGTGCAGGCAAAGAGGTTTGTATCGGACCTTTCCAAATCCCAAAGAGTCTCGCAGCTATAGAGGCACATTTGTCTTTCTTGCTTATTCTGAAATTCCTTTCCACCAAAACTGGGACGCATGTGTAGTAATAGCCTGTTCTTATTCATCATGTATGAAAAAAGCATGATAAAAACCATTGTAAAGAACATCAGAAGAGTGCATTCAAACTATGCATTTTAGAAAGAACAAATTTATATCCAGAAGTCTAAAAATTCACCTATAAAGGCAAGCGACAAGCTTTTAAAGTCAGGAAGCTTTTAGCCACGAAGAACTGATTCCATAAAGAACTAATAACAGAACTGTCTGTTATTAAAACAGCACCTAAAATATCAAAAGAGTAGTTCCCAAACTAGGACACTCCATCAGGAAATATTTCAGTGAGAGATGTGAACTGACTGCTGCCAATACCTTCCGAGTCAGCCATAATTCCATACGAATGTTTATCTTCCTTTAAATTTAATGGAAATTTAAGTCTATCCTCCCAAACCGATCACTGATTTGCAGTGTATCAGCGATAACACAGAGAGGCTGAAGTAACGTTGGCTTTGAGACTCAAAACTGAGAGCCCCAACTTCTCCCTGCTGGCTGGCAGCAGAAACAGCATTGAGACCTGCAGGTCTTGCACAACCCTGGAGTTTCTTGCTCATCGTAGACAAAGTAATTGGTATTCACAGGGTGACTCAGAACCAAGATGAAATAAAACATTAACAAGGCTTTTTTAACGACTGTCACTGTGGCGCGTGTTTGCAGCGCGGCAGTGATGGCTTCGTGGTGTGTGTCACAAACGTTAACGTTGGCGAAGACGACCCAGCTGGGTTGAGATGCCTGACAGTCAACAAGCCAAACGCAGCACCTGATAGGGAGCCAGAAACAAAACTGCTGGTGGATGTGAACCACAGCTTTCAAATAGCCAACTACTGCTCCAGCACCCCTTATCAACATGATTCAGAGCTTTTATCTTCTGCATCTTCAGGCGTGGTCACATCAAATCACATTTAGGGCTATTTATGAATTACGCAATGGTAAACCCAACGTCTTTTGAAATGTATTTTGAAACGCAACTCAACGACGGAGCCCCTGGCTCCCCGGCAGGCTCTGCAAAGACCCGGGGGTGGGGGTGTCGGGGGGGAGGGTCGCGACCAACGACGGGTTGTGGTACTTTGCCCCCTCCCTTGCACACGCCGAGTGGGGCCGGTCTCAATCACGCCCCAGGGCCGACAGGATGCTGCCCTCTCCGCGCCATCACAAAAGCCGGTGCCCAGCCCTAGCTCCCCAGGTGCCCCCCCAGCAGCGCCCAGAGCCGGCGGTGACGGGCAACCTCCTCCCGGGAAGCGGGGGGGCGACGGCTTTTCGGGGGTCGGGAGCCTCTGCCAAGCGGTCCCGGCGAGGCTGTTGGAAAGGGCTCAGCGGGGATGGGCGAGTACTCGCCTGACGTCCTCCGCACCGCCGGGACGGGGCCGGGCTCTCTCGAAGCGCAGCGCCCGGCGTGCGGGGACGAAGCGGGAGCGCTGCCGGTGGCCAAGCCCGGGGGAGGGTTTTGCCGGGGGTCGGTGTGCCGGCGGCAAGGCGCCCCGGTTCGTCCAGTGGCAGGGCCGGCCGCGCACGGATTGCGGAAATCCCCGTGGGGAGGAGGCGTGGGAGGGAAAAGGGGAATGGCCTAAACCGGGCGAGCGGCGGGCTCGGTGCGGCACGGCACAGCACAGCACAGCACGGTCCGGCTGGGCTCGGGCAGTCACCCGCCTCCCGCGCCGCTGCCATGGAGCCGCGAAGGTGAGTGGCGACCCGGGGGAAGGGGGAGCTGCCGCCCCCCACGCGTGTCGCTAGGGCGGGGGGGATGCGTGTCACAAACCGGGGCAGACAGACACACACACACACACACACAGACCACCCCCTTTAGAAAAATCCGAGCTTCGTTGCAGTGCGGCGGGCAGGAAAAGCTCCGTCGGGGGTGGGCTTCTTAAAGAGAGACGGGGGCGAGAGGCGTTTGCGGGGGGGTTGTCCATCCCCCCCAGCCCCCGGCTCCGGGACAGCGGGTTGCGTCGTTCAACGTGCCCGGCGGCGGCTTTCCCGGCGGGGCGGGAGGCGGGCAGAGAACGGGGAGCGGGGCGGGCGGGTTTTGGAAGGCGCCCGGCGTCGCCCGGCAGCCCACGCAGGGGCTTCCACCTGGCTGTGGTTTGTCACCTACCCCGCCGAAGACTTAAAAATCGGCCTTTTTAAGGAGCCTTCTGGCTCTCGGTGTCAGTGACGGGTCCACCGGTTTTTATTGCCCACTTTAGCGTTGCCTTACGGTAGGCGTTAGAAAAGCTTCGCAGAGATAACCTATTTAGGGCACCTGCTGATGCGAGAAGAGCAATGCCGATACAAGGTTGGGGGACAAAGCAAATCTTGGCAGCGGAGCAAAAGCCCCGAAGTTCTTGGAAGCATCGGGACATCTTTTGTCTGGCTAATTTATGCCAGAGCAGCAACATCCCATGACTCTAAAATAAATAGTGCATGAAAAAGTTGAGATGCTGGTAGGAAGAATGATCTCATCAGACAAGAATGTATGAAAGAGGAAGCGCAACTTTCTCCCGTTTCACACGACATTTTAAAAAACATATAGAAGGGGAAGGTGTGGGAAAGAAAAGAGGAAAAAAAATATATTTTTTTTTTAAAAAGGAGAGAGAGAACCTAAGAAACTAATGCAGCTACGCGTGCATTTAGTGGAGCTCACTGCCAGCATGACAGACACAGGAACAGAGTGCACATACAGGGTAAAAGGGAGATTTCTCTACAGGCAAGAGCATTCCTCCCTTTTTCCAACAGGAGCTTGGCATTAAAGCTGTTCCAGGGAAACATGGTGGGTTGACACTGCCCCCACACTACACAGCTGCAACCTCCTCTAAGTAAGAGGACGAACATCTCAAGATCTGTCCAACTTTGACTGTGACATCATTTATTAAAATAAGAAATCAAGACCTGCTTTGTATACACACAGAGGATCATTCCTGGCTGACTAGCTAAATGTTTGTTGGCATCAGTGAATGCCTACCATGGGAAATTCCCTAAAGAGTCCCATAAAGATCAGGCAATTGTTGTTCTCCGTTTAATTCAAATGACCGACTATATCAGTAGTTTCTAACTTGGGCGGGGAACAATAAAACAAACACAGACATGGGATTCAGAACGATAAAGAATTACGTTAAGGTGAGCTTGTCAAGACAGACCTCCGCAAGCCTGGCATAAAAGTGGTGGCTCCTGCACAATATAAAAATACAGCAGAAATACAATACAAGGACATGTGCAAAAGCCACAAAAAGTCACTGCCAGAGACAGAACAGAGCAGAGCTGCCTCCCTGGAGTGTTTAGATTTGCTTACTCGGGAGACTTACTTTAGAGATGATTGGAGACTTACTAAAATAAGTATTAGAGCGGAAATGTTCCACACTGGGCATTCACTTAAACTTTTGAAACCTTATCTGTGAAGCCATTTCAAAGGACACAGAAAAGGAAAAGACAGTGTTTTCTTCATATAAAAATAATAGAAGTCAGATTGACTCTTCCCTAAACTTTCTGCAGCTTATCCTCTGGAAATGGGGCTTCAAGTGGAGGTAGATTTTGTGTCAGGAATGTCCTCTGCTTTTTCCATGGGAAGCCAAATATGTTTGGGAAGACCGTAGTTTTCCTGGGGGCAGGTGGGAATTAGAGACCCTCCTCCACAGCAGAGGAGACACATGTTGTGCCCAGGCAGCTGGTGGGAGTAAAGCTGGGCAGAAGCAATGCTGTGCCTTGGAGGTGGCAGATGCACCCTGATGTTTGGCCGGACAGGAGCTGTGAGGAAAGGGCAGGAGGCATGAAAGGGTAGAGGGGACGTTGTAAAGCACAGCTGATAGAGAAAAGTGAGGTGAGAAATGACTGCTGGGGGAATGAGCTTAGATTAGAGCTTGGAGGAAGGAGGGTCAGGCAGGGCAGGGTTTGTTTGGAGGGAAAAAAGCGAGCAGTCTGGGTGGGAGACCCTGAGACTTGCTTCTGGATGGACACAGGCTTCTGGGGGCACCTCTCCCTCATTGCCCCAGCCCTTGGCTCAGCGTTGGACCTGGCTGAGGGCTGAGAACAACTGGGGAAGGGAACCAGCTGCACCCAGGTAGTGTGGCCTCACAGCCCTTCTTGCTTGCAAAAGCGAGCTGGGGAAACTGGGGATGAGCAGGTGCTCGTGTCCCTCTACCCATCCATCGGCTCAGCTTTGCAACCTTATTGTACCTGGGGCAGTATCAAGGTGGGCAACTGCAGCTGCACAGCTCCCATTCCAAAACCTTTCCAGTGTCTGTCTTTCCTTTCCCACAGAGGTCTGGAGGAAGGAGAGCGCAACGTATAGCTAGGCAGGGTGGTGAAAGGCTATTTTAAAGTAACTCTTCGGAAAGTGCTGCACACTTATCTTTCTCAAAGCCCTGTGAGATGAGAGTTAAATCACCTGGACCTTGTAGATAGGTTAAACTGGGGTTTCCTACAGCAACCAGCAGATGTAACTCCCTTGGGAAACTCCCGTATAGATTTGCCCCTCCGGAGCCATCAAACACGCTGAATTCTTTCCAGCAAAACCTTTGCACAGCTCCCTGCTATCAGCACGTTTCCTGTTTACACATTTTTACTAAGCGCAAAAACCGGTGGGCAGCATGGTCAGCTGCGTGCCGTCCTTTAAGCAGATAAATCGCAACTCATTGATTTCAGCAAAAAAGTGGGGTGCAGGGCTTTTAGCTGGATTTTGGCCTGTGCAGCCACACTCCTTCCCAGGGACCCAGGTATCTTCCAGGGTCTCTTTGTCAGTGAGTCTGTACAGTTCGTTTTTCACAAGAAAGACAGGCACAACACCAGCTTCATGCCTTCTGCTCTGATTCCAATATTAGTGCGTTTTACTGCTATTCGTGGCCTTGGCCACCCACCCACAGAGTTATGTCGTTTGAACAGAAGTTTTGCAGCTGTCAAAAATGCAAATACTTAAATGGGACACTACATAATAGTAGTACCTAATTTACTTACTTCTGCCACTATACTGAAACAACCGATATTAGGTTTATTGCTTAGGTAAACAACAGAGTTGCTAAAGTCTATCATGTAACTCTCGTTTGCTTTTTTATTTTAGCTATGGATTTCTGTTACTGCTCCTTCCTATCCTGAAAGCTGGTAAGTTCAGAACACTTCAGTTAAAAATGAAGCTTCTCTTCCTTAACATGTACCCAAGTACACAGAGTATTTGTAATACATACAGTATAAACATCGGTGTGTTTTCAGCAAGACACTTAGGAATTCCTCAGTGGGACATGCATCAGGGAAAGAGGAAAAATCAGTTTCTACCCATTTCAGTACAGAGAATAGCAAGAGACCTTATGGATGCTCTTGCTTAGATTGTTCTGCCTGCTTTACAGACATCCCTGTGTATTTATCTCTGCCAACAAAAGGTCTTAGAAGTGGGGTAGTAAGTGCTGTTGATAAGCAGATCTAACATGCCCGCATAAAGTCCATATTCATATTGTGACTAGAACTACGCAGCGCTGTATCAAGTACCCAATATTAGTAATTCTTTTACTACAGTTCCAAAAATCCCCTTCAAAACAAATGTAAGGTTAAAAGGACATCACTTGGTGATACTTAAACGTTTTCAGAGTTGTGTCTTCTCTATTTTTGCTTAATCACTGAGAAGGACATCAACAAAGTCATCAAGAAAAGTCCCCAGCCCCAAAATCAGGATAAACTGTAACAGATTGAGTTTCAACACATGCCAGCTGGCCTTTTCCTAAATAATGCCAGTGATGGAAGTGCCCCCGCCTTTCCAGGGTGTGTTTTTCCTGCTGCTACAAGGGGTTTCCCAAAGTCTGAGCTGCAGCATCTTTGTTGCAGCTCAAGCCCATTACTTCTTCCCTTGCCCAGCAGAGGATAAGGGCCTGGAGAACACACTGCCTTTCTCCCTGCAAGTGCTGTGTTTGCTTCAGTGGTACTTTTAAGTCAGGCTGCCCAACTCGGACATCTAGATGAGCCATTTCTGAATCCAATGCAGCAACACAAAAACACATCCCCCTTTAGCATTGCCACCTCCCTCCCACCTCACCATACACTGTTTTCCACATTACCAAACCCTCGCTCCTGCTGTCTTTCTTTCCCTAATTTGCCCAGCCACATAATCACTTCCCCCAGCTGTAATCTCTCCCATCGAACCCCATGCCTGACACCCCCCCCTCGCCCCCCAGTCTGACATTTACACTGCTTTGGTCTCAGCAACCAGTTGCACCAGAGAGGTTTCGGCTGCTGGGGTGGAGGAGAGGTGGTGGATCCCTCCCAGCAGGGAGGCTGCAGTCAGAGCCACCCTGGCCCGTTCCGAGTAGCTGACCCGCACCTTCTGCATCGCTTGTCAGCCAGCTCATGCCTTCGCCTTGCTCACCAGGAGGACAGACTGCCTTCCTCATGTCTGGAGGCCAGGAAAAGTGCCCTGGAAAGCCAGACACCCCGCTGGCCTACCTCAAAGTGGCTGTGAGAGGTTGTAAATGTCTAATGAACGTGTCACTGGAGGTATCTGGGCATGCTGGTTTGCCAGCTGCGTATATTTGTTGAGAGGGTGACACCAGTGGCAGCAATAAAATGTGATTGCTATGACATGACCACTTTGAGAAACACTGGTTTTACTCCCCTTTTTAAATTTTTGGGTGTCAAAATAAAGGTAGCACTCTTTTTCTTAACAGTGTTCCCACTCCTTGTGATTTACCTGGTGTTATTTGGCGTTTTTCTTAATTTTAAAAAAAATTATTATTAAAGCATTAGGACTTGAATATGTGTCTGCAGTTCATCCCAGTCAGTGGGCAAAGTGAAACATGCAGGTATCCATGGGGCTGAGAATGCTTAGACCAATTGGTCCTCAGAGAAAGAAACAAGCAGAAGGCTTTATATTGCAAAAGGTCCGTATGGAAAATGTACAGATAACAGACATAGAGAGAATCAGCCACCAGTAAGTCAGGAGGTAGGAATGACTATGAGGTGAGCACACTCACCTGCATGTCATAAATACTAACACTGGAGTCCACGTGTGGTAGGATATGCTTGAACAGAATGACATTTTTTCCAACTAACCTCCCTTTTTTTCCCTCTCTCTCCTTTATCTTGTAGTTATTGCACTGGAGGAGAAGATCATCGTCAGTAAACTTGGAGACAACGCTACACTCAGTTGCATTTATCAAGGAAGAGAACTGCACTTAAAAAATTTACGGGTATATTGGCAAATAGCTGATGATCAAGAAGAGTGTTCGGTTGTACATGCAATGATCTCTGGTCAAGACAACGAAAGTGAACAGTGTATTCACTTTAAAAACCGGACTCAATTATTCTGGGATAGATTGGAAAATGGCGATTTTTCTCTGCTACTGCTAAATGTCAGCCAGAGTGATGAACGTAGGTACAAATGCGTAGTACTGCAGAAAACTGAATATACTAGAGTGATTCACCAGGCAGAAGTCGTTCTCAGTTTAGCAGGTAAGAAATTGTATTATTTGCACATATTTGCCCAAATTCTCGTTCCAGCTTTTCAAATTCATGCCATTTCAATATTGCGTTTAAGCATGGCCTGAACTTTGAAACACACTTCAGCACTTCGCTGAAATGAGGTCTGCTTAATTTAAATGTTACAGATTAGGGAATCTAAAACTGGGAGAATGCCAGTATCAGCTGTTTATCCAGTGTGAGGTTTTTTTCATCTTGATTTTCATTAATGTAAGGGCTCTTGCACATGACTGGGCGGCAGCAGCTTAAGAAGTTGCTTGCTTTCTTTGCATTTGGCTTGAGCCTTCTGCCCTTCCAGTAATTCTCTCAGCTCTCTGGCTTACAAACCAAACCTGCAGGTGTTTCCCTTTCAAGTCAGGAGGGTCGTGTGAAACCCAGAACTTCTGCTTCAGAACCCATGTCAAAATTTTGTCTTTTCAATATGTTTCAACATGTCGATGACTATTTCTTTTTTCTCTTGCTCTCCAGCTAGTTATAGCCAACCAATACTCAGTGGACCAGTAAGAAACGGTGACAGCACTGGAGAGGAGGTGACTTTCAGCTGCAGGTCCGGGAATGGATACCCAAAACCCAATGTCTATTGGATAAATAAAACAGACAACAGCCACCTGCCTCCATCAGAGCTAAAGATCACCCCCCACGCCGATGGGACCTACAGCGTTTTTAGCACACTGAAGGTTAAAGCCACTTCTACCATGCAAATAGAGTGCTCCGTAGAAAATAAAATACTGCAGGAAAATCTATCAGCCAACTGTAAGTCCCTTCTTGCTGCTTCATGTTTTCTAGATAGCAGGAATATCAACCAGTGTGTCTCTGTAGATACGCACTAACGAGGGGTATGCATTAATGCAGTAGTTTCAAAAAGTGTGGAGAAGAACTCAGGTTTTGTTTCAAGCTAGTTAGGCTTAGCTATGGACTTTATGTTTACTTCTTCCACATTGAAGTGAACACCCTATCAAGCGTATTAGGACAACGGCACCAAGAAGCTCTTCTATCTGAAGCAGTCACTGGGCCCTTTGGTTCCTCAGGAACGTGATGACCTGGGGAGTTGGGTTGTTTTTCATGGGGCACTGTACAGCAGGTCCACAATTTCTGAACCCCTACCTGACTGCTTTGCAGCACACACGTTTGCTTTTTATCTGCCTAGTTTAAAATTCTGTTTTCAGTCTTCAAAACTCAATTTAATACCGTGCACTGTTTAAAGTAGGCCTGTAGCAAACGGGTAATGAAAGCCCAATAGAACAATACGCCCAATAGCACAAGTATAATATGCTATTTATTGCCGATATGAGTGATCAATAGTAGAAACAAGTATTTAGCCACTCAACTTTTCACAAAAACAGAACGCTATTTTAAAAAAAAAAAGATATTAAAAAAAACCCAGTTATAGCTATAGTACCATTAGTGGATTTCATGATTTCCAAACAGCTGTGTAGAGAAGCTATCTGGAGTGGGAGAGCTTATCTGGAGGTGGCTGTTCAGTCTCATTGCTGTTCCTGCTCTTGCCTCCCACACCTTTCTCTCGCAGGTTTCTCCACCCTGGCGCAAGGAGGTTCGATTGTTTGCATAACTGTAGCTAGATACCCACAGTTAGTTTACCTGAACACACCAAGGAATCACATACTCTGGACTTAATAACACTGAGCCCACAAACATAGCCAAAAAATAGAAGTTCTTTCCAGGAACAAAAATTGTGCACATGAGCAAAAGTGGCACAGTAGAGTGTTTATATGATAGCATACCCTTGCTGCCATCCCAAATTAAAGGAAAACTAGGTAACCTTGTCATTAGTTTCCTAATGGCATTCTGTCGTATTGTATTCTGGGGGAAAAGACCTTCGTCTTACTATTTTTTTATTGGTTTATAAAAGCACTACCACCATTGAGTAAGAGAGGAGATCTGTAACCTTCAGTTTGCAGCAATTGGTGGGAATTCATCACAACTTCAGAGAAACGGGTTTTCTGAATACTATCAGATTTACATTATAGATTCTGTATTGATTCACTTTCAACTGAGTCTAGATACAAGCTCAAACATACAGTCTCCCAAGGCTGGCAGAAAATAACAACAAAAAAGAAGAAAGAGGGATGCACACAGTATGGTGACAGGGAGGAATAAACTGGGATTGCATTATTGGACAGCGTAAGGTGGAGATGTGCCCTGCTCAGAATGAATCATAGAATGGTTTGTGTTGGAAGG
This sequence comes from Rissa tridactyla, assembly GCF_028500815.1. Taxonomy (NCBI): domain Eukaryota; kingdom Metazoa; phylum Chordata; class Aves; order Charadriiformes; family Laridae; genus Rissa; species Rissa tridactyla. The sequence goes on from NC_071466.1 coordinate 98,306,774, forward strand.
GACCTTAAAAAAATCATCTAGTTCCAATGCCCCTGCCATGGGCAGGGACACCTCCCACTAGACCAGGTTGTGACATGAATAGCACAGATATTTAGTCCCTCAGAATTTTTTTGTGCGTGTGTAAACCGTGGTAAAATGTTTGCTTGGCATGAAATGTGAAAACTTAACCTTATTACATCCTTTTTCTATTTTATTCTAGACACACAGCAGAAGCAAAGCGGTTCTAGCATAGAAAGTAACAAAAACCTGGAAAAAAATGGAAAAGGTGCTCAAGCAGCTAGCATCATTTCCATTGTCATTGTGATAGGTCTTCTAGCTGTTTTTACCTGCTGGCTGTGGAGACGGAGGCCCTCTAAACTAGTGTCCTACACAGGTAATGAGGCCCTTCATTTGTATGATCAAATCTGAAGAATTCTTTTTCATTTGGCAAAATATTTAATGTCATCTAGCGCGTTGCGAGAGGCTACGAGTAAGCTGCCTGCACAACAGCAGGAAATCATGCTGTTATCAAAAACCTGGGGTGCCCTGGGGAGGACACGTAGTGCCCCACGACTTGTTATTCTTTATGATTTTCTGCTAATGTGCCCAAGCCTCACAGGAATTAACTGCTGGATGTGAGAGTAACTCAGATTTTGTGCCTGTTCAGGTCACAGTTTCTCAGCTGCCACCCCTGCAGGCTGTTTCTGGACAGATGGAGGGAACGCTCCTCCATGGAACAGGACTAGGGTCAGTAACTCGCTCTGCTCAGCACAATCCAAAGCAGAAATCAGACGATAAATCAATCCTGAGAGCTTTAGAGTCACTGGCTGGACAATTAAGAGTTCAAGATCCCACTGGGATCAAGCCGCTATCTACTAACTAGAAAAAATGCATGTCTCACTGTCGCTCCATGCTATACATGCATACACTTCTATTGCTGCATTTGCCTGCATGCAGGACTCTTCAATGTTTGGTGTGACAGAAAAAAAAGATAGCTCTAAAAGACATCTGGTCAATCAGACCGAGTCTGCTGATGTATCCGAGTACTGAGTAAGCCACTTTGCAGGTATGCAAGAGCTAGTGTCTAAGAAAAGGGAGCAGGGGCAACCACACTTTTCATGGACGAACCACATTTTCAATCCATGTCCTCCTCCTCATGGCTAGCAAGCCCAGGTGCGTCAGAAAAGAGCAGGAGAAAACAGGGTAGTGATCTTGCCCAGCATCTGGAGCAGCTGGGCTAGGAGCCATGTCCTTCCTTCAGAAACAGCCCAAGAATAGCACATGATACTGTCCCAAAACATGCAGCAGAGCTGTTGCTGCAAATCTGTCCTTGCTGAAATGGTGACCTAGATCGTAAGCAAACAGAGTATGGACTGCATTTTGCTGTCCAAAGATCATTGAACTCTCAACTTCGGATATTGCTTAAAATTAATCCTGTTTGGCTAAAGGCTGTTGTTATTTATCCTACATGCTTAAAACAGTGCATTTATTTCAACAGATGTCCAATCAAATGAAGACAAAGGAGGACTCAACTGTAAGTATTAAAAATATGTTACTGTATTTGTCTCAAGAGTGAGTTAGCTTCACAGCTTCAGTACTCAAGTTCAGTATAAAGCTTTTAGATTAGACTTGATGGATCTTAAAAACTCAAGCATGTAAAGCAGTAGCCTTACTTCTTCTCTCAGCCCTTTCCTTGAGCTCTGGAAGTGCTGCCAAAAGCAGCCTGAGTCTTGGTTCCCAGAAGTTCCTTCAACAGTTCAGGCCAAAGGACCCAACAAATCAACAGGGGACACAACGCATACAGGCTGAAGCCACCCTCCCCTCCTGTTCTACAATTATGATAAAGCTCCCGTTGCCATCAAGACAGAGCCAAACTTGGAAAATCTGTTTTAAATGCTGATTTTCAAGTCTGGACAACAACACTGACCATTTAATACTTCATATAACGTCAGCGCCTATCATCAAATGGTTGTTCACCACCTTTTTAGGCACTACATCCTAGAAGGTCCTTAGCTGGGATGTAGGAACATCATTTGCTTCACATCTATGAACCTGAGCCTATATACACCCAATTTAAAGAAAATACTAAGTGCTCTCTTTTACTAGAAAAAAAATTATGCAGTTCAGACCTTCAACATGTTCATATTTTTCATAAGCAAGAATGCAATATTGCCAACCAGCTGGTTTAAAAATTCATTTATCATTTATGGGGGGGGAATAAAAACTGGGCAAAAAAAAATACAAGACATATTTGGAAGAACAAACTCAGTACAGGGGACTTGTAAGAGTACAGAGAGGGTGAAATATCTGCCTATTTTATATCTCATTTGGTACTTTCTCCTGAAGCAAATTACTGTTGCCTTGGCGTCTCTGCAGAACAGGCAGAAAATACTGTGGTTTCACCAAAACTGTAGCAGTTAAAGCATAGTTTACTGTAGCAGATGTTGTGAACGTACCCAACCCATAACATCAAACAGAAGCAAAATAACCCTTAAAATTAAAAAAGTTTTTCTGGAACTTCTTTGTTGGTCATGCAAACTGGATTAACGGTCAGTTATTTTCCAGAGCCATGATGCAGCCCCAGCCTGATCCGCAACATTTGTATTTGCTAAACATCAACAGGCATTACACTGCTTCCTGCAGAGCATAATGTAGAAAGGAGGATGGATTTTCTCCTTAAGATAAAGACATATTTTCTCCTTCCGTTCCTATGTGCTGCATTAACACAACACAAGCAGTTTATTTAAGGTCAACCTTTTTTTCTCTGGACTTACTTATACCAGGCCCTATTTGATTAGATGCTTGGGCTTAGCCCATCAGTAGAGAAAACTCTGTGACATAAACAGGAGTAAATATTTATCTTATATTGAAGGCTGCTGTAGCATGTTTTGTTTATTAACAACAAAACAAAGACACTTGCCTTCCAGACACTATCTTTTCCTTGGCATGTCTCCACACGTTTTGTAGAAGAGGAGGTGGGACAGTAGATTTGGTGGTTCACTGCTATCAGAAACAGTCCCACCTCTGAGGGCTGGTTTCTGCCAACAGAGCCATGTAAGGCACAGAAGGCAGTATCTTTTTAGCATCCCAGTTTGAGGGCAGCTTGGATCGCTACCAGAGAAATGAGAATGGTCTAGGGAATGTGATCTCTGATGAAAGACTGGTTATGTTTAGGCTGAAGAAAGCAAGGCCCATTATGGACAAAATAACAACCCTCTTCAGAGTCCTTAAAGAGGATAGGACAAATTATTTATTATCGTAACTCAGGGGTCACAGCACTTAAGGCACAACAAGCTTAAACAAAGGAGATTTAGGCTAGATGTTCAGAAAAAATGCATTTCTAAGGGTAATGGTAGTTGAGCACTGAGGCAGAGAGTTTTTGCAAGCTGTCAATTCTCCATCTGTCCAGGTTTGTTGCTGTTCTGTTTTTTCTTAATGAAAGAAGAAACCACTATCTTTCAGAAATTGTTTAGAAATAGCTGATACTACCTTGGGGCAAAAGATGGGCTCTTGGAGAAATTAACGTTTCAATGGTCATTTGAAATTTTCAAGCAAGTTGTGTGTGGGTAGATAGGGAGTAAAGCACTAGAGAAGTGCACCCACGTGGACGCTCTGCTACGGCATTTTGCTTTTCAGTACTGATGTAAATATGTTTCTGATTGTATGGGTTTCACTTTACGAAGAAGGTAGGATTGTTTCTTGGGGGGTGGGAATCCTGAACGCTGCAAACCAAAAAGAGCCTACTGAGGCTAGCTTTGCTGTTACAAAGAAAAAAGGTTTGGAAGCTCCAGGGAAGGCAGGCTGTGAAGAAGAGTAACTTCATCCCGGTGGGGTTAGTCTCTCCAGACACCCATTACAGTCAGTGGGGCAGGATGCTCCACTGAGGAGAAATTCAGAGCTTGAGCAATTGCTCCTCCACTGCCTGTAGAGGAGCCTCGGGAAGCTGGTTTCCCTTGACCGCGGATAATTTTTGTGCATCTCATTCTCTGAAGTAGCTTAAAACAAACCAAAGGTAGTGCTGACATCCCTTCACAAGAGAGGGGGATGTTCGCAGGAGAGCACTTTTTGCATGTGCCGAAGGAGAGGCACTTCCAGTCTGTGGTACAAAGGCAGAGGGCCCCCAGTGTCTTGGGTATCCAAGGCAGAAGCAGGGATTCACCTCAGCTTGATTCCCTCTCAGCAGCATGAACACACCTTTTCCATAGCTTTGCAGCCTGTTCTATTGGTTACCTAGGCAAAACAACTCCAGGACATCATTATTTCTGGGGAATTTTTTTTTTTTTCTAAAAGGAAGTTGTTTTGTTTTTACAGCACCTGTCTAACTGGAAAGCCTGACAACAATTTGGGCAGCTGGAGATGTGTCAAGAGAAGCATCACTCCCTATCTCAGTGGCAGCACTGCTTGCATTACAAGTGACAGATTTCTGCAGACTATGCCAAGAGAGATAGCCAAAAAAAGAAAAAAAAGCTTCTCCAACACAAGAGACAGCAAAATTTGCTGGATTTCTGTTCCAGCCACTGGCTGTGTCCACACAACAGTTGTGTCACCATGCCAGCCAACCACTTTGGACAGTCCTCTGTGATAGTCTCTCAAGTGCACTGAGCTCTCGCGCTGGGGAAAGCAGTAAGCCTGGGACTTCACTACTCTGTGCCAAAGTGCTGAGAGCTGGTGAGTGCCCAGTCTCTCATCATCAGTTTTGAGGACTTTGTTAGCAGCAAAAGCAACTGCGTTTCAGGAGCGTGGGAAGTTCTTGCTATGACTCCTTACCCTGATGATGACTACTGAATGCGAAGAAAGACAGAAAACTGAAGGACTCTCTGCAAAGTGAGATTTGTGACCTTTTCCACCTTTCTCTCTCTACAGTACGTGCTTTCATTGTCTGGTTTCACCAGCTGCATGACACTGTGTACAGAACTAGGGAGAACGTTTTGACCCAGTCCTCCAAAAATGGGAGTTGCTCTAATGGGGTTAAGCACTGAATGTGTTAACATAAGGGAACGTGCATTCTTTAAATGCACTTGATATCAACATTTTGGTTTTTTACCAAACATTCTACTGAAAAGGGGACTTCCACTTTTGACAGAAGCCGGTGTGTACTGTGTGAAAGAACAGGCTGTGGAAGCCTGACTGACTAAAAATAGTGGTCTCAGCTATGTTAATGTCAGGTTACCTGGACTTACCCTTTTCAGGACGGAACAAAAGCTGCGGTCGAGCTCTGCTTGATTCAGCTGGTCTTTGTTTAAGCACTCCCCTGTGGCTTCCAGGGAGGATTGTAAACTGAAATTTTTTAACTGAACCTCTCCTTGTGTCCTATCCCTCCACCAAAAAAGCGCGCCACTGCCCGTGCCTCACTGGTTCAGCCCCGAGCCAGCCAAGAACAACTGGTTGGAAATAGCAAAGCAGTAAACTTTGCTGATGGTATGAAGTTTTGAAGGAGGAGGAATCTATACTAGCTCTCTTGCCTAAGTGGGGCAGTCTCCCCATCTTATCATGGGAATAGTGGAGATTATGATTTTAAACTGAACCCTGGAAACACCTGGTTTCTCCTGCACCAGTTGCTAGACTAAAATTCTACCATTTCTGTAAGTCACAGCCGTGTTTGTCCTGGCTCTGCAGGGGTGAGGCACTCCAGTGTCAACTGTGAGACAGGGCATATTTTTCATATCAAGATCAGCTTTCAAATCCCAGAGCCAAGTGTAGATAGATTTTTTTTTTTTTTTTTTGTCCTGTTTTCCTGCCATGCGGAATCCAGAACCACTTGGCAATAGCACAATTCACTTTTGTTGAAGTGATACCCCGCAAGGAGGCTCAGACTTAGGCAGCTGCGTACCACCGCTGCACCAGGATCTTGCGGGAGGACTGCACAGGATGAGCCTCCATGGCACTTAAGAGAAGGGACAGTTCAGCTCTCATGTGATGCAGTCTAGGCTTACTCACCAATTTGAACAGGATAGGAAAAATCAGTTTTTTGTTGGTCATTTTTGTTGGTTTTGTTTTGGTTGTTTTTTTTTTTAAAAAAAGCCAAGCTGCAACTAAGTAATTAAGCTCTTGTCTCCTGTTTAGACTGTAAGTAACTGTGTACAATTGTGGTTTTTAAATGACATTTTATCTATTAATGTCAAAAAAGGTATGTTGCGTGTTTGCTAAGCTTCAATGTCTATGAAAAATACTGTTTTATTTATTAGTTTCACTTTTGTCCTCTGTTGCCTTCCCATCTACAACTGTAAGATACCCTATCAGGTAGGGCATTTGTCTCACAGCATTTGTCAAATAAGATTACTGAGGTGCCATAAGTTACTTTAAATGTCAGCCTTTCCTTGTCTTCTCTCCTGCCCATTAATCTAGATGTTAGATATTTTCTTGAGTCCACATCTAGTCTTCAGTGAACCCTTCCCTAAAGGGAAATTGCTTGAAGAAAGCATGCAATCTTGCAGACACCTTAAGAATGTGAACAATATCTGTGTGAATGCGAAGGGTAACCATTTCCTAGCAGTTCAGCGAGAAGTCCTGCAGACGTGTTTCCTCACTATCTACCACATGAGGCTGTTTAGCTCAGCCTCTTTGGTGCCTCTGTAACTGACAGAAGCCTTTTCTAAAAACAGTTTTCTTCCTTTATGTTCTGCAACTGCAAGAAGCTGTAACTGTTCACAGATGTAAAAGTGACCTAGCAGTTATTTCACAATATGTTGTTAAGCTAATTTAGACTGGTTGGATTTTCTTACTTCTGGGCTACTTCACGGTACATAGTGCACACATCTAAACGCAACAGGCTGCTGTTGCAAAAGCCATGCTTTCAATTGGTTTTGGTTTCCAGCTGGTTTTGAAGGCAAGTAAATCCCAGATGACAGTTGGTTGTTGCCATTCAAATTTTGTAATAAGAGTTTTTGTCATCATGTAACAGGTTTACATTTTAAATAAAACCCATTCGTTCTTCTGGATGTTTGACTAAATCTATCACCGCACGTAAAGACAAGTCACTCCCAAACCATTGCCCCCAGCCAAAGTGGCAGTTTGACTTTCAGCCACATCCCTCAAGGCATACAAGCGCTCCTTTCCAAAGCCCTCCGATGAGGGGAGATCAACGCGACACAGACTTGACAAGCTTTGCTCTATTTTGGCTCACATAACAAAATACCTTGAACAAAGTCAATGGAACGCAGTAGCCTGAAGGCAGCACCAAGCCTAAGCTGATACATCCTTTTCTCACCCAACTTAACAACCCCTATCAAAGCAACGGTACAACACACATTCCCGCTTCCAGAACTGACACCTGATCATTGCACTGTCCCAGATCAGTGTTGCGCTTGGGCACCAGCCTCCCTCTTTTTGTCTTCATTAAAGGTAGAATCATCTAGGTTGGAAGGGACCTTTAAGATCACTGAGTCCAATCATTAACCTAACACTGCCAAAACCACCAGTAAAACATGTCCTAAGCACCATGTCTAGCCATCTTTTAAATACCTCTAGGGATGGCGATTCAACCGCTTCACTAGGCAGCCTGTTCCAATGTTTGATAACATTTCTGTGAAGAAGTTTTTCCTACTATCCACCCTAAACCTCCCCTGGTGCAACTTGAGGCTGTTTCCTCTTGTCCTATCACCTGTTACTTGGGACAAGAGACCAACCCCCACCCCACTACAACCTCCTCCTTTCAGGTAGCTGTAGAGAGCGATAAGGTATAGTGGCTCACATGAACTACAATGTCCCAAGCAATTTAAACACACACACACACAGGAAAGCACCGCTTGATACGGCTTTGTGGGAAGACTCTAAGAAATGGACTCACTTTCACAGAAAAGCGAAAGGCTTTCGTTGTGGCACAGCTGGTAAACCACAGATGGAAAGTCCCAAGAGAGAACATGTGTTTCTACTTAGTGGTCTGAATCCATCTGTCTTGTAGTCAAATTCATTATTTAAATCTTTTCACCTGTGAGAGTGAAATATCTCTTTTGCTCAAAAATGCAGTCCTTTCTTCCACTTCAACAACCCTGACTCCAAACACTTATCTCAATAGCCCCTCGTGCTATGTCAAAGAAACTTTATCAGTTGCTTTTCCAAATTGTAAAATGAATCCTTTTCATATTCATAGCAACTATGCGCAAAAGTTCACATTACCCCATGAGGGTAATCCCTCCAACCTCTCTCTTCTCCAGGGCAAGAGAAACTGCTCTAAAGAATAACTGAGTACAGCCCAACTCCAGAGGGAGAGGACCTGCACTCATACCATAGAAGTTAGGTAGGCTCTTGGGACTCCTCCTCTCAATGTGCGATAAAGCATTAAGACCTCCACCACATGCACTGGATGATACAGGACGCAATCATTGTAAGCCGGTCCCCATCTGAGAATTAGAGAAGCCACCTCACACGTTCTTTGAGGTGATCAACTCTGCACCTGGCAGCCCAGGGAATTGCAGGCCACAGACCAGTAGCCTCTGTCTCATTCATCTTTCAAGACACACTTACGTGACAACACGTCAATTTGCACAATTGCCGTCCAACACAAGAAAAATGCTTCCAGCACTTCATGCATTATCAGCACCATTGATGTGCTTAAGTAGTGCAACCGAATCAATGCCCCATGCTGCAAAACACAAGTCCTTGGAAATTACTCATGACTTTACTATTAATCACAAACTCAAGTATTTTGTTAGGAAAGAGCCTGTCTCCCATTTTAGTCTGGCATATAAAATTGCTGTGTATGGATAGATGCTCTTATATCAACAGAGGCTCAGGCTGACCTTCTAACTTGCCCAAAATAGGTCCCAACAGTTTAATAATAAAACACTATTTTCTTTTCCTGAGATTACAAGAGGTGCTGCTTCGGGGCCATTTTATAATTGGAAAACTTAGACACAGAAGTCACATGCTCAGGGTCACAAAAGGCTGACTTGGTGCTTGAACTCACGGTCTCCAGAATGCAGAGACCTTCTCTCCTTTCACTTGCTGGACTGGAAAGTCTACCTCTGTGCAGCATTCACCCCTGTAGACACCGTAAGTCAACAAAAGCTGTTTGCGGGTTTTGAATAGGATTGCATATAAACTGCCAGACTATGCTCTCGTATCTGTTGAAGAGAAAAAGTCTGCCCTTAAAAAAATTGGAAAGAGGAAAAAGATAACAAAACGTCTTTCAGTTGAGACCGGAAAACTTTTAAGAATGGGTCAGTAACAAGCAATACTAATGCAACCATAACGTGGACCAAGGGCGAGTGTTAACATGTCCTTCTTGATTTCTTCCGCCAGGAGATCTATGCTGTCATATATCATTGCTCTTACAAGGCTGAATGTGTAGTTTTGAAACAAAATCAGGTTTGCTTGCAAAAAGTCCTTTTTCACAGCATCATGCTGGATGGGAGGCAATTCCATTTCTCTCGATTCATCTCTTCATCGGTCACGCCTACCATTATTATTTTGCCTCACTTCTGAAATCACTACTGCAAGTCACAGTAACTGAAAAGAGGTCAAGAGATAAAGGCATAAGATGTCTGAACTATTGCACTGTAAAAAAAAAAAAAAAAGCACTGTAAAGCACTGTCGCTGTTTTGTGTTAACAAGGCAAACACAAAGTACCTTTATCACCTTATTGGAAGTCTTATGAGCCAGCTCAGATTAGTCTGATAAACCACCAGTGACTTTATACTCTGTGTCAGCAAAGGAACAGAAGTCCTATCATAAACCTGGTCTTTTAAGGCCCATTCTTTGGTTTTCCGTATGCATGCTCATGTTTTCATATCTATCTGTCACTACCTGCAGCACAGAGGGTTGCTGTCTTATTTAAGATACATTACCGAATTCTCTTGTCAGAGCCATGAGAAAAATCCAGCCCCGCATTGGTTCCTGATCTCCTGAACCAGGCAACGGCATTGGCCAGATAATGACCGTCCTTTCCAGGGACATTTATTGACTGTTTCTACACAGGGCGAGGCAGGGACCCAACACCCCAGGAAGGTCTCTCAGACTCCTGGCACCAGCTCACATGTGAAGCATGCCCAAAAACTGAAGGGCCTGGAGAATGAGAGGAAGTGGCTGTGGAGACAGGCGAGTCTCCAGGAATCCCAAGGCCAGGGTGAGCCGCTGTGCCAGGTCTCTATTCAGCAGGCAGGCACCCCATCAGGAGTCCTGGCACGCCAGGGCACAGCTCAGCTCTGAGAAGTGCCTTTGAGCAGAAAAAAGCAAAAGAATAAATAAAAAACCCCCACTGAACTCTACACATCTGTTCTGTTTAACTTCAGATTATTTTGTTTATTTAAAGTTGATTTTTTCATGGCTACCATAAGGCAGACAGGGACCTGTCAAGGTATTTCTCATGGAACAATTTGATCCAGCTGAGAGCAGGAACAAGAAAGAAAAGGAAAAAAAATTAAAGTCTTTTAATGTGCTCCAGCCCAGTGACACTCCATCAGACCTCTGGGGATAAAGATCTGTGTGGGAAATTTATTTTTTATTTTTTTTTTTATTTAAAAAAAGTATCCCTGGATGGCTGGAATTATCAACCACAAAAGCCACCAGGCATGCAGACAGTGAGCCAGTGCCTTTTGTTAGCATTTTTTGGCAACATGGAGACTGATGTTAGACTTCACACAATGTGTTTTAGCCTCACTTTTGAGCAATTCTTATTGCGTCACAACATATCTGGATAGAAAATTCTTTCTAAACAAACAAACAAAGTCAAACAAACTGTTCCTCAGAAACAGAAAACTTGGCAAAAGAAATCCACTAATTTCTCCAGCTGCTTTTACTGCATCAGCAGGCCTTCAAGTTTTGGGAAACAGGAGTAGGTATTCCACGTATCAAATACTCCTGCTGGTAAGAACCAGTTTTTGCACTAAAACTGGTCTGCATTTAACTGGTTGAGCACCCCGTAGCCGCGTGGGATCCCAGGCAGAGAGGTGTGCCCCCACCCACATACTTTTCAGAAGCCTTTGGGGTTGGGTTGGAGGGCAGGGGAGGAAAGGAGTTCTGTTTTGTTTTAGTCTGTAGGCAATGCTGCTCTAGACAGCTTGGAGAAACCACTGAACTCATGCACCTAGGCAGAAGCCAGGTAAGAAGTTTGCTTTGAAGCTGGAAACTGACCCTAACCCCCTCCTGTGAAGGTCTGGCTGTACAGCCCAGCGCTCCAATACATTGCTCACTACACATTTTACAAAGCATACTATAATCTTAATCATCGCACACCCAGGCACTGGGATGGGATAGAGCACTCAGCCTGGAAATATCTGTATAACATCTCTGTCGGTGGGAAACTCCATGCAAGCAGTCAAGTGTGAGGCACAGAGGTAAACGCAACGGAGCATCATCCCAAAGTGTCTCTGAACAGAGATAAAGGGCAATGGAGCAGCACACCAGACGCAGGGCAGATTTTACAAGGAGATGAATGAGAAAGCAAGCGGCTCCTGCAAGGAACTCCTGCCCTTGTTTGAGTGGCAGGACTGCCACAGACTGAAGGAAAACACAATCCCAACGTCACTGCTTTCATTCAGACTATTTACTTTTCAAAGAAAGATTTATATCCTATCTGCCCACCGCCCCAACACGTCAAAGCTAGTGTCACTGTTGACTGCCAAGACAGCACATACTTGTTTTGCCCTCTTGAGTTCCTGCTCCCTGCAGGTTGGCAGAACACCAGCAGGTTAATTACACCGGCAGATATTAGAGCCTGCCTGAACTTTCACACTAGGAAATATTGTGCTTGCTCTCATGAAACTTACCTTAAAAAAAAAAAAAAAAAAAAAAAAGAAAAATCTATACTTTCTTTCTAGGTGAAGGCCAGGGAGAGATCTAGAGAGTTCCTGCTGTAACGCTTCCCTGGTCACAAAGTCTCTGCTCACCCTGCTTGTCTATGTGGGTCACAGCCATAAAGAGGGCGTTGGACTATGAGGGCCTTTGGACACTCGCAGCATAGCAGCTGCAGCATTCCCACTATTAGACAAGTTTCTGATAGGTCAGGGGTAAATTACTGCAGATAGCATCTGCAAAACGGGCACTTTAATTGCTACTAGTATTTACCCTTTCAGTGTATAACCTTCCAGAAACAAAAAGCCCTCTGCAAAAAAAAAAAAAAAAAAAAAAAGCCATCAGAAGTGGCTGGAGCTGCAGAACTATATTTAGCAAAGCTTAAGTTTCAGCAAGATCGGAAACGGGAGTTCCTTTGCTCCTGGGACTGGAGCACCCTGCAGAGGAGGGGAGCGCTACCAGCACAGCCACGGCTGCTGCACAAGCAGGGGCTGCACTGGGTAAGGAGCTAAACCAGGACATTTTGCCCCAACACACATTCACAGTTCAGTCAATCCTGGAAGGCCTCTCTCCTTTAGAGAAGGTGTGAACCAAGCTGTCACAGGGATCAATGAAAAGAAAAAAAAAAAAAGGTTTGCATGCCTTAAGAAAAGCATTATGATTCATTTAGCCCTGGCCTTTGACAAGGGAGGCAAGGCTGGGGACATTCAAGCCCCTGTGGCTGCCAGCAGTTGTGTAAGACACAGATGGCAGACAGGTCTCAAGGTTGGCATGTAGGCTTAGATCATCAGGCAGGGCAGAAAACAGAAGAAAGCAGAGCTGCCAGTCATCCCGGAAAGCGGCCTAAAACATGAACCTCATGAACATCCCAGGCAGCCCCTCTTCCATGGTACAGAGTGGCAAACTGAACACGTGCATTTTAGCAACCCAAAAATGAGGTTTAGACAGTCACTCACAGAGGGTTGCGTTCTCGGGTGCAACAATTTCATTGCTTGTGTTTAGAAATACATGTATTAGGTTTGGCAAAACTCACACAAGATACCACACAGCGTACTTAGTGCAGCATACACCAAGTTGTAGGGTTTTTTTGCTGCTCTTGGATTTCATGGTTTCCCGGCCATGCCTAGATGAAAGAACCAGTCATATAATTAGCCATAGTCTGACCAGCTGCATCTGAAGGATTGCAGATAGCATTATCATGCCTGCACTGAACCTCCAAAGTACCTCTGACGGAGCATTCAGTGCTTGGCTTATGCAGTTTGCGGGGCCAGAGAGAAACCCAGTTATATCCCCAAATATTTTATTATAATTGCAAATAAGCTGGTTGGAACGTGAAATACCTGCCAGAAGGTGGGTGTGCTCCCCATGCATTTCTAGACAGAGCAGAGTCCTCTCCCTACCGTTACTGAACCAGCACCATGCACAAGACCAGACTCCCCACCAACAGTTCAGCTTTCCACCCCGACCAGTCTTGTGATCCCTGTTTTGGCCAGCACAGGGTAAGACAATAGAACAGTGGCTGTAATGGAGGAAAGAAGAAAAAAGTGACTGAGAAAGAGATAAATATCAGAGACTTGCACCCTTTGAGATGTGCTTGAGTCCAGCACAGAGAGATGCAATGCAACAAAATGCTTTTTCACTGGATCACTGGAGAGATGGGGCAGCACCAGGAAATCTGGGAAGGTCAGTATACAACTGGGGGAGTGAGTCAAGCCTGTGATGACGGTTTGCTCGCCACAAGGATCTGCTGAGCACCAACCAGGCACCCCTTGCTGCAGCAAGAGCAGGTGTCCTTGCCCATCTTAGCCAGCCCTTGCCCTGCTCAGCTAAGCAGGCAGGCCAGCCCATGACATTTTGTCTAGTTTGGAGAAAAGGAGGCTGAGGCGTGACCTCGTTGCTCCCTACAGCTTCCTGAGGAGGGGAACCAGAGAGGGAGGGCCTGAACTCTTCTGCCTGGTATCCTGTGACAGGACACATGGGAATGGTTCAAAGCTACCCCAGGCAACAGGCTCCCCAGGGAAGTGGTCATGGCACCACGCCTGTCAGAGGAGGAGGAGCATCTGGGCAACGCTCTTAGTCGTATGGTTTAGTTTTATGTAGTCCTGCAAGGAGCAGGGAGTTGGACACAATGAACCTTATGAGTCCCTTCCAACTTGATAAATTCTATGATTCTAGGGGAGGTTCAGACTTAACACGAGGAAACAGTTCTTTACCAAGAGGGTGGTCAAACACTGGAGCAGGCTTTCTAGTGTGGTGGCTGATGCTCCAAGCCTGCCAGTGTTTAAAAGGCATTTGGAGAATGCCCTTAACAACATGCTTTGACTTTTGGTCAGCCCTGAAGTGATCAGGCAGTTGGATGAGATGATCCTTGTAGGTCCATTCCAACTAAACTATTGTATTCTATGTCTCACATACGCTGGGAGGAAAGCAGAGATACGTGGAGCAACTTACGCTTTCAATGGCTCCCAGTGCTTGCTGCTATTCCCTAGGAAAGCCTAGAAGCCTTGTGGCAAATACAGTCATGAACACCTTTGCAGAAAAAGCATGAATCCTCCCTCCTGAGCGTCCAAGATCCAGAGCACTCAGGCAGACACCCAATTCAGAGTATTCTAAAGAGAGGGGAAAAGTGACTTCACTGAGGAAACAAGCAGCTAATCAATCAGCCTGGGAAGCTTTGTCGCTTAAGGGATCAGAGTGACAAAAATAGCAAGAGATCAGCTTCGCTCTCATTCCTTTCTCACAGTCAAGCTGAATTTTCGTTCCCATTTCTGCTTGCACATTCAGGTCATTAGGCCTCAGCCACGTATGCGTATTTCTTGCCAAGTATCTCCTATTGCCAGAACTTAAAAGAACATTTCTCATCTTGGACTGCAACACTGCTGACTGTTGCCTCTTCATTTGCAAATGAACACGCTGCTTCAATTTTCGCTACTCTAGTTGCACCATGAAAGGACCAAAGCTCAAATGGTTTGAAAGCCAGCATGCGCACTGATTGTTTCTTCATTCTCTGTGTCTGTTCGCGTTCTCAGGTAAGAATCCTAGTCACATAACGTGAACGGACCGTGGTACCTCAAAAGAGCAGAAACAAGTGAAACCAGTCGCAACTTGGAATGCTTCTCACCGGCTGGAAAATCTCTGTCTACAGCCAAATCCAAATAGTAATTAGAGTACACAGATCTCAAGTGCTCACCAGCCTGGTGTAAATAGTCTTTTTGTTCCCACTCAGGCTGAAGAAGGAATAAGGTTTACCAAGATGAAGTAGAGAAGATGAGCATGGCAAGCTACAGCTACTGCTGGTCTATACTGCTTCACCCACAAAAAAAAAAAACCTAGCTGTCTTCTGCTCAGAACAACTAATTAAGTGGAGTTTGCCCTTTCTTTGTGAAGTGAGGCTGTTTTATTATCTGGTTTATCTGATAACAGAAGGGAAGTGTGACTGAAGAGAAAAAAGCTTAAATTTATTGATAACACCAGGTAAGGTCATCAATACTAATGATTAGCATGACTTACTTTTTTGGAGTACTCCGCCAGCAGAGTCAGAAGCCGTTCTGATTATAAACACAAGCAGAGGAAGAAATACAACTAAAAGAGAACATCGCAAGGTTACAACACGCTAACGTAATACCAAAGGAAATTACACAGGTCCCTTGTCCAGTCTACAGCAGTACTTAGTTGAATCCAAGTTTATATTACAGATACTGGGAATCAAACCATATAAACCCTCCCTTCTTCCATCCGTTCACCTGTACGTGGTGAAAATAGTCTGGCTTTGACTTTGGAAAGTGTTCGATTCACAGTGTTTGAATTAGGAGATATGTAGGCAACTGTTCCGTAACAAAGCTAGGAAGCTGTCTGAAGTGGATTGCTGTATTCTGTGGCAAAGATGACTGCATTTTGCTTCTGTTGGAAGCCTTTTAGCAAACATGCAGAATACAGCATTGGGGGGGGGGGGGCAGTGGGAGAAGAAAAAAGAAAGCACATTTATACAACCTAGAAGCAGCATGAAAAAGCTACTGATCATTTGAACACCTCCAAACACTGAAGTGAGCAGCCCCAGGGACTGAAAACCAAGAAGGCGTTAGGCAATGGTCTGTAGTACATGAATCAGCCTAAGGATTTGACATCAACTTGGTAGCTTGTCTCAACATATCTGGGTTCTGTGTTCAGTCCATCCTAACAAGTAGGAAGTAAGACAAAAAATGCCAAGAGGCCTGTATGGATGAACAGGTAGCTGCTAGCAAAACTCAAACACAAAAAGGAAGCATCCGGAGGGTGGAAGCAAGGGTGGGTTAACCTGGAAGGAATAGAGACACTGTCTGAGCACCCAGAAACACGATTAATCAAGCCAAAGTCCACCTGGAATTGGATCCAGTCAGGGATGTCAAAGACAACAAGAAAGGCTTCTATACATATAAGGGAGACAAAAGGAAGGGAAGGCTAGGGAAAGCGTGGGCCCACTGCTGAAGGAGACAGGGGACCTGGTTACACAGGACGTGTAAGGGGCTGACATACTAGCAAGACCAGCCTTCAAGAATCACAGGCCCCAGAGACCAGGGAAGAGTCTGGAACACTACCCTTAGTGGAAGAGGATCAGGTCAGAGAGCACTTAAGCAAACCGAACGTACATAAGTCCATGGGCCTTGGCAGGATGCACCCATGAGTGCAGAGAGAGCTGGCAGATGTCATTGTGAGGCCACTTTTGATAATCTTCGAATGATCATGGCAACTGTGAGAAGTGCCAGAGGACTGGAGGAGAACAAATGTCACTCCTATCTTCAACAAGAGCAAGAAGGCGGACCCAGAAAACTACAGGCCAGTCAGCCTGACCTCAATCCTTAGGAAAGCAATGGAGCAGCTAATCCTGGAAACCATTTCTAGGTACATGAAGGACAAGAAAGTTATCAGGAATAGTCAGCATGGATTCACCAAGGGTAAGCAACGCTTGACCAACTTGAGAAACTTCTATGATGAAATGACTGGCTTGCTAGGCAAGGGGAGAGCAGTGGACATTGTCTACACAGACTTTTTACACATCTCCCATAAGGTCCTCATAGACAAGCTGATGAAGTATAAGCTGGATGAGCAGACAGTGAGGTGGACTGAAAACTGGCTGAACAGCCCGGCCCAAAGTGTGGTGATCAGTAACACAATCTAGTTGGAGGCCAGTAACTAGCAACAGGGATCAATACTAGGTCCAGTCCTGTTCAAGACCTTCAATAATGATCCAAAGGATGGGACAGAGAGTACCCTCAGCAAGTTTGCTGATGACAAATAACCGTGAGGCGTGATTGAGAAGCCAGAGGGTTGTGCTGCCATCCAGAAGGACCCCAACAGGATGGAAAAATGGGCTGACAGGAACCTTATGCAGTTTGACAAGGAGAAGCACAGTCCTGCACCTGGAGAGGAACAACCCCCTGCACCAGTACATGCCTGAAAAGCAGCTTTGCCAAAAGGACCTTGGGTGTGTGCTGGTGGACAAGAAGTTGAACATAAGCCAGTAATGTGCCCTTGTGGCAAAGATGACTAATGGTATCCTGGGCTGCATTAGACAAAGTACTGGGCTCCCCAGTACAAGAGAGATGTGAATCTACTGGAGAGAGTGCAATGAAGGTCCACAAAGATGAAGAGACTGGAGTATTTCCTCTGTGAAGGAAGGCTGAGAGAACTGGGACTGTTCAGCCTGGGGAAGAGAAGGCTCAGGCACAATCTCATAAATGTATATAAATACCTCAAGGGAGGGTGCAAAGAGGATGGAGCCAGGCTCTCTTTAGTAATGCCCAGTGACAGGGTCAGAGGCAACAGGTACAAACACCATAGGAGGCTGTGTCTGAAGATCAAGCAGGTAGCCCTGCTTGATCAGGGGGGTTGGACCAGGTCACATCCAGGGTCCCTTCCAACCTCAAACATTCTGTGATTGTGGGAAAGTTATGCCTGGATTTTGAGAGAACATGAGCAAGTTGTATAGCCATAACAGCAGTAATCTCCTTCAGGTGACTCAACCCATTCTAAATTTAACAGGACTATGTTAGAAAAACAGGAAGAGTAGAAAGGAAAAAAATAAAAAACATGCAGTCTTATCTGTCAAAATAAACAATTATAAACCAGCATTGCACCACTGCCGGGTCCTCATTTTATTTCATATTTAGCTACACTCAGTGTAGTCACAGTACCTCGCTTCTGTCACACAAGCAATTAGCAAGCTTGGAAAAAAAAAATCAAACACAATTCCAAACCAAAAAAAAAAAAAAAAACGAACCACACACCCTGTACATAATGGTGTGGTTTATCCTGGTGAGCAATCATCACATATCGGCATGATTTCTTTGCCTTTATCACCACAAATCAAATTAAGAGCTCTATGGCCATGCCTTGCAGACACACAACCTTCACTTCAGACCATTAGAAGACACGTGTCTATTACTACTGTATTTTTTGTACACAGAGCAGTTTTGGAAGAATGCATTAGTAATCCAGATCCTCCTCCTGCAAGATAGGAGGACAACAATAAGGTGAGAAAAGGATGGAAAAGAAGACAAACAGGATACCTGTGCACAAAGATGGAGTACAGCAGCCTTTCCATTCCCATGATTTTTTTGCTAGATGGTACTTAATCACCATGCTAGTGCTCTTCAAAGACCAAACACAAGAAAAACGCAGAGTATTTAGTGACAAAGGACTTTAAAAAGATATGTACTGAAAAAAAGGCTATTCAAATCACTGGACACACTGAGGAATTGCCTCAGCTGATTGCTTGAATTTAGTCTGGGCTACGTGATGTCTTGACGACCTGTTCCAAGCACGTGAAGAAGGAATTAGCATATGAAGTATTAAGGATACACCTTCAAATTTCTGAACTTGGTTATGGATTGATTTTCTTTTACTTGGCATTGGACATAGCATCTGTGAGTCAAATTCCAACAGTTGCGTTAACTTGGACAATACACCTGCTTTAATTTAAGAGGAGCTCTCAGAGCAGTATTCTATCAAGAAAAGAGTTTTCAGAAGAGCGTGGGGAAAAAACCCAATACATCTTTCTCATGACATTAGTGCAACCATAGATGGTTTTGGTACTTCATCAGGAGTTTTACTCTTGGAAGCCTTCCACTTTCATGCTTCAGTGCCAGACAGAGAATCACTTCTACAAACTCAGAAATACTTTGCATCAGGCATTCAAAGCTTTGCAAAAGTGAAGCGCCTCAGGAAATACTCAGGATCACTGTCACAGGAGAGAACGAGTAATTCCATTACAGCATCGTTTGAATGATAAACTGTATATTGCTGAAATACGGCCATAAAGCTGACTAATTTATCAACCGTTACTTCTCAAACCATTAAGAAGGGGTTTTTTTTGTTGTTGTTTTCTAGCATAATGAAAGATGATTTCCTAGAGTTTCTTCAGCTATTTAACTTCTGGCTTAATACTAAAAAATTGAGACTTACTCTAAAGTTTAAGCAATTTTTTTTTTGTATATGAGTGTTACATATTGATATTTAAATTTATCCAGTGTGATTAAGTAGCTAGAGGAGGAGTTGAGATGAGTGACAACAGTGTTTGGAATACTAATTATTTTAAATCAATTGGTATGCCTTTTATGGCACGTTTATATAATGAAAAGTTCAACACTAACAGTACATTATAGGTGTGTACACAAACACACCTCTTAAAATAAAGGGAGATGTCAGAAGGATTAAATTCAATGCAAGACACACGAACCAGAAACTGGTAGTTTAAAGACAAGAGTTGAACAGAAGCCACCTAATATATTTTTCCACTTATGATGTGCGAGTGCTGAATTGTGCAATTATGCAAATCTGTGCAACAAAACTTCAGTGAAGCAATGGCCATGCTAGCAAATGCCCATAGAAAGAAAACTTAAATTCCTTTATGAAGTGATATAGCAAGGCATGCCAGGCACCCACACCCAAGTAGACATTTCAGCAAGACGCAAGCAAGGAGAAAGAGAAAGGCTTCTACCACGGCTGTCTGAAAACATAAGGGGTAAAACGTTGCTCAGTACCTGTGCATCAAAAGCGGAGAGTCAGAGAAACAGCAGTGCTTGACTGCAGAGCAAACAAGAGACAGAGCTTTTTTGACAGTGTAGAGTTTGGAAAGGTATGCTTAGAAACTGCAAGTGGTAGCTCCTGTGTTCAGGTGAATAGGATGCTAAATACATGAATGTCAGTTAAAACTAACTGTAAGAAGAGATATTTTTGGGTTGTGTGTGTGTTGGTTTTTTGTTTTGGTTTTTTTTTTTTGTTTTATTGGTTTTTGTTTGGGTTTTTTGTTTGTTTGTTTTTTAATTATTGTCTTTTCCCAAAGGAAAGAACCAAGCAAAGTCTAAAGTGCCTGTTTGAGCTAACAGGCAAGAGTTGTTTCAGAAGCGTTACCAAAATCCTTATTCTGAACATCTTCAAGTGGCACATTCATGCAAAAAAAAATGCTTCCTGACAGGGACATATGTTTTATTAGACAAAAGGTAGCTATTTCTCCTAGAAAGCACTGCAATACCAGAACGTTGCATTAAACTGCATAAGCAGCTAAAGCTTGGGAAAAGCTGAAAAGTGAAATATTGAATGTTCCTGAGCTTTTACTATTGGTAAAGCGGTAGCTAGCAAGTCCTTACGTCAGCTGAGCATGCTACAGTGAGTGCCGTCAATAATTCCTTTTCTAATTCCTCAGCTAGTCAAGAAACGTAGCCCTTGACATCCGAGTCATTGCTCCACATCCTGCCCTGCTTCAGCACTTCCTCATTCAAGGCAGAGGCTCCTCGCAGCAGCAGGTCTTGGATCTCAGCACATTCAGACAAGATACTGAGAGATTCCACATTGGTAAGTAAATGATTAAGGTTTCTGTCCTGTACTAGAAAGTGCTAAAACTACAGTATCTGGGCTATGTCTTTTTAGCTAAGGTCTTTTACAATTGCTTCAAATGATGTGGACATGGGAAAAAATGAAAAAGAAACAATCTTTGTTTTAGTTTGGTTTTGGTTTTTTTTTTTTTTTCTTTGTCATAAGTGGCAGTTTGCTGGAGAGGAAAAATACAGATTGAGGGATTTTCCCAGTTAAAACGTTTCGGATCTGTAACTGCTGACTGGCAGCTGGGGTGCACTTAAACTGCAAAATGAGAAGTGAGGCTGAGGCTGCCATAAAACAAGAGGCAGCTTTCACCTGACACCCTGGAAGGTATCTCCAGCTAATTTACTCACCAAATACAGTTTTGCCTTTATTCCTGCTCTTTATCCTTTTGCTTTTCTTTAGTCATTAAACTGACACACTGAGAGAAGTGACTGAACAGGGAGTTTCAGTTTAGTGAAGTTCAGAGAATGAACACTAGGCTGAAAATGAAGCCTCAGCTGAGTAAGAGAAAAGGCTCAGGCAAAACATTCAGCACACTCGTCACACCAAAACCGAAACCCTCCATAACTCTGCAGGTTCTGAATGGTCACTGTTTACAAACTGACAGGGTGTAACAGCAGCTAAAAGCCCCCATGAGAGGAAGGTAAGGAGTCCCATTATACTGAGCAGCGCACGCACAATCACAAAGTCAGCGCTGCACAAAACTCGAGGTCTCAGTTTGCAGCTAGAGAAGGAATCAAGTGCAAGAGCGAAAAGATAATAAAGAGGGCAAGCAACCGCACAGGAGGATTTACCCAAGTTGTGAGTCACCGTGGTTTCTGTGACAAGTGTTTGCAGATTTTGAAAAAAAAGGATAACAAGATATTGTTGCACAAGCACATTTCAGACAAACTTGTTGCCTTCGAGTTTTAATGGCAGGTCTATATTAGATGAAGAAAAAAAGAAAAACACCACACACAACAACAGATGTACATACCAGTCCATTTAAAACAATTTTTCCATTTTAAAATCTATTTTTATTCTTGATAACTTTTCCCTTCTTCAGGAGGAACAGTACCCACCAAGGTAATGCAGGAAGGGAGGACAGTAGAAGAGAGTCACCTTGGAAAAAGTACAAAGCAACTGATGTCACAAAGCCCAGTTTCTCATACCTCTATGCAAACTTAGAATTCAGGCCCCTCAAGAGCCAGCTCATACCAGACAATTTTGCCTTTTGAAGACTAAATTGACAGAAGTATTTCACCAGTTGACTAAAACTGAATCCTGAGTAAGCAGTGAAACTACACAGCTATACATTTCAGTTCTCATGAAATCAAAAAGCTTGCTATTGTTTTAAGTTTAACTCAACAATACAAGTGTAAGCATCATAAAGGTAGAGATGAGCACAGATTTTTCCTTATAGAGAAATTAAGTAGTTATTTCTAGAAAGGGAGAAGAGATGGTAGAAAGTTTTCATCTCCAAGCCCTCCTCTTGTAATGCACACCATTTACCAAGATGAGCACTACAAAAAAGAAGTCTTCAATTTGCAGTCTCCAGTTATGAAAGTCCTAAAATAAGATTGCATTGACTGTATACTACATCCAAGAGATTGATCTTTTGGTGCAAGTCACCACTTCTTGACGTTTTTTCTGCCAGAAAAGCCATTCAGGTGAGGGAGGCTGGAAGAACATTTTACACTTCAAAAGAAATATCCTGTATATTATTAAAAAAAAAAAAACAGAAGAAAAAACTACACACAACAGTGCAGTGAACTCTTTAGGGGGGTGGTTGGCTTTTTCCTACCTTGTCATTGTAGGTAGCATCTACAGCTTACTGCTAGCACAAAATAGACGTGGACTTGTTGGAGGTGGTCCACAAAAATGGTCAGTGGGCTAGAACACCTCTCCTGTTAAGAAAGGCTGAGGTAGTTGGGGCTGTTCAGCCTGGAGAAGAGAAGGCTCCAGGGAGACCTTTTAGCAGCCTTCCAGTACTTAAAGGGGCTTTAAGAAAGATGAGGAACAACTTTTTAGTAGGGGCTGTGGTGACAGGACAAGGGACAATGGTTTTAAACTGAAAGAGGGTAGATTTAGATTGGACATAAGAAAGAAATTCTTTACTCTGAGGGTGGTGAGACAGTGGAACAGGTTGCCCAGAGAAGTTGTGGATGCCCCATCCCTGGAAGTGTTCAAGGTCAGGTTGGATGGGGCTTTAAGCAACGTGGTCTACTGGAAGGTGTCCCTGCCCATGGCAGGGGGGTTGGACTAGATGATCTTTAACGTCCCTTACAACTCATTTATGCTTTTATGGTTAGTATTTAAGAATCCTTTGAAAAAATTGAGCTGGTTTCTCTCTCTCTCACACCCCCAGCTACATTCCTTTTCTGAACTGTGTTACAGCCTTCCCTCCCACTCAGGGTGAGGAGTCTATAGAGCCAACCACTCCTGTGGAATCTGAGCATTCCTAAACATACACAGAAGGTGGCAGTCCAGTCCAGGTGGCAAGACATCACAGGAACATGTCAATAGCCAGAGCTTTGTTTCAACAGGTGAGAGAAAGGAGGAGAGGGAAAAAGCCTCTGAACAATGAGATACTTTTCTGCCGTAGTCCATTAAATACACGTACACACACTTATTCGGTGAAATATCTCATTGAACACTGACAATTTTCAGAGGCATGCAGGGATACGTTGCAGATGTACCTGCAGACAGATTTTTCAGAGCAGCCTAAGCCCTGGGGAGTTCCAGTCATTGATTTCAGTTCACATCTGCCTATGTGTCTTTAAAATGGCACCTCAGCACCTTCAGGCACATCTTAAGCGTATGGCAAGGCATGGTGCAGAGGTGCCTGTGCTAACAAGGTCTGGAAAAGTTCCACTGCCTCTGTGTAGTGTTGCACTGGCACGAATTCCCTGTGTTGATGGGGAGTTACTAGTTGCAGCTTCTCATCATGCTCACAGGGCTGTGCTGCTCTTGGCCCAGGAGAGGAGCTCAGATCAGGCTGCGTGGGCACCCTGGGCTGCTCAGCCCTGGCCCGAGGCATCCATACCACCTATGGTGGATAGGAGAGGCATAGCAGAACTCACACTGGCTCGGGTTTTTAACTGTGTTTATTGCTCAGGGGGTAGAAACGAGAGGTTGGTTTTGATGGTGGAGTTTTTGGTTTCGTTTATATATTTTTAAGTTTTCCTTTTCCTTCCTGCTCACCTAGAGCACTGAACAAATAAAACTATAGCCGTCTTCAGCATCACTAAAAGGAATCTCCATTTTATGCCAGTAGCAAATTCCAGATTTGGTTGTTCTCTCAGCTGCCTTTTCCTCTATTGTCCCTGTATTTTCTTTTTTCTAAACTCTGATTCCAACCACCAGACTTTTCTACCAGTCCATCCTATGCTAGTTGCTGAAGTCATCTGTAACAGAATAAAATAAATTGCTGGTACTAGGACAGTTTCTTCAAGGAGGTACCCAATAAGACTGAAGGAAGAAAGTGCGTAGCCCTTAGTCATTATCTGTTGCAAGATGCCTGCTGAGTAAGGGAGGAGGGGTAAAGAAAGTTAAGAAACAAAAAACACAAATTAGAGAAATTATAATATATTCTAGAATATATACAAGTCCTTAAATGCAGAGGTCTCCATTTCCCTGCCAGCCCCCAGGAATGCAGACTGTTCAGAACAAGTCTGCCTCCCCAGCACATAAATACGTAGCTAGCCCAAGGACTCCAAGCTAGACAGTTTCCGGGCATGGAAGACTGACTTTGTGCATGTTAAACTATGTGACTTCTTACAAGGGATGTGACCACACTCTAAGTTCAGTTAAGATTTCCTAACATCCCAGAGCCATCTGTCTTAAAGCCGTACTTTTCTTTTTAATCATCCATCTGTGGGTTACCACTGTTTGGTTTTGTTTTTAAAGCAACCACAGGAAAAAAATTCCCTCAAGGCACAGCAGAAAAGCTCAACTCACCACAGCTTTTCTGGTTACAACATAGCAGCACCTTTGGCAATAGATACTGCTTTAGTTCAGGCACCATCTCAGAGCATCCACTTCCTTGCAGGTGTGCGTGAGGGACACCCTTGAACCCATGTTGTCAGCCTCCTGCCTTGCTAAGCTTAGCGCATAAACTCCAGCAAGCGCTGCCTGTATATGATTTGCTTTACCACATCCTCTGGACCCTTTACTCTTAGCGTCAGTGAAGGTGACTCGATGATGCGCTTTCACAGACAGAGGCTCACTCTGTTAGCGGATAGGACAACACCCAAGCAAGACTTCAAGAGCTGTAAAATGTCATTTGCACATATCTACAAAGGTGTCAAGAGCTAACACCAAAACCTACAACCGCAGGATCCATATAACAATTTGCCCCTGGAAAGCAGAATTATTCAACGCACACAGGCAGCCAGCCCACTACTGAGCAGCAGGCATTAAGGCAGCGTAACAGTAAGAGCACTCAGTAGCATCCCAAAAGAGGGCACCTGCAGTGGCTGAAACCACAGGACTCTGTGTCATTTGCAAGGATTGGTTTCAAGTATTTTAGCTTTGGTTGCCGCAGTTTACCAAAGTTTCACTCCAAACTGACTTTTGTTCTATAAGAGAATGGTGGTGACTGGAGTAATTTAGCTTTTGCTTGGCGTAGTTCAAGAGTGTAACTATAACGAAGAGCGGGGATGATGAGAGAACTAGCAAATTATTCATCTAGAGAACACTAAATTGTAGAAATAATTTTAAAAATCAAACAACTAGTTTTACATGCAGGTATTTTCCTCTCACACCTCCTTGTGCCTACATTATTATGCAGTTTTCTGTATTATTTTATTTCACTTACAATTTCCTTGCAAGAGTGATGGAAAGACTAGGTGCAATGCGATTAAGGAGACTGCCATTTGCTTAATTTTTTTCCCCCTTCAGTTTATTCATGAAGTTAGTTAGTTGTAGAGTCCAAATGTATTTCTCAACTAAGTGCATTTGAAGTATAGTCTCTTCACCTCTGGCTTCCCAGATGTCATTTCCTACCATCCAAGTTTCCTTATGTTCTACGTTGCCACGTGCTTAATTTCTGAACCAGAACTTTGTTTTTGTAAAAGCAAACTTGCTTTCAGCTTCTTTCTCAGTAGCCTTGCCAGAGCAAGGTCAGCTGTCACCCGCAGTTAGAGAGCCATCTGAGCTAGAGCCAAGCAGATCCCTGCCATCATTTCTGAAGAGATTATTATTTTATTTTGACATCAGCGAAGAGAATAGCATCCAGAACTCCCTACATTTCCCTTGCTGAGGCAGCCCAGCTTAAAACTTGGTTGTTCTTTTTAAAGAGTAGGTTTACGCAGCCTATGAGGAGTTGCTGCATTTTGCCTTCTGCAACATTGCATTTGTGCAAAGCCACTATTGTGTACATCTGCAGACTCAGCATGTTTCAGCTACCCGGCTTTGGAGGAGATGGCATTATCTTTTTCTTCCCTCTTATAGCATCCAAAACACACTTATTTTGCAGTTACTGTCTCTTGCAGTTACCATGAACTCTTATTTCCCGGAAGGTGACAATTTCCTCTTACCCAAATGCACTGCGCTACCCAGAGAAGGGCATAGCTCGCAAATAGTTATGACGAAGGAAATCTGCCCAATAGCCACATTCTTCCCTTCCACTCACCAGAAATACGCATTTAGGACTTCCAGAAGAGGTGGGGAGGGAGAAGATGCCCAGGAGCATTTGTGAAATCCAAGAGGCAGATGACAACAGGGAGTGTCACCACTTTTCCAGCTCTACCACATATCCAGCAAGGGCCGTTCCACGGTCAAGTCACTCCCATGCACTCCTCACTCAGTCACCCATAGCAATGCTTCTGTCTACTCAGGCTGCAAGCTAAGTTTTCCTTGCAGCTGGCAGAATTGCAGCTAGTTAGCAGTGCTGCAGAGTTTGGCACAGGCTGACCCCACTCTGACCGCTGCCTACACCAACTCCTGCCCTGCCACACACTGCCCATCTGTTAGCAAAATACACAGCGGTGGCTTAAAAGCTGACTCAGACATATGCACATCCTGCAGCAACTGCATTGGAGTAATACTTCCAAGAGATTTTTTGAAAGCAGAGCGTGATACTATAGGAATTTGAGGCCCCTTCATGTTAGGATCTATAGAGTATAAGCTATTAGATCTTCTGTCATCTCCTATAGCAAAATTTATATTCTTTTACAGAATGATTTTTTTGTTTGAGATGAGGAAGGAATCTTTCCTGACAAGAAAGATTGCAACAATATGCAGTTGAGAGGATGGGACTGAAAAGTCCCTGGGGTACCCACGTTGTGCTGCACCTCTTGTATTTTCCAAGTCCTCTGCTTGGAGAGAGGGAAGAAGAAAAAATTTAAAAATTTTGAGGCTAAAAGGTTTCCCTGGAAAGATCTCCTCTGCCAGACAGGCTAGGAAATAGCCAAGCTAGAGAGTCAGGGGCCAGCATTTCATCTGTGACTAAAACTCATACAAGTCCCTATAATATATCACTCATTTCAGTACCTCCTCCCTCATTTCTTCATTCCTCACAGAGAAATGAAGCAGAAGAGTGTGTTCATTTATACTAGAGTGCTGTCATCCACCCAATATGTATACTTGGGGGAAACCCAACTTGATAAACAACTCCTGGGTCCACAGTTAAGGTCCATTAAGGCCAAAGAGAGAAGCAGCACCTTGCTGAGCACGGGGTCCTATTATGGCACCAGGATGTGGCTACACTACAGTCTAGATGAAGCCTTAATAGCCTCAAATCAAAATACCTAATTAAAGAGCTAGCAGGGTTGTATGGGAAGTCTGGCTGGGGGATCTTTGAATTTCCTCATGGGAAACTTCTGTCCTCAAAGATTATCTATCCTCCACACAATGAGTTTCACCCTTTGAGTACCTCACTACAGCTGCAAGTTTCATGGTGGTCATGGTATGAAGCCTTCTGCATATTGCTTTCAGAGATGCAGCTGAACACCTTGATTCAGATGTAAAGTGACATGCACAATCTGATATATGTCAGGGCAACTCTGCTGACTTGACACGGTTGGCAGTATGTCCCTACCTCACCCCAACTACAGATCTATTCCATGCTTCAGAGTAAGGTAGAGAAAGATCTAAGTTAGCATAGCCTTTATTAAAATGCAGTTTTGTTGTCTTGGGTCCCATTTTCCCTTACTTTTCTTCTGTGTTGAGAGAGGAATAAACAAGTTTCTACCCAGGAATAGTCCTTGTGTCATCTCCAAGGGGTGTAAAAATGCTATTTCAGCTCCAATCCTCCTTGCATTTGCAGCCCATGGTACCAGAGATTTTTTGGTGGAGCAGCTGTAAGAAACAAGGCACAGCTGAGGTAACACAAGTCACGGCTAAGATCACCATCAGCTCACTGCCAGCAAGGTGCAGATCAGAAACACCCTGTGGCTTACCCTGCTTCGGCCAGGGCAAGTATTTCATCTCTGGTGGCCCCAATGCCTGGGGAGGGGGGTGGTGGCAAGGCTGCAAAGCTAATCCTCAGACATTTTGCCTACCCTGAACATCTGCTTAGAAATAGGGTTGCTTCAGTCCCGAAAACCTCTGTGTTCCACTTCAGAGCTGCTCTAAGGAGTTCGCTGTCCCTCTCCAGCAGCCACCTCAACTTCATCTCCCAAATGACTGTTTACAGCGTGAATGAAGGATTATGAAAGACCAACATGTAGCACTCCTAGGACTGTTTATTTAGATGACTGAAGTAAAGAGTGCTGCAGTCAGCTCTGAGGTCCTCAAAGTCTGAGGCCTTGTAAGATACATAACTAATGAGGCTCTTCAAATCCCTTCTGGTAAGTAGGACAGGGATATAAGGGCTTTGAACTGCAGGCATGAGATCAGCATGTTAACATCTAGAGAAGATTTCCATGAGTGGTCAGAGGAAGTGGTTCAAAACTAGGCCACTTAAAGTTTACATACTTTGAGTGCTTTCTATGAAGGATTTCTCCCTTGTGTTCAGCTCAGAAGCTTCTGCTTTGCTTAACAGTTATCAGTTAGAGCACAGTACAAATCACACTTAATAATTGCTAGTTCAGTCTCCACAAACATGTCAGCAAGGGGAGGAAGAAAAAAAAAGCTTGTTCCATTACGCATTCTCACAATCAGACATTTGTGTCTACAAAAAGGGCAGCCATAATGTTTAAATGCCATTTAATAGTGATTTAAAGATCCAAACAAAATATTCTGTTTGCCTGCATTATAACGAGTCCTCAAGATGGTTGGCAGCTGCCAGTAAACTAAATACAATGCCACATTGAATCAATCGGCTCTTTGTACTTTCCTGTCTGAGGATATCACATCCCTTCCCCTGTAAGGGTTAGGTATGCAGTAGGTTGCACAGCAAGTCCCGTTAAGCACTCTTCTCCCCGCTTCCCCAACGGAAATTACAAGATGCAGTTTGGTTAAGCAGTAGGTAATCTCCACATTCCCATCATCTAAGACCAATCAACTTAAGTTCCCGGTGAATGTATCAGCTTTTTTACTAATAAGCAAATACAAATAGGAGAAGGAGTCCTGTCTTTCTAAGTCTAAGTTTCTGTATAGTTTTGACTCCAAGCTTAGTCATTTTTGAGGCCCCAAGTCTTGTCATACATTACCACAAATACTCAGAACTCAGGCTTTGGCCACCTCCAAAAGATGGGGTTTTCATGACGCGTTAGCGGCAAGAGAGGATGTGGATTCAGGCAGCCCAGCTGTAGGAAGCCAGGGTGGCTCAGGAAGCACATCTCTTCCCAGCAGCAATAGGAAGACTTGCTGAGTTGCTACGTCTATCAAGACTAAAAGGAAGGGGTATATTACAGTGACAAAAATCCTCCTGATTACAGCTTTATTAGACATCTCCCTAGAAGTGTCTACTTCCCTAGAATGTGATGGCAAAGCAGAAAGTCAATTGTTTACTTTAGCAGGAACAGCTGTGCATTTGATAACATTGTGTTTTAGGAGAGTTTGACTGTATCAGAAAAGCACTCATAAGTACTTTGAGACATGCGAGACTGGACAGCCCTTCAATCCTAACAAAATATCCACAGCATACTACAAGGTGCCAGAGAACCTATCCAGATACGGTGCTACGTCTATACTCTGTGCACAGATAATACTCTTTTAAAGTATTTGGCCTATGATTTTAAGTGGATCTTCTGCAAGAACTGAATAAAGGAAAGTAGTCTTTTTTTTTTTTAAAAAAAAAAAAGCGTGTAACTGTTTTTAGTTAAAGAAACCCAAAGACAAACAATGATCTCTCACACAAAGAAACACTTACAATCCTTTCAGCTGGTATTTTACATGTCTTGCTCTAACTTATGGAAAGCAGGACTATTCACTGATGTTTACAGTTCTTGGAATGTGTATCATATGACCAGAAAGCTAAGATCTCGTCTACGATTTGGGTAAGAGATCACTTTCACCTTAAGAAATCACTCAAGCAGAGACTATCAGAAGAACTCAAGAGTAAACAGTTTTAAAGAATTATCACAACTAGGATGCTCACCATTTATGCCATGGTTCTAGGATACGTGGACAGAGAAACATTTGAGAAGACTGGCCCTGCAACTACATAGTCATAACCATCTGCTCAGTTATGGGTGGCCTCCCAAGTTATAGCAGTTCTCTGACATTCTTGGAGAAGATATCCAAGGATGCAGAGTTGTGAGGTGATATTATCAGATTTCCACTCACACACATCTTGATTTTTGATGTTGCTGGAACAATACAGTGCATCTTTCTGCCCTTTATACTCCAAGGTACATCATGTGCCCAACTAGCAGTTATCTTCTGTGCACCACACACACTTAATAGCATTTCCTAGATCAGTGGCACAGACCTAAACACTGTAATGCTCCAACCCAAGTATTTCTGGATTTCCAAAGAACAGTTATTATCTAACTGACGCAAAGGCTCATCACTTGTGCACAACTCTAGCCAAGAGCTTGAAGGGTGCCAAAACAGATGTGCCACTGCCCCCTGCTACTGTGCAGAAGAGCTTGTATCTTTGTTATGGCACTGTAGAGACTAAACCAGCTCCTCCGGCTACCCAGAGCTGCTAGATCACAACTAGTTGAGCTGCAGCCCACTCAGCCCTTGCAGAAGGAGCTGCTGGGCCTGCATCATCCTCGGGAAAAAAACCCTGATGTGATATGCCATCAGAAGGTATTTCACAGGGTGATAGTCAATGGAAGGGGAAGAGCAGGCATTAAAGGGAGATAAGTGCATGTGGTGGGAGCAGGGAGATGTCACATTAACAGGTGCTTCAGCTAGAACACTGTCGAGAATTTTCAACAGCACTAGTGAAGCTAAGTGTAGCTTTTTTGGAAAGGAGAGGGCTCAGCTACCCCTGCCACTAGAGAGCAAAGGGGAAGAGGAAGGGATGGGAAGGGGTAAAGAAAGATTGTGGTGATGGTGTCTCCATCTTCTACCAGCCTCTCCCCAAACAGCAGCTGCCGATCCTTCCACCTTGGTGGCTGCTGCTTCCTCAGACTCAAACTGCTCCTTGCAGACTGGTGCCCTTGGCAGCTGCCTCCTGTGCCTGAAGGAGGCTGCTATTTGCAGAACCGGGGGCTCAGTGGACTAGAATCCTACAAGATTTCAGATGATGTTGCTTTAGATCAGTTTATCAATTGCAAAGATGTTGGACTGTACCTATCATTCCCGAGAGGCTGATAATCTTATCCGTTCACAAAGCTTACCTCCTTAGTGGGGAAAGGTGAGGCCCAGAGACCAAACTGTAGATCAGTGCAACGCACTGCTGCATTTGCAAGCCTTATTTGGGATGTGCATTTCGCACCCTCAACTTCCAGTCTGGGGCTAGTTGAAAACATACTGTAAAGCTAAGTTTACCTAAACTTTCACAGGGGCTTTCCTATATTGAAAGTGCAGAACCGCAGAGAGGTCAGACTGATCTTTCACAGCATGAAAGCTTGTGGTTTTGCACAAGCTGCTCCTCTTTCTTTTCAAGTCATTACTTACCAACGCGCTTAGAACAGCGTAAACATGAAAGCTCCGTTCAGAATCTCTGACACTGAGAAAGGTTAAGGTCGGTGGACTGTTAACTACAGAAAAGAGATGACAGCAGCTACGCATGCACTGCTTTCCCAGTGTAGGTGTAGCCTGCCTACGTAGCCAGCAAGTTGCCTTTATAGCAGGGTTGCACAAAGTTGATCCAGAGACTCCTCACCAAGGTACTTTGTTTGGACCTTCACCACAGCCCTCAAGAGGACCCTATTGTTCACTACCAAGTGACCATCAGATGCTATTACAACACAAGACATCTGGGGAGCGTTTATAAACTTGACACCCTCTAGTTGCTTTTATACATTAATTCTCCAGCTTACTCTCAGCTATGTCCTACTTTCAAGTGACAAGCGTTATGCTCTCTGGTATTAAACGTAGTAATTGGTGAAAGGGTTACACAGCTACAATTGAAGTAAGCTCCCTTTGAGGAAGTGAGACAGTTTGCTATCAGAGTGCCATTATCACTGAACTATATCACCTTAGAAAAACAAACTAAAGACCACTTGAAAACCAGCAACTTTTAGGACTTATATCCCCCCACATAGTTCTTGGGAGCTATAATCACTTTGTGTATTGGGTTGTCATCTTTATTTATTAGTGTCGAAGACTGGCTTATCTTTTCTGCTCTCTCACAATCCAGAAAGAACAGTATCAGCCAGCTGTATGAAGACGCAATTAACAGTTCACAACCTGGTTTCTTGAGAAAAGTAAGGCTTATGTGATCAAGCCAAGTACCTGCCTAATTCCTGCCTTTTCTCCCTAACGTTTCTTGTAATCCTTTGCCACGTATTTCAAAAATAAGCAGGAAAAAAAAGAAACAACCCAGAAGAGATTATTCGCACTGTTCTAAGGCAAGAGAAAAGACAAAACCAAGATAGCCCTGTAAAGTCAGCTCTTGTGAGAGTCCAGAGAATTTATGTTAGAGAGCAAAAGCATTAACAGCAGAAGACAACATCAGAGAATCCATTCCAGAATTCATTTGCCTGTTCCATGCACTTTTGCGCAGTTTTCTTCCAGCAATTATGGAACACCAGTTGGTCTTCCCTTGACACAGACATTCTACTAGGGAATACAACCACCAACACAAAGCATTTCCAACTTGGCTGCTGGTAACTCTCTGCTGTTTGGGCATCCTTTGTAACATCACCCATATTGCTGTTATAGTAACATCAGTTGGGACTTTCTAATCTCTCTGTCCTAGTTACCTCTTTCCTTGTGTTTAAGACAAACATGAGAGTTACACTCCACAGCTCTTGCCTAAATAAGAAGAAAATAAATAAATATACCCCAAACAGACCTGAGAGTCATCTTCCAGTTCAGCCAAGTACAGCTCTCACCTAAAAATCATTCACAAGAAACTCTTGACATCCTACAGTCTCCAACAGGAAAGTCAAGACACTGAACCACTACAGAAAAAAGAAAACACACACGCACGCACACCCCACACACACACGCACAGTTAACGATAATGAAACAACTCACAGCAAGTTCCCCACATACAACTAAAGGAGAGAGCAGGCAACATGTGAAAATTAATTGTACACATAGAGCCATAGGAAGAATAGCATACTGTTGTCAGAAAAGGGTAAAGTGGAGGATGCCACCTCTTTCTTGTGCCACGGTTCTGAATAGAAAAACATCTATAGGAAGCAAACACATCTGGTCTTTCAGAGTGCTTTGAGGGAGAGGAGTTCCTTTCTTTGCTCCCAAACCCCAACCTTGCTACTTTGAAAAGAAACCAGTACCTCCCTGTGTGGTCATGATTACAGATGGGGGTAAAAAATGCAATGTTACTGCACTGCTAACAGAAAAAGCGCTTTTGCTGGTGGGACAAGAATGAGACGAGATCTGATCATGCTTACGCTACTTGAGATGGGTGCTTCAGATTGTAAAATGATTTGGCTGAACTTGATCTGAACCGAGCGTTAACCACAAAATCTGAAAGCTTTAAGAAGATTGAGAAACATTCTAGAGTAGAGGGCCTGCAGGAAGTGCTATGATCCCCACTCTTCTTTTCCTACTTACACAAACTGATTGTTCAAGATATTTCCTTTAGACAACAAATACACCCATCTCAGCTATCAAGCCAATAGTCCACAGTCCTGCAACACCTGGGCAAAAATAACTTAGGCATCTCAACACAACTCTATGTTGTAAATTGTATGTACATCCCATTAACTCTGTATGACTGTTCTCCACATGGAACAATTATTTACAGCTTAGCAAAAAAAGCATTAAGTGCTTACAGGCACTTTTAGGGCCCCCTATTTAGGACCCTATTTGTGCCTATCTCTGATGGACAAAAGTTAATTGGACATTGTCTCATGCTTGTAACACAGTCTTACAACTAGAAACTTTCTGCTCTGATACTAGAGAGTTAGGTTTTCTTAAAAGACTGTGTAGGCTTCAGTTTTGTAACTACTTTCAAAAAGCAGGGGCTGGGAAGGCCTTTCCATTGGGAGGAAGGGGGCAGGTTTAAGCCTTCAATATTTGGTAACCGTCAGCCTTATTTTTGTCACTGGTTCAAGAGTCCTTGAACCACCAGGACTTAATCTTTTTACTAGTACAAAGTATTCCGTGAGTACTTTGTACTTTTCATTGCGTAACTATGGAGAAGGCAAAGATGGGCTCCTGGAGAAGAGAACAACTCTTCTTTTTTTTTTTTTTAGTCATTTACATTCACTGCACATATCTGGTTTTCCTTGTGTAAGAAAAGGTGCCACCAGAACATGCAGGAATATCAGAGATACTTTGTCAGGACACAGCTGGTACTGGTTACATGCTGCAGATTACACTGAGGGAAAGTTGTGCTATAAACAGTTCCTCCCACCTCAAAAAGTTCTCACAAACTGCAGCTGCAGGTCTGTTTGCAACAATTAAGAGAAAACAAACCACAAATAAAACCCAGACACATTCGCTTTTGCTTTAACAGAGCAATGCTCCTAGAGAGACCAGCTCAGGCAGAGACTAGCTCCTTTTGCTTCAGTAGCTCTGACATCAGCGAGTTAATGAATAGCGGTGTTTGGCTCCAGGATTTGTTCCAGGACTATAAAGACTTTATTATGAACAGTTGTTTATAAACATGTTCAGACTACATTTTGTAGGTTAGTAGAAAAATCCAGGATGTGATTCAGGTGGTTCCTCTCGCTCAGAGGAGCTGTTGCCATAGAGTTTGTGTTCTAGGTGTCCAAACCCTCAGCAAGCTGCCTGGCACAGGGCTCGGACAGTTCAGTCTCAAGTTAACATCATTCTCTGGGAAAGAGCCAAGACAAGTTACACCGACCTTGGTTAATTTCAGTTTCTTTTTCTCCTCTCACCTGAGGAGAATCCTGAGCTTCCATTTTCAGATTTCAGATTCACTTTTCAGACTCACTTTTCCCAGTGTTTTCAAGTCCAATGCAGCAACTACAACAGCGTCGGCTACTAGTTAGCCTTATTTACCTGTGAGGCTCACCACTTTGTTGATGAATAATTAACACCTTCCTAGAGGACAATAATAAATATTTTCTGAACTTCATCTGGCTTGCTTTCTTTTCTCACCTGTCAGGAAATACGGATCCAAGTGATTATAGGGTTGCAAGACAGGGAGGAAATGTATTGTCTAGTACAGGTCTGACTGATAGAGAAAAAATAAACTGCTGTTGTATCTTAGTGGAATTGTGTATACGTATCATCCACAACATCATCTTGTCTTGGAGAAAGGTGGTTTCTACAATATGTAAGTTAAAAACAGCTAAGAGGAGAGAGGACTCACAATCCAGGAAAGCAACTGGTAGTCCTTGAGCCTGTTGCTGGCAACATTTGCCAGCAAAAATAAGCATCTGCAGGCCAGGATTTTCCCTGCTCTCACAGTATCAAGATGGAAAGTAATTTTGGAAAATGGAAATTCTCTGGCATTAGTGTGTTATACTTCCTCCTAGACAAGGCACTGAACAAAAGTAATAAAGACATTTTATTGACTATCCCACCAGCTCAAAGTACTCTCTTGAGCCTGAAATAGTTTCCCTTCTGCTTCCTAGGAAAGTCCCCCAGAATTTCCCTTTCTCCCTCTCCCATGTGACCAAGCTTTATCCACTACACAAATTTGAAAGTTCAAAAGGGAGGGAGTTTTCCTCTTTCTTTCTTTGGATTGATGACATTTATCGAGGGGGTTTTATAATCCTTGCTTGGTGTGAAAGATAACTGCTGACTGAAGACAAAAAAACACTTTTAAAATGGATATTATATTGAGCAAGACAGCTAAAGCCATCACCACAAACATCCATGAAATTATTATGCTAAACACTGACAGTTTGTCAGTTTAAAAAAAAAAGAGTTTTTTTTCATTGAAGCTTTATAATCTAAATAGCTCAATACTGCTCTTACTTTGTGTTCATCAACTCAATTATTGTCAAGTTATATCCTCCCTAAGTTTTACGGCCCTTCAGCTGCACTCTGCCAAGACACTGTACAGACGGAACAGAGAACAAAGGTAAGAGGAAATCACATTCCAAGCTTTTAGAGATTTATCAGCTGTAAGCAGCTAAAGAAATCAAAGACTGCTGAGATAACCTAGGTGCAAAGAGCCGAGGTCAGACCACGTGCCTGGTTCAGCATGTGCCAGACAGCAGGCCCTAGCTGAGGCACAGGCAAACTCTCACTTAAATCACCGAGAGCCCTGCTGAGCCAGAGGGCTGGTGCCTGGATGGAGATGGGCAGCACAAGGCAGCTGCTGCTCCTGTGATGCCCCTCCACCTGTAGGAGGCGGCGGCACCCCGCGTCACCCACCTTTTTGCCAACCACTAGCCCTGCTCTGCCCTTTCCATGATTTCTAGCAATACCCTCTTTTACCTGCCTTCCCAAGAAGCCCAGACCAGCTCTGTACATGTACCAGGGAGTCCTTGTCCCTCTGCAATGGCTTAGTAACAAAGGAAGAGTTCAAATAATCATGAAATTTCCAACACAGATGGCAAGTTGAGGTGCTTAGCCCATTCAATGATGGATCTGCAAACTCTGCAGAAATTTAATCTAGGCGGAGATATTTCAGCATAGGGATATTTATACAAGTTAACAGATTTAACAGCGTTCATTCATCCAGTCCTTCAATGAGAAAGAATTATTTCACACAGGGAACCTCTAATCTAGATTGCACAAAACCCTTTAAAGCAAATCGTAACTACAGTGGGAGGGAAAGGCCACAAGACAGGCATAGAAGACCATGGAGAAACACCTGTCAACCACACTCATAATATGCAAGAGCTTCTCATGTATTTCAATCCGTTTTGGTTCTTCTTGCGTGTATCTGGTTTATGAGTTTAGGTACTTGGGAGGACCAGAGGAATGGCAGCAAGATAACTTTATTCCACCCGTCTTCTCTCCCATGCCAGAACAGACTACAAAAGTTTCTCCTCAGCTTATGGCCAGCAAGAACTTGAAACCTCACACACTCACAGGCAGTAAGAGGACTGACTAAACTTTTTAGAGGTTATGGCACTAAGTAGGCACCCGCTGAGAGCCACCTTCATAGAAGTTGAGCTCTCAACTCTAAAGTACTAGTAACCTAAACTGGATCACCTCTCTCCAAAACCAAGTTTCATTTTCACAACTAGTTTCAGATCATCCACTTCAGAAAAATTAGTATTGGTCAGCGCCATCGTTTAAGCCCAGCCGGCAGCTAGAACCATGCAGCTGCTCACTTACTCCCCCAAGTTTGGATGGAGGGGAGAATCAGAAGAGCAAAAGTGATAAAAAAACTCATGGGTTGAGATACAGACAGTTCAATAGATAGAGCAAAAGCCACGCACGCAAGCAAAGCAAAACAAGGAATTCATTCACTGCTTTCCATCGGCAGGCAGGTGTCCAGCCATTTCCAGGCAAGCAGGGCTTCATCATGCGTAATGGTTACTTGGGAAGACAAATGCCATCGCTCCAGATGTCGCTCACCTTTATATACCAAGCATGACATCATATAGCATGGAATATCCCTTCAGTCAGTTGGGGTCAGCTGTCCCAGATGTGTCCTCTCCCAGCTTCTTGTGCAACCCCTGCCTACTCACTGGTGGGGCGATATAAGGAGCAGAAAAGTCCTTGACTGCCTAGCAACAACTAAACAAGGCAGCGCACTATCAAGTATTTCTCATACCAAATCCAAAACAGCACTATATCAGCTGCTAGTAGAAAAGTTAACTCTCTCCCAGCTGAAGCCAAGATAGTCAGTGTTGTAGTAATACAACAAACATTTTTGCTGACATCAGTTAATGTCTTCAGGACACCTCGCATAAGTGAATCTAAGCATCAGCTTCGCTGTTTGGTTGTTGAATAGAGTGTTCCAGAATCAGCTAATGCTACTGATTTAAGGGTCGGGTTGAGCACATGCCAGAGGAAAAACCCCAGTGAAGAATGAAAAACTAAAGTCCTTATTTCTATGTTACATTTACTCTACAATACCTCTATCTTCAGAGGTTAAGCAGTAAAACAAGATGTCACCCAGAGAGTACTAGAACCAAGATATTCAGACATGAACTGCCTCTGAAGTCAGGGAAAAAAAAAAAAACAACACACAACCACAATATTGATTCACCTGAAGGAAGAAGGAACTTTGCCTCTTTCTGCATTGTCACTTGTGATGTATTTCTTCAAGGCTACGCACCTGCCTTTTTCATGTAACTGCAATCTCAAAGAACAGCTCTTTATTCTCGAGAAGAATTTATTCATCAAAATATAAAAAATGTTTTCTTGGAATTGGTAGATAGAGAGCAGCGGAAACTCTCAGAAGAGCAAAAAGGAATTGAGAAAAAGAGGAAGTTTTGGGGGAGCTGTCGGAATAACATTACAAAAAGGAACAATGATTTTTCTGGTTTCTCTTCAAAAGTTTCATAAAAGGGCATGAGACCACCACATACCACTAGTCACAGGGAGTAAGCCTCACCCAGTAAGCACAAGGCTGGGCAAAGGGTGGGATACACCCTATGCTCCTTAGGCTGGGCTTCCTCAGCTTCCACTCAGACAGTGTCAAATCTGCAGTACTCAAACCCTGGAGGACTTATGACACACAAGACAGGGACAGGTGGGGCTGGGAACACTTGCTAGGGATTTAGACAGCAGAAATCACTCCCTAAATCAAGAGTCTTTCTCAAGGAAAGAAAACAAATGAGAGACATTGTCCTGCCATTCTACACAGCAGCAGCATTCTCTTGAAAACACGACCACTAAACTAGAACAAAAGTTATGTCCACTACTGAAAATTACAGACAGTTGCCGCACAGAACTGTCTAACACAGACCCCACAGGCAGCAATGACACAACGTCCCTCTGGACAGACATCCTTCTAGTCCTTGGATTGACATTTACCCAAGGGAATCAAGGAGATGACAGATAGGAAATTCCTCAGAAATGACAGCTAGAAATATAGATGGCATGGATCTTGATCACCTGAGAATTTGATCAGGCCAAACATAACATGAAACCACCCACAAGACCACAGCATCATTTGATCAGTGTTGAATTCCGCTCGCTTGTGTACCAAGAGCGTGCTTCCTTCTGAAACTTGAAATGAAACATGCCACATTTAGCATCAGTCCCCTGAGCCACTCAAACCCTTCCCATTTTGCAAAGCCACAAACAACTTCAGTTTAGTCTGAGAGCTGTTAGAAAGGTTATTCTGAAATTATGAATAGAGTCCAATTTCCTGAGCATTCCAGTTTATTAAGTGCACTAGCTTGTACACGCTCCCTTTTTAGACAGACACATCCAGAGTTTTGCTGGTTTCCTCCAAACCTTTGGGAAGGTGTTTGTGTACCTGAATCCCGGAAACTCTAATCAGATATAAGTCATAATTTCTGTTCCCCCCCATGTTTTATTTCTATATGCGTGCATAAATTCCTCCTTGTCAAAACTATTTATTCAAAGCCAGGGGAAGGTGTGTAAGTTCCTGTAGCAGTACTCTGTATGGGGTACAGCTTTCCACTGGGAACAAGTCATGCACCATCCCTCATTCATTTTTTTATCCCCAAGGAGGAGTAACTTTTCAGATTAGATATGTATTTGGTAACAGTTTTTCAGTCCCCAGAGCCTGACTTCGGCCCACGATAAGCCTTAAACAGGCAACAGAAAATTCCAGCAGCATGGGGAAACATAACCAAGCCCAAAGCCAGCACTCCACCCACTACACGCCACCTCCGCAGCATAGGTGGTGTGACGGTGGGAAGAGAGGGGGGAGCACAGACAGAGCACGTAACACGCCAATGCACAGCAGATAAGAACAAGTTCAGGGAGCGTTAAATAGCTGTAAACTATGCTAAAACAAACAAACATAAAAGCCAGACCAGACACCCTCACAAGTGCGTGAAGTTTGCCTCAGCGCACCTGAAGTTAAGGATCTCAATCCAAGACTTGGCTGCGACCACAGCACATTTTGCATCCTGAAGCTCCAGACATTCCCCAGGGAGGCAAAGGGCACTTCTTCCTGCTGCCCTGAGCCAAGAGGGTGAATCGCACAACAGCTAGCTACAGAAACACTACCTGCTACCGCTCACAAATCCCCAGAAGACTGCTGTCAGATTAGGGTAATTTATTTCAAAAGGCTAAAACCCTAAGAGAGAAAGCCACTATCATT
The DNA here is from genome assembly GCF_028500815.1 of Rissa tridactyla. Lineage (NCBI taxonomy): Eukaryota > Metazoa > Chordata > Aves > Charadriiformes > Laridae > Rissa > Rissa tridactyla. The sequence goes on from NC_071466.1 coordinate 98,346,918, forward strand.
TTTTTTGGATACATGCCAGCACGTCCCTCACTGAGATCTCTTAATACCTTTCCTTGAACTAATTATAGGACAGGTCTCTAAGTGATGCCTCATTTTGTTTATAGGCTGCTTTCAGATAAGATCAGAAGTAATGACACAGTTTCGGTACAGACTGTTGCATCATAAGAACTTTCTCTGAGAAGCCAGACCGACATTTGCACTTGCAAGCTCACTCATTAACTTTCTATTAGCTTTTACCTAGAGGCAAAAGGACTGTGTTTACATGAGTGAAGAACATTTAAAGATATGACAGAAAGTTGCCTTGATGTGGATAAGAAATAGTTAGGCAACATTTCTCCGCCCATGGTGCTCTCAGAATTTCACAAAACTGGACAGAAAGGTCCCCCCGTCCTCCTACAAGCAGCGGTAACAGTAAGCTAGCATAAATCTGTTCTCAAAAGCCAAAGGCATACAAGGGAGGGAAAAAACAAACAAACAAAAACACACCACCACTTGAAGAAATTATTGGCGACTAAACTACAAAGCTTTGCCAGGTGCATAACAAGCAGTTTCCTTCTTGGCAGCGGCCTTCATTCATCTGCTAGACAATCCTTTCAGGTTGACTGGTGTCTTCTCCAGCTGGTGTCTGTTCCAACTTGTATCACCATTCATTTAGTGCCCAGTTGCATTACCTGCATTACTCAGCCAGTACTGGAGGTTGGCAAATGAAGCAGAAGAGCTGGCAAGCAAATCAATCCCTTCAATATAACATCCAAACAGTCATGTCCACTTAGTTCACAATGTCTTTTAGATCAGTTTCACTCTTGGTGGTCACCACACAGAGGTACCTCCTTATGTCAAAAGGGTTCCAGCTCAGCATCTCCCTCCCTGCCCAGCACCCTACTTCAACTCCTAGTCCCATAACAGCCTCTCAGGATCCTTCTCTAGATTTTCAGTTCTCAGGTACTTTCTGGTCTAGATCCCAAACTGATCATTTTTTGCAGTGAAAGTATACAGGTGCACCATGGCTACAAGCCATTGCTGGACTGATCACCCAAACCAGCTCTTTTTTTGGTACCATAACCTGGCTGCTCAGCCACCAGAACTGCTGCCCACTATATGATCCCAGGTGAGTCACACTCCAGTTGCGCCATTGCCGATGATGAAATAGCTGCCTGCAGAATTCAGAGCAAAAACTTAAGGCAACATAAAAAAAAAAGAGACATCTGCACACAACATGGTCCTCTGGCTCACACACAGCACCTCTACCCAAAACATTTTCCCCTCCTGCCATCCCAGCTGTCCTGACCGGCAGAGCTGTTCAAGGAAGAAAGTCCTTAATATACTACACCAACACTATTTCCAGGGGTTAACTCATAGAAAGTACCATTTTCTTAACTTATTTTAAAGGAAGCATTTGAGTGCTCCAAGAGCATAAAGCCTTCAATAGTAGCATTTAGACCCTTTCTCACCCCCATTCCTCCTGTACTGGAAAGGGACAGCTTGAATCAATTTACTTTGGGACAAAGTCCTGCCATTCTACAGGCCCTGGGAACATTTGGTTACTTGCCTACTTAATTAATTCAATTTTATTGCAGGCTGAGCTAACGCACTCAGCAAATGGCCTTGCACACATGACGCAAAAGTTTTGTGACAGAGACATTGCCAAGAAGTTCAGAGTTTTGGAATTTAATCATATGCCTTAATCACGCTACATGCCTTTGTTATTTCAGGTAGGTTAGTGCGTTAAAGAGTTATGAATTAGTATTTTAATTTTTCCAAGAAGTGACTCTTCATTGCAAAGCCTGACTCAGTTAATTGTTTTATCCTCTGAAAACCAAGTCCTAAATAATTCCTTTGTCATATTAAAGTGATTAGTACATTGAACAATTTTTAAATTTGAAAAAATTGTTAGTTTCCTAAACTTGCATTTTATTTAAACCAGCACTTAAAAATAAGACACACACACAAAAAAGAAAGATGTCAAGCATCAAGTACGAAGTAAATATTTTAAATGCCAATCCGTGTGGCGACTGAAATATCTCACACCTGCTCAACTGCACAGACATGGACAGATCTCCCCTTTCGCGTTCCAAGGACAATCCTTCTGTGTAAACATTCCTGTTCCAAGCAAAGTCAGTTCAATCCAGCAAGAAACATTATTTAAACTAAACAGCACTAGATTAAGCTAAAATTAAGGGTCAAGTGCTCCAGCAAGACCAGTCTGAAGTACTCCTGTGGTTAGATACTGCTTCCTAAAACAAGACCTGCCTTGTTCTTTCTTTACATGCAAGCTTAAACTTCAACAGGGAAGTAACAAAAGCACGTGGATGGCCAGAGAGCTCAACATTCACATGCAATTCAGATGCAATTTTGTATTTCAGGTCTGATCTCACTTCCCCCCCAGTCCAAGACTTTTGTACAGGCGTTTGTGAGAACCAGAAACTCCACAGGGACTCTGTGGGAGTAAACCAGCCAAAGCCAGAGACACAAACAATCTGTCTGGACCGGAACAACCACCTTCGTGCAGCTCTTGAGTCAGAATCATAACTGTTAGAAAAATGACTGGCTCTACAGAAGAATGACATCACTTCTTGAAGCTCTGACTTCTGGGTCATTCTTGTCTGCTGCTATTGCACATTTACTCAGACCTGTTAGCGGGCCACAGCTACCAGGTTTTGAGTTCTCTCTGCATAAGGAGACATAAGGACACCCTTTACCTATGGGGAGAGTGGGCATGGCTACAGCACCACTACAGAGTATGGCTGCAGAGCACCAGCTGCTAGGCCACCCTCCTTCTGTCTGGCAGCACATCTCACTGCTGCCTATCAGCAAGCTGGTGGACAGCCCTGATCCCTCCAGATCCACCTTGTTCTTGTCCCAGTGCCAGGCCAAAGCACAGGATTTCTCCCAATAATTTTGCAGAGCAGCCTTATGTGGAGTGGAAGAAACGTACAAAGCAGAGAGGGAGGATAAACACTGTGGGGCACCACAGAGAACTAGTCAGGTAGATAAGAGTGGCCATCAGGGTCTCATTTTCATTTACAAAAGGCAGGCAGGAAATGCACACATACGGAATAAGCTCACTTTGCATAAATGTATAACCTTGCTTGAAACAATAACCATTACAATGGGGAGGGGAGGCAGCCACAGGAGAAGTTCATCAGAAACACATAGGACACACTGCTTTTAATGTCAAAGCCGCCAAAGATGGCAGATGGCTTGCACTGAGTATCAGGAAGAGGCTGATAAATGAAGCATAACCTGGGCTCCGCCACGAGGAGAGAGGCACAAACACAGAAATCCAGCTCTCGGGCCTCGCTCGCCCCAGGAAGCACCATTACACCAGGAGAAATAGGCAGGAGAATGACACCAGCACCTTCCCCGGACAGAGCTGCCTCAGCGGGAAGAGAAAAGCACCTTGGCTAAACCACTACTTCCACCATCAGTATTGTCTCTGGAGCACAGCAGGGAGGAACGATCTACTCAGATATTTGTACCCTAAGCTACAAGATGCTATGAGGACAGGGAGAGGAAGCCCAAAACCCACATTCTTCCCACCTCCCCCAGGAAAGTACCTGATTTAACAGCCTCCTCAAAAAAGGTCTTTTAAGCAGCATTTTCCTTATAGGCTTATTAGCCGTGTCCGTATTTTATTGGTAGTTATGCACCACGACATGCAGTTTGGGTGGTATTTGGTAGTCTGAGGGATGGTGTCTACACCTCTTGATAAATGCAATAACCTTTAGTTTTCACTACCTTCTTTGATCTCAGGCTGGCTATAGAACAAGAATCCCCTCAGCGGGTTGAAAGCTCAGGGCTAGTCAGTGCACAGCTTGTGACTCACATCCAGCCTACACAAGAAAATAAATATGCTCTGTGTATTGCCAGAGTGTAAATACACACTGTTGTATACCTCTCTATTATACATACACAGAGTGTATATAATAATACACACAGAGTGAAAGAAAACAGATTGAACCACAGCAAACCAAGTATTAGTAAATAACCTATCCCCTTAATGCTTGTGGCAACAAAAATTAACAGCCTTTCACTCTTTTGCTCTTGCAGAGACAGAAGTAGCAGGTGAAGCAGCCGGTGAAGCTCACGACAGGGAAGGATTCCTAAGGGTCAGGAAAGCACAAAAATGAAATGGTAAGCAATGCTTTTCTAGTGCTGCAAAGCAGCTGAAGTTTGGGAGCAGAGGGAATTTTATGTCATTACCAATATAAAATTATCTCAAGAGAAAGCTATGACTATGTATATGCAATTAACTTTGTCCACACGAGAAGGCAAGCGGGAAGTATGTGGCTGGTGTTTGCAACTGAAGCTCCATCCCACTACAGCCACTGTGAAAGCTCTGATCTACAGGCAGGGGATATGATCCACGACAAGACTAGACACCAAAACAAGACAGGGTTGCTCACCCATCCCGCTTGCTATCCAAATTCTCTTCACAGAAGAGGGAGTTGTGAAAGAGGACATTGTATACGCCGGAGAAAAGGTCTTTGATCTCTGCTCTAGCATTCTAACAAAGCATTCAGCATTTCTCTCTCTCACTTTATTAGGGAGACTGCTCTCTGGATGGTTGCCTGCTTACTGTTTGCATCTCTACCTAGAGGTAAATATACTATAATACACATCTAGGAACATGTGGAAGTATTTATATGTGAATACACAAACTGCAAAGTGAGAACCCTGGAAGAAAACAAGATAAATACATGCTTTGCTTTGAAGGTATTTCATCACAGTCCAAGGTTTGCAAGTACAGGTAATAACCTTCAGATAAACCTCTATATCTGAAAAAAATGGTTTCAAGGTTAAGGTGTTTCAGGCCCACAAATATGTACCTAAAAAATTTATCCTGACCACATCCTTAAAAATACCGCAGCATTTCCACAGTGTTAAGGATGACTTCCAATCTCACCCTTTACAACCCCCAACTGCCTTGCATCTGTTTTTGTACTTAAACTCTTTAAGTTGCTGGGCTCGCTACAGGCATAGCCAGGTAAGTGAAAGGACTGGGGCCCAGCAGCAGTCTCTCTCCCTGAATCTTTGCACGTGCTCCACGAGGTTCCAGCAGAGTTGGGTTTCTGACATAATATAGATTGGATATCATCTTCCCTGTGAAAGAGATACACCAGTATGTGCTGGTGAGGGAGTTTTCCAGAAGCTGAAGGGGCAACTCCCTGTAATTCCCTTATCTGAGGCTTCAATTCTGCAATATTCAGACCTCTGTCTGTGGTCAAGGCTGTTCTCTTTGCCCAGAAGTGCCTCGCTTTTACCAGGCGCTGTGGTGGTTCAGGAGGTTACACTTCATCTGGTATTAGTCTCTCTCTCTTTTCTGGAAGCACAACTGGCATTTTTAGGGAAAACTTTTCATGTGTCTCCACAGATCAGTACAAACAGTCTATTGCCACTCAAGGCATGCTCTTTTGGTAGCTGAGTGCACCTGCAAACATGTGGAGCAGTTTAAGTGACTACCCTTTGACTCTTCCCCCCCCCCGCCCCTGGCCCTCTCCCTAAAATAAGATAATTCAAGTTCAGTGTTTCTGAGCAAGCAACTGGGATTACAAACAGCCCCCTACTTTCCCCCAAATACTTCTGCATGTAGGTGAGACATGAGCCTGTAAGGAACCACACAACGTTACCTCGTCAGGGTAACACATTTCTGTTTGAGCTCATAAGTACTCAAAGCCACAAGAAATTCCCTGTTGCCTTGCTTCTAACACTAGAATATTTTCTGCTTAACCCATTACCTTCTACTATTAAGCTACTTTGTTTACTGTCAGAACTGCACTGGTATCACCAGAGTGAACTTGAGAGGCACACGCAAGAGCTTTCCACTTCCAGGCTCTTTTCCACAAGGCATAAATTCTAGATTGCCTACCAGCACCCCAAATTCCTCCAATACAAGCAATATATAATTAATAAACAAAGATGATTACCTTAGATCATCTTTGGGGAAGAAAGGAGGGAGGAACAAAAAATCCCAGTCTTTAAGAGCTTCCCCACACCCCACTTTGGATACCAAGACAGCTGTGTTTTTTCATTATAGGAATCTTACAGATTGGTCAAATTAGCACATTCAACTTCACCTTGATAGCCTTAAGCATTTGGGCAGTATTTAAAACACACAATTCAAAACAAAAATCCACAAAATAGACTCATCTCACTTTACATTTGAGTCTTACAACTACAAGTGAAAGCTACGTGCCAACAAGCATTTTTTTCCCCAAGGCAGAGAACCACACCTTCCATGTGCGAAGCTTACCAGGTAGATCAGATGAGCACCACTCGCCCTGCTTCGCACATCCCCGCTGCTCACTGCACGGCTGCTTCAGTCTTCTGGCCAGGAAGCTTTCTTCTTCCGCACCTCCTGCTACATCAATAGTCTCAGCAAGACACTGAGCACAGCTTCACCAATCTCCAGCATGATTTTACTCTCCTTCTCGAGGTTGGCTTTCATAACAGCACTTATTTGACTTGTACCCAGAAGCCTCTTCTTCCCTTCTGCAAAAGAGCTCATGCAGCTGCAGCCTGCTAAATAACTCATTACAGCCAGATTTCAGTCACCTGTTTTTGTCCCACACAACTTCAGCAAAGCCTCCTTTTTGCCTCCTGCTGCCCTGGTTTCACCAGCTGAAAGCAGTGTAGGCAGGGTGGGTTGAACGCCATGGGTCTTTATAGAGTCATCACAACTGTTACAAGGTTTGACCACCATACCATGCAAGAAAGAAACTGTTATGCTAGGCATTGCTCTGTCCTCCAGCTTCAGAAAGAGAATAAAGAGCTGAAAAGTAAATAGGTGCACCTCTAAAACCACTATCAAATTTAGAAGTGACAATCAGGAGATAGGATTGACACTCTTTCCCCCTCTTTTGCTCATTAAGCCAATGTTGCCCATTTTTCTGAATAGAACTACAAGTTTTGTTGATTTCAATATTATCATTCCTTCATCCATGTGCAACAGCATACGTTGCAAGCACTCTCGCTCCTAATGGCATCCTGTGGACAGGACTCTTCCCACCAGAAAGCTCTTCTGGAGGCTCACTTCTTCCAGGGCTTACAAAATACCTGCTGAAGCAGCCCCAGGCACACTCATCTTCCCCCCGTGCTTAGCTAACCACGGCCAGCCAGAACTGCAGTCTGCTTTCAGACATGGCCTTACCTCAGAGAGACTCTGCTGAGCACAGCCTTACTCAGCTCCCCAAGCCCAAACAGCTCAGAGATGGTGCTCAGCCTGCTCCCTCTCCTCCCTGCCCTTCCTCAGCTGGTGGTGGCCCTTCTAGGTGTGCTGGGTACAGCTCATGGCCCTGCCTGGGTATGTGCCTCATTGCAGGGCTGAGGCAACCTCCTTGGGGAGTGCAGGATCATACGTGCTGTGGCTGTAAGGGTACAGTACAGCAGAGGCTGAGCTTTATTATAAATAAAATAAGACCCTTTTTGGGATACTGTTGTGATTCAGGTTCCGCTTGAGAAGCAAAACCTGGACAGTGACTGATACGTTCTGAAAATGGTTGAGCTCTCAACACAGCAAGCGGAGTTTCCTTCCACTGGCAACCAGAAATAGCACTGGGGATAATGTGGTTTTTCCAGCTAAAAGTCCACATTGTTGGGAAAAAGTGAGCTGGGATTTTCCGGTGAAAAACCTGAAAACCTAGGGAAAGATGATGTTTGGTGGTAGAGTTGTAATTCAAGACACTTGCTTGGCTCTGCAATTTTGCTCTCTGAATTATACTTTTCCTTCTGCTTTTATGTCTGTCTGGATGGACACAGTGTGACACCAAAAAAGCCTCAAAACAGACACTGATTAACATGGAAAGAGAGGCTGGACCATGAAACAAGCTGAGCCCTGGCTGATGACAGTGACTTGAAGGGGGAACTGGGGCTCTCTTTGGTCTTTAGCCCAGTGTATGCACAGTGCTGGTGTAGGCCTAGAACACTGGAATGACCACACTGCATCCAAGAACTCTTATTTCCACATTTAGTCTGGTTACTTACCCCTTATGTTTCACAGATCTTTGGCCATTAAAACAGATGGAGTTGTTTCACAGTGAATTTTAGGTTTTTTTCCTGGCTCAATCGCAAATTCACGCTGCTTTTGTTCTGCTCCCTGGTGGGGCTGAAAGTTTTCCACCCATATTAATTCATCTGCATTTTAATTTATAAAATCATTTTATGAAACAGGTTTGGTCAAAGTGTTAATTTAATCCCCCGTTCTGTGCTGAAGATACATAGTTGTCTATGCTTTATAAATGCATAGAAACCTTCTCCCACACCCCAGTCTTCCCCTAGAAAATGCAACACCACAATTTAGTAAGTTGTTCTACGTTATAGTGGCAGACTCCCCCGTTTGTGCACGTTTCAGCATACTTTCAACTATCTTGGAAGAATTTATGAAAATAATTAGTATGAAAGTTATTAAATGAACAGTGTGTATAAGTGAGATGCATCTGGCTTCCTGCCCTGCCTGTCCGCTTGCCTGTTCACCAGCAGGCTACCCTCACCCCAATTCTTGCATGTGCTGGAATTGGTTGGTATGGTTGGTTATATCTCTGCCCCATGTCCAGGCCACCCATATAAAGTATCCGTCTTCCCGAGCCCTTTGAGAAGTCATTTAGTTAAAGTGGGAAGAACATTATGAGTACCAATATGAATACCAAATATGAATATGAATACCAAAGAGTATGAGAAACCCAGGGACAGGTGTTAGCAAGAGCCCTGAGTGCACCCAGAGAGACAGACCAGCAGAAAAAGGCTCCGTTCTGGTCAGACCCTCTGGAAGATGTCACAGGGGAAGGGAGACAGGGCCTCTAGCACGTTATTTACAAATCAGGAGCCACAATCTGATAGGTGAGCAACGGGAGTTGGGGGAGACCAAAATCATCCAGGACTGTTCTCTTACCGATACAATACCCTTTTCACGCTTCTCCTTTTTTCAGCCAGACTTCCTACAAAACCAAGACTTGCTTAATCACATCTGCCCATCTTCACTTCCCTGCATCCCCTTCTCCCCTTGTGAACTGACCGACTAATTAAAATTAAATCCGACATCTGATCTCAAAGACTAAGATCCCCAGAAGCTGGGAGCAAAATCACCAGCTAAGGAGACAGGTTCAGGCAGCCCCCGTGCTGACAAAGTGAAGGCAACCTGCAGACAGCAACATCTGTCCTGCTGCACAGCTGGCTGGGCACTGAGCAGCCAGGGCCCTCAGTCCTGGCACAGCACATGCTGCCTCCTGCCTGGCTGGGAGCAGGAGGACACGGGGCAGAGAAGGGGGAGGAGCAGGGGCAATAATGGCGCGATGAAGGCAAATTATAGGAAACCTGGTGTCCCTAGCTCTGCTGGGCACTGAGAAAGTTGTCTTGTTTTTTATTCCAGGTCAAGCAGACACAACGTGCCATGCGTTTGTTGGAGACACTGTCATTTTGCCTTGCACCACTACCTCTCCCGGAGAGCTGATTCTTTCCAATTCAATACTCTACTGGCAGATAGGGCACTCTGTCTTAGTGCACTTTTTTGACAAGGGAAACGATTCACTGGATCTCCAGGACGAACGTTACAATGGCAGAACTAGTCTTTTTTTGGACCAGATGAAGCACGGCAACTTTTCCTTAAAGGTTTCCAATGTCCAATTACTGGACACGCATGTATACACGTGCATCTACAAACAGACTGGGGATCATCCCAAACAAACACAGAAATCTAAAATTAATCTCATTGTATCAGGTAAGATTTTTTTTTTTGTTCAGAGGGAGGGAGTTGAGGGCAGCATTTCTTGTTGACAAGCCATATATGGCCATTGACTGAGATGACTTCCATTTTTAAAGCAAATCTTCACTCAGTTTCACTCTATTCCTTGCTTTTGTTGGAAGAATAAGTAAGAAGGGGAAAAAAATTGCATCTTTGTGAAGCTTCAGCACAGTACATCCATAGAAGTAGCAGGATTCCTGAGGGCAAGCCATCTGCCTCTTCCCCCTCCCCTCACAGAAGACAGTAATGATAACGTGTTTACTGTCATTATGTGATCATAATGTGATCTCCCCAACTTTCAAGCATTTGATTCTTTATGAGTTTGTACTGTCCTGAACTGACCTTGTCCCGGAGGAACAGGAGAGTTTGTTTCATTATTTGCAGTTAGGTCTGTGAAGCAAGATTAGTTTCAACTCTAGCAATTGGATCCAAAGTCCAGGCCACACACCCTTTAAGATGAAAGACAGGCAGTTGCTAATTACCTTTTCCCTTGCAGCTGGAAGATCTTGGTCTGGTGGCAAGGCTGGACACATGCAACATGAATTATTATTTTTCTTCCTTAGGAAGATGAGTGAGACCATAACACATGCTTGAATAATGGCAAACAACTGAGCTAACATGTTCGAATTACTACAAGCATGGCCAGCAGAATGATGGGGCATTGGGTTTGACCAGCTGAAAAAGCAAATTAAAAAAAGGAGATACAGGTTGAAACAAATTATAGGTTTTTTTAGGGTGTTTTGCTTGAATACATCAACTGGAAACTTTTATTATGGTCAACAACATACATTTAATTCTGCTTAAAATAGAAAAATTTTGCTTTTAAGTAATATAAACCCTTTAATATCTTATTTTTAATGCACATCGTTCTCAAGAGAAAAATGTTTTTAAAATGTAAAGTGACATACTTTTTTCAGAAAATTTCAAAGTGAAATGTTTTGCAGTTTTCAGAATGAAAAAAAAGTTTTGAAAATGCAGAATCAAAATATTTTCATCATCTAATTTTTGGGAGCACTAAGGTGTCTTTTACTCTGATCTAATTCTGTGATCATATTTAAAGTGTCAATTTGTTTGACAAATGTATTCTTTCTCAGAAAAAAAAAACTTAGATCAATTATCTTTTTCTGTTCTAGGCTCAAACAAATAACTTTCATTATTGGTTTTTCTTCCAGCTCCACCTAACATTGAGGAGCCACCTTTCCCTTCTGGTAAGGCAACACTCCTTAACTTGCTAAGCGTCTAAGTGATTATCCAGTGCTTTAATTTGAATTTGCAAGATTGGTAAAATATGCTGAATAGAGAAAGTCCAATAGACTTACGGTGCTTTTTCTCTCTTACTAAGTCTAGCAAAATATAGCTGTCCTAGACAGGGAAAAATATCTTCAACACTAAGACAGACCTAGAGCACAGAAAGAAGAATACTGAAATGCCAGCAGTCACTAGTCCATAAAGCTACTCCCCATTATGTGCGCCATAAAATACCAATAAAAACCAAGTAACATGGAAGCCATTCGGTTCTGTGAGGTAAAGCCTTCGTAAATTGCCTTGGTATGACTGAAATACCAGATCAAGAGATTTGGGTGGTCCTTTTGGGTAAATATGGTAATAAACATTCTAAAAATACACGATTAATGTCTCCACATGAGCTCTTCCGGGAAAATTAAAGTAGATCTCATCCAAAGGCAATTCTGAAGTATAGTGCAGATGCTAATGTCTAGGTTTAATCATTACAGAGTAATGATTAGTAACTACATTAGGGTCATTTTTAAACACTTCTGGAGTGAATACAATAGAGAAGGGCTGTCCAGCTCTGACATGCCATCATCAGTAAATTCTCCCATGAAAATCCTGCTTGTAAGCCAAATTATTCTATGAGCTCTACTAAATCTTAAATCGGTATCAAACCCGTAACATTTTGTCATATAAAGATCAATAGCTGCAATTTGTATTTTACTCACTGTTGATGAAAGATATAATCCATTACATGACAATAATTATATTACATGGTAAATTCAGCCACAATACAACATTACAGACAGATTAATCAGCAATAAACTCAAATAGAAACTAAAGAAGAGAAATGTTCAAGTGTTTTATCTCATGACCACACAGAAAAAATCAGCTCTGTACTTCATGAGCAATAAACAACTTGAAAAATTACAGGAAATATCCTTTTTAGACCTAACATAGCTCCTCTAGCTGGCTTAAAGGTCTTTAAAAAACATTAAGTTAAATTCAATATGGTATCATGTGCCTTCAGTGAGACAGCACCAAACTATAATGTTATAAAAGCAAACAGAACAGGAGCTAAAATATCTCTGGCTGTTACCTTTCACAAGAAATAAGAAATTATCAAGGATCAAACTTTTTAATGCAGTAGCAATGGAAGTTTCTCAAAACCAAAAGGTAAGTAGGCTGTATTTAAAGGAGATAGTTATAGTTGTATATACGTTTGACTCAGCCAAAAATTTTCTGACAACTATTCCTCAATATAAACTATTTCTTACCATGAAAAGGTACTGTCATTGAAAAAAAAAAAAAGTGTTTGGGACAAGGGGGAGTGTTTCAGCTTTGCTATAGGGGAACAAAGTGAATAATGCACTTTAGACACCTGAAGGTTCTTGTACTGCTGGATTTCCAGGGGCTTGGGGATGGAGGAAAGAACAAAGCCTAACTTTTGAAACATAATTTTTTCAAAAAGGAAAAAATATTTTCTGTTGTCAACTTCTTTTAGAGAAAATCATCAGCCACAGCTCCCTTTTTGTTCGTTTGTTTGTTTTCAGTGATTTCTTAAGAAAGGGAGGAAGAGAATCTATTTTGTATTAGTCGTTATTTTGGAAGGGACTTAGAAAAGTTAAATGACATGCTGAGAATAAAGACACTGTATGCAGAAATAGTTCCCACACTTTGCAGTCATCATAACCAGATCAGTAGTTAGTTATTATTTTTATATAAAACAGAACCAGTTTTGATCTGTTTCACTTCTGCTTTATTTCTATTTGTTTAGTTGCTGGATTGATTATTTTTCCTCATTATTTTAAAGAGCCCAATTTTACTGTCACTCTGGGTTTCTTGCAAGACTGCTTCTGTGTCGATCAAAACTTGTTTTAAATTTTTTCTGTGAAAAATTAAAGGGCCTAGGCCTGGAAGTGGTCACAAGGGGGCAGGAGACTTGCTATAAGCCTACATTTATTTTAAAGCGTTACTGAGGGCTACCCGATGTTTACTCGCTCTTTACACGTTAATACCGCATATTCCTTCTAGGAAGAGGGGGAGGAAGCACCCCTACCAGCAATAAGTTAAACTGCAGCAACAGACTGAGAGCTGATACCACAGCAATAGGAACAGCCGAAGAATTGGTAGAGAAAACAATATACAGCCTGATCTTCCCAGAGAAGGACTTGGACCTAAACACTTACAGGAAAAATTTCTCTATTGCTAAAGTCAGGGGTTCAAAATCTTTTTTGACTTGTGCACTACATCCAGCACGGGTTGCAGGTACCATCTGTGCCAAGGCTAATCTGTGCCCTGTGGCCATGTTGTTGCTTACGTACCAATAGTGGTACACGGTGCTGCTACCACCTAAGCGTCTGTGGCCTAGACTTTCTAATACTCATTACCATTACTCATGGACTCTTAATCACAACACCTACCTCAGGCCCTAAGTAGGTGGAATGATAACGTATTTTACACTCCTTTAGTTGTTGTTGTTCTACGAGGACTTTAAACAAGTATTCTCAGTCATCCAGAAAAGGAAATTGTATTCATTGTTACTGAGCGTCTGTGCCTTTTCTATGAAGGAGGAAAAATTATTTGTCACAGACTGTTTTTTCTGGATGGTAAAAACACACACACAAAGGAGAATTTTGAAAATGAGCCAAAATCCACATGATTTTACAAACAATCTTCCATCAATGCATTCATGTAAAATATATCACACAAACTTCAAATACACTTCTTGTCAAGCCACCAGTTAGATGCCACCTTTCTCTTTTTTAATTTTTCAGGACACAGTCAGATTTCCTCCAGAATCCCTGCTGATGCGCCATGCCTGGCTATGCTTCCCCTCGCTTTCCACCTCCTGGTCGCACTGGCGGTTTGGCACTTGTAACCAGGGAAACCAATCTTCTCTTTGGGAAGTTTTGCTCACCAGAGGACCTCGCTGGGCAGAAGAGCTCGGGAGGATTTGCGTGACAACCGTTCCAGAGCCACGGGAAAGAAACATCAATAGCTGAAAACAGACCTAGCGCTAGGTGTTTATGTCCCGTGTTTTGGTGTTCCACAAAACCAAAGGCAGCAAAACTCAGAGGTGGCAGGTCTGCTTTTTCATTTGTTTCTGGGAGCCAAGTTCTAGTGCTGCCAGTATGAATATTTTATTTTGGGTTTTGTGGTTTTGCTTTAACGACAGGATAAAAGACTCGCAAAACTACAAGGTCACATTATAATTGACCCTAGTGAGGTCTTTTGCCTAAGATCTCATCTGCTGTCCTTGAAGAGAACTGAAAGGAGGTGAAGGGGTAACTACCCTCTGCGTCAGATAAAAACTGGAAGTAGGAAGACGCTCGCATTTTGTGAAATGTAAAGATGGAAACCTTGTGAAACTTGAGCCTGTGGAACTTTTAGCTTCTATTTTCACTCTTAAGTGTCATGGGCTATCAGTAACAATGTTTTTTTCTACAAGAAATGCCGTAGTTCTTCAGCGGAAGGATGAAGCTGACTGAGACAGATGATGGAAGTTCAACATAGAGGAAGGAAGTGATGTATTATTAAAAAATCCACTTCTAAGTAAGCCAAATGCTTTAGAAGGCTGAATTCATTATTTTCTCTTTTTGTCATGAAACACAGCAAGGTAAATGGGGTCATTGCGCAAAAGCTGGATTCTTAAGGTACAACTGCGCAATAAGAAATGGTTACTGTGACAATATTACTTCTTTAAAAACGGTAGCTTTGGAGGAAAAAAGAATTAAAAACTGGTCAGAATAATTGTAACTGATACCTATGCAAATTAAATGGGTTTAGTTCCGGAAACGTTCAGTTCAGGTAGCATAGATGTCCTGTGTAAAACTAAGACTGAAAGGATCCTGTGTATACCAACAGTATCAAGAAAGTGCCCAAGTTTCATTTCAGGCCAGAGCAGCTCCAAACCAACCTATTACAGAACTGAGAAGCATCTGGAGAACTCCTTACCCGGGCTGGGGAACAGCGGTGACTGACACGCACTCACTCCTTCTGGCTGAGCCCCAAGCAGAGGGAAGTGACTCATCAGGACGCCCATAAAGTCGTCTTGATTTGGAACAGTTCCACCCTCTTTCCAAAGGGAAGACAGGACTGCTTTTGCAAAGAAGGGAACAGAATAAAATAGAGTTTAAAATGGTATCCATTGAGGTTAAAGGAGATAGTTACCTTTGACTTTCTTAACAAAGGACCCTTTCTCTACGGTGGGGAGGAGAGACAAAATCCCGTGCACAGCCCGTGCTGCTGCTGCAGTGAAGCTCAGTTGGTACTTCGGCTACCCTGGGTACAGAGCAGCTTAGCTAACAGCTGGGGTCCCACTTCACAGAAAGATTTGAATGTAAGAATTGTACATACTGGGATTGTCTTTTTGCATCCTGCCCTCCAAATGTTTGTTTCAGATGCCATGTATTTTTCAAAACAAAAGTTGATTAAAAATAAAAACTTTAAAAAAAACAAAAAACCTGATGAGAGCAATTGCTTGGTCTCTAAGAGATCTTTATTTGTATTCCAGTTGTTCCTACAGTTAGGTAGGAACTAGCTAGTAGGAACTAGGCTAGGCTCCCTGCACAATCAGAAAGTCCAAAAGGTGGAATTTATACTGGTCTGTCAGTTCCAAACGTCTGAACTGCTTGCCGTCATCTCAAGGACTGTATGACTTCGAAAAATCTAATAGCCACTTAAGCAGCCCTCCACTTTTCAGAAGGTGTTGAGGCACATGCACAACGTGAGCACCTCCACTCACAAGTGCAAGCTGTGTGACTATGCAGCTGCAAAAATTTCTTGGGCAAGCAAATGAAAAATTACATAAATACCTTTATGCAGGCATGCGGGGCTAGAACAGAGCCTCACTGCTGTGGAAAGGGGACAGTCCAGTTGTACGTTTAAGAGCGGGCACTGTGCTGGCTTGTGCCTACGAGGAATGCCCAATTCCTTCCGTCATCTGCCTCTTTCACCCTCAGAAGGGATTCTCCCTGCCTGTGTCAACGGGCATGAATCACAGTAAGCACATGAGCAGATGAAGGTAGGAGGAACGAAGGGTGGGGGGAAGATGACTGGATGACCTCTAAATGTTGCTTACAATCCTCCTTTTTTATGACTCAGATTTGCAGCACCACTTGGGATGTTTAAACTTCCCTCTTTATTATATTTTCCCAGAGCTGCAGTTAATGCCGTTCCCAGCAGTAATATATGACCGCCATTCCATTTTCCTGGGAGACTGCAAGGGAAGGTTTGAATGACTAGCAGACCTTGATTTGTTCTTCCTTGCCTGGGTGACGACACAGCAAACGTATGTCTTAAAGTTCACTCAATGTGCACAAGATGAGCAGCACATACTTCTTGTGTTTTCCAGAGTTCCAGCGTGAACAAGAGGGATAGTTTTGAGAACTAAGGAGCACAATAACAATTCACACATTTAAGAAGGTGGAATCTCGACTTCTCTCACTTGTAGTACCTTGGTGGCCCACGCCTACGTATTTCATATGGCAAGAGCATAGGCTGATAATCTGCTACATTAAAGAAATTCTTAAGAGATCCTTGTACATTATTCTTGCAAACGAATGGCTGTGAAAGCAAGTTTGCTTTTTCACATTTGACAGTGACGCTGGTAAGAAACAAAAAGGAGTTAGTTTGCTCATCTTGTAATTTTTATATATGTTTTCAGTGAGGCCAGTTTAACTGGTTAATGCTTTCTGCTGAGCTCCTTTCAGTTCCATCTGATATGGGAGAAATGGCCCATACAGATTATCAACAATAAATGAATGTAATACGTTTGATTCAGAATTTCCACTGTTATATCGGATAATATTCACATAGCATGGTACTCAGCAGTTGAACAAAGGGTACTGAAAAATATCGAAAATAAATACTGAAGGTGATTATTTTTAAATATGCAGCACAAAATCACATTGCTATGGGTAACACAATCCTCCTTGCAACTTCTGTTTCAGCGTCTGGGATTGTCCAAGTTTAGTCCCTTCTCTTCCCCCTCTCTCTCTTTCCGCAGAAATTCTGACCACCACTGAAATCACCTTGGAAAAGATAACCAAATATCACTTCCTTAATTCTTCTGAGGGCAAAGGCTGACCCATACAATAAGCAAGTTTCCCCTCAGACACTTCAATCCATAGGAAGGAGGAAGAAAAACAACTCAAACAAAAGACTCAAGCCCTGGAATGCAGGCAACTCTCAATTATTTGCAGATGGAAGATTATCTAACCTCACACTCCGGGGAAAAAAAAAAAAAAAGTATGTATCCACACATATGTAAGATACTGCTAGCTTGCAAACATACAGACCCTTCAAGAAACATTGTGTTTCCTTCCAGGAGTATTTTAATTGGCCTAGTAAAAGTCCCTCCCTACAAACCTTGTTTTCAGGTCACCTTGGCTGTAATAGCATTATTTATTTACAAAAACAAAACAAAACAAAGCAAAAACCAACCCCCAAAAAATAACAAAGAACCCCACCCACTGTGTACTTTTATGACTTTATACTACACCTTTCCTCATTTTTCAGTGATAACTATATCACAGGAAGGCTTTAGAGCTTAATGTGACTATATTTGATATTATACTTTCAGGGGTATAAAGAAGTCATTGTGTTGAAGAAATGAGTCTTAACAAGACAGTGGAACAAAGGCACTCATTATGATAGAATTGGAGTTCCTGTTTATTTTTGTTAAACAAGTAGGAAGCAGTATTTGCTTGATTTCCTCTATGCGAGAAAAAGTCAACATAACAATGTCATAGAGAAAACAACAGCTGGAATATTGTGCCTGGGTAAGTGAAAACCTGCACGGAACATTGTTCACCAAGTGCCCCCTGCTGGCATCTCATTCATCCAAAACATGTCCCTTGTAGACACAAACCCAAGGCTAAAAATGAAAAGCGCATCTCAATCCCTCTCATTTCTGCTTTTAGAAGAAAAAGGAAACGCTGTCAAATTTGTGAACACTGCAACAATCTGCAGTGAAACACTTTGTAAAATGGTTTTTGTGCATAAGCATCAATGAGGGCAAAACGGGGCAGGTGTAAACACAAGCGAGAGGTAACAACTCCTCCCCACACCCCACAAGTTCACCCCACCACATCACTGGAAAATCAACACAAGCAGGAGGGGCATTTATTACCACTCCCTTTCAGTAGGACAAAGTTCTTAAATGCTTTCTGACGATGAAAAACGGCAGGATCCATAAGCCAAATACTGCGTCCCTCCTTGTGGATGCTTGAAGAATGCACATTCTTTCACCTTTTATTTCTGATAGCGTTTAACAAAACGTTAATCATAAACTGCTATCCACTCGGCTGAAACTAGCAAACCACTCAGCAGCTCCAAACAGCCCTATGGAAGGAAAGGAAAAACCCAACTTGGCAGACAAATGTCTCTATTAATCTCTACATGCATATGGGATTTCCCTCCAAATTTACACTGGCTAAAAGCCAAGATAACAATCTTGTATCTTCCATCAAAGTTAAAAGGTCTTCTATTAATGTGTAGCAAAGGTTTGTACTTTGCACATTACTGTGAAATTAGAGAATTAAAAAAAATGAAAGGCAATTCTGGTGCATGATTCTTTCTCCCTTAAAAAAATGTTATCTCTGAATAATGAGGAAAAAAAGGGTAAAAGATGCTCTAAAATGTGATTGCTTCTGAAAATAATTTTTTGTCAGTGCATATCTGTTTGTCCCATCCCCACTAAATGTCCAAGCTTCCAGCACTGACAACACTGTATGGGTAGCTTGCTTTTTCAACTACCTTTAAAAACATTTCCGGCACTGAGGAGGAGCTGGTTCTTTGGTTACTCCCATTACAGCTTAACAGCCCTAGCCCTCAAAGAGTCACTGATATTGAGACCACCTTTTTACAGTATTGCTGTTATTTAGCAGACGAGATGTCATGTCAAATTAGGTCAGCTTTTCAATTTGCATACTTGATTCTAAGCATGTGCTACTGCGATAATCCAACCTGGAAGCCACCAGGTCAGGGATCCACATGACGACAACTGCATCTGCATAGAAAGGTACACAGTAGATTATTAGTAGTCTTCGTTATTTGGGTACTTGGATTCAAGAAAGAATGTCTGAGGGCTATAAAAAGAGGCAACATCTGGATGACCTAGCATCCAACTTGCAACAGCTGGTCACTGCATGATAATGGCAACTTCTTCAGAAAACCATCTTTTTCCTCAGGACACACGAGTTTAAGATTCAGAATCTAAGGAAGCTTTACGCCACCACAGCTGCACTTAGTAGGAACTGCAGATATGAGAAACCCTAAATACATACACACAACCTGCTGTGGCGAGGGGAGCTAATGGAAAGACTTAACTCTCAGTCCCCGATGGGAAGGGCTGAGCTCAATGTAGACCACCCTTACAGCAGATGATGGTACCGCTAACACAGGCAGCAGCTGTTCTCCCTCTGCTCCAGGGATTTCAATACCATCTCTGTTTTGTGATACCTTCTTGTATTACCAAATTTAAAACTCCTGCAGATGTAGGGCAGTCATGCATTTTAAAATGTTGTTACGTTTTATATGAACAATGACCTCCCATACTCTGCTAAGCCTCTGCGTATAAAATTGATATTATAAACGTCCACTTACATTCAAGTAAAGCTTATGGAGGAGAGTATCTGCAGTGAATTACATAGAGGCACTGTTCTAAATTCTGTTTCTTACCAACTCGATACTGAAAATTTCATGAAGAATCTGATGCACCAGCAAAAAAGTTTCAGATTATGCCCAGCATCCGCTTTATGAACCATGCTCGGTACCACGATGACCTGGTTTCTGAGTATGATTTCTTTGTAACCACACTGGAGCTGGTGATCTGCACAAGGCAGCTCTATGAAATCACCCAAGAAAAGAGTGCCATCTTGGATGTACAAATTCAGATCTTCTAAATCCAAACATGATTTTTTTTTAGTGACAAAAAATTAATCACATACTAAGAGGCTCCAGAAGCAAAAAAGCTTATTCTGTGAACACCTATATTGAGCAAGCCGAGCATGCTGACCACTCGCACTCAAGCTTCATTCCTCCTCTTTGTTCCCCTCAATTAAAAAAGTGTCATTCCACATCCCTAGCAAGACTTCAGCCATAGACACTATTTACCATACTCCAACCGAATCTAAGGCTCGTAGATTTCATTCACAAAGCACACAATTGTCCCTTAGAAGTATGAGTTCTCTTCAGCATGTCTCTTCAGTCATGTAAAAGGAACTTTAATACAAGGTAAGGGGTGTCATTTTGCTTGCTTGTTTAATGTGAGAAATGTTGCTTCCTGCTGAACAGAAAGGTAACAAATAACTTGGAAGGGGGGGGGGAAGGAGATTCTGCTGGATTCTATATGGAAAAAATGTCCCAAAGACATGAAGAGAACTGAAAAGCAGAAAAACCACTAGAATGTATCAACCAGCATTAAGTTGTCAAATGCAGCTGTCAAACAAAAGCGACGGGAGAATGATGAGATAAAGGCAGAAATTAATTTATTTATACATCATTATTCCAGACATTCAATAATATTTCTTTGGAGAAAGCTTTACTACCCTAAAGCAGGGAAAGTGAGGATAATTTGAGACTGTTTTTTCCATCCACTACTAGTCATGCAACTACTTTAATATGGATATTATCCTTAAAAATTGTGCGTCACATCAGCGGGTATTTTCTCCTTCATTTCAAGACCTTTTTAGCGATAATGGGCCAATGGATTAATTTTTCAAAATGCTAATGTTGTGACAGTTAAGATGTATCCTGCTGCTGATTGATATTCAGAATGGGTCCTTTGTGAAAACAGGATTCTTTGAAATGGAAAATCAAAACAATAATCTTTTAATTAATAGCAAACTAAATTAAGATGTGGATGAGGTCTATTTCCTTGACAGCTGATCCTGGCTTTTTGTTCACAGATACAGGCCTGAGCACATAAACCTTGAACCATGCACTAATTCCTCTCTACTCCCATTCTTCATCCATACACTGGATGAAGAATATACTGCCACTGCATCTCCTATATCCTTACAACACATCTCAGCTTCTGAAGGGGCCTTTAGTCTCTTTTGGCCCACACAGAAATGATGTGACACTGGTATATCGGAAGGACTGGTTTCAGAATATCTCCGCACAGCTCTCCCCAGCTGAAAAAGCTCAAGAAAATGCTCCGTGTCTCAGGCCAGGCTGCTTGTACTCCATAAGCCCTCCTGCAGGCCCCTCTCTCAGAAAGGGCATGGAAAACCCTGCAGCTGGGAATCAATCAGCTTCACATCAGCATTCGAGTGTGAACAGGACAAGCAGGTGAAAATGTTTCCATTGGTCCATGTTACATTTGATACTACACCCTAAATTTAAACATTTCTGATTCTTTTTTTTATTTGCCAGTTAATTTTAGCACATTCTTCACCATGGCCCCAATGCCATCAAAGATATTATGTAATTCTGTTTCACACATAAAAGCTGGGGTAGTCACCACCTTGTTTTTTGTATCCACGTGAGCTTCGTGAAAGGGAGTTAAGGAAAACACAGCCTGTGTCTCACCTGCAGATACTGTCTGCGAAACAACGCATCATTGACAAAATCTCACAACTCCACCGTCCTATAAAAAAAGCAACTCCAAATAAATCATACCGTCCAGCTGTAAAGACAGCTGCAACCTATAATCCAAGATACTAGAAGCTACATTTCCCAAAATACAAACACCGTGAGAGCAATCTGTGGGAACACTCAGAAACACAAGAAAACATATGAAATGTCTCTGAGTACAGTTTGATTACAGCATTATCCTTCAGAAAAAGAAGAAAAAAAAAATCTCAAAGAAAAGAGAACTGACCAACTGTAACCCATGCCAGTTTTATGTGCACATTCACTCAGCGTTTTACTGCATTCCCCGGTGTCCAAGGGAGTTCTATGGCAATGACTGAGAATGACTTTTAACTACGCAGCTGCGTACAGAAGACCATGTTTCTAATCATGCACTGTATTACGTGCTATCAGCTCTGCACTGTATATTCCCACTACACCGTAAGTGAAAGAGCATAGGTCCTGCATGTATTCATTACTGTAAGGACACATTACTAAACTGTCTCTCAACATGGAAATTAACAGGAAAGGATATAGTTACTTCTTTCACACAGTGCTTTCCTCCCAGTTCTTTAATGGCTCCTGCAGTCCCAGCATAAGGCCACTTGCCACCTTCCTCTTCTTCATGGCCCACAGTTACTTCAGCACCAGAGAGAACCTTTGCTGCCAACACTGGTGAAATGCAGCAAAGACTGCAACAAAAGGAATTATAAGAGCAATTCTACAATGGCACTCTCAAAACTTGGTCATCATTGAAAAGATTCAATTGGACATGGTCTTACAAATCTGGAAGATATCACAAGGCAACTTCCACTCAGCATTTTCTTAGCTGCTTCTCTGACAAACACCTACACACACACACATCTTGAAAAACACATTTTAAAAAATAAGCTACAACTGATACAAAACGGAAGATGCTTTTTCTAGTTCCAACAATAACAGCTGCACATTTCAACAAAACATATGTTGTCTCCATGCTCGCACTACCAAACAAATGTCCCTCCAACTAAAATACGTACCCAATAGGTTTGCCTGCTTTGTGGAAGTCTTTCAAGACACGTTCAACTTCTCTGTTCACCTTGCAATCTTTCCCATCAACAGCAAAGGTAGATCTGCCACAACAAGAAACTTCATACATACCTCAGTATAAACCTACAAAACAGTGATGCCTATCTGCCTGAGACTGGCTCTCTCAAGGGTCATCACAAACTTAATAGCTTCTAAAAGGTGGCTGAAAAAGCCTGTAGTTCATCATGAATGGTCTAGCCAAAATGACTCACTTCTAAAGCTTTAGTATGTCAGAAAGTTCCTTACTTGATATAAACATCTAGAAATATGAATTATCAAATCCGCTTTCTAGGATTAATGAGAAGTGGAAGAACAACGTTTTCAAGAAAAATACCTAAGAAGAAAAGGGAAATAACATTCAGGTTTCTCAAAGCCAAGAAAATGGCAGGTCAATAACAAGATAATTAGTATTCCGCATGGCTAACGCTTTTTTTTTTGAGCTAGCTGTCGGTTTTATCATTACTAATGCAAGAGGGGACTTTCTGGTAGGCAGACAAGAAACACAATAATAACATTAGGAACATCTGAACTATTGAAGTTTTACCTTCACTTCCCTCAGTCAGGTCCAAAAAAATCACCACAAGGTTGGGGGGAAAAGGATTCTTGTGCATTATCTAAACCCCAGAATTCCCAACATTCTTTGAAAAATTTAAAATGTGACAACGCCAATAAGAATTGTGACTGGAAACTACCATGAACAGCACAACTTAACTCCAACACTTTGAAAGGAGTTTTCCTTATTAAGCAGTGGCTACATATGTAGTAAATAAGGCCATTTATTGCTTCTTGATTTTATTGTGGGAATCACAGTTGAGTATGAACAGTTGATCGTGAATATTTAGTCAAGGAGTCTAACGCTTAGTTGGCACTCACAAGTTTTTAGCAGCTCCAAATCCACCAGGGAATATCACAGCATCATGGTCTGCTGTAGTAAGCTTAGCCAGGCTTGCAATTTTACCACGAGCAATCCTTGCAGATTCCACTAAAACGTTCCTTGAAGAACCAGAAATAAAAGAATGACATGAATTAAGCATTTGTGCACAGAAGAGAATAAAGTAAGTTTTGGCAGAGGAAGGGGAGGGGGAGGAAGCAAGAAAACCAGTGGTACTCAATAACTGAAGCTATCAATGCTTCTGAAATGCTACTAGTGAGAAACACAGGCATTAAAAGATTGTATATAACCAAGTCCAGAAGTTTAATATTTTCTTCGCAATCAAAATACCAGCTAGCATAAAGCTACCAAAGCCAGTCAGCAAAGTGCTACAAATGCAGTTACAGGACGCTATGTCCGAAGAATGCCTAAGAGACTGAGGCTCAGCAGTCATGGAAAACACATTAAACACAGACTTTACCTTGACTCAGCTTCAGCTGGTTGCCCTTTACTGTGGTCAATGACATGCATCTGAGGAACATCTGGAGCATACATCTGAACCTCCGCTCCCCCACGACTAAGGTGCACCAGTATGCTACAAAAATGGAGATAAAACGTGCTGAAAACCTTGTAAGAGAGGCTTTACCTGGCCCCAAAGCCTTGCTACAAATACTCCACCACTTCAAGAGGAGGAAAAACGCACGTCCTACCAAAGCATACTGAGCACGTAGTAGCAAAATCCCTGTACGTAACACTGAAGTGCAAAGCAAAACAGAAAGTCAGTTTGGAGGTAGGATCAGGTAAGCTAGAGACAAGTTTCTTTCTTTAGTGCTCTTATGCAGGCAACCACAAACAATAAAAACTTCCTTTCTCATTGCAAGTCCCCAGGTGTTATGGAAGAGTCCCATGATTAACATACCTATGTGTCCATTTAATCTCAGTCTAGGTGAAATGTCTCTTAGCAATTAACACTAAGAGTTAATAATTCAGCTTGAGCATTAACAATTCTCGTATTAGACTTAGCCCCAGGAACAGAAACTCAAAGTGATTATGAAATGAAGTCTTTACTTAACTCTCTTGAGATTGATTCTGGAACTCTGAATTTCTGTTTCTGAAGGAAAGACTCTCCAACTCACTGCTCTGGTACAGCATGCATTGTGCTACATCTCTGGAAAATCAGAAAGTGCTGCAAGAACATTGCCTGAGCTCCCAATTATGCTGTGAGAAAACTGTGAAGCTTTATCATACATCTTTGAGGGCAATTCTGATGGCCAGAGAGCGCAAAACTGAATTCAACAGACTGCTGTAATGTAAAGGGCAGTTTTTTGGAGCCTACAGTTTCATAAAGCAACTTACGCTGAGGCCTCATGAATTTCTGTGCCATCATAGACACCACAACCAGATAGGACCTGCAGAAAGAAAATCAAGAGAGTATTTCAGGTGATGCAAAACTTCCTACAGGATCTTTCACAAGCCTTGTAAGATTAAAAAAACCCCACCCAAACAACAACAAACCTCCTTCCACCCTCTAAACAAAAAAAGAACTTAGCAACTAAGCCAGTCAACATCATACTATTAGCACCAGTGCTGCCATTTGACATACTGCAGAACTGGCATTTCCTATTTATAGCCACCCATCACAGACAGGTCTCAGAAATAATTAATATTTATTTATTGACTTGTGCATTTATTCCTCAGGGTTAGTTAATAAAATGACATGATATCCTTAAGTATGTTTATACTGTGCACACAATGGGTTATTCTGAGTGTCATACATCTATTTATGAAGTGTCTATATCTGTGTGAAATACCTTCTCATCCAGATGCACATCAAACAGAAATGGGACAGAAGTGCACCTTGAGCTGACACTTAGGATAAACTACCTTACCGGCTGCTGTATTTTCAATCCGCATCAGAGATCAATAGCTAAATCACTTTTAACTTAATTATGCTATATTAGCCATACTTTTCCTTATTACCACGGTAATAATACTTTCAGTTTGTTTATACACACTGGAGAATAAAAAGCACAAAGCAATCAGCTATCCTTGTGTGGGTGGAAACAGTCTTTCACGAAGTAGAAGAAAGGAGAAAAAAAAAATATTTAAAACTCCAGAAATAAAGCAACTATAAGAATAAAACAAAACCAAAAAAAATCCAAAGGATTATCTAGTTCCTGAAAGTACATATATGAACTCTTGTGGGGTTTTTTTGTTTGGTTGGTTGTTTTGAAAGAAAAAAATCCAGTTAGAGTTCATTTATTAACTTCACTCTCTTCCCTCCTGGTTTTATCTGTTTTTAGAAGCTTGAAAATTTTTAATCACAGACACACGAACAGAAACTCGTAACTGAAGCTGTCTTAGTTAGAAACGCTGGACTTGAAGGGGCTTTCAGATCACACCAGCCAGTCCTCTGCTCTCACAGGCATGACATCCTACCACCACTTCCCCAAATGAGTAAGATACATGGATGTTCCTCCGTCTGTGCTAAACCTAACTACCATTTTGCTGCTCTGATATTTAAGAGCCGCCTTCTACTTTCCAACTTTTAATTTCATCTTCTATTTAATTTAGACTGAATACAAGCAACTGTGCTAAAGTTATCTTCTGTAAGAAACACTTTTTAAATGTTTTTGAAACTCACCAAAACCAAAGTACTAAACCACCATCTTCTTCTGTGATCTCAGTAGCTGCTTGGTCATAAATGTGTCTTCTACCATAATCAGAAACTTCCATCGCTAATATCAACAGTAATATTTGTTTTCCACTCTCTATTTAAAAAACTCTGATTTGCTAAAATAACAGCATTCCTGGTAAGTTACCTTTTAGGCATCTGGCCTGGCATTCTGCCCATTCCTGAGCCAGATCTCCTCATGGAGGTAAGGCCTTCTTGTTTCTTTACATTTTATACTGCCAAGACTATGCACGGCTCGAGCGCCAAAGACTGAGCTCCAGAACTGTGTATCCATTTGGGACGCTATCTACAGCCTGAATTTTCCTTTGGCAACCTGTCGCTCCTCCATCTCCTTGCTTTGTTTTGTATTTTTAACATGCTCTACCTCCTTCCTGCAGGAGAGAACCCAGTTTAAATATTTTCCTGTACGCCGCCAGGACCTCTCCCGATTACACTATAAATTATTTCAAGTCCCGCTCTTTATAACTCAACTCCAGGCCAATAACAACTACACAGAAGCCAGTTTTTACGTGTTTCCCACTCCTGGTCTGGCTTCCTGCGAGTGACTCGATTCTAAACAGCTTTATCTTCTCCATTTCGGCCTCTCCCGCGGCCCTCCAGCTGCCGCCGCCGCCACCGGGACAGCCTTTCCCTCGGCCCGACGCCACGTCGAGCCCTCCCACCACCACCAGCACCAGCACCAGCACCAGCACCAGCACCAGCCCCACCGCCAGCAGAGGGGCCGAGGGCGGATGGGGACAGCCAGGCAATAAAACCCCCTTTTTTCTCCTCAGAGTTGCAGCGCTGCCCCGGGCTACCCCCGCCCCCTGGCCCAGCCCAGCCCGGCCCAGCCCAGCCCGCGGCCTCCTCCGGGCGGGGCGCGGTGCGGTGCGGCGCGGCACGGCCGTTACTCACCACAGCCACGCGGGCGGGGCGGCGGCGCCCGGCGGAGCAGTGGAAGGAGGCGAGGCCGCCGGGCGTCGCCCGCCGCAGCGCGGTGCAGAGGGCCGGCCCGCGGGAGGCCAGCATGGCGGCGGTGCGGGGAGCCGGGAAGAGGCGCTGGGGGTGGGGCGGGGCGGGGCGGGACGGGACGGGACGGTCCGTGAGGCCGCTGCGCCCTTGGCGGCGCCGGCGGGGGGCGCCCCCTGGCGGCGGGGAGGGGCAGGCCTCGGCCCCTTCCCTAACCGCGTTTAGCGATAATAGTAGTAGTAGTACAAAATAAGTTAAAACGCGCATGGAAATAAACCCTTGGGGCTTGTTTTGAACACAAGCCCGGCAGCACCGGGTTCCCTCCGCAAGGGAGAGGGGGCGGCCAGAGGTGTGCGCAGCCCGGGGATGGCAGGGGCGCGCCGGGACAAGGGCAGCAAGAAGCAGCGGAGAGTAGAGCTGCGAGTAAAATTATAACAACCCACTATTCATGTCTTTCTTTCTAGGATCTTGTAAAATACAGTATTGCTTTTAAAAAAGAAGGGCAAAAGAAACATTAAACAGTGCCATGTTTCACCGCTGGTAAATTTCCTTCCCAATACAAAGCTTATTTTGTTCTCTCCTTTACCAAGGAAACCAAGCTACATGTTAAGAAAGTCCAGTTGAAATACGTACAGACAGCTATCTATAGAAAAGGGACTTTTCATAGCAGCATGTAGTGATGGGACGAGGGGTAATGGCTTCAAACTGGAAGAGGGGAGATTTCAGGAAGAAATTTTTTACTGTGAGGGTGGTGAGACACTGGAACAGGTTGCCCAGAGAAGCTGTGGATGCCCCATCCCTGGCAGTGTTCAAGGCCAGGCTGGATGGGGCTTTGAGCAGCCTGGTCTACTGGGAGGTGTCCCTGCCCAGGGCAGGGGGGTTGGAATTAGACGATCTTCAAGGTCCCCTCTTTTAACTCTAACCATTCCCTTATTGTATCTATGATCGGATCTAATTAAGCCCAGACGCCAGTTTGCATACATGGAAGGCAGGGACGCAGCCCTGCTCCAACACCTCAGCCCAGATTGGGACGTACAACATAAAACCAGGTATTTAGTTTTCATTATTCTTCCTACAAATCTAGAAAGGCATAATGTAAAAGTTTGTTAGGTTTCATAAACATCATAAAATGTGTCCTTGTAACCTAAAAGCTTATTATCATAGCTCAAGCAAAATGACTAAAATGAGTAGAACACGTCCTTATCTCATGTACCAGAAGAGGTGCTTCACTGCCCTTCTCGCCTCCTCTCAAGGTACTTGCACTTTCCAAAACATACTTTTTGTGAATCTTTCATCTTCAGAAATGTTTTGAATGTGAAGAGTAAAATAACCCCAAACCATATTTTAAAGTTGGTGTTCTGAAAGGCCACATTTTCTACATATTCTGTGTTTTGTAACACTGTAAACCCAAGAGATAAATATAAATTTAGTGATCAATTTAGCCCACTTCATAAAACAGCACAACTCCTATTTTACAGGCCTCAAAGCTATTGCTGCAATAAGCCCGGAATGATTACAGCCTGGGCAAAATATATGGTCTTTAAAAAAGCATGCAAAGACAATGTGTGCATGAAAAATAGTAAAACGGATTAAGAAGTAACAACAACCTGACACCATGTCAAGTAACACAATCATGTTTTTCAAATTAGCTTAAGCACTTCAGTTTTACAAGGACCCCAAGATGGATTTTTTTTTTTTTCCTTTCTTCTTCCCTACCAACCTATGCCTCCCCCTCCTACCTAGGGTACAAAGCTTACGCATGGCTCCAGCCCAGCTCCCTCACACCCCTGAGACCCTGAAACTTTGGCATGACCATGAAAATGTTAGGAGGCAAGGGAACACCAGCAACTCAAGGTATTTTTAGACATTTTACCGTAAAAAAACCAAAACAAATCACTTTGCTATGTTTTATTTAAGTAGCAAGTGCCTCTTCATTTTATAGACTGAAATTCTACAGACTGTATGTGCCTGCTGTATATTTTCGATTTTATTTTTCCTTTAGCAGTTTTTAATATTTGTACCTCTCCTCTTTTCCAAGAGTGAAAAGAGACCGGAAAACAAATCCAAAAGAACAGAATACACTGAAAAAAAAATCAATTCTGGCTTATTATTAATATTCGCAGTATCTTCGTTAACAGAGCCCTCTTAACATGTGGCTTGAAAGCATCACAAGCATGGATATAGTTCTATGTGTTCAGGATCTCACTGTTGTTACTAGCCAAGCCTCATGCCAATTCACAAAAGGAAGGAAACCAAGAGTTTTAAAGTTTTCATATGTTAATAAAAACATTAAAAAAAAAAAAAAGATGAGAAAGGGCTTTCATGAGGAAAAAAAACAACCTCTTGTAACACATCCTCTTACAGTTTGAAAATGAATTTTTACTACAGTCTCTCAGATAAATTAAACTTCTGCTGAAGTTATATAGCATAGTAATATCCCCCCGCCCCCCATACTCATTGTTATGGGTATATCCTCCTCATTACTGAAACTTCATCAGGTTTGGAAGCTATAGAACTAAGAAAAATGGGTCCACTTATTCCTAACAGTGTTGCAGTAATATGTATGTATTAAAACCAATTAAAACAACATTTAAAGCAAGTTGAGAGCAGTATGTCAACCTCCAATTAAGAATGATTTTAAAAAGGATTTTTAAAAAAAAGAAAAAAAAGAAAAAAGGTCCATCACAAAGTATGACAGACTGCATTACAAATAACTCACAATACTTAGTTTATGTACAATGCATTTTTAATAACAAATGCACTTCTTCCAGTCATAGTTCTAACTTCACTGATACAAGAATACATTTTTGTCTTACTTTAAATCAGGATCAATAAAAGAAGAAATCAATCAATCAAGAAATCAATGCTGTCAAGCTGTTATGGCCAAAGGGTACACCAAATACACCATGGATGGCACTTTGTCTATCCTACATTTCCCCCACTTCTATCACTCACATGTAACTCCATCCACACTGTTAAAGAGTTAAATATGCCACTATGAGGGCCGCTCATTCTCAGTGAATACCACTGCATAAAATTACTCTTAGGTTTTCTCCCTCCCACAAAGAGTAACTAGGAAGTAAGATTGTCTTTATGAACTTCTTGCATAAGATAATCACTGTCAGAATCCAAGTCGTCTTCATCTACTGATGTTTCTTCTGCCAGGCGTTTCATACCCCGCTGTTTTGAAATGGCCAATGCATATTTAATATTGTAGATATTCCATTCACAGCTGTAAAAATAAACAGCAACATACTAGAAACAAGATTCCTTTTCTCTCCTAAAATAAAAACATCTCTAAAAGAAAACTGTCTCAAAAGTTTTAGTACCATGCTATTATCCCCCAAATTACTCCACACTTTTTTCAGGGTTTTGATTTAAACTTAAATACAAGAATACATACAGTTTGGAAACATCTTCAAAATGACGTTGGATGCTTTTCTGAAGGAACTGAATCACAGGGAGCAGCTTCACTGACCTTGAATGGAGAAAACACGCAACTTGCAGTGCCATTTATATTTACATACGGAAATCTAGAACTTTTCTATATTCTCAAATTTTAACAAATGTTAACTTCTAAGCATGAATGTCTTAAGATAATATTAAATAAACAAAAACTTTTTGCTTTTGACTCTGCCCTCAATGATTATCCTCAAAACAAGTAACATTACTGCCGGAAATCTTCCCCCCACTCCCAATGTCAAACTGCAGCTTGAAGAACTAATTCTGCTTGCTCTAATGATGACAGTTCCTTCCAGGTACTACAATGCTTTCTGATCAAGGAAGAATTTGTTTTAAATCTTCCTCTTCTACTTCATCAGCAACAAAAAGGAGAAAATTTGTTCCAGTCATTTCAGTAACTAAAACATTAATACCCATGTTGAAACAAGGAGTTACACAACGCACTGTTTCTTCAACCTGCAGGACTCCCTCTCAGATTACCTTTCATTTAGCTTATTTTAAATTTGTAAATTTGCCTTTTTTTATTCCCCAAAGTCTATAAACTCAATACTTTATAGGTGGGCTGAATAGAATTTGTATAGCAGGCATATGTAGTTGTAAAGAACTATGTAGGAAAGCAGAATACTAACAAGCTAGAAGGCACATGCTGTAATCACAAGCCAAGTCTACAAAATGCAGTCAGTACTTCCACATCATCTTTCAGTTACATTTAGTATGTATAATTATTTAAAGACACAATTGCCAAAATCCTATCACTCTTGAAATCTCTGTGCATTTATAGGGTAAGCAAGTTACGCAGTTTTAACTGTAATATTTGAAAAATGTTTTTGCAATTTATCCTCCCAAATTCTACGATATACACTTGTTAGAAAAGAAGCTGTATGAAATTAAAATGTAAATTTTATAAATAAATGTAAGAATTGAAATAATATTTATTAAACATACATGTAATGAATGTAGATTAAGTACTTTTAATTGTCCTATATGCATCTATCTAGAATGTCAGTAACTTAATTAAACACCTCAAACTGACAGGTATTATAAAATGCTTGTCAGCTTTTTGACTTTCACAACATCTCACCTTGTTTTCAGTTTCTGTCCATGCAGCATGAGTAACTTATGAGCCCAAATAAGATAGAACTCTAAATGACAAGATATCTCAAATGCAGAGGCCAGGAACTCCAATACTTTCTCCACATAAAGGTCCGGGAGCGATGAACAGACAACATCAACTGTGCAGAAAGAAAAAAAGCCCATAGATATTAAGAGTATCTTAATAACTCTTAATAACTATTTGGAATAACATGAAAGAGACCACAGGAAAGCATATAGGGATGGAGAAGAAAGCACCACCTTGGTAACTATTTGATATTTAATATTGTATTTCAGAGTACAGTACCACAGTCTCTCAGGAGACAAGTCCTTCCTCTTTGAACCTTCCAATCAATCCTGTATTTAAACGCAAGAACTTAACTCCCCCCTCCCCGCAAGTTCCTCCTCCTACCAGAATACCCTCCCCACCATCCCTCCTTCAGAACTTCTACTTCCACCCTTTCCTCCTCTTTCGGTGTAACTAGACTTTATTGAAGTCTTGTTGCTTCTGACTTCATACAAATTCATGTATTCAGTGGAACTTGTTAGGCATAATAATCAGAGGCAATAAAGGATACCTGAAAAGACAGCAAAGTCGCCTGCTCACAGAGGAAATGTCTGAATGCTGTTAGCAATTGCGCACCACAAAGCGGCATGATTTATAAGCTTTCAAAATAATCTCGCATGTAACTATGATGACCTTATATACAGTCCTCTCAAAAATAATCAACTCCTATTCTCTGCAGCCACTTCAACTGGCCTAAGTAACATTCAACTGTGAAAAAAGTTTTCTGCTTTTAAAGAAACAGGCACACATTCATTTGTTAACAGTGGATTAAGTTTCCATGAAGTCTCCTCTGCTCCTGAGGTTTTGCCACCTGCCTACCTACCCAGTCTTGCGTGTGTGCATGGAGTTTTGGTTAACTTCAGTAAAACAGCGCTAAGTTTTGCCAGAGGCAAATGCCATTATGCCAACAAAGTTATGCAAAAAGATGATTTACCCTGACGTGTAATTATCAGGCTTGCTACCTAGGGAATAAGAAAGAAAATCCTACAAAGCAGCTGGCTGGCAACACATCTGATTTCAGACTACAGCACGTTTAAACTAGATAAAAGGAATTTTTATTTGTTACACATGAAACACTGGAAGGAAATCAATACCTTTCACTGGGGTAACAACAGTTGAGGTAAGGCTAAGAAAACATACTTCGAGGTTACTATGACGGAACTGTTAATGCAGTTATGAAGTTAACTACATTACTCCATAATACGCTACTGAAAGTTTATTTTTAAGATTGTGTCTACCACATATAGCTAATGAAAGTTATCAAAATGATGAAAAGGGTGCTAAAGAATGACTTCAGTAAATGTCCTCCAAAGCTAAGTGACACCTTACCTGCTCCTTTTGTTTCTGACTTCACAATTGTGAAAGCATCTGTCTTTTATTAGATAGAACTTGGCACTTAACCAATAATCTGTTTGGTTTCTGTGAACACAGCCCTCTATAAGGACCATATTTATGTTTGTTTAGAGGGATGAATTTAACAAACACTATAACTAAAGGAACAAAAATCATCAGAACTTCTAAGGGCTGACAGTTACAGAGTTGCGCCAAATTTTGGCAGTCCAAAGCAACACTAATTTAGAGCAGCTGGCCCAGAGCTTTATCCAGTTGAGTGGATATTTGAGTAGTATTTGACTACCCTCAACATAATACTAATGGTTTTAATATCTAGTCATAATTTCTCATGTTGCAGAAAGTCTACTGCCTCTTGTGCAACTCCAAGTCTGGTTCTGCCTTCTCCAACATCCCATTAGGGACTTGAAGACAATAAAAATATTTCTCTTCTCTTCTAAAAGCTGAACCAACCCAGGTCTCTTAAGCCTCTCCTCAGCTGTTATGCACTCTGGCCCTCCAATCCTTTTCCAAGCCCTCCACCAGATGCTTCAGAGTATCAATGGCTGTCTTGTACTGGCAAGCCCAAAACTAGGCACAGTACTCTGATGTGGTCTCAGAAGCACTCAATAGAGAAGACAAATCACTTTCCCCAAACTGCTGACTGCATCCTTGATAGTACAGCCCAGTATCCATCTGACTGCCTTCATCACACAGGCACACTGCTAACTCACGTTAAACTTGCTGTGCCACTCTAACATCAGCTGCTTCTGAGAACTGACACCCAAAAACTTTACCTGCATATCCAGACCTGATCAAATTCCGTGTTCAAAATCACTAGACAAGCACACAGTAAAATTTAAACATAAGTTTAATCCAAGAAGTCTACTTTTTTTTTTTTTTTTTTTTTTACAAAAGACAACCCCTCCTCTTTAGTCTTCCGCTACAGTAGCAAGTCCTTAAATATCAATGTTATAACCTCCCCCCCCAACTAAGCTCTGCCCTTTACACTTCAACTTATTTGGCTTACACATGTGTGTTTCCAGCTAGTTCAGTCAAATTTTATGGAAGATACACTTACCTTCATTGCTAGGTACAGCCTCTATGACCTCCTGAATTAATTTCTTTTCATTCAGCTTGAAGGCCATGATGATAGCCTTAGTGTATTCCTTCTGATGCAGTGTTTTGTGTATATTGCTGGGTGTGATATCAATATCTAGCTCAAAAGGATCAAAAATTAGCCCAGAGTCTAGTGAATAGATAAGAAGACCCTCTGTGGTGGTGGCTGCCCAGCTTCGTCCTAGAAGAAAAGTAACAATATTTAAGCACACAGCTGGGTTTTCTAGGATGGAAACAGAAGAGTAATGATAAACAGATGACTCTTCATTGCTTACAAGAAGTGGACAAGACTGAAAACCGTGCATAATGGACAGACCTGTCAGCAATGACGTTTGTTAAAAACACCATCTGAAACTGATGTACACTTAAGTATCCTAACTACCCACTGCATGAGAAACTAGACTACAAACCTATCAGTGTTGCAGAGCATCTGGAGATACCATCTCCAAGGCATTTGTACTTCATTATTATTCCTCCAATGCTCTATTCTTTTACTTGTTTTACATAGAATATAAAAATCCTACATTAGTTGTCAATACTCACCTGTGGGAGAGAATCGCAAGCAAGTCACTCTTATTTCTGGTTTAAAGTGTCGATAACTCATGTCACCTGAAAGACAAGTTTAGAAGTGATTTAATATATTCACCAAAAGTTCACAGTCTAGCTATCAACTCTAACTATGCTGTTATCATGATGCTGAAAAATAATGTGAAACATGCCAAAACCTGGCCAGAGTTAAAGACAGGGTAAGGGACAGTCCAAGTCCAAGAGATCTTACAGGTGAAATAAGTGGTGGGACTGAATTTTGCTCTTTGAAAATTAAATCAGGACTGCTGGGTTCCATATCCAGGAGACCACAGTACCTCCTGTTTCCCGTTGCTTCTGCTGTGCAAAAGGACCCATACATCAGCTGAACACTTGTGTAACAGATCCCTGCAGCTACAGAACATTCACGTAATCCTAACTTTAAAACTGAGCTGAACAATTCAAACCCTTCTTATCTGGTATCAACTCTGGGTCAAAGGTTTTCATCCACATGAAACTGGTGACAAGACAGCAAAGCCATACCTCTTTTTACTCCAGGAAGAGGAATAGCAACACCATCATCACCTCCACCCCCTTCATCAATCAGAGCCATGCTGCCAAATTCAGTCATTTTTCTTCGATCTAAGTACTCCTAGAAAAACACGCAAGTTCCGTTCACTGCACCGAATCTCCTATCAAACACCCGTATTAACTGAAAATTCTCAATAACATTCACGAGTTACCTAGTTACTATTTCTTTGCACTTTCTTCCAAAAGTTTCTCCAAAATTACGGAGAAAACTGTCAATTTCACAACAGTGGGCAACAGTGTCCGACCACAGATGAGAAACAGGCTGCCTCAGTCTTAACACCTCAGAACAGCACAACTCAGTTTAGACTGCAGTTTCATATTATTATAATGTTGTTCTACTTGAGACGCACCATTTCCTCAGATGCAGCTCTACTCTTCCTCCCCTTCAGGTTCCATAACTGCCCTATGCTAATGTAAGCGCTGCATAGCCAGACAGCTATGCAAATGATGTTTAGGGACCTCCCCACCCCCCATTTTTAAACACCCATCCCCTCCAGGATTCTTTTCCTGTTGGCTCACTTCTGGTGTCCCTTTAAGCCACACGTTGAGCTACACTAGCACAACAGAGGGCAGCGGATAAACGAAGGCTGCTTCATAAACCACTGTTGTCAAAGAAATATATTTAGAACCAGTCAAACACAGCCCGACATAAACACTGGAACAATCATTATTATTCCACATAAGGGGACGTTAAGAAGGGTTACTGGAATTTTTTCCTTCTGATGCTTTTCATAGTTCACTTTACTTACAAGGGGATTTAATTTTGCATTTGTCAATATTCAGCAACTGAGTTTGTAAAGGTCAGTGATGTTCTTCTGCGTCCACACTAGAATCCTTCATGTCTTTGCTAACACAAACAACTGACACCCAGGGAAAGTTAGCTTAGTACAAAACTAGTGATAATTTCAATTTTCATAGTTTCTCTTCAGTTTTAAGTTAAGTGCTAACTGACTTAACTATGCTTAAGAGTTCTGCTCATTCAATACCAATACACTGCAATCTGGCAAGGCTTTAGTTAGCTGAGTGTCAGGAATTAATTTTGTTTTCTGATAAATATTTCCTTAACACTTTCCTGCACAAACCCAAGAAAATGAACCCGTGTTTAACAAAACATTCATTAATTCCTCTTAAATGAAATGTTGTACCAAAACCGAAGTCTTGGGGGCAGGGAGGGGAAATGAAAAAAAACTGACTGCTACGGTCACATACCTCCATTGCATCTAAAGAAAAGTTGCATGAGATTTCAAATTTTTTCATAAGAATCTGTTCCTTGACATTATATATACAGACAAATTTTGACAATCCACCTGCCAGAATCGACTGACCATCTGCCGAGTAACACAGAGTAGTAAAAGATCTAGTAAAGAAAAAGAGAAAGTAGTTAATTTCACTGCCACATCCAAGCTAAATGACATGAGTATGGTGTGAAAGCAAAGAAGAGTAGCCATTCCATGGAAAAAGTAGAGATCTTCATTCACACAATAGGTACTTAACACAGAAAACCGTTTACCACAAACAAGTACTCGGTGCTTTACTATGAATCACAAACAATTCAGAACTTCAACAGCTTTTGAAATACTTCCATTTTTCTGATTCTGAGTCACAGCTCAATGAATGAGCTCTCAACTAAGCCCTATACAACACTAAGAACGGTCACAAGAGCTACAGAAAAACCAATGTCATGATATGTTTTAAACAATGGTTGAAAGCTCATCATCCAAAAAAAAAAAAACAAAACATTTTTTTCCCCAAAAAGTCATTGTTTCCTTTCTTCATTTTGTTTTGAAGGGGAACAGTAGGGGGAAAAAAAAAGGGGGGGGAGAGCGTTCAAGGAAAAAGAGAAGAATGAAACACCTGACTTCTTTCTTACACTTTTTGACAGCACACAAATTCAATTTGCCTTTAAGCATTACTCCACATGCATACTAACATGTAATAAAACCCAGAGTATATTTACATTTTTTAAAAAACTTAACAGTTCCCACAAACCAGTAGTTACATACTAGTACCTACATAACACGATATCCACTTAAAAACTTATCACATTTAGTCAATGAACAACTAGTCATGAGAAGCATAATATTATGCTGGCAACCCAAGTTTGTAACTGATGAAAGAGAACAGATACTCTGAATGATGCTGATCAGTAGGTGAACACAGCAAAAGAAACAAAAGGATCCATCCAGATGTCATCAGGCAATCTTTTAAAATCCATCATCAGAATCAAAATATTTGAACAGCAGATGCACTCTGAAATCTTAATGTAAAAACCAAATAGAAAGAAACAATTCAGAAGCAAAAGCACCTCTCTCTTCGCTGCAATCTCATTTACTTACTTTCCCTTGGCTGCTTGTTTGGCAGTTATTTTATCAAGCTCCTTCCTTCCCATCTGAAGATCATGCCTTCCCTCAATTGAGCCAGTCTGCACTGCATTTTCATGATCCCAAAATGTTATCTGTCCATTCAAAGACGCAACTGCAAGCTCCTTCCCATCAGGACGGAAAGCAACAACAAGAACTGCAAAGAATTTAATTAACAGTTAAAAACACAGTCAGATCTTTTTCTAATACCCTACATTTTCTAGGATCTTATCTCAAATACCAGAAAAAGCTTAAGAGTAACAAGTATGATTGTATGTTTTCTCTGGACAACTCCACTGATTATAAAGCTAGAGTTAGTATTAAATAAAAAAAGATTTCTTGCACTGTTAACTAATACCATAGAGAACTATCTCAACCTTTGGGTTTCGTCAAGAACACCACCTCTGCATTCTGTTGTTCATTCTTGAACTACTTTTGGTAATATTTTTATATTTTATATAAGATGAAATAAAGGTTACCATCCGAGTTCAATATTAGCGTCTCCTTAGTTCTCCAGCTGTCTAACATATCCCATAACTTGACAGTTTTATCCCAAGAGGCACTAGCTAGAACACTCTTCATTGGGTTAAAGGACAAACTGCTGATGGGGCCCTCATGACCTGATAAGACCTAATAAAAGAAGAAAAGATAAGACAGAGTAAGTGAAAGAAACTGAAATACATGTAGTCTGCATTCATTAAACTCTAAATACAACAATGAAACCATGCCTAACTTGTCCACACATGCCTGAGGTCACTTCTGGACATGTGGCATGATACATACCAGTGTTTTTCAAGTTTTTATTTTCACAAGTTTTAAAAAAAATGCACAAAAGTGCTAGCATGGCTTAGGCATCCACAGCCACTCTTATGCATACATACAGTCTCTTTGGAGACCAAGACTTAGAAATAGGGTGTGCTCCCCCCCCGCCCCCTTATTGGAACAATCAGACTAACCGTGAAAAAGCAAGTCATTGCTGTGAGAATTCAGTACATCCTGCAGCTAAAAACATTTGAGAAAACACACTAATAAAAACTGTGAATCGAATAACAGTAATACAGATTTTTATAGCATGGAGCTACTACTCCTCTCAGAAGAAATCAAGGAACGAAAGTAAACTCAAAACTCTGGAGATTCAGCCGAGAAAATGATGGGTTACTACGGTGATTTGTATTCAACAGCTATGCCAAATTAAATACATGAATAGCCGAGTTCACCTACTTGTACAAAATGAACAATAATGCTGAAGAATTGAAAATAGCAAAGGAGTTTGATTTGCTCAGTACCGTGTCCCTCTTTTATTAAATCTACTCTGAAGATAATGCTTTTTAAACTAGCAGCAAGACAGTGGGGATTTAACTCAATAATCTTCTCGCCCTACATAATAAGAACCTTATACAAATGAAATCTGTATTGATCTTAGGAGAGCACCTACAATTTCTTCATTACCTGTAGAAAACAACACCTCTGAATAACTACCAGAGGAAAGACAATGTCCTGGTTTGACCGACACAGAACTATTTTCTCTTTCAGTAATTTTACTTTGCAGTTAGGTGTCTTCTAACGCTTGGGAAAACTGCACTTTTAGAAGACTCTAGTGTCTGAATTTGTGAAAATATTTACTTCACAGCCAGCTATGGTATGCCGGTTTCTAGGTCTGTGTTTTCGAGCCTTGTCAGGTGCGGGGATGAGGAGGAGTGAGACCCAGGCACTTGACCCAAGCTGGCCAACAGGGTTATTTCATACCATGAACATCACATTCAATATAAATGAGAAAGCTGGCTGAGGAGTTCTCTCTCTTCCTTGATGACTGCGATCCTGAGAACTTGTTACCCCGGTGCCAGACCCCTGAGCCCTTCCCTCTCTCCCAGAGCCGTAGTGCTCACAGTGTCCGATATTTCCTGTCCACTGCTAGGAGTGCATAGTTTCCTGATGATAGAATTGGCTGAGTTTAATCCTTGTATATTTTAGATTGGTATTGGGATCAATATTGGTTCTTCAGTATTATTAGTGTTAATCATTTAGTCTTATTCTTTTAAATCTATTTATATTTAAACTCCCAGGTTTCCTTGTTTCCCCCCCCCCCCCCCCCGCAATTCCCCTTCCTGGGTAGGGAGGAGTCATCAAGTGATAGAATAATTGTCTAAACAACAATAAATTGTTGTGGGTTTCTCAAACGATAACAGACTCTCACGACAAAGAGCTCATTACTTAAAAATTCCAAAAACCACTTCCCACATGCATCCAGGAGAGCCTCCGTGCAATAAATCAAAAGTTGCCAAGAGTACTATGGCGTAGCTCCAGTTGTTGAATATAAATAGAACAAAACACTTCAGGTTGTATTGAAGCCCTCCAACTAATCCCAAAGTTACTTGGTATCATCACGATCTATATTATGTGTTAAATTCAAGTCCTTACATCTAGCAGCCTCCCACTCTGCATTGACCAGATGAATATTTCAAAGGAATCCTGGGAACCAGCTGATACAATCTCGCCACTGGAGTCCACAGCTAAACAAGAGAACTGACTTGGTCGCGGAGAAGTAAAGGTACGGAAATTGCGGTATCTGTTGTAAATGTGAAAACAAATTATGAAAACATTTTAGGTAGACTTAAACATATGTTTTATGAACATATTATAAAAAGGATTTAATTTTACTATCTACTTTCTGTAGTCTTTCAAACTATCTACAGAAAAAATATTCTTTGTATAAAATTAGATGCAACACCTCAGCATGATTCCAAGATTCAAAAAAGGTATTAACAGCTCTGCAGTAATAGCAGCCAAAAATACTCAAACAGAAGAGCTTTCTTATATCACATAGCATATGTCCATTCTTTAGAATCTGTAGAGTTGTATTGTAATGGCTCAACCACTGAAACTATGGCAAACATTCTATTAGACAGGTGCCTTCTCCCCAGACTGAAGACTAAATGATACACAAAAGCTTTATAAGAGTTACCTGTGTAGATCAAAGGCACGCACTGTGCCATCTAGGGAAGCACTCAAAATGACATAACCATTGGAAGTAAAAGTTACGGCAGTTACACCACTAGTATGTTCTGTAAAAGTGACAAAACAAAAGCTGCTTGAAGTGTTCCACACTTTCACCTGCAAGGGAGACAAGAAAAGCCTTCTTAGAAATGTCCATCATCCGTTCAGAGAGAAAGTAAGGGTAAGGCAACAGAAGAGTAAAGAAAAGTTAGTCCTAGAACTCGGCAGTAGCATAAAGGACTTTCAGTACCATCAGTAAGGAATTCTGTGCCAAGTGAGGCAAACAGGCCACAGCTTATTAAGCCCCTAAAGACACATATACAGCATGAAACTAAATGGAGATAGAAAAAAAAAATTTTGCAACAAAGTTTATTTTCAAGGAAAGCTACAGCACTTGGTGAGCATCTCAGGCTCCCAAGCTTTGTACCGTCCACAGATAAGACAAGCGTCAAATTCAAAACCAACTGTGAAGCCATTCCAAAAGTTACAATTGAGATGATCCTTCAGTCTTTGTTGAGCTATCTGCCATTTGAGACTTCTGGGATTTGGCCAATTTTGAGTCTGAATAGCAGAAACCAGGAAGTAGCAGGTCTGTTTTCTGACATTCAGAAGTTTTGATAGGAAATAAGATACTATCTTAGTCCCATTTACATGCCAAGAGATTGTGGGATTAATCTATAAAACATCTTTTAAAAAAAAAAAAAAACAAAAAACACAACAAAACAACAGTACCTGTACACACAGCCTACCATTTCAATACAAGTAATCCACGAGAAGCTAATTTTTCTTTAAAAAAAACAAGCTTCTGCAATAGTACATTTTGGAAATATCTGTTTAGGAATTGCACTTTTATAAATAATGTGAAATCAATTTAACATCAAAACCAATTATTAAAAGGGCATGAATTTGGATGACTGAAGTTCATTCATCTAAAAATAACATGGAATCACCACAAGCATACATAAGTTAAGATTTGATGAATTA
Organism: Rissa tridactyla; assembly: GCF_028500815.1. NCBI lineage: Eukaryota > Metazoa > Chordata > Aves > Charadriiformes > Laridae > Rissa > Rissa tridactyla. The sequence continues at coordinate 98,388,570 of NC_071466.1, forward strand.
GATCTTTTTGTATTTACGGTGACTGTGTCTATAACAATTAAAAGAATCACCCGCTAAAAAGGGTAAGTGATGCAATTTGCAGAGGATAGCAGTAATAATAAATCAAACTATATATGCTCTAGAGAAAAATCAAAACATTCAAGGAAAGGACAAAAAATTAAAATTTTATATTAAGAATAATATTTATCAGTTACAGTAACAGATCTTTCTACATAAAATGGAAACTGAATCTGCTAACTGTGTTATTCAGACTTAAGTTCATACTTCAGAAATACAGCTTCACTTACTTTCCCATCCTCCCCTCCAGTGACTATGTATTGTCCATCTGGAGAATACGCTAACGAAACCATGCTGTTGAAATGCCCCTGCTGCTTCAGCACGTAGGACTCGCTTTGCCATTCCCACACCAGGAGCTGACCCAAACCTAAAAGCACATGCAAATAATAAACCAGAATGATGAATACAATTATGAGACCCTGCAAATGCAAGCCACGAAACACATAATTACATGCAACATTAAAAAAAAGTTTATGCAGACAGGTTGCACTATGCACATATCAATCCCAAGAAAAGCCCTTTTCATTTTATAAGTTCAAACTTTCCTCGACAATCAAGAGTTGTTACTTGGTTTAACACCCTCAGTACTACAACAGCAATGCTATAAACCAGCTTTGGTAACAAATAGATGCATGCTGATAAGCAGACACAAATCAGAAGCATTCCAGGGCAAAACTGTACTTTCATGTTTATGTCAATTCATAAATTTTTATTTTTTTTTAAATCTAAAGTACGTAACGCAAATCAAAATTGTGTTTCAAAAACAGTGACAGAAGAGTAATGTAAAGCCTGAACAGTGTGTTTTCATCTTGATAGCATAACTATCTGACTGGCAACTGGCCTTATTTACTGGTCACCGCACGGAATACCCAAGCTAACCTTAGGCGTTCCAATACAAAGGAGATGGTAACTTCTTACTTTTTAAAATAAATTACCTGGAAAGAAAACCAGGGCTGCATATAATCTTGGTTACCACGCAAACCATTATGGACTGGGTGGGAATGCTGCAACATCCAAGTAGCTTCGTAAAAGGCTGTGCAATAAGCAGCAAAGGAAGAGAGACAGCCCAGAATGAAAGCATATTATGAACTACACTAAGGATAAGTCATATTCAAGGGATAAGGGCTTTATCCTAATTCTGCTAGAGTTTTCATATATGGTTTAAGAGTAATCACTTCCTTTTCCTTTTTATCATTTGTTAGCAAAGTATTTCCCTGACTCGTAAGAATTCTGTGAGGACTTGCTTTACTGTATCTAGACACTAGAGAGATGAGACTATAAATTAACAAAACTTTAACACCTCGAGTCAAGAAGAGTAAGAGAAATTTGGGCTTGCACGCCCACAACATTCCTTATTTTTCCATGATTACAGACCAAAAGAATCTACAAACCTGAACATCCAAAGGCAATCCAGTCACCAGTACAGTTGATAGAAACAGAAGCTATCCTTTGGTCTGAAATACTGAAGGAAGAGAATTACCCAATAAACAAATTGCGTTTTCACGCCTTGTGTGATAAAACTGCAAATCTAGGGTTTACTTCCTTTGTTCAGGCAAGTTCTTTGATTACCTTACTGAATTTCTCTACCACTGTAACATCAAAATTCTTTCCTTTATTATACTCAAAAACATCAAATAGACAATACTGCCTTATTTGGAATAAAGACAGAGTATCTACATCCCAAATAAAGATGTACTTGCCAGCACAGATTAAAACTCCACACATTCCAGAAAAAAACCAACAATTTTTTTGTACAACAAAGTTATGCGTTATTTTGCTAGCATCATACAGCAATGGAAAATAATTGGTTTTATTTTTCAACTTAGAGACAATTTCCAGATAGTTTTACATATGCAGAACTCTTTTTTTTCAGACACTACCTTTATTTTCTACAAAGAAACTGCCAACATGAAGTTCAAAGCATTGGAGAAATGTATAGCCAACAACTCAGGAGTTCCTCATTCAGACCTCACTTTTCCATAATTAGACATGGAATGGAGTTGTATGGTATTTATTACATCAATCTAACTATGATTCTGCCTTTCCAGAAATTACAATACTGAATAGATACTCAAGTTTAAGATTTTTGTGCTCCGATTATTCATCCTTCAGTACTAAACATAGTGTGTTCTCAGACAACCAGAAACGTACGCCCCTCCAAAACCAAACCAAAAAAAAAACCCAACCACAACCCCATACCTCACCTCAAGGAGTGGATCAGATTGAAATCTGGAAGCTCATGGAGATGAAAGATTCCAGAGGCAAAACCAGTGACTAAAAGGTGTGTTTTCTTGTGATAAGCTGCAGATGTCAGATTATTAAAATCTCCCTCTTTATTGAAAAAATACCTGGCATCAAAGAAAAAAGCACACTGAATGCGAAAGAAAAAGTATGCTGCTATAGTTGCATTTCGATATGTCAAATATTTTGATAAAGCTATCCTACAATAAAACTAAAAAGCAGTAGTTCCAGAAATCGCTAGATATACGTACTTTGCATAGCTAGTGAAAACTAACTCTCTTCTTTCCCTCACCGTTTACAGCTGCTACTATACTCTGATTATCAGAAGTAACACCTGATCACATGCAATGAAAGCAACTAAAAGTTAATCTCGGAGGAACTGCACTGTGCATCTTCTTTTGATCACCTAATGCCAATATGAGTGACCCTCAGGAATTCACTGGTTATCCTTCTATACGTGAGTCCTCTTAAACAGAGGAAGGAATTGAAGCAATAGGCATAGATATTATATGGCTGGTGAAGGTTTTCTCAGTTTCTTTGTAGCTATAGCTCTTACTGGAACTAAACAGATAAGCACCATATGACCGTCAAATAAAAGAGCATCTGAAAAGTTATCCACAATAGTTGTATTCTCTAAATTCCTTCAGTCTGGAAGTCAGGTTCCCTGAGGCTAATTCCAACCCGGGCTGGGGTAGAGTATGTATACTCTCTTTAGAGTCAGAGAGACTGAGAACAGAAGTCTAATGTCAGGTCTTCCCACCTGGCCCCTACATGCATCCTGGTCTACAAACGTTATCCTTCTTCAAGCAAAGTTAAATGCTGCGACTATTTTAAACTGGATTATTCTTTGTAAGCCACCTCTCCTTTGATGCGGACAGATAGGGAGATCCTTCAGGAAGACATCTCCAAGTATGTTACCACAAAGGCTGATGAGCTATCTTTATCAAATGTTGCTGTCACCTCTTGAAGTCAACCAATCTCTCTGTACAAGAACGCAAAGCCTTAGCTTTGACTTAGCTAGAGGATACTGTACTGAAGATCTCGCTACACTTTTTGACTTTCAACCGCTAAAACATACACTGTAAGTCAGTATTTCTTATCTTATTAAAATTATACTGGCTTGTTATTCTCTGGCTGAAGGGTATCGCCCTTCATATAGTCAAGGTATGACAGACACGTGTTTACTAAAATGATTTAAAATGGGGTTTACAGTAAATTACTAAATCCTGGGCAGAGTTTTATACTGCTTTGAATAAGTGATAAAGGGTGGAAAAAAAAGCCCAATATGGTAAATCCCAACAATAACTGTCTTTTGAAAACTGAAAATCACTTACTTTGCAACACGTGAATATTTAACCTTATCTCTAGTCTCTTGTTCACTTGGGTTGGCTTTTCCGTGAATTTCTTCACCCTTTGGCTCCTCGAGAAACTCTTCATCATTTTCTTCTGTATTCTTTTCCCTAGCTGCATCTTTCGGGGGCCTAGGCTTCAAACCATCCAGCTCTGTATCACACTGCCACACACACAGCGCTGCATCCTGGCTAATTGTGTACAGCTAGAATACAAAAACACAAACATACAATTATCATGTAATACCTATGTTTTGTACTTTGCTGTCTTGCTATGAATACAGAATTGCAGCAGGGTTAGCAAGTCTGCCCTCTTGTCATTAGGATAATATATTACTTTGTCCTCTAGAATTCAGGTTGCCTTCATCTGGAAAATTCACTTGTCCTGAGAACTGGTGATTTATTTTACCCGCCCTCATGTAATTTTTTAAAAGACTGAAGGCAACTTGATTACCAGTTGGCATTACAGCTAATTGATTTTTTCTTATTTAAAATTAAAACTTTTGAGGGGAGCAATTTTAAATAACTTAATCTCCTTCTAAAGTTTACTTCTTCAAACCATCATGGAATTTTAAGCTCCCAATCATAGTAGAGGAGTCGAGAGACATATTACATATTTTCTAAATTCTGAGATATTACTAAAATAGTCAGCATCCTTACCTACAGGTAAGATTCTGCTTCAACTATTTTAATACTAAAATTCAAGAATGTCGCATGATTATACATACATCTAGACTGTTCTCTTCAAAAAAGCAGGCTACTATTATATCCTTATGCCCTCCAAGTGAGTAGTAGATCAAGTTTGCCCATCGTTCTGCTCCAAACACCCATGTAGACATGTCCTTGCTCCCCACTGCAAAACATCTACAAAAGAAAAGGCAATTTGCATTAGAACACTGGTTTGAAAAACCCTTCAGTGGGTGGAGAACGTTCTGAATGGCAAGACACCACTCACCCCTTTAAAAGTAATTTTACACATACGAGAGTTGTAAACTGAAGTTGGCAACTCTAACAAAGATAGGTGGGATTAAATACATTAAAACGGTCAATCACACTCACGTTCCTAAAACATGTTCCTTTTATGATAACTAGGCATTTTCAAGAAAAAATGTGTTGTTAATCCCTAATACATGCTTATTTTATACTGTCTAGTCTGCCTAATTATAGCTTTTTTTTTCATTCAAGATGGGACTGCAACACGCATACAAATACTAACAATGTGAGCAGGTAGACAGTGCATTAATTTAAAGACTCACTTGGAATCATCAGTCCAGTCGATACAAGTTGTTTCATCATATGGACCGTAATAAGTTTTGTCCAGAACAAACGCATTAAATTCTCGTTTTCTCCCAGGAGCATGATACATAAGAGCAACATTGTCTTTTGTAATCACAAATTTCCTGTCATATGGGGGGAAAAAAAAGTGTAATTGCACACAAAGCTGTTAAAGCAAACAACTGTTCAGTACAGATTGCAACCGAACGTAACAAAACAATGTTAAAAAGGTTTTTGCATCACTGAAGTAATAAATATGGATTGCTTTTGAATTAAAAAGTTATTTGCAGATTAATATTATGCCCCAATTTTGTGAACAAAGGTATACCTTATGCATTGTAAAACAGAAAACATTCAGTAAAAATTACTTAAATTGAATAGTGAAATACTTGTCACCTAATTCTCACAAAGGAAGAAAAAGTTCAAACATTCAAAACACAATATTCTATTTCAACTTCTCTTCACTCCATATATTGGCCACTTTCACAAACACAGAGCACCTGCATCCCTGTTACACATATCCTCTAATCTTGTCCTGTTGCCAGTATAATTCCCTAACACAGAACGGTGACTCCAACTCTCAAGCAAACACTCATTCATGATCACTTTTAAGTCAATCCAACTGAGGAATGGCACCAAAAGGGGAACTCCACACTTTCTCCTCTCACCCTTCTAAGGCCTCTAACATTCACGTCACCACGCTTTGGCTCAGCAACTGTGCAGTCAAGGGATGTGAAAAGCAGCACTCAATTCAGAGAACTGCCTCTTTTAATAGCACGGTTGCACTAGACTAACACAAGTCAGCAGTGAAACTGCACCACCATGAGCGCCATCGTGCAACTCTGCAGCCCTGACTGCCCCTGTCATGGCCTCTTTCACCTTATCTACAATACATTAAAAACAGTTAAGACTCACAACAAGTTTTCTGTGTTTCTGAGAGTCCCACCACAGACAGACAATACCTGTGACAGGCAACTTTTCTGACACTATCAGTTTCCAAGGCTTTGCTTTTCTTCTCCTCTCAACTTTACAAAGTAACCCCAATCAGTTCAAAATCTCCCCTACATTAATCAATAGGTATTGTCCCCTGATTGGCCAGAATACCTTAACTACAACTAGTTTATGGGGTTATTTCTCTTGTTTTGTTCTAAAGCATGCACATTTTACTTACTTGCCATCAGGTGAAAAGCTGACACTGTGAACTGGCTTGTGAAAGTAAAACTGATGAATCACACATTTACCAATCAAACTGACAAGCAAGGCAGCTCCCTCTGTAACGGCAGAAAAAGAAGGATCATGGAAATAATCCCGTTCCCAAAGAAACCATAATCCTAGCAAGCTCAATTTCTTTCCTTAAAGGGGAGGAAGGGGGAAGGCAGGGGGAAGGTACCTCCTTGGAAACTTTTCAATACAGTACACTGAATAATATTAAGACGAAAAATACAATTAAAATTACAAGTCACTTTCTACATTCTGTAAATAATTTCTAAGTACTGTAAATAAAGATACCTTCCCCAGAAATTCTAATGTAATTATTAAAGCAGAGTACTTCTAATTTGTGTTAAAGCTGAATACGTAGCAATACAGACTTTCCTCTTCAGCCTATATTTTTATTTCATTCTTTTATAAAACAAATGCCTCCTTTACGAAAGTACCTTCATCAATTAGTATGGCAAGAGTCCCATCTGGAGAGAGCCCCACACACACAATATTAAGCCGTGTAGCCAATGGGTACGTCTCGCACTTATTACTGCAAGAAAAAGATAAAACAGTAAATTGGGTACAAGGATGTAAAAATAAAAGTAATCTTTGGAATCAAAGAAATATGGTTTGATACCTATGTTAAAGCCACTGAAAGAGCTTAGAGGTAGAACCCCCATGACTGTCTTTAATTGTCACAATCCCATGGGCACCAACTATGTAAGAGAGAGGCTCTTGACCAGAATCCCAGCATGACAAGCATCAATCACAACTCTGGCCTATAGGAGAGGCAGATGACAGTCTAGGCTTTGCCATATATGAGAGACAGCACAAGACAGAAGCACACCAAGAAACCACAGGGCTGAATCAATTGCAAACCTCTTTGTTTCTAAAACACGTTTTTATATACATCTTATGCTGTTCTCCCCAGGGACCTACGTGCATAAAATCCGCACCATGCAACACCTCAACAAACTATTCCACTAGGCTGGCTTCTACCTTTTAACGCTAAGCCAGAAACTTTTCAGGTCATTTTGGGCAGACAAACCTTTCTGGAAGCCCCCCAGCCCACGCCAGCTGCACCCCCACACCTCCTCACGTAGGGCTGCAGCAGCCGGGCGTGAAGGGAGCACCGCTCCCCCCCGAGCCACCACCCCACGGACAACGCTGCCGCCGTGCCGCCCTCGGGCCGGGCTCCACAAGCCCCTGGGAGCTTTACACCCCCCACAAAAAACAGCGCTGGCAGTACCAGGCCCTTCCTCCTGCCCCCTTCCCCCCGCCGCCGGCGGGCGGCTCGGGCAGGGGCCGGCGGGCCTGACGGGAGCCGGGGGTGCGGGGGAGGCAGCCGCCGGGGCGGGCTTACTTTTTCAGGTCAAAGACGGAGATCCTGTTCCCGACGGGGCTGATGAGGGCGCTGCCATCGCGGGTAAAGCTGAGGTTCCCGCGGCGGTAGACGGTGCCCAGCAGGCCGGAGAACTGCGAGGGGAGGAAGGGGGCGGTTAAAGGAGCCGGGAGTGGGAGGCGAGGGCCGCCATCCCACGCCGGCGGGGTCCCCGGTCACTCACCCGGTACGCGAACTTCATGGCGGCGGCCCCACGTGAGGAACGCGTGGAGCCGATGCCGGCGCGCGTAGACGCGGAGCAGCAGCAGCGCAGGGGCGGGCACGCCGCGAACCCGCGCATGCGCCCGGGCAGGAGGCGGAGGCTTCCCGCCAGGGGCGGGGCGGGGCGGGGCCGGGCCGGTCATTGTGGAGTCGTAGGATGGCTTGGGGTGGAAGGGGCCTTAAAGACCATCCAGTTCCAACCCCCCTGCCATGGGCAGGGACACCTCCCACTAGACCAGGCTGCTCAAAGCCCCATCCAGCCTGGCCTTGAACACCTCCAGGGATGGGGCATCCACAACCTCCCTGGGCAACTTGTTCCAGTGTCTCACCACCCTCACAGTAAAGAGTATCAAATCTAAATCTCCCCTCTTTCAGTTTAAAACCATCACCCCTCATCCTGTTACTACAATCCCTGATAGAGAGTCCCTCCCCATCTCTCCTGGAGGACTTTTTAGGTACTGGGATGCTGCTATAAAGTCTCCCCGGAGCCTTCTCTTCTCCAGGCTGAACAACCCCAACTTTCTCAGCCTGTCTTCAGAGGAGAAGTGCTCTTAGATGCCTGATCGTCTTCATGGTCCTCCTCTGGACTCACTCCAACAGGTCCGTATCCCTCTTATGTTGGGCGCTCCAGAGCTGGATGCAGTACTCCAGGTAGGGTCTCACCAGAGCAGAGTAGAGGGGCAGAAACACCTCCCTCGACCTGCTGGCCACGCTGCTTTTGATGCAGCCCAGGATGCAGTTGGCTTTCTGGGCTGCAAGTGCACATTGCTGGCTCATGTTGAGCTTCTCGTCCACCAGCACCCCCAAGTCCTTCTCCTCCTCAGGGCTGCTCTCAAGCCATTCTCCACCCAGCCTGTATTTGTGCTTGGGATTACCCTGACCCATGTGCAGGACCTCACACTTGGCCTTGCTGAGTTTCATGAGGTTTGCCTGGGCCCACCTCTCAAGCCTGTTCAGGTCCCTCTGGATGGCATCCCTCTTGATAGGGAATGGCTGCCAGAAAGACAGACCCCACAATGAAGCACTTTCGGTATTACTGGTCCCCCCTTCTCCGCAATGCGCTCCTTGGCACGGACTGTGCCATCACCTGGCCTCTGCAGCCAGGGCCATGCTCGCTTCTTCAACCCTTCTCGTGTCTCCCCAGGACAGCGCCGCTGGGCCACGGTTCCTGGCCATGACAGGACCCAGAGGGGACACGGCCGGAGTCTGAACAAAGACTGGGGCCCAGGCAGCTGGAAGTGCTGGTCCGTGTGCTGCGCTGGTGGCTGTGGAGCTACTCAAAGCCTGAAGAGCAGCAGCCCTGAGGTGGCTCCCCTGCGGATGCCGGGCAGCTCTGTTCCAGAAAGAGGCAACCCCCGTCAGATACAGGAAGAGAACGCTTTAGACTCGTATTCTAAATACGTCCCCTCATTTAAGTTTAGAAAAATATTTTTCTGCTAAAGTACCTTTGGCTAAAATAGATGAAACAATCACTCCCTCAAAGAAAATAGGAGAAGTTACAGAAGCGAAGTGGGATTTCTTTTTAAAACATGTATATTTAGAACTGTAACGCTTACAATTTCATTAAACAATCTTAGTACAATGTGTTTCATCTAACAGTATATTACAGAACAATGTGAAAAATGATTTAATAGCAAACCATGAAAATGGAATTAATTATAATACCTGCAGTGTCAAAGTCACTAACTTGTTACCTTTTCCAGTCAAAGAATCCCAGCAGTCATTCGCACTAAATGATGCTTTGGGCTTTATCCAGCATAAAATGGTATGATTTCCACAGAGAAAGGGCATTCCTTCACAGAAAGAAGATGCATAACAAGAACATTTTCAGCTAGCAGGTCTACTTTATACATCTATTTAGACATATTCTTTTTTTAAAATAAAAAATAATAATAATTAAAAAAATGTTTAGACCAGTGCAGGGTGCCTATTCATTTTTCGACTTAATTGCGATTCTTTTTGGAAAGAGGGTTTGTTTTTTTTCTTCCCCTTTACAATTTAGCAGAACCTGAGTTTAGAAAAAAAATAATAATGAACTTGTCTAATGAGCAGTTTCTCACTTTAGCTTTACTGCCAAGTATTTGATATGGGACAGTTTTCCTCTGTGGAGTCTGTTGACAACGCACCATTATAGATCTGCAAGTAGAAAAGGTCATTCTCACATTAAATGCACAAGTTCCAATATCAGAAGCAGGACATCAGAAGGAGTTGTAATTTTTCCAGTCACAGGTGGATTTGCAACGTTCACAAAAATTACACTTTTTTTTTTTTACATTTTTGTATTTACATTTCAGATATAAATAATGAAATTCTTTAAGTTACACATTTTAACTTTGCTTCACAATTATTCTACATCTGCAAGCTTTCCTATATCAACCAACCTCTTTCTTCCATCATGAATGCGGAATTCTGGCCTCTAATCAGTAATAATTACAATAAGCCTTTATGATGAAAGGTTGACTGTTCAAGTATCACATCATACTGAAATTTTTGCCCCAATTTAAAAATTGGGGCAGCAAACCAAGCCACTTAGAAATGGTAATAAAAGAAATTAATCTGGGAACTCAATAAGCCAAATAATTTATTATTAAATTCTATCAATATCTTTCTTTGGTAAGAACTATGCAAGAGGATGACCCAACCCCCAACCCCAAAAAAATCATATAATATGTGACATCACAGTGTCTACTCTGTGAAGGAGAAAGCCTCAAAAAAATTAAGGAATTTTGTTCAGTTAAGATTGTTTATAGCGGTAGCTCTCCCATGCATCTAAGTATGCAAATGATGGAAGTTTAATACAAAATTGCAACGGCAGGAATTAACAGTGATTAAAAAAAAAAAAACCAAACAGAAAAGCAACTATTACACCAGTGAATGTGCTGTTGTATGCTTTGTTGTGTTTCTGGCACGTGTGTGGAAAAGCCTGTAAATTATTACATAAAAATCCAAGATTTGGATAATTATCATCACCCAACTCTAAATTCTAAAATATGTACGAAGCGTGAAATTTCTCAGCTGCCAGACAAAAATAAAGTGGTCCAAGTATTTGGAGTTTTTGTTTTTGTTGCCCTGTGTGGTGATGCAGGATGTGACCGAAGGGAGAAAACCCAATAGCTTACACAAAACATACTGAAGTGGCGATATAAACTAGCTGACACAAGCTTCACTGTACATTTAAATTGATACAATTGTCTGGTGCTTCCATGGCCAGGACATGTTGAGTGCCATAGGTCTCCTTAGAGTTAGAATGTTACAACAAAGACTAATCAGGTCATAATATCCTTTAAAGTGCTTTCATATCCAGTTTCTAATGGGGTTTTTGTTTTCCTTCTTTTCATACCGCGTTGTCACGTGACATTGACTTCCAGAACATGGTCGTCCTTGCTGGGAATGACAAGTATTTGCATACCCGTGCTGCAGTTGAAGACCTGACCAGATGAAAAGGATTGCAGACGGGGCATTGGCAAACCTTTATGTTCCCCGCTAGCCGTGGAATGCAAGCTACCTCTGCTCCTTATGCTGCTGCTGTCAGCCTGATCATCCATATTCTTGTCCACAGACAGGTTATCGTTTTCAATCCAGCTATCTGTTTAAAACAAAAGACCCACAGTTTTATTCTACAGAGCGATTAAGCAACTTAAAAATTATTTCGGAGCTCAGATGCGCAGTCAGTTTACCGCATGTTAACAGTTACTGATCATCTCTGCTGAAGTTAACAGTCTGTGCACGCTTTTGGCCTGCAGCAGACGTAACAGTGAATTATATTGGTTTCTAAGGAAAATTTGAGTAGCATTACCTCACGTTTGTCACAGGCTAGAAAGGTGGACCCTGGCAGCTCCTGCTGACAAACGGTAAATTGCTCGCACAGGTGAATTCTCACTACAGTGCTGGGACTACTCAACAGTACACATAAACACACTAGGTCGCTGTGGTAATTTAAATTCTTCGCCTCATCTGGTTTATATACCACAAATTTTCAGCAGTTCTTTTATTTTTTACTTAATCCTTTCAAAAACTGGTAAAAAATGTCAAAGTCAATGAAGACACAGCAGACGTGCAGTTTACAGACAATGAAACCGCACGATTAGAGGGTTTATCAAGTAGTTTTCACTTAATTATAAATCCAGTGACAACTAATTTGCACAATAATCTTTAAAGGAAATATAAGAAAACAACACATTTATTATTCCCCCTCACAGATTAAGACTGCAACCCCAATTCAAAGTTCCCATTAGAACAACGTTTTATAAGTTCCAAACCAGAACTGTGAGTGAAGGTAAGTAACAAAGACACTCAATCAGCACACTTCCTTGCATTGCTTTTCTCTTTACACAAGAACACAGGAGAAGCAGAATCAGACTTCTGCAAGTAGCCATGTAGTCAAGATAGCTTTACCAGCATCAAGTTGCATGGAGTGAGCAGAATGGTGAGGGAGGTATTTAAACAATCTGACATCAGGAAAAGGTAGACATCCAGCAAACAGTGGCATCACTTCCATGTGGACTTTGTGAGTTGCTCGAGCCGCAACAGGCATCGATATCACTCCAGAACTTTTTCCACAGACTGCCCAGTTACTACTGTTGTCAACAACTGCAAGAATAAAGAGCAAGCACTATAAAGATCTTTCCTGAAAAACGGAGAACCTTCAGTATAGTTTTAGAGCACTTTTAAAATCAGTATTTTAGCAACACCTAAGAGCTTTTATAGGTGAAGAGTTATTCAAGTTAAGAAAACAGCCCTACACAAAAGGGACCATAGCTGGGCCTCAAGCAAGTATCCATCCAGTCTGAACAACATTTATATTTCACTTGAAGACAGATTAATGAGGAAAAATGAAACATTCTCAGTCTAGCAAAATGAAAACTGCTTTACTGAGCAGCCGTACTCACAATACAAGAATATATGCCATAGAAAATCTGGCAGATGTCATTATCAAGACAAAGCTACTGGGGAATTTTGTCAATATGCTTAAGAAAAATATTCTTACCTTCATACATAAGTTTTGTTGTGCAATATCCATCTGATTCTGTTAATGCTTCATCTCTGTCAACTTCTGAGAGGTCAACAAGTCGTGTGATTGACACCTCTAAAGAGCAGAGTGAGCCTGTTTTACAATACTCTGCCCCCAATGGTGGAAAAATTTCAGTTTTCACATGATACAATGTCTGTCAGGAAGAAAATAGTGCTGTTATCAAGAAAAAAGGGGTGTTTTACTTGTGCTTAGAATGAACTGGACAATTGATACAGTACAAACTCAACCTTACATTTAACATCCATTAAATCTTTTTAATGCCAGATTCAGTTATAAGTAATTTTCACTTCATTATCTTGCTCAGTTTGAGAAAATAATCAAAACCAAATTTGATTCGATCTATTTTTGATACCAGCAGCGAGCATACCATTTTTCCCTTCACTTCTGTGCTTTGACTCAGTCTTTCAATGCTCCTAAGTGGACACAAATCTTCTCACTATTTAAACAAACTTTTACTAGTTTCTTGGCTCCTCACTTTCCAGACGCATCACTCAGATTCTGAGTAACACAGGAGAACTACTTCATCACTCTTACCATCATAGTCCCCACACTATCAAAGAGCTAATTTTTAATTATTACAAAATTGAATTTCTACCAAAATCCCCCACCGTTTAACACAGTTACTTCTCTTTAAAAACTCCAGAAATATGCTGATACAGGTGCCAAGAAATGCCAGTTACATGCCAGTAGGTAACCAAATACCTAAAATATTGCTCAATGCCAGTCTGTAATAAGTGGGTAGAAAACAAAGCAACACCGAAAACAGAAAAAAGGATTTAATCAAATGAGTCTTCTCATGTTGCTACTTTTTACCCAAGCATCAAAAAGGGTTAACACAAGACTGAATTTAGAGATGAGATTAAATGATGTTGATAAAATTCTTTTAATAGGAAGTTATATCTAGCCTATAAACTTCCTAGCTGATCAAAGGAATAAAAAGTTTGTCCATAAAGGGAAAGAAACATTTAAGATAATGGCCTAGAAAACCCTAAATATTTCATTAGAGGAGTTCATCTCAAGCACTAGGAAAAACAACTCAAATGCTTTCAATAGCGAAGATTTTTTGGAAATTGCCATTTGCTTTGCAGAGCACAGTCTTAAGCCAGAAGGGAAAAAGCACTCAGTAATCTAAGGAGAGTTTCCATGGCACAAGCCCAGGAAGGCAAAAACACAGAAAAAAAATGAAACGAGATCAAGGATACTTGCACAAGTGTTATGTTTCCCCCCAGTTCCCACTCCAGTGGCAAGTATATGATTCCACCACATATCAGGCCTCAGTTCTATCGATCAACAAACTGGCTTTCCAATGATTCTAAGTAGGTATCAATCTCATGAGGTAAACAGAAGTTTTCTAATATATTTCTTGACTTTCCCTTTCCAGATATTAGGAAACCATATTCAGTTAACACATGCTATACTTAGAAGAGTACTTACAAAAAAATTTTCCACTTGGAATTCATAAGTGAACGGCTTCAGGGTAAAAGACTGTTCTTCAGAGGTAGCTGGACAAAAGCTGACTGAAAACAGGCACTGCAAGGAGAGAGGAAGCTCTTTCGTCCACTTCAATTCCCATACAAAGAATATTGATTGCTTACTGTATATGACCTGAAAGAGAATGTTTATAGTATTAGCTCCTTCCTTCCTCTGAAAAAGAAGTGGAAACGCACATACATATGTTTGTCTGTTCTGGCATTAATATAGTTTATAAAAACAAATTACCTGTTTAGTGTTAAATAAAGCACTAGGGAAAATACGCAACCAAAATAACTAGTAGTGATTTTTTTTTTTTAACAACGCGCATCTAATTAAAAGGAGGGATACATTTCACTGTCAGAATCAATGCTTCAAGAGAGCAGACTTCACATTCAAGTATGTGTGAAAAATATCTTATTCAAATGTCAAATTAAGTGCAAGGTCCTCCATCTGGGTCGGGGCAATCCCAAGCACCAATATAGGCTGGGCAGTGACCGGCTTGAGAGCAGCCCTGAAGAAAAGGACTTGGGGGTGCTGGCAGACGGGAGGCTCAACCTGTGCCGTCAGTGTGCACTAGCAGCCCAGAAAGCCAATCGTATCCTGGGCTGCATCAGGAGAAGCATGGCCAGCAGGTTGAGGGAGGTGATTCTCCCCCTCTACTCTGGTGAGACCCCACCTGGAGTACTGAGTCCAATTCTGGAGCCCCTACTACAAGAGAAATATGGACATGCTGGAACGTGTCCAGAGAAGGGCCATGAGGATGATCAGAGGGCTGGAGCACCTCTCCTATGAGGACAGACTGAGGGAGTTGGGGTTGTTCAGTCTGCAGAAAAGAAGGCTCCGAGGAGACCTTATAGCGGCCTACCAGTATCTTAAGGGGGCCTACAAGAAAGCTGGTGAGGGACTTTTTAGGATGGTAGTGGTAGGACTAGAGGGAATGGATTAAAACTAGAGATGGGACGATTCAGACTGGACGTTAGGAAGAAGTTCTTCACTGTGAGGGTGGTGAGACACTGGAACAGGTTGCCCAGAGAGGTGGTAGAAGCCCCCCCATCCCTGGAATTTTTTAAGGCCAGGCTGGACGGGGCTCTGAGCAACCTGATCTAGTGGGAGGTGTCCCTGCCCACGGCAGGGGTGTTGGAACTGGATGATCTTTAAGGTCCCTTCCAACCCAAACCATTCTATGATTCTATATCAATAATGTTTGTATATACTTTCCCTAGGCACCAAGAATGACCAATTTAATATCACGTTCAGAAAAGGCTGAAAGAAGTCTCAAGGGGACTGTTTTGCAACTTAACTAGTTTACAGCAGTATTTAATTGGAAAATGGTCTCCACCTGATTTTTTCCTAAAACCTAATAACAAATGGCAGCTGTAAGATGAACAAATTAAATGTTAACAGTGATGTTATACTGCTTTACATAAGGCAAATGGGAAAGTTTGAAAAACTTATCTAATAATCTTTGCAAGTTTTAGAATTTAATCGGAGATCTACAGGTGTAAATGCCTTCTAAAGAATCTTTAAGAATCAAAGTTACTCAGGACTACAAAGGTCTGACTATCAGTTATGAGCCTTACTTACTACAAAATCCATGTGCAGAAGTGCTAAGAATTTCACTAAAAGAAGTTTCATCTAGCAGAACTGCCAACGAGCTCATAAACTGCCAAGTGAATCTTTTTACCTGTTGAGATTCAGGGTTCAGAGGTACCAGCTGCAAATCTGTACAGTCAGCAGAATTTTTTAGGCTGTAGTCTGAAAGCTGGAAACAGAGTTCTGACAAATTCTGGACACAGACTTGCACATATTTCCTGAAAAACATGACACAGTTTGTTCAACAGAAGTTGAATAGTTACATTGAAAGAGCACACATCCATAAAATGGTTTTCAAAGTGCACAGCTGAAGCAAAACCAGAATGGCAGGTATATTTGTTTCTTTCAGTCTTTTCCTCAGTACTTACGAGTCTGTAGAAACAAGGCTGTAAAACATCCTCTTTCATATTAAATGACAACAAGTAACTACACAGAAATAGGCTAGCTTGGTTTATCTTGTGGTCTTATTTCAAAAATATCTGAAACCACATATTTGTTTTATTGTTATGAAAGAACACCAGAGGAAATGCACAAGCTTCCAATGGGAAGCTGTGTACGATAACAGAAGCCCAATTTAAAAAAAAAAAAAGGCTGCTATAAACATTACTTATGAAACTCCAGCTCCGTATTTTGTAAGAAGAAAGAAACAATAAATAATTAATGAGTACATTACCGTTTGCCAGCCGACAATAAGGAATGCTTGGCATTAAAAGGTATGCAGAATGTTAACGCAATAATAGTAGAGTAAATCGACCAAGGACAATCAATGGTTACCTAAAGGAAAAAGGGAACAAATTTCTTATTCTTAATGGTCTTTGGCATAACAATTTTGCTTTTCTTCTCATTTCTAAGCAAAACTTTTCTCAGCAAGTGTCTACAGCTAACGCATCCAGAAGATGAAGACGAAAAAAAAATTAAATTAAAAACCAAAAATCAGTATGTCAAAACCTATAGGTTTTTGTTTTCCTGTGAGTGAGATATGAAATCTCAAAGAAGCTTTTCCTGTGGAAACTGACATACCCAGTCCTGAAGACTAGAAATAAAAGAAGGGGAATAGAAGAAAGAAAAGATTAGAGTACACTAATAATACACCAATAGCATCTTAATACAATAATTTGGTAGAAGGTCAATATCAAATAAATTGCTATAAGATCTATTTCTGAAATGTCTTTATAATACTTTAAATATATAAGCATAAGCTCAAAATATTTAAAAAAGGATGTATTTAAGGTATATTTGATTTAACTTGAAGCAGCACACTTAAGTGAAGAATTTTTCCTGAAGCGAATGCTGCCATTCTTCCAATTTTAAAGTATGTATATTTAACAACATATTTTTATATGCAGAGATAAAAAATAAAAATCTTTTGTCACATCCCATTTTAGCAATGCTAGTCTACAGCCATTCCTTTTTACCTGACTCTTCACACACAAGGATACACAGCAACACACTTCGTCAATTTTAACAAGGAGTAACACTTTGAAAGGTGACGGTTTTGAGATCATTTCAGTGTTCCATCACCCCCGCTTCTATTTTGTGAAGCGTATGCCCCTGTGATCAAATAGATCACATAATAAAAATGTTAAATTGCATCTTACTTTTTGGTCAACAGTAGCCATGCAGTTGTCTTGTTTCTGCTTCTCTTTGTTTTTTCTGTGAACTTCTTTATTTGTAGCATTTTCTTTCTCTGCTGCAGATTCTGTGGCTGATGGCAAATACATGACTTCTAGTTCAAATTCAATCACGTGATATGCAGGAGCCACTGGCAAACTGATGCTTGTGATCTTTTCAGAAGACTGAATCCTTAATGATGATTCTGAGATCTTTTCTACAGTTGCGTAGAATGGGGGGAAGAAAGTAGCTTTAAAACCCATTTATCCCTTCCCAATTTTCATTTTAATCTGTAACTACATAATGCAACTAGCTTAAAAAGCTAAGTGTTGCAGAAAAATACGTGGTGCCATAACCATTTCCTAGCAAGACCTCCATGTTTGCAAAAACAGCAACAAGAAACCATGTTTTGCAACTCCACGGTAACCTCTTCAAATGAGCTATAATCCACACATCTTAAATACCACCGCTGTTCACACTTTCCCAACACTAGCGCCCTATCCTTCTTAAACTGCAGGAAGATAACCGCCTCATTCTGTATAACAGTCCCTTCCAATGTTCAAGAAAGAACCGAGAGGGCAATTTGATAACAAGCTTCAAACTAGCTGAAGAGCTACTTTAGTCCATCACATGATACCTATTGAAGTTTTTACAACGTCCCGCACTTCTTTAGTTTCATAATCTCACTTCAAGCAAACTTACAACTTACTGAACACACACGCATCAGTATTCTTGGTCATCATTCACCATCTGTCTTTAAAATACTACACATGGGATGCCTCTGTATAGTCTATTTCTTAATTTTATCAAGTCTGTTTTCCATTTATATAAAAGTTGCTTGAGTTTGAGCAACTGAGGAGACTATATAGTACTTCTGGTTGGAAAAAAAGGAATTAGGATGTGATCTGTTTAGATGAAACGCCATCCAAAGAAAGTGCTCCATTTACATAGAGTACTATGTAAAAACCTACCTACAACTACCTCAATAAAAATGGTCCAGTTAAAATAGAGCCCACATAGTAACAAAAGATCACCATCATTCACTTGGAAATCATGACAGATGCTGACCTCAGCAGCAGCTTCACCATGCCTACTGAATTTCATCAATGAAAGTAAAAGTTGTTCAGCTATGTTTGCTGAAAAGTTCATACTACTACTTCGAGGGTGAAAGTTTAAGACCTTTCTTGCACTGAAGTCCCTAGAATTTTTCTTAATAATGACTATGAACAAGGCAGTGTCAGGGTTCTTAATGCTCTAAGTACAGGTTTACTTCAGGATTACTGAATTCTCAGCCATTCAAAGACTATTAATTTTTACTTCATTGCTTACCTCTGGTGTTGGAATAGATCACGGCCTTGCTCTCCGGATGGTACAGAATAGGCATGGCATCCGCGTTACTGAGCTGCAAAGTATCGCCATTCTTCATGCTGTAGTGACCAGTAGTCACCGTGAATTTTACCTTCTGGGGAATGCCAGCCAAAAGGCTATCTGAGGAAGAAAGAGGGAATTGTTAACAGTACTCATCAGTAGATGGTTACAATGCACTGTTAAGGCTTGTAAGTAATATTCCCAGACAATTTGCCACACATATTAGGGTAACTTAAAAGTGTGGAGTTTTGATGTTATGCAACACATTAAACCTAGCTCAGATACATCGGTATGGAGAAACTGGCTGCTTCAACACACAGTTTCTTGGATGGCTTAGAGCAGCTGGTTCACATACTGCGTACCTCTGGCAGCACAGAATTCAGTGAAATAACAAAAAGCTTAGTAAGTTCTTTGGGATGATTGTTAAATTCTCCAGGTTGCAGACAGCTTTATGTTTTTGCATGTACGATGCCAGTCACACCCACATGCTGTATTTACATAATCAAGATAACAAGAATACTAGTATGCACACACGCTCTCAAACATCTGAATCACAACCATCAATTCCATGGGAGTGGCTAACTTGATTAATGCCCAATATGCCTGTCCTTCCTTCACCACACATTGCAAGCCCTGTAACTGGAATGATAGCACAAAATGCATATTAACTCCTCAACTGCCTCAGTTAATAGCCTGAAAACAAAATGGCTATTAACTTCCATTTATAAACTTTAATAAACTCTACAACAAGTAATGCTCAGCTGTCCATGAAACCAATGGATGCATTTGGTATTAAATTTCAATAAGTTTATATTCTCATGTCTAGTAGAAAAATCCCAGTTCTTACGCATTTCTCTTAAATACCAAAGAGACACAGCGTCACAGAACTAACCAGTAAGGACTTCCATCAATTACAAATCTAAATATTCACTTCTAATCAGTGTGCCAGCTCAAATCATACCTGGTATTTAAGTGACAGTGCTACATGTTCAAATTCATGTTCAAAAGTGACACTACATATTTCAGAGCGAAGCACCAAAATTAGTTGTTGAAAACTAGCCGTCATCGACAGAGCGTACTTGATGGATAATTTGAAAAGTGAGAATTTATTTTAGACTCAAAATTAAGAGTAAGGCAAAAAAAATTCTGAGCAATATTCAAGTCAGAAAAAGCTTTATCTAGTCCCACGAGAATACAACAGAAATCATCAAAACAACTTCAGCATAGCAACTGTACCTACCAGTCATTGGTTCCACTTTTAGCTGGGGCTCCTGAGAATATACATCATACTGCACAATTGGGTAAATATGAAGAAGGACAAACTGTACTTTTCCCACTGAGGTGCACAGTTGCCTGAGTGTGTACGTCCCAGGTTCTTTGGCCTTTGAAGAAAACATTTGAATGGATTTTTCGATTTAGGAAATATTTCTAGAACAAAACATCTACGAAAGAACAGCATGTTCGCAGCTCATTGCTATCAGATTCTTTGCATTTGTAAATTAAAATGAAAGACTTGTTCTCTAAGTGACAAGATTTTCACAAAGGAGCACCTTTTGCCCCGTTAAGATAGAAGCTCTAGAGTGCTGGCTGATTCAAGAAAAAACATCATAAGTAATCATCGGAATAATTATTATAGTAGCTATGCTGTCAAACGGTTATTTTGGGGTGCTTTTGGTCTTGTTACTTGGTTGGCTCCCACCCCCCCCTCCAGTGCCACATACATTAAAATATAATAAATATAATTACAGTTATTAAGGACTGAAATTATTTTTAGCAAGCAACAAAATGCTTACTTGGCTAACATTCATAAAAATCCTACAACATTTATATAAGGCACAGCTTTCATCTCAAGCTACCAATTTCACACACTCCCCACCCCACGTCCTGTGTAAATGCTTGCAAAAAAAAGAAAAAAAACCCATACATATTTAATTTCAAACTCTTCTCTTACACTGACTAATGGGATTCTAGGTATTTTTCGATAACTTTATAAAAAGGCAATTCTGTAACATCTGCTAGTATATTTATTCTTGATTCTATTTGCTCTTAGCTACTACTGCTAGGGAATGGGAAATGTTTTCTTTCTCCGTGTGCCATCATACCAAGTGTAACACATAAATATTGACGCTGGGTATAATTAAATCTAAAGAATAAGATTAGAAGTTACAGAGAAAAGCTGTTAATGACTTAACATTCAAACCTCGCTTACAGAGTTATTGACAAAGCAAATCCTGACTGAAATTCAGTATTATGCATTTTGACATTAAAGTAACTAAATTTTGCCCCTTGAATACTTTATAAACAGAAAAGCACAAGGGAAGTCTTTCATAATATATTACATGCTTTAAACATCAACATGAGATGGGAATATAGGTCTGAAGCACTTAGATAATGCTTTCTGATCTCTCAAAGCTTGAAAAAAATATACTAAAAGATTGCTTTCAACATAAATAATGCTAATCATCAGTCCAAGATCTCCCTCTGCATCTTAGAAGCACAGTCATTCCTCTGTCAGTGAAAGCAGTGCAATTAAGCATTACTGTAAGAAAATTTAGAAAACAAGTTGTCAGCAGTTTCTATCCTCTGCCCAGCTATGTAATCCAGTAGAAGCAACACCGTATGCTACCGAGGTAATGGATTTTTAGTAAATATTTTTTTAAATACTGCAGCTCAAGTCTAGAGAAGCTTCCATCATGTCAGCTAGTTACACACTGTTGAAAGTCATAATACATTCAGATTTTCCCTTTAAGGACAGATGTCATGCTTTGAACAACTGAGTAAGATGCACACTGAGCAGTCTTCCCATACAAAGTTCTTTCAAGAAAGAAAGGTTGGGGAAAAAAGGAAAGTTATAAGTATAAGGCTGTCCATCCTCCAATAGCCACCAGAAGCATGCAGAACAAGGTAAATTTAAAGCAGAGCTATATCTAGCTTTTCATCCATATCTCTTCTTCAGTGGTTTCAGATTGTGTCCTCATCCCACTAAGCCAAAATGCCTGCTCGGAACAGCTCTATTCTAGTAAGGCTGCTTCACCTGAAATCCACTTCTACATACATGTTAATTTATTTTACATAAAACATATTTGCAGACACCAAGACCTCTGACATCTCCAAATCCCATTAACTTGCCCCAATCCTTTGAAAGAATAAGAAACCTAAAGAATCAGGCCAGTAGGTCCTTCAAATGACATTACTGCCATTTCACATTGTATCATCAGGCACCTGAACTCAACTTCCATCTTGAGATACTGCTATCCACACAGGTTCCACAATGTGCATGTGCACATGTACCAAGCTTCACTCTAAACAAAGTTCTACAACAAGACAGAAATAATTTAAAAAAAAAAAAGGGAAAAAAAAAAGAAAAAGTTAAAATCTGAGGTGTGGAGCACTTCAAATATGCTAAGGATGCTAAAAGAAACCTCCTGGGCAGCTCTGTCAAGCTATCATAGAATCATATCAATCTTCAGTCATCGAAAGCAGATATGTAGATTCTTTTTTCAAAATCAGTTTTAAAAAAGTGACCAAAGCCAATTTAATCCAATTAGAAAATGTCAAAGCTAGCAGGCAGATATACCATGTATGACTGCAAAATACTTTATCTCTTCATAGTATCCATATCCTTTCTAGTATACAGGCTGGATAATGCTCAGAAAATTAAGTAGTTATGAGACACCTTTTGCATTCCTCATTGTGTTGCCCCATCTCTTGTTAATCATTCAGACGCTGCACTGAATTTCTCAGCATTTTCTCACTCAAGTTTTCCCTACATTGATGCTCATAATTGTAGTATTGAACTCTGCTAAATACTTCCCTAGAAAAGGTTACAGAGGTGGGGAGGGAGATAGAAAGTATTAAAAGAAAACTCAAACAACAGAACAACGTTATACTTGAAGCCAGATGCTCCTACTCCTGGAACACCAAAAAGATGGTGAAGTCTTGCTTTTGAGAATGCTCGGCATTTCACTTGCTAGAACTAAGTCAGCAGGTAAATGTCTTTCCCCATTTCATTAAAACAAGGAAACAAACCACAAAACAGCAAAGTACGAGGCCGCAGAATAAATTAACCAGTTTAAAAAAAAAAAAAAACACACAAAAAACCCCCCAAAAAACCCAAACCAAACCAAAAAACCAAAACCAAACACACACCACAAGCAACAGGACTGGTACTCAAGGCCTGCTGATTTCCAGTTACTATGCATCTAGTAGTAATGCAATGTGAACAGAACTGATAAGCACTACTGTCTTTAAATATTTCAGCAATTACTGAGAGGAGCTAGCTTGCTGGGGGAAGAATGGGAGGGAAAAAAGTATTACTCCATGTATTAAGCTGACTTAGAGTGCATGTGTAAGTTGGGAATTGAGGGAGTTCATACACAACACTCTATGGCAGAGGCAGGACTGTAATCCATTTCCTGAGGGTGGCATTTAGCCGTGACACTCTTATTTTCAGTGTGTTTTGAGGAGCTTGCTCATGCAGATTTAGTCTTCCTGTAGCAGAGAATCCTTATGTTCTTGTCTTTTCATTCCTTATGTGATTAAGATGAATAATGGGGGCAATCTTAATTCTGACATCTTCTAAATTCAAATATTTGAAGCTGAGCTTAACTTTGTCATACTTCTTGCAGGTAGGTTTACTACATGCATCAAGTGAAAAAAATATTCTACCGCCCTCCACAGTGAAGAACAGGCTATCAAACCACACAGTCACTTACTAAGGACTAGAAAATCCATTCCCATTACAATTTTTAAACATTACTCTCAATGAGCTCAACAGCGAAGTACAGTACATTATCTTGTGTATGAATTTATCAGTTTAATTTTTGGCAGCAGTAATCAAGACATTTAAAACATGTTTTGAAAGGGTGGCTAATGATTGGAAATAGGAGAGTCACCTGTACATTTTGGCATAAATGCAACAGCCTTTATTCATGGGAAATTAAGGTCTAGAACAACAAAAAGAAAGCCACAAGGGGAATGGCATCACCCAAGCTATAACAGGAAGCAACAGAGGTACCACTTGCCAGCACTATGCTCTTCCTAGCCAGTGCTTTTAGTTCTTCTTTCATGAGTGCCATGTTCACTCAACTATAAAAACTTACCTGAGTATTGAATGTTATTTTATTGACCCCTGGTTCCAGTATTAAGTTGTTGCATTTCAACACGTGAGCCCCATCTTCTAAAGTCACCCCAGAGGGTATATCCAGCGAACTGCTGCTCTCTTGCCTTCGTAGAAGCATGTGCACATTTTTGCAGATAATTCCTGCTGTGTTCAAAGAGTTATCTGAGGGACTCCGTTCATACATTTCATATAGCTCCAGTGCTGGCAAGTTGTTTCTTGACAAAGGAAAGCCTGCAACTTCATTTGGAAAGTTGATAACACCATTGGAAGTTTTGTGCTTAGTGAGCCACTCCGCTGTTTTTCTGTAACTATTTTTTTCAATGCTGAAGTGAACATGGATGGCAATCTGATCCACTTGGACAGGGATGGGCATTTGGCTCAGCAAAGTCAACTCAATAGACAACATTCCACCCACATGGACAACAGCATTTGCAGGGTCAAAATGTAGAGTTTTCAACTGCGCAAAGGAGTGCATAGGCAATATAACCTTTTGACCTGGAAAGATAAAACCAGGGATTTTATTCTTCTGAAGTGCTGCTGGAGACCAGCAAGTCTTTTCTCTTAAAAATTTAACCCCTAGAATTAAACAGATCAACAACTTTTCACAATGAATCCTTTCACAATAAATCAGTACTTTCATATTTTAGTTTTATCTGGCATAGAAATGAGACTTAAAGATGCTGAGATTTCTTTTCTAAGTTACATTACTACAATTTTAGTGCTCAAGCTATTAAAGACAAACTAAGAGAGCGTCTCAGCAGAAGTTTAACATTTCACTACTACATAAAGCATTCTAGACGAACACAGTAGCATAAAGTGACAAATTTCCCAGAGTACATAAATTAAAAGCAAGTACAAGTTTAAGAAACTAATGATCCGACTAGTGCCTTGATCCATCAGCTCTACCATGCAAGGGTTTTTCATTCTCTTTTCTAGACTCCAAAAAACAACACAGAGACAGCACCAAAACTTAATTAAGAAGCAAGTTGTATTGTGTTTGTATGGCAAGGTTTTAGTAGCAGGGGTCTACATGGGTGGTTTCTGTGAGAATCTGCTAGAAGCTTCCCCTATGTCCAATAAGGCTAAAGCCCACTGGCTCCAAGATGGACTCACTGCTGGCCAAGCCCAAGCCCAAGCCCATCAGTGGTGGTGGTGTTGCCTCTGCGGTAACATATTTAAGAAGGGGAAAACAAAACTGCACAATTGCAGCCAGAGAGGAGCAAGAATATGTGAGAGAAACAACTTTGCAGACACCAAGGTCAGTGAAGGAGGGGGGAGGTGGTGCTCCAGGCACCAGAGCAGAGATTCATTCCCCTGCAGCCTGTGGAGAAGACAATGGTGAGGCAGGCTGTCCCCCTGCAGCCCATGGAGATTATGCAGCTATCCACCTGCAGCCCATTGTGGACCCCATGCTGGAGCAGGTGGATGCCCAAAGGAGGCTGTGATTCTGTGGAAGGCCCACACTGGAGCAGGCTCCTGGTAGGACCCGTGGACCCATGGAGAGAGGAGCCCACACTAGACCAGGTAGCTGGCAGGACTTGTGACCCCATGGGGGACGCACGCTGGAGCGGTCTTTTCCTGAAGGACTGCACCCCGTGGAAGGGACTCATGCTGGAGCCGTTTGTGAAGAGCTGCAGCCCATGGGAAGGACCCACATTGGAGAAGTTTGTGGAGGACTGTCTCCTGTGGGAAGGACCCCACGCTGCAGCAGGGGAAGAGTGTGAGGAGTCCTCCCCCTGAGGGGAAAGGAGAGGCAGAAATCACGCATGAAGCCCCATTCCCTGTCCCCCTGCACTGCTAGGGGGAGGAGATAGAGAATTTGGGAGTAAAGTTGAGCCTAGGAAGAAGGGAGGGGTGGGGGGAAGGTGTTTTTAAGTTTAGTTTTTATTTCTCATTATCCTACTCTGATTTGATTGGTAATAAATTAAATAAATTAAATTTCCCTCAAGTCAGGTCTGTTTTGCCTGTGACAGTAATTGCCGAGTGATCTCCCCCTGTCCTTATCTCGAGCCATGAGCCTTTCATTATATCTTCGCTCCCCTGTCCAGCTGAGGAGGGGAGCAATAGGGTGGCTTTGGTGGGCACCTGGCATCCAGCCAGGGTCAACCCACCACACAAGTCTAAAATAATATATTACTTATGGTACAACCATTCATCAAGAAAAACTTGTGCATAAAAAATAGCAGTCTTCAGATCTACAGGAACTATTCTATATGAATTTGAATTATGATTAATATCTGAGGACAAGGTATTACTGAAGCAGCAGGAAGAATAAAGATAAGAGGTAGGACGGTCAAAATAATAAGGTGCAAGTGGATGGGAACAGATCTAATATCAAACCCAAAAACGGTATCATCACAGAGCTGTCATCTATGTGCCAGCAGTGTAGAGCAGACTTAGGAATTTGGAAAAAACCCAACACAAGATAAATTATGAGCTGTCAAAGCAAAGAAACAGATAAGTGAAGGAAAACAAAGACTTTGTGGTATTCAGGATGAAAATGGTAAATACCCTTTCATCTTTGACTATTCTTAATTATTGCAGAAGTTCTACAAATGTTCTGGAGATGACAAGAGAAGAACCATGTTGGTTCAGAAGTTACACACAAGGCAATGAAAACAATCAGAAAAAGCCTTCCAATCTACTTTTAGGGAAAGATCAGATTAGAGCAGCTTAAGTTTTAAGTATTTAAGAACCAGACTTACCTTGGTTCTCTGCTTGCTGATTGGCAAAATCTAGTATTTCTTGGCAAAAGCTTTTGCGTTCATCTTCTGTTAAGTGCTTATCACCAGCTAAAAGGCTGCTTGTTTGAAGATAACTAACAAAGTTAAGGAAATATGAAATAGAAACCTACAACATTCAGAAATTTGACTGAAAACAAGACAGTTCAAGTACTGCTTTTCTGATCTTTTTTAATACAAGACCTGCTTTTATCACCACCACACTCTTCCATTAGAAAAGAAACAATGGAAGATTTACTGTCAACTAAGAATGTTTCAGAATCTCTACTTTTTGCAGACCTACTAAAATATGATCCATTATTAGCCTGTGCAATCTTCCCCCATCTAAAAAGATGAGTGAGCATAGAAAATTCATTTGACAATAGATAAATGCAGCATGCAAGTTAAAGACCCAGTGTCTTGCATTACGCTGCCCAACATTGAGAACTAAATAACTTGAGTATTTGATTATATTCCAATCTACTTGGCTGAGAAACTGCCAGCTGTTACAGCATCACTTACCATAACTAAGTCATAAGACATTCTTTCTACGTTTGAGTGCTAAGGATACAAATGCTCATTTAAGTATCTAGCTAAGATTGCAATATTACTGGTTCATTCTTTAAGAGCATTTGCACTGAAGCAGAAAAATTTGAGAATATTTAAAAGTGATGTAAGAATTTTCAAAGGAGGCAGACATTTACAATGTCTAAGTCTAGTTCTAAACAAACAATCAAAAAACAAAAAAGAACAAAACCCAAAATACACTACAAATTCAAATTTACCTGAACTGATTTTCAGCTACAGTAAAATTCCTAGTACTGTCACTTACAGACTAAAATATGAGTTTCTTATGCAAAGAAAAAAAAACAACCAAAAAAAAACCCCCACAACTTTAAAAAAAGCTAAAAGGACCATTCAAAAAAAGTTGTCTTTCCTTGCCATTTCCACAAGAACTGTCCTGCAGGAAGTACTCTGTTCAGTTGACCATCCCAGTTTGGAACACCTAGAGGAATTCCATGTCTAACTATGGCACCAATGAAAGCTGTACTCTTCTGCCAAAACACAAGAAAATAATAAGATTTGCCATTTTGCTACAGAACATGATATCCTGCACATAACACAACAATTCGGATTAGAACCAATTTACTTAACTTGGCTACCAAATTTAGGCAACAACATATAAGGCTAAAATGAAAAGCAGAATTCAAATTGCGCTGCTTCTAAAGCCAAAAAGAATACAAGAAAACACCCAAGGCCAGTCAGTAGACTTCACGCACACACACACACACCCCCCTCTCATCTTGAAAACAGCAACACTACAGCAACACAGACAGATTTCATATTTAAACAAATATAGTTGTAGTGGATAGAGCTAGTGTGTGAAAATAATGCAGAGAGTATCAAAGTGAAGAATTTGAAGCCTGTCAAACGTTAGGATTGGGCCAAGTCATTCTCTCAAAATATTCCTTAGCATTTATGTGGCATTTACAGAGATTTCATTCACACATTGAAGATTGAGCTTTTACACAACTTAAAAGCAAACAACTCCCACTCCCCTTCTGAAGCAGAGATAAAAGCCAGGAATAAAAAATAAATAATAGCAAAAGATATTGAAACACAACACACTACACCAGAGCCACAAGATTTTCATCTTCCAAGCCTCAGTTTTAACTTGTGGAAAAAGCCACCATTACAAATACCAGAAGAGTCCTTGCCAGGTCAGATACAGGAAAAAGGTGGTAGCAGTTATAGAAAGAAACCCCAGAAATTAAGCTCCTTAATATAGGAAGACACTGTAATGCCATATTTACCCAAATGAAAAAACAGTACCACAGAAAAACTTACATAGTGATGTACAAACAGAATCATAAAAAAACCCCCTCTATAGTATCTGCTGAACTAATGACAAACTTCACATTATCCATGTTGCAGCACTCTCTAGAGCCTAGACGTACTTAAAAGGGAGAGCAGCAACCATATGCAAAAGGTTTTAAGTGAACCAGATAGTAAAAAAATAAAAATTAAAAAATAAATAACCCAACCCTCTCCAAACGAACAGCAACAATGGAAACAAGAAATAACTCAGCTGTCTGATGTTTGGCAGTCTCTACTGTTAAATAAAAGTTAGAGAGAAAAAACAACCAGAAGTATCGTTTTCTCCAGTCTTGATTTTTCTGGCTCCACCTTTTAGAGGATACTTTTCTATTTGCCCAAGGTGTTTCTGACATTCAGCTAACTGTTTTCTCGTATGTGTGACGAGCAATGCCCAGCCCTCAGCAAGGTAAGTTTTCAGTGCTCCTTGAAGATAGACTTCTGCCTTCTGTGGACCTTTCTTCCTCCTTTAAAAATATACAAATAAGTAAAGTGTTATGAGAACCTTTGCAGCCATGAAAACTCTCTACACATTTTCAAAAAGTGATGATGGGCATATGAATGCAAAACAAGATGCAGTGAACCATTATGCTCTTTATTTTGCTGGTAACAGATCAACATATTGGCCTACCTTTATGTGACTCACTTAAGCAAGCAGAACTACAATTTATGTAAATATACCATGTCAATGAAAGGCTTCATATATAGATCTATCCCAAGTCAGAGCAAGTGAGGTGAAGTTACCTCCCACGATGCGACAAAAGCTATCTGAAGCTTCTGACAGTTAACTAAAAATATGCTTACTCAACAATTTTAAAGCAGGAAAATGCTTCAATGAAAATATCATTTTAGCACAGCACAGCACTTCCATGGTAGTCTTTAAACCTCAGATGAAAAGTGAAGTTAATTTAGAAGAATCTGTTGCAGCTAGAAGATCAGACTGCTTTAGGGAAGATAGGCGAGAAGCATGCCCAAACATGTTTTCCCAAAAAAACCCACTTAGGACTCCCAAATTCTTCTAAATAAGAAAAATAAAATGAAATGGAAAACCAACACAGGAGGTTCCTTTAGTGATATTTAACAGCAGGGATAAAAACAAAAAATATATTTGGCAATTAGGAATAATATCACTGTAAGTTTCACAGTGGGGGAAACAAATATTTTGCAATCATAACCTCAAATATCAAACTCATTGCTCTCCAAAGAACATGGTTTCTGGCTTTTCTGAGATACAGACACACAGATTTGTAGTTAAGATAACTATAAAATTTGAAACAAGTCAGAAGCCACGTTACAAAGCAAGCCATAATAAACGCAAAGCTATTTCTTTCTCCCTCCACCATCCCATTACCCTTTTCTCCCTAGGAGGAGAAAGGATCAAGCTAAAGAACACAGGACAGTTAAAAGGTGCGAGTACCAAATCATGAGGTGGGAATTAGGGTTTGATATAAAGAGATTGCCGGTGTTCTTATTCTTCTTTTTTTGCTGAAATACAGCCTGAAACTTAGGGTATGTTTACATTTAAAAAAATACTTTTTAAAATTCCTTTTTAAATACAGCATATTTTCCTCAAGGATTATGGTCAAACTTTTCAAAGCAAATGCATTTAAGACATTTCAAACATTCATTTACATATAAAACTCTGCCAAGTCCTTTCCCACAAGCTTAGCTGAGCGAATTCTTCCAATATTTGTGTACATTTCAATGGTGGCATGGGACAGATCCTGTTTAAAAGAAAAGAAACTATCATAAGCTTTATATATTTTTAGTAGCTATATGGTATTTCGCACAAACTCATAGCCAGTAACTAAGTCACTACCACAAAAAGACCAGAACGAGCCACTTTTTAGATCTCCCCTTGCCCCCAGCACACAATATAGAGCAGTTTGTAACAGGTCATCTTCCCTTTTTCTACAGTTGGTCATTATCCCATATCTGTGTTATAAATAGCAGAAGAAAAAAGCCCATTAAAAATTAGATAAGGCAACTCAAACCCACCAAAATAATAGATGAGATGCAGTTTCAAGCACTTCTTTACACTTGAATCCTCCTGTCTTTTTGAGAGCACCTATTTCTCAGTGACTATATGCCATTAGTTTATCATTGCAGGATTGTGTAGTGGATGCACCACAGCATAACATATTTAGAACAATATTAGAGCTTGCCCCAGAGACTCACAACTAATACTTCAAAACCAAATCAACTACATGCAGAATGTGGTACATGATACTTTCACTAAAGCTGCACAAAATACCATTAAGTATATGAAAGTTTGCAGCATGTAATCATACAATTAAATGCAAAACGCCAAGTTACAATCGGTGTAAGTATTTTCACAAGAGTGCCTTAAAGGAATTTTGCTTGAAGCTACGCAATCCCAGATTGAAGTTTGTCAGTCTTAAATTTAATTTCCAATGCAGCCACACTGTCTACATGTCACCTTCCTCACCTTGCCCTAAGTTGTAATAACAGCTACAAATCTTTCTCACAAAATTAGCAGTTACAACACACACTGTATACCACCACCAAACATTTTTTCCTCAAGTATGTTAATCTCTGGCCAGACACATAAAAACTTTTCACATCACATTTAGAAACCTGCAGCCTCTTCTGACTGTCAGCAACCTTCCACAGAAGCTCATTCTACTTCACTTAGTGTATTAAGAACTACTCTGTCCTTCAAAACAAATTGCTTAAGAGCTTCCAATTGCCTAAATATTTTGCAGAGTATCTGTCAGAAAGCATCTATTCCTACGGGGCAGGAAAATGACATAAAATGAGCTCCCAAATGCCATTTTTGCTGTTTCTTACGGACAGCCTAGAAAAATCACTCTTGTTTTTATTTAAGGACTCAAAACAATACCCTACCATAGACTAAGTGACCACTCCTTAACAGATCAGTATAACCACTGAGAAGTCTTAGACACCAGCTACACATACAAATGAAAAGCTACATTCTCCCAAAATTAAGGTACAAGCCAACATGCTTGTAGAAGATTTGACAGTGATTCTGAAGTTGTTGCATGAGACTAGCCATTGAATGAGAACAAAGCCTCTTCTCGTAATAAAAGCACATCACTTCTCGCTTTCAACATGTCTGAAAAGCTGCATTTTACTTTCCAGACTCATTAAAATTTTAAATGCAAATAACTTGTCTTAGCTGTGTCTGGAAATTTTAATTAATTCTATGTTCTTCTCCACTGAATACATGGATAAATTATGGGTATACATAAATTGTATATATTTATGTGACAGGTACATAGAAAACAATCTTTTATAGTGTATCTGATATCTGATTTTCTGTTGCATAAAAGTGCAGTCACAAATACAAATAGGAATGACAATTCTTTCATGGGCAAACTCTGCAGATCCCATTTAGTTTCTTAAATTAGGATGATACTGCTGAATTTAGCAGAGATCTTCAGGTGCAAGTTGGAACTGAATATGTAAGAGCAGCTAGCAATTCTGAAGATTTTAGTTTTGGTCCAGCTATCCAACTAGTCTTATAAAGTATAAAAATGAAACCTGGTATCTTCAGATAAAATCTTTTGAGTCTTTTTCTTTCAATAAAACTTCATAAAAACTAGTACTGCCTAGTTCTCAGATTTAAAAAAAAAATTGCTCAGTTTTCCTCCAACTTTTCCTCAGAAAACTTTAACAGCAGTATTGCAAATATAAGAAATTTCAGAGGAAAATTGTTTGAGGGGGAAAAAACCCAAAAAACAAACCAAAACCCCAAAACCCAAACACATTCTTGACAGTCAGGATTGGGGTTTTTTGTTTTATTTAGCAATCTTTTATAAAAAGACTCCAAAGATCATTACAATGGCTCCTCAATAAGGGAGCTGTCAGGAAATAAACATGCATATTAAAGCACAACGAGAATTCTAATGGAATTAGAACCCCATTAGAAACTATTATCCACAGATGTCCCACAGCTTATATGAAAAATTCCACAGTATAACTTAAACCACTTAACAGCCACGGCAAGATGCAAGTCTGAACCATTCAAAAGGAAGCTGAATTCACACACCAATATTCTTCTGGGTAAGATTCAGTTAATTCGGAATTTGGGACAGCAGAATATGATAACCATGACATTGGCTTTTTTAATAACTAAGTATACATACTTACAGATAATAACCTCTAATTCATAACTGTAAATATTAAAGTTAAAACAAATACTTGAAACTTGGGGCCCATACAAGGCTCCAACTGTAAAACAAATCAGCCTTGTTGTGTTCAGTGTGTAAGCAATAACCTTTGATAACAAAATATAGAAATACAGATTTACGTTCTCGATGTTATCTTCGCAGGTTTGGAAACTTTGGCCCTATTCAACCTATAACGTAAACATACAAAACTATTATAAATAACCAAAATTCATACTTACTAAGTAGTGTTTTTCAAAAGCTTCTACAGATGATAAGGCCTCTTTAAGTTTCTTATAAGGGCTCTGTGATGCATTTGCTTTAGAAAAAAAACAGATCAAGAGGTGTCACTTACAAATACATTCCTGTTTTAATAACACTCTCCCCCTCCTTTTTCCTTCTAGTAGAAAGTGAAGAGAAAACTAATTTTATGTGGGAAACAACACTAACACTCAGAGACGGATCACGAGTTTCTTCCCCGGACTCTAGAATAAGATCAAGAAAGGGTGTTTCACAACTCTCTATGTGTGCGTGCACGTGAGTGATGTTCAGGGTTGCAGGGTAAAGGCAAGCAGCAATATACTAACTGTACTAACTTCTCCACAAAATATTTCATAACATTTATTCAACCTAGAAACACACACAATTGTACTGAAATACCATATTGTGCCAAGAGTAATATTCTCACAGCACCCCACTGCTGGATTTATAAATCAGCGTGACAGAAGTATACTGTAACTTAAAGACATTTTACTACTTTAAACAATGTACTTCAAAGGAAAATTGTGAGCAAGACCAAGTTTTTTTCTGAAGCAACTTGCTCAACTTAAAAGTCTTTGCCTGACCGAATATGTGTCAGTATTTCTAGAAGAAAAAAGCCCCCATTTTAAATAAATACAACAGGCACCATAGCACTGAATTAAGAAGTGTACATCATCAGACCTGCAAGAGCAAGTGAAGCATCAGGCTGTCAGCTAATGCTTCACAGATACTAATTCTTCTAGCATATTTAACTTCTTCCCTTCGGAAGCTTCTTCCCTTCAGAAATATCTTTGCGAGTGATAAAATCCCCAAGGAGTAAATAAATTTGATTATTCAGACACTCAAATAAATAATATCACTTCAACTCAAACAATATCACTTTGTAGTCCCAGTTGCAGGTTATCTGTTTGTATCAGATCAAGGATGCTGCATTTATTTTCCAAATAATTTTAATACTTGTCTGAAAGTATTAAAAATTTTACTAAAAACAGTACTGTTCAAGACTATTTACCTGAATGCTGATAAGTGGCGCATTAGTGGAAAAACATATGCTTGCAACAGTAAGGAGATGCATTGATAATTTAAAGTACTAGACACACAATAAAAGAACTCATAAGAGATAAGAGAGTTGTATCAATGTTTATTTATATGTAGGGATACTTGGAAATTATTATTACTGATGTACTTTTATGCTACGTATTTAAGACAATGTCAGTTATTAGATAGAATGCATACATTCCTGG
The DNA here is from genome assembly GCF_028500815.1 of Rissa tridactyla. NCBI lineage: Eukaryota > Metazoa > Chordata > Aves > Charadriiformes > Laridae > Rissa > Rissa tridactyla. The sequence goes on from NC_071466.1 coordinate 98,422,745, forward strand.
TAATACCTGTTTCAGGGCGTTCTGCTCCCAACCCTGCTAACAGATCGACAGTTCTGTTAAGGTCTTCTGAATTGGGTCCCTTCTCTGACACAAGTCCACACAGATAACCAAGAGATTTTAACTATAAGAGAAACCAGATGTTTGTTTTCAATAAGATACAAAATCAATATAAAACTCCTTCTATTCTATTACATCATTCCTACAATACAAGACATTTCTGCTGCTGTCATATTATACTGCTTGTAAGATCTGTATTAAAATTGCTTCATGGGAAGAAAGTAGAGAACCTTTCAAAAGTAACAGTTATTCTCACAGTAGAAATTAATTTTATTAAGAATTTAATTGCATATAAGTTACTGACTCAAAAAATATTGAAACAGATGCGTAGACACACATGTCCCTACATGCATAACACCTCATCAGAATAAATCCTTCTGGTTTTCCATATAAACACGGACAAAGCTTGAGATGTTTGGCAGTTATTGCCAAAGATCATTTCTAATAACTGTATCTGTATTTTTCAAAACTATATAATCAAGAAATGCAGGCAGTCTCCAGTACACTGATAAGACAAGCTTGCAAATTCACCCAAAGTATTGTATTCAGGTCAAAACCTTCTTGAAAAAGAGATTATGTGCATAGCTAACAGTGTTAAAACAGTACGACACAACTACCATAAAACCCCTTCTAGACAGCAGCTGGTATGCTTGATACTCGCAAGTCAGCAGAGGATAATGTCTTAAAGAAGTTCAGTTCTGTTGGTCATTTAGTTAATTCATTTAGAATAACTCAATCAACTACCATGGTAAGCCCACAAAAGAAAAAAGGTCTCAGATTGTCATATTACTTTACACCATATAAAATGGGGATGGCTAGTTGGCTAGTACTTTTTTTTTTTTTTAATTCCTTGTTACTTTGCCACTAGTTGCTAAATTTCTTTCATTCAGTCTGTTCCACCTTACTGCTACTCATTATCCTAAAATTTTTCCCTTGACCTTTTGTGTTGGAAGAGCTATGAATGGGAGAGACATTTCCAACTCGGGTACGCACCTTCCACAGAAACACGTAAGGAACATGGGCAGAATGTGATGCACTCATCACCACTTTAAACAATTCTTTGTTTCCTTTATGCTGATCTCCTCCCCCCCTTTTTTTTTTTAAACAGTAATTCTTCAAGGGGAAATTGTCTTTCTATGCTTTTGTAATAAGACAAGGAACTCCCAGGGTCACTTACAGGATTCCTAAGTCTACTGAAATAGGAACAAACTATGACTAAAATAAATAGAAAGTGTTCTACAGGCTATGCAAACAAGAGGATGAGCTTACGCTGGTCTTCAAAAATGTAATTAGAGAAGGGGCTTAACCCAACTGAAAAGGCCACTTTACAACTTTTACTTTATGGTAAGGGGTGGTAACTGAAAAATTGCAAATTATTACTTATGTGCCTCTCTCACAAGCCACCAACAGTAACATCTTTAGTGAAGTTAGGGGTCTATTACTACCACACTAACATACTGAAGAAATAACGAACTATGTAAACGCATTGCTCTAATCTCTATTTATAATGGTAAATGCATTCAAATCCGGGCAGCTTCTCCTGCTATAACTGAAATTCATGCTCCTTCTCTCACATGGCATGGACTGAGTTCATTCTGGAGTTTAATTAGCCAGTCATTATCAAACTGAGAGCGGGAGTGTGTTGGTGGACAACAGACAAAGAGTTATTCCCAGGCCTCATCTGACAGTGGAAAAAGCGGATATAAACCTGTATGTCTCATCTAGACTAGCCTCAAGACAATACACCAAACTCCATATTAAATTCCACAACAAAAAGTGCAAAATCTGTTCCAGAGAAACAAATGGTCTACTTCAAAACTGTAATACCACAACTGCAACACATCATTTGCTCACCTTCTCAGTGGCGTAGCTCCATAAGCCAACTGTGTGGGAAACATTTGCATCTATTTGAGCCCTATCACAGCAGCCTTCTATTCTTTGTAAGACTTCTAAACAACTCAAAAATACCCAACAATCCAAAGCTCCAGGAGGAACAGAGACCTAAAGATGAACAGATAAAATTAACTGGGAAATAAACATTAGTCAGATGAGAAAATACTTCAGCACAATACTTTTTGTGATGCAACGTAGCAGAGCCTCTTGGAAGAGCTTACTCTGAGACGACACAAAAACCAGGCCAACTCTCACTACCTCCTGAATAATTTATATATATTAGTTTATGAAACAAGGACAGCTAAGCAGCTAGACAGTGACTATATTAACTAGATTTGATACATTCACCAAGATGAAAGAGAAGGAAAAGAGGACTAATAGGTACTAGTAGTAGTTGGAAAAATTCAAAAAATTTGGAAACTAAACCGAAGGAAAGCAGAGTTATGAAAAATTTCTGTAAATACTACTGCTTTCCTAAGGAGACATCAGATTTAACTGAGACTGAAATTAAAAGCATACTAAGAAGTAGATTAAAAAACCTGAAAAAAAGAAATTAATCTAACTTTCCTTCACAACAATAAGGTTGTTAATCAAAGGACAAGATATCTGTCACTGGACAACTAATTAAAGAATAGAGGTAAAACCAACCAAATAAACAAAAAAACAAACCAAAAAACCACACGGGGGGGGAGGGGAGGGGAGGGAAGAAAACAAGAAGGGATTATAATTCATGACATGATAAAGACAGACAGGAGAGTTTGATACTAGAACATTTCAAGAACTAAAGATCTGGAATATAATCACAGTAATGGTGTCTCAAAATCCTGTTCATAAACAATGCAAAAATATTCCTTTTAGAAAGACTCTGAAAGAGTCTTGAAACCCATAATAAACGAGGTAATTGACTAATGTGATAGGAAAGATCATCGTGCAACCACAGTGCATTTGAAACAATCTGAATTCTGAAAGAATTTTCAGAAATAAGAGACAATGCAGAGAAGAGCCCCAGACATTGGGGGTGCAGGACAGACTTGGAGGGGAGCAAAACGGGAACCACAGGAAGTACCTTCAGAGATTTAGAGGGCTGAATGTATTTATTTTGGAAAAGAAAAAAAAACAACCACAAAACACATACACAAAACATACTATCTGTGGGAATTACTTGTTAGTTTTAGAATACGTGAAGGTGTTGGCAATGCATCTGAAGTAGATTTTCTGCCTTTAAATGCAGATGAACAGATAGAACTTACTACCGCAGTGTCAGACAGGCAAAAATTAGCAGCTACTGTTATAATAGCACAGATAAAACTATAGAGAACCAGACACCCACAGGATTAAGGACATGGATGAGTCAGAAGGTGAAATTCAGGAATATTCTCATGCACATTAAGCTGTTCTTAAAGATGTATTTCAATTAATAGACATCCATGGTCATACATGGAGGACGATCAGTGTACAACATCCCTGATAAAGCCTCTTTAAAGAATTAAAAACCACCAACAGAAACTGAAGTATAGAGGAAGGGGTGGTAATGCATAGAGGCATGCAACACCACAAAAAGCTTTGAGCGCTGTCACTTGTTTCTATCTCTTTCTTCCGTCATTGGAAGAGATAGCCAGAGACACATGTATAACACAGAACAGCATTACTGGGCACCAAAAGAAATCACAAATAAGAACCACAAAAGGCTATCAAAGCAGCATCCAACTTGCAAGGCACTAAAAAGCCTTACTGCAAATAACATTTCTAGTTAAAAATCACTTTTTGTTACACATTAGTAGCTTGTGTATCAGCATATTAACCACCGTGCCTAATTTTCTTCAATGCAACACTGTTATAGATTTAAATGACGGGAACTACAGTTCAAGAGACTGGTCATAAATCCAGGAAAGAAGCAGATAAATTACCTACCAGCTTAAGAAGTTAACTTTCCAGGTGAAGACTAGAATACTTTAACTAAATACAGGTTTGGTTTTTGGATGTGATGTCTCCAAATTTCTTTCCAAAGACATCCTCATGATGAAACATTCACCTGTAGCACTGTTACAATCTGTTATTACAGCATCATTTTGATAACTCACAGCCAGTGCTTACTGTATTCTGGTCACTGACATCTAAACTCCAAAAATCTTGTTAGATCATCATTGGATAAAATCATTCACATAATGGAATATATTACACTGACTCACTTCTAATAGCTTGAGTTCTTGCACACAGTTGTGAAGAAGCTCCAATGCTCGCTGGGAAACTTCCCATGGCCTCTGCAGGAAGATTAATAACGTGCACTGGCGAGAAAACAGGTAACTACGCAAGTCCAGTAGAGTAGCTTCTTGATTTTGAATTAGCTCTCTCTTCTCCATGTCTATTGGTTTTCGGAGAATTAAACCATTCCAGCTCCTCACTGGCTGGCAAAAAAACGTCAGCCAGTTTGCACCATCTAAGTAAATAAAGTTAATATCCAAGAATCAATCACTGCTTTCTATCAAAGTCTCTTCTTCCTCTCTCCAGAGGTTCAAGATAGCATATTCTTTCTAAAGTTTACCATATGGATAAATGACTTAATGTCTTAACTTCAAAAACAAAACAAAAACCAGCAGAACTTCCACAGCTACGTAGATAACTGAATTTCAGAACATTCAAACCCCATAGGCATTTTGTCTTAACTGCATATTTGTTATTAGTATGGGGGCAATCAGTTTGTAATGTATTTCTTAGCAATGAAGCCTACCTGAAGTTCAAAACAAACAAGCTTTATCTACTTAAGTATTTCTTATTCAGCCATCATGGATAGATGTGCCCGCACTTTCAGGTATAGCATCAGGCTCAGTCAGGACAAATAAATTTCACTGCAATTACTCCTGCACTATATTTTTACCAGATTCATAACATATACCTGATTAAAGCTGTTACATAACAACATATGCTTTAGCTCATTAAAACAGTTTAAAGTTATTTGATATTTCTCGCACGGTAATTTTTCTTGAAGAGAAAGTTAAATCTTCCGTAGTGCGGATTAAGCACAGATTTCTATTCAGTTTTGTACTGATTACTAAATGTCTCATGTAATTTGAGACAAAACTGAATGCATGTATCCAGGAAGCTCTTTACTGAATAACTTAGCAGTGAGCTGTGAAAACAGCAACTGTATGCCAGCCAGATCCATACTTAGGTAATTATAAAGTTTCAGGGCTCTGTTTGTAATGATCATCGATTAAGAGCAAAATGCAGGTTTTCATTAAAAATTACTTCCAAGCCTCAGAGATGAAAACCAAAACTTTAATAGACTAAATAATAAACTGATGTGCACTGTGTTTGCATACACCATAAAAGAAGAGCACAAACCACCTAATGCATCTCCACTGCAATGTACCATCTTTTTCTCCCATGCACACATATGGTACCCAAAGCACTGGGTTGTTCAGCGGAAGCATAGTTGAGAAAATTAATACACTTAACATTTTAAGACACTTACCACCAGCCCCAAAGTTGACAACGTATTGAGAAAACAAGGCATCCAGTTCATCATACTGCACTAGCGCATCCTCAAATTGCTGCAGCATCTCAAAGACAAAGGCCAGTTCTTCCTTTTGATACACAAACAATACAAGGAACATGTAACTGGTATTAGTCATGTCTGGTATTGCAGCCTGCCCCCATCCATACATAGAGCTCTGGGAACTACTTTTTCCAACATTCTTCCCCTTCCAGTATTCACACATGTAGGAAAAACTGCATTGTAAAAGATGCACCATTTCTTTCTAATACAAGGAGATTCACAAAAGAAGATTAAGTCATACAGCTATGCCAGTAAATTCTGTTGTATATCCCGATCCTCATTCACTACAAGGTATTGTTCATACATCTATTGAAAGTTCAAGTTTCAAAAAAACCCCAAAAATTTGCTAAAAACTCATCTCCCATAATAGTAATATTTTCCCCCCTCTGTTTACACTGCGAAGGCACCAATTGCAGTATCAATAAAGGTTCAGCTGTACACAGAGAAGAGAGCCAAAATGGTAAGTAGAAAAAGTCTGAAAATGAGATATATCATATGCAAGAGCTAGCACATGAAGTCAAAGGAGATACGAAGATGAGGTGGAATTGGTATGGAGAACAGAACTGTACAAGGACTAGAAAATTCCAAAGGAATCAAGACCTTTCATTCTATCAAACAGAAGTTTCTTGCTTTTCTCTGTACCAGCTAAAATAAAGACATATTTAGAAATATAAAAAAATGGAATTCAGTGCATTCTCTATATGGATTACTTCAAGATAGACACTTTTCTAAAAATCATATCCATACATACTGATAATAATCTAAACAAAGAAAGCACAGCAACCTTCATGTTAAATACCAATTACAAGTTTGAGTGTCTTTGCGCAGGCACAGTAATGGGACATTCACCCAAAATTCAAGAGCAACTACTAAAACACTTTCTAGATGCAATTTGTTTGCTTCAGGTTTATAAAACTTTGACAAGCCTGAAAAGATTTCGCTTCTGTAACAGCACTGTATTACAATGGAACACAAACCTGCTGCAAACAAAATCTAGAAATGCTGCTTTTATACCAGTCTTCATATTTCCTGCCCCAGCCCTCAAAGAATGACCAGAACATTAGAAGTACCTGAAAGCCAACTACAACAACAACAAAAAACCCATTATTAAAATTAGGACTTGAGTTCTTTCTTCAATAAAAAGAGATGCTTACCTGGACCATGAAATACTCGCAGAAGCTCCACCCTGGCTCGGTTCTTTTCTCTCTCAAGGTCCTCATGTCATCTTCAAACTTGCCTAAGTTTTTGGTAAAAGACATGAGAAGCAATGTCCTGAGTTTGGTCAGGAAGGCATTCCAAGATTCCTGAGAACGGGAAGAGTCTTTCAAAGGGTCAGAAAGTACCACGCATCTGTAACGAGATTGATAAAAATTATTTTTGAGGAGGTAAACATAAAATTCACATATAGATGTGAATACCCAACTGATTCAGAATGAACAAAATTTATGTTTTCATTCTACACTAATCAGAGGAAAAAAAACAAAGTTGGGGTGGGTTTTTTGAGGTGGTTTTGGGGTGGGTATGTTGGGGTTTTGTGGGTTTTTTTGTTTGCTTGGTTTTTGGTGGCTTTTTAAAAAACTTTTCCACGTATTTTTAAGTCTGTGATACAGTTTATGAGAAGAGTTAAGCGTTTTCTGCAAAATGAATACTATAAAGCTTTACTTTTTTTAAGCAAATAATGGATACATTATTACAATTACTTAAACATAAGTAATGCCGTAGCTATCCAAGAAAAAAAAGGCTGCTTAGCAATACAAATCAGCAGAATGGCAATTATAGTTACTCCTGGCAAGGATTATGCAAGATACAAATCAAGATCCATTAGATCACATATAGTCAGCCTTTCCTAAGTCACTTAAAAATAATCCTTCATAATATATTCTAACAGTATCTCAATCCTATATGCTAAAACTTCCACTGCTTCTATCAGAAAATAAATAAACAAACAGATCACATTAATTCACAGACAAATCTGTCTTTTTTAGAGCATTTTTTTTCCTCAGTTTTTCTATCACAATTTACTAACATCCAAAAAACTAACGATATCTCTGGTCATTCAAACTATTTGCCCAAATAATCCTATAATATACCAAACACTGGTTAGGTACAAAGAAAGTGCTGCACACGTACAGTGTGTTACAACATGCTGACCTGCCAGTCACTGTCAGCTCACAACAAGGTACAATGAGTGCTTCCATCTACCCTTTTCAACTTCAAATGTTCATCCTGTCACTCATTCTTCAGGGCAAATTGTCCCGTTTAAAGTTAACTCTTCAGGTTAAAAGAACAAAATGTAGTAGATATAACAGACTCAGCGCAATGTTTCAGAATAAGGAAGACAGTATCTATTAAAGTTGGTCTGAAATTAAGATTTGTGTATTTTGCTGACTTTAATGAAAGCAAAACCAGTTTCTTACATTCAATATTATTTTCCTTAGAATAAAAACATCTGAAGAAACTGGCTTTAAGTCAATTATATCATAGCAGAAAGGTGATGAAGTGAAAGGCAGAACGTACAATGGTAAAAAATATGCCCTACTGGCTTCATATTCCCCTCTCATCTCACTCCCACTACCTATAATTCTGTTAACATTTTCACCGGCACCTAAGCAAGCAAGAAACCCTGAAGTTCTAAAAACTGATTACCACCACACTGTTCTCCTTAAACCTCTCTTAGCCAGGAGGAGATACTTGAGAGCTTTTTGAAACACATTTCAAAGCCACCAGGAATCCAGGAAGAACTGAAAATAAACTTCTCCCTTTATTGCTTGTGTCAGCCTTCTTCAAAGCATAGGTGTTATGTTACCATCAGTTTGAATGCTGGTAAGTCCTTAAATGAGCAAGGAACCTGTTACATAGGGTTGAGTTTTTAAATCAGCACACTAGTAAGGTTAAAATGTTTGCAAGTAAAAGAACGCTTACCTGTCACTTTGTTTGTTACAGAAGTCATTTCTTATTTTATCTACTATAGAGGTTCGGGGAAGGATATTTGTTTTGTTCTTTTTCTTGGCATCACTCTCCACTACCACAATTAGCCAGTCCACTGAGTTGTGAGCTTTGAGAACGTTCTGCCACTTGGTGATGTCATCCTTGACTGTAGTTTTGTACACTTCCGTGTCCTGGGATGAGAAGTGATGAATCATCAAATCAAACAGATATTCTGAACAATTTCAAAAGGCAAATTTTGTTCCAACAGAAGACAAACAGAAAGACACATCAAAGAAAATTAGTGACCAGTAAGTTCACTCACTGAAAGAAATCAAATGAAGTAAAGTATAGTAAGGTTTTGGTCTTTGAATTTAATTGATTTCTAGTATTTTGGTTAACAGTAAATATATCTTAGTATTTGGTATGTTATCATTCTTTAAATTACTGAAATTATATTTAAAAATCTTGATTTAAACTCTTATTTTACACATTCTTGACCTTTACAACAAAAATATCTTTGAAATTACAAAGCTGAACATTATTCTCACATAGTAGCAGAAGTGTGATATTTGTGCCTTCTAACATTGCTCAAATCTTAATCTGTTTAAAAGCATTTCCATAAAAATCAAAAAAACCACAGAAGTGTTGTTTGACACTTTTTTGGCTTTTGGGTTGGTTTTAAACAGATCAATTCAGACAACTCTTAAGGCTGTTCTGGATATTTTTTGATTGGTCACAGATCAGATGTCACCTTTGTCCTTCAACTGGATAATTAATTCCTAACAGAGGCCAACCAAAAAGCAGTGAACTGTACATAAACAGGATTAAGACATTCCAAATCTTGCCTAGTTTAGATTGCTGACACGTACTAATACCTGACACATACAGAAGATGAACTAAAGAAAAAATACATATCTTAAGATTTAACGTCATGAATAGATTATAACTGAAATACTCTGGCCACATATGTGTATTATGAAGCAAGTGTGCTGTGCTACTGCAGTAACACACTTAGATCCTGTGTTTTCTCATGGCAAAGTACTGGAAAAACTAGGTTATTCAAAAGCCTGTCCTCTTAGTGTCAAGCAACATTACAAAGAAATACTGTTTATGGTAAAAAGTACTCAGGCTGACTAACTTTTTTTCCCAATAATACTGCGTATGTGTGCTTATGTAATGCAGAATTAATTGTTCAAAGAAGCATGAAAAGCAAATGAAAAATACCAGAGAGCACAAGTAGAAAGTCAAAACGATTTCATCTTTAAATCTGAGTAGTCAGTTTTTCATGATGTTTTCCTAATACTCACACAACATTCTGTCCAATAAATATGAAGAAAGGGAAAAGTCAAGAGAGCCTTATTCCCCTCTTTGGGCAGTAGCTCCTCTTTAAACTGAACAAAGTTAGATTCTAGATGAATCATCTTCGGAGCACGGCCATAAGACCTGCAAAGTTTAAAAATTCAAATTAGCAGATGAGACATACATAGCAGAATATAAAAATGAACAAGTACTTTGGGGAAGAGGAATAAACTGAAATACTCTGGTATTGGAAAGTCACAAATTATGCTTGCTGCAGTTAGCATAAAGTTAACTAAAATTTGGTATCACTTGAAATGCGATAGATGCTCCTTTTCGCAAGAACAGGAGCTAAAAGCTTTTCGTCTTTCATTAAAAGATTTTCTGTATCTCTAGGACCTCTAAAAATAGAAAATTCTAAATAAGAAAATTCCCAACATTTTTTTCCAATGAGAAAACAGTGTGCCATACCAAACTTCTTGCAGGAAAGTGCACCTAATTCCGCATAAATTCTACCTATATTCTCATTAAACAGAAAGCATGTCACTTTCAGAACATGGCTGTCAAAGCACATCAAAGCACACACCAAGACAAACCCACAAACCACAAAACCAAAAAGAGAAACACAGCATTACCATAATTTTTCTTTATGAAGTTATGAAGTTCAACATAGCCAAGTGCAAATGATCATCCTGAATGACATTTACCTTGATTATCTAAGTTCTCCTTTCCTCAATTCAGTTGCTACATTCAACTCAATTTATGATAACAGCTTCTCAGACCACAAATAATACACACTTTCCCAAGTCTAAAAACACACATTGAAATAGCATCACAGAATAAAATGTAAGTTTACCTCCTCCATTCCATGGGTTCTCTAGGAAGCTGCTGAGAAAGTGTAGGATATAAGGAAGTAAATAAATTCTGATCTCCAGCACCTAGAAGTGAAAGGTATTAATCTATTATTATGTGCAAATTATAGAAGAGAGAGTAATAAGTATACTATTAATGGTTGGTTGTTTCAATAAAAAGGTGTAATTTTATCTGCTATATGGAAACTGGAGTCTAGCACTGAACTTGACTATTTAAAATCACATGCTCTCATGACCTGCTACAACACTTTAACAAAGCACATAATACATATACTGTTATAACTTCCTATTACAATTTTCCAGGTAGCTACATAATCCATATACCAGAGCGAGTATCATCCATATAGGTGGTCCAACTCTAAAAACTAAACAAGCAACTCCTTAGCCGGAGCCATTGGCTAAACAAAGTATTTAGATTAATTTAGCCTCAAGAATTTAGCTTTCACAAACCAGAAGTCTGGTTAGATGGTAGTTCACATCCCTTCTGTAGCTAGGCCTACCACGAGAAAACTAGCATTAGCACAAGTTCTGTGCTTTACTGGGTTTGATTCCTCTCTCCCGTTATTCTGGGGCTGCTGTTAATACAAAGCAGCTCTGTGCCCACTGCCATATTCCTTGCTGCCTTCAGAAACCTCAGGTCTGTTAACACGGTACAGGTCCCCTGGAGCTGGCCCCACGCTGACACGCAGATCTGTAATTAGGCTTTAACCACTCGGGCTTTGAAAAACTGCACTAAATGCAACTTTGGAATAGCTACTTGTATACAAGCTGGAACAAAATGTAGGATCCACTATACAAAAAAAAAAAAATATTATCACTAGCCTATGAATATCAATTCTTAAATTCTGTTCTTTTCCTTTGGGTACAAGGAGGACATGACAAGGAAGAGACAGGCTTAGAGTAAGTTATTCTAATTTCTGATGGTTATCAACATCTTTGAACAAAAAGATGGTAAACTCTGGAACAGGGCACTTTGTCAGACACGCTTGAATCCAGACTGACGAATCCACCACACTAGCCAATGCATAATGCCCAAATAGCCTTTCATGATACTTAAACAGAAGACGTGGCATTTGATGTCTGGCAAACAGAGATGTCCAATTGAGAGGGGAGTAAGGTCAAAAATATATTTGCCACTGCATTTGATCATAGATGTAAAACTGTTACGTCATGTGCACTCTCTAAATCTGGGAGAATGAGTTGGCCCATACTAGTTGAATGGTATCACTTATTAAATCTCTCATCTGCATGTTGCCCTGAGTTATCCCTTCCCTGTACTTCCTCCTTACTGCCTCACCTTTGGCTGACTGCATTCTCTTCTACCAGAGATCGCAGTTTAATTCTAAAAAAAAAAAAAAAAATAAAAATGTTATTTCCTCCTATGGAGACTTTACTCTTGCCCCTGAAGAGCTACATTTTCTGATTAAGATTTTAAGAGGCCTATAGGCAATTCTGCTATTTTCTGGTAGTTTTACACCTGTTTCCTTTATATAATCATCTGCCATTGTACAGCCCAACCTGAACAGATTTTCTTCTTACCTTCCTGTGGAACAGGCAGCTAAGGCTGGAGAAGTACCTAGTACCTGACATCCTTTCTTCTCCGCCCCACCATGCAATCTCACCTCCCAGCACACAGCCAGGAATTACCTCCACAGTAGCTTTGCACGCTTTAGTTTATCTTGGAAACCTTTTTCTAGTCCACTCACCTTTTCCCAATTTTCTCATACCTATTATTTTGATTACAGGCTACTAGCATAATTCTATCACTGCACAATAATAATTTAAAAAAAAATAAAAACTAAAGAGTCTGATTAGGTGCCAGAATAAGCAAAACCAGATCTTCTAACGTCTGACCAAAATAGGTATTATTCAGTGATACAATTTCCTGGAATAGTTAAAAAAAAACAACACACAAACAAAAAAAAGCCCACTCTACTATTAGTGCTTTAGCCTTAAGTCTTCAGAAACCTACTAAACAAGCACTTTATACTTCACTCTTCACCTTTATCCTGTTCTGTCTGCATTAAGTGTAGTATAAAAAAAAATAATCTTATTTAAGACTATAAACGAATGTCTAAAACGAATACCTAAGCAAGTGTTAGTCACATTGTTAATGCTATCTTATACAAAGTTACATCTCTATGAGTGAGGTCATGAAGAACAGTCTATTGATTTGCAACTCATTACTGCCTCTAGAAAGGGAAGTAAGGCTTAGTGATTTAGGAACAGCGTAAGGACCACGTCAAAACGATACCCTACAAAGTTTGGAGCCTCCTCACTGAAAGAAAAAACTATGTATTTTACCTCTGGAGCATAACAAAGTGTTCCTTCTATACTGCACCTAAAAATCCAATATATGCCACAAAAAAGTTTCAGAATTCAGCATCTTGAGTAAAAAGGATTATTCCAGAATACAGAGGAACTACTAAATTATAATGTTTAAGCATCCTGCTATTCCAGACAACCACATCACGTTACCAGCTTAAGAAAGGTATATTTGCTCTAAACCCACTTAATTTTTCCTCCTGCATTAGTTTTGAGGGAGCATAAAATACATGTAAAAATATATTTATGATCAAGGCAAGACTATCTTTTAGGATGAGGAGAAAAGGGAGAACAGACTCTTCTGCCTCTGAAGCATTAGTAGTTGCTGCATCCATGATCTACTTTCCAAAGTATATTAAAAAAAAAAAAAACAGAACACAACAACAACACAAGAACCCAACTAAACCCAAACCACATCACTAGAGGAATTTTTGCTTTTATCTGACTGAATTCTATGAATTTTGAATGAAACATTGCAAAAGCACAAGTAACCCTGGAATTCAAACTTAGAGCAAACCCCAAAAGCCTCCACAAAAGTCTGAGAATTGCTTCAAAGATTTTGTTGTAGTTGGTTTTTGGTTTGGTGGTTCTTTGGGGAGGCTGGGAGGGAGAGGCAGGGTGTGTTTGTTTTGGTTGGGTTGTTTTAGTTTGTTGATTTGGGGGTTTTGTTTTGTGGGTTAAAAAAACAAAACAAACAAACCAAAAAAAAAACCAAACAAAAAACCAACCAATGCAAAAAAAACCAGATTAATGTGGCTGGATGCCTAAGTACAACTGTATCACAACAAATTCATTTCAGTGGATGGATGTCAACACTAAGCCCTCACTCAAAGGATGCTCAGTAATGGAGGAAAGACACTCCTAGCCAAAGTGTAAAGAATGATCAGACACAGGCGAAAAGGAGAAGGAAGGATGTGTGTAAAAGGGAAAGAAAAGTAATTTTGGAATCCTATCATTACTAAAACTCTGCAGCCTTCCAGAGAAGGGTTTTTCTCTTTCAGAATCTCACAGAATTAAATAAGACTTAAATCTCCCAATAGAGATAACTAGGAAGTAACATTAAAGAGTCATCCTTTATCACACAAAACACAGTAAGTAGTGCACCACTTGTGTTTTATTATATTATCTAATACAAATAATTTATAAATAATATTAATCTAATCATTATACATTTCAAATTTATACTTATGTGCATTTTAAAAATACATTCTACAGCTTCTCTAATTTATATTATAAGTCTAGTGAATATTTTTGATTGTTTTATTTAAATATTTGATTGATTTTTTTTTAATTATCATTATTTTTTACAACAGAAAAAATTACTAATCCATAGCCTCCGGAGCACCTGTCTCAGCTTTTATACCATGTACGTCTGAATTAATCCATTACCCATATGGATGTAAATACACACACCAAATTCAGAAAAAAAAACAGTAAATTCTTTAAGTGATGCCACTCCAAGTATAGGGTGGTTTTGTACGTGAAGTGGTAAAACTTATTTTAACTAACAAAATAATAGAAAGCAGTAATGCTCAAATGATACACACTAAACAGAAACACTTCTGGAGAAAGGGAAGAAAGAAGAAAGCATGTTTCCTTTTTTTCCCCACATTACAGAGTTCAGAAGGCATGCTCTTTGACACTTATTTAAACACTTCACTAACACATTAAGCCAAACAGGTATCTGTCCAGAAACCAAATGCAAATAAAGCAGCAGAACCTTAAAAGGGTTTTACGATGAGCATAAATCAAGCACCGAAACAGACAGTGTAAATTAAAAACATTTCTATGACCTTCAAAGACTTGACGTCCACAAAATTGACATCCAAAATGTAAAGATGACCACCAGGTCAGGCAAAAGAGGAACAAAACTTACTCAAACGAATCTTGATTGTGAACCTGGCTGTAAAAACTCATTATGTAAACTAAGTAAAGAACATCTGTCTCTTTTGTTCAAGGACAGCCTGTATCTCTATACAGCAGCTCATAACCATAAACCTAATCCTAGGTAAAAATTCCAAAAATTGCATTAGCCAAGAACTGAAATGGGCACCTAATGCCAAAACACCCTTTGTTTATGTTATACCTTAATGCAAAGGGGACCAAGTATCCCAGTCAATAAATCTCCACAAGACAACATGAACACTCAAAGTACTAATTTTTAAAATTTTATGCTACTGGTCCCAGATTTTTCTTTTCTCTACTCTTTCATCCTTGACTTTCTCCCTGACATTTTGGTAGATCAAGTCAAGGCAACCATCCTCCCTTCCATCTACCCCTGTCTAGGATGCTTGTTCTGCTGCAAATCTCTACAGGAATGATACAAGAACCAGAATGACCACCTTACCAGGACACCCAAGAGGAACCGGCACTCTTCATGACAGCTGTCTGATACAAAAGAACCATAAAATACTGACATTTTTTAGTTTAATGCCTGCCTAAAAATCACCAAAATCCCCAATAATCTATTATTTTTGTCTAACACTTTCCAAATATCTTAGCTGCTTATAGGCTTTGTCACTGCAGTATCTGGATATTCCACAGTTAATTTTTTCGAGGAAGTTATCCCAACCCACTAACTACACAGGCAATGTAAAATAAAAAATCCTGAGGTCAGATGACTAAAGCAGACAAATATTTTTCTTTGATACCAACAACAAACCCAGACAACTGAGATAAAAGGCTTCAAATACCTATAAAAGAGCTCAGTGCCAAGACTAAGCTTTGGTGTGGGTTTGTTTAGCTTTTATGCCCAAATATCAGTCACAGCTAACCTTTCCGATCCCACTTATTTTTCCACTGACAAAGAGTTCTGCTGTGAAACTTTCTTCATAATTCACTAGCCTATTATAAGTGGATCCACCTGAAGTTTTGGAAGGTTGATGGATTTTCGTATTTGTTTCTCTTAAAGGTTCTCTCCCCTCAATCCAGATCCATTTTTAAGAGAGGTCTAAAAACTGAAACACAAGACAGCTTAATTGCTATATAAAAATCTTAGCTGATGCACCAGTAGCCTGCAAAATAAAATCTTTTAGTAAAGCTTTAAATCCTTACTTACTGCTGCACTACTAAATTTGTAAAATAGGGGTTAACACTAACAAGAATATGCTGCTGCTTCTATATAACATGTAATCAGATATTTAAGTACAGAATAATACTGGATCAAGTACAAGATAGTGATGATTTACAATGCAGACAGGAGTCCTGTTTGAGAACAGGAAAAATGCATTTATAGGATATAGTTGTTTAAAGGGTTTCACTAGCAGCAAATCGTTCTAATCACTTGGACGACAAACCACTTCTTGTTGGCACATTTTTTATTACATCTACCTATTAGTAACAGAACAACTTTTGAATCAAGCTCTCCCAGTCCCAGAACAATACTCTTAACTGCAAGCATTTATTTTCACTCCGAAAAGATGTAACATCCTTCCCACCCCCCCTTTACTTTTATGAACCTTTTCTGTTTACACTGCTCTTGTAGGTATTTGCAAACGTTTTCCATTCTCGGGCCTACAATGATTTTGCTGATGGTTTTGCTCTTGCTGTATCACAGCACATTCTGAATATGGAACAGATAAAAGCGATACATCCCGTTCTCTCCAAAGATTATATATAAAGTTCGTTGTACTAAGGCAGAGTATTGACCATGATAACAAATATGCACACATACAATATATAAACAGGTACTACACACTGATAAGGAATATTCAACAACTGCATGAAGATAATTACAAAAGAACAGCTTGGTAGGAAAGCTCCGAAAAACCTATTAATTACTTCATTTAGAAGGATTGTCTTCAGTATTCAGCTTCCTCTTCATATGGATAGGCAGCACTAAAAATTCAAGTGCAAACCAGCTACAAAAGGACAAGTTCTTTCATCAGAACACTCGGTTGATATATACGTTCAAGAACATTATGTTAAAGTTCCAAACTCTTTCTCAAAGTTTCAAAGAGGACTCATGAGAAGGAAGCAACATTGTTTAGGTTTCCTAGGAAAGTAATCTGCATTGTTTTAAAGATTACGTCAAGTCAACATTGCAAAGAAACTACCCAAGTTCAAGATGCCTCATGCCAACGCTCAACTTCCCTCTTCAAATAAAAAACAATTAATTATGCTAAAAATAGTATTTCTACAGCAGTAAGAAAGATAGAAGCTGACTCAAAATGCTTTGTAAACATACCAGGTCTGGTAGCAATGAAGATAAATTGCTACAGACTGGAATTGAGAGTAATGTGTCAGAGTGAGCATAACCACAGCTGGACAGTGAAACTCCCCAGTGGGTTTACAACCTAGTAAAACCGATAGTATAAAAACGTGATTCAAACTAACTTTGAAAAGAATCATCACGGCACTCAGTCCTAACTGACAAGAATGATTTAATACTAAACAGGATGCTGCCATCTTAAGAAAAGGGAAAAAAAAAACATAAAGGAACAGCATCTTTCCGTGAACATACTACTTTTTCCACACTTAAAAAATATGGTTGTCTGTTTGCCTAGGCAAAATGCCTTTAGAAGTTCTTGGTTAGACAGTTTGCCTAGATGCAGTCTATTACACTAAACTCTCTGTTAAAACTGTGGGGTTTTGCCAATAATACAAATACCATAAATACAAGGCTAATGTATCTACAAACAAATCCTGAGGACAAAACTATTAAGTTACAGTACTAATATGAAAAGACTAGTGACAATAACTGCATTTACAATTGGCATCAAATATATAAGCGATGTGGAAATTGCCATTTTTATTCTATAGGCTGAGGCCAGCACATACATAGAGCGCCGAGTTGAGGACTGTACCGATATAGCAAATAACTACTGTTACAATACCAACAAACAGATTTGAAAGCATAACTCTCTTTACCAAAGATGCATTCCTTTCAGAGTCCTGTCAAGTTTATTTCAAGTAGATAGAAACATTTGCTTACAAAACATCTCTGATATGCACAGTGTCGAAAATAAGTTTAATTCCAAACAAAACTCTCTCTTCAGTTCTCCCTTATTAAGAATAAATCCTAAAAGTTAACAGGAGTATTTCATAATACAAATGTTTGCCTAACAGAGATTAATCTAAATCTTGTAGCAAGAGAAAATACTTATGTTCTGAGACACAGCTTCACTTAACCTTCACTCTTCTTCATACTATCAAAAACTAGCCATCCCCCTGCAGGTCTGTTTTCTCCTCATGTGGGCCTGCTAGGTGAGGCAGTTATCCCAGACAACTCCAATTGCCTGAAATCGGAACCACAAAACAAAGGATAAACTGTATTTGTTGAACAGCTTCAAGTATCGTGGCTTTGAATGCACCTTCCAACAAACCAATACCGAGGCAACAATCCTTTTCCTGGAAGACCAAGCTTCACCTCCTCATAAATCACCAGCAATATAATGCTCAGAAGAGCTTTCCTTCAAGTAAATCATTTCTGTTGAATGCATTTGTTTGAAATACTATGGTCTCTAAGTACTCCACTTCTTTGAACAGAGAAAAAAGGAAACTAAACAGTTAAGGCAAAACACATTCACCATTAAAAGTTAATGTTTTAGTTTAAAAATGGCAGCAAGTCACCCTTACCACATTCACCAGAGAGGTCATCTCTGAGCACTTTTTCTCAATTAGCCTTATTTTCTGAACTAGGTTGCCTCAGACCAAGCCATTTTAGTCCATACCACTAAAGATACTACTGTCACCCTTGTCCACAGCCCCAGAAACGATTCCTTTAGTCCAGGAGCAAGACTTACAAATGATACATAACGTTCACCTCATATCTCTTTCGTAAGTATGCTGCTACCATTCTGTATGGTGATAAGTCCAAAACATTTTGCAACCATGCATTACATTCACTCACTATATGAAATTAATATCCTTTGCAATATCAGATAATTGGGCTTTACTCAAGTCTGATGAAATGTAACATTTGGAATTCTGAAAGTTTCCTTGCACAAAGAGAGTCCTTTTCTGCATTTACCAACAAAAAAGCAAGCCTGAGGTAAAACTCCATGTACTTCAACAGACTGAAATCACACAGGAACAGTAAGGACTGACAGGTATCAGCACCACCGCCACCCCCCTCACACACAGAGAGACTCTCCGATTCTGAATACAAGATAAAGCCAGTAAATCAAAAAAAACAATCCATCATAGCCTGAACAGTAGCACAACACCAACAAGGAAGGCAACAATATCCTTCAGATGTTTCTGATCAATACATTTTTCTGACTTTAAACCTGAAGTGAAATGGATTTCAAAAGCCTTGAAGTAGGTGAGTACAGAAGATTCAATAGAGATACCACTGACTTCAGTTTATGAACTGCATCAAAAAAAAAAAAGAAAAAGTTTAAGAAAGAAAAAAGCACATTTATAAAAGTCTGAAGAAAACATATATACACACAGAGCTCCATAATTATAGTTATGAGGTTACAGTTGGGTATTTTTTTAAAATACCAGTATCAGTCTGAGACTTTAATCATCACTGGATGCTTACTTCAACAAATTGACAACACGCACCTGTGAAATAGCATTCCTGGTGTTTTCCTGATAAAGTGCAAATGTGTAGTTAGTTATGTCATCAACAGAGATAACTCTCGACTAAGAACAAACAGCCACTGGTTACCTTTTGTTAGCAGAATTCTCTATGGTCATCACATTCATCTTATGTTTTTATTAAGAGTACTATAGATGTAGTTCACATGCTTGTTTTAAGGGAACTTTGGGTGCAATCCTCTATACCTGTAAGAGCATAGGAGCTCACAGTTTAGCTCAGGACCAGACCACACGTGTCCCAGGTGCCTGCCTCTGATACCTAAAAGAACTAATTCATCACTGGAACCACATGATCCGGTTTGTTAAATAAACCATCTCAGAGATGAAACCAAAGCACAGTAGTTTAAGATTTAAGTTATAATGTCAGTGGGAATCTATCCTCGCCACAGAGGACACCTTACTTCTCGTGACTTCTCTTACCCAGAGCAAAGCCACACAAAGCTCACTGGCAAGAAGTTTGGGGTTTTAAGATTTATTGTCATATTGGACTCTCTTCCCCCTAAGCACCTGTAAGCGTGACATTCTCTATTGTTATTTACTATAAACATACAGAAACAAACCCAAGTTTGCCCACTGCCGTTAAAAAGGGGGGAAGGGGAACCAGTAAAGAGCCAACACCCGCCACCAGAGCCCCTCGCAGTCCCTCAGCCCCGAGGGCCGCCCCCCTCCCAACCGGCCGCCCTCCTTCCGCCTCGCCCCGCTCCCGCCCTCCCCGCCGAGCCAGCACCCCGCATAGCCCCGCATGGCCCCTCGGCCTCCACCACCGCCGGACCCCGCCCTGGGCCGCCCTTCGGAGCAGGACAACCGGCCTGCCTCCCCGCTTCCCCCCAGCACCGCTCCGGACGGCCATTGCTGCCCCGCCCCCCCCCGCTCCCCTCAGCCCAGCAACGACCATTAACGCCCGTCGCGGCGCGCACTCACAGGTGACGATGGGCTTGTTCTCCATGGTGTAGATCACCGGGGGCTTCTCCCTGCCCTCCTCCTCGGCGGCCGCCGCCGCGGCGGGGTCCATGAGCGGGCGGGGTCCTCAGCCCCGGCTCCCCCGCCCGCTCGGCGCCATGGAAACGCCGCCGCCGCCGGGGGGGCTGGGCCGGGACGGGCCGCTCCGCTCCGCCTCGGGGCCTTGCTGGCGCCCCCCCCCCTCCCGCCTCCCCCCACCCCCTTCCCCGCGTCCCCGCAGCGCCGCTCCAGAGGGGAAGGCGGGCGAGCTCATCCGCTTCCTGGATCACCGGCGGAGCATTACCGCTTCCGGGGAGCGCCGCAGCCCAGCCGGCCAGGGGCGACGCCGCCCGGGCCCAGCGCGGCCGCGCAGGGGTTAAGCCGGAAAACGGGTGAAATAAAGGGGAAGGGGCGACGGGGCGCGCCTGCGCGGAGCGGAGGAGGAGAGGCAGGCACCTCCTGTGTCTCCGCTCTGGGCATGGGACAGCCCTTAGCGGGCGGAGTCGTTAGGGCCGGCCTGCGGTGCCCAAAGGTACAGGTGGCCGGAGGGGAGGGTTGCCTGGCCATCCCCGGCCTGCCTGTACTCTCCCCCGGGCCGGGCAGGGGTAGGCCGCGCTGTGCGGGAACCCCATGGAGGGAGGAGGGCTGCCGCCACCGCCGGGTGCGCCGAGGCGGCTGTGGGAAAGAGCCCCTCGCTGTGCCCGGTTCGCTGACACCCGGCGTTAATCTTTATTTAAACGCATTCCAGGACTTCTGTAAGGCTCTGGTGGACCTCGTGGGCAGCCGCCTAAGGCCTGTAAGGCCGCTGGGCAGGGAAGGGGGCCTGCCAGGTGGTGCCATGGCAGGGCTGTGCCTGCGCCCGAGGGCAGAGGGGGTGGTGTTCGTGTCTCTGGGCCTAGAAGAAATTGGATTTTGTGCGGCAGGTGCGTTGCCAGTTCTCACAAGTGGATTTAAAGCTTCCACTCACCACCTCCAAATAATCCCCTGTACCAGCGTGGAGAGCTACTGTTTCTTCTTTTCTGCCCAGGTGGTAAAAAGGAAAATAGTCACAGGACTCTGTAGCACACGCTTCATGCTTCAGAGCCTAGGTCATTCCCATGGCCGTTAAGGCCTACAGCTTGGCTCTAGTTCAATGAGAGTAAGTGCATTAGGGATCATATTTTCCACTGACCCCAAATACCTAAAGCATTTTTGTTGCAGGGCATCTTGAAGATGTGCTTTACAAATCATAGTGAATCAGGCGACAGATGGCTGGCCTTGTAATTCACTAGTTGCATTCTTGGAGCATGCAAACCATGCAGAAGAAAGGGCTAGGGCTTGTGTGTATGGAGTGTGAGCTCAGAGGGAGGATTACAGTGAACAGAACAGAGCATGTGTTGTGGGGAGGTGAGTAAGTGGAGGTGAAAGAAAGAGATGCAAGCACAAAAAAGGAGGTACAACCATAAGTATTTTTCAGTTCCAGAGCACTGCATAGCTGTTGGAGTGTAACAGTGAATGTGGCCTTTAACATTTAAGGATTTTTGCTGTAGCTTTTTAAATGCATAGAACTAGCAAGCTACTACATTTGTGTTGGGTCTAATTAGTTTGTATTAGACTTCAGTACTCATAAAATTGGCTCTTGTTTTACTGTAGATCGAGATTCTTTTTGTTTGTTTTTAATAAATCTGCTGTTTACGTTGGTCATGTGCAATTTTTTCAGAATCAAGAATCCTAAGAGGATTTAGGCTTTACTATCTGAAGTAGATTAAAATATAGAAGAGCATACTCAAAGTAGCCTACCATAATGGGTAAAAAATGAAAAACACGGCATACATTGTAAAACCAAATGTAATCTAAGGTAGGACTATAAATATCTATGTATTAATCATAACTGTTTACTGCACAGTCATCTTGCGCTGAGGTGGTTTGGGTATTCTGTCCAAGTGTTTCCAGAAGTCAGTTTGTTTAGGATTCTCTTTCAACAAAATCCTAGCCCTATTTCCTGGGCTTATAATTTTGTTCTAAAAATAATTACAGCATCCTTGTAACGTGTTTCATCCCATACGGCAGGTGAATGTTCCCAATTTTATCTCTGTTGTTTTGCTCTGGGGGTTAATGATAATTTCCAATTCTTTCAATACTTTTATCAGCATTTCCCCAGAACTTCTCTTTCACGTAGTTATAACAAGACTTGTTTCCTCGGCACAGTCAAATGCAAAATTTTGTATAAGGCCAAAACTTTAAGAATCCTACATAGCATGATAAAACGTCATGTCTGATTTTCAGGTTTAGGTGAGCAGCTAGACACTAACGTTTTTTCATTGCTTTTTTTTTTGTGTGTGTGCTGTGAGAGCCAATGTGTATCATGGCACAATTGTATTTTAAAAAATGACAGCACATATATCATTTATCAGTAATAAGTATATGACAAAAATGTGATTTATTGAAACAGAAAGAAAAAACTGTTATATGCATGTGCAAAAAATTATAAATTCCTTCCAGTAGGCTCCAAAACAACTAATTTCATGCATCTGTC
Organism: Rissa tridactyla; assembly: GCF_028500815.1. Classification (NCBI taxonomy): domain Eukaryota; kingdom Metazoa; phylum Chordata; class Aves; order Charadriiformes; family Laridae; genus Rissa; species Rissa tridactyla. The sequence continues at coordinate 98,445,672 of NC_071466.1, forward strand.
AAATAGTCCATCCTAAACAATGCATGGAGGAAAACAGGCAAACCCAGGTCAAATAAGCAAGAATCTCTTCCAACAACCTCCTCTCTCCTAAGCACAGGGCGCTTGTCCCCATTTCTCAGAGATTACAGCTAAGGTCAGTAGTTCATTGGGATTAAAGTTTTAATCACCACAGAATTTCATATATGTTCAGTCTCTGTAGTTTTTGTAGTTGCAGTATAGCTGTTTCCATTAAACAAGAAAACCTGTCCTAGCCTCGCTAGCTGCTTTTGATATCAAGTGAAGCAAATTCACCTGCACTTGTGGTTTACTCTGATACCTTCTTTCTCCCTTACCAAAAAGAGAGACAAAAGAGATACAGACACATTAATATAGGCAAGATTTAGAAGACTGAAGAAAACAACTTTTCACTGTGTTCTCAGGTGTTTAATTGCCAAAAAAAATACTTGAAAATGAGTTGGTTGACTGGTCTCTGATGGAAAAAGCAGATCTTTTATAGCAAAGTACACAGAAAAATTAAAGCATTCGGAGTTTGACAACAGTGTGCTATTACTTTGCATTTTGAAATGATTGGATGGAATTTTCCTTTTGGTTAGAAAGGGATCACTTGAATTGCAATTAGAATTTTCCTTTTCCTCTTTCCTTCATATAAAAAATTATTAAAACACTATCTCTACTGGAAATTATACCTGTCTTAAGTGAACATTAATTTTGTATCCACAAAACCCAATCATATGGCCATCACGATGTGACGGTTCTCTCCAATTTTTCAACCTTACATACTTGGCAAGATAAAATTCCATTCATGCATACAAAACATCCTCTTCGGCAAAGCAGTTAGCAAATTCTCTTCACCCTTTCAGTTTGCTGGGTATCAGGTGCCTGAAACATTTCCCTAGTGACGTTAGCATAGCAGAATTATGTCTGCGCTTTAAATGATGAATCAGTGAGAGAGGAGGAGCCAAACTTGAGGTGGCTTATAGCAGGACAGAGCTTGTGCAAACGCTTCTCCTGAGTATCAGCAGTGTCCCTGCTATTGCAGCAGTAGGTTCAGTACTCAGGTAGGTCACCATTGGCACGGATCTTGACTTTGAGGTGCAGGGTAAAGGATCAGATTAATCTAGGAGGCATCTGTATGATGATGGATGAAAAGTCTGCATATACGTTACTAGACCAAGAAGAGCGTTCTGGTTTCCAAGCTGGTGTGCACCTCGGCTTCATCCAAATTTCAGGTTGGTGTGGACAGAAGTGCGCACCAGCCCTTCCTTTCCTCCCTGCTCCACAGTTTGGCTTCTGTGCGAAGGCATTGGAGGTGTTCTGGCTGAACAGGGGCCGTCGCTCACCCCGTTGACTCCCTGAGGTGGATGTTCACAGGAGCAGGGCTCTGGGTGCATGAGAACATGCTAGCAGGGTAAACAACCGTGGAAAAAAATGGACTCGCTCTCTCCCAAAACAAGACACACAAACTCACTCGTTACTTTTGAAAATGCAGACTCCGTTCTTCCTGCTAACTTTGTTTTACTGCACTTCGTTTATTGTTTCAATAGCAATAGCTGGTGTTTATTCTTCTGACTTTTACTTTGTATATGCACTCTGATCTTGCAACCAGGTCGCTTTCCCCTCACCTCACAACTGCTCTCTGCAACAGGATTTATAAGGTATCATAGAGAATTCAAAATCCGTCAAAATTTTGCACGGTTGCCGTTGTTATTGTTCTGCTGTAACATTTGTTCTTATCGATGATTTAAAGATTTATACACCCAATAGTCACTGCCGTCAGGCAATCCCATCACTATGACGTAAATCACGTGACATGGCTCGTTTCGGGTTAGGCGAGTTTCATGGGTAGTTTCTGTGGCTTTTGGGGACTCTCCCTCCTGGAGGAGGAATGAAGTCTGACTTGAAAGGTGGGGATTGTTTCACAGAAAGAAACTGGTTTCAGATGTGCCATATGTGTACATTGTATGGTAGTTAACGCAAGCAATTAAAGGGTTAAATTTCTCACTCTCCCCTTCTGTCATACTGCATCTATTTTGAAGTACAAACCCACATGGCACAGGTGTCAGGAAAACAGGGGAAGTCAACATATCCCACACCTTTTTTCTGCCCCTGAATTTCCATTTCCTTCTTTTTCCCTCGGCTCTTCTGTTACTGGTTTGTTTAAATGACATTCGCTGCAAGGCAGGACAAGGAATTTCATTATCTCTGTAAAATATATAGCACTTTAACTTGACCAAAATAAAATGTAGCTGTAGTCCTCTAAGAATAATATCGGAGAGATTAATGAGCTCAATAACTGCAAGAGAAGCAGCAGTGGTTTTGTGAGGAACTGGCTCCTCTGTCTCAGGTCTCCCAAAGGGTTAGAAGGTTAATTAAACCCTGGCTCATCGTTATAACACTAAATCCTAAAATATGATGTCAGTCTTTGGGTCCCTACTGGGACAACAGTTGTTGAAATTCTTCCAAATATTTAAGAAGCAGGAAAAAGGAAGGAAAGGAGTCAAATTGTATCCCTCGTTGCCTTATGTTTTGATGGAAAGTCCATTACAGGAGGAAATCTACGTTTGAAAATCTTCCTGCTGAGTCTGAAGATAATATCCAACTACCCTTTTTTTGGGAGGCAGAAAGAAAAGATGACAAACAGAAAGAGAATCGTGTTGAGGAGGGGGAATGATCCCCAGCAGGCAAGGGCGTGATAGGAGGAAAATATAATTCCTATGCCAGGTTTTGATCAGGATAAAGACAAAACCAGCAGCGTCCTCAGCGAAGCCCACCTCAGAAGCAAAAAATCTCCCTTCCTGTATCCCAGTTTTTACTGCCGAGCATGATGTTATGGTATTATATGGTATGGAAAAGCCCTCTGGCCAACTGGGCTCAGCTGTCCCAGCTGTGTCCCCTCCCAGTCTTTTGCCCACCCCAGCCTACTCACTGGAGGAGAAGAGTGGGAAAAAGAGAAGGCCCTGACGCTGTGCGAGCTCTGTTCAGCAACAGCCCAAACTTTAGTGTGTTAGCAACACCATTTTAGCCACAAATTCAAAACACAGTGCTATATAAGCCACAGTGAAGAAAGTTAACTCCATCCCAGCCAGACACAGTGCAATAGCCAAATCGCTTAGATCGTCATTATGCCAACTTTCAGTTGTATGGAGGGTCTTGAAGATGTCTTCCTGCAGTTTTTCAATGGAGGCACGAAAATTAGTGCGTTACACTGTGCTGGCACTAAAACTCTTCTTGTTTTTACAACAACCAGTCATTTAACAGGTTGGGTTGGTTTCCCTGAGACAGCTTAGTGTAGGATTATGCCAGAGCTATTAAGGAAACACTACCCTGAGTGTTCGACATGTTATCACCACTAGTTAAAACAGAGCCTTGTAGGCGCTGTTGATGATGGGTTCTGGGTGAGATGGTAGGAGAAAGCTGGTATTTCACCAGATTACACATCTGGTATTTTACCAAAAGTTCAAATCCTGTCTGACCTGAAAATGGTTACAGAAGAGAAACTTCGTAGGCAGAATGAATATTTGAATGTCCAAATTTATCATTATCTGGACAGTAGCAAGATTTGGAAAGAAAAAGGAATTTCTATAGAAAGCCTCCTTCTTCAAGATGAGCATCAACTTCTACCTATGGAAAAAGTTTAAAGATTTTTTTTCTAATGATGAGGTTAGAACAGAAGTCCTTGCTTGTAGGGATTTCTTGCTTTTTCCTCCGAGAGAGTTGGTAATTAATATTTTGGAAGAAATGGCTATTGAAGTTTGTGACTTCCATCGAGATGGCCTGCAGTTGCCCTTCTAATTCACTGTGTCCAGTGTTTGGGATTGAAAAATCTACTTATTAGCTGTAACTAAATTTTGTACAAGTACTCAAGGAAACATCCCAAAGGAAGACTAGCTTGAGGAGCCAGATAGAGAAGCAGATGTATAGTTGATGTTTTCATTTCGATCTGTGGACAGCAGTCACAAAACTGGCACCAAAGCGCACAGTCCAGTGCCGCCAGCTTGTGGCCCAGCAGTGAACAGCGCTGGGGCACAGACACGAAGAGACAGACACTGTCAACAGACGTTGGTTTTAAATGTGTTTTCAGATCATTCCTGTTTGTCAAACTACTGTAAAAATGAAACACAATGTGTTTGACCTATGAAATAATTAATTGAAGTCATTCCTCTACACTGTAAGGACTTCCATTTCTTTGCCTAGACTTTGAGATTTTAAGGTGATCCTAACATCGAAACCAGAAGTTATTGATATTTGATATCAGCTTAGCAATGGCTTTTTACCTTATTGTACTACAAGAGAAAAATACGGTGGATTCACTGTATGATTAATGAATTTGTGTGTGAAAGCAAGTAAAAATGAATGCTGAAGGCATGCTAAACTTTTTGTCATCTCTGGGTCATAACCAGTAGAACATTTCTGCATGCAGTCCATTGATTTTTTTTTTAACTGAAGGAGTTTTGCATAGAAAATTCTGTTTTGAATTATCTCGTTTCACAAATTCACAGCCACCTGCAGAAACACAGAAGAAAACTGTTAAGATTCTGACATTCGGGAAATCCTTTTACAATATTGTAAAGTGAATTCTTTTTCGAAATGAACACTTTAAAAACCGCCTTGTCTTTTTTAATTAGTATGTCAGCCACAAATCATTACCTACATATGATAATCAGAATGTTGGCCTTTTATTTCACATCATTGAGAAAGGATCATTGACTCAAATAATTTATTTAAGTGCAACAAAAACGGTATGGGGAACCTATTTCCATACCATCTCTGTTCAAGAGTATTTTCATTCCCTCCACAGATGCCTGTGTTTCTGCAGCAGAAAATGCTGCGTTGTGTGAACTGCCCCCCATCGCCAGAGTTATGAAAACATGGGGAATGCCGAGGAAATGACAGCAACACTGCTGAAGGGCTGCATGTGTCCTTGCTCTGAAACCCCTAAATGACCACCAACAGGGACAAGGTTGAAATGTGGGATCAAAGATCTTCAAGAAGGCTCAAGAAAAGCTAACAGACTGAAGTGGAGACAAAAGAGAAGAGAAATCATTTAAGGAAGAAATCTACAGGAAAACTGGCCAGCAAGCCAGGGCAGAGCAGCTGTAGCAAGCTGGGGGAGATGCTACCTAGCCTGGAAGGGAGGATCAGTAGCATGCTATTTCTCCGACATGATTTTCGTAATGTTTTCAACATCAGTCTTCATCTTCTGGGACTCAAAGAAACCTCCTTTCCTGGAAATGCCTCTCTCTCTAGCACTCCTTGAGACAGCCTTTCTGCCTCTCCCAAACAGCTTGCTTTGAATAGCTCCCAAAAATCCTACTCATCCAGGGAAGATGCTACAATAAGGCAGGACGTTTGAGTTATCAGAGGCAGTTTCACCGTGCAGGCATGAGGAGAACAGCTTTTGAACTCACAGATCGAACGCTGAGCATGTTACAAGTACATTTATCCACCTTGGCAAAGAAGAACAAGTTCAAAGTACGACATTTTGAGTATGAACTTTGAATATGAAAGTATGAACATCGTTATCAGGATGATAACATTAGGTGTCTAATGGTGCAAGCAACGGTGCTTTCTCCCCCTGTACCACACGAACAAAATAAAAGAAAGAAGAGGAAAAAGTAGACATGACAGCTCTTACTTCAAGCTAATCCTGAAGACCAGAGGAATCCAACCTGGTCATGTTTGCAGCTGAGACACCACTTGCCTCCTTTTCTTCTCCTCTAGTAGGTCATTTAGGTCCATTTCCTAAGTCACTCAAACTTATTTAGAAACTAACTAGTAATAGTACAGTGATCGTAGAGCCTTTTACAGCTCTGCTGAAATCCAAACAACTTTTCAACCAGCACATTGCCAGCACGGGCAGAAACTGAGGTCAAGTGCCAGCAGACAGAGAAGGCCCTTTAACCCCAGGAGTTCCTGTAGCTCTGGAGTACTTTCAGGATGTCAATCCCAGACCTGAGCTGCAAAACAGGCACAATTCAATGGCCAGCAGGGAGGCACTAAGGCTAATAAACTAAGCGGGTTTTAAATGGCGATATCCAAGCCGACAGCATCCAGCACGCTCGCCAGCGTTTCACGGGTGCTGCTTCTCTGTATCACCCACCCCTGAACCTGCTCCCTTAGCAGCCCCCTTTTTCATATTATCCAGCCCTTCCAAGCGTGCAGCCACAGAGATGGTCGGCTATTGCTGCATGAACACTGAAAGCCAGTATCCTCGCTCAAGAGAGAGGCGGCTTGTATGAGGAGGTTCATTCATGCCAAGACTGTGAGTGGGAGAGAGGCCAAGGCAGAGTCCCAGGGCAGTCACACCCCAGGGTGGTTTGGAACTTCCTCCTGATACCGAAGACCTTTTAAGAAAAGGGCTTATTTCTTATTTATCTGGAAAATTACACTATCCTGAGAGAAAGAGTTAGAAGTGCAGAGAGGTAAAAACGTGAGCGCTGGCTGTACTTTGCAGAAGGGGGAGGCGAGACACCATCACGGGAGGTTTCCATTCACAACTTGAGGACAGGAGCTTTGGTATCACCGCTAGCATGACTGCGGTGCCAGCGAGTGCATTGCCAGATACGAGCAGCCTGCCATGAAGGCTCAGGGAAACCAGGATTTATTTAACGCCCACGTCACAGTCAGAGAGCTCCCTATTCACACCTCCGGAGGCAAATCACAGTTGCTGAAGTCATTTTAACAGCTGTACACCGCGGTCCGTGCACCCCTACACCCTCAGCTGGGGATTGTACCCACCGGACAAAAGACAACCCTTTCCTCCAGCATATATATTCACGACTCAGTTCGTTTTCACTCAATACACTATTAGAAACATAGATGCGTGCTCATTTCTAGAAGTTACTTTAGAAAACAGGTTAAAGGAAACATTAACAAAATAAACCTTTACCAGCTAATTACGGGTTTTGCACAAACGTATCATAGCCGAGTAGCTGTGGGGTGGTACTTCTCTTCTTCTATCCTCCTGCTTAGGACTAGCTTCAGAAGAGTACGGGTGAAGTTGGTAAGAGCTAGACCATAAAATTTCTAATTCCATTTTCTAGGCAATAAAGGTCTCTCTGTCCACCTCACCAGCCTGGAGAAGAGCTCACACGTCCAAGGTATAATTAAAAAATGATGGGAAGAGGGAAGGAGGGAATCTTAAAGTGAGTTACACCATTATTTAAATACTCTTCACTCAATTCATCAAGGGAAAGCTCATTTCAAAATTAGCATGCCAAAAGCTATTAGTTATTAAATTAAAATGCAATATTAATTAGAAATGAGATTCCCTTGCAAGCTTACCTTAGGCAGGTCCTCCCTGGATGGCAAAATAGAAGTACTACAAGAATAACGAAGTCTGAAGAAGAGGCCCAGAAAGCCATCATGATAAGCCTACAAGTAAATATTCAGGTAAGAATCCTCCACTTTAGAGTCCTTGTTTTTTCCGCCTGCTCTGGATGAGTAGAACTGCATTCTGCAGTGACACGACAGGTACATGAAACTCATCATCCTGAGTTTGGATGGAGAGAGGACAGCTTTTACAGGTGCACTGGAATGTAGTTATGAAGATGTCCGATGTTTTCATGCGTGGGACTAGGGATGGAGAGTGGCTTTTGGTATCTGAAGCATTCACAGGAGTGAGTCCCATTAGGAGGAGCTTTTTTTTTTTTTACACCACCATCAAATGGTAAGGCGCTCTGTTAGCACTAGCCTTCACTTTTGAAGAAAAGGCCTGATACTTTAATTACCATGATAACAGTACGCCTCACAGAGGGTTAAACTGACAGTTGCCACCTCTTAATTTCAGTGTATATGTGATTTCATGGAGAAGGACTAAGCAACCAGAGACACAATAGGACCGTAAGTTTTGAGATCACAAAGACATCCAGGCAGCACAGGCTTTTTCCGCCACGGATTTCTATTTCAGGGTGTGATCCTATTAGACATTGGTGCTCTTAGTAAACCGATTATGACAGCTGTAAAACAAAATATATCATTGACAGGCGAGAAAGGACAATGAGATCTCTCATCGATTCTTGTTCTGACCGCTGCTGCCCCCCGCAATAATAAGACAGTAAATAAGACAGTTCAAGGCCAGGCTGGATGGGGCTTTGAGCAGCCTGGTCTAGTGGGAGGTGTCCCTGCCCAGGGCAGGGGGGTTGGAACTAGATGATCTTTAAGGTCCTTTCCAACCCAAACCATTCTATGATTCTATGGAATATTTCTAATGGATGATGCTACTTATATCCAGAGTCCTCTAGTAGCACTGCATATTAAGCATTCACTAGTCCTTTGCAGCTGTACCTGAAGACAGAAAGACACTGAGAACCTTGCCCTAAGCACCAAACTGAAGCTGAGCAAGACTGAGCTTGAACCTCCTCCCGCCACATCAGTTGTTGGTAACAGAGAACAGGTTTCCTCATTTTGTTGTTTTAAATCTTGGGTGGGAGTGAGTACTGCTCCATCCCTGGTTGCACACCAAGTGCTCTGCCTTGGAAAGGCCATTTACCCTTCTGATGGGTGGATTAGCAAATCTCTCCTCACCTGGGGGACAGCCGGAGGGGCAAATCTGGGTGTGCTGACGGTTTGGGTGCTGCTTCTCAATCCGTGCTGAAATGTCGGAGAAGCCCAAGGGATTAAAACACTTGACTCCCATGAGACTGAAAAGGAAGTCATGTGCCTAATCCTATTAGTGCCTGTGAAATTCCCAGACCTAATATTAGCTCCAGAGTTTGCTTTGCTGAGAGATCCCTCTGAGAGTAAGGGAAAAAAAAAAATAAAAATTGCTTCAGTGCAATTTGTTCTCCCTAACCACGTTATCGCATTGGAGTTAACAGGAATAATTTATGTTCCATTATGTGCGGTACTTAATTTAGCTAGGCCAACTGCCTTCTTGTACGGATGCCAGCAAAAGAGTGGATAGTCTCAGGAAACAACAAGTTTGCAGGTTTCCCATCTTGCTGCAGTTCTGGGCCAGGGATGGTGTGGGGATGCTATTTGTTTGTTCCCATCCAACAGGGAACTAACCCCGCTCTGGGCAAGTTTCCCTCCCCTAAAACACAGGGTTCCACTCCGCAGCACATGGTTGTGTCTTGTCCACACCTCACAGCTGCAGAATATTCAAAAGCCCTTTCATAGAAGCATTTCTCAGCAGTTGGATAAGGTCTTTTCCACCCATTAACATTAAATTAATCCTATAAGAAATATGGGATTTGCCAGGCAAACTCTTCTCTCAGTGTTCTGTTAGCAAGACTTGCTCTGAACTTCCCTGCTGGCAGAGACAGCGCGCAATGCCTCCCCTTCCTTCTGTACTGCAGAAGAGGCAGATTCCTCCTTTATAACCCCAATAAATGCTCTGCACTGAAAACCTTCGATTTCTCTAAAAAAGGAAAAGAAGGGAAAAAAAAGGTAAATATAGACCTTTGAAATACCAGAGATTTGGAATAAAGGTTTGCAAACGATGAAAATTACATGATTATGTGCTGGGTGTAACATGGGAAGAAGAAAGCAGCAAAACAGGGAAAAAAACCTAACAAAGAGGGAGAGCTTAGTTCACCCATTCAGCATCAATTGCATTTTCCTTATGCCTCATTTTTGTGCAGTTGTGCTTTAAGTAACACCTTACAGCTGGAAGAAAGCCCACTTGGGCCTAAAACGAGTTGGCCTCATTTGCTCAAACATGACACTTGCAGAGGTGGTGTGGAGTATCCGCAATGGGAAGGATTTTCCCCTGGGAAGCCTCAGGAGAGCAGCTCAGCTCGGTGGACCCCACTTCTGCAACCTGCAAACCCGGCCTTGCTGTACAGAGGCGAAGCGCAGAAGAGGGTGGCTGTTAGGTCTGAAGTTCTCCATCCTCTGTCCTCTCTTGCCTACAAGGAGGTAAGAGTAGCTGTAGCAGCTGTACGGGGCTCTTCACTGGCTGCAAATCTGTAAGGAGACAATTACACACACCCCAGTCACCGCCATGGTCTGAACAGGATTTCACTCTAATAAACTCAGCGTCCTAAATGTCACCACACCATGGAAATGTCTGATGGCCAAACAAGCTGCAGAGACCATATTCCGCTCCACAAGTCCTGCCTGGCTGGATTAGAAAGTGGAGAGCTTTGGCCAGATGGAATAGGGTGCAGCGTTATCCTCCTTTCCGAAAACCACCACAAAAGGGCTCACGCTTCCCTGGAGTGAGGGGGAAACACGAATGCCAGGGGAGAGCCCGGAGCACTGCCATGAGAGCTTTCTCTCCACAGACTGGAAGCAGCAGCCTTCTTTCACTGTATCTGCATGGTAGAAGTCTACAATTAAAAGATGCAGCTTCCAGCCCTCACATATATATAACTTCACTACAGCTGAATTAAAAGATGGGGAAAAAAAGAAAGTGTACCGCTTCCCTGCCTTTGCCAAGGAGCTTTGGGCTAATGGGAAGCTTACAAGAAATAGTGTTTTCCAGAAAATACTTGTAGAGTTTGTATTTCATTGCAGCTAAGGTAAGAGATGTACACACATTCTTAAACCCTGCCTAGTTTCTCTCTTCTGCTGATTTTCTTCATAAAGGGAGCAATGACTAGCATGTAGCTGCTTGTGTCATCATTGGACAAGTAAATAAGAGAGATGTAGATGAAAAGCTGGACATGAGCCAACAGTGTGCACTTGCAGCCCAGAAGGCCAATCGCATCCTGGGCTGCATCAAAAGCAGCGTGGTCAGCAGGTCCAGGGAGGTGATTCTGCCCCTCTACTCTGCTCTGATGAGACCCCACCTGGAGTACTGTGTCCAGCTCTGGAGCCCTCAGCACAAGAAGGACATGGACCTGTTGGAGCAGGTCCAGAGGAGGGCCACGAAGATGATGAGAGGGCTGGAGCACCTCTCCTATGGAGACAGGCTGAGACAGTTGGGGTTGTTCAGCCTGGAGAAGAGAAGGCTCCGGGGAGACCTTATAACGGCCTTCCAGTACCTGAAGGGGGCCTACAGGAGAGATGGGGAGGGGCTATTTGCAAGGGCATGTAGTGACAGGACAAGAGGCAATGGTTTTAAACTAGAGCAGGGTAGGTTTAGATTGGACATTAGGAAGAAGTTCTTTACAATGAGGGTGGTGAGACACTGGCACAGGTTGCCCAGAGAGATGGTGGAGGGCCCATCCCTGGAGACATTCAAGGCCAGGCTTGATGAGGCTCTAAGCAACCTGATCTAGTTGAAGATGTCCCTGCTCACTGCAGGGGGGTTGGACTAGATGACCTTTAGAGGTCCCTTCCAACCCAACACATTCTGTGATTCTATGCCACGAGGCAACTAGGCCACTGCTGAATTTGACTTTTGCAAAAGTTGCCCTACATCATCAAGATGAAAAACAAAGGCAGTTCACATCACAAGTCACAGTGAAAAGACAAACAACCTGTCAGTCAACCGTGCTGTTTGCCATGTTCACAATCACTCCCTGCCCGTTATACCCTGTCAGTTACGTGCCTGTGCCCCTGCAGAGGCATTTCACACAGATGGCAAGGTGGTGTCTGCTTTTGGTGGTCTGCTTTCTAGCAACTGGCTTGGGAAGCAACTGATTAGCCTTTCCAGTGGTGAGCAGGAATGCCTGCACCAGCCATGCCACTGCCGGCGGCACAGCTCGAGCCCCAGCAGGCTCACCATGTAGCCCACCGCAATCCTGCCCCTTTGGCACATACCTTTATCACAGCAGGAACATAATGATGTTGGCATTAGAGGGGATCTATCTATCTATTATACAATATATTGATCTCACACCATGTATCATGATACACTGATATCATAGATGATGTTATTGCAGCTGACCAATAAACCCCTAGAAGGGAAGGCGTTTCAGTGGAGATGGGCAAGGGTGATACATCTGTGAAGCTCAGGGTATCACAGAATTGTTTGGTTTGGAAAGGACCTTAAAGATCATCTAGTTCCAACCCCCCTGCCATGGGCAGGGACACCTCCCACCAGACCAGGCTGCTCAAAGCCCCATCCAGCCTGGCCTTGAACACTGCCAGGGATGGGGCATCCACAGCTTCCCTGGGCAACCTGTTCCAGTGCCTCACCACCCTCACAGTAAAGAATTTCTTCCTAATATCTAATCTAAATCTCCCCTCTTTCAGTTTGAAACTGTTACCCCTCATCCTATCGCTACACTCCCTGATAAAGAGTGCCCCCCATCACTCCTATAGGCCCCATGGGCGTGGGATGTGACTGACCGCAGCCATTGCAAAGCAAGCTGACTTTAGCTCAGCACGAAGGGGATGGGAGTGCGGTCTTTGTTTCAGATAAACAGCAACCAACAGTTGAGTGGATCAACTGGTCGTGTAAACATCTCCCCGAGTTAGGCAGACCAGCATAGGGGGAATGAATACATAGCTCAGCCCCACGTAGAGTATAAAAACTAAATAACCAATAAAAGAATTTCAAGGTGAGCAATGGGCTTGAGCTGGCTTCAACCCATCTATTCCTTACCAGTGACGAGGGATGCCCAGCATTGTGACCATGAACATATTACAGGGACTGGTGATGGAGGTCACGCTGGCATCATGCTTGAGCTGTGTATTGCAATTGCTGTATTTTGCTGAGCATAACTTACGTTTGTATTGTGTTGTGTTTTCAGTATAATTTGTATCACGCTGCTAAATCGGAAATCCCACGTAGCAACTATCTTCAAATATCTTTGATATTAAACATTACGCCCTCCACATGTGGGATATCTAAAAGAACCCAGAGCGTATTGGACTCTGACACACACATATATATAAAATAGGTTCATGGATGTGAATCCATAGGGTGGCAAAATCTACACGAGTATTTCATTAAGCCATATCACAGTTATTAAGATTAGATCTACCCATAAAAATCTGTTGTACTTACATAGTTTTGTTTCCTAGATGCACTCAGTCCGTCAAGCCTCTGGGAAACAGATGCCAGTTTCAGCAGTATGTAGAAAATGGAATCACCCGTTCCTGCCCCCCAAAAGCCCCCTGCCCAACGTAACTGCAGTCAGGAGCGCAGCACATCTGAAACATGAACTCACTCCCAATGCAGCAGCTCATCGTGTCTGCTGTTGAGGACACGGCATTGCTTTTGTGGAATTCCAGGCTGTTTTCCCAAATATATTAAAGCAGTATTGGAAGAAAAAGGGTGGGATAAGTGAGATTGAGGAATCTAGAAGAGCTACACCCAGAGCATGCCACCACCGCCACCACCACCAGTCAACCTCCTACCGTGTTTGTGATTTAAAGAGAGGACGTGCAAGAAGCTCCCACAACCTTAATACAGAACCAAACCACCGAACAACGTCCCCTCTGCCTTCATTCAAGTAGCAGAAGTTTTCTTCCACTTCCAAAGCTACCTTACACAGTGCTGCCGTGACGTGCCGCCCCATTAACCTCCCCGTGTCCATACACCCCACTGCCCGGCCGCTCCTGCTTCTCCAGTACGTGTACTTGTCACCACTGACACTGGCTGGTTCAACAAGAGAAAGCAGCTCAGGAAAGAGGACTTGCAGAAGGGCAGCAGACATGCAATGAAAGAAGACAGGTACCTCTGAGGACAAGAATTAACAACAGAAATGTCTCTTCCGTAGCGCATGGCAAGGCAACGGACATTAAGGAACAGAGCTCTGCCATCAGCCGGGGCTTTGCTTTTGCATGCCTGTAACTAAGGATCATACCGTCTTAATCAAATGAATTATTTATTAAATGCTGTAGCCATAAAAACTTCAACCCATATTTTTTACCTTAAAGCTGAAAAATAATAGTCCTGGAACAGAGCATGAAAAATTCCAGATCAAAATCATCGGCCTTTAAAAATGAATTATGGATCCAAGGAGATTCAATGGAGGCACACAGATAAGGAAAGCTGTATTTGTGCAAACTAGAAAAGGAACAAAAAATAAGTTGCTGCTTGTGTACTCTTAGAATCAGAGCCCATTCTCTCCACACAAAGGTCTGCCTGTGCAGTGCCACATGGTGCAACTGAGCTGACATTTTAAGGCAGCTCAGAACAACCTAGAACATCCAAAGGAGCAAAGGGTCAGGGAAGGGAAAAGCTCCAGGAGAAAACCTCGGTGCTTGCAGTCTAGCAAAAAGATGACAGAGGAACACAGCGTTGTCACACGCCTGTCATTTGTTACAGGCACAAATATCCTAAAGAAGCGCTGCTGTCTTAGGGGCCGAGCAGGTACAGAGGCGGGCCAGGGATACACTAGAGGTAGAAATTTTAAGTCTTACTTCGGTTGGGCAGCTTCTGGTAAACAAAAACGCCAAGTGATCTTCCAGTGGGTCTTGGCAGCTTTCAGGTGGGAGTGTCTGACGTTGGCGTACAGCTGAGGAAGGGGGAAGGTCTTTATTGTCCAGTGAAAAATAGAAACTTAAAAAAGATGTCAGATTTGAAAAACTGGTTTAATCTACAGCAATCTATCCGTACAGCCAGCCTTACCCTGCTGGCGTCTCAACTTCTTAGATCATACAGCTTTGGGTTTACTTTGGAGGATTCTTCAGAAAAGGAACATCCCTCCTCCCCCCCATCCCCGTCATTTGGAGGAACCACACAGAACTTTATATACCGCTTCTATAAATGCTACGGAAACGCACCGTCCCTCCGCAGCCCTCAACGACTGGCTCAGCATGGGGAACGGCCGCAGGGTTAAGCTTGTTCTTTACTCCCAGCCCCCACAAAACGATCCACCCAGATTATGGCTGCAGACACGTGGCACGGATCACTTTGCAGGACCGAGACCAAAAAGCGTAAATGGAAATACAACCAACCAAAGCAAAAAGAAAACAGCCCTCAGTGCATCTTGAGTTACAAAAAGCAGAGCGGCAAATAGGAAAAGGATGCAGATCTCCCAGTACATTATCGGCTACTTACTCAGTACCATTGCAAATAACCAGATGCTGGGCAGTCACCCTTTTTCATTCAAGCACAATTAAGAAGCCCTCTATGCCAGCATATTACGTACAAAAGCACGCACAGTTAAAATAAGCAATTGAAAGTGTGAATGAGATTCTAATATACAGTACTTTCACACAGCCAAAGCTATTTTATTTTACAAGATGAATCTTTTGCGTCAATCTTTTTCCGAAAGCCCAGTAAAAACAGCGTGAACTACTTAAGCAAAATTTAAGAGACAACTTACAAAGTAATATTTGCATAGCACTGTAAATCTGCGTATTCGTTTGGGCACAGTTCTTAGTAGAAACTACAGCAGGTGACAGGGTTGGGTTTTCTTAATAGCTTCTTGTTTTTAATCAGATTCAGACGCATCTCCTCTGAACGTCATAAAACCAAGTGTAGGAAATAACTGTAAAAATGTACAAAAATATATATACATGCACAGTAAATGTGTACCCTGTCTACAGTTTTATTACTCGTTAGATTTGGCTAATAGTGATCATCTGGTACCTACACTTCCCTCCAAATGAGAGGTCTGTGACAAATCAATCGGGTTAAGGATGGTGAGTTTTCTGAGAGAAGGTTTTCATTAAAGCTACAGAACTTGCTGGTGATCTTTAGGAGCGAGCGACACGCCAGCTGACGGTGGCAAGTAGCATTCAGTTGTCACAAGGTACAGCTCTGACGAAGCTGAAGCAAAACAACGCGACGGGGCACAGCTTGGCCCTCTGCACGGATGCACATGCACGTTAATAAAGGAGGCATACAGACCCAGTTCATGCCTTGGGAAAGCAAAAAATTCATTCCCGAGTAGCCTTGGCTGCCCACTCTTCCTCCCTTTGCAAATTAGGTTTTCGTGTGACTAGTAAATCTGCGTGTTTTCCTTGAAAATACACCCTGGCCAAAATAAGAAACAAAATAAAACTTGCAGTCTAAGACTGAAAATTGGTAGCCATAGCCCCCACACTAAAGAATACTTCCAATTTAGATTTTAAAAGTACTAGTGTATTCCAGTTTCTGCTAAAGTGTCTATTTTTAAAATACATTTTCTCTTAGGATAAAATGCTGCTTCTGCTCAAGTTTTCAGAAATAGACAATCGGCAACACTCAGCTTCCCTCAGAAGTGGAAGTGCACAAATTAACTCTCTTCCAAGTTTCAGAAACTGAAGAGTGGCTTGTAACTATGGGTATAACACTTAAAGAAATACAGGCAGCTTTCCATAAACCTTGAGAGGCCAAGGACAAGAGAAACACGATATATTTGGCTTACAGATGCCAATCCACCGTCTTCCCAATTCCAAAGCGTAAAATATTTTCATGACATTTTCTGGTGGCTACCGAACGCGGCGCAGACCCCGTAACACGGACTTCCAGAAAGTTTTCCCTCAAAACCGTAGCAGGTAAAAAAACCCACAACCAAAACCCGACGATGATCTTGACGCAGAGATTGCTGAGACAGTCAGATAAATTAGTCTTCCGGATAAGGAGGGGGAAGTGGGGCAGAGTAAGAGCTGCCATCTGTAACAAGGAGATAAAGCCCTTCAAGACAAATTCTGACCCCAATCACGTAAACATGGCAAGGGTTATCCTGTAAATTGTCACAGGGAGGTTTGACATTCGTTATTAGTGTCAGAGTTTGCCTGCCCACATACACGCTTATCTCTGGTTTGCAAAGCTCCTGGCAATCGCTCGATTTTCTCAGGGCAAGCATTTGGCTGGACCCGTCGGTGTTCCTCCTCCTTCCAGTGATGCACCTTGCAGTGTTCCTCCTTCCCTCAGCCATGCACCTTGCAGCTCTCAGCACGGCTGTTACCCGCTTCAAATCCCGGCTTCACTCAGCACTGGCAGCCCCGGAGCAGCACATTATGGATCAAAAGGTTCAGAAATACGGAAAAGCGTAGCTGTGAGTAGCAAGTTACAAATTCAGCATTACCATTATGGGGATGGGCTTCTTTCCACAGGCATAAACCAGAATGTGTAGTAAACGTCTGCTGTGAACCAGAAACTTCACACCAAGTGGTGTAAGTGCACAGACATCCAGGAGATGGCGTGAGCTCCACCACTGCATCCGATTTTCAAAGGAAATCTAGGAATGGATTTTTCACTTTTATCTGCATTGGCCTCCAGCATCTGAATGAAACACCCTTTGGCCAGGTCTGTCCAATCCTGCCCTTAGACTTAGTTAATACCTACTTCTCCAAGATGCCAAAATATATGAATATTATCTGTCTTCAATCTGGAACACTCTGCATACTGTGAACTTAGCATTATTAAAAGCCTCCAACCCTACATTTCTTTAATCAAAACCAGATTTTGGGGTAGTCCCTAACAAAAACTGTATCTTTAGCAGTTATCAGACATTACAGCGACCCCTGCTTGACAGTTACTCCAACTGTTAGAGAAGATCTTGTCCCGTCCCTCTCTTATTGGCTTCATCAATGTCAGAGGGACCTGTTACCAGGTAGTAATGGCCTACGTGAGCAGGCCCGGGAAGGACTCCTCTTCCCTAAGAAAATATTGCTCTGAAGCAGCAAAGCTGCGTTACCGCTTAACACAACTATGCCACTGCAGATCTGCTGAGCACGCCAACCAGCACCAAAATGCAGGAAGACAAAACCCCAGCTGTGCGAGACGATTTCTATAGGACTGGCTGAACTGGAAAGCTCCAAGTTCCAGCTAAGAGGTTGTAACCGAACCATCTGCAGAAAATACAGGCAAGCAAATATACAGACATCAGTAGACGGAGACGAGTGGTATCATGTGGAAGTGAGCAGACACACTCACTTTTTCTGTGAGCACTAGGCAATTAGGACAAAGGTAGTAGTTATATTCATTGGTCATCATTTAAGTGTAGAGCCCTTCAAGATAAGTTAAAGCAGAACAAAGGAACGTTGCCCACGCTCTTCGTGCCAGAGACAGATATTTTGCTCAGTAACACAAAGTCAACTGCAAGAGCAAGAGCTCAGCCCACAATGAGCAACAGAGAACTATGATCCCTACCGAGCCAAGACCTCCGGATACCAGTTATCTGGTTCTTCTTCAGCATCAGCTTTTTCTGCCTTCCTAACTGAGAGATGCCCCAATGCCAGCAGTCTCCGAGTTCTCCCACCAGGTTCTTAGATGTAGGTCAAGATGATGCTACCTTGGAACTGCAAATCCCACTTTGAGAGCAACATCGTTGATCTTCATGACAATGACAAGCGCTGCCAAGGCCAAGAGCGTAGCATCTGTCCATATTAGTCTGAGAACCATTCGTCTTCAGAGTCAATGCTGAACTCTGTGGCAGTCAGCTTGCAAGTCCATACTGGAGAACATGGCATTTAGTCTAAACAGTCAAGCAGTAAATTAAAGTTTTGAAAAGTGGAGAGAGAAAACGCTCCTATAGCTTTAAGTTTATTAAACCTAGCATGGTTGAAAAGCAAAAGACGAAAAACATGATATATTTTTATTTATTATTGCTCGTAAAGGGCTTGGTAATCAAATATACAAGCTATGTTCTATTAAACCAGAAGAAAATAAGATATAAAATCTATGCTCACTTTTCCAATCCAAGCCACCTGCTAATCTTCATTAGTGACATAAACTTCAGCTATTTCCAGTCATTTTAATTTATACATACTCTGTGTACGTGTGTGCGTGCGTGTGTATAAAAACCCCTATTTGAGGAGATAAAATTCAAAATGCAGAGATTTGTGTTGGTTTTGTACTGTTTTGTGCATTGCTGTATATTCCAGTTTTCCAAATAGTTACTGATATGTCTGTTTAGAAGAGCAAAATTTAGGTAACGGATGATGTATTTATTATATTTTCAAAAAGAAAGCATGACCAATAAGTTATGATAAGAAAATATGAAATGTTGATTATTCTCCCCTTGATGTACATGCACTAATCCCATGATTCCTAACAGGGAGTTACATGCACTAAGAGGAGAAAAGGATCCCGTAAAAAGAAAGGCTATTAATTCCCTTCTCCTTTAAGCATCTCCCCTCTTAGCATTAAGAGGAGACTTATTGTGTGAAATTTTTTTGTCATGCCCATTAACATACTGCTCAAAATCTAAGTATAAAACATAGTCAATGGTCAGCCTGCTTTGCAAGCCTCACTCTGCTAAGCCAGTACAATTTATACATATTTAGTATCATCTTCAGGAAGCAAGTGTACAGCACCTGTATCATCTTTCTAAGAAGCAAGAAATATATCCATTACTGAATTACTTAAGGAAAAAAGAAAAAGAATAAAGAAAAGAAAAGCCCACTGCTTTTAGTCCTCCAGTTAAAAAAACAGGGAAAAGCCAGAGAGCTGTCTCTATCAGCATTTGGAAGCCTAACCATATTTAAGGACAGAGTACAAAAAACATCCAGCAAGGAAAACCAGAGTCACGGCTAGGCTCTGTTCTCCTCAATCCCAACGCATATTCCAAATTCCACTAACATTAACAACAGTGTTGCATCCCCTATCTTAGGGAAGATTTATTCTGGGGACAAAGATGACATACTAACGCTGGGGCTACGGGTACAATGATTCAGTAGAGGATGAGTTTAACAGGAGACAGACAACATAGGCCATCCTTCAAATCCTCCTGTTGAAAAGACCACAAATAAAAATCAAGAGCATGACAGAACAGCGCTTAATGACCCCAAGTAAAATATTTTTCTAAGTTACGAAATTGCTCTTCCAGTGTTTGAAAACAGAAAAATCTGTGGGTTACATTCCGACAGTTAAGAGTAAATATGAAGAGAAGGTAAATTATTAGTCTCTTATCTTGGTTACTAGAGCAAAGATGAAAATAACGACCAGTGCTTTGATGAGATGAGATCTGCTGTTTACAAAAGTGAGATAAACATTCTAGTGGCAGCTGGGTTAAAAATACAGACCCCGAGGGTCACCTTCTGCCCTCAGCTGTAGATCTGCAACCCATTTCACCAACTTCTGAGTGTAGCCAAATGCAGATTGTGGCCTTCAGCCTTGACTATACGGGTAGTTCCCATCTGTTTGCAAATAATTCTCCAGCTATGCATGCAGCAGCAATCTACAAAACTCAGAATGTGTGTTTGTGAAAAAGAAAAAAAAGGAAAGAAAAAAAACCAAGCAAGAGACAAGTACAGCCATGATTCTGATCTCTAATTTTCAGTGAAAAAACCCCAAAGGTCAACAAGCAAAACTAAAGATATTTAAAATCCCTGAAGAGACCCCGTACTCTTTCTAACGCTTAACAGCACAGCTTACCTTGCAATATATTTCACATTAACATCTAAAGCACGACCAAGTACAAAGTGCAGCACACTTTATCATTACAGCACACAGGGTAAGATCCTGGCCCCATTTGAATCAATGTCAAAACTCTCATTAAAAGTTCAAGAGATGCCAGTATTCGAAATCCGATTGATACAGACCTCTCCCTTTCAAATTCTTGTAAAAGAAGACATTTTGAAAACTATTGTGCTGGTTTCTGCTGCTGCCTCCCAGTTTACTGAGAGAGGTTGGCTGAACTGGACTTTGGCGATGAGAGACGTGAACAGAAATAAAAGGAGAAAACGTCAGGAAAACTGAATAAATTTCCTTCTTTGCACAACTCCAAATCCCACTGTCAGCATTAATTCAGAAAACAAAACACGTCCAAACAGACTATTCAAGATTATCGTACCTGTATGATGTGAAACAGGGCAAACAACAGTCAAGACTGAAGTAATATTTTGAAATTAAACAGCCTTGAGCAGTTAGCAGGAGATATGATGAGAACTTTATACTGTTTTAATACTAGTGGATCTGTTCTATAGTTTGTGCTGATCAATAACGCACTGCTTCCAAACTCCACTATCCATTCGCTCGCATTACAGAAGTTTTAAGACCTTGCCTGAAAATAAAAGGATCAGTGTAACATACAAATAGGATTTAATCTGTAGCCATGACAACACAGCCTTTCCAAAAATGACTCTAACCCAATGAACATCGGTCAATTAATTTAAGAAGGGTTGTTTTTTCCTGGCTCATTAATAAAAAAAGTTGGAAATCAACAAACATTACATTGGCTTTAGCTAGAGGAAACATTCAATGGCTCCTGTTGTAAAAGTGAGTGTAGTGCTCTTGACAGAAACCAGTGTATTCAGTCATCTGAAGATGCACGTGGCCATGGCCAATGCCCTCGTTTCTCCCCCACCCCCAAGTCCCGCAACAGAGCAAGAAAAATTAGTTTCTTCTTCCACCCCACCCCAGATTTGCTCCCATAGTTTGACTACAGTAATCCTTAAACAGGCAGAAAGTTGATGTGTTCTCTTCAGTTGATGCCTCCAACTTCTTCATTCTTGGCTCAAGTTTTATTCATTAATATTAGTCATCAGTTATTAAGAAAAAGATAGTTTCTAAGTGTTTGTTGTTGTTTTTTTAACTGAAATTAATCGGATACCATAGTCTGGTTATATGTGCTGAACTGCAGCTGTCAGTTACTCCTTTTTCTTGAATTCTTGGTTGCCATAGCTGGAGCCTTTTTCTATTTCAGTTACTCCTATCAGTCTACGAACTCCAAAGGAAGCTTTAAAATATAACAGAGAAATGGGAGGCATATTAAAACCAGTTCAAGGATTTAGGAAGTTACATGTAAACACACAAGCAGAACCAACAAGAGTTAACCCAGTCCTGAAGACAGTACTGACTATAGACCAACAGTGAGGCTATAGACTATATTTTATATATTGACTATAGACCAAGTATGAGGCCACACACGGATCACAGGTCAGATGGCACTAAAAGAGCAGGACAATCCAGATTTAAAAATATAATTAATGCTTCCATGTTGATTCACAGGACAGGTAGTATGCACGCTGAAGCATATGTCCTCCCCCCCGCCCTTTGGTTTTTGGGTTGTGGGTTTTTTTTAGGGTTTTTTGTTTGAAGGGGGAAGGTTGAGGGTTTGGGTTTTTTGTATTTTGTTTGCTTTTTTTTTTTTTTAATTCACAGATAAAGTGCACAGTAAAAGTACTTTCTCCTTCAGGCACCATAATAATGGGCTACAAGACTCAATTGCTATTGATTGCTATACATATTGCCTAAGATATGAAGGCAAGCCTGTCTGCATTAAAGCTCTTGAAATAATAAGAATGCTATACAACATAAAGACTACAAGTAAGCTCCAAGTACTCTTCTGCAAGCCCCATTCATATTAATTAATTAACATACAGAATTTATTGGAGGTAATGGATCCTGTTACATGTCATTTTGGGTGTAGCATCTTCTCTGCTTTTATTACCTGCTCCAACAAGTCCCAGGAATGCAAGGATAAGGAGAGGTGATCCACTTGCAAAAACTCCAAAGCCAAATGTGAAGAGAGGAGAGAGGAGAACTGTGGCCCAAAAAAGAAAGTTTAGGAGAGTCCATGGTCTCCTAGGAGGTTTAAACTGCTGGCCAGGAAATATGCCTTCCTGATTATACATCTCTTGCAAAGCATCCTGGGAGAAAAAGAAAATAGAAGAAAACATGTTCATAATGTTTGCACCAAGCAATCCAAGAATAGCCAACTCCAGGACAACATCAAGGACAGTATCTGTAGTAAACACCCATCAAGAGTTCACAGCATCGACTTCCATCTGCTGTCATATGTTTGGGCATTTCTGTTGACTGCCAAGGCTACCGTGTTAACCCTCTGAAGGCAATCTTGGCCACCATCAGAAACTGAAACCATATCAGCCTCTCCACTGCCAAATACCTTCATCTCTTCTCTTAATTGCTTAGGAATATTAGGGCAGCGTCAAGGCCAGAGGCCAATTCAGGCACTACCTGCCTCTCTTCTTTTTCTTCCCGCTTTCACTTCCAATAAGGTCAGCATGGTTTAGCAAAGGACAGCAGAAAAATCTGTATATACAGCCAGAAGAGGAAGGCAAAGCACAAGCTAACCAGCAGAGACATGTGCCAGCCATAAGCCCAGGACTTCAACAGAGTAGTTGTACCCTGATCTCAGCCTGCAGAGAGATGCAATCACGAGACACATGAGCCAAAGGAGCAGCATGCCCACAGTCTTCCCTCAGTTTGTAAGAATGTTTTGTAAGGTTTCCAAGCCATTACCAAGGATGGCTCAAGTTTGGCTGCTTCTTATTTTTCCCCAGTTAAGCTGTTTTTCTTTTACCTTCCCTTATAAAGGGCTGAGGAGCACAAGGCGTTCCTTGCCAATAACACAGCCTTTTGAGGACATACCCTCTGTGCGGGAAGAGCACTTTAAGGAATCCAGTTACAACATATTGCTAACACCATGTCGTGGTTTACGCTGGGCTGGCCACTAAACAGATGACAGATGCTCTCTTTTAATCTCTGTCTCTTCCCAGAAGAGAAGGGAGAGAGAATAAGGGAGAGAGACTTACGGGTTGAAAAGAAACTAAAACTACTTTAATGAAATATTAATAATAAAAAGACAGCAATATTAATAAGAAAATAATTAAATATATACAATATATACAAAACCAATATCGAGCTCCTAGGATGACAATCACATCACCAACAGGCACTGGGAAAGTCCAAGCCTGGACTCAGTGACAGGCAGGAACTGGATTCAGGAACGCACAGATCAGGATGAAAGGCAGACGAACAGACAGAGTCCTCCTCAGACGTCAGCCACTGAAGAAAAGAGGCTGATCCCTTTGACCCCTCAGCTTTTATACTGAGCATGAGACAGATGGGATGTAATACCCTGTGGGTCAGATTTGGGTCACCTGTTGTGTTCACTCCTCCCCACATGTGCGACCCTTTACAGGAGGTCTGCTTCCAACCCTCCAATGTGGCACACAAAAAAGTTAGCTGACCTTGGCTGTTATAGGAATGAGTATAAACAAGAGCCTCTCTGCATACCATTCTTTGGTATTAACTGTAAACATCAGACCTTATCACTCTGTAAGCAGCAGACACTGTCTGAAAAATATGCCGTTAATTTCACTTAGTTAAAAGAGACTTAACTGAAAAGTAAAATTACTGAACAGAAAATTGGTTCTGTTCTACCTCAAACCAGGACACACTATAAGATCAATATATAAAATACCTACATATGTAAGTAATACCTCCCCAGCAACACCTCACACCAAAAGTTGAACAGAGGTACAACTGACACAAGCAAGGAACACCAAGCCGTCCCTCTGGAAGCAAAGCAGAGCATTCTGCCCAAAGAATGGCACCAAGCGGAATGAATGAATGCTCTGTGCGCCATCTGCTCTAGCTCTGCATTTACTATTTAACAAAGCAGGAGCCAAGCAGAGAAAGACCACACCTGGAACATACACCTTAACGTCTGCTCCTCCAGCCAGGCAACGTCAGAAGGAATTCTTACGTCCAGGAGCCTTTTCACAAGGGAATTACATGATGGCGTGTCCCTGATAGCAGGAGACAGGATTCAAGGAGCCCAAATTTTATTTGGGGTTGTTTGTTGGGTTTTTTTGTTTGTTTGTTTGTTTAAAGGTATCTAATCCCATATTACACTAACTGACCCAACAAGCTAGTTTGATACACCTGCTAATGGGAGGCACTGGGAGAAGATGATGATAGCTACCATTTTTTGTAAGATAACTTCACTCCCCTTAATTGAATTAGAGCTTAGGTATTCAAACAAATTAGGTTAAAATGAACCAAATGAAACTCAGAACAATCTGCTGCCTACCTACAGGCTAAGCATAACCTTGGAAATGCTGCAGCACAGGTCAACACAGCAGAAGAAAGCCCAAGACAGTTAAAGTTTCCGTGCTCCTCTGTTTTGCCACAAAGATAAGCAACACAAAAATCAAGATACACATTTCAAGTTCAACAATCCACCAATTAGGTCTGGGCTACATTAATTACAGTTCTCTCCTCCTCCTCCTCGCAGAACTGTTAAATCTGTGTTGAAGAAATTAACCATCTAAGGTAAAAAAGAAAAATACAATACACGAGAAAAAGCTTTGAGCCGTTTGAAGGCATGCTGAGCATGTGCTACATCCGTCCCTGGCAGCAGATCCCACTGCAGAGGTATTACCAGGAGGCAGAAGAAAAGTGACAGTGGAAGAAACATGAAAGCGAAGGACAATTGCAGCTAAGAGCTGGACCGGCTCTCCCTGACATACAGTTATCACTCTTGTTGAGTGCCTAAAGACACCTACAGGGAAAATGAAGCTTTTAGAAATGTATGAGAGACCCAAGAGATGAAGAATATAAATAGACAGTGGATTGCTATTAGTCTTCTGCAACTCAGATATACCTCTGAATCCCATTGTGTTTCCCAGCAATTTGAGACCTATTCACTCACCAGCCCACTGTGGCCAAGGGGCTCTTCTGTACCGCTCTTTTCAGTGGTTAGAGGGATGGCTGCCAAATTATACATGATATTTCCATCTCTTCTCTCCATCCAGTGGAATAGTGTGCATTACTCAGTGCCTTAATACACTACCACCGTGAAAGTCCCAAAAGAGAGAAAAGAAAGCAAATCTGTTTACCTTTTCCTGGTAAAGCTTATGAAGCCAGTTTGCAGCTTCTTTTTCATCTTGAGGGATATCTTCCAGAGGAAATCTCCTAGTTTAGTAGAAACATTAAAAAAGGAAAAAAAAGAAGAGTTAAGGGGAAATCCAGGTATTTGACTTTAGACCTTTACTAGGGAAGATCTTCTATTCAGTGAAGGGCATAAGCTACAGATAATACTGTCACCGATGGCAGAGGTCTGAAACGCAGAGAACTGGGACTTAAGCAACACCTAAAACTCAGATTCCTGAGACAAAATAAACTGTAC
This sequence comes from Rissa tridactyla, assembly GCF_028500815.1. Classification (NCBI taxonomy): domain Eukaryota; kingdom Metazoa; phylum Chordata; class Aves; order Charadriiformes; family Laridae; genus Rissa; species Rissa tridactyla. The sequence goes on from NC_071466.1 coordinate 98,471,270, forward strand.
AAGCTCCTATCAATTTCAGAGCGCATCAGTAAAACAAGCATTTCCCATTCAAACACTGTTCTTCCTTCACCAGAACCTCACTGGTTGATTCCCAGTGAGCTCAGACTGAGGCGCTGGGAAAAGATAAGCAAGTGGCAAACCGCAGGATAATTTTTTGTTACTTTTTGTTAGTGAAAACCCCATTTTGGAAGGAATGGGAGGGGTGGTTAAAAATTCACTTCATACCAACTCTAAGGAAAGCATCTTCTACAGCAACCGCACTTCTCTCTCCTTGCCTCTCCAGCCCTACATATTGAGGCATGCCGTTCCGGGTGCGTGCAAAAATTACACCCAGCTCCAGGTACTGACCTGACCTGACCGAGAACAGGCACCTTTTAAGAGCCTCTTTCTAGTGGTGAAGAGCCAACCATTTTCCTGCATTCTTTTATTTGCCAAGAGAGGCCACTAACATGCTCACAAATGTATCATCTCTTTTCTCAGTGGCACACATCTCAGTCCTGGATCAATTTAGAAAGTTGCTCAGTCTGTAGAGGGCAGGCACAGACACCTTACCCTCAGCTTGACCATATTTTGGCACCACTTGGACTGTATCATTGCCCTCTTATAGCAGGGCAATAAGAACAGAAGGGTGACCTCTTGGAGGGCTCCAGACTCAGTGATTCCAGATACAACTTACTTGCTGCAGTTCAACCAGGGAATATATTTCTGCAGTATGAACTAAAGCCTTCAAGTCTGCAGCAGCAGAGGGAAGGCATTCTAATACATTTCTAATAATTTCTGCATCCCATAAACAAATTTAACACCGGATTTTACAGATTTACTTTCATTAGCTCTAACAGGAGAAGCCGCTCAATTAATATAAATAATGCTCAATAAAAGCTCAGTAAAAAGTCATTTGCTGAAAGCTCTCTGGTAAATTTATCGCTGTATTGCTATCACCACTAGAGGGTACTCACAGCAATAAATAACATTTGGTAATTTCGCTGATTATTTTCTCTGGAGCCAGTCAGGAGAAAGACTGGATCCTCTGCAAAGAGCTAAGCTTCTTACCTCTGCACAGGTAACTGCATATGCATATACGAAGAACAAGAGCTTACATTCTTCCTTTCTCTGAGCTAAGCAAAGTCTGCTGGCACATTAAGGACATGTTCAATTTTCAGCATAAAGACTGTAAAAATAGTTTCCTTATTCTCACAGCTTCCTCTCCAAGATAGAGAAAAAGCTTCAATCAGCTTGAGATTGCTGATTCAGCCCACAAACATCTTTTAAATCAAAATTATCTGAACAAAGTCATTAGTTTCTATAATAGGGTACAATTCGTAATTTTACCTGGCAACATCATCCTCAACAGAATTTTATGAACCCAAACCTTTTCTAACGACTATTGAAAACTACAGTTTTCTTTCCTCCCGCTACCTCACCAATAAATAAAACCAACTTGCATCTGCATTAGCAATCCATAGGATATTTAACTGAATGCAGCTGCTCTTCAATGTCTAATTATAGAGATGTACATCCATGCACGTGTACCCCAGATCTCACTAGACATGCTACATGCATCTGCCATCAGTATGGCATTACAGGTAGCAGCCACCTGACCAGCTGTTTTGCTAGCTGTAAGTTGTCTGCTCACTTTCCTCATCAGGAATATGTCTTGCAAGTGTAAATAGCCAAAATGAAACCCCTTGCAAACGAGTGACCTCACCTCTCCCCAGACTTCTGCGGCCTTCTTTCTAACTGAAGACTAAAATGTTGTGGAAGTTGCACAACTGGAATGCACGTCCTTCCCTTCCTCACTAGGGCTGCAGCACTCTCCCCTCCCCTGAGGGAGCATTTGTTCCACAAAACTGTTGCTGCTATACCTCCACACAATGGATCATCAGTGTGATTCCCTACAAAGTCTTTCACCCTTGGAGGCTCTGGCAAGACACACCTGCCCTGTAGAAGGACAACGTATAGAGCCAGTACCACACATCTGCAATGCAGACCCATGGCCACAGGGGAAAGGAGTGGGGGTAGTAAGGCTTTTTTTTTTTCCTTTTTTCTTTTAAATACCAAACACCAATCTCATCACCAGAATGTAGCAATGTTTTCCAAAGTGTGGGTGATGTGGGTGAAGTCCCCAGAGAAGAAGTGAACTGTCAAAAGAACTTTGGAGAGAACCACCACGTCATTTGCCAGGTGCAAACATAAAAGGGAAAAAGAAGAAATTCAACAGGGAAGGGTCGGTAGTTCTTATGATCACAAGGAAGCCTTAAAAGCAGAAGACAACAAGGAGAAAGCAACAAAGAGAAAACGTGTGTGTGTGCGTGCATCGTGCTGTATGGAGTTAGGTGTTAGCAGTTACTCTTTCAGGTAAAAGAGTAATGAGAAATATGAGGAATGTGCCACCTCATTCATACGATGTCAGAATTTCAGCATGATTTAACTTCTAATCCACTAATCAAACCATGTGAGAGAAGGAGAGAAACTGGCACAGTAAAGAGCTTTACACCATTTACTACAAGAGACTACTGACGTTGGACAGGCTATTTATACTATGCATGTGCTCGCAGGAGACCGGGAAGAGAGCAGAACAGTTGGTTTTCTGTTCCCATCAGAGAAAGGAAAAAAAAAAATGTGGACTAGTGTCCTCACTGCACAAAATTTGGGGAAACCCTGTAATGACAATGCGGTTGTACCCAGGCTTATAGTCTGCGCAGAGCTCTCTGATTTGCTGGGTGATATCATGGAATCTCACACATGAAAGTGAACTAAAGCAAGGGGGAAACGCAGAGGTCTTTGTAGCCTGCAGAGAAGCTTCAAGGACAAGGAAAAGGGACTACAGCAAAGGACATTACCCTGTAAAATCTGAATACAATTCAACATGCCAAAGCACGCACCTTAGGGCTCACCTCCATCATTATATGCTCACCTTACACACATATCTGCTTCATATTTCTTTCCATAAAGAATTCCTAATAAAGACGGGTTCTTGTTTCCTCTGAAATTTAGTGTTACATCATACACTGCTGAAACTGTTACAAAAAAGAAAATACGGTTGTTATATCAGCAATTCTAGCAACCACGTTGCCGGCATCCTTACATTAGACAGCAACAAGGCCTTGTGCGAGCCTTGCATTAATGACATCAGGTAGCAGGGTCCTTCACTACTTTGTGTTTACGTGTTGTATTTATCTCTATCAGCCACCTGACATTCCCATCTACATAGTATATGTGTTACCAAAACACAAGACAACTTGATGAACTAAGCAACGATGACATACATGAAAGGTTTATTATTTTTTAAGACTGGTATCTGAGAGTTATGTGGCACAAATTAACAGCTGACATGCTAAACGCTTATTCCTGCCAACTTGTAATTGTTGTTGTGATGGACGTAATGAACAACGGTGTATACTACACTGTGCTACACAGGAGTATACTAAACAACACACTGCAATTAATGCAAAGAAAAAGTAGTAGTTGCAAGTACCTGTTCCCCTGAGACACTGGACAGCAGTGGTGAAACCTTTGGTTCTGGGCAACAGGTGATATTTCAGTTTAGGCAATCCCTTGGATTCAGCTACCTCCATACTGATACGATGCTTGGTCTCTGTAAAACGAGTTCCTTCACAGTACAGGAGAAACTAGTACAACAAGACAAAAGGCAACAACGAGGACAACTTGAGATCAAAAGAAACCAAGCAGAATACTCAAAATTTGTGTAAGATAAACATACATCCACGCACGTGCACACACTTCAACTGTCTCACTTGATCATCAAGTATTAGGCATAAGCACCACCTCACAACTCATTTACACTTATATTTAACAACACTGGTACCAAATTTAAGGTGACAAAAAGTCTAAGTGTCTATAACTGAAACCTTTACTTAAAAAAATATCTCTGAAGGCTTTGGCTCGCTAACGGTGGACTAATCTACAAGTCAGAAAAAGCAATCCAAATACCAGTACACGACCACTTTAGGAAAAATACATATTAATCACTCACTACCTCACTTAAAACGTGTACTGTACAACCAGAATTACTCATCTGAAGACAAACTTGTTTGTCTGAAACCTTTTCTGACTTTCTATTTCATTTGTATCATTTGTGTTCATAAAAAATGGTGCCTTTCCCTAAAATCCGTACCTTGTTCATCTTGTAAGGCACCAATCTGACTGTGATATTCTAAGTGACTACTAAAGCCTTGAATCCTCCCATACTGACTTCAAGCAGCACAAAAGATCGACTTGTCCTTCCTCCGGCATCTATATTACCTTTGCTCTAGTTGAGAGAGACAGACCGACCAGAAGTAATGCAAAGCCAAGAGGAGACAAAGCCCTTCTGAGGGCCCTAGGGCACCATTCCCATTGCACCAGCAATAGAAAACATTGCTGCATTGGAACGCACAAACCTCTGCATCCCTGGCAAGCGATGGAGGGGGAGAAGGGCATGTTGCTACTACTGTCTCCCAGCAGTATCATGCAATGCTGTAACATTGCAATTCAAAAGAAAGACTTGTCGAATGCATTGCCAGGTATCCGATGTTTGTCAGTATTGCGGTTGCTTGACTTTTTCTCTGTAGTGTATCCACATACTGTGCACCACAAAAGGTAAGTTAAATGAGTGTTAAGACCATAAAGCCACAGACACGAGAGTTAGACCTGTTAGTGGGAGAACGGGAGATGGTGCTGCAATCTTCATTTGGCCCTTGAGAGCACATCCATTATGACAATCTGACCAACCACCACCAAGTGGTGAGGGCGGCACAAGGTTCAGAGCGTAACACTGCAATCTCAGCCCCAGTCTGCAATGCAAGCTCTTTCCTCTATACCAAATTCTCACCCTCTTCTAGTCAATGGCCCGGTGATCCTTCTGGACCAAGTAGGCGAGGGAGGTACAGACTGCGCTGAAGTGCACACGTGAGAAAGACCTCACGAAGGAAGGGTGCACAGACAGCCCTAATTGTGGCACTTACAATGCACAAAAATTAGGAAATTGATTTACTCAAGTCAATTTTAATCATCATTTAAATTACCAAGCAGGAAGTCTTGATTTAAATAATCAATGCTAACTGCACTTTGCATTTATATTTTCTACTTGTTTTCCCTAGAGACTAGTCCTTGGTTCTCAATCGTAGAATCATTAAAACATATAGGTTTGCAACTAAAGTGCAGTCTTGAGATTTTTTAATTGAGCGGGTTTTTTCTTATTTTCTTTCCCCCACACTAATCAGGATATTTTAAATGTAGTTCACATCCATATATTCAAGCAATTATGCAGTTTAAAATACATTCTCCAGGTTCTTATTTTTTATATCTTTGTAATGACAGAAAATCACAAATGACGCATTCACAATGTGCTAGTTAAGGCTTACTATTTCACTATTCATTTTAACAAGCTATGCTGGATAATATTGAAAAATCACTTAAAATGCACAAAAAGCCTCTTAAAGTGTTTTATGAGCCAAATTACATGTGCTGCTGTAAAAGCAAACCAGTAAATTTATCAAAACGTTTGCATTCAATATTAAAAGAAGCTTAATAGGTTGATTATATTACTCTGTTGCTGCAGTAAAATCTAATAACGTTGCCCATAATGAAACATAGATGTTTCACCCTTGACTTCAAATAATATCAAAATAAAAAGGAAAAGCATAATTGCAAAAGCAGATGTAAGCTTACCATATATTCTCATAGACCCTTTTTGGGAAACCCGTCATTTCATAGATCAATGAACACACTAACAAGAACTTCCTATCAAAGCTCATGGTTTGTGTATTTCCACATCCCAATTCACTCACTTCTCCAGAAAAGACTTTTTTGTGTATGTGTCTTTTTAGCCTACCTCAGAAAACGTAGCTTAGGGTTATATAGATTTGGCAGTCGAATATAGGCTGTTATTTTTTTTTTAAAGGTAAAAATAAGATCAGGCAAAATTAACAAGTATTATACAAGCCTGATTCATAAGTTATCGTCAAGCTTCTAATTACCTATGCAAGCTTCTGAACTGTTTCCCAAATGACTTCCCTTACCAACAGGCAAACAGAGAAACACTTTACCAGCGCACCCAAAAAGACCTCCTGAAACAGAGCACAGGTTTTCCTTGACAACACTTGAAGATGAGCAGACCTTTTCCTGATATATAAGGCTACAGTATCACGTGAGCATCTCTGTCATCATTTCACTTCTAGCAGTCAATACTAGAGGAGGAACTCGGTACTTACCCACATATATTCAGGATAATCAGCCAAACGTTTTAATCCTTCAATAACCGTATCTCTATCTTCTTCCCATTTCCTTTTGCAGAAAACAATCTCAAGGAAGTACCATGTCCAGCCAATCAGGGGCACATATAGTAGCTCTCTCTTAGCAAGAACTTTGGAACTCTTGGAGAAAAACAAAAATAACAATCCAAAAATGTCATTTGCTGATTGGTACAATGAGATCAAACAAAGACATTAAAGTTGACAAAGAGTTGATGGACACTCAAATGCAAAGAAATTGTATGTGCATGGGTTTTAAATAGACCTATAGTCCTCCAGATGAAGGGAAAGCTCATGGCCTCACGTACCCCTAGCACTCCAAAGCGCTCTGTCATAGTCCAGCCACACAAGAAGTCGATTTCAAAGTTGTGATTCAAGATGATGATGACGTGTTCTTTCCCAAAGGTGTTCACCGTGGCCTCGTCTGAGAACAAGGTGCACTCTGTGCCTGACCACCATTCCAGCAGCATTACCAACTCTGACAAACATGATGAAGACAGAGAGAGGAGTTAGGAGTGCTGCTTACAAAAAGCATTTAGCGTTTCACCTCCAGCCCCATTCAGTGCTTACTCTCTTCTGACTCCAAACAACACTGCCGCCTTTTCAATCCAATCCACTAGAGATGAAATGAGAGCTGAGACAGGTATAGACCAAATAACATCACCATCCTCAAGCAGTATTTAGCACACTAGATATATGCATTATAGATAATTTAACAAGTTTTTAACCATGACAAGTTTGGGCATTATATTATGAATGTGAACTTTCATGATCACTGACAGAAACCCCAAAACTTTGTGCCTGAAAACAGACAGTTAAGCCGTTGATTGCTCCACTAAATGAGTACAGTTTCTCCCAGGTGGAATACAAATTATGCATAGATGCAGCCTAATGCTTTTACTCAACATGAAACAAGCTTTATGGCGGTAAAGAGACCAATAAAGAGCTTTTAAAGGGACACAGTGCCATAGATCTTCTGCAATAGATTTTAATATTACAACACAGGACTCTAATCGTTCTGTATTATGGTCATCAACACAGAGTCAAAAGCACCACAGAATTGAGCTAATTTATCAAAATACCCGGGCAAAGCCAGGAATGGTAAATTGTGTCTTACTGCAAAAGAAAGAATGAGCCCTTTCTCATCTGTCTTGTCCAGCTTTCCAATATCCCAGCATCTCTCTTACTCCACCCTGAACATTTCCTTCATCACCCACTCTTCTTATTTTCCACCTCCCCTTTTTTCATCTTATAAAAACCCCTCCACTTAAATTCAGTACGCACTGAATGTAGTTGCTATGGTTAGCCTATTTCTCTCATTTCAGTACAACCAGGCAGACGGAAGGCATTGCTTGTATCATGGGACAACTGTAGGAAGTATGAGAATAGTTCACCCTCCCAGTAGGAAGATTTGCTTCCATGCGAACTGTAGTCATTGGTATTTTCTCATTTCAATGAGATATGGATGCAATCAAAATTTGGTTGCACAAATATGGCAGTTAAAAAGTTCAACTCTTCCTGCATTACTACAACAAACTTGCAGGGTCAAAACTGGAAGGCACCCCCTCAGTTCTCTACATCAGGTTCTGCCACTCAGTATTTCAGCTTTCCATCGAGAGGCCCTGGTTTTGCAAAATGGAGCAGCGCATTCCTGCAAAAGGGCTTCTGATCAGCAGGATCACGACAAGGTAATCTGTCCATACTGCCAAATAAGAGTGGGTCCAATTTTGGAACCCATCAGAGAGAAGGCAAACACAGTGTTTGAGTGAATGATAGGGAAAACCAATCCTGGTCTGCTCAAGATACATAACTTCTCCAGCAGTAGTTTTTTCATGTATATTCCCCGTGTGACCACTTATCCACCACATTATTCCCCTGTATCATTTTCAAGACTCACTCATTTGGAGGCACGACATAGTTACGCAACTTGCTGATGAAGAGAGTGTGACCCTGGTAAACTGGAAATATAGCAGAGGAAAGACAGAATAATAGTTTATACCAGCTAGAGGTTTCTATCATTGCTTTCCAGCTTTGTCTGCTTTGCAAAGGATGTGATCACTTACCTTTCTTGCTCTGGTTATCCTGGCTCAGTAAAAGGGAAAAGAGGACAGCAAGCGTGTCCTCAGTTGAGAGCTATGCTCTTCCAAGCAGGTGGCCGGCAAAATGGAGTAGTGGTACCAAACACAGTGTGGTACTCTGAGTGAGTTTCCCTTTCCATTGCTGTCTATGTTCTAAGGAGGAACATCTCCAGTACCTGCTACAGTTGCTGCATTTTCTTACCAAAAATAAAATAAAATGGGTGTGTTTCTTCTTCAAAATCAGAAAACAAATTCCACAGAGCCAGGTGTGGATGATTTTCTGCAGAGCTTTTCTTCTACCATTCACTCTAAAATAGCAGAGGACGCTTTGCTGAGAGATTTGCCAGAGTTCATACTGAGAGAGGAGGGTTGATGAGCCGGAGAATTAATACGAGGAAACAGATTGTCCTTTACAAGCGTACTGATAAATGATGTAATTATAACCGGGAGTGGGCTCATTTCCTTTTATTTGGTGTGTGGGTTACAGCTATTTTGCGTGGCACCAATCCTGCTGATGCTACAGCAAGCCCATCCTTCTGAATGAAGGAACAGTAACACTTGTGCTACTTGCGATGCTTCCTGCAGGGGACAAGCAACACCTCTCTACAACAAACCCCCTCCTGTAGCCGGGGTTCCCACATGCCAAGGCAGGCGGGTTTATAGCCTTGCAAGCCACCCCGAAACAAAGCAAACAAGAGGCCCACCTCTCAGTTTAAAGTACTAACATTTGAGAGATTATTTTTGCAACCAGACTAAACCAAATGTGCTGAGCTCTCCAAAGGCATGAGTCATCTAAAAGGAGCTGATGTAGGAGAGAGAGTTTGTAGTACAGGCTACCCGTCGTGAATTACATGCGTTGCAAAGGGTTTACGTTGAGCCCAGAGCCCAACAGACTTTTTTCCCCAAACGTCTGCCACAAACACTGGATAGAGTCTATCTCCTTCCCCTTCTGAAGCGGTGCTTTATGTATTTGAGAAGAGACAGGGTAAGAACAGAGCGTGGTTTTCAGCGGGCTAGAGTACATAGCCAGATACACAATCACCAGTGTACCAACCCCTGCACACCGATCCTCTGCCGGATGGGCAGAGCAGCTTCTGTTACAGACAGCTCTGATGAACGCCCTCAGCTTAAAACTAAACAGCTTGGAGTAAGCGAGCAAAACATCGCATCCAGAACAGAAGACCAACCTACAGGTTCATTGCCAAAAGGCTTCCACATAATGAAATATATTTCATTATGAATGGCAGCATTTGAACTGCTGCATTTACACGGCTTACTTAATTTGTTATAAATCAGAATTGAAGTGCATATTCTGTCAGCTCTTCCATTACAGGCCATCGACACTCTGCAATCCCATATAACATTTATATTAATTTTCATAGTTTAATTTCTCAATCATTTAATTTATATTAGGCTATACATGAGGGGTTATCCTAGGTACAACCCAATTATCTACTCAACTCCTCCAAACCTTTTTGAACGATAGTGTAGGTTATTTCCAGTGTATACAAAATAAAAGGTAACAGCATTTAAAATGTGATTTTTCCATGCACAATGCTAACTTGGTAGAAAGCAAGCATCTGAACCTACAAGCCTTAAAGGCACAAGCAGCTCATATCCTCGGGAAAGCCAGACTATTACTGCAACAATAGTTTTCAGGATGAAATGAGGTTCTAGATTATTAAAAGCACATTAAGAAATTCAAACAAGCAAATAAAAAACCCCCATTAATTTCCCATATACTCTCACTCCCCTCCAACCAAGCTAATTTTGAAGTTTCTACCTATAAGGTCTTCCATTACAATACTTTTTCTCCTGACAGTTTGCCTGCCACTCTCTATTTAATTTCCTTTCTCCTGTGCTTCACAGACAACATTCTCAATAGGCAGAACAAAAAGCACAGAAAGGACAAGAAGCTTAAAAAGAAACCGAACTAGACACTTTGGAGAGTTTTTGTTGGTAGTACTTCACATCGATGATTTAAGAAATGCGGGTGCCTGTCAGTGGACCGCTCAACTCTAAGTACTCATTTCGGTGACTCATTTACCCGAAGTGGGAGTTGGATGCTGAGCTGAGCACTAAGGTAAGTGGCCATGCATACTGGGAGGGGATGGAGAATGGAAACAAATTAGATGATTCACTCCTGAAACAGGAGGTGACATTTGGACTAAGGAGCCTTCTAAACATTGATTTCAGAAATCTAATCCCCTGTTAGGCTGTATGAGAAGAAAAAGAAAAAGCCAAGCACAGGGAGGAAGTTTTGCAAAGGTCTGAAAGGGGAGAGCAACGCAGCTGCACTCACTCTAAAGCAATCCCATGGGTAGAAGAAGAAGAGAGTGACAAATTGCTCACAGAAGGAGACACTGGCGTCACAGATGGACACTGTGGGGTGTAAGAGGACTCTGAAGTTGTCACACAGTTCAGCTATAGAGTCATCCACACTAGATGCTTTAAAGACAGACATCTCTCTGCAGATCACACAGTCAACTTGGGCTCCTAAGTAAGTGGTCAATATCACACGTATGCTCACTATCTGAAGCAGTCTCTGTGAATTCCCCCTTCCCCATCACTTAGTACAGGCTCTGGTGCTGGATGAAGATGGCATTGAGACAGAATCAGTAATAGCTACCAGTCAAAACAGGGTTGGGGGTGGGTGGGAGGAGCTTTACTTCTCACGTTTTTGAATAACAGAGTGACAGTACGTATCAGTCCCTTGACTCTTTTATGTTTTCCCAATATTTCAGAAAAGATGGCTGCTTTGAACTGCTCTGTGTCTAACTCACCACTTCTCCCTCGCGCGTCTGTGCACATATACATACATGTGTGTACATATATTTTCTTTAATTAACAAAAAGAGAAACAAAAAACACTCCCCTCCCCACCCCCAGCCTTCACATCCCCTTCAAGCATACTCACGGCTCCAAAGTGAATAGGCAAGGCGGCAGTTTACTCGGCGATAAAACTGCTTGTTTATGGGCCAGAGGACTAGCGTGCATAGTTGAATGAAGTTAATGATCAGTCCACTCACAACAAAGACAAACCCAATGAGGAGGTGAACTATGAACTGGGTCTTCAGAAAGGCAATGAAGCCCATGATAACCACTCAGAAGCGCGTGCAAGGGCCGTCACTCAGAATAATTGTCCTGAAAGAGAAAGAAAAGAGTCAAATGGAGACTGGATTTACAAGCCCTAAGGAAGGGCAAAGCGAGAGCCCTGAAACAGCCCACGCAACTTCAGCAACAGGAACCCAATCCAATAAACACTCTGCTCTCCAAGCCTGCGTCATTCAGATCTTCACACAATAAACTGTTGATGGTGCAAATCACTTCCAAAAATAGGAAGGAATCATTATTTACAATTTACAGCCCGCTAAGAAGGTTATTGCTTGCTGAAGATGAATCTCGCACCTCTCTTCAAACAAAGACCATACAACTGGACTTAATGCTGGGAGGAACACAGAGAGCCCTGCACTCACAAGTGAAGCAGTTGAGCCCCGATCGGTAACCAAGCTGCACGGTGACTGCTGTACCTTCAGGGGCTGCCGTCCCTGAACTGCAACAGGAGCCTGAGGCCCCCGCACCCAATAAATGGCATGCCCAGCCTCTGGGGCTGCGTAAACCAACCCATGCCTTCAAAGCCACCGCTCTGTACACACTTCTCCCGAACAAGCACCCCGTGAGGGCTGCCGGGGGCTACAGAGACTTCGTTACACATTTGCTTTGACTAGAATAGTACAACAGTCCGCCTGGGGAGCAGGCTCTTCATCCCGCAGCGGATTTCAGGATGAAGAGAGCAGGGCTGGCCACACAGAGCGTCAGTCTGGCAAACGCTAAGCCATGGAAATGGAAATTAGGTTGCCCCACAACTGAAACCCATGCTGGAGCAAATTTAATAACTTCTCACTTTGTCAAGCCACAGTTCTATGATCAAATATACCTGTTAGCGTGGGGGAAAAGAGTAAAATAGTAGAAAAACCTTAGGCTATGTAGCAGTACAAACTTGATCTTGAAAGGGCTTTGGTGCAGGATCTTGATTCCACTGAGTTAGCCAGAGCACTTAATTCTGAGCACATGCCATACTTATACCAGGTGCAGAAAGATGAGTGATGTCTGAGCCAGCAAAAAGTCACAGTAACTTAGACAGACAAGTCTGATTCAATATAAATCCTGCCAGTACAAAGTTAACCCAATAGAATGTACTTACCAAGCCACCAGACTGAGTTTATTCCAAACCCTGCACTATCTGGCACTGGCCTTTTTGACCCATTGGGTACTAGAAGCCCTTCAACTAGGCCAGCCAACCTGTCAAACCACAGCCTCAACATCTCACCCAAAAAATAAAAGCATGACCCTGATCTTCTGCCAGAGCCAAAGCTTGCTGACAATATTTATGCTCAGCTTTTACAAGTATTGCAAATGACCAGACCAACCAGTAGATGGTAACAAATACTTCTGACAAGCCAAGCATATGAAGGTGATGCAGAAGTTACCCCATGCCCAAAAATAAAGTCCCTGCCAGCTGTGAGGAACCAAAACATTTTCATTTGCCACCTGCTTACAGTATGGTGCTATTTATAAAACTCCACAGCAATTTTACTTGTGAAAGCTTGTTTTCTACCATCTCTTCTACAAATCAGGTACTGCCTTTCAAGGCACAGAGTGTCTAGCTTTTGCACAATTAAAATCTATTTGCATCGTTAGTAACTTACCTACTTCAGAAGCACATCACAGAGGAAATAAGTCAGTTTCAATACAGCCACTATTGTGCCTACCACAGAAAGCAAAGCAAGTTGAATAAGCCGATATTGAAGCTTATGATGAATAATCTAAATTCTCACATTGTTTTCCTGTAAGAATGGAAGAAACATTTCTTCCACTAGTAAATTACTTTAAGAAGAGCTGTTGGGAAGCAGAGACTTGTGTTTAAACAGAAATAAATGGAGTCCTCCTTCCTCTCCCCTTCCCAAAGGGTTGCAGGGTACAGTTGTCTCATACAGACAAAACACTGCACCAGCGTTCAGATGTATGGGAGGTAGCCATGGTGTTCGGTGCTTGATTCCCTAACACAACAATGGGCTCATTTATCTTTTCTACAGGCAAGTTCTTTAAGTCATTGTACTAAGTACCACCAAACATTAAACACCAAGTTCTTCACTGCTAAGATCAGTCATTCTCTTCATCTGGTCTCTCTCAAAAAACAGTTCAAACAAAGCTGAAAAGAACAGTTGCCCTTTCTCCCTCTCCCCACACAACTGTTTCTTGAATCCCTACCTGCCTTCCATACAGCAACGTGCAGGCGGCTTTGCTGATGACTGTGTCTGTTGTACTCATTAGCCTAGTACTTATTGCCTTTCAATGTGCAGCTTGGCCCATCCTGGACAAGGGCCCAAAGCGCATAAACGGCATAAGGAAGAATAGAAATGTCAAAGATTATCTTCAAATAAAATCGTTTGGCTCCACTTCCATGGCCTCTTTGCTTAGAGCAAAGTCTCGAGCACTGTGGTATTTCTCCCTTACATTAAAGATGCTACCGTATTACAGACCCAGAAGGACACATCCCTTTTTACCAGACAGAAAGCTGGAGACATTGCAGCATGTTGCTTCTCCCGCTTCGTTACGCGTGGAAAACAGGATTTATCACTCGTGCGCCGATGCCGTGCCCCGTTCACTGGGCATCGTCTCACTCTGGCAGGACTCCAGAGCCGCACAGCTCTGGCTGGGGACACGGCACAGCCGGCCCGTGTGCCTGCACCAGGGCTCACTGTGCCCCTGCGCATCTGGGGACTGCGAGTCTTACCAGTATTGCTACAGGGTAAAGAGAACAGCAGCCAGAGCACAGCTGGCTCCCCTCTGGCACCTTACAAGGGCAGCATTTGCCCAATTGCTCCCTAAAGCACAGCTGGTTTACTTGTACTTCCTCTTAAAATGGACAGGGATCAACTAAAAAAATGGGTTAGTCTGGTTGTCTGATCCTTCCAGTTTCAACGCTGGATACAGAACCTGCCAGCGTCCCTTTTGCCAATCCCCCACTTGATTGTATTTGACTTTTCAGACAATAAGAAGTTAATCTTAACCCAGGGATTTTTTACTTTTCTACATTCCTGCCCACGTAGGGCAGCCAGGCAATTCAGGGACAGGCCAACAGACAAAGAGTGGTCAGCAGCTGTTTTGATGAATCCCACAGTTGGGCTGGGGAAAGGATGGGGAAATCGGTATTTGCTGGAACGAGGAGAAGCAACACTTCATGTGCCACATATATTACGATAGCTAAATGACGTGTCTTGAAAGTAAACATCTGCCCTAGCTTAAGACAGCAAGTCTGAGCACTATTCATTTTTTTCTTTTTCAAAGTATACACCTATCATGTGCATATTCAAAGACCTGCTATCTAAAAATCTTTTTTTTTTTTCTCCTTTCTTTTCCTAAAGCACCCTGTAACTTCACAACATTGATCTTCCACCACAAAACCTCCGTTTCCTCCTGTGTAGCCACACTGAGAACCGCAGGCAACTTTAGTACTCTTCATGCTTTCACATCCTCATCGAGTGCCTGCTTTTCACAGCCACGCTGCAGGGCAGCGCTAGTGTAAAGCCCTGCTCAAACCAAACAGCACGTTCCCATTGCCTCTTAATGCCATGCCTTATCTTGCAGGGCCCCTTGACTTTATGAAAGTCAGAGACCGCTCCCCATAGTATTGATCTTTATCTTCACTGATGAGAAAGTTCTTAAACGCTTTGCATCCTTCTGGGCTCCCTCCCTTATTTATGTATCTCTCAAGTAAAGCAAGGGGGCAGATGTTCTACGGATTTCTTGGGTACAGAGTTGCATCTTGAGGCTCCACGTGCACATGGATTCCTTGGTATATAAAAGATACTATGTGCCTCTCAGTAGAAGGAGTAATATGATCTTTTTCCTTTACCCAGTTTTCTACGTTCATGAAAGTCCTAATGATTAAACTGCTTCGAAACTTCTACCTCTCTGTCAAATGCCACTGGAACGTGCCACCAAACTCAAAAGCCATTAGAAAGGAGAATGACAGAGATAGCGTGATTGCATCAGCCTCATTTCCTTAAGAAATCAGGTTAAAAATCACAGATGCACAAAGTGCACTAAGCACGTTAGCTGTTTCATGAAACATGTAGTTATTTATGAACTCAAAATTAAAAATTAAGCCATTAATCATTCTATAATATAGTATTTCCAGCTCATATTCCAGGTTTTAATTAATTTATTGCTGTCATGTGTGTACAATTCCTCTGAAGATCATGAGGTTTGCATGAATATGAGCATGAAATTAGAAACTGGTCCACTGATTCTAATATTCCAACCCAGTGAGAATTAATGTGCTCTACAACAACAAAAACTGCAGCAGCCAGTACTTACATCTTTAGCCTTTTGCCTTCCGTTTTTCTGAGCATGCTCTGTTCCCATTTTCCAGCTGCATCTGTTCTACTGTACAATATTTATCTCCACTTCGGAAACTAATTACCAGCATCTCTTGCTCTGAATGTGTTGCCCCCACCCTGAATTCTGGTGTTTTATCTACCTCATAACATTTTTGCTAGTTGGGGAATTGAGTGAAACCTTTATAATACTCAATTCTACCATTTACTCTCATATTTTAAAATACTGTATTTTCAGATTGAGCTTGGTAAGCCCCCTTGATCTGTATAAACTTAGCAAACCCTGTCTATGAAAAAAGACTAATAATATTGCAAGTTAAAAACATACAAAAAGGCATTGTTGGCCAACCTCATCAAGAGTTTGCCTGCCATTTTTCAGAATTCTACAAACTCTGCTCACTGAAAGCACACGAGGAAAATTAAAACCTATTTTTTATCCAAAGTGAGAACTATCTATTCGATGAGCTGCTTCATGTGCATGAGGCAGACAGGCACAAATGGCAGCAGCCAGGAGCTGCAGAAAATGCCTCTCCTGTCAGTATACCTTCTACCCTCCAGATTTCTCTGATGACCCGACTCAGGCTACTGCTCTTTTAAAACCAACTACGAAAATCACTAGCATAATCGTCTTTTCCCTCACCTCCCCTTACAAGATCAGAAAACCCAAGAATACTAACCAGCTAACCAACAGTCGAGGCAGAGACATAAGGGAAAGCTTTCAATACCACTGCCCATACCTGTTCGGTGTATAAATAAAAGTACAGGTCCCAGTCTGGTCATCCTAGCTTCCCTCAGAAGTACTACATTGCCACAGAGGTAGCAGATTATTTTCCTGGACATTTCTGGGACATACCACACAAAACCACATTGCTCATCTTATGAGTTGCGTTCAATGCTTAGAAATAATTACCTCAGTTACCTCTAAGAAATATTTTTTCCTTGCAGAATATGCAATACTTTTCTAGCTAAAAAAAGTACAGTGGCTATCCAGCTTCTAAAAGCATAATGATATATTCATAGCAAATACCCCTGATAAAGGAAAATATTAGGAAGCAAGTAGATAATTGATGGTCTTCCACTTCCCACGCTGTACCGCATCTCTTTCTGGGATGAGGAATTTGGAAGCCCAACCCACGTGATGCAGAAGCCACATAAAACCAACAGACAGGGTATTTACCCAAGGCTTTGCCCCAGACTTCAAAAAAGCAACCCAAGGCTCCTGCCCACACTGCCATGGCACCACTAACAGCAGTCTCCACTCAGGCCCGATTTATTTAAGAAGTATAGTTTTAGAAGAACCACTGGCAACCCCACCTGTCTAAGTAGGCTAGAAAACACATCTTAGATCAACAGCAATGAGTCAGTATAGCTAATAAGCAAATTAAAGGAAATAAGGTCTAACAACAGTTTTGGTATCCATTTGAACAGTCTGTACTCCAGATATGCTGTAAAAATAGACAACTATTCAATCGCAGCCCACACAGCATTACAAACTGTCTACTACAGACCTAGCCTTTTAAATCTAAGCATGACAGGAAGATTATCTTAGTTTCTCACACAATATAGGTCTAATTTCCCTGCACATCTCTCAGTGAAATTCTAAGCTGATTCAGAGTTCATTAAAAATCCGCTTGTCATGACTTTCTGAAATTGAAGTGCATGGAAGAGGACCTTAAGCCAAACTTAGGTCACAAAGATGCAAATTTGTTTCTGAGTTGTGAGAACTAGGAATATGATCTCAAAAAGTGTTACTGAGTTACCATCATGGAATTAGATGAGAATTTATTCCTTGAAGTTTTGTCAATCTTGGCTTTGAAACAGCACCACATCCAGTTTCTAGAACAAGTCAAGTCTAAAAGATTATCACCACTATCTGTCTGAAATATATTCATTATTTTGGTCTTGATCTAAAGCCCACTAAATAATAGAATCTTCCATGAATGTCAATAGGTTTAACTCAGTATCTGTAGGAAGTTTTTATGAGATTAGTCTATTTCCATCAAATAGGAAGCCTTTTGCTTGACTCATCAAGGATTCTAATAAGAGGTCGATACTTCAAGGTTTAAAAAAAAAAAAAAAAAAAAAAAAAAAAAAGAGCTGTGCACATCGCTCTGACATGCATCATCATTTAATAGGCATGGAGTATGAGAGGTCCTAAAGAGTATTTAATTTTCTTCTACCATAGGTAAAGTGTAGGCTTTAATTCTAGGCATGATATGGTGGTCACTCAGAGCAATGACAACATGAGAAGCACACATCCTGGACAGAAATACTAGTCCCTGTTCATGCCTCCTCCACTCTTTAGAAATCTTTAATTCTATTATCACAAAACTGTAAGTTTACCAATAAACTTTGGGAGAGAGTAAGTAACAAAATAAAACCCATACATGAATAGCTTCTGCGTACCAGCGAGCCCTATTGGCGAGTGACCACAGCAAGTCATCCCACAAATGCCGTGCTAGGGCATGGCCCTGCTGTGGAGGGCCCTATATGTGCTCAGGACACCTCCTGCCACAGCAACACCCCCCCACCCTAGGAAGAACACCCGTAACAGGTCCACACCCTACCAGGACTTCAGCCCCAGCACTCCTTCCATTTGAAAATGTGGGGAAGCTTCCTATCAAAATATGGGTTGCTCTAAAAAAATTAAATCAAGATAACTGGTTGTTTAACTCCTATTTTGTAGATAGAAGACCACAGAATATGTAAACAAAGCAACATTCAAGCAACTTGACAGAACAAGAAGGGGATAAACCAGCTCTTGATACTACCTATCACTGCACTTGAGGGGCAGTTTTCCCTCTTCCCTGCCCTAAATGAAGCGTTACTGACACGATTAAGCCTCCTCGCCAGCTGCAGAGACCACTGTGCTTATGCCTCTGCTAGAGATGAAATTATATTTTTCTAACTTGTTACTACAATATTACAGCTGAAAACACAAGCAATATTAAAATGGCTATTTTCCGAATTTAATTTCAACCATTTCCTTTTATCATACTCGGCACACACTAAAAGAGCAAGCGTGCACAAATTCAATTTCTTCTCAGAATTCAGTTAACTCAGGCTCTATTTAAACAAATGGATCAGATAACCAAAATGAATCCTGACTTGCTTAGAAATCTGCCGGCTGCAAGGCAACCAACACAAGGAAGCAGAACTGCTTGAGAGACCTCCCTCACTGCGAGCACCTCTTCATCAATGAAGAAAACAATGGTATTTTCATAAAGATCCTCTGTGCACAACAGGGAAACTAGAGAGATTCTGTCGCGAGTTCACTGGGTAAAACCAGCCCAGACACGGCTGAATTTCACTGATCTAGGCTGACATCATTTCTTCTGTAGAACAGACTCTCCGTACTTGCAAAACACTGCAGGATTCTGCGTTGAGCTTTCCAGTGAAGGGGTTCCACTACTTCGAAAGCCCGTTGTGCATGCGTGTAGCTTGTTTTTATTTCAGGAAGACAAACACTGCCTTATGGTTTAGTAAACTTAGGATAGCTTCTATTATAGTATGTCATTTACAACTGCTTGTAGGTGTTTGCATGCTGTTTCTCCCCTGTATACACGCATACCATTTGTCATCATTCAGGCTGCAGTCTGGCACTTTTGCTTCAGTATAAACAACACATAAAGTTGATTTTTCCTAAAGTTATAATTAAAGAAACCTTAATTGCATATTAAATTTAGCTTAGATAATAATTTGCAAGTTTGCCTCACCCCTCGTACATACAGATGGGTTTTGTGGGTACACACATATTTACAGAAACTTGGGAGAGGTCTCGTAGAACTCAGTCTTAACAAACCTTGTCCTAAACTTGAATATTACTGATTACAAAGATCTACCCAACTGCAAGCATTTGAGCTCAAGTTCTTTCTTTGATCTGCTTGCTAGCAAGAGGAAAAAAAAAAAACAAAACCCAACCTCGTAACTTATCTTACTCTACATGGCATACAATTAGCCTCATTTTGAAAACCAAAGGCAGGTAGACACACGTTACTCCTGGTTTCATCTTTAGTGGAATGGGGAAAACTCAACAGTTCGGGGCAAAAAATAAGAGCTTTTCAATCCTGGTCTCCGGAACCAAAAAGAAATTGCACTTGAGTAAGCCTTACTGCAGCAGAGCTAAGCTAAACCACAAGTTAACGTGCACATTTTAATGCACCAGCTTCCCAAAAGGGTGCCGGTAACCCCAGAGCGCAACGGGGATCCCACATCCCTCCCCAGTGCTGACTGCTCTTCCCAGGGGCTAATACAGGGGCTATGTGTTTGCCTTTCTTTGCAGCACTACAGAAGTCAAACCCGCCACTGCAGCCATACGGAGACATCCGCCATCGACCCAGGGCAAGGGGGAGCCGTCTTCCCACCATCCCGCTGGCACAGTAAGACACTGCAGGAACAGACCTGGCTCTTACATGGAGAGGGAGAAGATAAGCAAAGAAAGAGGGATGAAACCAGGGGAAAACACCAGCCCACAGCAAGACATTTTACGCCGAAATGCATGAGCTGGAACACTGTCATGTTCTGTATATTTTAGGAAATAAATAGGAACAATTATCCAGTTTTGCAAATTCCTTGTGGCTCCAGACAGACAGTTAAGCATGACTCACTCAGAAATGGCTGTCAAACACCTTCTGCCAGTCTTGCTCCTTCTCTTGGGAGCTTTTAAACCTCCCCCTGTCCCTTTTTCTTTGTTTGGGGGCAGCTATTCTCCCTCCTTTGCCAGTCTAGATAAAACTCTTTCAAGGGAGAAGCAGGATGCTAATCCTTGCTAGCTCCCCAGTTCCCTATTCCTTCCCTCATGTTACACACTTCTCTCTTTGTCACACACGCCGGTGACTTTCCAGGCCTGTGCAAGAGGCTGTGTGCCACAGCGGATTTATGCTATTCAATCATCGTGCACAGCGTTACAGGCATTGCCTGCCCATCTGGTATTCAGTTGGTATGTCAACCCCAAGTTCTGAAAAATGCTGTCAGGCTTCCAGCTTGCACAGGCTTTGAGAGCGGAAGCAGGCTGGGAGATGCTCTTGGACAACTAGGCACGCTCCAGCAGGTCTAACAGGTCCGCTCCAGTTCTCTAAAGGACAGCCAAATATTTTTCTGTCCTGCTAACTGCTCTCTGCAATTTCACTCTGAACGCCAACAGCAGGGTGTCCTGCCCGATTTCAAGTGTGGCAGGTGATGGGCAATACTGGGATGCAATACCTGCCAAGCAGTACTAGGATGCTCTTGGTGCTAAATGCTCCCTTTCTTTTCCCAGCCAGGTTCACTCATCGGCGATATTTAAGAAAGGACTTCAGTGGCACCTTCGGTAAACGCTGTGCATCTCTGTACCCCTACATGCAAGGGAACGGATACTTGCGAGAGCCACCAGCTAGATGGAGCTTACTGCACAGCCTGGCAGCAGCTCACACATCATTTAACCATTGCACTTGCAATGAACAAAATCGCCACCAGCACCACAAGACAGTTAAGCAGTTTTGAATGCTCGTCATGAAAAATAAGCCAACAAACCTCTAATAACCACTGTATCTGCGTACTTCTGACTTAGTCCCAAAGTTACACTGCAGGCACGGGAAATCTTTTTTCTTAATGACAACACACAGCTTTAGGAAGCTGCAGATGTAAAGCACATCCCCACAGGCACCTGTCGATTGTCCGCCTGCCTGTGCTGCTGCTCCCTAGACCGTGACTTAGGAGTTTGTGTGCAGCACCACAGTGATGTGGCTTTACAGCTCCTGGGTCTCAGCTGGCCAAAGTGGGGGGTGGACAGAGTGGGGCAAGAGCCTACAACTGTCCACAGAGCTTTGCTTTGATACTCCCACCACCACCTCTTCCTTAAGCCTCAGGAGGAGCTGAGAGACCTCCCTCTCTCACAGAAAGGAAAAGATATAAGACACTTCTCCACTATGCAGCAGTAGCATTAATTGGCTGAAAGCACGCATTCCTGCTCCTGGGGCTGAAAAAAAATAATCTCCATTTTCCCTAGGGCAGGAGACCCCAGACCTCTGGGCAAGGGAACAGGAAGCAACAACTTCTCCCTGGAAGGACAAGGATGGAGGGGATGACCCATTTTAGCCAGGTGTAGTGCTCACAATGTGGGTGCTCGGGAGGTCATGTAGATTTGGTGGGTAGCACCATACTGACACCCCCAAACAATGGTTCTCAGCTGACAGCAGGTCTCAGCACAGTAGAGCAGAATTCCACACAGGCATGGTTTTGAAAATCACCTTGCTTATACATACACGCACACGCACATATATATAACATGCACCGGACATATCAGCAATTTCCAGGATAGCAGTTACAAGCCTGAGGGAATTTCATTTTAGCACACTAGTTATGCTAGTATTTGTAAAGAAATGATCCGTAGAAAATTGGCATTGTCATCAGAGAAAGGGTGGGAAGTGGAAGCCAGGAGAGCGTGGACTCTGTGATTTACAAGTAATGACACAAGGCTAGGCTGGCCATAATCAATGTTTTTCTCAAATCAGCTCATTATTTATTCCGTCCCACTGCAGTTTACATACCTATGAAATTGCTACACAGTATCTGTGATCCCACAAATCTATGATAAAATTTGCATTTTGACAGAAGCATGAATCTTCCTTTTTTCAGGCAACGTGGCAAGAATATCAAAACTCTTCCCTCTCCACTAAAGTAATTGATGCCAGTAGAATTTTTCCTGTTGAGCTACGACATAGATTATGCAAAACAGAGTAATAAGAAAATCCAAATGAACATTTTTTTTTATACTCTTTTCAAAAAGGACAGACAAAAAGAAGTAATTCCTCCCAGTTCTTAGCTGGCTTGGAACAGATTCTCACAGGATGGTAGGGGTTGGAAGGGACCTCTGCAGATCATCTAGTCCAACTCCCCTGCCACAGCAGGTTGCACAGGAACGCATCCAGGCGGGTTTGGAATGTCTCCAGAGACGGAGACTCCACCACCTCTCTGGGCAGCCTGTGCCAGTGCTCTGCCACCCTCAAAGTTAAGAAGTTCCTCCTCGTGTTTAAGGTGGAACTTCCTATGCTCAAGTTTGTGCCTATTACCCTTTGTCCTGTCGCTGGGCACCACTGAAAAGAGCCTGGCCCCATCCTCCTGACACCCACCCTCTAAGCATTTATAAGCATTGACAAGATCCTCCCATAGCCATCTTTTTTCTAGACTGAAAAGACACAAGTCCCTCAGCCCTTCTGTCCTTGTTGAACCGGGGAACCCAGAACTGGACACAGTACTTCAGATGCGGCCTCATCAGGCCAGAGTAGAGGGGGAGGATGACCTCCCTCGACCTGCTGGCCACACTCTTCTTGATGCACCCCAGGATGCCATTGGCCTTCTTGGCTGCAAAGGCACATTGTTGGCTCATGGTCATCCTGTTGCATTTAACTTCACAAATGCTTAAGAAATTATATTTGTGGTAGTTCTTTGGTTTCTCTGCAGGTTACTGTTATTGCTTCACAAACACCTTGAATATTGGGGGGCACTGTTGCACCCACCAGCCTGGGTGCTGGCACTGTTCCCATGGCTGCGACAGGCCATGAGGAGCTCAGAGAGCTGGGGACAAAGCTCAGTAACCCACCTCGCACCCGGGCTGGCCCCAGACTCATCTTTACTTTATGTGAAGGCAGACATATTGTGAGACAGAAACACAACCCAGGTTTCTAGTTTGATTAAAGGAAAAAAAAAAATTAAAAAACCGAAACACTCCAGTTGCTTAAAATTATGAAAGAGGACTGAGATAAAAATTTAATACATATACGTATATACATACATGCTATATAATTACAAACATGTAATTAACCACAGAAATAGCTGAAGCTGTAAATTGCCTCAGTGAGTTTTTGCAATATAGCCAAAAAAAAAAAAAAAAGGGCATTTTTATTATTGTGAAGAGCTCAGGACTTTTGCCCCACCTGACTGGAGGTCAAGTCAATATTTAACCACCAGGAAATCACATTCTGCATCTAGCAGGTCTATTATTTTCAGCCTTTCGCATCGAGCAAATGCTGATATTGGCATTTTCCCCTCAAATGTAAGCATTTTCAGTTCCTCTTGCGAAGAAAGACTTTTTGCCTTAATTACTTCTGGTTTCGATAGAGCTAGCAGGTGTAGCGAGACTATTTTCTTCATTTCAGCTAGTTCATTCAAAGTTGAAAACCCAACTGGGAGTTGAAAAAGGAAAGAACCTCTTGGAATCTCTGAATAAAAAACAGGTGGGAGAAAATGAGGTCTGAATTTTAAATGGGGCCAGACTTTCCCTTGTACTCACATCTTGTTTTGTCCCTTGTAGTAGACTTCTGCTCTGAAAGGGAACACATTCTGGCTGTGGCTACTCTCTTTAGTGAGAAGAATACTGTCCAGAGTGGATTTTCTGAGTAATTCAATATCCCTCCAAAGCCCTTCATTCTTTCTGAAGTTATTAAGCCAGATAGTTTGCCTTCACAGGTGAAAATGCATTTTTAGGGATACAAAAATCTGAAGCTACTACAATTACGACTGGTACCGTAAAACAGGATTTGGTCAGCTTTATGTCTAGATGCTGATAGAGGCACTTTTTAAGCATTAAACGAATGCTATGGGGAAAACACTAACAAATATTTAAAGAGTAACACACTTAAATAGTTTGTCATCACTGTGACTCCTACTTTCCAACTTGAGATGAACATCTGCTTTGTAGCTGATAATTAAATCTCTCATTAGGTCCCAAATTCTGAAGTCTAATCAGGTTAAAAAAAGTTTTAATTGTTTTTTTTTAAAAAAAAAAAACAGGTTATAATATATTTCTGCGAGAAACTTTAGTATTTCTATATTTCGATGCAGGGATTTACAATTTGACATTAGTTGGAACACCCTTTCCTGGATCCCCTGCTCTGATTTGTACAACTTCTAAGTTGCAAAAACATTTCAGAGTGTCTCCACCCTCATTGAAGAGAGAGGTCCACTGACAGCAAGTGGCCAGAATGCTTGCCAGCTAGCAGCTAGTTGAAGCGGCAAATAACAAAGTAATCAGCCACAGTGACTTCTTTAAAATATTAGGAATTTTTTCCTAGATAGCCCAAATAGATTTCCTAACACCAGTAATCCAGCACTTTTCAGCAAACAGCAAATGGTCAAAAGAAGTACAAGGTAAATATTGTATAAAAAGGCATCATTCAGTCAATGTCGCCTGTTTCCAGATCAGTGTATGGTTTTCTCAATGACGAAAGTACATGGCTCACAGCTGTCCCTTGGAGTCACTTCCCTGAATGGAGGGACGTCTTCCAAAGTGAACCATGCAACTGCAAAACAGAAAGCCTGACACATGGGACCGCCACTACTGAGGTCAACAGTAAGTTCAGTTCAAGAATTGCACAGGGGAGCACAAACCTCCCTCAAGATGGCAGCTTCTCCACATCCCCATGGAGCCAGGGGCAAGGGGGATGCCCAGAGTTGCAAGTGCTCAGGTAGGTAAGAAAAGGGGAAGATAGCAACCTTGAAGTGCAGAGAGCTGAAGAGCTGAGAGGCTAAGGTGGAGCACAGGAACAAAGCAGCACAGGGGAGCAGACGTCACCACCAGACCATGCTTCCCCCTCCAACCTGTATGTTTGAATTCACAACATGTACAAGTCTTCCATCCATCACTCTCCACCTCCATGCCAGTATATTTAGCATGCTGTTTCGCTCCCCTCACTACCTGCAACTATAGGAGTTATTTGTATGTCAGAAAAAATGCTCATCACTTTAATTTTTCCCCCTACTAGCTGAATCAGCAGAGTAAAATGACAATCTGCGTGTTCTGGCATCAATTCGATAGCTACCTACTACCGTGCCACAGAGACACAGTTAATGTCACCACTACAATGCTTTGATTTAGTCAGGCAGGAGGAGCTTACTACTTGCCAGAAAAAGCTCTCAACTGGGCTATTTGTTTCCTAACTCATGGGGTGCAGGAAGGAAGCTGCATCCACACACATCACATCGGTGCAGCTCTCTTCAGCTCTGCCCCATGCATCAGCTTCCTTCCACCAGCTCCGCTCCCAGTGGATGAGCAAAGCAATCACTGGTCAATCCCAAAATTTCTCAGACACATCAAGAAGATAGTAAACCTAAAATATCCCTGACTGACTTTGTCTCCTTCTCCACGTAAATGTCTATTTTCAGAACTGTAGCTTCTATTATTGATCTCCTGAGAACAACAAAGGTTTTGTTTTTAATTCTCCCCTTGCCATGGCAATATATGTACCAAGTAGAAAGACGGTCTCTTTAGTAAAGTGCATTTGATGCTATTTCTGAACACAAGATACAAAACAGTATCCTAATGGTTCGCAGAGTTTTAGTTTTACAGTAATCTCCCAAGAACTCAAGTTCCCATCAATTTTTTTGTCATTACAAGCCACTTCCTCAGTTGTGTTTTCTGCTAAAAAAATTTTGAACAAGGGCTGTTATATTTTAAGAACAACATTTTTTTTCTGACATTTCATTTCATACTATCATTTCTAGTTAGTTTTCTCTGCAAAGCTGCTCCCTGTCCTCTGTGTTAATGCATTCTTGATATCTACACTTTGACAGCGTTTTTGTCATCTTACCTACTCCCATATACACAATTAGTCTCCTCAATCTTTCCTTGGATGACAGTTCCTGCAAGCACTTTATGATCTTGTCTGCACATCCCAAAATTTTCCTTTCAGCTTCTAGCTTTATAAATATATTGTACTATGCAAAAGTGAACAGAATACATGCACGACAGTGATGTCGGGGAAATGATCTTTGAACAACTACCGACGAACACATATTTCGGACCATAGGGAGAAGGAGAGCAAATCCAGCTGCTGGTAACTTCTATTTCGCTAGCAGATTCCTAACACAGGATGAGAAATCAGCTCTTTATACAGACAAGGCCAAACTGTGGACATCTACATATGGTTTGATTCTCTCCTTTCCAGGCAAAATAGTCACCAATGAAGAAAACCCATGGGCTGCTTCCAGCTTTCAAGGCCACCAAACTTCAGATGTTAGCTTTGCATTGTGAACTGGCCTCTCCCAAGAAGTAGCCTCCAGAAAACGTGACCTATCGCTCACCTTTGCACACGGACTAATAAGAAGGCATCTCAATTCCTGAAATTTTGGATATGTATGAAGTCATCTTGGAACATCATATCACAAAGCCCAACCACTGACACGGCTTCTCTGGCCACTTCACCCTCTGTTTGTCTGTCCTACCTGAACATGGCCAGTGCAAAGGGAGAAGTACTGGATCCACCCCACAGACATCACGTTGGGCACGTACAGGACAGCCATCACAGGCACACTCTCTGTATTAGGGGCCCAAGTCCTGCCAGGGCACACACATCCCCAGTGACAGCTCACAAGGGTCTAACTTAAAGAGCCCAAACACAAACATTGGGAAGATCAAAACCTTCTCACTAACAACAGCCCTTCACATTCCCAGAAATTACTCCAAAAGGAATTAACAGCAAAGCCTGCTCCTCACCAAGGTTTCCTTCCTTTCTCTCTATCCAGACATAAAAAGATAACACCGATTTGTACTACTGCTAGCTGCATTAACAACACACATACAGTGGTTCAGCACTCAAACAAGTTGCCCAGAGAGGCTGAGAAAACTTCATCCTTGGACATTGTCAAAACCCAACTGGACAAAGCCCTGAGCAATCCAATCGACCTGTGAAATAAGCCCTGCTGAAAGCTGCCTCAAACTCAAATGGTACATTCCAGAGGTCCCACCCAACTATGGTCTTCTATATTATTTATTTTTATAATGAATGCTTGTAAAATTACAAGCCCTCAATTACAACCTCCATAGAAAAAAGGATGCTGAGACCTCATATTTGACCATGGAAAACCATTCTGAGATATCTTTCCTCCTTGAAACGTCATCAAGTGAGCTCTACAGGAAGGCAGGCAATGCACTTTGAACAATAATAAAGTCCAAACTGCCTGAGTTTTCACTCCACTTCCCAGGTGTTTTTTGCAGCCTGCAGTGAGCTGTATGTTGCCATGGTTACTCTTACAAACGTTTCACCCCTCCTTTAAAACTAATCACTCCACAGCTGCAGTATACACATGCCCTAACAGGTAACTAAGCCACAAATTAATTTTTTCCTCTACCACCTCTGCAAATCTAAGATTTGATTTAAAGCAAGTTTATCCTTATTAAGACAGATGCAAGTTTAAGTATTACTTAGAGCATTTGTTTCACTAGTCTTAATCTCTTTGCTAGCATTCTCCTCATGGTATCTTCCAAATTCCAGTGTTAAGTCACATCTCTTTCACATCACAGTCTGACATCGTTTGTTTGCAAAGGGCATCCAAATCAGCCACTGGGGGCCAAGTGCCTGGGGAACTGCATGCTGCACATCCCAGTGAAATGGGAACAGTGCTTGCCTCTCCGGCGTAGAGGTCTGCGGCAGAGCAACCACTGCAATGGGCATGATCATGATCAGCAAAGTCCCTGAGGTCAACTCTGTTTGTGTTCAAGAGTGAAAAACGGTCTATGTGGTGCTGACAGCTGCTCTTCCAGACTTTCCTCCAGCCTTTAATACCTCATCTTTTTCCTAAGCTCCAGCGCCAACCAATATATAGGATTCTCCATTTAGTTAATGCATAACAACTGCTCTGGTTACAGAGAAGAGCTTGAGTAACCGGATACTCACCATTACAAAGCAGCCTGCTAAAGAAAGGAATTTAACAAGTAGTTCCAAAAGCCTGGTTCCCTACAAACTTGTATTTTAATGTTGACTGACGCTAAAAGCTCACATCTGTGTAGAGACCCGGATATCAATGAACACCCAACTTTAAGTCATAACATTTCCCTAAATTGAGACTCTTAACAGCCCCTTTTTCCTCTCCCCAGCAACTTTCATGAAACTTGTAGGATTTCAGTAATTTTGGAGACACTGTCGCTGCCACCCACCAGCCAAGCATGGCTGTAAACCTCTCAATGGGTTAAAAACATATGGCTAAGGAGAGGGACACAGATAAATGTATTTGAACAGCACAACACTAAGTGCATAGCGAAGCAGGCTGGAATTCTGGCCAAACTCAACCTCTTCAAGTCATCAAATTTAAATGCACAGCAATGCTACGTTGGCCTGGATAAGCTCATGGTTTATACACATGGGCATGGTCATAAAATTCTTTGGGTAATGATTTTTTAAGATATTCAAGATTTGCACACTCGCAGATCCACGAGCAGCAGCCACAGCACAGAAAAAACGCCCTGAAATCCGCATTGAGAACCCAAAATCCACATTGGGAACACTGCTCAAAGCTTCAACTTCTCTGCAAACTCATGATTCATTTTACTCTACACTCTTAAAATTGCATTGTTTGGTGCTATGGGTGCGTTAGGAAGACATTGGCTGTTTTAATCTCTACGCACTTATCTCATAGACAACTACCAAGTCAATGGGGGACACCTGCCTTCTCAGTGCATCAGTTTAACCCTCTAAGTAAAGCAGTGGAGCCTACAATGGCTTTTACACAAACGTGGTGACATTTCAAGCACAGCAGCCCATAGATCATGGGCACATTATCCACAGATAATAGATGATATATATACACAAATATATCATGTCGTGCTTTGTGTGTTGAGTGATAACCTGCACAGATGCCCCCCGAAAACTGAACTGCTCCTCTACCAAGCTCAGGGCCGTTCTTCCTCAGCCTCCCTCCACGGTGGCACAGAGAGCTGTGCTCCACAGGCCTGACAGAGAACGTGCCAGCATAACGCTCCTCTCTCCCGACATTTTGAGAAAAGCATCGGTGAAGTGGACTAGCATTCTGATACGTGAATAATATACTAGAGTATAGATGAGGCATGTATTTTTTAAATCCCCGTCCCAAGAGTCCCCCCACCTGTGAGAGGTCCCTCTCTCCCCTTCAGCCAGCATGGAGGGCAGGGCCCGCCAGCGGAGCGGTGCTCTTCAGCCGCTCTGCTGCTCCCCTCAGGGCTGGGGAACTGGTGCAAGAGCACCAACGGATGGCCTGGCTAGTCATTTTTGCCTGTTTATCTCCCTCAGAAGTCAATCTTGCTTTAAAACAATATTTTAATAGGCAGTCACTATGCAGTCTTTTGCTGCGCGACTCCGAAGAAAAACACAAACCAAGCACTAACTTGACCGGAGCAGGGCTTAAAGCTCACTTTTGACCAGTTTAGCATTTACATTGCAGTACTTCCCAGGGCGCTCAACCATCCCCAGGGCTTAACCACCCCACTGGGATCCCCGCCAACACCGAGCGACCTGCCCCTGCTGTGTGCAAATCACGCCTCCAGCACATACAAATGAGGAACCTCCAGCTTATTCTGCCTAAAACAACAAACAAGACATTCACTCCAAAAATACAATGATGGCAAATACTAATAAAACCCAAGTGAAGATGAAGATGGACATCATTAGCAATCATGTGGTAAACTATTGCTTCAAAAACCCAAAACCAAGAGAGCAAAGCACAATTACAGTCAATATGCAAATAAAATAAACAGGCAGTGAAATTACACAGCTCATTAAAACTGCTTGAATATACACTCAAGTCTGGCATAGGCCTCTCCTCTCTCAGTCTGTCTCAAAAAATCCTGAACTATTGCAGTACAAAATACAACAGTAGCCAAAACTTTGTCATCAAAATTATTTTGCTCTTGACTCAAAGTGCATTAATGAAATCACAACATTCACGGCAAGTTCAGGTGTTTCGATGTATCACTCAAGCTACCGGGCTAGCAACGTGGTAAAATCTCAGAGTTAAATTACCTTAAATTCTAATAAAAAGTATACCAATTAACCAAAGTAAATACATGTTAGTATTTTGATCTCCTTTGGTGACCGGAAGCTGAAACTTATAGGGTAGATTTGGGAAGGGGGAAAAAGAAAGGAAAAGGCATTTGTTTCAAATATTTTGTAGCTTGGAATGGGTCAATTAAAAACCACAAACAAATTAGAGCAGAGGATTCTTATGAGTTTATCCTATATATTAAGTGATTACAAGAACAGAGAATGATAAATCCATTATTTATGTGCTAAGCGATTCGTCGATTAGTGAAAAAAGGCAATTCTTTTACGGTGTCGTGTTGGGGGGAGACTTTCACCAAACTCCCTGACTGACCAAAGGAAAAAACGTGATGTCTCATGCTCTGATAATTTATGTGCACTTTAGTTTTGCGCTACGGGTTATACAATCTGTATATACACTGGATTGCTGCAGCGTATCTTGTGAGGCATTCATACCTGAGAGCAGAACAAGCTGGTATGTGGAGACGTAGACGGGTAGATGCCTTCTGGACTATTTCCTGCCTGTAACTTCATGAGATTGTAACTGTGGTGCCTGAGCACCAGCCTTCACATATCTGCACAGTTTTTTTGGGGTTTTTTTTGGGTTTGTTTTTTTTTGTGGTTTTTTTTTTGGGGGGGCGGAGGGGGCGTGGTGGATTTCCTAGGTCATTTCTGAGGCTGGTGGCATTCTTGCATCAGACCCGCAGCAAGGGAGCAAGCCCCAGGCCTGCAGGGTGCCACGTGAATCCCAGAAGAACAAAGACCCTTCTCTTCCTGAGATGAATTACGTAGACAGTACAAACTAAATTTAGCCCAGAAGGTGACCAATTTACATCCTGTCCAGCAAGCTAATAAGGGTGCTCCAATCCAGGAGAAGAAAAAAAGATCACAGATGGAATTACAGAAAAAGCGGTTAATCTCTCAATATGCAAAGTTGATTCCCTGCTGAACTGGTGATCTCTGATCTTAATCACCCCAGCTCTGTCTGAGGATGTTCGGAATTGCAGCAGCCAAACTAGCACATTTAAGAAAAAAAAAATAATAATTAGTCTTTCTAGTTAGTTCCTACAGAGCAGACATACGTTAAAAAATGAATATACTAAAATATTTATCAAAGTCAGCTTTCTTTAAGCATCAACAAATTAAAGAATTAAAAGGAACCAAAACCAACAAAGCCAAAAAAGCACTCTGAGGTACTCACACTAGGTCTCATGCATATCTAATCAGAGAGGTTTGAATGAGCTCTTTTCACAAACAAATAGATGATGTCATTAATTTTCTCCTGAACCTTGAGGTTGTTGAAGAAGAGGATCTGACCTAATACCAGTTAATTCCTGCTGTGTGCAGAATTGTAATCTCTCCTGCAAACCAGATCTGACCTGGATTCAAGAATTTTAAGAGTGAACAAAATAAGGGGGGGGGAAAAAAAAAAAAAGAATTACAAGAGATGTACATGCTACGCCTATGTATAACATTCACACAAATTTATATTTGTGTCAAAAGCACAACTGATATCAGATGCATATACTGTACCCCATTATTGAGTCAAAACATGCAGAATTAATTAAAAACTACACTGTGTTCATATATATACCCACCACATGTACTTTCTTCGGTAAAAAACAAAAACATGTAGCAGGACAGCTGTTCAGTTATGTCCCATTTTCTTGATTATTTTCAGGACTAAGGAGGCTAGTAATCACACATATTGTAATTTTGTGCTACTACACTGTATAGCTGAAAGCTTGTATATCCGCAGATATTCACTGTAAAGCTTAAACATAAATAAACTCATTAATATTAGAAGTGTGCGCGTACACACACAGAGGACTGTAGGCTTGTAAATAGCACAAGCATAATTGCCTGGAGCAAGCACTCGGCAATAACAAAGCCAAGGAGATCACCCCACAGATTTTCTTTGTCTCTTCATTGCCTTATAAAACAAACAAACAAAAGAAACCACACTTTACGCTGGAGACTTGTTCTCAGCAACATCACACCCCTTAGAAAGTTTTCCAATCAGAGCCATATTAATTACAACTCCAGCAGGCTTTTTCCTTTTACAGTTGAAGTGACATGTAATTTTTCCACCACAACTAGTCAACAGATTGCACTCGGGTTTCTAAAAGTTGCTGTTTGCTCCAGACGCAGCTCTAAGAAGTTCCAAGATTTCTTTTGGCTGAAAGTCTTGGACATATGTAAAGACACGTAGAAAGGAAGCCTGCTCAGAAATCTAGGGCAGCCCTGCACTGCTCTGTCTTTCCCAAAGCCCACACAGGACCCGTGGCTACGCGCTGCTCCACAGCATGGCGAAAAACCCGGGTACACCTGGGCTCCCGTCCCCACTGCTCCCTGCCACCACCCTCCCAGGGCCCCAGCTTACTCCTGAAAGGAAACAACCTGCTGAGCTCCTAGTGGGGGGAAAAAAAACCTATGGCAGGCCTTAATTTGCGCCTGTCTGAAGCATTTCTTTTGAAGTGCTGAAGACACGGGTGTCCCACAAACACCCCAATGCATTGTCAGCCTGTCGCAGCCTAATTTCCAAATTGCATGTCAAGAGAGACAGCCATGCAAACTCTAAGCAAGAGCATGAAATCAGAGTGAAAGAAGTTTTAAAAGGCTCTCGCAAAAAAACTGGGAAGACACAATCACCATCTTACCCAACGCATGCTGTAGCATCCTTAGCCACTATGCTCTCAGCTGAATAAAAACATGCAAAGACTCCAGCAACAGCAAAACTGAGTCCCACGACAACTAAGACGGCACTGCCACGAATGAAGGAAGGTATCTACCCCTGGCCACATGCTAGTAAGCACGTTAGCTTCAAGAGCATTTCAAAAGGACCACCACCCTCCAAGCCCATCCCAAAAAAAGCATTTTAAAGGACAAGCCACCACTGCAGTAACAACTGCAAAATCCAACTTACCAATACAAATAATAGGCTAAAGCCAGGGCGATGAGCGTAGCACAGATTCCAGCTAGCAAGCATATACCCGACTGGTTTACCAACATCTTCCCAATTTGTTATTGATTAATAAAACCAAAAAAAAGGAAGAGGAGAAATGGAACGGCAAAAATGGACGATGCGAGTCTTGGCTAGGAAAGGAAATCAGTCTTGACATGGAGGAGGGATTATGATGACAAAAGCACATCGAGGTAAATCTGGAAGCGCTGCAGCTACTAAAACTGCCTGCTCAGCATCAGAAAAAAAAAAGAAACGTGTGTGTCCTCTCCGTTATGTGGCTTCATAAAACACCAAACTAAAAAAGCCCCTCTCACCTCGAGAATGAAGGTATGATTGGGGCATAAGTGGACTAATATTTAAAATAGGTAATACTTCTCAATCAATATCACTGTCAGGTGGTGTTGCTGACAAACCAAGCTTTTGCTCTAATCCAGTAATCTTCTTACAACAAATTACCAGGCTACAATCAACTGGATTCGCTCGCGCAGTGAGGTACGTATGCTCAGCCCTGCTGCTTGACACTTTTTTTTTTTTTTAAAAGAGCTGACAAAAGATTTTAACAAAATCTAGATTTTTAACACAAAGGAACCTCCTGCCCCACCAAAGCCTGTCTCTTCTCCACGAAGAGCAAACAGGAGGCTTGAGAGAACATCACGGCAGAGAACGGGTTTGGTCTGCATGCATAGCGCAGCCCTTGCAGCGCAGAAGGACCGCTCGCCTTCCTGGTGTGATGAAGGGACACCTTTGAACTGCACAGACTGAAGAAAAGGGCCCTGCAGGCAGCGGGGGAGCAGGCTCCCGGGGCCAGGGACTTGTGACTCCACTGCCCTTAACCTTTCTCTGTGGGTCTCTCTTTACCCAACTGAAGACAGTGGTATATTTTCTCTCTTTTCCCTGCTCCAAATTCAGGGCTTTTGGGGGGCCTGAGTCACAGCAGGCACACTCCAGCGGCTTGATTAACAAAAAGGAGATACCATACCCTAAAGAGGAAAGAAACAAGGTGGCAGTGATTACGCCCTACCCAGGCGGCGGGAACACAGTGCCACTGGAGTGATTAAGGCTCAGGGGCCCATCCGCTGTTCTGCGCCATAATCTGGACAGCCCAGATAAAGAGAGAGTCGGGGCCACGTCCGCACAGGGACACAACAGTCAGACCGAAGAGTGGGATTCCCCTTCACCTACCATTACCCCAACACGGCTCTACCTGCAGATACAGTTTTCACTGGCATAACTGATCCTCACCTGGTAAGAGTTAGGCCTCTAAAAGAAACAAGAGGAAGCAAAGTCCAAACAAAATCTAGCTTTAAAGCCAAAGGGAAATTAAAGTGGTAGTCACAGCCCCCCGACGCTCCCATTTTCTGAACAAACTTTAACAGCAGCACTACAGAAACATACAACATGCTTGAACCCTTGGCTGTCCTCTAAATGAAGTCACAAGAGATTTTAGGAGATTTCAGTAAAGTGTAAAGAGTGTACAAACACACTTAAGATACAATAAATAGAAAGGTTTTACAATCAAAGAAACAGACAATACTTGGAACTATTTGGCCAAAAAGGAAAAAAGGAGGCTGTGAATTTAAAAATCATAGCCAAATAGGAGATTTTATCTGGTATGAAGTTCATCAGAGCTGGGTGGAAAAAGAATAGAGGAAGCTGCCTCTGAGTTTAAAAGCACACACAAAATAAATACGACATACTCCAGTATGGGGTGAATAGGGCCCAGGGGAAACCAACTTCTCAACCAGGACACAAGCATCACAGTACTGATGAATTAAAGGAAAAATCTGGGTGCTCTCTATGCACCAAGTCAATAGGTCCTCCTGCCCTCATATCCTGCACAAAGTCCAGGTTTATTGTAAAACCTTTTCCTATAGTTCAACCTCATTTCTCAAGTGACTACACAGATAAAAGTCTTACTACCATCTACATCTTTGTTAGAGAAGGAGATAGCTTGTAACTAAATTCCTTGCTTGGGAATAAACAGTTTCTGTGGGGTCAAAAGGAATTTTTACTGATTGTGTTCCCCAATCCCATTTTGAGACTGCTCATGCTGTTTCTGTTCTCAATTACAGAAATAAAGTTTATGAAATTATATTAAAATAAACCCCAAAACCCAAGAGACAAACATGCATCTAGTTCAAAGCTGACAGGACGGTTCCAGACGTGCAAAGTCTGTAAACCTGTAAAAGGGCACTTGCAATGTTTTTGTAGGTGAAGTTCAATCACTAGCTTCCAGGTCTGCTGATCAATGCATTTCCAGTGCAGAATATATATTTATTACAGAAAATGCACAGAAAGGAATATGGCTGGGCACAGGACAGCCTCAGGATTTTGTAAATAAAAACAAAAACCAAAGTAGTAATTATCAAGAGGCCTCATTTGGAAAAAAAAATAAAAAAATTAGGATATTGCAATAATTGCCTACATTTGGAGCAAGGCTTACTTGGTATTTCTATTATAAAAGCAATTCTAAAACTATAGTGCTGGTATTCAAACACTGATTCCATAATACCAGCCCTTACATAACAAACAGAAAAGGAGTTATCTAACAGAAGCCCTATTAGCACAAAATTATTGAGTAATAGGCCTCTTGTATTGTATAAAATAGATCAATGTTATGTAATTATACAATGTTGCCAATCTTAGTCTCTGATGATTAAGAAAAACCTCAGTAGTGTCTACTCATCTCTAAGACTACACAAAACACTTCGCTCCAAGTGGCTGAATTTTCAAGGGAAGTGGGAATTCATCCTTTGTATTCACATAAAAATAAACTACGAAAGAAATTTCAGGAGTGTAAGCGCATCTACGCACCAACCTGTGAAACCCAGGAACCCGTCTCCTTCTAGATGCATTGTGTGAATCTGGAAAATGCTTTGTGGCACAGTTTCCTTACTTGTTAAATCCGGAATGCAAAATAAAGGATAAACAAGAAAGACTCATCTGTGATCATCTGAGATAAGTGTTATAAGAAGACCGATATACTTTGCTTTCTGTATGGAAAATTATGCAAAAAAAAAAATCCACCCTCAAACATCAGAAACAAAGAGAGCCAACAGGAGATATCTGTCAACATGCAAACGTGCTGTGGCTGAACAAGGAGAAGCTTCTGGCTGCTGCTAAATGAAGTCTCAGCAAACACCGTACGCATACCTACAAGCCCCTACCCAAGTTCAAAGCTTTTCTCTGACGTACTGCATGCTAATTGGGAAGAAAATGAAAGTCTGTCTTTTGAGAACTGCTGAGCTGCTTTATGTTTTCGGTATAAAACGCTACCTTCTGCAAAGGAGGAGCAATATGATTTATTCTGTGATTGCATCCACGGTAACGTGTGATCAGTGGTGCAAGTGAAGCGTGAGGAGCAGGCAGGGTCTGGGGGCTGTCTGGTAGCAAACCCCCCACCTCCCTCCTCCCAGGAGCAGGCCAGGAGACACAAGACTCGGCACATCAGCTTCGCTTGCTTACGCCTCATGCTTCTGCTCCAGCGTTTGCTACCACAATCTGAACTGCCAGGATGGAAAAGCTTAAATAAATATAATTATTTATTATTATTAAATAAATCAGTAAATGAATAACACATAAAGCGAAGGCCCCAGGTGACACCTGAGCTATCCACACGCTGTAAGAATCACAGCTGCAAAACCAAGGACAGACAGCGGCAAAAGTTTTCCCCTGCAAGTGCTCTGCTATACTAAATCCAGAAATTCCCCAGAAGAGCATTCACATTATTTCACCCTACAAACGTACCTCAAAACTGCAAACTGCTCACAGCTTACCACCGAGGGAGAAAGGCTGCTCTAAAAGATAGCTGAGAATCAGAATATATGCCACTCAATTGTAACTTTATGGTCCCCAGCCTTCTTGACGGATCTGTGACAAGTGAGAAAGACCAACCAGCCTACTGTCACCAGACTGACATTTGTCACATGGATACCTCCTCTAGACAGCTCTTTATAGGAAGTCTGTGCTTCCACCAGCAAATCTTGCAGGGTTTGACCTGGGAGGGAGGTGGAGGCCGTGTGGAGGGGGAGGGAAGATGAAAGCCACTGTTCTGAAGTATCTGGGTTTGGAAGATCTCTGTCATCAAGGGGACAGAGAGAGAGAAGTAAAAATACTAAATTCCAAAGTGGTAGGTGTTCTGCTGGGTGACTGACACTCACCGAGGCAGCTTAAGACAAAACCCCACTGTTTTGCAGTCAGAAAGGAGTAATAGGTGAAAGATGTGGCTTGGAAAACCAACAGGTACACAACCCAGACAGATCCTCAGTCAGTTCACATGAGCCGAACTGTCAGCCTGAATTGCACCAGGGAGCTTGATCCTGCGGAGGAAGGAGGTGGTGGATGTTCAGTGCAACGCTGCTTCATACAGTGCTGTGTGCAGCCTCCTGTTCACCACCCAGAAGGTAAGAAAGCAAAAAAGGCAGAGCAGTACAGCAGGGCAGGGGCCCACATCACCCCCTTCTTCCTTGTATGGGATCCAACTTTTATCCTCTTTCCTGCCACCTCAGCTGCCGTCAGCAGCGTGTTCCTACCCAAACACAATGGCTATACTTCTTTTGGGTTATTTCACTGACAAATATTTCGCAAGGCTGTTATCAGTCTGAATTCGTAATTATCCTTGTGGTCAGATCTCTTTTTGCATATACACAAAAGCAAGGACTTTTCTAAAAAGACAGGGCAGACTGCTATCAAGCAGACTGATAGCAAAAACAAATACCTGCTGGACAAAGTTTTTTGTTCTGTGTTTTCAGACAAGATTATACCAGCTCCTTCTGGCCTGAATACCAATACTGGCAGCAACCACACAGCACACAATCTTTTCAGTGTAAATGGAAAAAAACCCTCCACTCTGAACAAGAAGGAAAAAAAATCCCAAACAAACCACCATAAAATGAAAAAGCCCTTCTCTACTACACAAATTTGAAGATCCCATTTTGAACACAAAGCTGAACTCCATGCGCATGAATATGTGCTTGGGCACATAGTGAAATCTTTGTAAATTACAACCAGAACACTTTATAAATACAGTATCCCAGTCATTCAAAAAATTAACTTGGAAGTGGGAAGCCTGTGTGCTGTTACAGTTGAGGCTCTTGTTGGCCGTTCATCCGTGAAACTGAAGGGCAGCCGCTCTACAAACAGCCCATCTATTTTAAAATCCATGTGAGAGAAAGACCTGGAAAGAAAGATCTAGCACTCTCCCCAGTTCTTGAGATCTTCCATCTCCTCGTAGCTTGGCATCCTATTGCTAAATAAGCCTCTTGAGTATATATAGTTAATTCAAACCATTTTGAGTTCTGCACAGCAGGGGACCCTTGTGTGGTAACATGCAGTCTTTGAAAGATGCTGCCAACAAAGATCAGAAATCCAGGACTGGCTAGCGTTGTTGCGATTCAGTTTCACTTGTTCAGCTTCTTCTGAACAGTAACCTTTTAACACAACGTTTGAGAGGGAGGTGACCTAAATATCCTTAGAGTGAAGGCTGTAGGGATCCTGGAAATGACCGGCCCATTAGAAACGCATGCCTGCCTTGCGCCAGCAAAATTCAGACAGCTACTTTGTATGAGTGCTGCTCCACAACTGACAGCAAAAGCACGGGAGTTTTCAGAGGCTCTCTGCTCTTTTTATCATGGTCTCATGTAAACTGGCTCTGACTGGACCTAGACAAAAGAACATTAAAATAATTCTGACCCTGTGAGCACCTTCTCAGTCCTACAGGTGCCACAGTACTGATACTAATCTGACTGTGGGATACTTCTCAGTGACTTAACTCGAGCCAGGTGGGCATCTGCCTGCATGGAAATTTCTACATCTCTGTACATCCCACTGCATCATTTCCAGTTCCGTCAGAGATGCACAAGATCACTGAAGCAGAGGTTGTTTTCTGTTACCTGGCACAGTTACAAAGCTGTGAAAGAAATGTGAAATTATAGTATAAAAGTGGGGACCCATTTCTCTTGGAGCTTGCAGCGTTTCAGAATAGTTGGACTGCCAAGTCAAAAACTGCTCCCCATCATTTGAAAAGTTAGAAGCCAATTAGTAAAGAGAGGTGTTGCAAAGATTGTTGCAAAGCCCCATATCCAAAAGAGCCTGTGTGCCATATCTGAATTCTGGATGTCACCGCTGCTAGCTTGGCACTGCTCTTCAAAAGCTCCTCAGCCAGGCAGAGCAATGGTTTGAGAAGCAGTATTTGTGCTCTTATGATTCATTTTTATCTGCCAGAATAACCCTTAGCTCATCTACAATTATATGCCAAAAAAATAAGATATTCAAGGATATTAAAGACTGTCTGCAGTTCAATGCAATGTGTTAATATAGACCACATTTATAGACAATGAGTCTAGCAAACCAGGCTAGCTTCGTTTAAAATAAACAAACAAGCAGACTGGTCTAATTACCAGAACTAATCTAAAAGATTCAATATTTCTCCAATCAAGACACATAACAAGAATCTTCACGGTATTTACTCAGCAATGTATAATTGCTTCTTGAGTCTGTAGTCAGTGCTGTTCACTTTTAAGCCCATTAAACATGAATTACTTCTTTTGATTCATTCTATTTAAATTTCTTTTACCTTAACTATAGTAAGCCAGATTTTGGAAATACCTATAATAATTGAAACCTCACTGCATTAATAAGAAGTATTTTTCTGTAACTAAGTTCATTACTTCCAGGCGACCGGGAGCTTACCCATTACTCCCAAGCATGGCTAAATGCTTACTCTTAACTCATGCTTAAGGTCAGCACGTCTTGAGGTTTGCTTGTATAACTGCTTTTACAGTTATTACTCATCCCAGGTCTGTACCAACAAGATATATCTTAAGCTAAAATGTTTGGTTTTTAAAAAAAATTTTGTTTAGAACTTTTTAGCCAATAGATAATTTCTGTAGACTCGCTTAGGGAACAGTTAACCTAGCAAAGCTGAGAAATTGGTAGTGGTAGGCACAGAGGGACAAAGAGCCTTAACACAGTAACACCTGCAACTGGGCTGTAAGTTTATGTTACAAATATCCCAGCACTACACTGGCCCATGTTTATGAACGGTGAAGATGTTTTCCTTCTGGTGCGCACTATAACAAGTGGCATCGCTATACCGTCAGTACAGGAAAAAGAACTACACGAGGAGACGCTTAGGGCTTTTGCTCCCATCTTGCAATACAGATCTGAAGTACCCAGATGATTTCTGACTGAACCAAGCAAAAGCTCACAAATCCAGGGCAAGGTGAATCTGCCCTGACAGTCATGCAGAAGGGACCTGCAAAACAAGCTGCTGCAGCCAGGCCCTGTGGTGTGGGATGAGCAGCCCACACTCATAGCCGGCTGCTGTTCACCCGTCTGGCTCCGACACACATACCTGTTTTCCACCACAGTACGGCACCAGCAGTTGCCACAACAGTCCAGCAGCTGCATCACCTGCTCACACCGAACTGAGCTTCCTTCTCGCTGTTGTTCTCCTTACATAATGGCAGAAGCGAGGCTTGTTCTGGTTTTAGAGGGGTGTCCTTTGTTTGCCAGCTGTTTTAAACCACAAATGTATTTGGTTGTGTGATCTCCTCGGTCTCAGGTCAAGCCACTCATGTGCATCAGGCTACTTGTCCCATTAAACTTGAATACCACAATAGGTTGATGGTTGGACTCAACCATCTGAAAGGCCCCGTCCAACCTAGACAATTCTATGATTCTAAGTTGGAAAGGGAGGCTCTCTTAAGGAGACACAGGTGCAGAGATTGGGCAAATGAACCCTTGATAGAAAACTAGTCTTGCTAGTAAGGCATAATACTACCCCGAATCACATGCTGTGACAGCATTCGTATTCCCATCTGTACTTTGTGCTGCTTTAGAAAATACTGTCAAAGGTCCTGGAATGTGTGGCCTTCACAATTTAAAAAGCATGTGAAAACAATTGCTCCCATGGCAACACTGACATTTTCAAAACAATTATAAAGGAGTTAAGAGTAAATGCCATTATAGCTTCTTATAAAGCGCTTTCAGTTTGGATTTTTTTTTTTTCTTCTCAAAATAAACATCCCTAGGAGATCCAGTTTATAGGTCCTTGGTCCTTGATTTGTACTGGCTGATCCCCCCGGCTACAAGTGGTCCCTGTGCCGGGACACAGTGACCACCTTGGCTGGACTGAACAACGCTGGGTCCCAGGCACGAGCGTAGCCTGCATCCTACGACAAGGCTGCTCTTTCCCTAAGCTTTCTGGGGCACGTTCAAGTGTTTTCAATGTTTTCAAAGATCGAGAGGACCAAGCGCTTCACGGAACACCGATGTCATGCTTGCTTCTTCCAAATAAAAATAACAAGGAGAGCTGATCTCCTGGTGCCTGCCTCTTACACACAGCTGAATAGTTAGAGGAGATATACTAAAGTAAGTCAAGGACATGGAAACAATATTTGCCCCGTCCTGAAGAAGTTCAGAACCACGCTTTCCACCTTGCAGGAGACTGCTCCATCCTATAACGCACCTAACACACCCAGACGTTCTCGAGTGTTTCTAGACTACCAAGAAAAACTAGTCCTTTCTCATTTTCATAGTGTCACGACTCAGTG
The DNA here is from genome assembly GCF_028500815.1 of Rissa tridactyla. Lineage (NCBI taxonomy): Eukaryota > Metazoa > Chordata > Aves > Charadriiformes > Laridae > Rissa > Rissa tridactyla. The sequence goes on from NC_071466.1 coordinate 98,513,286, forward strand.
CGCTATCTATTAAAAACTGATAGGAGAGAACATTACTTCTGCATGTTGTGCAAAATTGACTCTTACCTTAAAAACCACACTGCACCAGACTAATGGTGAGCATCATACCTCGGGTAGCAGCTTTTCAGAACACCAGTGTGCCAGCGAAGAGGCCTCTGCCTTACAGGCTTTGAAATAGCCTATTACCACAGCCTCCACATTGGTAAATTAAATATGAAAGCACAGAATGTAACTGTTTTTCCCCATGTACTGTACACTTCTCCTTGCATGAACTATAGAAAAATCTTGAAATTGTGATTGCCATGACTGCTTTTGTGAGCTGCTTTTTGGTCTAGCCTGCTGGATCTTTATGTCCACAGGTGCTTTGCAAAGATTTTTTTTTTTTTTTATTCCCCTCTCGGTGGCCCCCAACTAAGTTTATATGAAAATTGAAAATACCAGCAATTGTTACAAATTTTAATACTGGCAAGTCTGAAAAAGAGAAATCCCCTTGTGAAGACACACAATAAGGACAATAGCAACAGATGATACCTATAGGGCCTCTGCCCACGCATAAACCCCAACAGGAGGGGACAGCTGCTATGGCAAATGCTATCATCATTTGGCCTTCCCATAATTCAGTCCCTCATCTCCTTTCCTTGACTGTGCGCCTGTTAGTACCAGTTGTGCTTTGGTTCATGAAATGGAGATTTGTTCCACAGAAGAAGCATCCACTGAGACGCTGAAAAGCTCTCAGTACTATTTCTCTAATCCATATTAATATCCGTTGACCCGCTCAGGATTTATCTTAACAATCAAGAGGGTGAAGGCTGAAGGAATTATTCATGGAATTATTCAACCCATGCAGCTTCCAGCACGGCCATCCACTTCATTCAGAGTATTTCATTTCCAGATTATTTCTCCTTGCAGGTTCTAGCGACATGAGATAAGACACCCAGGCACACGCTACAGGAGGGGGCACATGCACTAGGCTTGGCAGCCTGCAGGGCTGGGTACGAGAAGCCCAAGTTCCCTTTTCTCCAAACAGAAGCAGAGCTTGAAAATTCAAGAGCTGTGCACAATTCAAAAAATCCTGCCCCCCAAGCATATTTTAGCTTGTCAGTAACACACATTGATGGCCTTTTCAGGCCTCACACACAAAGAAGAAAACCAAAAATTGCAGCCATGTAAGCTGAAAAATATGCTACAAAACAGCAAACGCATAAAAACGGACTTCAGTGTATTTCTGGGGCATTGCTCTAACACCAATGGCAGTGAGCCCAGGGAAAAGCATTTTGCAGAACCGGTTTTGAAGTAGCTGGTCACCACGACACTGTAACAACGCTACTTTCATGAATCAACCTGTTGGATTTCCCTCCACCCACCAAAGATGCAGATGGTCAGTATTAACCAGATTCACCTGCAATAACTGATTTTTGGGGGTAAAATTTTGATCCAAGAATATTTGGGGCTCGCAGAGAGTGGGTATTTGCTCCCCTAATATGACCTGGGATAAATGCTTTAGCTTCCTCTATAGCAGGAAAATGTACATCTTCAGAAGGTATGTAACTTTGCGTGGGGTCAGAATACATGCCCTGAACGCAGACTGTGGCTGATCCATTACGTACTGCCCTGTGAATCAGAACTTTGAGAAATATCTTACAGAAATCAAAGTTTTTTGGGACACTACTTGTCCTATAATAGACCTTGAAAGGTTACAGAATACGAAAGGAACACTCTGGGTCTTTGCAAAATCACCAACATTAAATTACTTTCCTATAAAAAAAAAGCTACTAATAGCCCATGAAGGGGCAGGATATCAGAGATCATCATTAAAATGTCAACATCTGACACTAACCACTCCGGGGTTTTAAGATGCTGTCCTGGAAAAACCTTTCCTACTGCTGTTGTGTCAGTGGGGTCTCATCAGCTTTCCACTTTTACTGTCACTGTTTGCAGGAGAGACTACAAAAAAAAGGCAAGAAGGAAGTTTGCTGCTATAACTTAACATTTCTATATCTGGTTACTGGACAACGTTTAAAGATGTTTGGATTAAAGGAAGCCAAAGATGACCCCAGAGTCAGCATTCAAGAGATTTTTAAGAACTCTGCAAAGGAGGTCCTTAAAGCATTGTAAGGACACAGTTCCCCTTCTACATTTAAGGGGGGAGGCAACAGTTAAGTATTTCTAGAGTCCTCTGGAGGTTTATTTGTGGTTAAGTCTTTGCTGCAATGATTAGCAACAGATAGAGCATATGCGAGAGAGCAGAAGCAAACACTACAGAAGCAACAGGCCGAAGCGTTAGTTCTGTCCCTAAATTAAAATTCTCAGAGTGGGAGACTTCTGACGCCTCTCCCAGCAATTCATACAGCTCTATGAAAAGAACAGGATTTGTACCCCCATTTTTTTCTAAAAGCATCTTATTGCTACAGACAAAACGGAAATACAGAAATGTGGGGGAAGATTTCTTTCTTACCACCACTGGGGACCACTTCTGGCACCTGGCAACACTCAGAACAACAGGAGAATCCCCATCTCCTCCCTCCAGGGAAGTACCACTGTTTATGTTTCAAGAGATTTGCTTTCTCATTTGCCTATAAGCAAAAAAGACATTCTTCAATGAATGAAGGTAAAAATATTTTGTTTAGAAGCAAAATACAATGCAAACAACATGCAGCTGCCAACCCAGGCCACAAATACTTTAACTCAAAGTCTTCTTATTAAAATTACCCATCTTTCTCTTTTCTTTGGGGAAAAAACCCCTACTTAATCCTTCTTCCCATGTACTAATACTACGCTCCGCTCCACAAATACAACTACTATTGCTTTCAGATGGTCTAACTGGAACATATCTATAAATTGAAAGCAAGTGTTCTCAACTTATATTTAGTAGTGAAATTGCAGCTTCTATTCAGAACAGAGAAAGGGCTTGCATACTCAAGGACCAGCCTAGTTTTCCTAGCTTCACTAATCAGCATAGCAAAAGGTATTTCTTTTACCTACAAACCTTGTCTTGATAGAAGTCATTGAAAATGAAGCAGAAGCAATTATGCACTCTCAAAACACACACTTAATCCCTATATTTTATTAAGAGCAGTTTTTATGATCCTGAAGCAATTAAGTTAATCATTATTTAATTTTAGATTACTGAACTGGAGATTTACTTCAGACACAAGCTCACTTTCCACATAATTTAGTCACAGTAATTAGAGATGTACTTTACCCAGAGGTGGCTTGTTTAAAGTGTGTTATCTAATTTCACAAGCCTTATGCCATGGAAGTTTCATGCAGAAATCTACAACCCAAACTTCAAAAAAAGAAAACTCCCAAAGAAACTAAGATTTACCAGACTGCAAAGCTTTTTTTTTTTTCCTTTAAAATAAAAAAACTGAAGAAAACAATATTCTTCAAACACCTGCCCAAGAAGTCAGATGTATCTCAATAGCTAATATAAAACATTTCTTTAACCTACCACTACCTTTAGTAAAGTTTAAAGCCGTAAGAACAAAAATAGGCTCTTCTCACACAAATCGCCTCATTTAACTTATTTTAACCAGGATGTAAGGTCTACAGGAAAATGTATGTGCCTATTAGATGCCCAGCAGGTATCTGCCACGGGATGTAGCCAGTACTGAATTGTTCAGACACTTAACAAAGACTTCTGCGATGGTGTTACCAGAGGAACAGAAAGACAGACCAGGCACGTAGGTTCATACCGTAAATACACATTTACCCTGGATATCATACCATTTGAAAACTGCTCAATTCCAACGTACTTCAGACAAATTTGTGTAACCGTGTTGCTGAAACCAAACCATACCAGGAAAACACCAGTTAGCCATTCAGCTAGCTACTACCCATCTAGCTCAGCTTTACGTCTGTATGCATCACTAGCTGCCGGTCTGTCTGGGCTGGCACATTGCTCAAGGCCAGTTTTATGTCAAAACACATTTGCTGTTTTTTGGAACAAAGAGTATCATCTTCCACCGCTGCCATTAGAGAAAAGAAAACAGATGACCAGGCAAGCATTTTAAAAATGTACACCACTTTTTGCAACTCTTTGTCTTCAAAATTGTCCAACAAACACAACACACGCAATTGTTCAACACAATTAAAAGTCAACTACATTCAAACCAATAGAGAACTACCTCTATAAATGTGGAAGATGTAGACTCATTTCACTTTAGTGTCAGTACTTGCATGATCCGCTTTGACTTGCCGCATAGAAGAAAGGCTACAGAACTCATCAAAAGCACGTAAGATTTCAGCAAAGACTGACAAAGAGGAATAAGGATGTGAAGCTACAAAGAGATGAGGACACAACGGGTTTGCTATAGGGAGTTTACTCAAAAATAAATGTAAGTAAATCTCAGCTATCTGGATTTTCAACAAACATTACTTAATACTTTTCCATGTGGTATCACATTAAACATGAAAAGTTGGAGACCAGTAGAGAAACTGTGACAGCAGTAAAGATCCTGCCCAGAAGAGATGATGACAGACAGCACAGGAAGAAAAAGCTGCGGACACCTCGGAAGTTACTAATGAAAACACTATGCAAAACCCAACAATCAGTCTTCTGCTTCATTTTTAACTGATTAATGGCTGGCTTGCATAAAAAAAAAAAGTAATTATGGCAGCTGATGACAAAGTTGGGAAGCAATTTGAACATGAAAGTGTATTGAGTTGTTATACAACAGGCACCATCACCTTAAAGACAGGAGCTGTAAGACTGGGATGAAAGTCACTAATATACAATGCACAATCACATATATAAAATAAACAAACTGGTAGACACTGGAGGATGATCAGTGCCTGGAGCAGAAGAGCCTGGAGGCGCTCGCCCATCCTAGCACAAAATGGCTGTGAGTCACCGCTGAGATACGGCTGTGAAAAACGCACATGCAACCCCAGGATATATCCAGAGCAACATTTCCAACGGAGATAGGAAGTACAGGGAAGTACATAAGTGGCACTGCTAAAATCCCATCTGGAACACCTCACAAGAGAGGCTACCCCTGTTCAAAAAGGAGGCACAAGAAACATGGGAGGCTGAAGGAGGATTTCCAGCACTGACAGCGAGCACGGAGACCGGCACAGCAGAGGGATCCAGGGGCATTTACGGGGGATGGCATTCCTCCCTGTAAGACAGTAAAGATAACCACTAGGAAGGGAAATAAGCCATTTGAGCCAAAAAAGGCTGCTGATACCAGAATAAACAGGTATCAACTGGTCAGAAGTAGGTTTAGCCTGGAGCCTATCAGAAAACAGCAAAACTCCGGCAGAAACTTTTGGTGACAATAAACCTACGTGCTTAAGGAGGACCTTGTTATGAGGAGGACATTATGACACACTACCTGCTTTCTGCAACTCCAACCATTTTTGTAGCTGTCCCATCTAAACATTCATTGAAGGGCCCTATAAAACTACCGCCAAAAGCAGCTGCTTCAGTTCTCAGTGCTAGTAGAGGAAGGTCGTACGTGGTGTGTGAGCTACAGGGGGGAATAAAATAAAAAGCTGATTTATAGGGGAAACCGTAAATAGTTATGGTTATCTTCCTGCATACCTAAAAGGCAAAGAAATGTCCCCTAATTTAAAATAATAATGTTAGCCTTTTTGTTTACATTAAAATTCTTACACGCAACTATGGCAATAAAAAGCGTGCATTAAAAAAGCTCGGCGAGCCATGAACAGTATCTCATCCAACTTCCCAATATCCTACAAGAAAGAGATCTGTAGAACCAACGCAGCAGAGCGTGCCACAGTTCAACAAATTGCATCGCTCAAGCCAAGCTGCTCCTGGGAACAAGCACGTTCTCTCCTCTTGAAGCAATTCTTGAACACTGCCTTCATGGCCTATCAAAGGGATCTTTGCCTTTTCACCGCCTGTGTATAGTCTCTCTCACGTGGACATTTTTACTGTAACTGATAAAACAGAGGCCAAAGTTCCCAGAATGAAACACTGAAACTGGTAGGAGAATAATTCCTGGTTCAATATTGAGGCGAAGCAGTGTTATGCAAGACAACAGGATTTGAAAGTAAGTTTTGGTCTGATGCTGTTTATTGTACTGGTGCCTGCATAAGAGGTACTTGAGCCCTAAAGAGAAAGAGAGAAGCTCTTCCTATTTAGGATCCTCATCTTCCCCACTTTAAAAAATAAAACAAAAAAAAAACAGAAACTGCAAGTTGTATCAAATTGCTTTTCTGATGTCTTCTAAGATTGAACTAACATATTTAGGCAGTACATTGAGGATAAGAGTCACATTTAAGTACACTCATATTTTTTCCATTTCAAAAAAAGTTCCCCAATTAAATATAAATGCACATGCACGCACTTCAACACTTATGCAATTTCTCTCTTGCATGGTACCTTGCATTGAATTCAATATGATAACCTCTAAAACCATGTTTCCATTAGTTACTTTGATACTACAGCTTTGAAAATATTCTCAGTGCTCTAACATTTAGGACATACAAGACTCAAAAGTGAACACATACAACTCTGTCTTCAGCATCATCTCACAAGGGGAACATTTCATTCCTTTTTCTCTTTTTTATTTCTCCTCTTTTTTTTTTCTTTAATAATTAAAACTACTGAAACCATTTCGTGGTCAGTTCTCTTCCTCACCGTAGGAAGTATCAATATCTTTGAATCTTCTGATTATTTGCTTGACCCACAGCTCGGTCCATTCCCTAAAGACCATCTTCCGTATCACATACAATAACATCCCAATGTTGATGGAGGAATGGCAGTCAGGAGGGAGGCCAGGGCGGAAACTTGATAATGTGTTTTTAAGCACAAGTTAACTTTCCTCCTAGATGGTAAAACTGGTTTCATGGCAAATCTCTCTCCATGTCGTATGGAATCATACAGATGATATTAATAGAATGGCTTCAGGAAATTATTTTCTGCCACCATTCTACTACTGCGACCATCGTCTCTTAGAAAGAGAGTGCCCCTAAAAATTAAATGTTTCCCAAATGATAATTGGAAATGATTGACTCTGAAAATGCTTTCAGAAAAAAGAAGTCTTTGCTCATAGTAAGAAAAACTAGGAGAGCGTCAATAAATTATGACGGGTTTACAACAATCAGAAGTTTGCCCCCCGCCCCAAGCATAACTGAACTGTGAACCTTCTTGCCATGGCTGTTAAGATGTGGCGTAAGTAGATTGAAAAGAGAAGAACTGGAATTATTAATGAAATGGAAATTAGGAGTATATGACAGAGCAAATACCAGTCATGTGTTGACTGTAAATCCTTTTGTAAGGCATCCACTATAAGCCAGACTACTGACCAGATGGACCAATGACAGACAGACTCTCTCCCTTTTCAAGATGGAAATTAGACTTCTGCAGCAAACAAAACATTTAATTTTCCATTGTGACTTGAAACCAAATTCTTCAGACCCCCCCCCTTCTCTCCATAAGAGGGGGAACAGATAAGGAAGAATGAAGTGGATGAATTTATCTGCGGCCTCATAACTCTGCACAGTTCTCTGTTCACTTGTTGAGAGAGAACTTAACCACCAGCAGAAGACCAGTTACATTTAACCCTGTCCATAGCCTTCTGTGGAGCCAGGGCTCTGATACATAAAACATTCTCCGGCAGGTTCAGCTGTGGCAGCCTAAAACATTACTGCCCCCTCTTGTCCATCCCAGCCTTCTGCTAGGGATCACTGCTTCATAGCTGGAACACCTTCATAGCCTGCACCTTCACAACTCAATTTGTTAGTTTAAACCCCCGATGAAGCGGTTGGTTGGGGTTTTTTGTTGTGTTTTTGTTTGTTTGTTTGTTTTTGAAAGGCAGCAAACCCCTCCAGAATTTTCCATGTGTGAACTGCTGGGGCTGAAGCACCTGCACATGGTCCTTTCCGCAGTGCCAATGGCTGGTAACATCTGGAGGAGCAAGCAATGTCCCAGATGATTGCAGCAAGATTTGCTAGACAATCCTGATCTGAGTTGAAGAGGTTCAGTTATTCCTGGTTAAAGAGTATATAATTCTTCTGATAGTTGAGACCAGGAACAGGGTAAATCCTCAGCAAGTTAACTCAGATGTTTGTATAGCACTATAGTGCTCAGTTGGAAAGCTTTCGTCTCACTCCTAGCTTCAAGTGTGACATACAGGAAAGAAAAAAATGGCCATATGAAATGACGTAAGCTGGGAAAGACACAGCTGCCCTAAACAACTAGGGCAGAACATCTTTGAACCAAGGTAAGTCTGCCCTGTCCCGGGAAATGTTACCCCAGTTGCAGTCCAGACAGGATTACTCCCAAGAAATCTAATTATTTATCTGCAATTTCTTATAGACTAGTTACCTCTAAGGTTTTGCTGACTTACCCTTGATTAAAGGCCTAAATAAATACAGTATACAAGAGGGGGACTTGAGTAGGCTCAGGCACCTATTCAGCACCTAAATACTAGAGACACAGCGGAGTGAGTGTGGAAAACATACACAGGAATGACCTGCAGGGTAAGGGATAGGATTTCCTAATTTCGCTCCTTTCACTTTTCAAGTCTTAAAAAAAAAAAAAAAAAAAAAAAAGAGAGAGAGGAAAAAAAAAAAAGAGTTGCAAAGACCCTCCACTGATTTCCTCAGTCTGACCTCCATAATGGCACATTCCTTTCACTAAGATGGTCTTCCGCCACCTTCATTTTGTGCCCTGCCCCAAACCCTGGGGCTGAGGGTCCCCGCACTGTACTCTGGGGGAAGCCTCCATCGCGTAGCTGGGGCTGCACAAGCTCTTCTCCCATTGCTCTGATGTTTTCTTTGGTGTGCAATAGATTTACAGTTAGCTTTTAGAGCTGTACGTGTTTAAACAGCCTTCAGTCAGGAAAAGAAAAAATCCCAAAACACAATTCTTCGTAGTTACCCACTAGCAAGAAGCAACTGATCATTAACTTTCATGCTCTGATCCTCCACAAGCAGACTTTCCAGGTACTCCAAATTAATCATATTCTTAGGAATTCACAGATAAAGTTAATAGGAAGGAGTTACCTCGTGGGATTTGAGAACAGCAGCAAGTCTTTGGCAGAAATACCCTTCCTTTACCAGCCTCGAATCTGTAAGTTTCCAAAATGAAAACCTGTAGGTGAAGCGTTAGTCACATCAGCATTGAAACTCCCAGCAACCTGTACCTGCCCAGCACGCCAGAGTCACGTCACCTCCTTGAGCTCACCCCCACACACACTTCCCTGTCCACATTAAGTCCCTTTTAGCAAGAGCCTGCCACCAGGGTCATGAGTCAAGCAGGCTTGGCTAAAAATATTCTCCACCACTGTCCCTCACCTACCTTGCCGTTGTCTACCTCATTCTCGGCCTTGATGCTGGATGTCCTTCAAGCTTCCAAGTTGTTCGCAAAGTACTGCTACCAGTGCCAGCATCAGCAAACCTCAGGAGACAGCCACATCCTAGCACTGGGCACAAACCTGCGTGGCAGGTATTTGTGGCTGAGGGATCCTCCTCCTCCTCAGTAGTTATTTTACTCCCACTGGTCAGACTAAACCAAGTACACAAATTTCTGCATATTCACTACTCATAATTCAAATACAAGTGAAATTAAAAGGATCTAGAACAGCAATCTAATTAGGAACTTTAACGAACGTGAATAGCATTTTAGAAGTGAAATTTATTATAAAGCACTTGAACTAATTAGAAGTTTACTCCCTGCCCAAAATCCTTAGCATTCTGCATTAAGAAAGTAAAAGCCTTTTAAAGAAAGCTTTAAAATTCTGAACTGCTGCAGATAAGATCTGAACAGGCAACACCGACACTAGCCGCATTTGCTATCATATCTCCTTCGGTAGCACAAACAAGGAAAGAACAGTTAAATACACCCATATCCCAAGAAAAAAAAAACACAAACATTCTTCTTTGTAACAGGTGAAGCCATTTTGCAGTGAACATGGTGATAATTTTGGATGCATAAGCTCTTCAGGATCTCTAAAAAATTATTTATATTCTTACTCTTACTAGAGATATGCGTCCCCCTTTCCAGGTACATTGGCTAACAATAAAATAATAAAATAGAAAAAACACCACGCAATCTTCAACGCAGCTAACGGCCAAGGCAGAGAAGGCCTAGCTTATCTTCTCCAGGAGAACCCGTGCACTGGACCTTTGAACTAATTTCTTTTTTTCCCTTGTTTACACAAGGAAAGTTTCTTAATACCATCTTAATAGCATTTTTAATTAATCAGAAACATACCTAAATAATAGATTTCCAGAAGCCTGATGAAGCTTGAACTAACTGTAATCTAAAATAACAATGTAATTCCTAAGAGGATGCATTATCTTTACATTGTCCTAGCTTGGTCTTGGTCAAACACAGCAAGAGAGTAAATTGCTACATTAGAGGTTAAAAGCAGAGGAAAAAACACAAGTCAAATAGAAGAGCACACAGCTGAGAAGACAGAAAAAACTTGTGATCAAAGGGTGAGACAGCATGGGTGTTTTATTAATCTTGCAGGAGCACAGCCAATGACCCTGCCAAGGGGTTGTCCACGCTCCTCCCCACGGCTGGGGCTTCTCCACCTGTAACAGGCGCAGAAAACCTCACCAGACCTCTCTGGCTCAGGCCAGCCCCAGGGCTGGCACGGGCAGCAGCAAGGCCCCAGCTCACCCCTGGCCAGCTCAACTCAAGCAGGTGCCAGCTATTTTTATGTCTAAACTGCTATTTACATCTGACCTGTTATTAAGTTCAAAGGGAGAAGCAGTCACAGCAACATCACCGGGAAGGCAAAGTGATGTGCGCTTGGCTCACTGATGGAGCAGGGACGGCTAGGGCTGGGAGGGGGCGTTTGTCATGGCCCTGAAACGCCCGGTGGGCTGCAGGAACGGTCTGCTCTGCCCGCTGTAAACCAGCAGCTGCCTGACGCTGCACAACTTGTGAGACGCCAAAAAGCCCTGACCCCTTCCCTCCCCATGCATCACACAACTCACTTTTGACAGCCCCAGGCCGTGGGTAGCACACATTTGCTTGATCTCAATGTTTCTAGGTACCAAAACCCGTGTAGAATTTGTAAATAAAGGAGCGTGGCACCAAATTATTAAATTTCAAAGTTCTACATGACAGGGCACTGAAGTAATAGTCAAATCTTAAACTGATTTAAACGTGTTAACTGATTCTCTCGCACTTCAGTCTCGCAACGCAGATCTCAAAGGACTATTCAGAACGCAATCAAGTGGCCAACTATGTGCAAGGAATCGTGTCCACAGCAGATCATCTGCAAATTGGTAATTACTTCGAAATCCATTTCAAGTAAATCATTCTCTTGCTACAAAAATCTGTTTCTAAGAGTTTTTGGAAGATTATTCATTCCCTCATCTCGCACTTAGAAGGATGCCAGAATTACTATACCCTGGATTGTAACTGAAACCACCACATGCAAGCAGGTTTCCTAACAAGGGACCATCTTTTCATTGAGCTCCATTATATATCTTAGGGTTTGATTGAGGTATTTAGAATCTTCTTTTCTTTTTTTTTCCCCCCCATAAACACAAGAGCTGAGCAGTCTTCTAATCTCTGAGATTGCAAATGCCCAGCTTCTACAGCTGCAGTAATTAAACCAACTTCTCATGCCGTTACCCACATCGAGTCTCTTCCTCGGCATCTGCTCTATTCCCACACTGCACTCTTAAACCAAACCAAGATAAGATATTTTCTAAGATCAGCTGACTTCTCTCCCTCGAAATCACTGCAGCCAAAATGATTCTGAACAGATATGAAGCATCTTGCTAAATATCCAAAAGGTCTCTTTTAAAGGAAAAAAAAAGTAGACGTCAATGCAAGTGGTTATTTTTAGCACCTGAATTGTTCTATATTTATTCCTTTATGTCTATCTAAAAAAAAAAAAAGCATGATCTCTGATGAAGCATTACCAGAAAATACATTCTACTGCAAAGTCTGCTTTATGAATCTCAGCTATATGAGCGCTGCAACAAGTACATCACACCACCCGTTCAACCAACCATACAAGCGTAAGGGTTAGGAGTGTACACAGAATGTTTCCTCAGTTTCAAAGAGGTGCTTAAAAACCCAAACAAATAAACCAACCCAAAAAGCAAACTCTTCAGCGTAATCTTTTTGTCATTCTGCTTAGATGCAATGCTTCAGCCTTATGTTTAAAAACTGCCACCTTGAAGTATTTCTAGTTGTCTAACCCTCAAAAAAACTCAAAGACACTTTGTGGGTTAGCTGTTAGAATACAAAACAAACCCACCATCCCCAACCCCAGGACACACTATACTTCAACAAAACCTCAAGTCAGCAGCAACAGCATCAGCTCAGGTCATACAAATATTCAGGCAATGAAAGACTACTTATCTCTTCGTTATTCTCTTTCCTTATAGCTGTCACCTTCTTGACGTGAAAACTCCTGCCCCGCTACCTCCAATGTGTTTACCTTAATAACCTTGTGCCTCTGATCTTATGCAAATTATCTGAAAATTTATTTTCAAGGCCAGGATACATATTATCAAAGGTGTGGGTTATTTGTGCGGGAAGAGATACGTCAGATAGACAGGAAAAGCAGAACTGTGTCAAGGAAGCTTCTCCTGGTTGAAGCAATCTTTCATTAAAAAGGAAAGAGAAAATAACGTAGTTTAAGATAGGGTCTTACATCCACAAAAACTGGAAGATAACTTGTATTTTGAAGGTAACAGTATTTGAATTTCTTTCTCTAGAAAGATACCATTACCTGCTCACAGTTATTTTAGATTTTTGAATTATGCTAGATCTCTCAACACAGTCGTCAAAACAGCAAAAGGGAGAGTGTGTGGGAAGATACTGGTAAAATACTTACCTCTGTATGTAAACTTGAAACTGTCTCCTCTGACCTTGAAGGACTTGGTCTTCCTTGCAGATATTCCCTACCTACAAGACAGACACGTCTTAGCACTCAGCCATACCCCACCAAGTATTTTTCCAACTGGCACTACCTACACATCCGTCAGCTCTCTGATCCCAGGGTAAACATCAGACAGTTGAGTGACTCCAGCGTACAAAACCATACCAGGAACGTCTCAGCACACACACTGATATCAAATGACTAAGTTTGGTCAGTGGCAGGTTCTTACTACTTTCATAAAGTGCAAATCACTGGAGTCTGCAACTTGCCACAAGGTAAAAGAATGGATTTTCAAATAATCATAGGCTTTCCAAGTTACAAATATATATGCCTTAATTACCTCCATCGACTGACCCTTGTATATTTATCTTTGAAGACCTTGCACTGCATCACTATTGCATTATGGAAGGCAGCAAGACTTCAGGTTAATATTATGCAATTTTAAAACAAGCTGCTCTGAAGGCTTTCAACTGAGCAAACCCGCCTAGCTGTCCTACACAGTTTTGAACTGGTTTTCTACTGATTAAAATGTTTCCCATCCAGCTGTGGTCTCATTTTAGTCTTCTATAGAAAACTAAAGACACGGAAATAGGTACCTTGAATTCAAGAATCCTCTCCTCGTAGCCACACAAAATACATAAAAAAAAAAAAGAAGGAAATTCTCTCACTGTTGCCAGCTTCTCCCCTGCTACCGAAAAGTTCTTTCTTTATCATTTGTAAAGTGCCCCAAAGCAAGGCAACAGAAACATCCAAAACCTTAGAAAGGCAGAAATCGAATGCTGCAGATCCTCTCTGTTTATTAAAAACAAACAAAAAAAAAATACATACTCTAACCAAAACAAAGTTAGGGTTTAAGAGAAGTACATCTGTGGGAGAAGGGACAGCATATCAAATGTGTTATTTCCTGGATTAAAAGCCATTCAGCTGACATGACAATTTTTTTTTTTTTTAAGACAATTTGTCTACCTTTTGTGAATTGGATAATCCCTTTTTCAAACTGGATTAAATTCCAGAATAAGCATGTCAAGGAAAGGTTGTCCAGTAACATGCATTATGAATGAACTGGGTTTTGCCTCTGGCAATCTCCCCTTCTGCTATATTATTTAATGCTCAACTTAAGCTGTTTTGTGGCTTTTGCTAGTACTCGGATGTCAAACTGACCACATATAACCTGCGCACGTAATGGACAATACGCAGGTAGGTATAACCCATTTGTAACTACAGACAGAGAGTTGCTCACATACCCTTCTCAGCACTAGAGCTGTCTGATGCTCTTCTCTGAGCAGACCCACACAGACACCCTGCAGATACAAGCTGGCTCCTTAACATGGGCCACAAAGACAAGATTCACAAGGACACATCCAAAAAACCAACTTGGGAGGTCACTCCCAGGACAGCCATGCTGCAATTAAGAGCACATGAGCTACAAAAATATCTTCTTTCAGAGGAATTAAGACTGCAACAAGACCTCCAGCACCTGCCTCTGCTGCTGGAAAAAGCAACAAGGGAAGTCCAGCAAGAACACCACTGTGTCCTACCTACAGCCAACATCAAAGGCACCAGGGAAGCCGCAGACTCAATTGATCTACACATTAATCCACAGCACTGGCCTGCTTTTGAAGGGAATGCCCTATTGCTTCTGCAGCTTGGACCACAAGCCAGATTCCCTTTGGATGAAACCAAATCAGAAGATCCACACAGAGTATGACTCTAAACCCTGCTGGTGACACAAACTGGGGCCGGGGTCATCACACAGGAGATGCTGCAAGACAGCACAATCTCTATGCTTCTCATTCCCAGATGCTGCACAAAACTCCCATGAGGGAACATCAATGTTCAGGGAACAGACACTTCCCTTTGTCCATTCTCCCCCATAGCTAACACCAGCAACCTCCTGCATTAACACCTCTGATTCCAACCCAGGTAAGTGCATTGCTTTTCTATACCCATTGCTAGGGAAGAAGGATGTGTGCATACGAGCCTTCAAGCTGAATTGCAGCACACTGGTCTTGGGTCTGCAGAGAGTCAAACACCACCAGACGCCTGACTGGGAAGGCTGTCATGCCTTTAAAAGCAGTTCCACAGGGGCCGAAGATTGCGGTTGCTCATAGCGTAGCAAGCAGCCAAACTGAAAGCATCTCTCCACTCCTTGCCCTGTACAAACAGCCTTGCTCAGTCCTGCTGACCAAGCATGCCTGCACACAGCATACCCTGCTAACACAGCCCACAAAAGGCCCTGAATATGGCCCCCTCCTTCTCCAGCATACTGGCACAACCCCAAAGCACGCAAGCCCAGATCACCCCTTGATCCAAGTGGGCTGTTGCGTGGCGTAGGGCAGATTCACAACAGCTACTGATGGGATGCCCTCAAAGGCCACCAGATATTCCCAAATAGCTCTCCCTTCAGTGCAGGCCAGCAAAAAAACCCCTAAGGGATCAACATTTTTGGGGGAGCCCTTTTCATTCCTTTTCGCTCTCTGCCTCTCCCCTTCTCCCTGTGCTCCCCATGTTTCTCTACCTTCCCCTGCTGCAAATTTGAGCAGGTCACGGGACAGATTCCTGTACTACAGCACTGGCCATAGCAAAGAGATAATTACCATGCATGGCAGGATATCGTATTCAGAGCTCAACTTCACCCGTTCCTTACAGGAGGATCTCCATCTCCTTCTGCTGATCTCACTACACTGCAGAAATCTGTCTTTACAGGCCTGGGGAAATTAGCCGGAGCCCTGCATTATACTGCTACAGCAAGGACCAAACAGCTTGTTTTTCTCTCCTCCATAAGGTCCTCTGACGTAGAGGAGGTCTCAGAGGCAAAGACAGCCCCTATTCATCAAACCCAGGCAGGGGCAGGCCAACCCACTGTAGCACCTCTAGTCTGAGGGGGTACTTAAGAGGGGAGGAGGAGAGAAGAGAGGATGGAGACCCTGGGCTGGCACAAGGACTCAGCAGGCCCAACAAAGGGTTTTGGTTCAGCTCAATGCCAGATGGGAAGAAAGCCTGACAAGGTAGCAGCTCCTGCAAAGTCCTTCATCTCCATCCAGAGTCCTCACCTCATAACCACAGACACCAGCGGGTACAGCAGTGCAGGCACGAGGGGAAGGCTGTCAGCCCCAGTGACAGCTGACACATCCCCCCCCAATCCACAGACCTTCTACCCAAGTATGTAAGTTGGGCCAAGAAGACACAGTAGAACAACAGGCTTCAGATAGTCATGACTGACAAGACTTCTTCTCTTATCGCACCTCTAGAAGAGGTCTCTGCCCTTCTGGTTAACGTTTATAAAAAAAAATCCTGGCCTAATCCCCCAAAGGCACACTTGGGATATGGGACACCTGTATAATTTGTCACATTCCTTGACTACCCTCATCCTGAAAACTCCAGGCACCACTGCCTTCCCTCACCAACCTCTTCTCTTGAGGTGCAGCAGCTAATACTGATCTTACCAAACTTGCCTTCCCCTTCCTCACACCGGCAAAGCCGAGAGAGGCTGCCCTTCAAGACCAGTGCCCCTTCCTCTGAATGGCAAATCACACTGACAGATGAGGTCTCCTCAAAGGAACGTGACAGCAGTCACAGGCACAAACCTGGACGTGGGGAAGCCCCAAAGGGTTGGAGGCCCAGCAAAAATGCTGTCAAGACTAATCAAAAGGGACAAAAAGGGATGATTGATTTGAGTGCCACCAGGAACAGAGTGCACACACATGTGCATGCACAGGTGTGCAAACATGGGGAGGGCAGGCTAAGCAGATCCAGAGTAGCATCAGGAATCTCTTGCTTTTTATTCAGCACAGACATGTTCACACACTAGTAAGTCATGGCACATAGTTTTGTTCCCCCATTCCACTTTGGCTGCTTCCAGCCACTGGTCATGGTAGTTTTCCTCTGTGACAAGCGTCCTAAATGAGTGTCATGCTGGGTGCTACAACTTTTTGAAGCGGATGTGAAGGCTGAAATTACAGCCTCAGAAAAGGTTCACCTACATCCTCAGTGTCCACAGCAGCCACCTGTGATTCAGAGGGCATAGGAAATATTTGTGCCTCACCTTTTGTGCAGGCAGAACCAGGCAGCACATTCCACCTCTAATGCAAGACATAAGGCCATGGCCCGGAAATACCTTTCCGTGGTCCAAAGCTGGCAGGACTGCCTCCACTGTTTACCTAATGGTGGTCTGAAGCCAGGCACCGGGCTGGAATCAATACTGCTCACACTGCTTGGGGATCCACAGAGGGCAAAGGCCCAGGATATCTTGTTGATAGCTCCCACTACATGGAGGTAAAAGGTTTGGAACATAGCCTTGGAAACCCTGATCATAACTACGCCCAGACTGGAATTGCTCACCCCATATCAGCTCACCACTAGTGGCAGGAACTGAGGGTCATGAGACTTCACAGATGACAGTCATTCGTTTGCGCAAGGTCTGGGCTGCCAAAATTTCATTCAGCGACAACAGACACGCTGTGCCATCTGATGGCAGGCGGCCTTGGCTGTGCTTCTTCACACACAAAAGCTCTGTGCCCACCACTAGTCATTTCATGTCTCAAGAACAATGGCAGCCTACTGGACCAAACTTCTCCACCAGGGCCAGAGAAAAAGCAGCTGCAAAACTTCAGAGAAAGCTCTTACTTCTGCCTTTTTCCCCAAACAACAGGACATCCAGGAAGGTGAGAGTGTGGTCTTTTGGGTGTGTTCCCAGAGCAGCTGATGGTGAAAAACACCCATCTTCCCTGACATCACCAATCTCAAGAGTCAAGAGGGGATCAAGGCAGCAGGTTGCATAGGTCACTCTAGTGAGCAGGAAAAGAAATAAAGTTTGTTCCCACAAGAGGCTTACACAGACTCTACTGACGGGGCAATGACATGCTAGCATCATCCCTGCGAAACGGGGAAGAGGACAATTTGACACCTCCTGAAGCAACACTCTGAAGTGCAGAGGTTAGTGGGACAGCGTTCCTTCAGCGAGCTCTGCAGCACACAGACAGGCAGCAGTCAGTCTAGGGAGTAGGCTAACTCAAATTCAAAGAACATTAAGTACACAAAGTTCATAAAGCTGAAATATGATCTCCTGGCCTGCTCCTACTGCACTGCACATGTGGTTAAGGCAGACGCGGCCAGCCACAACTTCCCTGGCAAAGGCATTCTCTCCCCTGTAGTAAAGAATCCACAGAGAGCAGCTCCAAAATCCCAGCCAAAGCGCAGCATCATCACTGCGGGGAAGAGATAACTTCAGCTAAAAAGCATTATGAGTATTATGTGCCATGCTGCACCATGGTTCTGTTGCTTGGCGTTTTTGTCTGTCTTAATAAACTTTTCCTTTAGATATCTGATGGACAGGTGCCTTTTCAACCTTCCTTTCCCTGCAATACGTATCTTTGTTATTGTGGTTCTAATCACCACACTGCTAGAAAAACCAGGGACCAGCATGTTTATTTGAGCAACTGTTAAGGACAGAAAAGCATACTGTATAGTCCTTTGATTTCCAGTTCGAGCAATATCCTGAGTCTGGACATTCCACATAGGTGTATTTACCCCCTTCCTCCTCCAAAAATAACATTCAAAAACCCAGAGGCTATCAAACGCAGAGCTACTATTAATCAGCCTCTCAGGATCTGAATCCCATGGGCTCAGGGCAAATTGCTGTAGAAGCATATTTCTCAGTGGACTTGGTGCTGATTCCTGGGCCACAATAAGAGTGGCAAGGCTAGGACTCCATTTTGGCATACACCCTGCCAGGCAACACAGCCACTGCTACTTGAGGCACTACTCTATGGCTAGACCAATGCTGCCAAAGGCCAGAAGGCCAAGCCTGGTCCAAAACAAGTCAGGTGGCAAGCTAACAGCTAAGCAGGGTGGATGATAAGGGCTCCCGTCCTTATGATCGTTTTTTGGACCTTTTCTACTGAAGCGTCTTCTTGGGTCCCACAGCGGTCAGAGCACTCTAGCGAGTAACACCAAGTGCTTTGTGATCAACCCACTTGCTTCCCAAATGTGGCCCCTTTCTGCCTTCCTGTGAACCATCACCAGCCTCCCACACAGCGACTCCTCTACAAACATGCACGTAAGAGGTCTACTGCCCTGGCCCTTCCTGTCCTACACAATTTTGGATGGGTACCTAGATCCTATATAAAGGAGATAGGAAGAGATGGAGGGAACGTTTCCTCACATCCAGGCTCAATCTGACATGAGGAAATTATAAGGGCTCTCCAAAACTGAGGGAGGTAAGGACCAATATTTTAATCAAGTGGGGAAAACACCCCAGATCTTTATCATTGTTCCTAGAGACTGGAATATTTTTTCATTAAATTTTTTGTTCTATTTCTGTGCTTTCCCAGCTCCTGCATGCTGACCTGTCCTCCCAACCAAGTGCATTTATCAGCCACTGAAATCTGAGATATACCAGATCTCACACACACTCACATTATCACCACCTAGATGTAAATCCTCTGGTAGACCTCAGTGTTTGCTCCCCAAAGAGGGAAGAAACAGCTGCAGAACAAAAGGGAAAAACCTCTTTATCAGGCAGCTCACTTTGCTTCTAGGGGTTTGAGTAGCAGACAACAGGGAACAGTCAAATTGGGGGCCAGGGACGAAGTGAATCAAAAAGCTCAATATAGGGAACAGACTAAGCAAATCTGTCAGCTGCCCGCAAAAGGGGACAGAAATGTCTCTACCTCCAAATGGGAAAACAGGACCCACAGAAACACAGGATAAATCCTGACCGTAGCTGTAACACTAATACCTTAGTACCATCCACTCCTGTTCATGTTTGGAAAATACTCTGAAGCCTGGGGAAAGGACTAATTTGAGCACAGCTAATCACTGGGCTGATGAATCAGCTCACCAGTGTGCGTTCTCCTTAGGGAGAGAAGAGACAACTGGCAGAGGACAGTGCTGCAGAAGATAGCAATATGAGGGAACAGCTGCTGAATTTGATGCAGGAGCAGCCCGTCGTGTGGAAAACATTTTGGTGCAGTGTTCCTGGCCAAAACCATCATCCCCAGCCAAGCACATCCTACAGCACGTAAGGAACAAGCACATTCCCTTAGGAAATCCACAGGATTGCCAACTCCAAAATGCTGGAACAGCAAAACCCAAAGCTTTTGGTACTGTACATGCAAGTATCAGCAACACAGAAAACATTCTCTACCTCATGGCAAAGATCAAGGAAAATCCATATCGATGCAGTTCTCTCAAGGATAGTATCAGTCGTGCATCCAAAATCTATGAGCTTGTGAAATACATACATTTGTATTTCATGAAACCTGTATTAGTTCAAGGATAGTTTTTGTAGCAACTTGAGGTTGACTGGCTTAAGGTCTGCACTGTTAAGTTCACTCAGTAACCTCTCATAAGATTAAACGTAAAATGAACTTCAAGTGTTTTCTATAAAATTCTTTCCTGAAAACCTTAAAAAGCCTTCAGACTAAAACAGGAGTGCAAAGCCCCAGGCAGGATCACTATGCATCCCAATGGACTTGCTGCAATTTGCAGAAGCCGTCTTCCTGCCTCTGCCGTGTGTTACGGAGGTTACTGCACCTCTTCTGCCGAAGGAGGCTTCCACCTTTCCCCTTTCCCACTCCCCTCACAGACAAGCTCAAGCGCCCAAAAAGCAGCCCTCAAGAGTGCCGTGCTAAGCCTTGCCATGAACACTCTCCCTACAGTCCTCCTGGCTGCCATCCGCCTTAGAAAACCACTGCCTGGGAAACAACGAAGTAAGGGGAATGGCATGAAGCCATTGCCCAGAGCAACCATAGGAAAAATGTCTTTCTACAGAAGTAGTTCTCATTGATGAAGATGCTAGAGCTTGCTTAAGGATCCTGACATCACAGGCCTACGCTAGTTAGCGAATTTCCGAAAAGATTAAGGCCAATTCTTTACTGATGCACCAGGAAGCCTGGTTGCGAAAGGGAAGGCTCAAGGCTAATGGAGACACTCCAAGACACTGTGGGAGCCACTGCTGTGCTGCTGCCCTCAGCATAATGCCAAGCAGCTCTTTACATCAAAAGCAGACACTGTACTGGGAAGCAACGGATCAGGAGTGGTGATACACAGCAATTTCCCAGGCAGCGGTGGCTGCACAGAGAGCCAGGCAGAGGGGAACTATCACATCCGTGTGCTCCCACGCAGAGCTGCCCTGGACCAGCACCAGCGCTGCCAAGCTGACCTTCAGCAGGCAGAGGCTGTGCTCCCACTGGCAGCTGCCCTTCTCCTACGCAGCTATCTCTCCCCATCAGGCCATGCTCATTTCCACATGCAAAAACATCTCCAGGAGAGGCTGCTGCAGGTAAGGGCAGCCAAAAGCTGCAGTTCAATTCCCTCCTCCACCCAGATCAGCCGAGCATCCGCAGCGGCAGCTGAACAGCCTGAGCAACCAGGCAGCGCAATCACACACACACACGTGCTGCAGCTTAAATATCTTAATGATTCTCAGGATGGTGCCACCAAGCAATGGTTCCACCTTGCTGTCTGACAGCAACCCAAGAACAGAAACAGAAAGGTTAGAAGAATCGCAGGAACCAGTATTTGAGCTCAACTGGCGAAAATCTGGCGTCCTTAGAAGAGCTTCCTACAACAAAATGGAAAGCGAACCCCAGAGCACAGAGACCAAGCAGCAGGTAAGTGAAGAGCCCACAGCTTGCTCATCTGGGAAAACCAAGCTGCCATGTAAGTGAGTTGATTCAAAGAAAGGTAGGTCAAAGCCATCAGATGGACATATTCTGGATTATTTCACTTTGATGACAAATTTTATGGAAATACATGACTGCACAGGAGTATTTATGTGGAACAAGCCCTTATCTAAAATATATTATCAGTACTTCACATGAAAATCTACCATCACTATTAAAAAAAAGCCTGCACAAGCTGAATTCTTTACTCATCACACAATACAAAGCTCCCAGGTACCCCTGCCTGTAAGAGGAAGTTTCATAAATAAGCATTGTTCTCTAACTGGCTCTTTTCAGATACAAAAAATTTGATCAGCTTCCTCCTGCTCCTCCAGCCAGGTCACAGATCAGTTACATTAGACCCATAATAAAAGGTACAAGCCAGCTTCAGCTTTGATGGCCTTTATTTCCAAGCTGGCCTAATGGAACAGAGAAATCTTATGGAACAAAACTGCATTTCACATTTTTGTTCAACCAAATACTAGTTTACCGCGGGACTACCACAGTCTTCCCACATGCAACATTTTCAGTGACTGATAATATCCCACCTCCAGGACTGATGTACATGTCATGTAAAGGCAAAGAACCATGTAATGAAAAATTACAACCATGAACCATATGCTCCAAGGGCTTTTCACATAATATAATCTATTTCACCAAGCAATTTTAGACTTTGAGGAACAACAGTCGGTTTGTATTCCTGTGCCGGACTGGCAGATCCTCTCCTTTCTTTGAAAAGTAAATAAAACCTGCTCTCGATTCTGTAAGCACAGAGATAAGGAACTAACTTCAGTGAGAACTGCAAGTAACCTGACCTTTTAATTTTTCCTAATGCCTCACATGTGTCCCATCAGTGGCATAGTAAAGTTTTACTTATTTGTTCTTTTTCTGCACAGCAGAAAAGAGCTTTCAGTCTGCGTGAAAGATGATGTCTCAGGTGCTCCCTGTGGGCCTCTTATTTATTGTTCACTGTAACTTCTTTCTCCTGCTGGCAACTGGAGACTCATTCACCAGATTTCCGTGATGACAGGTATAACAAGAGACATGCAGATATCTTCTGTTGCATCTCTGGACACCTGCTCTGAAAGAGTTTTCTGTTCTTGCATGCTGTTATTTGAATACGTAAATGACCTTTCCAAGGCGAGCGACAGTTTTCCCCAGAACAGCCTTGGTCTGACTGTCAAATTGAAGGGTGGAAAAAAAGCACTCGCTCTCCTCAAATATCTTCCAGTGCTACCTTTGTGAATTGAGAAATCGCCAGTCTCCAAGACTTATTTCAAGTCTTGGCACAAATTACAAGACTTAAGGCAGATGGGGCCTTACTGCTGTAGTACAAATAGAACTATTACACTCTGCCTGTCTATCAAGATTTTAATAATACAGAGTCCTCTGTACGAGCACTGTTGATTTTTTTCACTGTTTTTCTTCCAGGTGATCCAAAGGACTACTTTTCCCACAAAAGCCTTAACAGGTACCTGGAAAAGCAAAGAGGTAGAGGGCTTTTTTTTATTTTTATTCTAAATACTGAGCCACTGAAAACAAAGGGAGGGCACTACGTACACAGCTCGTTCACAAGTCTGGTGAGCCTCATGACTTGGGATCGTTGCTGCCTTTAAAGCCAGCCTGAAGAGTAGAACCATACTAGCAGTCTTCCAATATTTGGTTCAATGGCTTTCAAACCAATTAGTCCCTCTGCCCAAAAGGCATAAAGATTAGCTCCTGGGGAAATGGTGAAGAGGAAAATAAGCACAACATCAGAAGCTGGGACAGTCCTTGAGTGAGCGGAAGCAGAGCAGGTAAAGGAAATTCCATAGGAGAGGCAGGAGAAGAAACAAGGTGAACAAAGATGACAGAGATGCAGGGTGGTGGTCAAGAAGCATGGGGAGAAACAGGAGAAAGAAACAGGGCCTTGCCGTAGTGAGGGGCTGATACAAACAGGAGACAGGGTTGCCATGCCATCACCATGTCCAGTTCTGCCTTCAGTAGTTCAAGGATTATGTTCACAGACTGAAAAGTGTGCATGGAAGTGCTTCACAAATAATTTCAACCAACAGAAAACAAGTCTTCAGCAGGAGACTCAAAGACTGCTGTTTCAAGTTTAAAGAAAAAACGACAAACTTGATCACAGTTTAAGTCCCCACATGGAAACACATTTTACAGCATATTAAACCTCAGCCACTGGAACTAAAGCTTGGTAAATGAGAACCATCAGCTTCTAGGTGAAACTAAAAAAATTCAGGTCACAAGCCACGTACTTCAGCAAAGATCATCAGCCACTGGAACCACTTACTGAGGGTCAGGGCAGTCTTCATGACTAACCGTTTTTTAAATCAAGTCTGGAAGGTTTCTCAGAGGCAAGTTATAGTTTGAGTACAGATTTATGAAACACAGAGTTAACCCTGGAATAATTCCTACATCATCTACCTTTGGCTTGTGACCCGAGAACCCAAGGGGTGGGTGTGCGAAGGGGCTGGGGAACGAAAAAAGGGCAGGAAAAGAAAGTAAGAGAAAATACAGAAAAAGATAGAGGGAAACAAAGAAAGCATACTGATAATGAAGTAGAATGAGTAAAGGCAGCCTAAAAAGAGAAAGCAAAAGGATGTACATAATAATTTTATTTCTTCTAGTTGAAGATGCATGGGAGAAAGAAAAACAGCACAAGAGAAACCAATTCTGTGCAGGAGACTGGTGCTGAAGAGGGGGCAAGCAGGCAACATGAAGGAAAAGAAAACTTTTGTTTGTTTGCATGTTTCCTCAGATCACTGAGTATTTCAAGGGCGAGTTTTCCTAGTGCAAAACTCCCCATACCAGAGAACCCGGGTCCAGCTTGCCATGCAGTACCCTGACCAGCCTTGCATTGCGTAGGCAGTACACAATGCCACGTGACCATAAGCCAGAAAAACACTAAACCTAAAACATGCCCCCAGTCACACTCACAGTGAGCCTGATTCTTCCAGGTGACAAATCCTTTACAGTTAGTTATCCCCTGTCCAGGTGAAACATGGAAGCAGATGCTTTTTTGAAGTCACTGTATTCCTTCGCATGCTGCCTTGGTCAATACAGATGTTGTTTATTTACTTAATTGTTTCGAGCTCTGTGACAAGGTACAGCAGCGAAACTTTACCTGGACACCAGCTCTATGGGGGATCGGATGTGCGCAGGCGTTGTGATCTATGCGAATGGAAAGAAGATACCAGGAGACCAGGTATAGATAAACAAAAGCACGGGAAGCAAGGGACTACCTAGCTGGGCTCTTTCTGTTGGCTTCTTCAAGCAACAATCACAGGATCAAGTAACAATAACCAAATTAAAAGGGTTTGCCACATCATGGTGTAAGTTCAGATCTTTATAGTCAAGAGAGCTGAGGTGGTAAACTGTATAGGACAGATCAAAACGTACCGACTGATTCATTAGCCACAGCGGCTTTAAAGCAGGCTGGTTTGTCTCGCTTACAGCTCTATCAATGAAAGCAATCAGCCTCTCTGAACACAGCAAGAAAGTTTATTTAGGGCAGCAAGGCAGGCTCCTCTCACCTCTGCTAGACATGGGATGGTGACTTGCTGGGGGAGGCGGACAGAGGGATCAATTCCCTCATCAGATCTGAATGTACTCCTGTCTTTGCTCTAAAAAAAAAATCACATCCAGCAAAACACACACCATTAATCCGAAATAGTCTCTTTACAACTTGTGTAATACTACTCTGGATCAGCTCAGCAATCCCCATGTTGCATGAAGTGGTCCCAAGCAGCGTTCACTCTGGAGGTATCAGGAGGAGAGACAGAAAAAACTTTGCCAATGTACAGATATATTCAAATTACTCCAGAATGACTCGAGGAAAGGGGAGTAACTCCTCCTGAACACTAAAGACAGCTGGCAGCTTACTCATGCCCCATGCAGAAAGGCTTTTAAGTGTTAAACAGCATAGTCATAGAGAGATCTGTTCCTTCTCCTGTGCGTGCTTCCCCCTGCTTCCAGTCACTCTGCTCCTGGGAGCTCCATTACTTGTGTTTAAGAGAGTCCTTTTTAATCTACCTACTGCTTTTCCAGATTAATTTCACAGCGTGATTTTTATAATTTTAAAATCAAAGAAAAAAAAACAAAAACAAACAAACACGACATTTGCCCGTAAGAAACTAACATTTTCCAAATAAGCCAGTTTTTAATTTTCATTTCTTTTCTTTCTCTGCATAAAATTTCTAAACACAAAGAAGGGCAAAGGAAAAAGAGCGAAATGAACAGTCAAATGCTAAGAAATCAGACTTTTATTTTCTTTTTATTTCAATTTGACAGATCTGGGTCCTGCAGTAAGACTGTCTGCCTTCAAGCTCCATGAAAGAGAGTCAATGGCATCTACATGTCAGAAGCCTGTTTTCACAACTCGTTTTCAGCCTAAGCATAGGGTTAGGTTTCCTCTCATTCTCATTTCCCAGATGCCACAGGAGGCTAAAATGGAACAGTAGAGCCGTGTCCTACCCTACTAAGAAGCTAAAAGATTAATAAATTAAAAACAAAAAGTGAGATGCCTCTCTACGTCCATAACGTTCATTTATTTCCATATATCATGGGAGGCAAAAGCTGTCTCCTTGCTATCATCATGGGAAACAGAAATTCATACATAAAGACAACTTTTCCTAAGTGGATGAGAGATTTAAAAAACAATTGCTGTTTCAGGAATATGGAACCTATAAAACAATAAAACAAGATGAATAATTAAAGGTTAAAATATTTACTGGCACATGGAAAAAAAAAAATCTATGTTGATAGCATCCCAAGTATAGTGTGTTCAGCGGTAAATGGATTAAGACCTCATACACACTTCAGAGGAGACACCTAGGGGCGTTACAGCTTTTCTTTTACGAGCTCCCAGCTTCACCTTGGTCCCACAGCCCAATCATCACCTTAAAATATCAAGTCATAATCCACTTGTAGCAAACTGAGAAATAAGGCTGCACCACTCTTGAGAGGTAACAGGTAATCCCGCAGCACCGAAGACCTGCAGCTGCTAAGCAGGCGGGCTTGGTCCTGCAGAGAGGTCCTTGAGAAGCGCTGGTGGCTGACCCACTGTGAGGACTGCTGCTCCAGGAGCAGAAGAACCACACGCCACCCCAGCAGAGCCAGGGCCTCCAGGCACAGCCTGAGGAGCGTCCTCCCTGACTTCACCTACGCCCGCACCTCACACGGCTCACCAGGCTTCATCTCACGGGGGATGGCCTATTCTATCTTCACACATTCTCCTTAATCCAGGGCTCTTTTGCAGATGAAGCACCCCACGGTATCACCAGCAGAAGAGACAGCTGGCCAGATGCTTGTGCATTTGCACACCCTGCTACCGCCACATGTGTCCAGCTGCAGGCGCCACTAGTATATCAAAAGATTAGGAAGGCATTGCTAAAACGGCGGGCGCCAGGCCATGCTGGTGCGGAGCACATCCAGAGAGGAACACAAGTATGCACACCACCACTCACATCCTTCAGAGATCCAGCCGCCATCTCATGTTGCTTAAAATATAAATACCGTTTGGAAAAGTCACATATTCAGGGTAAAGCGCACAGGTAAAGCAAACATACAAGGGCCCCCCAGGTCTCTGAGGCCAACCCTAGGGCTGTTCATATGCAAGCAGGTGAATTTGAGAAATACTGTCATAGACTTCAACAAGTTTTACTGAGCAGCCCAAGTCTGTATGAGCAGACTTCTCTTTTTGAGGTCACAGGGAGGGTTATGGATTTCTCACGAGTGCATTTCGCCAGGTGCCAGACTTGGCTTTTCAATCTGGTGTCCTGCCCCACTGCCCAGCCTCGACCACAGCACTGCAGACTCTGCTGCCCCCTCCTACCCAACCTACATCCACCCCCTGGAAACATACCCAGTCCCATGGCCAGGGGTTTGTGACACTACAAAGCAGCATTTGATTACAATCCTCAAACACAACTTGAACTATTTAGAAAGCACAAATTATAGTATAGTTACCCATTTCATTATAATGTTATAACATGCTGTCATAAGTAAGACTTTTTGCTTTTCAACATACGTACTGGTGAACAGAATATATTTTGACTCATATACAAAGTACTGGCTGTTTTTTTAGACAAATAGGGAGAAATAAGCACAGAGTTATCATCTTCTGAAATCAGAAACATTAACTACAACAAGCATTTTATGCACTCCAAAGGAAAGGAGGTTTGCTTTTCAGCAGTGCAATAACCCGGATTAAAAATCATTTGACGTGCTGGTTACTACAGAGATGGACATGAGTTACCAAGCTGGAGGGAAGGTTTCTAATTATTTATTTCTAGGCTTAAAGCTCTGACTATTGCTTGATTCTTAAAAACAGCCAACTATGTTCCTGTCTTTCTCTTGGGCTAGGAAAAAAATTAAGAGAAAAGAAATATATACTTAAAAAAAAACTTTCTCTCCTTCCACTGTATGCCTTCCCTCCTGGAAGGGTATTTAAAACAATAAATGCTTACTCAAAATACTAAACAACTGATCTATATATACCTTTTATATGGTTCTACATACAAGAAGTCTTAATAAAAACTGAATGTTCAGTGACCAAGTAACTTGCATCACCTTAATTTCTGATAAGCATTCAGACACCAAGAACAACAACATTCAGGGACTCCCGAATCTTTCCCAAATTTGCACCATCAGCGTGACTGCCTTTCAGAGGCTGGACTTTCTCTTAATATGCACACTAATCATTCTTTCCATAGGTCAAGATGGCTGTCCTATTTTCTTACTCAAAGGTGGTTTTGCTACTATGGCCCATTTATCAAAGTCCAAAATACTCTTTATGAATGATGATAATAACAGTAATAAAGCAGCTTAATTCAGGACACATGGGAATCTTGAAATCAAGGGGACTTAAACATATACCCGAGTGTTTTAGTGAATAACAGAGGACTGGAAAGCATAGAGATGCAAGTCATTTTTGTGAGGGAATGACTTTGCTCTTCACATGACAAATATTTTTCCAAAGCTGGAAGCCTCTGGAGATTTTTTCTTTCATTTCTTTAGAACACCAGATTTATTACAAATCTATCACATAGTGTTCCAATGTATTTATTAGTTTGGAAGTACTATGCTAAAGGACAGTGGGAAACTAGGGGTGGCGTGGTGGAAATCTCACCATACCATTCACTACCTTACTCATTCACCTTCATCATAGCAGAGGCATGCTATTTCATTAAAATGGGTATGGCACTGTGGGCCAGGAATAGGGAAGAAAGCAAACAATCAGATGCTACTTTGCTCAGCTGCCTAGAAACTATTTAATGCATAATAAAAATCTTGATCCTGCCAACAATGAAAATATTAAGGTTTACAGCACTTGCAGTCCTATAGTATCTATCTTTGGAGACATACACTTACACACCTGCAGTTTTGCAGTCTTGAATCCATGGAACATTCCTTTATTATGGATTACTCCAAAATCTTCATTTCGGAGCAGTTTTAAAGACTCTTATAGCAATGAAATTACACCTTCACGAGAGTCAAATAACCTCAAACAGAATTCATACACTGACCTACGGGTGTATTTGCGTATTGGTACTTAAAGGTTTTAACCTTTAAGTGTAACCTATGGGTGTATTTTGCATATTGGCATTTAAACACTGAGGCAGGGAGGTGAAAAGACAACTGAAGTTTGAGGAAAAGTCTATCCATTATGAAGGCTTCTAAGGTTAACAGGCAGAGAACAGTTGTTCCTTGAAATCCTTACAAACACTTACGGAAGAGATCTAGGTTTCTAAACACATGCACCATGAATCATTTTTAGACGTTTCCAAGACGCATTTGCAACATCCACATGGGACTGGCAGATGCAACACTAGACCGTTGGGAAACCCATATCCTTTCAGAAGGGAGGCTCCAGGCCAGGAGAAATACCCTAGAGTGCCTACAGAGACATTAGATGTTCAGAGACCTGAGTCGTCCCACTAGACTCTACAGCATTTAATTAAAGCAGAGAAGATTACAACTGGGTTTAGAACCATCCTGGTCCCTCCATCCAGTCCCCTTCCAGACAGTTCATTTGGTGGATGGCTACATGATTTCAGTGTGCAGAAAAGAAGGCTGCTTTCTCGGAGTAAATATTTGGAATACTTTGCATGGTATCAGTTCAACAAATAACTGAAGAAACTTTTAGGAATAGTCACCACAAAAGGAAGGGCACATACTAAAAACTTAGCTGCACAGAAGGCAAATAGAAGATAGCAGCATGAAAGGACTAGGCTTTCACAACACATCAAGGGATTTACAACACTGTTTCCCACTATCGCTTTGTGAGACATCATGGCAGTTTCTCTTTTTATTAAAAGAAAAAAACCCACAACAAAATCAGGCTCCAATATGGAAGAGCATACACTATAAACTCAAAAAACACAGTTTTTAGCTATCAAAGACATTAACTATAAACATTAACTATCTGATACGCACACTTTTGGAAAACATTTTCTACCGGCACAGAGCTGCTCCTGTTCTCCAAGACCACTGCAATTGGAACCATCATGACACCATGAACAAAGGTGACACTAGCATGGCTTAAGACTCCAAGTACTCTGCCTTATCTTACCCAAATGTTTTATTAAGTTTACTCTGCTCACTGGCAGGGCTTTAAATTTCAAATTCATACCAGGAATGAAATAGGTCAAACAAAAACATAGCCACAGCTGATCTGTAGAAAAAACACTGAACAAAAAGAAAATGGTTTTGTTCCCCTTTGGGCTTTATTACTTTCACCAAAGTATTCTGTTCGACAGTCAAAAGTACATTTAATACAAAACAGAAATTAGTGTTCAGGAATCTGCAATGAAACCATGTCAGGAAAGCCAGTCAGCGCCAACAGGAAAGACCACGAGTAAAAATTAGTTTGAACACTTCAATTCTTCCAACTTCTATTGTGAGCAATGCCCAGCAACCAAAACATACCCATACAAAATAAATCAGCCTTGGCTGACGTTTGATTTTTGACGCGATTACATTCTTCTTCCCAAAATAACCTCTCATCAAACAACTAAAAAGGCTGCAGTCGAAAACTGTCCAATATATCCAGGGTCTTTAGCAAGCTTATGCAGCTCCATCCACACGCAGAAACTATCACTTCCATCACAGGAACTGCAAAGCTGTCTCTGCTAAGTTAACATCTGAACAAGCCTTAAGATAGGATCTGTACATAAATTAGGATTGCATCCAGACCTGAAGCAGGAAACTAGGACTCCCGAAAAAAAAGAAGAGATACTGCCATCCTAAAAAACGGACAGCAGCTCTTAAACACCCGTGTGAGACCTCCAGAGAGCCGCCCTGGCTCCTCATCCTCTGACAAAGCAGCGGAAAGTGCCTTGGCTGGGTACAGGAGGGAGGAAGAAGCAGAAACAACCCAACGGGTTCATGGTGGAGGCAATAAAGAAATTTGACAAACAGCAAATTCAAGACAGATCCTGGGAAACAGTAAGTGAGGCCAGGAGAGATACGCTGTAGGAATTTGGAGCAAGGCAGGCAACAGGGGGGTCCCAGAAAGCGATGGGTTGAACTGATGAACCTGCACAGCCCCACCAGCATCTCCCCACACACCCTCCTCTATTTCAGCCAAGACCCTTTCCAAAAACCTGCTGGCTTAATTCATAGCTGAAATAACGGCGGCATCTAACCAAACATGGATTTCAGGTTACTCTTACATTCAGGTCTGCTGGCTATGTACATGATGGACTCGAGAGAGAAGAACTACAGCCCTCACCGAGGCAGACACACTCACATAAATGTAAGTCCATGAAAATCCAGGAACAGTTAAAGGCCCTTTTCACTCCCTTCATGCTCCTTTCCCTCCCTCTCCCACGTACTTCTAGTATAGAAGAAAAAGGCTTAGAGGTACAATAAAGAAAACCTGATGTGATTACACTGGAAGTACAAAAAAATGAAATAAGCAAAGATTAAGCATTGCTAGTACTATTACTTCATCTATCATGCAACACAGCATTAAACTTACCTACTCGTTACTGTAATTGGACAACTGAATCAAATGCTTAAAAAACGGCCTGACAAAACCCACAGTAAGTGGGATGAAACAAGGAAAAGGAGGGGGAGATGAACAAGAGGAAATTACACCAAGAGACCAAGGTAAGTTGGAGATGCACAAATTCACCTGTTTGAGAAGATCCACCCTCTTCTAGCGAAGATCTGCAAGCTAAAGTTTCAAGCAAAAAACTCAGTGGGGAGAAAAATCCCCACTTTGTAACCAAGTTGTATGTGTTTAGCACCGCTAGAACCTGTAGAACACAGCTGCCATCAGACAGACAACCTTGCAGAGAGGGCCTGTATCAGTGCAGTGGGGTTTTAATTTGTCTAACAATTATTCTCAGGTTTAGAAGCACATGGCTAATGACATCTCCCTGGCTAGCCACAGCAAACACATATTGCAAAGTGCAGGTACTGGCTTTCTGCGGTTTATACCCTCTCTCATAGTTGTAATTCTACCAGATTACGCCAGATTTGTAAACTCCAAATATTACAATATCTTCAAAAGACAGAGTCTTCCAAGATACGGGGCCCATTTATCAAACAGTAACATCCAAAATGCTTCCAACGTACAGAATCCCATTTTAACATTGTTCTGGAATTAAGGCAGAAATACAGCAGGGCTCTCCTCTCATAAGAGCATATGGCATTTTAAAAAGCAGCACGTTACAAATTCCCCCAACAGCCATTGAATCATTCAATAGGGGCTTGATTTATCTTAGTTCTGTCTCTCCCACATAGGCACAAGCTCCACTGTCAGCGACAGGAAGATTGAGGTTTCTCGTGGTCATAAGGAGACAAACTGTGTCTCATTTATGTTAAAGATATACACACTTTTGACGAGTTTTTCAGACAGTCAATGACAGCCCAGCACTGCCGAGGTTACACACTGGCCATTGCTGGGGAAAGAACTGGAAGAACAAGAAGTTCCTTGTGTGGAGCATCCCAGATCGCCTGTGTTTTACCAACACACAAAGACCATACGCCCTGCCAAACAATTTTAGGCATACCATGTACAAAAGAAAGCATTTCAGGAAGCTGCATGGTATTTCTTTTCTGTTCATAAAGAGTGACAGACCATCACAGTCCATAAATTTTCTGGTACTTCGTCTCTAATGCTTGCTAAGTGAAGCCTTCGCCAGCACAAGGAGCCAGGAATTTGACTCAGATTTTAATTCACTGCTTATCATTCTGCAAAACTACTTCAGCACCCACCAGCTTCGTGCAATGGCTGTAATACCAAAAAGGCAAGCAGTACTCTGTTGTAGAGAGAACCCGCACTTGCATTGAAATTCTGCGGGCACATACCAGCTAGCTTCTGAATGAGCTTTACCCAGCCTTTCAGCTTTTGTTTAGTGCCCTCCACGCATTGCTGGTAGTTACTGCTTCTGGCCCGAGCGACTCTAAGGTACTTTGGCTGGTCGTCGGGAATTAAATCTGTGCCACAGAAACTCACCGAGAGACGAATGGCTGAAAAATAGAAAACCAAAGGAAACGAGCACCACGGTCTTTGTTGGTTCAAGCTCCAGTTTTCAGGCTGACCGGTGAGGTCAACATCCTCAAGGCTTTGCTCCACCTTCTGCAGGGAACAAACGTGGACTGCAACTGAATTGTTTTCACATACTTAAAATGGAAGATATGAAGCAGCCACTAATTAAAAGAACCCCTTGTTAGAAAAGCTAAAATACCAATATACCCTTCCCAGGGTCATTCAGTCTGACGCACAGATTGATCAGTATATTGCCCTGTGCTGGAATTTGCAGCACATGAGGCTCTAGGAGCAGAGCAAGCTTGCAGCATGAGTCTCTACCAAAATAAAATCATTGTGTGCGCAGCCAAAGGGGATTTCAAGAGCTCACCTAACCCAGCTGTCCCCAACCTTTGACAGCTAAGCTTTTCTGTCACCTTTAACTTCTTCATCACAAACACTAATTTCTTACCCCTCATCCCCTTCCCGCCTTTTTTTTTTTTTTTTTGCACAGCATCATAAGGGATGTGCAGGAACGGCCAGAACTTACATTCTTTGGCTCCTCCCTGCCCCTTGCCCACATTTCATAAGGGTGCATTTCCCACAAGGGACCCAGCACTCCAGTCCCCAGTGCAGGAGCACCAAACCCGAACCCTTCCCACAGGCATCTGCCAGCATCTTTTCTTTGCAAGTTCTTTCCAGCATCAGAGATTTCACAACTCCCGTTTGGAAACGTAAAGCTTTTTCCAAAGCTTTCCAGCTCTCCCTTCTGCATCTTAAATCCACAACTTCTTGTCCTCTCTACAGCAGGCACAGAGAGCAGTTCACTCCCTTCTCTGCAGGAGGCTTTCAGGTGCTCTCTGTGTAGAACAACCTTCATTCTGTAAACTTTCCTTTTGGTAATGTTTTCTAGACCTCACTGTGATTTTTTTCACTCAATTTTGTCCACGGGAAAAGGTGTTTCTTAAAAGGCGATGCCTTGATTTGCATACCGTAGTCCAGCTCATGCTGAGAAGAATCATTTCACGAAGCAAGTATGCATCCCCATCTAGCGTGCTTGCTTTTTTCTTTTGGGGTCAGAGAGAGGAGGAGGGTTTGGGGTTTTTTTGCAACCACATAAGACTGACTCACATTCGAGTTTGCAAACTGCTAAGTGGAAGCACTACATTTTTGGTTAATATCAAACCAGGTATTCGGTAGGAACACAGGCAAGCCTGGGGCTTTCTTTTCCCTTAGATGTTTTGCCAACCTAGCTGTGTTAATGAATAGTATTAAAGAAGAGACTCCAGCGTAAGTACAGAGGCACAAATGAATGATATCACCAAAACTGAGGCTGTTGTGGTTGATCTTTTCCAAGGAGAGGGATTAAGAGCACCAGCAGACTCCTCCCTTCCAGACTAAATTGCAATCCCACTAGAAAAGACGCTGCCAACCTTTTTTTCAGAGTTGATATTCCTACTGCACTGTGGAAGAGCAAAAAGCCAGCTAGATAGGAGGTAAGCAGCCAATTTTATCTGCCCTGTGACGAAACGCTCCCACCCAGGAGTACTCTGCTATTCCACTACTCCCCACGCTGGATCAGACAGGAACCTGAACACACAACAATATGGCTCAGTTCCCTCTTCAGGGACCCAGAATCTCAGGAAAGTTAAAGCCGATCAACAAGAAAAGGACAGGCCTGCCAGAGGAGAGGAAAAAGAAAAAAAAAAAAAAAAACCCACCCAAAAAAAAACCCCCAAGCTGTATTTTAGTGTTATTTTAGGTCACCCAGTAAAACCAAGGCATCTGCATAATGCTGCAAGGTTTGTATTCAGAACTGGATTCATGAGGTTCAGAAAGGGAGCTTACAAACGTCACAGTACACTTCAGACCATTCTTAAAGCTTTTTTCCTGATCCCATCTCTTTAAAAGCCAGCAATTTTTTTCACCAAGCCCACCCCTCCCACACACGTCCTTGTCACAGAGCAGCAATACGGCAGACGTTTCTCTCCAAACAAATTAAATCCACTTTTTCTTGAAGGAGGAAGGTCAGGAGGATGAGGGCATCATACTTTTAAAAAGGACATTAAAAAATAATTATGCTAAACCATTTATCAGTACAAATTAAAGAGAGACAGTAAAATGCCTGCTTTCAACTCGCTTAAATATTCAATTAAAAAAGCCATCTAGGCAAAGTTTTATTAAAATAAATCAACTAAGGAAATGCTCGTTAAACCAATCCGAAACCCACATTCTTTTTGGATATTCCTTCCCTGAAAAATAAGTCTTCACTCTGCCATTATAAACCCAATCATGTCCTCAATGGATGTACCTTTCTTCACAGCAGCAACAGGTGTGAAGAGGAGCACCAGTGCTAATTTCAAATGCAAGACCAAGTGCAGGAAAGCTTCTGCCTGTTTCCCTCATACAAAAACACATCCTCTGCCTTTCTCAGGCCCAGCAAGCCAAGTTCTCCATAGATGATCCTTCCTGGTAGTTCATAGCTTCCATTGGGATCCATCAAGACAGCTTTTGAATTGGTGTTGGAAGAATTAGTGCAGATGGGTGTGAAGTACTGCCTTTCCACCTGAAATGCCTTGAAAGAAAACCAAAGGTTCAACCTTCAAATCAGACCCATTGACAAATGCTGAGATCACTGCATTTGTAGAAAATGTCTAAGGTTTAGGACATTAAAAAAATGACAGGGAAAAAACAAAACTAAACAAAAACACAATGCAAGAGAAAAAGAAAGAAAAGGATTATATCACTTTCTTTTGCTGTAGAGAAAGGTACTGGCACATTACCTGAAAGAGGTAAGGCTCATAGTGGGTTGCATACGTGAGGTCCTGTTATTTAAGTGATGATGAACACCGTCTATCTGGCTTTTACTATGAAATATAACCAAGATGATGCTGTGAACACCAGTTCACCAGGTAAACAACTAAACAAGGAAACTTTGTTTTTTCCAGTAAAGCTAATGATACGTTTGGATCCTGAAAAGCTACAAATGCTATTTCCAAGCTACTATATAAAATTCCCTTTACTATCACCACCCCTTCAGTCAGCTTCCTTTCTCCAGCATAATATTGCTACTGAAAAGCCAATATACTACTCCAGCAGTATACTGGAATATACTGTAAAAATCCTATAGCACACAATTAGACTAAAATGAAGCTTTTCAGACAGTAGAGCTTCCTTCCTTATCAATAAGCTTTTGCTAGCAACTTATAAATTAAAAAGAGAAAAGTACCATGAAGACAGCTTCTGTACAGGCTGTACAGCTGCATCCAGGAGAGCTTGCGAGCAGTGCACATCTAATAGCATACGCATACGCACATGTTTAACGGACACGTCTTCATTCTAAGACTATGGTCCAAACCTTTCCCATGAATAAAGTTACGGTCCCCAGTCCACAGCCATGGGTACAGCTGCAGCAAGCAAGCTAAAGCAATGCCGTTTTTAACCAAAGTTTTAATGTCAAATGCAAGGCTGAGTGCCTTTCCCAGGGCTGAGCAGGACCCAGGCAGCAAACAAGCATGTCTGTACCAGGCCAGAGCCAAGGTCCACCCAGTCTCATGAGACATCCCCGGCAGCGGCCAGCCAACAATGGCCAGGGAAAAGCAGAGGACCAGGGCAAGCATACTGACACCCTGCTGCTGCCCAACTTCCCAGCGTCTAGCGATGTGCAGCCAAGGCACTTCTCAAGGAAGAAGTAGTGCCGCTGCCTTCGGAGCTCAGCTTAAGACACACTGCTGTACAGTTGTGAGAAAATGAATGCAAACTCAGTCCTTTCAGAGCAGGCAGAGGGAAGGGGCTTGTTGAGTGTTCTCTGATGAATTTGGGCAGGAAAAGCCTGAAAGGAATCCAGCAGCGTTTGGCAGTGATAGCTCTCCTGCCATCACAGAAAGACGTTGGGGAAAAACGCAACTGGAGAGTTAAGCCAGCCAGTTAAGTTTCCACCATCAAAAACAATTCAGCTCTAGAGGACAAACCAGAGTGAATGCAGACTGCTAAAAGGCATGGCGCTCTGACCCTTGAAGGAAAGCTGGCTGTGGGGTGGGCAGGAAAGCAAGATTTCTTTGGCCAAGAAAACAAAGACAAGATCAAAACCTCAAAACACAAAATATGAAGAACCACCTTGATCCCATGATCCCAGCGATAAGGGTATTTCATTGGAAACAGGGAGGTAAATCAGTAAGGATCTGGAATCTGGCCCAAATTCACACTGCTACTTATGATTTTATCTGAAAGCACTTTACAGGTGAAAGTGAATTTATTAAAAAAATATCCTTAAAATAGAGGCGAGAGCCTCATGCTCCTGAGGAAGATAGGGCTCCAACCCTCTATACTGTGAGCAACCCCAAGAAGCTGTCTGAGGAACCAGAGGCATCACCCTCTGCCGTGACCACCAGAAGGAAAACCAACACTGATCAGCAGGCCTGGGCAGTTTGGGTCACAGCATCTTCACTGGCTTCTAGAAATGAAAACCTTTCTTTCCCTTTGGTTTTAGCCCTCTCGCAACTCAAAGTGGAGGCTGGCTATATGGCTAATAACCCAAGGGCTAGAGGCACCAGACGGATGTGAGAAGAGCAGTTCAGCTCAGACACGCTGGTAGGGAGTCCAAGACTGCAGGAAGATATTTGGAGGGAGGGGGCCCATGGAAAGAGTACACACTGTGCATCATAACGTTGGATCAATCAATCAATCACCACTGCAACTAGGAGACCAACGCTTGCATTAGACATTAAAGATGCATACATCAACTGTATAGCCGCGCATCTCTGCTCAGCTGAGAGGAAGAACAGTGTTTCTCACAGAAACCTGACTGAATGCTACCAGTCAGGCTAATGGGTTTAAAAATCTACCTTTATCAATTAAACTGATTATAGCTGTGTTATTTACCCGTGTGTGAGCCATTATGAAAATCTGGGTCCATAAGCAGTCTAGCCTGTATCACTACCAGGAACCTGAAAGCTGACCCAGCCGGAGAAGAGTGAAAACTGGTAACACTAAACCACCATATGAATTATGTTAAGAGGAAAGACAGGCTGGTTTTGAACCAGCACATAATGCACACGTTTCCACTATTGCGTTCCCCTGAAAAGACTGAATCTGCATGTGAAGTACCGACAACTTCGAATCTCCAAGGAAAAAAGCATTCTTTGTACAGAGTCAAGCTTAGGCAAATCTTGCAACAGTAATTACAGACACTGCCTCCCCAAGCCATCTGCTGTGGCATTTATAACTCCTGGAAGGGCAGCAGGCAGAGCTGGTGGAAGAGGAAAGGAGACACACATACCTCAGCAACCAAAGCCAGGCTGTGCAGAAAAGCTGTGACGCTGGTCTGACCCGAATGGGAACATATGTCCTGGTTAGCCAGACCTCCTTCAGCTTGCAGATACCGCCAGTGTTCACGTAGTGGAGGAAACCGCTGGATCTGCAGCCTTTTTGGATCAAAGTGAGTTAGACGACCAGCCTCAAGGCAACTTGTAACTCTCAGCAAGCCCAGCCTGGCAAGAGGCCAGTGGAAAGAGTCCCACCAGGACCTCATCCCACAAATAAGCAAACTTGTGCTCTGAAGCCAGTCTGAGCAACATAGCTTTCCCACACGGACAAACTTTACAGACACCAGCACAGCCAACAGCTCTGCACATCTCTCTTCCAAGAACTGATGCCAGTAACATGGGGCAGAATAATTTAAAACAAGCTACATTCATCCTTTATGAGGACGCGTAGGGTCCAGCCTGATGTACGCACCTGCATGCTGATGACCACTGCATCTGCAAAAGCGTTTTCATCAGCACAGGCACAGCTAGAAGAAGAGGCAGAAAGACGAGCTCACCCACCCCGTGTTCATACAATGACAATTTTTAGCAGCAGGCCAAGCCGCGAGCGCTTTGAAAAATCCCACTTTTCGCAGTACAGCTGGAGACAATGCCGATTAATTGTTTTGCCATCCATAAAAAATCACTACAATACTCACTTCACAGGGTTGTCACAAGGATTATTTAACATCTCTGAAGAGCTTTGAAGAAGAAATAGTGACTATTGTTCTGGGTACCATAGAATTTGGAAAAATCTCACATGAATTTTGCACGACCGTGCATGTGTGACAGTTGCAGCACTAATATATTATTTTTCTCTACAAAAAAAAAAAGCCTCTCAGAAGCTCATTTATTCTGGGCAACACTTTAGTCAGAAATGTATTTTGGTTTGCTTGTTAATATATCCTAAATAGATATCAACTTTGACTATTTAATTAATAGATTCAGGTGCTGTTTCTAGTCTTGCTTAATTAAGGGAAACATCGCATTTTTGACAAAGAACTCAGTTTAGGCTGTCAGGGCTCCTAACAAATACACTATAATTACCTAAGTAATGCTAACGCACAAGAACAACAACAGGAAAAAAAAAAAAGGCAGCTAAAAATTTCCCTGAAATCCCATTTCCAACAAATGAGAATGTCTGCATGGAGAAGAGGTGCTACACACAGGAAGAGGCCAATGTCATACCACTTATGCCTGACCATTAAAGAGCTCAACTCTGATGCAGAAACACTGGAAAGGTTTTAAATAGGTTTTTGCCATGAATATGTAAATACCCAGGAGATGCTGCATTCTAAATGTTCTACCATATACTCGGATCCACCTCTTCTGTAAGGAAAATTTCTTACCATTTCACTCCAAATGTATAAGGAATCTATATGCCCTTTAATTCTCATAAAACATAGGGAGCTCAACACCTACTTCAAGGATAAGCTTTTTTTTTTTTTTTTTTTCCTGAGCAATCTCAAACTACAGCAGTAATCACAATTAGGCAACAAGGCTGTACCTGGGGCGAAGACCAACCTGGCTGAGAGAACTACTGTTTCCACTACACAGAGCTTCAAAGGATCTTTAAACTCTTTGGGACACAGAACACATCTTTTGTTTGGAAAGCAAACACCACATTATTGATACTACTGCAAGATAAACAACAGTATTAGGACTAGTCGGTACATCGGCTTTCATTCCCCATCCAAGATGCGACAGAAAGTTTCTTCTCTTATTTCGTCCTAGCTCTCCACCAAGGAACTGGCACCTACGGGTGCAGAAAAAAATGCAGCACTGCAGTAGCAAGTCTCAGAGAGCCTAGGGCCCCAAGTTCCCCAAGTCCCAGGGGAAGTGGCAGGTCAAAATTACACGCCTGCTGTCCCTACAAAATACATGAAGGAAGCCACACACCCGAGAACAGCAAAGGAGGGGCGGGGAAACTCCACGAGCAGCTGGGCTGATTTAGCAATACCCAGCGAGGAGAGGTACCATCAATCGCAGCTTTCCCCCCCCCAGGCTTACGTCAGGTAGAGATCAACGACTTTAGGGGAAAGTTCAGGGTGCCAAGCCTATACCGACCCTCTCATAACACAGGCATGAAACAGAACAGCGTGACTGATCAGCTCCTTTGCCCATCAGTGTGATGGGCAGCATCCTCACATAGTCTGAGCTGTACAACATTTCGATACAGCTTTCCTTGCCTTTTCCCTGGAAGTTATCATAACCTCCACCCAGC
Organism: Rissa tridactyla; assembly: GCF_028500815.1. Classification (NCBI taxonomy): domain Eukaryota; kingdom Metazoa; phylum Chordata; class Aves; order Charadriiformes; family Laridae; genus Rissa; species Rissa tridactyla. Next base: position 98,553,785 of record NC_071466.1, read on the forward strand.
ATTTCCTTAGTAATGCACCAGGGCACCCTGTCACGGCCAGTCACCACAGTCTCCTCCTGAATCTGTTTGGATATTGCAAGGGTTTACGGATAGAAAGAGTCCCTGTGGCTCTTGGTTCCTTTTTGCAACACTGAGTACTCATTTGGGCAAGGACAAGAACCCAAGCCTCCTGCTTCCCAAAATGAATGTCCCGTCTACTAAACTGCACAGTTATCCTGTCTGTCCCACGCAAGCAAGGTCAGACAGCTACAGATAAAGACACAGCAGAAGGAGATGCTGTTGTGAAGGACGAGACCCAAAGGTAGCCCTCCTAGATTGGTCTTCACAAAACAGACAAGCATTTCTTTCATTTTTGCTATGACTTGTGTGTAACAGCTCTAAGTGCCCAGCTTCTCACCACTCCCATGTCTTGCACACTCCTAAATGTGTCCAGACTCAGAGGCACAAGGAAATTTTGCAGGTAAATCATAAAGTATCAACCGATTTTAGAAGCCTCAAAAAAAAAAATATGTAAGCAAGGGTTTGTTTCCTTTTTAATCATTTGAAATTTGGACTTCTGCAAATAATAAACTAAAACAGGAAACAGAGATTATTGGTTTGGTCCACCAGCAAATTAAACACTTCCTAGGATTATCCTGATTTTACCTATAGGTGCCTGTGTTCTAGACATAATCAGTCCCCAATTTAGGTGCTGACTCATTCCTGGAATCCTGACATGATCATGCATCAGATGGCAAATTGATTTTCATGTAACACATTTAAGAGTGTTCATCTTCATCAAGCACGCAGCAGAGGCCTTAGATGAGTGTTTCTTTCACTCATTTTATGTTGGTTAATATCCCAGGTAAACAAGAAATTTGGATAATGCCTTCTAGTGCCTCTCCATTCCATTCCTTTTAGTTTTACTTAAAAAGATGGTATGGATTACTGTCATGGTTTAACCCCAGACAGCAGCTAGGACCACGCAGCCGCTTGCACCCTACCCCAGAAGGATAGGGAGAAGAGGGCAAAAAGGAGGGGAAAAGAAAGGAAAAAAACCTCATGGGTTGAGATAAAGGCAGTTTAATAGAACAGTAACAGAAAAAGATAAAGTAATACAACACAAGTCACTCTCACTGCCCGGTGAAATGGTTTCTCAGCCCGCCCCAAGCAGTGATCGTGGATTCACATTTCCGTTTATATACTGAGCATGGCGTCTATGGTATGGAATATTCCATTGGCCATTACATTGCTCTGTCTATGCCCCTTCTCAGCTTCTATGGGAAGCTGAAAAAAAGTCCTTGAACAGTATAAACATCACCTAGCAAGAACTAAAACAATATGCATTACTGACTTCCTTTCATACCAAATCTGAAACACAGCAACCGCTAGAAAGAAAATTAGCTATCCCAGCTGAAACCAGGACAATTGCTTATTAAGTAATTGTAAGCAAATTACAAGCACAAGTTCCCTGGTATTAGCAAGCATAGACAAAGAATCCTTATTACTAGAGGCTCAGCACCAGAAGGTGGTGGAACAGCCTGAGATACAATGAAATTTGGGTTCCTTTTTCATAATTTCTTTTGTTCTTTATCTTGTAATGCTCAAGGTACCAATAGCCTAGTCACCTGTTCTTTGTTCAGGAACTGACTACAGACTAATAAGCATGCACCAACATTCAGTATTAACACTAAAAAAAAAAAAAGATCATTGAAAGAATAGGACATTTTTAGCCATTACAAATTATAATTATCTTTCTTTTTCAGTATCTTGGCCATTCCTATCAAGAATTATGTTCTCATAAACCAAGGGAACAAGACTGAATGCAACCTTTCTTGGTTTGTTTGGGGTTTTTTTGTTTTGGTTTGTTTTTGGTTTTTTTTGTATTTGCATAAAGCATAGAAACAGCCTACCGTGATTCATGGTTATCATAAGTTTAGTATAGGTAAACTGATTACAGTCAACAGCAATACTTTATTAACACCAGTTCCCCACAAAACGTAAGCCTCAAATCCAATTATTCCACAATAGTTTTGTAAGTAAACAAAACACCATTTATGATTTGAAAACAATGCATCATTCTGCAAACAGAGGCAGAAAGAAAAAAAAAAAATGAAGCCAGCACAGGACTATGCAATAGTTTCATTTTGTAAGAAGATTAACACAGGGCAGAAAGCTTTGGCTCTGGCTGGGAAAAGAACATACACTTTGTGCTAACAGAGTTCCCTGTAATTTTAAGTGGAATTTTGTCCAGTTCGTTAATGCAACTCTTCAGAGATAAAAGAAATCACACTGGGAGAGGAAGTAGCATCCTTATTTCTCTCCCACTTCACTTCAGCCAAAGCCCATTCTGATTTCAGCCCTCGTCAGGTACAACTCACGCATCCTCCACTGAGCTATCTGTAATGTATTGTTAAACTGCAGTACAAAGTTTTGATAAGTGGTCCTGCCATTTTAATCATGCTCAGCAGGGACAGTCTGGTCAGGTTTTTTTCCTGTACTTGTTGAATTCAAGCTATATTTGGAGACCAACTGTTCTCTATCCTGCTTTCACCAATTAGGTGTGTGTATAGGGGTGGAGAGGTGAAGGTGGTAATTAAAAGAGAACAGGATAACGAGACTTTCTTAGAGTACATAAGATTACCCTTTAAAAAGGTTGAAAAAAGGTATCGAATGTAATGCACATAATTTTAATCACGAAGGTTCAGTAACAATAGACATAAAGGGGGAGAAGATTAGAGTACACAGAGAGGAAGCAAAAGCCAAAGCTCCTGTGAAAGTTATAGGAAAGACCAGAACGTTTATGTTTAAATCATCTTGTATACAGCTGCAATCTTGAAAGGAAACAAATGGAAACTGTATGGGTTTTTACTACTTGTAGAATCAAGCTTGAAAAAAATTATATTAAAATACACATACCTATCTGTGATTATGTTGAACTTTGCCCAAACGACCTGTAGTTCAAGCAAAGAGCCTCAAGGGAGGAGTGTCCCCATGAAAGAAACACTGCCAAGACAAGTGGAGAGATTACCACTTTACTCCCAAACATGCTTGTACGTATCAGCAATTCACTGATAGCAAACATGCGACCTTGGACTCTAGCCTATTTCCCTTAGAGCGGGAAAGGCCATGAAGTTTATTCTGGACTTGAAATTAATGAGTTTGATAACATGATGAGCTAACGAGATTTTTATTCAAGTAGGAGCGGCAAGATTACTGCAAACTCTGCCACTTTGCTTTCTGATTCCACACCTGCTCTCTGCCAAATCAAGGAGGCAAGATGAAGATTCAAAGAGGAAAAAATATCGGAGGGGAAGAATATATGAGGCATCAAATAGGTAGCACTCAGTCTCATCACAAAAGTTCCCTTAGAATGCAGCGTATTAAATGCAATAAGGGGATAATCAATATGCTCATTGATTTAGGTGCCTACACATTAGGTTAGCAGCTTATTAAACCCATCAGCATCATCTGAACAGAATCCAGGCACAACAGCATCCCATTCGGTTGCCGCTCTCAGATCAATAGGGTTTTTGCTCTTCTCCATCTTGCACTCGCAAGCCCCGCGCCCAGGTGCAGCCTGCCTCTTCGGAAACGGCCCTTCCTTATATTTTCGTTTGGTTGGTTTTCTTTTAAACCGCTCTCCCACTTTTTTTTCGCCCATCCTTTCCCTCCCTCCCTGCCTGCCTCCCCACAGGCTCGGCGGAGCGCCCAGCTGCCACCCTCCCGCCACTGAGCCGCCACCAGCCTGCGCCTCCTCCACTGCCCCCCAGGACGGCGTCCATCTCACCGGGGAGGGGAGGACGCATTTCAGCCGGGGCCCGGCCGCGCCGGCGGGACCATTGTGCCCTTCCCCGCGCCGCCGCCATCACATCCCCCCGCCCCGGGCAGCCCCCGCCGCCGGGCCCGGCTATGCCGCCCCCCCCCCCCACCCCTCGCCCGCCGCCGCACAAAGGGCTGCGCCCGCCGGTGGCACCGTCACCGCGCCCGCCGGACCGAGCCGGGCCCCGGCGCGGCTCCTCCTGTCGCCGCCGCAGCGGGGTGGGGGGGGGAGAAGGGGGGCGGCGCGCTGGGGCCTTCCCAGAGGGGCGCCCGGCCGAGCCCTCGCCACCACCAGCATCAGCGGCGAGGCGGAGGGCGCTGCCCCGGCCGCCGAGGGGCCGGTACGGCGCGGGCAGGGCCCGCCGCCCGCCTTCCCCCGGCACCCGCATCTCGCCGGCGGAGCGGCACCAACCTGCAGTCCCCGCCGCCGCCGCCGCCGCCTCCTCCTCGGGAAGAGCCGGAGCTGCCTCTGCCCGCCTCAGCCTCCAGCCCCGGGGCGGGCGGCCTGTGCCCGCCTCCGCCTGCTGCTGTCCGCGGTACCCCCCCGGCGGCGGCGGGGCTGGCTGGGCGCCGCTGCCCTCGGGAGGCGGGGAAGGGGCGAGCGGGGCGGGCGGCGGCTGCGGGAGCCTGGCTCATTGAGTGCGGCAGCCCCCAGCTGTCGCCGCCGCTGCTGCTCCCCGCAGCCGCTACTTCCTGTGCAGCGATGGTTCAGTTCCTCCCGAGCGGCGGGGGGCGGAGGAGGAGGAGGAGGAGAGGGGGAAGGTCGGGTCAGATAGTGGGGGCGGCAGCGGCTGCCGCCGCCGACCGGTCCTCCCGCCCGCCCCGGCACGGCTTCGTCCCGGCCAGCGCGACGGGACCCCCGCCGACCGCACCGCACCGCGGCGGGACGGGATGCGGCGGAGCCCCGCGCCCAGCCGCCGCCTGCTGCGACCCCCGCCGCGGGGCGGCCGCCAGGGGGCGCCGCCGCTCCCGTCCGAGGCGCCCCTCACAGCGGCACCGCTCCTCCGGCCACCCTTGAGCGGCGGGCTGAGGGGAGCCGGTGCGCCCCGCCGGCCTGTGCGGGGCCATCGCCCGGCCCGGGGAGGGCAGTGCGGCGCCTCAGCATCCCCACCGCTCGGCCGGTGCCGAGAGCCCCCACCCCCGCCTCAGGGAGCGTCGGCGCGCTGCCCCCCGGCCCCCTTCCTGAGGAGGGAGAGACGCGTGGCCCGGGCGCTGCCCCTCACCCGCGCCATGGCTGGTTTTGCCGCTCTCCGCTATGAGAAGGAGCGATCTGTGTCCTCCGGCAGCGCGTCCCAGCCCCGCCGCGGCGGGGAGGTGCGGGGGCCTCCCCCCCCCGCGCCCGCCGGCCTGGCCCCGCCGGAGCCCGGCCGCGCCGCCCCTCGGGCCTGGGAGCGGGCGGTGGCCGGGGGGGGCTAGGGGAAGCTCTCGGGTACGTACAGGGGGGTCGGGGGAATCCGTGTGGAAGAAAGGCGAAGATGGCACCGTGAGGAGGCAATGACGGAAATTCTCAGTAGCGCAGGAAACCTCTGCGTAACGCTGTTAATAAATAAAGAGGCGATCCCGGGTTGGAATGAAGAAAAAAGGGGTGAAGTGGGGCTCTCGGCCTCAGGGGGGACGCTCCACACGCAGTAAATCGGATGTACGGCCATGGAGTGGACTTGGTGGAAGCTCTTAATGAAAGAAGCAGGGTCTCACCTAGGTTATTTGATTTCAAACAAATGTAACCCCCTAGACTGGCAATATCTTTGTGTTCCTGCACGTACCATAAAGAAGCTGGTCGGAACATAACAAAGGGAATACGAGTTTGGTCCTTTTTTCAGAATAAGCCTTGAAAGATAACGTTTTTGTTTGGCATCTTACTGGTTCTCCTCAGGGTGTGACAGGACTGCATGTGGGGTTTGTCCTGGCCAGAGACATTCAACTCGGTGGAGGATTTCATGGGCGAGCATGAGTAAGAGTGGGGAGGTCTTCTTCTCCTTTCTGGGGTGCAGCATGAGGAAGTGTCAAAGCTTGGAAGTTACTGATCTTTTGTATAAAATCTTTAAAATTGGCACAACATTCTCAAATAGCCGTGTCTAGCGTTAGCCTTCAAACTCGTTACTGATGCCACTAAATAATTGGGTTTACCTTTCAAGATGATGAGAGCTTGCAACTCTCAAAACTTTTTGTTTGAGATTGCATATGTTCATTACCTCTGAAAACCAGCTTCTTTTATTTGGTGGCAGAATACAGATTTTGAGGAGACTAGTGTTAGGCAGTAGCATGGAAAGACAGGGGTCATAGTGCTCTCTGGATCATCACAGTAAAGTGAATACTACCTTCAGCAGTTATGAGATACCTGTTAAAAAAGAATGTTTTTAACAATTACTTAGGTTCCAAATGTTCCCCTCTTTTGCCTGCGGTATGTGACATTCAGAACATCGTAACTCGACCTACTTTAGAAAAGTACACACAAGTAATAACTAAATATTTATGTTCTGTGTTTACTTGAAGTGCCATTAAATCCCTTAATTGCTGCGCTTTTCCTATCATTGCAGAACTCGCTACTGGTTTCCAGTTGTACGTGAGTTCTAGTAAGAGGCAGAGATTTTACCCTAAGATCAAGGTGCGTATGCAGCTTTTTCTTCCACCTCTATCTCCTCCAGCACAGCCTTTTGCTGGCAGTTCTCATCAGCCGTATCTAATGCTGCTCAGCCCATGCCGGCTTGGCCAATCACAAAATCTTTGGCCGGTCTCCTAATGCCGGTGTAGCTTTATAGTAGGCTGCCATAAATTACAGCAGCCTCCGTGGCTTCCTGGAGAGCATTGCAGGTGATTTCACGTAACTCAGAACCGAGACAGGACAAAGGCAGTTGAGCTTTCCTCTAAGGGTCCCGGTGTTGAGCCTCCTGTTTGTCTTCATTTCCCACGTTGGTAGTACCATGGGTATTTGCAGCTTCTTTTTCTGCAGCTTCTGGGTTTGTACAAGGATGCACATAGAGTACAGCTTCCATTTTTTTTTCTGTGTGTGAGCTTTTAGTATACCTCAGAAGGCCGTGTCCAGATAAGAAGTAGCTCGTTGAAGGAAATGATCTAATACAAGTAGCTTATGACAGTTTGATTGCAGAAACGGAGCATGACATAATTTCTTCAGTCAGAAGACTTTTGAGGTTGTATCACTAACAGGAAGACGATTAAGCTTGCCTGACCCGTTTCTGGTCTGCTCGAATTTTAACTAACAGGAAAGTATAAATTCCCTATTTTTTTAATATGCTGGCGGTCCTCCTTTGCAGTGCTTACAGGCTTATAGTGTCCACTGAGAGCGTTGTGCATGTAACAATCAAATGATCAAAACTAAAATCTGAAAGGATGGTGCATTCCTGGGGTATGTTAGCATGAGACAGATACAGAAGAGAAAGAAAGAAAAGACATTTAAACTTTGATGCATACAGAAACTGCATGGAAAAAAACAAATCCCAAAAGGTAGCACCTATAAAGTTTGCCAAGAAATTAATTTCCACCTTCCTGCTCAGCTGTGTTCTGACATCTTACTGGCAAACAGCATCTTCTTTCTCAGCTGGTAAGAGATCTCTGTGAAGTGCTGACTGTTGCCTCTGGAGTGAAACTGATAGCAACCATCCTGATATTCATCCGTTATCATTCCCAGGCTTAAAATGAGCTCTTCCACAGGAGCAATGTTGGTTATGTGCACGAAGCAAGGTTTCTAATAGACCACTACTAACCCTTTCTGTTGAGCAAAAAACACTTAACATACCGAAGTGGTTGAAATCTGCTTAAGAGCATCAGGAAAGCAGCGATTTCAGATCACCCCAACAGGTCTGCAGGGTCTGCTGGAAAGAGTGTCTCGTACATAGATCTTCACTTGCCTTGTCAATTTTTTCTGAAAATGTGAGTATAATTAGGAGACGCAGATTTTTTTTCTACCTGAGGAGACTGTTTTCAACAGTAGTGGGGGTTCGGTTCGCATGTTTTTTGAAATGTATGCCTTTTGTACTCGTCACACCGGATATATAACCCACCCCCCAGATCTCATTCTCGTTTCTCATACCGTTAGTTAGAAATCACTGGAGGACATTTCCATGTTAGTTTTCAATGCTGAGCCATGTCTGAGTCACGTTCCACACCTCGGTCCAGAGGCAGCTCCTTCAACTGCAGTGAAGCCCCGATTGGCTTCTGGAGTGAGCAGAAGCCAGGCGACCATTTGTAGTTTTGTACAGCAGGTCCTGCAGGAGCCGCGGTGCGGCAGCTGCTGAAAGGGCAAGGAGACTTGAAGCCGACGCTGAATCGGGGTCTCAGCTGTAACTGAAAATTGCGGGGCGCTCCGGCAAGCGCACGTAAACAGCACTGGTCACGTAAGTGAAAGCACGACCTAACAACAACACAGCTATTTTCTAGCGTTGACGCATCCGATCCTAAATTTAAACTCTAATTAATCTGAGGTCTTCACCAAAAACACATGCCGACACAATGCAGTAATGTGCATGTGATACAAAAGACGCAGAAAGCCTGAATTCATCTCCTGAAGAGGTTAATACTTTAAATCCAACCTAACCGAATATCCTCTTAGCTTACCAAATGTTCAACATTGCCTTTATAATCGTTTCTACAGTATTCTCTGCTTTGTTGTGTTCTCGGGAGTGTTGTGCAGTTGATTTTGACAAAGCAACAGAAACCCAGCTTTCTAACAATTACCTGAAAATTAATCTCCGTTAGCGCTGAAATTTCTGAACTCATAAAACTTTTTTTTTTCCTTTGGGAAAGTGTAGTCAGCTTTCATTTGGTCACTTTTGAGTTATGCAAGCATTAAAGAAAAAAGTCCCATCGCCATAATTATGAATACTTCCAGTATGTTAGAAGAAATATGACTAGAAATGAAGAAGTCACAAGCTAAAAATACATGCCGATGTGGAGTGCCTATAAGGGCCCTGCTTTTCAAAAGCTGTTGAGTTTGTATAAACAGTTTCCTTCCAGATGTCTCAATTACAGCTTGATTTTTTTCTTTCTTCTTTCAGTTCTAGTGCTGGTCTCCATTAGGAATGATCTGAGAAAGTCTGATAGACAGGGTTGCTTACGAGACTGGGACACAGGAATTCCTGTTTTAGGAATGCCAGAGCATTTTAGCCAGAGGTGACATCCCTTGATTTTCATCTCCATGCGCGTAGTTGAAAAAACTTCAGGCAGCTAAGCAAAATTTAAGCAGAAAACTTAGGCACCAGTGTGAGTTGGGAGGCATGGAAGGCGGCTTAAATTCCCTTCGTGCGCTTTAGATGCCTAAGTGCTTAACTGCCATTGTGGTGGGAGATGGACTTTAAATCCTATTAAATCCAAGCGTAATTTAATTTGGTTTTTCCCAATGCCGTGTACGCTTTTTGAATAAAAACTTAATGAAACTACAGACTGCCAACAACAGATAAGTATGTGCATATGCTTTACACATACGTATCTTTCAAAAGGGTTGTGAAGTTTAAATAAATAAGTAAAAACAAATGCAACATTCTACTATTTTATTGGGCAGAATTAAGGAAAATCAGATTTGTATCTTTTCCACTGGAAAATTAATTCTACTTCTTTACAGAAGTGTCTTCATCATCACAGACAGAAATAGTCATTCTGCAACAAGAAACTCATGCTAGAATAGGACATAGTTATTCTTCAGCAAAAGAAAAACAATAAACTCACACAAGCACAAATACACAAATTACACATTTTGCTGTAACTACAGATCCCTATACTTTCTCTTGAAATTGCATTCGTTATCTTTGGATGCCCTCAGGTGAATTTTAGTTCTGTTCTTCTCACAAGGCACTCGGAGCTGAATCAAACACTCTTGACTTAAACTGAAATTACCTTTTTTCCTCCCCCTGTAATCTAAGGACTGTATCTTGTGCATCTTGTTAAGGAAAAAAAAAATACACATTAATGTTAGCGGGAGTTTTTCTGGACAAGGAAGGCAGGGTCGCAGTCGTATACATAATTTGATCTGAGGAAATGTTGGATAAATGCTACTTTGATTTAACCCCTCTCTTCATGGTAGATTTTCAACCTCAAAAGCCAGAGCAAGGCTTGCTCTCCTAGCAAGGGCTGTTTCCCACTGGTGAGACAGGGAGCCCAGCTCAGTGTAGACAGCTGTGCTGCAGCTGTGGTGTGTTGGGTGAAATGAACCCAGCACGTGCCGCGTTGTGTGGCTGCAGAAGTGTGGGTCTGGAAGGGAGGCTGGACATCACTTAGCCCAATGCTCTTTTATCTGGTTCAAGGGCTACATAACCACCTCAGATAAAATTAAGTGATCTTCTCTTGCAATGCACCCGTGCTGGTTTTCATTTACAAAGAGAAAGCCTTAGGTTCAGCTTTGGGTATCTCTTTACTAGGTTTCCTTTCATGAACTTGCTTATTTTCTTGCTTGCATGCATGGAAAGGTGCATGTACGTTTGATACTGAGTTTTGGTGGCCCGTTCCATCAACCACCTTCTGACAGCTTATGAATCATGCATGGTTCCCAGACCAAGTGTGAAAAAGACCGGTGCAATTGACCTGTGTGTAGAACACATCTGTACAAAGAAGTAGGATGGGGTAATGAAACCCCCACTTAATGCATAGGATCGAGGAGACAGAGCTGAGTTTACCGGAGATTCTTAATTCTGAATTTTCTGGTAATTGCTGTAGATGCAGGAAACGGATTTGACATTATTTGAGTCTTTAAAGCAATTTTGGAAGCTTAGTCAATTGATTTTCCTTTGCATTGCCAGAACGGTGGATGGGGGCCAAAATGTGAATGCAAATGAGACTCCTCATCTTCAGGACTGCATTAGGAGGACTCCTCCATCAACTGCAGTACCTTGCCTTCTAGCTTTAGTGGCACTCACATACCCTTCAGTTTTGTTCTGTTTTTAATGGCAGTCAGCACCGTAGGCAGTGCCTCCATACTTACAATTGAACGTTGACAAACCAATGTACCTATTTCTTGCACTGCTCCAGCAAAAACCTTCCCACTCGGAGCTAAGCCCTTGCTGCTGGTTTTGGCCGGAGCTCCTGGCAGGCAGCCCTGTTATGTATAAACATGTAAAACACAAAAAGATAAGACTGCAATGTGTCGATCCCTAATATAGATGAAGACTTGGTTTCCTACCTCTGTGTGGAAGAAGTTGCCTTTTCCTTGTTTTGGAAGCATTTGCCGCACAGTAAGCTGCTGTTACATGGAAGGGGATATGCTTTACCGCTACGGTTTTGATATACTTCATAATGCTTTTCTGGAGTAATGCATGGCTTTGCCAGCCTGAAACTCAATAAACATGGCTTTAAAAGGACAAGGATTTAGTGGTACTGCTGTATGTATCATAAAATAAATCTCCGTTGATTTATTAATGTATGAATGAAGCCAGAGAAGATTGTCCAATATTATCTGTCATCATCGTATACAATCCCTGATCTATGGACCCGACTCCTTGGTTTCTCAGGTGTGGTTTGGTGATGCTGGCAGAGTCAGAGTGGCATTACAACAATATACCCCAGAGAAAAACCGCACCCCATTTGTGCCATCAATTAATGTCGTAGGCTAAGGGTATTAGATAAACCCCCAAACCCAGGTGGGAACTAGTATGCAAGGCTGTGGCAACATTTCCCTTAGACAGGCTTACTTGTATGGTTTTGTAGACTTTCTGTATGTGTTAATCCTTCCACATGAGTAATTTTCCCAAGACATCACCGAGATGAAAATTGAATGTCACAGTCTCTGTTTGGTCTGTACATCTATTGCTGATGCTCTGGTTTACATAATACTGGCGAATTGTTGTGCAGTTTAGAGCATATACCATTTTCTTATTGCAGATTTCAATGTAATTGTCACATTTCTGAAGCCGAGGAGAGGAGAGAAAGGAGCCAGTGGACATACCCTTCTCCCTGCACACACCCCCCCGCACCCCGTAAGAGCTTGAAAGGCATTTATAATTCACAGAGCCTTAGAAATCCCATGGTTGCATCAAAATCTACTTTCAGGAACCAGAAGTTCCGAGAAATGCCAGTTTCGCAGTCATGTTACTGCCTGTGTTTGCCAGAAATGGAAATGAGAGTAAGGTACGGCAGATTCGGTGTCATCAGCAGTGCTTTAGCATATCTGCAGTTGGGAAGAAATGTTTGGATGCATTTGTGTCAGAAGAGAAAAGCAGCAACTACTGATAGGGAGTCTCTGAGGCAGATCCAAGTGGATCATCATGTGAAGCAGACTGTCTCTGCTGTCAGATAAAAAAAACCAACAATGTATTTGAAAGAACCAGGGATTCATGAAGTGCTGGTTAAGTGTAATGCACAGTAATCAAATGCCAAAGTAAGAAAATCTGCTGCAAAGAAAATGGACAATAGGTGCTTCGCAAGTTTCAGTAGGGAGATTGGGGCTGCAAAAGCCTGTTATCATTATGCTTGCTCCCATATATACACTGAGAATGAAGAGATCGTTATAGCAAAATAAGTGTGGGACTGGTAAAATGGAGTCTAGATTAGAAAGCACTCCTTAATGCAAACATTTTCTGGTTAGGAACAGAGTATCCATTAATCCAAGTGCAAAAACTATGACTGACTTCATGGTAAGATTTATACCTCTATGAAATCATATATGTAAGTCAGTGATTAAAGGATTCATGAAAGAAGCACTTCCCATTGTAAACTAGAGACTGAATTTGGGGACTGCTTCTAAACGCCCTTGTTGAGACAGAAAAAAAATAATACATCCAGATAACTTGTTTCTAATATGCTTGCTATAGATCATCTATAGCCATAGTGGTAAAGACGTAGTTAACAGAGCTCAAACCAAGCAAATCCAAAGCAACATACAGGCAAGAGGTTTTGAGCAGAGTAGCACTATGGCTAAGAGTTGACTCCCCTGGTAACATGGTGTGAATCACTATGAGAGAAAGAGGACAAGCAGAAGAGAACAGGAGGGCAGCCGAAACCATCCCTGGAAATAGCTTTGCATTACAGAGTGAATCTAATCAAAAGGATGAGTGGATATTCGCAGATCTTCCGGAAGATCTCTGCGTATTAGCACTCCAGAAGGGAAGATGGAAGTTGTAGATTTGACATGGCATATGACATTTGCCAGGAGAGACCAATAAAGGCACTGCAAGAAGCAAAGGATACTTCTCCTCCATAACACACCCAGAGGGCACATGGTCTAAGAACAGAGGCCTTTTCTTTATAGCCCTATTTATAAGTCAAGATTCATCAAATAATCACTTGAAGAATGGAAAAGATACTAACAAGAAGCTGCATGACAAAGTTCACTGTCCCACACACGAATCCTTCTGCTTCATTCTCACCAAAGACCACTGAGGGGCAACTGAGGTTGCTAAATCATTGTGGGAGGCTGCACAGAGACGTGCTATTTCTCACGTTCTGCAGGGTGATGGGACCAAATCAGTCATCGCTAAAGGCACAGAACCTTTTATGGTGCCTTGGATTCTGCAGTGCTGTACTGCACTGTGGCTGCTTTCTTGTTTGTTTGGTTTTTTTTCTGAAACACAGTCCTGGGCAAGATTCACTGACAATAATAATAAATAATAATAATAATGCATATTCCCTGATGAGCAGCTTTTGGGGTGAGACACAGCTCATTAGTGTTTCTGCAGGAAGCACAGCACCAGGAGCCCCACTAATTACAGACTTTTTGCAGACTTGGATAATCATGGGCCTTCCCACCAGAAACTGTGAGATTCCCACAGCGCGGCGCGAAGTGCAGTGTCTGGTGCCACTGGGCGCTTCTCGACACTCGCCTGTGCCGAATGCGGATGCGGGAAGAGCTAGGAGATAGGAATTAACTCCATCCCCTTATTACCACCCAGCAGCTACCAGCACTCAGCATGCCTTGAATGGGTGCTTGGAAGTGGGAAACTGGAGACATTCCCTGGGATGGGAGCGGTCGTGCTGTGTCCAGCCAGTGCTGGCTGCATCCTCGAAGGACGTGCAGGCGATGCGAACCCTGCGTGAGAGGGTCACCACAAACCAAAGCCACCCTCAGGCTGCTGAGAGGGGAAGGACAGTAACTGATGGACGCAGACACTTCAGCAAACAAACCAAAGTGCGCTGAGCTGTGCGAGATGTCAGCCAGACCAGCCCAAACACTTATGATAAAGACAGTGGCATAGTGTGTGCACTAATTAATTTCAATTGAGATTTGGAGGAGAAGAAAAATTACAATGTTGCTTGAATTATCCATCTCGTATCATAGTAGTGCTTTGCAGTATTCATTACGGACGCTCATCAAGGGAGAACAATATGCCATTTGTTTATGATGCATTTAAAAAATGAATATTGTTATTTGTATTAAAATTTTCCCTTTTAACTATAAGTATGTGAAGTTTAAGTGTAATTACACCAAATACATTTCTCACTGGTGGGAGGAAGTCACCTGAAAAACATTAATTACTGATAAACCAGTATGAAGAAAAGGGTATCATATCTAAATCAAGCCTGAAAACATAGATGTCTCCAACAAAGCGTCTTTAGAATTTGCTGCCTTCAGTGATACCAAGACCTGAAAATTCCAAACTTGTCTCACTGACTGTATGACCCTTAAAGAGTCAAAGGAGCGGCATGCTCTCTGGCTTTGCTATTATTGCGTGGCCATCTCAACAAAATTTCATAAAGAGACAATTTTGCCCGTGTTAAAATTGACAGTACCCTCAAAACATTAAACAGAAAAAAAAAAGAATACATGGCAAGATATTAAAATCAGCCGCTGCTCAGTACTGAAATAAGTGTCATTTAAAGATTTTCTTACCCAGTGACTGAATAAAGTCTTGACAAATTCATGAAATGTGAAAAAGTCCAATTACTTGAGCAATTAGAACATCTGAAAAATATGTTCTAAGGTTTTTAAGTTTGAGGAAAGGAGCAAGTGGTCTTTTCTTTGTTTAATAACTTAAATGCAGGGAGGTACCAGTGAAGGTTCCACAGCAAATAAATCATAAATATGAAATATTAACTTCCTACATTTTATAATGAGTTACATTCTTTATCAAAAATGCTTGGCAGAAATTAATTCAAATAAATTTTCTTTTTTACTGACATTCTATCACTCAGTACATTAAGAATGCAAAAATTAAGTATTTGGATAAATGTACGTTAGAGTAGGTAACTATTTTAGTAAGTATATGAACAGATTCCATTTGCAAGAAAGAAGTATGAAGTAGTGTAAAACTATATATGATTGCAAAATGACCCATTTAAATAATTGTAATGCAATAATAATTGACTTCTCCAAATGAAAAGAGCAAAAAGATGAAGGCCAAGAAAAGATTAAGATTGATCAGTGAACATCCAGCTATGCCTTGAATCATGATTGAAATGACGATGGATTCAAACGGGAATAATTGAGCACCACAGTTTCCAATCTACGAAAAACTCTCACCTATAAAAAAGGGCTTTTTTCCTCATACGGAACTTGTCGTGGGAATATTTCTTGCAGCAGAGCTTTTAAAATGCTAACTGTTGAAATGATAAACATACATAGGATACAGGCACATACACACACACACCGGCATACACACAGGTACGTTTTGCCCGGCTGGCAGCTCCCCAGTTACTCTTTGAGATGGAAAAAAAATACTTAGACCGGGGATGAGCGAACCGCATCCCCCACCTCTCCGGCAGCCCAGGGAGACAGCCGGGGCCCAGAAGGCAAGGCTGAGATGCGGGGATAGCGCAACAGCCTGTGCACCCACCCTCGGCTCTTTCAGGGAGCCATGGCTTTGCCCAAGACTGCTGCTGCTGGTTGGGTTTGCATCACACATCTGGGCAAAAGAGGTGTGACAAAGCCAGAGAGTGACTAGTCAAAACGAGCCATTGATTGCAACCTCTTGTTGCCTTCCAGGCTGGAGAGCTGGGCAGAGAAGAACCTAATGAGGTTCAACAAAAGCAAGTGTAGGGTCCTGCACCTGGGAAGGAAGAATGCCAAACACCAGTATAGGTTAGGGGCGGATATGCTGGGAAGCAGCTCTGAGGAGAAGGACCTGGGGGTCCTGGTAGACAGCAAATTATCCATGAGCCAGCAGTGTGCCCTTGTCGCCAAGAAGGCCAATGGCATCCTGGGCTGCATAGGGAAGACTGTGGCCAGTAGGTCGAGGGAGGTCATTCTCCCCCTCTACTCTGCACTGGTGAGGCCACAACTGGAGTACTGTGTCCAGTTTTAGGCTCCCCAGTTCAAGAGGGACAGGGAACTACTGGAGCGAGTCCAGCGAAGGGCAACCAAGATGATTATGGGACTGGAGCACCTCCCTTATGAGGAAAGGCTGAAAGAGCTGGGACTCTTTAGCCTGGAGAAGAGAAGGTTGAGGGGGGACCTGATTAATGTTTACAAGTACCTAAAGGGTGGGTTTAAGGAGGACGGAGCCAGGCTCTTTTCAATGGTTCCCAGCGACAGGACAAGGGGCAATGGGCACAAGCTAGAACATAGGAAGTTCCGTTCAAATACACGGAAAAACTTCTTTACAGTGAGGGTGACAGAGCACTGGAACAGGCTGCCCAGGGAGGTTGTGGAGTCCCCTTCTCTGGAGATTTTCAAGACCCGCCTGGATGCAGCCCTGAGGGATGTGGTTTAGGCAATCCTGCTCTAGCAGGGGAGTTGGACTAGATGATCTCTAGAGGTCCCTTCCAACTCTGAAGATTCCGTGATTCCGTGATTCCACCCAGCTGAGCAATGTCAAGTGATGGCTGAAAGCTGAGCTACATGCCGTGGCTCCTGGCACACTGAAAGGGTGTCTTAGAGATCCGGTGCTGCGATGCTGTCAGCTTCTCCCAACTTATTTCAGTGGCAATAAAACACAAGGGATAAAAAAATTCCTTCTGGTTTGGATCCTGAAACAGAAAAATCATTGTCCTAATGTCATATATCAACGTACCTGCTTTTATTTCACGTGTGTACAATTTTCCAGTTTTCCAGTCTTAGGACTGACTGCTGAAAGTACTGAGAAGCTAGAGAGTAAAAATTAATAGCCTGATTTTCTTTTTTCACATCAACAAGATATTATTTCCTTACAATAGAGTCCTCCATGCAGTTTCTAGAACAAGTACTGATGATTAGAGTGTTTGATGAAACAGTCTGAACGTGGGTTTTTGGGAAAAACAGTAGAAGTTGCTGTTTCCAACTGGGAGACAGCTCATTAAAAGGCATGAGATGAGCTCAAATTCTGCCAAGAGGGAGAAACAAGAAGGCAAAAAGATCCCAAGGTAGTCTGGTACTAGTATGGATTATTTGCTTTGCTTTAATTTTGAGATATATTTAACAAAGGGGATGTTTTCAGTTACTCTTTGGAAACTTTAAAAAGAACTCTACACTGCTTTCTGTAATTTTTCCTTGGGTTTAATTGCCCAGGACTCCTGGGTTCTGCTGCGATAGCAGTGGATGATACACATCAACATCTCAATGTTTGTTTACCTACCTCTAAGCTTGGGATGGTCTACCTAGTTTTTAGTGTGTGTTAATTATTTTATTGTAAAATCCAGGCTGTGCCTGAAAAATGCTTCCTGCGCCGTTTGATTGCCTTTTAAGTAAATTCTCCCAAGCCTCTCTAGTGTGGCAACCTCACTAGTTAAATGGAAAGGCATTCCTAAATTCACTCAAGGATGTTCAATGTACTGAACCTACCCCTCCCCTGCTGCATTTCTAGCTGCTGCCAACTGGCTCGTCTCACCAAGCAGTGCTCCACAGCCTTGTCCGTATAGACATCCTTTGCTCATTGGGAAAGGGGGGTACAGAGGCCTTCTCACAGTGGATAACTGCATGGGGGTGTTCTTTACCCAAATTTGCTCCTTGTGAGCCTGATTCAACACCTGTTAGAGCAATAGGAACCTTGGCACTGATCATGATGAGGAGGCGCAGCAGGCTTGGGCTGATTGGGTTTGGGTTGTTACTTGATTTTCAAAGCTTCACCAGCGATGTTGGGCTATCAAGTGCTGTACCTGTGTGGGGAGATTCTGGCTGTCAGCATGGGATGACACAGAAGAGAGGAGTTTTGCTTAAGTTACGCTTTGAAACCTCACTGATAAGAGATAAGAGGAAATATCCTCAATCTTGAATTAAAAGTTTTCTAGGCTCACTGTCTGAAGATCGTATGCGTTTATGATCATACTATATAGATACACCAAAGTATTCCCTTAGCAGCATTAAATTTTATAGCTGTTGTTTTACAAAACCTGCTGTTCAAAGCAGCCTGAAATTATTAAGTTGGGAGTTTAAGGGCAGTTTCTGTCAAGGAAAAAAAAAAAGAACCCAGCAACACAGACAAATGTACTGCAGAAAACCAGAAACAATTAAGACAGGTCTTAAGAAAGATTAATTCAGTGTAATTGCCTTGTCAGAAAGAGGAAGGGAATGTCATGTTTGTGTCATTTTCTCTTCCCCTAAATCAAGAAATAGAATTAAGTGAAACTGATGTAATCACGGCTCTGATTTGGTCATGATCTTGTGGCTGTGCCAACCAGTGATGCCTGTAGTCTCCGCCATGGATACGGCCATGGCACAGCGCAGGGAGAGCTGGAGGCAGCTCCAAGGAGCCCTGTATTACAGCTCTAGCATGAAACAGAAGGGGAGGCTGATATGATTTCCCTAAACTTTTTCCCTTGAAATCATACCTGCTGTCATTCTGAAACCTCCCTACCAGAAACTAGTGCTTCTTACAGTGAAAATTTTTTCGTTTTAAAAGCTCTAGGCAATCATTATTTTCATAGTGCTGTTGAGGTGCCTAAATCAATTACTTCTTTTTTCTTCCTTCCTCCAAAGACAATACCTTCATTTTCCCTCTTGTCCACTTGTCCCTTTCTTTCTTCTCCATGTTGCATATACCAAGCACTTTGCACAGTAGCATTATATTCTGTAATGTTTCAGAAAATATGCACAAATATTTACAGTAAATACATGCAGTGTATGGCGGTTTTCCTTGCCATTTGCCTGGATTTATCCACTAGTTAAAATTAAGATAAAGTTTATGTTAAATGGAAGGGCAAGAAACACTTTCTGAACATCACTGTCATCTCAAATTCAAGGTAGGAAGGAACAAATCATGGAAAGAGGGCAGGGAAGTGGTCCTGGCAGCCAAGGGGATGAGGAGTATTTTGTGTGGTGGGGGTGAACAGAGGCCTACAAGCTGCGGGAAGATGATCTGAGAAATTCTGCCCAGCCAGAAGTCACTATTAAGATGCAAATTATAACTGATGAGATGCTTGATCAAAGACAGTGGAGATAAAATTGTGGACTATTGCTCAACAGAAACCACGTAATAGTGAAGTCTGCTTTCAAAACGGCAATCTGGTTACCCAAAGACAGGCAACATTTGTTGGGAAGTTCACTCTAAGAAAAAGGAAACCAATGTCTTGCCCAAGACAAACACAGAGACCACAGAAGTAGCGCTCTTCTTCATGGGGCTGAGCCTCGTGGTGTAACTCAGGTCACACAGCCTTCCAGGCTTAACAGGGCAATCATTTGTAGTGATGGCCACCAGCATCAGTATCACTGCCTCCTGCGACGCTTAAGAAATTTTAGGACTTTGGGGGAATTTGGAGGCTACTGAGTGAAAATAATTTCTGAATTAGGAAGAGGAGCGCAGACAGCCAATGGCTCCGTGAGCGATGCACACCTAGGAAGTGTGATGTGGACTGAGAGATTCAGTTTTGGTGCTCCAGCTTGTATGTAGACAGAAACCTGTGCAGTCAGGGTGGTCCCATAGCAGCAGGAGGACCTGTCCTCAAAGGAAGTAAACCTGACCGAATTATTCAGGAGGGCAACATGGTAACAAGTAATGGGAAAGAAGAACCACCAAATAAGGATTGGTTTAGCACAAAATCATACCTGAAGACAAATTTAGTCAAGTTGCCAAAGACATGACAAGAAGAATGTCTTTATTTTCCTATACATCATCTCTGGATGACTGGGTAATAAATAAGATCTGGGATTTCTCAAGTAGCTCAGCCTGTTTATCTTAATAAGGAGAGAGTGATAATTAGATCATAAGCTGTAAATATCTATCTACATGGGAACAGAAATCTGATAAGTGAGAGCTCTTCCACCTACCGAACAAAAAAGCCCAATTGACTAGCTGAAGCTATAAACTCAAACTAAAAATGACATGCAAAATCTGAAAGGTGACGATAGATAACAATTATCAAGTTGTACTAATGTTGGATTTCCTATTTCTAGCAATCCCTTAGAAAGCTGTAGTAATGGTTATGGTGTATTTCCTACTCCTGGCAATCTTAAAATTGAAAAAACAAAAGCTGTGTCTGGTTGGTTTTGGTTGTTTGGTTTTTTTGAGTGTGTTTTCCCCCCCAAAAAATTGTTCTAACAAGATTTTTGGGAAGGTCAACTGTGTTGTAGAGATGCTCGCCCTACATAATCAAAACTCCGTGTGGTTTATAATCTGCAAATCCCTCTTTTGTGGAAACTCATCTGTTCGAGGTGCTTAGCAGGGTCTATCACACGTTAAAGGGGTAAATTTCTGTGGGAACTGCTTGTCAAAATATTGGTAGCCCCTCACTAAAGCATCCTTATTATGTATAGCAAATTCGAAATCACAAATGCGTGTGAGAAAGACACAGAACTATGTATACCACCACTGGTAAAATTACAATGTTCTGTAGAGATTTTTCTCAAGTATGTATAAACAGAAAGAAAAGTAAATCATTCAAAAGACAAAGGGGAAGGTCTGCAGTTGAAATTAACTGTCACATCCATTGAAACTATGGACATAAACCTGGTAGTTTACAGTAACCAAGAATTGCTCCCAAATTCCCACCTGTCACAAATAGATAGGCTGAGCTAAACAGACCATAATGTAACAAGAGAGAAGATGAAATTGGACAAAGGGTGAAGGGTAGGCTAAAAGCTTGATAACTGGTGTTCTAGAAAAAGAAGAAAATTTTCGGGAGAGACTGGCCAGTAGCTAAATCCAGTCCCACTATAAGTGAATACATCTCTAGCTTCCTGCAGAGAGTAATGTGGACGATGCAGCTGCGCAGTAAGTGGGCTAATAGCGCTGCCCGGTCATGCAAAGTGTGAACGTGTCTGGGATCTGCCTTAATTTGCAAAAAATCAAGGCAGAGATCCAATAAAAAGGAGAAGTTTTCTGCCCCCGCTCTCCTTCCCCATCCGAGGCACGTAGAAACAGGTTGCTACAGAGTCTAGAGCCTGAGGGTTTGGGCAAACGTGCATGACCATTGCTGGCATAGGAAGTGTATGTCAACGTATAAGAACTGAGTACCCTGAAGGACTACCAAGACATGGACTGCACTCCTTGGGTTATTCCTACACCTTATTTTTGCAGCTTTTCAGAATAGTACCAGAGTGTGGCCTCTTCTCTTATAACTAGCAGGTGTGGCCGTCTTCTTAATATGGATTCGGTCAAAAGCAAACTGCTCTTGGTTTTTTGGGAAAAGAATTTCACATCTGAATTTTAGGCATACTGATTTGAAATCTCTGGAGTCACTTTCCATGAGATTTGCTTCCAGACTTATTGGAATTATTGATTGTGCAGCAAGGCTCAAAATCAAATTAAATGCATTGATTTGCTCCCAGAAAAATCAAGTACAAAAGAAGAAGCTGTTTCTCTAAGTGAGTCTCCTAAAATTAAAACAAAACAAAAAAAAACGCTTGTTGCTTAATAGAAACTCTTCCTATCTGACAGAGTCTTTGTCTCTTTAGAGGGAATTATTTTTAGCTTTGATTGTGAAGAATACTAGTGGAAGAGCTCTTGTGTGAGTCACAGCAGGTAAGCAGCAATGCTAAAAACGTAGCTAGAATTTTGCTAGGTTGCTGGGACGGTAGTGAAGGTGATGTTGTGTCACCTAGGAAGATAAAAATTATGCACTCTTTACAAATTCAGACAAAAATGTGATAGCAGTCAGATTTTGAGCCGGAACATTTCAACCCATTGTATCAAACTGAAGCTCATTTTCTACCCTAGTACAGTCTGATATATTTTGGGATATTTTCTTACCAGTCTTTTCTCTCCTCTCCTAGCAATATCACAAACCAGTCAGCTTACAGCATTATACATCAGCAGCCAAGGAGAGAAGAGGGAATAAGACATTTCTACCAGCTCCATTTGCAAAACTCATATTAATCAAAATCAAGCACTGTGGTACTTTTAAGCAGCCGTGGCTGCTGAACCCTGGAGCTTTAACTTGTCATTTAAACAGTGGGGTTACTGCTTCTGTAAGCAGTTGTGTCTGAGCTCTCCGTAATTTAGGAAAACAAAAACGTGAAGTCAAACTCCCCTTTTATTTCCCTTATTCTGTCTCAATTAGAAAGGCTGTAATTCCCAGGGCAAGATCCTGCTGAGCAATACCGTCATGGTATTTGCTTTTCATTCAGCACAATTAATAGATGATTTGCAGCAATCCGTGGGGGTGAGGGCGAGTTCCTCCCTACTCACTGCCCAAAACCTTGCCCCGGGCACCAACCCTGTCTCTCAGCAGAGCACGGGTCCTGAGCCCTTGAAGTAATGCTGGAGTTAGGGTCAGAGCGATACCTCCTTTAGGGACATGGGAATCCCTGCCCCAGCTGCCACAAAATCCATGCTGGAAGGAGCTCTGGTGGGAAAGGGGACAGCGGGAGACGGTTCCCTCTGTGGGCAAGGGACAATCTGATTTGGAGGAGGTCTTAGTAGGAGACTGTGCCTTTGGGAGCTGAGTATATGTATAAAGAGAAAGAAAGGTGAATCAGTAAACACATTGTGGGGCAGCTGGAGAAGGGAGGCTCAAAGTGGACAGAGGAAGGGGTGGATGAGGTGGGAAGACATAGCTGTGACAGGTAGAGATAAAGAGGGAGGGGAAAACGCACACGGTTTGTGCATACAACCAGCCCAAGCCCTTGGCATTTATCCCCCTTCTGTCCCAGCTCCTTTGGGCTGTGGCCTCAGCTGGGATAATGCAGCACGCCCAGGCAGAAGCCAATTAAACGTGCTTCCGTACACCAACAGGGACTCTCTTTTTTGCTTTAGAAAGCACGCTCTCCAGGGCCTAAATTGAACTTTAATCTACAATTGAGCAGCACTATAGGGGCTCCGCTCTCGACTGGAGTATCTGGGAATTACTGCAACGTAAACAATAATTTCAGAATATTAATGTAAGCGTGTTGTTAGATTGCAGCGTCGCATATTACCATTTAACATTCCTGGCGTAAGCTTGCTTATGCATTTGCAGAGTGCTTAATTGGGAGGGCTAGACAGCTACGAAGGGGTTACCATGACATTTCCTCTGTGGGTAATATGGGTTCCACTGTCTGCAACCCAGTAGATCTCTATGGAGGATTCTGCATTAAAATTGGCTATTATTCAAGGCTCTTCAGAGAATTTTCCTGCTTTGCTTTTTAAATATGGACACAAGAGAAAAGAGAAAATATATCTGAAAAATGTCACTGTCGTCACTTGTGGGAGTATTTTTTCTTTCATTTTGAGCAGCTACACACTATTTTCCTCCTTTGTAAAGCAGTTTTAAAAAACACATGCTAAAAAAGGCACAGGGTGTGTATTTTTATTAAGCATTACTAGTTACTGCAGAGAGCTTATGATTTGCATACACCTCCCAGGTGAAACCTTGCCCTTACAGCCGTCAGTAATAACTCTGAGCTGGCTTTGTGGGGGTGAGCGGAGGGAAAGCAATCTGATGGCCCGATATTGTCGGTGTGTCCTCTTTTCCTGAGATACTATTTCAACACAACCCACATTGAGCAAAAATCTAAGCAAACCTTAGCTTGACTTTTGATCTTACCCTTGAAGGTCACAAGTCTCAGTTGTGTTTAATGTGCACACGGACCTACTTCTAAAGACAGTGGACTCTTTCCACAAGCTCATCTGGTGTCTTATCTCTGATGTCCAGGAAACGAGCCTTCCCACTGCTGCCATACTGCTACATTAAGAAGGAATTTTTGTAAGATACTGAGAGGAAAAACTATACATGACTTTCTTAATTAAAAAACAAAGATCTTGCACTGTGTCTGTAAAAAAGAAAACAACCAAGAGGGCAGCATAGGTCATCCTCGTGCGGAGATACTGAAGGGCTGTGGAAATCAGAGGACTCCAGAGGGCACCAAAACTATCATACTGTAAAACTGATGGATGTCAGAATTGTGTACATTGACCTTTTGCTTACCTATTATGATGACTTTCTGTTGTTACCTATCACAGTGTTGCAGATACTCCCAAATTTGAGTAACAAACTAGAAATTCATGCTGAACTGCAAGGACTGCAGCACCAATCAGTAAGATTCAATTTCCACACTTCACCTGTTTTGCATTAAAGTCATTTTGCATTAAAGTAATTTCTGTGGCAGGTTAATTACTTTTTTCTTTTTCTAATGAGTTAGTTCAACCAGCTTGCTTAATTATATGTGCATGTTCCAAATTCTACTTATTTACAGCACTGAATGGACAACTCCATAAATGTCTAGCTTAATTTTGTGGTGAGTTAATGGGTGGTGGAGGCCACCACAAGTTGTCCTCTATTAGCCTGGACTCAAAAGCTGTGACAGTGATTGCTGTAGGGCTATAAAGACTGAGCAGGATGTTGTAAAAATACAACAGTGAGAATAAGAAATGTAAGTATTTATTGATACCTGGAGGCTATCAATGTAATATCAATATAATATTGATAGATGGATATTGCAGGCACTGTATTGTGCTATATACATTTGTAATATTTCTCTCTTTGCAATCCATTGCCTGCAGAAAACGTAAGACTACAGAAAACTTGACTCTAACTCTCAGCAGGTCACTCCTACCCAAAACTGCAGCATTAATTTTTCTCGCAGCCAAGAAAGCCAACTATATCACACGTGCATCAAAAGAAGTGTGGCCAGCAGGTCAAGGGAGGAGATTCTGTCCCTCTACTCCACTCTTGTGAGACCCCACCTGTTCTGGGGCCCTCAGCACAGGAAAGACATGGACCTGTTGGTGCAGGTCCAGAGGGCCACAAAGGTAATGAGAGGGCTGGAGCACCTCTCCTGTGAGGACAGGCTGAGAGAGTTGGGGTTGTTCAGCCTGGAGAAGAGGCTCCAGGGAGACCTTACAGCAGTCTTTCGGTACTTAAAGGGGCCTTATAAGAAAGATGGGAACAAACTTTTTAGCAGGGCCTGTTGTGATAAGACAAGGGGTAACGTTTTTAAGCTAAAAGAGTGCAGATTTAGACTAAATATAAGGAAGACATTTTTTACATTGAGGGTGGTGAAACACTGGAATAGGTTGCTCAGAGAGGTGGTAGATGCCCCATCCCTGGAAACATTCAAGGCCAGGTTGTTTGGGGCTCTGAGCAACCTGATCTGGTTGAAGATGTCCCTGCTTATTGCAGGTGGGTTGAACTAGATGACCTTTAAAGGTCCCTTCCAACCCAAACTATTCTATGATTCTAATTTGTGCTGATAATAGTGGCTAAATAACTCCTAGAAGAAAACAAGTATTGACAGTAGAAATGTGTGAGTGGGGGCCAGGTAACAACCCATATCAATGCTCCCAGTCTTTGCAAAGAACCTGCCTGTTTACCACATTAAAAATATACACATGCCTCATTTCCTCTGCTCTTTCCCAAAGTATTTGCCATTCCCCAGAGCTGGAGACAGGGTGTTAGGCCAGGCAGACCTTCGGTCTGACTCACATCCATGTGCTTACACACAAGCACCGAAGATACACAAACCATTCCTCTCCACTTCCTGTTTGTGCATCCCTTGCTCCCTTCCCACCTTGTTTACACCCCCCCTTGCACACACTTGCCCTTGCTCCCCCCAACCCTTTGATGGAGCAAACAATTAACTGTGGTTAGAAGATTGTCTTTTGAGAGGTCTTCCCAACCAGGAAGGGGGCAACTAGACCAGGCAGGACCTCACAGTCAACAGTGAGCAGGACATCGAGGAGCTTGACGAGACACAAAGCAGACCAGAAGTCAGGCAGAGTAATCCCAAGGGTCTGTGCATGCTACGTGACAGGTGGATAAAAGTGGCGCCAGCATGAGCCAGAAGTCAGGAGCCGAAGCCACAGGGCTACAAAGGTGATCATGTCAGGGGGAGGCTGGGGGGATGAGGCAGGGGCCGGAGCCAGGCCAGCGGGTCAGGCACAGTTGGGCACCAGGGTGAGCATCAGCACGCCGGGGCTGTCACCCCGACTGGCAGCTGGGCAAGCAGCCTAAAAGCAAAACTCCCCAGCAGCCCTCGGAAACCGCACTGTACAGTGGTCACCTGGACAAGGCTTGACAGAAGCTGATGGCTTTTATGTAGGAGCCCATTTCCTACCAGCTCCAAGGGCAAGTTTGTTGTCTGTAGAGGGAAATGGGGCAGGAGGATGATAACAGTCCTCTAAGCCCAGTTCTGCTCTCGCAGCTCAGCAGTTCCCCCGGAGAAGAGCCCATCGGCACCATTAGCCATCCCAGATAGCACCATTAGCTATCTGGGGAGTGACAAATTCTCCTGCTGCCCACCCCCTGCTCTGAATATAAAGGTGATCATGTCACCTTCACCATCTTCTATCTCAGCAGAGCTTTGACAAGGGGAACCAACCTTTCTCAGGCTATTGCTGGACGGTCCCGGCCCCACAAGTAAAGGGGACAGAAGAATCCATCTTCCCTCTTATCTTGGCTTTCCCTGCAGCCACTGAGTGGGAGGAGTTTCTCCTCAGAGCATGTAGCTTAAATTATGGAGGGGTTTGCAAACAGGAATTTTGTCAACAGCAACCCAACAACCCCTGGTGAAGGTAGAAATGCCTTCAGCACAGAGGAGACAACTCCACTGCTCTGTCCCAGCAAGAAAAGCAGTAGAGAGAAGGGGTATTCAGAGAACAAAGCTGAGGAGTGCCTGGTACACAGGCACTGGTGCTTGGACTGTGTCTAGTCACATCTCCTCTGAGGAGCCAAAGTGAATAAAGACCATCCTCTCACACTGAGGAAAAAAATCACAGTATATATGCTTTGTCTGCTCATCAGTTGAAAAGAGCAATGTGAACTGAATAGCTAGGAAGACTGTGGAAAGAAAACCGTGGAAAGAAGACCAAGAAAAAAATGGATATAATTTGTGCTCTTCAAAAAAAGCCAGAATCTCATCGCTCCCTTCTTGTGTGGTAGGTGTTAAAGGTAGATCTATAGCCACACTGCTCTGCACAAGCCCCTGCAAGTCAGTCTCTTTTTCCTAATGTAGCAAGTCTCCTAAGAAAGATGAAGATGCAGTAACTTGTATCTCCCTCCAAACCTGCTATCCTACTGCAAGCAAGACAAACATTGCTCCACAAGAGCTAAAATAGCACCTCTGCACACGTAGACAAAACTAGGCAATGTTCGAGACCAAATATCTCAATTTTGCTGTGCCTCTGAGTCATAATCCTTAATGAGG
Organism: Rissa tridactyla; assembly: GCF_028500815.1. Taxonomy (NCBI): domain Eukaryota; kingdom Metazoa; phylum Chordata; class Aves; order Charadriiformes; family Laridae; genus Rissa; species Rissa tridactyla. Next base: position 98,580,933 of record NC_071466.1, read on the forward strand.
TACAGGCTGTGTAGCTGCAGCTCCCTGAGCTGACATTAAGGAAAAATAAATATTGCTCTGGGAGAAGCAGAGCTGAGGAAGCTTAGTTTTCTATGGGCTTGCATCCTACAACCCTGCTCTCTGCTCTTCACACAATATCCCCTTCTTCCTTCCTTACGTCCCCTGTGATTCACCCTTTCCCTCTAATTTCTCCAGTGCCTTTCACATCTACTAATCACTGCAGCCCATGGATGTGCACATCCTACTTCCAGCTCTTCCCACATGCCCACATACTGTCTAAGTCAGAGGCAGATACTGTTGTGGCCAGTCCCAAACCACAGATGGGCTGATCACTTGGGCAGGATCCATGTGCCAACTGACCACTCCGCAGGTCAAGCAAAACCAGTGACTGCTGGTGCAGGCTGCAGTCTTTCCCAAAGCGGGCCACATATGGGAACTTCAGTATCTCTGCGTTTTCAACTCATCTCTCATATTTGTATGAAACTGGTCAGTTTTGAGGGGGTAAAATGACAGACAGAGTGATCTCATGAGCTTTAGGAGGCCCATCGTGAAAAGACAAGAGGTTTTGTTGTAGTCATGCAAATGGGCAATACCAAGGCCCAAGCCTGCATGACTTTATCTAGCCAATCTCTCTGGCTTTCTTTTGCCTGTCTTCTTTAAAGCTTCAGTATCCGTATCAAAATTCCCAGACCTCTGATGCCATGATAGCACTGTCACTAGCAGCGCTGCTTTAAGCTGTCCCAGCACTCCCCAGCAGAGTTGCCCTCATCCCCCTCTTGTAACTTCAGTCCTCTTATAGCAGCCCCTCAGGCAGGGCTGACTCAAGTGTCCACTCAGTCGTGTGAGGGACTGAACCTGGGAGCTGATCTGACTGCAGCAAAGGCAAAATGAAGTAGGCACAAGTGGCGCAGGAGGAACAGAGTATGTAGCAGTAACTGCTTAAGGCAACACCCCTGCTAAGGAGTCATTTGTCAAATATGCCCTGAATGTAGGGGCCTAATCCTCAGAGGTCAGGGAGGTAAAAGCCAGCCTAATACTGGCATTGGTTACTTGCTCCAAATAAGAAAGGATAACGAAGGTGTCTCGGAGCTGCAAGCATCCCCGCGCTCCTACAAACCCCTTAGCTGCGAGAGGCAGGGGGCGAAGGAGCCTTGGGCAGAAGCAGCTGGCAGAGCTCATCTGCCCCCTCCACACACAGCAATAGCAAAGCTCGCTCTGACAAAAGCAAAGAAACAAGAAAAACACATCTCAGTGACTGAAAAGACATGAAAATTCAGCATGTTAGCTGTCCTAATGCAAACCCTGTACTGTCCCTTAGCGGAGAAGAAAAGCAGCTGTCTTCCTGCTGGATTTCAACAGCTATTTCCACCCAGGGTTTTGTGCACAGAGGCAAGCAAACAACAAGATGCTGCAGAGCCTTCACCAACATTGTGTCGTGCCCAAGCTAATAAGCCTGACTGAGAGACTAAGCTTGACCTCAGGCTCATTGCTGCAGCTCAGGGCACCAGAAAACTCACCTCACATCAGTCTGGGGGGGGGGGAAAGAAAAAAAAAGGTTGTGTTGACACACTCAGGCTTGACTGCTTAACTTACAGAGGCACTGCAATCACTGCTTAAAATGGAGGTGATTATTCTCAACCAGGTGACAAAAATCAACCAATGAACCAATAAAACAAAACAATAAAACCACAAAAAGCCCGGGGACTTCTTAAAACATCTGCTGGGGAGTGGTAGGGAAACCAAATACACACAGCATGTCCACCACCAAGCAAAAGTTACTCCTCTGTGGATGTTTGTAACCCAAATAATCTGGTCTGAACAGAAGCGTGAATAGAAATATGTGTGTGAAAGCACCAGAAAAAGCAGCAAAACAAAGGTGAAAAGAGAAACCTCTGCCAGTTCCCAAGGACAAACTGACAGCAATGATATACCAATGAAGGTGTTTATGCTAAGATCAGAAAGCCTACGCTCAGATAAAACAACAGCTGGAATGGTTCCTCAACAGCAGATCCCACAGGAGGAAGGCAACAAAATTACAGGATGTTGCATGGGCCATTCCTCTTGGCAGTATCTCTAAGATACCCCAAAATGTGGAAATACAGACAAAGCACAGCAGATTTTGCTGATGTTCATCAAGGACAAAGTAAGCAAAATTCTGAGGCAAAAGGGTGATACCGTAACTCTTGGCTTCTAACAGGTGTAAAAGGCCCGTCCAAACCCAATTTGCCATCACTGATGAAGGGGAACTGCTAGCTTGTGTCTCTTGTTCTCCACATTACACACAAGTGGTCCTTGGCCAGACCACCTGAGCACACGCATCTATCTCACCGTGCATGACGGTAACGGAGTATGAGTATAGAGGGTGAAATCTAGCCAAGAATAAGTGTGAGTCAAATCAGTTTTGTTTGGTATAAAATCCCTTACACTTCCGTAAGACTTCACTTTGAGCTTGGCTGCACTGCTGTCCTACACCTGAAAGCATAAAGAGAAATAAATAAAAAGATTCATATCTCTGAGACCCCATCTGTTCACCAGCTAGCCCCCTCACTCGTAGGTTTATGCTCTCCTAAGTGATTACACTCGCCGGAAGATTTTTGTATTAGCACTTATCTTTATCTCTCTCTGGAGTATCTGAAGAGGTAGAAAGGGTTTAAAAGTGGAAAGGGTTTAAAAGTTGGCAGCTTTCCAGGTCTGTCTCTTTCGTCTCCCAGGTCTTTTCTTCCTCTTCCTTCTGCTGCTCTCCTGGAAGAGGTGGGCTGTGTCCCATGTTCCTGATTCTCCTCCCTAATCTCAAGTCTAGACCACTGTGTTTGGGGCCTGTCACAGCAATGAGGTAAATGATCCTTTTCTCCTAAGCATTTCCCATTTCTGCCTTCATCTGGTGACAGCAGCAAAAAATGGACCTGCAAGAAGCCAGATTTCCATCAAGATGACTGAGGCTGTGGTCTGTCAAATCCTTCTGAAACCTTCTTTAAATTGCCTTTCAAAACAAGCACTTCCTGCAGAGTCCCTTCTTATGCTCAGTGCCTACTCTGTTTGGACCCAAGTCTTCCTAATGCTTAGTGTAATCTCCAATGTCCCATGACAGTTATATACAAAACACTAACCCCATTTCTGGGGTTATCAGTCATTTCTCTCCATTTAATAGGTAGAGAGTAATCCTAGATTCAATGGTTCTTCCCTGTTCTTCAGGAAGTTGAGATTCAGGGTCGTTAGAGAACAACTACCATCTTGCTGGGCGTTTTCCCATCTTTTAATGCGAGGCATGAAAGTGGTTAAAGCAGAGACATGGCATAGCTGGAGTGGGATGAAGGCATTTAGCAGAGCTCAGAACTGATTGAGACAAAGTGGGAGATCTCCCCAGCTGGGACCCATTGTGCTGTGCCCAGCTGCTCACCAGGGTGACCCACAGCTCCCTGGGCTCTCCACGGCTCTTGCCCTCTCCCTTCCCACCATAGGGTGATACAGAATTAATCACCTCTCTCCTCTTGTTGAGAGACCTGCATTGTCTCCTCGTTCCTCCCTGTCCTCTTGAAGACTTCCATGACCAGCCTGAGGCCCGGCACAGTTTCCTGCCCTCTTACCCGTAAACCTGAGCTAAGGGTTTTTCTTTGCTGCCCGGTGGAGTACAGCAATAGCAAGAAGCTGAGCCAAAGACTAGGTAGAAAATCACCTATGTGATTCCTTATTTGTATGCCTGCTGCGGGATTTTAAGCTTTATATCTGTGCTGCAGCTTCTTGAAAACAAAATAGTAGGAGCAGGGAAAAAGCCTCCCAATTCGATCCCACCTTGTCACAGACTTGCTTTGTGACTGTGCATAATTGAACCCATCAGTGCCCCCCTTTACCTACCGGTAAGAAGAAACAAATAGTACATCTGATATTTGGTTTGCAACCAGCATGAGCTTGCAGAAATGTGAGCAGTCTGGTTAAGCAAAAGGCTGTGTAAGTGCAAACTTATGGTTCACAGCAGTCAGTGAGAAGACTTATTTTACGGTTTTACTTGCCAGGTGCTTTGTAGAAACCAAGTTCTGGCTTTGAAAATCGCCGTCTCTGCTCAGTAAAAATGGAGTATTTCTATCACAACAATGATAAGCCTTCCAAAAAGAATGGCAACTTTCACATTTCATCTTAAATATTTATGTATGCATGATAATACATCGCTTTAGAAGAAAATGTTGATCTGTATTATTAAATAATGGTACAGCCAGGGCTCAACTTGGCCAAGGCATTAAAGCTAATGCCTCCACATGCTGAAGGCAGTTCTACCTACTTTTATCTGAACCTGTGTAAATTCTGGAATAGTTCAGCTATACAATAGTGTTAATGAGTTCTCATAATCCATGTTACCACTCTGGACCACACAGTCATCTGTGGTAGTTATGTACTTCTGGCTAAACAGAGATCTTTTTCCCTCCCATATTATTCATGTTATATAGAAGGAAAAGAATAACTTTGCATTTCTCCAATAATTTTCAGAGAATGAGAACTCCTCTGAGCTACAAAAGACAGAATCATCTCTTCAGCACTCCCAATTCTGGAATAATAGGATGGATATATTATTTCTTGCAACTGTTTTACACCATGTGTTAGCAAACCCACACAAGAGGAAGTTGCTTATTCAAAATATCAGAGACGTGATCTAGGCTTGCTGATACGAGAGGCATGTCTTCTAGGTGTGAGGGGTTACTTTTTGTTTCTTTTTCTTTTAACTGTCGAGTGACATTTGGATGCTAAATGGGAGAGGTCTGGAGAGAGTGTTTTCTGCAGCTGAGTTGTTGACAGCTTTGCTATTGTAGAAATCACAGCTGATCTGCAGCAAATCCGTACAGCAGAGGGTCAGTGACTAAGAAGAGCCAGAACACGAACATGCTCTGCCTGATTCCTCTGCATGTGCTACAAAGAGCAACAGGCTATCCCACATAACTTTGCAACCCAAATCAGTTTTCTCTCATTGGACACTCATACTGGTGTTGCTCAATATTTTGTAATTAAAAGGCTTCTTCACTCTTTGGGAAGAAAAAAAACCCCAAGCACCAAGACAGGATCGCTACAAGGACTTTCGTTTCCAGCAAAACTAAAATGAACCTATTTCCTTTCCCCCACACTTCTTTTTTCTACTTACTGTAACGCATTAGTGTGAGCATGTTTTATTTTACTTAAAATAGACCAAACTCTTTCAATTATTTTTCGTACTACCTCAATAAGTTTTAATACCAAACAGTGGCCTGGTCTGAAACCACTGGTTGATACAATTTGGCCATTTCGCAGTTTGGACATTAAGAGTATTAGAATATTGCTCAGAAAGCACCTTGCAAGCCTCTTGCAGTTCTCTGAAGAAAATGAGCACTTGGCTGCCCAGCTTTCGTCAGCATCCCAGGAAATTTTCCCTTGGACCAGCTGGGTTTCATTTGTGATCAGCTGAACTGGCACCTCAGTCGTCTCTTTCAATATTCTTTGTATAATTATATTCTCTAAAGAGGAGATAAGTGTGTTTTCAGGTAAGAAAAATTGAGAAAAACATTGGTTAATCTCAAAGTGTTTTCTCCATTAAAGACAATTTTGTCTTCTTTAAAATGCATCAGGTATTGATTAAAGCCTAGAAAATGAACATTTTTGGCATGGGGCAGGGGGACTATTCTTATTATTTAGATTTTTAAAAAAAACCCAACAGAGCAGAGGCAAATCATGTACAGTATTGCTGCCTATTATGGAAAACCAGAGCCATTTCTGCCAGCCTCAGGATCCTGCTGAGGTGGATAACACGGAGCAGCAGAGACACCAGGCAGGAACTTTCAGACCCAGCAGGATCGGCTGCTCTGCTGCCCTATTAGCCAGGTGGGCGAAATGCTGGGACTGCTTTCCTCCTTTCTGGAAAAGAAAAAAAACTGTATTATCACATTTGCCAACATGTGAATGCAAACCATAATACTCCACACTAAGTACTCTTATGAATTAACGATGGCCTCTGTGGCGCGCACCCTGTTCTGGCAGCTATTTATTCTCCACAGCTGCCTCAAAACTGATGAAAAGAAATCAAATGTGAAACAATGGTAAAACTTTTCTGCAATGTTTTAAGAGTCTTGTGTAAAGGATTCCTGAAGCACAATGCCCTCAAAACCTATTGCTCTCAGAAGAAATCCTTCCACTCTGTTAAAATCACTTCTATGGGAGAAGGGAAGGAAAGACAGACAGATTTAAAATATCCTTGAATGGGAATTTTGCCAACCCCTCAGCTAGGGCCCAAGAGCAAAACCCTGTGAACGACATACTAGTGGGACTTTGGTGCCCAAATGCAGGAGTCACCTGTGACCGCAGGACTTACCTTCCACAGTCCCACCTGCGAGGAACAGCACCTCTCTCTTTTCTGTGTGTGCCAGTGTCACGGTGAAATTTGTCCTAGGTGGATTTGTAGGAATTCTTAGGATGGACACCTAGGAGTTATTAGGAATTAGGAAAGAATCCTGGTTCCCCCTTCTGCCCAGCCCATTGCCTCCTCCCAGCTGGTCACTCGTTCTCCTGGCGACTCTCACTCAGCTCCAAAACTGCAGTTTTCTGTCTAAAAAAAAGGCATCATATCCTGCGGCACTCCACGTAGGTCTGCTGTATTTCCCTTGGCTGGGGAAAACAGCCATCTTTCCAAGACGGCTCTCTGGGTAGTCTGCTATCATGTAACTGTGATGAAGGAGTGTTGAGCTTTGCTATAATACCGTTATGTCTCTCGTCGTACTTATAATTAAAAAAAAACAAACCAAAACAAAACAAACCACCTAAAGTCTTGTGCACTGTAAGGATCAGAATATAGATCCTTTCTTTTTGTTTTGCCTTTGCCCAGATGCGGGACGTTCAGAGTTTGTGTGCCATTTCTTCGCCCACCTCAGACACCAGCGTTCCCAATATTTCTTGGAAATAAGCATGCTGAGCAACTTCTAATTTGCTCTCGTCTGAGAAATTATAGTTCTGCTCCCATTCCTACTAGTCAACCTGCTTTTTCCTTATTTGTATTCCTCACTGGTTCTGCTGCGAACAAAAGCAAAATATTCATTGCATTTTGGTGACAAACTGGCTGTATTTATTTCCATCCTACCCTCACTATGTGACAGCCCGACTTCTTCACTTTCCTGATGGCTGAAGTTTTTTATACGGTTTTTGCTGGGTTTGTCTCGTTGTTTTTTTTACTATTTCTATTAATATCCTTTGCAACATCTATCTCAGCTTGATTCTTGGCAATTTTTACTTTCTTCCTGCACTTTGTTAATCTCACGCCATCAGTCTTGCCGTAGGCTGTCTGTTTACTCTTAATGTCTATCCTGTGGCTGTTATTCTCCTCTGATGACCTTAGCCTTTTCCTAAACATCTTTCCCCATTTACTTGGATCCAAACTCCGCATTGTCATTAAATCAAAGATGCAAAATCTTTCAAAGCCCACTCTGCAATTAAGCTTTTAAGTACACCACAACAGTTAACCAAAACATTGGCCCTTTAAAATCAAAAGCATTGTTTATATGACTGTTGTTCCTTTCATTTAATTTCAAGAAATCACTTGATCCAAAATTAATTGATTTCTAAAACCAGCGCATTATAATATTCTTCTTTTTTTACCAAATCAAAACTTCGATGTATCCACACATTTAATTTGTTCAGTGGCTGTGTGGGAAGGAATAGGTTGATTTTCACTTCCCAGAATATCCGTATCCTACTATGATGTACTTTTATCTGGCAGGTTAGCAACAGTTCTCAGTAGTGTTAGTCCAAACAACGCTAAAGAGCCCAGTAGCTGCCTCCAGGTCTAAACCTGGTGATAATTATCCTTTGGGTCTTCTCTAGTGAAGCCCGAAAAGTTATTCTGACGCTTTCCTGCATCCCTAGGGTGACTTGGCTTTACACATAGCATCGTTTCTCGCTTCTGTACTTTCTGTCCTGTTGCAGAGTATCTGTTATCCTCCTGTGCTCACTTTGGAAAGCGATACCACGGCATCTACATAGACAGCACCATCCTAGTTGTTCATTTTTTCAAGCAACCCTAATTCCTGCCTCACATGTGGAGATTTTTTTTGGATACAGGTCAGATCCTTGCCAGGCCTACGAGTGCATCTTCTGAGGGTCACTGAGACTGGAAACAGTCCTGCTTGCTCAAGATTCATTTTTTGGTCAGCCTGTGAAGGTGGAACAGAGGGACAGAAAGGTTACTCTAGGACAGTAGGAGCAGAAACAATTCCACCTTTGGTCTGCAGTCCTCTTGTAATGAACTGCAGTGAAAGAAGGGGGTTTACTATCTCTGAGTTTTGCAAAGCTGTAAAGATTCTTGTTGCCCATGAGCATGGTAAAGAGATTTTTCTATACTGTTATAGTTGTGCTGGTATTTGCTGAAAAAAATAATAAAAATCTAGGCTAGATAAAGCTCCGAATAATGGCTCTAAACCTCATCTGAAACTGAACTGTTTCTCTCTTCACTTTACAACTTTTCTTTGAGAGTTCTCTATGGGTTTGCATATAGATTTAAGTTCCTCTAGTTCTCATTGCATACAAGCTTTGCTGATTTCTTATCATATTAGTACAACTACAACAGTTCCACAGCAGCTCTAGGAAAAAAAAAACAAAAATCACTGTGGCTGCAAGCACTCACAGGGTTACTGGGGGAAAGTCTGCCTGTCAGACTTATATTTGTTTCTGGGCATCCCACAGTTTTTACCCTGGGTACATCTGGAGTCACAGAGCTCTTAAGAGGCAAAACTGAAATCTAAAAATTTGAACCAAACTTGGTTAAAATGATAACCCACAGCATAGCTTGGGAACCCATCTGTTTCTGACTGCTCTTTACTCCTCTCAACATGCTGGCATGCCCAAGATTAGCCTCGTTAAAAAGCATGAGCACCAGTCAATGCCTGAAAATGTATGTTTGCACCTGACCATGTCACAGGAGTGACTTCTAAATGCTTTCGGTATTGAATGGCTCAAGTCTGCCTGTCCTGGAGCTGAAGAGTGTCTCACTCCCCACAGAGTCACGCTGAAATGAGTAGAGTATGGAACAAGTAAGGCACTTTTAGAGTAAGAGAAATAAGGACGGAACGGGGATGGATGTCAGGAACCTCTCTCCTCCAGCACTGTTTGATCAGTTGATACCTTGATACTGAAGATACCCCCCCATCACTGATTTTCATATGGTTAAATAGTTACCCACATATCCTAATTATATCACTCTCCTTGTAGGCACTTCTTTTTGAATGGAAATATAAGATTTCCTGCAGTAGACAACCCCTGAGCTAGTGTGCTTGTTGAATGTAAACAACAAAAATCACCCTTTTTTCTCCCACGAGATTTTTTTCTAAAAAAAGGAAAGGTGGTGGTTTTGATGTTTCCCTTGTAAGTCCAGCAGCAGATTTTAAGCCTGCAAGTCACTAAGGGAGAGCCCCTACTGACTTAGTACCACAGAGCAGTACCTGCCTCACTTGCGTGGCTGCCCACATGGCGGGTTTGGCTCCCTGGTGGGATCCCACCCACACAGGTGACAGTCCCAACCTTGCTTCAGGACATGCTTAACACAGCAGAGACAATAGGGCAGCGAAGCCATGTAATGGCCACAGGCCATGCAGCTTTATCAGGCATATGTGAGGGGAGCCTTCAAGAGGGTTTGGAGGAACAGGATGGGAAAGGTGGACTGAATGCTGGCTTGTGCCGGGAGAGAGATTAGTGAAACATTTCTTCCTGGTCAAGGAAATCCACTACTCCCCTGCAACGGGTTCAAGCCAATATCCTCTGCTACCAAGGATGCAGGACACCACCATAAAACATTCTTGCTCTTCTTAGGGACACAAAGATGATGAGAGGGCTGGAGCACCCCTCCTATGGAGACAGGCTGAGAGAGTTGGGGTTGTTCAGCCTGGAGAAGAGAAGGCTCCGGGGAGACCTTATAGCGGCCTTACAGTACCTGAAGGGGGCCTACAGGAGTGATGGGGAGGGACTCTTTATCAGGGAGTGTAGCGATAGGACGAGGGGTGATGGTTTTAAACTGAAAGAGGGGAGATTTAGAGTAGATATTAGAAAGACATTCTTTACTGTGGGGGCGGTGAGACACTGGAACAGGTTGCCCAGAGAAGCTGTGGATGCCCCATCCCTGGAAGTGTTCAAGGCCAGGCTGGATGGGGCTTTGAGCAGCCTGGTCTAGTGGGAGGTGTCCCTGCCCATGGCAGGGGGGTTGGAACTAGATGATCTTTAAGGTCCCTTCCAACCTATTCTGTGATTCTATGATTCTTGGGCACCTCTAAAGGGGGCTTTCCCCAAAACTCACCTAGCCACAGGACCTGATTGTCAGTTAATTTCGCTCATTTTTTTACAGGTGGCAAAGTGAATTTATGTGTCTCTGTAGAAAATAAGGTTTTCATCCCTATGGACATATGTACGCTGCACGTTTCAGTAAGTATAGATTTGCAAGTCAGTCCAAACTCACTATCATTCAGAATTTCTGATCAATTTGCATGTATGTCACGATCTTATTTCAAAAGTCTCAGTACTGCATACAAAAATCCCAATTCAGGGATGTGGGAAATGACATATAGAGAGATTAAGTGGCTGTTTCTGCAGCAGTCATACTGTATGGTTTTGAACAGGACTGTGTCTCGACCTCTTCAAAAACCTCTGACAATGCTTCATCCCTTCCAACTACGGAAATCTTCATGTGATTTCAGGAGACCGAAACAGCACAGATAAAATGTTACTGAGTGGAAAAAAAAAACCTGCAGCATGAAAAAAAAACCCAAACCACCAAAAAGGAAACATCAATTTCATGACTATACAAGATAGCATCTAATGACCACAAATGCCTTCAGACACGCTGCTTTGCACATGATTTCAGATTAGTTTTCTTGCTTAATAGGAGTTGTAAGCCACTGAACCTTAACAGAAGCAATCAAAAAGATCTCCTGTTCTGTGGACAATCATCAGCGAATATTTAAATGGAAATACTTTGTGCAGTTAGAGTCTCTTCCTTAGAAAATGTGTTCTCTCCTTACTGGGCAGGAACTGCACTGAAAATACACAGGCAAAGCCGCAGTAGCAGCTGAAACCTACAGCATCACTGACCCTGTGAATCATGACTTCATGGTAGTCACAGCTCTCCATACAACCCAGCTATCTTGGCTAAAGCACTGCTGAATTACAAGAGGAGAGAAAAAAAAATAATCTCCTTTTCTTTGTGGTCCTGCTAGGAACGATGGAGTAAGGTCCGTTTGGCTGGGATGCTCTCCAAGGGCACTGACGTGCGTGGCTGCTCATACTTGTTGGGAGCAAAGGGCTGACTAACTAGCTGATGCCTCCATGAAGGACCAGCTGCTGAATATGGGCAGAGCAAGTAATCACTCCTTATTCACTTCCTCCACGGTGTGCTTGACGTTGCATACCTTTCTCATATCTTCTCTCTCTCTCTAGCTGTCTCTATCAGACTGAACTGTCCCTGTCTTTTTCTTTTCCACTCATACAACAATTGCTCCACAGCTCTCCCCAGCTTTGACACCTTTTTCTCTGTTTTTTCTGGTTCTTCTTACATCCTCCCTGTGATGACGTGAGCAGGGCAACGTGAACCTTTCAAAATGATAGCGTACCGTGGGTCTACAGAATGGCAAAACATCCTGCTTTATTCCCTCATTTCTTTCCCGCTAGTTTTTAATTATCCATTTACCTTTTTGACAACTGCTGAGGGTTTAGCTGAAAAATTCTTGAGCACCAAGGCAGTTTTCCTCAGTGGTAATTATTCAGGCCCCACCACTGTGCGTGTAAAATTATGCGCTCTAAAGTTAAGTGAACTTCTCTGCACTTGATAACTGACTATCATTCGTTATTTTATTCTCAAGCTTTTCAGTACCATGAGATCTTTCTGTAACTCTTCCCAATCAGTTTTGATTTTGATTACTCCAAGTCACTGAATGTTGTGGGCAATTTTTGTCACCTCCAATGAAAACAAATTTTCAGGCCACTCATGAGCTGCCCTGTGGCCACAACACATCCCTGCGTGACCTTGCGTGGTGACCTTGCCCTGTTGTGCAGACTGACAGGTATTCCTGCCCTTAGTTTCTTGTCTTTAAACTAGTTGCTCATCCATAAGACAACCTTCACCCTTATGACAACTTGGTTTAAGGAAGGGACTTCACCAGAAGCTTTGTGGAATCCAAGTACACTGTGTCTGCTGCATCAGCTTCATCTACGTGCATGCCGATTCTCACAAAAAAACCTAACAACACATTTATGAACCACAGTTTCCAAGCTGTGCTGACTTTTCTCCATTATTTTGTATTTCTACATGTGTCTACTAATTCTCTTCTTCATCACGCTTCTCACAAATGCTCCTCAAATGATAATCAAATTTATGAGTATGCTGTTCCTTGGGTTCTTCTAGGGACCTTTTCAGAAGTGGGCATCACATGTCCCACTTCCTCTAACCTTGAGGCTAATTTAAGCAGAGCCAATTTAAGCAGTGGGTTATTCGCCACAGTTAATAGTTTGGCAATTTTATATCAGAGCTGCTCTGAAACTCCTGTGTGAGTGCCATCTGGTCCTGTTGATCTGTTGTTATCCATTTTATTCATTTGTTTTAAAAAGGCTTTTAATCTTACTTCAGTTTGAGACCTTTCATCAGACTTGTCCAATTAAAAGTTTTCAGTATGGCAACTCCACTGAACTCCTAAATTGGAGCAAACACCAATGCAAATAATGTGTTTGACTTTCCTGCTGTTGCTTTGTCTTTCTTTTACACTTTGATCATTTATCAGCTATACTGAGTTTCTGCCAGCGACCTTCTGTTTGAAAATTTTCTTATTATTAGTTACATGCCTTTACTGCGCTGCTACCAAGAACCTTTTTATTACCTATTGCTTTGTTATGGTTTTACATTTCCTTTCCCAGAATGTGTATTCTATTTTTCTCATTTGTACCTCCGCCTCTATTCTGCAAAGTATCTTTTTTCTTCTGGTTTCCTTTACTTTGCTCTTTACCAGTGCCAACTTTGAAAGTCTTTTTTCAACACATAATATATCCCTATTCTGTATTTTCAACATGTCTTTAAATGTGTCCATGATATCTGTAAGCATTTTACTTTTTTAACCGTGCTGTTAATTTCTAAAAAGTTTTTACATTTTTACATTTATTTGTACATTTTTATCCTTTCTGAACCTCTACACTGTGGTCTTTGTGGGTTTTTTTTTGTTCCTGTGGACTTTCTGAATTTGGATGCGCTGTGGTCACTGTGCTAAAATGCTTGCGTGATACTTGCGTCTACAGCAATGCTCTGCTCATGGCTCACGTCAAAACCAGGCACTGTTTTTTCTCAGTTGTGTTCTCTGCCTAGCCGCCGCAACAAGCAGTTATTTATGGCATCTGCAAATATAATGTCTGCCTCATACTTTCTCATAAAATTTACCCAGGCTTCAGGACATCACTAAGACCTCCAGTCATCTCCTTTGTTTTCTGCCATTTCGTGCTTTCTCATTACCCTTCCCATTCCTCAGTCAAGGTCACCAGCCTGGGCGGGTGGCTCAGAGCATCCCTCTGTTGGATATTCTTCCCTTTTAGGCACAGTATTTCAAACCGCAGGGATTCTCCATTACCTGTATGCCACAGATGACTTATTTAGCTGGTTTGACTCCAAGCTCTTTTCAAACACAGAGTAGCACAACATAATCTGCAATTCCTTTATGAGTCGCAGCCTGCAACTACACTATCCCATGGCTCAGCTTATTTTCTGAGTTTTTTGCATCAATATCATCATTTAAAAGTCCACCCATTTTAATTTTTAGCCTCTAGCCATTTAAATTTTGGACTTCCAGCTCTTATAGAAAAGACAGCTTATATCTGCTCTTGGCTTTGATGATCAAGGTTTGGGTTTTTTTATTCGACTGCTCCTTGCTGTCTCCTTCATTAAATTAATCAGCTTCAGCCCTATCTTTTTTTGGTGCAGTTGTTATTTTTCCCAACTAGGAATGTAATTGAGCACTGTATATGGTCAGGAAAGATCTTCAAGTAAATCGACAGAGCTACAGGATGTTTGCTCACTGATGTCTAAAAAAAGCTGGAGAGCACTCTGCCAGTCCCTGGCTCCTGCCGTGTGAGCTGTTACGGTTTCGTGCTATTACTTATTAATTAGTAGCACAGAACCGGGCAAAATCAGTCACACCAAGAAGCAAACCAAGCAGGATAGCTTTTAAACTGCTCATGCTGTAGCCTCAAAATGGACTACTAATGAAAAATAGCTAACAAAGTATAGACGTATCCACGATGTCTGAGCTCCCATCAGCAGAGCCTAAGAAAACCTGCAGCTGCGTGAGAGGGACACAAGTAGAGCCAGAGAGCTGATGGCTTGAGAGGTCGTCATCCTAAACTGGAGTCTCAGGGCTTGCTCCGTCAGAAAATCTCCCAGAAGTTGGGCCACTGAAAAATAAAGAGGATTAAACTTCCAAGAAACCGCATTTAAAACCAGAGACATGATCACAGAGCACTTGCTATCCTGACAGGTCTCGTTGCCCCAGGGTAAAAACATATTAATTACCCTTTCAAGACAAAACCTAAAGATTTTAACAGATTCACTACGGCAGAAGGAACTAGTTTTGTGCACCATCTGTCACATCTCCGCCTGTGTGTCAGCCTGCTGCAAGCCATCATTAACGCATTATCATTATTCACCTTTCATGTAACAACAGCAGCAATGACCCTCCCGCTGACCAGAAGCCCACTATGATGGGGGCTGTATAAACACAAAATTATAATGTCAGCCCCCCTCCATTCCCCCCCAAAGTCTGCAAACTCTGGAGAGCGCAGGCATTTTTATGGGTCAGTGTATTGCGGCCATATAAGGCTCTTTAAATTATCTAGCTTGCTAGCTAGCCTTGACCAAATTCAGCATGGGGTGCAAAAGGCCCGAGAAACCCATCGAGGGCTCGGGGTGGTTGGACCACATGAGCACTGCTGTGGTTCTGCTCCGGTGGAGCAGCACCAGCAAGCTCAGAGCTGGCCTTTGGTGTGGTTATGTTGCAGCTGAGCGCACACGTACTCTCCAGCCAGGTAACACTCGATGGTCATACACAGAGGAAGGATGAGACAGGGTCAGACCAACGATCCACTTGTTGTCAAGTTCATTTTTGGCAAAAGAGACTTCGCAGAACATGGAATGGATTCAAATGTATTTGATGGGAACAATTCCTTATTGTGAGGAGAGGCATGGGGGAAAGCACATGAAAGGCTATCTTTTTATAAACTACTGAGATTAGATAAAGTCTACCAGCAAGTATCATGACTCAAAAAAATCCACTGAAAAACTCAAAAGGAGGCAATAAGACAGTTTTCTATGGAGAGTGAAGAGATAAACCTGGCCCTTAACACTTTTTTTGCCCTCTAGTAATGAAACAATTCCTCCTTCAGGCCCAGGCTTTTGTGTGAGCTCCACAGCTTGTGAGATTACTGTCTTTTATAGCGTAAAAAAAGACAGAGGAGGAAGAGGGAGGAGGGGGAAGAAATAAAGGAGCTGAGGTCTTCTCATCCCACCCATCCCATGACAGAAATACCTCCATGAAAAAAAAACATTCCCTGGGAGGAGACCTCATCTGGAGTTGTGTTGCTCACAGCACAGTCATGGTTTTGGGCATGGAGGGACAGGCTGGACTTTTCCATCAGCACAGAAAGAATCTGCTAAGGGACCTTCTGGAGACCCTGAGAAGCAGGACTTGCTCCAGGCTTTTGGGCTGCTCTCTCTGCCATGGTCAAGTTTCAATACCAGAGAGGGGCTGTCCCAAGTCCAGCACTGAGAAGTGTTTTAATTGTAGGAAGGAATTTAACTTCCCTTCCCAAACCACCCTCCTCCCAAGAGCCTTGTAAAGAGACTCCTTCGCATCTTCCTTTTTATGGCCAGACGTGAGTACAGCTAATTTAGAGTCTTCCAGTTATTATTTCTCATTAGTTTTTAATTCAAGGGAAGCAGCTTACAGTCTGTTAAATGCTTTACTTGCTGCCCTGCTGAGACTCTTACCTGATTTACTGATGGGTCATGAAGACTTTCTTATTGATTTTCCTTTGCCCTTTTATTGTATTACTCTAATACAATAGTAAAAAGATTAACTGTGATGAAGTGGCTAACACAATTAAAGTGCTAGCAGAGGAAAGAGAAGCCAGCCTAGAAGAAGACAAAGCAGTTCTGGAGCCCCCAAAGAGCTGGTTGAGGCACCTTTATGGCTATTAGCATTTACTTGTGAGACTCCATCAATGACAGGTAGGAGACACCATGAAGCCTGGAAGAGGACAAAACACAAAAGAGGAAAAGAGAGAAGCCAGGGACTGGCCAAAACTTCACTTTATTGAAATGAATGTTGAAAGCCTGGAAAAAATGTTACAACCCTTTAAAGATATAAAAATCAGGAGGCTGATTAAAAAAAAAAAAAGTCTATACATGTTTAAATCTCAGAGCTTTGTAACATAGCTGTGGTTGTGAAGGGAGTGTAAACCAAAAGTTTTGTAATACCTGGGTGAATCAATACTGCTGACACCAAGGGACAAAGTAACCTCACATTCACTATCTGCTTGGGGAGAGGTGGGCTACTGGTCTGTTTGTTTATGTCTGAGATGCCAAAATAACCGTCTTCTATTGCTCAGTGAAGTCCTTTCCCATACAGACCCTGCACAGTCCACACGGTCAGTCTATAAATTAATTCCCAGTTCTATTTTTTTTTTTTCATTAAAATGTCCCCAAATGCCAAACAGCTCTTGTTCTGTGCAAAACACAGACAAAGGAAAAGGCAAGGGGACATCCCACTTGGGACAAAGTAGGCAAATCTTGGGCAATTAAAATAGACACTTTCCTCCACCTGGAAGCCTAGCAGCTAATCCGTAGCAGCAAAGCTGGAATCAGGGAAAAGAGGAAGAAAGAGACCTCTAGAGGGAGGCAAAAAAAAAAAAAAAAAAAGCAGCATGCTGCAATTATTGAAATATCTGACCAAATAATATTGTTTTTCCCAGACTAATTAGTATTCTGTTCACCTGAAGTAGCAGTAAAAAAAACCAACTCTGACGTCCCCTTCACTTCAAGCTCCGTTTGGCTATTTATAGCGTCTCCGTTTTCAAGAGTGCACCCATTACAGCAGTTCTGCCACGGCCTTCGTATTTCAGCAAAGCCCCGAAGACGGGAATCTGGCCAAAAGGCAGCATCACAAATCCTGTATCTTTTGCTCTGCTTGGTCTCATTAGTGGCGGGCATATTTCATACCGGTACTTTGCTGAGATAAAGGGTGCTTTGTCCAAAACCTGCAATGCAAAGGAGAAGACGACCTGTCTGCTTCGTTTTGGCGCAGACCCTGCTCTCCAGCTCTTGCTGTCCGTAGCTAAGCCCGTCTGAAGGCTGCCAAGCACAGCTAATGGGAAGCCACGCCAAGGCAGCTGCTCTAGTTATCTCCTTGCCTCCCCATTTCCCTTTTCACTTTCCTCCCACAACCTTCTTGGCGCGCCAGAGATGGTACGTGGGGCCAGGGCAGCTGCTGTGAGGCAGTGGTTGAAGCTTCTTTGTTAAAATAAAACTAAAGAGAGCTCCAAGAAAGGCGGGAATTTCTTTCATATCCATATCCACATACTAAGAGTTGGGAAGTGTCTCAAGGATGTAACCGAAAACAGTACAGAGTTTTATGAATGAATGCATGGTGTACAGCTTCATTTTGTAAGCATCCTTGTTCCTTAGAGAAAAGCAGCAGATGTTGATTAGGGACAGTAAGAGTTTCCAAGAGAAACATGACTTTTACTATTTCTGACTTTTGTGTGTTTAGAACTGACTTCTGTAACTCAAAGGCAACAAGGCTTTCTGCTCGACTGTGTGATTTAGGGTATATTCACTTTTTTTGCAAGGTTCATTTTCGCTGGGCTGGGAGATGCACACATGAATTCCTACAGCCTGCAGACCTGTGAAAACCAGTTGCTCAGCAGCACCGTGTCCTGCATGCCTTGGAGGATAAAAAGGATTGCAACAACTGTATTTTGACTGTGAGGACAATTGCTGTGCCTCTCCTACTTACAGTGCCCAGAGCACCCCCAAAACCTGCCTGTGAGCATTGGAGTTCATCTTATTTTTAAAGTCAGTTTTGGGGGTAGCATCCCAGTCTTCACAGCAGAAGGCAGCTCTCCCAGGGAACCTTAGTAGAATGAAAACCTGTAAAGGTCACCACAAAATATGCAGCAGCAGTTATCCAGATGTAATATTTGGCAAAAAACTATTTTAGCATTTCATCTCACTTCAGCTCAGAAAAATCGTATTCCTTTCACCAAATAATTGTTGATTTGATAGAGCTTCTTATGCTCACTTCATTCAGCATTTTGTGTGCTATTCATTTTAGAAAGACATTCTTCTGCTCTTGGCAGATGGAGAATCCTGTAGCCGAATAGTTCTGGATGTTATCCCAGGCCTTTTTTTCTCCCTTTCTCATTCCCCTTCTCTCCTACATCTTCCCCATATTGAAGGAGGCTTTGCACAGATTTGGAGGATTTTTAATTTCTCAGTGTGTTTGAAAAATAAGAGTGACTCAGGGCATACAAAACATATGAAATGAAGCGATGACTTCTACTACAATATTTTGAAAGCCAATGCCTTCTTACACAGCGCCTGCATTAATTTCATTCAACAAGTTACTGGTGTTTTCTGTATTCCAGGTATTCCTACAGATGCCTTCCTAAGAAAGAGCATAAGTTAGTGCATGAATTTTCAATTATTTCCTCTTCTGCATTTCCTGAGATGTCCTGTTATCACCCCCCCCCGGCCAACAAGACCCTTCACCTAATGGCTAACAAGACTACCCCTGGGCTCAGAGCTAAGCCTGCAGACAAGGGTTTGCCAGACTTGAGTTTCTAGTCTGGTGTTAATTCTTATAAGCGTAGAACAGACTGTGGATACATAGGGACAGTGAATTAAAAACAACTGCTGTAGCTTTAGTCTTGCTACAGTGACAATGGCTCCAACTTCTTCATTTAATATTTTTGGCACTAGGAGCCAGCTTCTTATCTCTTGCAATGGGACACGTCTCTCAGGCACTCAATGGAAAAAGACTGAATTATCCAAACTAAGCATCTATGCCTGTATTTTATGGATCAGAGAAACAGCATTTTCTCTAGCTATTCCCTCCCCCCGTTTTGTTTCTATAACTTTCCTTATGGCAAACATTCCCTTTGCCCACCTTTTTAGAGCAACTGAATACCTCGCGCATAGATATTACTGAATGTACCCATGCCCATCTCAAATTTCCTAAGCTCATTTCCTGAGATATTCCTTCTGAATGTCTATATTCTGTGCACATTTTAAAATAAAATAAATTTAAAAAAAAGAAAAAGTGAGAAACCATTTCCCCATCACCTCAACACACCTCACTTAATGCCCTTCTCACTCAGGTCACCGAGGTGAATATTCTCATCAAACGTCCTAAAGATTTACTGGGGACAAATCATTTTTTTCTCCAGCTAACCAACTCTGAAGCAAACAGCTTTTGCTTCCACCTTTTGTTACAGAGAAAAGCCGTGTCAAATCAACCCATCTAGAAAAAAAACAAAACAAAACGGGAAGGGGTGTTGAGGAGAATATCCCAGAAGGACAAAGAACCAAGACAATACCTTTTACTTGAATACACAGGATTTTTAGCAATGTGTTACTGCCGTTTAGGGCAATGACTGAGGGACTGCAGCATGCAATGCCTGTTTGACCCTCCAGGGAACACAAGCAGACGTGTCCAGCACCTGTAGCAGGAATCTTTTGTGGTCAGCCCCTGCATCCAGGCAGGCTGATGACCCAGCAGCGTCCATGTAATGCCCCTCTTGGTGTCTCTGAGTCTTCTCCCCACCTTGAATGTCATCTATTTCTCCAGCCCTGCCAGGGGAATTCCCACAGACTGACCACAGGCATCAAACTGAATCCCCAGAAGCCTCCCAGAAGTTACTTTTGCGATGGTCACTTACTTGCCCCTCGTAGTAATTGACCATTTCTGACTGCAGGCTGAGTTTTGACCATCTGGCTTGCATGACATGACCATAATGCTGTCCATTAAAAATCATACTGTGCAGATATTGAAAACAATCCTAATGGCACACATGATAGGCTCTGCAGGGCCTGTGTGATTACCACCAGCAACATTCTCCTATTACCTTCCGCCCCCCCAAAAATTCCTAAAAATAAAAGGTTTATGAAGTGAAACAAATACTATGATATCCTTTCACAGGTAGGCGCTCCCACACACCTGTGCAGTTTCCCCCTTCAGAAACAGGCTTCCTCTGAAAGGGCGTTCCCAGTTGCCCCACAGGCCGGGACAGCCAAGGCCCCAGTCTGTGCTTTCGTTCTTTTCCTCATTCCCTTATATTCTCACACAGGATAAATTCCATTCCTTTTCCTCTATCTTGCCCATTACGAATGTACTGTCACGAAACCACGGTATGAACAGTAAGGGGCGACTCGTCCCCTGTCCTGGGCCCTCTGGGCCTTTCTAGAGTTGCAGGAGGAGGTAGAAGAAAGAACAGAAGGAAAAGCAAGAAAAAGCAATGATTCGGAGGTTATAGGTGACCACCACCTGAGGAAGAACGGGGAAATGTAGACATCTCACTCTTCAGAAGCACACTTGTTAAGTACATTTCAGTGGGAGCCCTGCCTAAATGCCCACAAAAGTTGGATAGGAAGGAGGGCGCCATCGGGGCAAGCAATCACTAGGCATTGTGAGGACAAAAAGAATAATATCCACATGTTTTTTCTCTCCATTTTTAAACTTTGTAGTCAGTATTCTGTAATTTTAAAAAAAGAGTGTGTGCTACACCCTCAGGCCTTTGGCTGGCAGTGTGTGCCAGACACGCACTGCCGCTAGGCCCTAAGTGTCGAGGCTGGCTTCTGTTGTGTCTGACTTACCAGCCACAAGAGTCACAGTGAGGAAGAGTTGTGGAGTCACGGGAAACCTATAGGTAAACATACACTTCTTATAACAAGGTACTGTTTACCGAGGCAGCCTATTCAGGAAGCCAGCCAAAACCTGGCAGTCAAAGATGAATAAAAGGGGTGCGTGGCCTGACTCCCCGCGCGCAGCCACGGTCTGCCGGTACAGAACAGAGAGAATAATTCATTCGTTTACAGAAAGCCAGCATGGGGCCAAGTCTGGGGAAAAAGGATGTGCAGAAAATAACTTGCGGCTATTTTAAAATCAGTGCTTGGTTCCCCACTTGCCGAGCAGCATGCTGATGAAAATGACCTTACTCCTGCTCCGTGCTGCCCACCGAGGAGCACAGCGGGGGAACCCCTGAAACCAAATAATTGTTTCCTTGAGCTCAACGTTTCATGACAAAAAGCAGCAACTTTTAACACATTATGTAACCCTCCTGTTTATTCCTGCCTTTTAAATTTCTCCAGGCATCATCATTGGCAGCATCTCCATTGATTTTAATGCTGGGAAAAAGTGTCAGAAGAATAGCTCTAGAAAATCACAACCCTTGCATGACTGGAGAGCGGTACCTGTATAGCCTTCCTTCCAGTGCAAGATCAATGAGCTTCCCCAAAGATGGATGAGAACCACCAAGGCTAATGAAGGTGTCTCATTCCCACTGCTCACACGCTCCTTGACTTCTTGCCTGAGATTAAAAAGAAGAATCAGGCAGCAGCTCCGATAAATGGTTTTGGGTTTTTTTTTTTCATGCTGCCTTGTTTGCTGATGGCGAAATGCAAGAAGCTGAGCTGTTGGAGCTTGCTGTTGTTCCAGGGAGTCAGGCCCTGGGTTTGCTTTTGGCAATCAGGGCAGCCCTAGGTTTGGGTTTGTTGGTTTTTTTCTGATTACAGCATGGGAACTTTCTGGGAGCCACTTGAAATGCATGTGGCTTCCACTTCACCTTGCTAAATATTTAAGTAATGGGAAGGAATATCAGAAAATAGCTCATCCTTATATTTTGCAGAATCTTCTCAGTTACTTATATAAAGATTTCTGTACCTGAACAGTCAGTCTTGATCTTTCCTTGTTTAGACCAGCATCCATTGAAATAAGTCAGTTGTGTGGGAACACCACCAGAGCTGTGCCTTTGCTGGGAGCTGTGGTTATGGACACTGATGCAGAGTTTCATGATCAAGTCACAAGAGCAATTCTATCCTCCAGAAAACAAGAAAGTGCTGCTATTTTGCCAGAAATTAGGAAATGTTTTTGAAAGGGTGATTTGATTTCCCATTTTGAGTTTTGACACTCTTTTTTAAAAAAAAATAATGTATTGCAAAAGTCTCTTCTGATACATATTTTTTAATCTTAGAAGTACAGTTACATTTTGTTTTGGTTATCACTTACCAGGGCTGAAGTTGAATTTATAAGAATAGGATACAACATTTGATTTTAGCTTATAGTTACAGTACATTTGAAAGACCAGCTGTCCCAATGAACCACATATGCACACTTGATCAGTTCATTGTAAAGTACGTCAAACGTATATGTTTCATAATTATTTTGCACATTGAATAGAACTTTAATATGCTTTACATTCTTTTAACATGACTTGACCTGACAAAAGATAACTGGTTCAATATTAAAATTATGTAGACAGTATTTTCCATTAAACATACTTACCCACTTTCTGCTCGGTAGTGAGAACATTTGGTTTTTTCCAGAGAAAATTTTTCTTATGAAAATTATTTCTTTTAAGTGTTTTGAGTTACAAGTTTCATTTCATAGAAATGTGCACGTCCTGAAAATGTTAAGGTGAATATGGAAGACTCAAGAGATATCTAGAGACCCGCACACAGACACCATCCTAGCAAATATGAGAGGCAGTTACACAACTGACTTAAAACTTTTAAAACTTTATAGAGAATAATACAGTTTTTGTACCTGTCCTTAACCAGCCTGAAGTTACAGGGATGTAGTGAGCCATCAGTAAATGTCCCAAGGCCTTTGTGGTGGTAGCAAATTTTGTTTTGTTTCATTTAATTAGCTCTCCTCCTAAAGAAAAATAATTTTGTACATTGAAATACCTCAACAATATTAAAATATAGCTCAGCATTCTGGCCTCGCTAAATCCAATGGCAGATTTCCAAGCCAGATTGTAATAGGACCAGTATTTCATTTCCAGGTAGAAAATAAAATCCATTCCACCTTTATCAAGCTAAAAGCACCTCTGTCTTCTGTCAGACGTTTTTAGGGACCTCGAAGATAAAAAAAAAGAAGACCTTAGGTAAATACCAGTGCATCAGATTTATGCTGTGTGGCAAAGCGTTGAACAGTCTGTTATGTTGGGGCTGTGTCTGAGGCTGGGGCTTGAACTGCCATAAACTCTGCTTATTCCCATCCACTGGTGAGGCCCCTACGGTATTGGGGTGCAGAGAAATAAGCAGAAGATAAGCAGAGAAAGATCAGAGGGGTAAGGAGGGATTGATGAGAGAAAGCGAAAACACTACATATCTCATTTGGCTAAGAGAAGATGTAAAACTCCGCAGCTATTTAAAGTACGTGCTTGGAAGTGAGGGGAATCGCGCATTTTACTCCGAAGGATCGAGCGTAAGCAACGTCAGCTAATCATAACCAGAGCGAAACCCAGCAAAGCGTAGTGCAAGCTCCCTGGGGAAGTTTTTGGAAATACCATTCTTCTGGAGTTATGCAAAGCATAACCAGGCATGGCACTGGGCAGCGCAGCTTTGGCTGCATCAGTAGCCACCAGGGAACCTAAAGGGGAGAAGGGTGGACTTGGGAGGGGACAGGGGCATAGGCAGAAGCAGTGTAGATGAAGCCTTCACATTTCCTAGTTAGCAGCCATCCATGGGTTTCTGCATCTTTATGGTTTGCTCTGGGTACCAGCACACAGGCTGGGCTTTTAAAGAAAAAATAAACCAAGGAAAAAAACAACATTTGAGCACACTGAAGAGAAGACGTGTTATTAAAATATGACTGGAGGTCACAAAAAAGGGTGTTTCGAAGCTACCCAGGCTGCCCTGTTGTAAAAGTTGCCAGGTTTTTGCAGCGCCGCCTCTGCGATGGTGACTGAGGCACCGCTGCCAAGTGGAGCCTCTGAAGTTCATTGTGGGCAACTTGGCAGAGCCGGGCGGTTTCTGGCAGGTGAACAAAACTCTTGAGGTTGGCAGGCCTCTATCAAGACCGTGGAAGTAGAGGATATAAAAAGAAGACTGTTTTCGGATCAAGCAGAAGCAGGGGGCTGCACTTGCAGATGAGCTGCTGGCCGCCCGGCGGTGTGGGAGAGCTGCTTCCCTGAGACGCTTGGCAGGGGACACCAGCAGGAGCAGGCTGACACATCCGTTCTTCATGGACCCAGGACGAGGTCATCAAGGGTTATTACTAGAAAAAAAAAAAGAAAACTGACATATCTCTTCCAAAATAGCTGATGTGCCATGCAGCTAGTTATGAAAGTAGTCTTCATTTTATGTACGACTCAGCAACAAAAAATTTGCTTTAATCCTCTGATTTCAAAGTGCCTGGGGTAAGAAACAAGCTCTCCTGAGAAAAGCTTCAGTTTAAACAGATTTTATGGCAGCTCTATGGGATATTTACGTCCAGTTAATTTCTCGTAAGGTGAGAAAATTTCCAGTGACACCTGGATTCTCTCTTTCCTCCCGCAGGCACACTGTGCCCAGTCTGTGTTCTCATAGTAAAAGTTTAGAGTAGGTTGAAAAAAAATCACCTGCAGACTTGGGGGGGAGGAGGCAATGAATCTTTGGTTGAAAAAAAATTATTATTATTTTTTTAGTGGCAGCCTTTTCCCCAGCTGAACTCTGACTGAGTTAGTGGTAGTCCCCATCCTCAGCTGGCTCAAGAACCCCTCCTGAACATTTCAGGGATCTCATTTTCCCATGAGAAGGATATATCGTTGCCTCTACATCATTTCTCTGACAGACATTGTAGGAAAGGCTTGGGTTTTCATCACTGAGTAAAGCAGACCATTAGGCTTCTAGATGGTCTTTTTTCATCTGCTGTCCTTTTTGACCAAGTGAGGCGCTCAGGCTATTCTAGTTGTGAAAAGAAACAGAGACCAGCATCAGATGACTTTGATGTCAGCCTATTTGTTAACACAAAGTTAACAAATAACACAAAGTCCTGCTTTGATGGAGAAATCATCAAGTTTTCCTGCTAGCTATGCTAAATCCCCTCTGGACAGCATCCCGGCTGCTCCTGGGGTGCCTGTTCTTTGGGTCACAAAAGCTCGTTCAACCTCCATCAAACTCCTTTTCACATACCCATATGCATATAGTTACACATCCTATCCCCTGAATAATATTTAGCTAAAAAAAAGCCTACCTAAGGCATTAGATTCCTCAACATTTGCCTTAACTAAGCCCATCACGTGGGCCAAAGCCAGTTTGCCAAGTAAACTCTAGATAACAGTGTTTGAATTCCGAGTCAGCAAGGTATTCAATCTGTAACAACACTCTGAAGACAAAAGGTCTAAGCTCTCCTCTGAACTTCCCTGCTAATGAGCACATGCATCAAGAGGCAGAGCGGTGCCCATGCTACCTGCCAGATTGATTGCTGCTGCTAATGAACAGCCCTGATTAAAAGCTGTTCTTTTCTGTCCGTAATAGTATTCAGAAGGAAGTTCCTCTAGTAAATTAAATCTTGAACAAAATGATCATTAGAGGGTGTAGGTTGTTAAAGTATATCAGAAAGCAGCTAAAGTGGAGGTAGAGTTGAAAGTACTTTTAATTAATTTAGGGTCACATAGTCCCTGCGATGTCAAAGTGATCTGTCCCTATCCCCCTCCAAATTACACTTCCAAGAAGCAGGTGCGAGAGGCATCAGGATTTATCAGGTAACAAGTGGCAGGAGGTAATTAGCTGCTCCGCTTCTAAAGAAGAGGCAGTGGAGAGCAGCATGTCTGCTCAGACCAGTAGGCAGAAGGTGTGTGGGCACTGATAGCAGGGCTGCCTCCGCTCTGGTTACCATGGACTTCTTCCTTCAAAGCCTGCAAGTAACATTCAGGATGGCAGAAGGCTCCCAGGTGCTGGTGGGGCTCGCAGCACTTACCAGTCCCTTGGATTGACAAGAGCAATGTAAAATAAGAGTCTTGAAAAGGTAATGAGCTGTAGACCTGACGCTATCCGTAGGTACAGTGTAGATCTAAGAAACATGGAAAGCAGTACCAGGGAGTTGTTCAAAACAAATTCAAATCTTTAGGAAACAGTTGGCATGGGAGATACCACTACGGAGGTGAAAACCATCAGGGAAACAGGAGAGAGCTGCAGGAGAGGACAGAGGTGAAAACCATCAGGGAAAGAGGAGAGAGCTGCAGGAGAGGACCGCTCCTGCCCAAGAGTGCCCAGGGCAAGCTCTTCACGCCAGAGCTGTTGTAGCTGCACCTTTCCATGGGCTGCACAGGCAGGCAAGGTCATTGTTGCCTTGAAGGAGATGCTGTCCTGCTGCTGCTAAGTGCTGACATGGATGAGCTTTTCCCCATGGGTATTGCTCCATATGGAAAGAACAAGGGAGACATTGAGAGAGACAGGAAAGGAACAGCTGAGAGCTGCTGGTTAGCAAGGACCAGGAGGCTTCAATGCCAAGCTCAACCCAAGGAATATGATAAAACCAGAAGAGGCACCAGGAGGCAATTTGTGAGGCTTGGTGCCAAAGGTGGGTTGATGTGCTGTGACAGGGTGACTTGAGTGTTTCCGCATGCCTCGGCATGCGGCTGAGAAAGGACCTTTTGCTTGCAAGGGAGCCAGGTGAAGGCAGCAGTTCATGAACTCCATGGTTGTGCAAAGGAGAGAGAATGGAAAAGTGGGAACTAAAACTGACCTTTCATTCCTCGATATAGCCACCACAATCTCCATCTTCTCCATGCTGATACAAGGGGTGAGGGGTAAAATGAGTTGGTACAGACTCCAGAAAATAAGCTCCTCATCCATTATATGTTTGAGATCAAACACATATGATGATGATCACCAGAGCAAAGGTGATTAAAATGCTTAGATTTTTAAAAAGTTGAAGAAAGTACCTAATCTTGTATTGCAAGATAGCCTCTGGGTTACATTGGAAGAGGCAGGGAGCCTGCCTGAGTTTTTGGCACAGAGTTACGTTAAGGAAAGAGAAATTGGTAACGTCTGTCCCACTGCAGGCAGGGAGTGCCCCTATCCCTATGGTCCTTTTTACGGACCTCCTTATCTGGTTTTACAGAACAGAGGAAATTTACTTGCCTTGCACTAATTATTTGTATATGTTAATAAGTTCCCTGTCATGACTAGGTAATTGCAGGAAGCATCTGAGACCTTAAGAAGTGCATCTATAAAACCAGATGCTTAGTTAATGAGGTCTTCAAGAAACCCAGCTAACAGTAATTAAACAGATAACAAGTTTAACATTTAAGAGCACCAATTACTAATTTCTTTCATTAGTAAATTATTTCTAAATTAGAAATTGACATTGTTTTGCTCTGTGGATATTTTTTAACTCAAATTGAAAACAGGGAGGTGAAAAAAGCAGCTCACAAAGCCTTCACTTGTCTTCGTTCTCAGTGTGGATGCAAAGGAGAGAAAGGGGGGAGGACAAGTAAACATCACTGAATTTGAAGTAGAGTGATGAGTACCTGGACACGGAGAGGAGTATGTGGAGAATATCCAATAAGAAACTGCAGGAAAGTATTACAGAATTACAGTGGATTGGGTGGTGGTGACTCAAAGAGAGCAAAATCTAAGTGCTCCGTATAAGAATTACCAGTGGGTGACAGCAAATCCATCCTCAACAGGCAAAGGTGGTGGCACAAGGACAGAAGTCAGGGACTCCTCTGAGGCTGGAGTAGCAGGGACGCCTAATTCTGCAGGCGCAGCAGGATACTTGCTTGGTGTCAGGGTTTCAGTTCTCTGCCCCAACATACACATTTTCTACGTTGCCTCAGGCAACTCACAGACTTTCTCTGATTCAGAGAGCAGCCGTGGAAAGGGGACATGGTCCCTTCCCAGCTCACAGGATGGTACAACATTTTTGGGATACCCACATACCTTGGTAAAGCAGGAGGGTGGGCATGGGAGAGCAAGACTATAAAAATGAAGATTTAAATTCAAAATACATCAACGTTACAAGAATGAAGAACAGCATTAACACTGCTCCATATTGACAGAACAAAGCAAAGCCCAGGAAACACTATTTTCAATTTTTTTCCCCCATTTCTATGACACTATCTAATATAATATAGTGGAGACCAGTGACAAATGGCTTTTCCTCAGGGGCTGGTACTGGGACTGCTGCTGTTTAACATCTTTGTTGGTGACATGGACAGTGGGATTGAGTGCACCCTCAGCAAGTTTGCTGATGACACCAAGCTGAGTGGAGGAGTCGACACACTGGAGGGAAGGGATGCCATCCAGAGGGACCTGAACAGGTCTTTGGTTGATGAGAAGCTCAACATGAGCTGGCAACATGCTCTTGGGCTGCATCAAAAGCAGCGTGGCCAGCAGGTTGAGGGAGGTGATTCTGCCCCTGTACTCTGCTCTTGTGAGACCCCATCTGAAGTACTGCATCCAGCTCTGGGGCCCCCAGCATAAGGACACGGATCTGTTAGAGCAAGTCCAGAGGAGAGGCACGAAGGTGATGAGAGGGCTGGAGTACCTCTCCTGTGAGGACAGGCTGAGAGAGTTGGGGTTGTTCAGCCTGGAGAAGAGAAGGCTCTGGGGAGACCTTATAGCAGCCTTCCAGTACCTGAAGGGGGCCTATAGAAGAGGTGGGGAGGGACTCTTTATCAGGGAGTGTAGTGATAGAACAAGGGATAACAGTTGTAAACTGAAAGAGGGGAGATTTACATTAGGTATTAGGAAGAAATTCTTTACTGTGAGGGTGGTGAGGCACTGGAACAGGTTGCCCAGGGAAGTAGATGCCCCATCCCTGGAAGTGTCCAAGGCCAGGCTGGATGGGGCTTTGAGCAACCTGGTCTAGTGGGAGGTGTCCCTGCCCATGTCAAGGGGGGTTGGACTAGGTGATCTTTAAGGTCCCTTCCAACTCTAACCATTCTATGATTCTACGATAATAACTGGGATGTTATTATATCATTCTGGACTGTTACTGGAGAAGGTAATGAACCTGGGGAATTTCACGAATGAGGGAAAGGTTGTGCTGAACAATGGTTTGGATTTTTTTTCTACCAAGTTTCCCATAAAAGATGAGACACCTGACTGGGAGAAGGAAGTAAAGACAGGTCCCACAGCCCCCAGGACCCCTCATTACGTTTCCTGCTTTGGGTGGCATGAGTCCCAGGGTAGTGTTGACAAGAAAGTCTGGCAATTTTGTGGAGCCTCAAACAGGGAGGAGGTAGATCAGTCAGATGAAGAGGAGTTTCTTGTGTGGGCTGGTTTAGTTCTTGGCCTTCCCAAGAGAGACAGCAACCAGTGCCAGCCACGAGGCAGGGAGCAGACTGAGGTGAATATTGGCCAAGTGGGACCGATGGCTATTTACTTTCAAGTTTTCTTTTTTCAGTTGAGAATATAAGGTATGCTAAATGCATGACATGAAATACATACAAAATAGCATGTTTGTGGAAAGGCAAAAGTTAAGACTAAACAAGGAGAAAGATGGCTGTAAACTTATTCTGTAGTCAAGCAACTCATTTTTTGGTGGGGTGTTGTGAATCTTGATTTTGCACAACTTTGAGGTAGCAGCAATTGAAGATTTATTAACACTCATGGTAAATCACAGGATTAGGTTATATGATACTTAATAATAATACTTAATCATCAGCCAATCAATAGAGTGATTTAATTAAATTTGATATAATCAACACAGCAACTTAGAGGTTTGAGAATGGCAAGATTCACACGAGACTTATGACAGAGTTTCCTAAATCAAATCACACACGCACACAGATATAGAGGTTAACAAATGATCAAGCTTTTTCTCTTTTTGCAAATTGTAATAAATTATTGGCACCAAACGATCTTTGAACCTCACGAAATCTAATTGTAATGAATTACTTACCCTTCTCCTTTGTCAGTGTTTTTCAGCAGACAATCTTTGAACCCTTCTTTTTCATTGGCATCTATCAGAGGATGATCTTTGAACCTCACAAAACTGACCCTGAGAGGCATCCCACCTTGAGGGGGAGATACTTAGTCACAGTCTGCTGTGATCCTCCAGAGCTCAAAGGGTCTTATTTAGGATTGACCTTTATAGGACTGTGAGATGATTGACTTTGGTCAGTGTTTTTCCATTTTGGCCACAATTCTTGTCAGGTAATTCTGGTACCTTCCAGATCGGGCTACGATCCAGGCAGCAGGAGATCCAGGTGCGGTTAGGGAGTGCCTGATCATCCCAGCTCACTGCTTTTGTAACCAAGACAAGAACACAATGTTGGCTTCCCCTGATATCACAACATGGCCCAGGGAGGGCTACACCACCACATTCCACTGCATGACTGAAGTCAATCTATCTCTTCACAGAGTGGTGGTGCGGTCACCTCTTGCCTCTCTGCCTATAAAAAGACAATACTGCATTCTAATTAGAATTTGAGGGAAATTTTTATGTTAGGTTAACCTGTCTAACTATTAAAGAAGTATACAAGTTGTTTCATCAAATGTGTTACAGACTTTTATATACATGGGAACTCCTTGTAATAGTGTAAGTTATTTAGTCATCTTCCAAACTTTGATATAGAGAACCATGTTCAACAACAAACATAATATAACAAAAGCCAATAGGACCACAATGGAGTGTAGCATCAGGTTCAGTGTTCCAATTGCTGTTGGAGATAATCCAAAAAGAGCTTCCCACCAGTGATGTTCTCCATCTTTCTTCACTCTTTCTAAAATATTGTGTATCATCTCCTTTACATCATGATGAATGGTAATCAGGGTTCTTTATCCGCTGCTTCGAATTTGTTTTAGCAATTGACTCAGGTCATCATGTCGTAACAGTTTTTTTACCAATGTGAGATTCATTCCAGTAGGGGTAGGTAATAAATCTTGATATAATGTTTAGTTAGATTGTAGCAATTGAGAGCTGAATAAATGAAGTCTCATCCCAGAATTTTGGTAAAATCACAAATACAGATACTTGAGTGATTATTTGTCTCCCTAGTGGTGGAGACAGAATATATATATTCTCTATATATATAGAATTACAAAGGGTTGTAATTCTATAAATACAGAATTACAAAGGGTTCTTACACAAACACATCCATTTCCAATATATACTAATACAGTTTCAGGGGTTTCATCAGGATGTATTTCAAAATGATAAACATCTTGTTCAGTGTCAAGACAAATTTCTTGGGCTTTAATGGTATTAATTTCACAAATAAATCTCTGTTGTTCCCGTGCAACACTTGCATCAACATCAACAGTTTGCCATTTTTTTCTGTTTTGTTGGGCCCGTACTCTATGTTCTTAATGGATAGATTACAGTTCCATGCTGATTTAATCTCAGTTCAATGACTGGGTATATGTTGTATACCAAGGCATCGTGTATTGTCAAAACAAAGGCTTTACTGTTAACTAGATGCTAGTGGGATTAAAATTCTCTTTCAAATTTAGTTGCATTATCCCACATTACCTTTTGAATTTCAGTGGGTAAGGTGCCCCTTCCCCTACTCTTACAATCACTACCACAGTAGCTTGTACCCACAGTTGAGACTGAATACAGCTGAGAGAAAGAGAGATATTAATTTGGGTTGCACCTAGTGCGTTCACAATTAGTTGGTGGTTTTTTTCATTAATTCTTTCCCATTGGGGTAATATATCAGATAAAAGCCACTGGTTGGTTTCCAATGCCGACAGAGAAGATTGTAATGGACGTTCTAATTTGTGTAAATTACTTGTTGCTGAGCTTAGTTTGTTTGCTAAAACTTCAGTGTCCATACTGTTTAATACCCCTAATCCTATTCCTAGGCTAGCAGTCACATCTCTTCTTGATTGTTTTGGAGAGATGAGGGTTTGCCCATGCAATCGTGCTAGCCGTCCTTTGTAAGATGTATTCAGGAATGGTGAGCAGGTAGGTGTAATTGCAGAGCTATTAATCTGCATTGATAGTTCCACTTGTTTGAGGGACCATGATGTGTTAAACGATATTCATTGTTGACCGGTATTTTTGATCACATGCAGTCCCAGATCAAAAATTTGTGGCGATAAGAGTTTGCTTGTCCTTTATGATTGCAGTGGACGTTAAGTGAAGAGTGGTAGATGGTGTTGTGCTGGGCTCCATAATGTCTATTTTAAATCTAAATGATAGTCCCACACTATGGAAAGCCCAAATGCAACCTACAAAACCAGGTTATACTAAGGTAAAATTGTACCAACGGTTCAAATTTTTTTTCAGAGGCACAAAGTTTTGTATCCTATTCTGTTGTTGGGTTTGATGTAATGTTGTACACAGAAATTTCATATGCCTTTTCATGGGTAGACCCATTCACTGATCATCCGGCACCCTATTTTAATTTCTTCCCCTGCTGTTCCCCAAAGTAGAGAAACTTTGCCATAAGCTTCATCTTTATACCAGCTCCCCTCATTCTCTGTGTTTGCCTCTCTTTAGTATACTCAGTTCTGTGCATGACCATGATGGAAAGATTTAGATTTCCCTTACGAGAGAGTGTTCTCATGGTCCTGGTATACTTAATATGAGTTTAAGACCATGGCCACTCTAGGGTTTCCTCAGTAAGACTCCTTACTAAAACTGGGGGAGTATTTAAAGTAGGCACTGATGTTGCTGTGATAAGTTTAGTGATTCCAAGAGATATTGTTCCTAGTATTACATTGCATCCCTCTAGAGTGTTCCATATATATCCATATGTATGATATTTTAATATCATCCTGTCCCTTCACTGTGTATTGAGCAGTGACTCATGTTATAGCATTTTCTATATGGCATGTAAGAGTTACTGTAAATAATCATATTATATATATATCCTTCATTAACAGGTGGTCGTGTTTTACAGGTCATGTTTATATTATTGTCTGTTAATAACAAAATGGGTGGCTTATATGTATTGACACTGTTGTGCCTGATTCCTTGATTGACAAGTAAATTGAGACAGGTGGGCGTTTGTGGGGAAGCAAGGATTATTGAAATCTTCAACAGCAGGAGGGTGATGTAGCTTACTTTCATCCTAGAGGAAGCTGCAAAACAAAAAGGTAAAATAGACTGATCTCGTGGGGTTTTCTGGACAGGTTACCCGGTTAGAAAGAAGGAAAAATCCACCATGTACTAATTCTATGTTTTACACCACTGCTATCGGTAGCTTCCCAGGCAAGTGGGCCATGAGGTTTAGTTAGAGTCATGGGCACAGTACCAATGAATGGTGGACAGACCATCACAGGCTGTCCTGGCTGCAATTTTGTTGGATATTTTCCCAGAAGGTGGAGTGCTAAGTTTGTTTTTTGCAAAGAATGCTCAACTCATAGGGTGACCAGTGGGCCCATACCGATTATCCAGTTGAAGAAGTACTTTGGAAAGTCAAGTGTCCCACTGGGCCTTGTGTGGCTTGAGGCTCTTTTTCAATAGACCAAGAGATCTTTCTACCATCCCATTTGATTGAGGATAATAGGGGGTATGAAATACCCATTGAGTTTCTTCCTGCTTTGCCCGCTCTTGCACTTCATAGGTAGACTTGACAACCAAGATGGTAGCCCTCATGCTGTATTTTGTCCATCAGCCTTTTGGCACTTAGTCACCATAAGCAAGCCGGAGACTACTTCCACTCCTGTGGGGTTATACTGATATCCCACAAAGGGTTTGCGTGGCCCAGTATAATCAATTTGACATGTAGATCATAGTTTTCCTTTCATTGATGTGTAGAGGTGGTTCTTTATCAGGGTGATCTGTTTGCAATTTCAATTTACATTGGGGGCATTCTGTAAGGATGGCTTCACATGTTTTTCCGTTTAGAGGCCAACTTCAGCTTTGGGCTGCAAAATAAAGTGCTTCTCGGCCTGTGTGACCTAATTTTTGATGTAACCATTCCCTCAGTTGGTACTCTTCAGGTTGAGATGAATAATAAGGGTCTCTCTGGTGAGTCAGGGCCAGTTTGGAATAGATTGCAATAAGTACCACGTTCTCCAAAACCCCATTCTGCTGTAACAGGGATGTGGGGGTGAATTGACCCCAGCGACTGATATGTTTTTAATTCCTGTATTAAGGTTTTGACTGCCTCTTCATGTTCTGGGTCCCATTTCCACGGCTTTCCCTTTCGTAAAAGTGAGCACAGTGGGTGAGCAATGATAGAAAATCCAGATATATGCTTCTTCCAGTACCCCGAAGTACCAATGAGCTGTTGTAATTCTGTCCTAGATTGGGGTATTTTCAATTGTTCTATTTTACTTAGGGTGTCTGGTGGAACTGCTGCACTACCTGCAATCCACCAAGTACCTAAAAATTTTACTTCTTTACTTGGTTCCTGACGTTTTCATGTGGAATCTCAACCTTTGTTTTGTACAGTGCTTGCCACACTGCTTTTGTCGCTTCCCCAACCTTTTCAGGGGAGGTCCCTCCAGTCAGAATATCATCTATATATCGGTATGGTTTCACACCTCGAGGAAGTGAGACTCTTTGTAAAAGTTCAGCGAGTGCAGCATGAGCAATTGTGGGTGAATATTTATATCCCTGTGGGAGTCAGTTAAGGGTGCATTGTACACCCTCCCAAGTAAAAGCAAATTTCTCTTTATCCTTTTCTTGTAAGGGGACCACAAAGAACTTATCTTCCACGTCTAGCGTCACCATCCATGGGTCCGCAGCTGCTTGCAAAGTAGCTGGTAGCTGCGAAGTTTGCAGTGTTTGGTACAGCAGCCGTTAGCGGGGCTGTATTAGCATTCAGGCATGAATGATCAACTGTTAAACACTACCTCCCACCTGGTTTCCAAACTGGCCAGACAGGAGAGTTATGTGGGGAATGGGTTCTGTAGATAATTTGTCATTTGTCCAAACCTGCTATTACTTCAGAAATTCCAGTTCATGCCGCAGCAGAAATTGGATATCACGGGACATTAGTAATCTTTGAATCAGGGAGCATGGGGGCTGCGCAGGGTACATGCACTGCCGCCTCCCCATCTCTATGAAGGTTAGAGTCAACATTTGAACGGAAGGACCACATGCTGCCGTCTGGCAGGCACCAAGTTTGGCTGTTTAAAACATCAAACCCCAAAATATTTTCATTGTGATCTTTAACTGCAAAGGGACTAGACAACATGCATTTCTCGACTGGGAGCCATAAATTAACTTTTGCGGTTTGGCAAATAACACTTGCTCTCCTTACTCTGGTGAAGTTAACTCCTTGCTGCCCAGGTTGTACACCCAGTTTCTCGGCATCTTGTGTTAGTATTGAAAATTGTGCTCCCGGATCTATTAGGAATTTAACTGGTTGTTGTGAAGAACCTACAGGAACCATAATATAAGGGCCATCATCACTTTTCCATTGGTAAACATCGACTTTCCGGACAGGCAGGTCCAACAACCATTCAGGGTCTACCGTTTTTTTGGTTTCTGTTCTTGCAATTCATTTAATTCCTTTCACGGAGGAAAATAAAGGTTGGGAGGATTGAGGGGGGAGCAGCATCAGGTGACAGTGCTATGTCTTCACTTTTGAAAAGCTTCCATCAAACTTAGAATAACTCTATCTAGTTGTCTATGAACAACAGCTTTGGGAATACCCATTGCCAGGGCTTGTCTCCACAATTCATTCCTTTCTACCTGGACTCTTGATTGTCCATCAATGGGTCTCTGCTCCTGAGAGCCACTCTGGGGTGCTTGCTTAACCTGTCTAACATTTCGATTTGTATTTCTTGTTCCACTGGACACATCATCCCATCCCACTTCTCACCCGTGATTTACAATGTCGTGCATCAGTTCTGCCCAGGAGGGAAGATGACTCATGGCTCTTTGAGCGGCATTGCCATCAGCCTCTATGGCTAAGAGGGCATTATATTCTGTCCCCCTTCTAATTTCATCTCACGTTGCAATGAGATAAGGTTTAAGCACAGCGGGGGCTCCCCTGATTAATGGTTTCAGTATGACAAAGTCTACAGTTGTTGAGATACGAACGTCATGGGGAGCATGTTCATGCATAGCCTGTATATAAGCAGCCTTTGTCACTGCAACTGAAAGTTCCTATAAAGATTTTATAGGTACAATAGATGGTTGTCCTCTCTGTAGCGCATCTATTCCTGCAGCCCAATATGCCACCTACTTGTTATTGAATAGGAATCATGTGGGGGGTTGGGGCCAGCATTTGAAAAGATACCTGGTCCCCAATACCTCTTTGATTCATCCGCATTCACACACAGGCCACAAATACTCTCTTTCAATTTCTCTGGGTTTATGGCCATAGCGTTCCTGCAAATTGGCCATTTGAATTGGATTGAATGGTATTGTTTTTCTAGTGCAATATCCCATTCCACCCCATGGTCCGATAGTTTCGTCTGGTTTTATAATTGGTCTAGCAGTGTATTGGGGAGGCTCAGGCAGGTGAACGGGATTATCTTCGTCTAAGCCGTTATTATTTGAATCATCCCAAATATTACCATCCCAATCTTACTGTTTTTCTAACTTGAACTACATCAGGGGATTTGGAGCTTGCATTAACATAATTTCAAGATATTTTCCTAACTTCTGTGTTTTCAAATGAGCTTCCTGAAGTTGTTTTTGCAGTTGTTCTATTCTTAAAGATAGTAACAGTTCAGTATCTTTATGTCCCTCTATTTCATCTTGCATATATTTCATCTTGGTATTAGTTTCTTTCCTTTCCTGGTACGCCACTTCTAAACATGTTTCTAGCGTTTCACAAATTATACCTTTATTGTTTTCATCTTTGGTCAAACCCCTCACAGCATCCAACCGCTTCTCTACCATTTCCCATTCATACCAATTCTCATGGACCCATTCTGCTGAAAAGCCGGGGTTTGGACTAATACTGTGCTTTTGTAAGTAATCGGCGACACTACTTGCCATCCTGCTGACTATGCCAATTTGCTGCAATTCTTTATTTTACACAACTTTGGGCTAGCAGCAATTTAAGATTTATTAACACTGCTACGGTAAATCACAGGATTAGGTTATATGATATTTAATAATAATTAAATATCATGATGGTTAAGTAATATGATAATATAATATGTTATTATTAATATAATATGTATAGTAATAGAAAATGATGATTAAGTAAATCATTAGCCAATCAACAGAGTTATTTAATAAACTTTGATATAATCAACACAGGAACTTAGATAGAGATTTGAGAATTGCAAGGTTCACACGAGACTTCCAACAGAGTTTCCTAAATCAAATCGCACATGCACAAACACACACACAGATATAGAGGTTAACCAATGGTCAAGCTTTTTCTCATTTTGCAAATTGTAGTAAATTATTGGTACCAAATGATCTTTGAACGTCACAAAATCAAATTGTAATGAATTACTTACTCTTCTCCTTTGTCATCAGACTATTTTTGAACCCTTCTTCTTCGTTGGCATCTATCAGTGGACGATCTTTAAACCTCATGAAATTAACCCTGAGAGGTGTCCCAGCTCAGGGGGAGATACTTAGTCACAGCCTGCTGCGAACCCCCAGAGCTCAAAGGGTCTCACTTAGGATCGCTATTTAGAGGACTGCAAAATGATTGATTTTGGTCAGTGTTTTTTCCATTTTGGCCACAATTCTTGTCAGATAATTCTGGTACCTTCCAGATTGGGCTACGATCCAGGCAGCAGGAGATCCAGGTGTGGTTAGGGAGTGCCTGATCGTCCCAGCTCACTGCTCTTGTAACCAAGACAAGAACACAATGTTGGCTTACCCTGACATCGCAACGTGGCTCAGGGGGGAGGCTGAAGCACTGCATGGGGACAGAGTTGTTTCTATAAAAGCATATTGCAGAACCAGAAAAGACTGTACCTTTGCACTACTAGTAACAAAATATTGAGAAAAAACCCTTTGGTGGAGCAGCACTGTCTGTAGTTGTCTTCCCCTGCATTATCAGTGGAAGTTCCAGCTGTATAAGCAAGGCTGCAGAGAATTAACACCTTCAGCTGGCGTTGCTAAATACCCTGGCAGAGCAATATTCCACATCCTCTTCTCTGTCTTCTATCTGTTTCCAGCCATGCATTCTGCTCCCCACTGGAGCAAATGCCAGAACCTGGCATCATGCCTGCCAGCACCCGTTGCTTTCCCTGATCCTTACTCTAAATATTCTCTCCCCCACTGCAAATCTAGACCACGGGAACATCAACAAGTGCTCTACGGCCACGCGTGTTGCCCTGTCCTAGGGGCTACATGGCCACCACTAGCTGGTTGTCTAAAAGAAAAATTTGACCTCAAGCCCCCAGAAACACAGGAGTCATTCTCCACACCATGTCAGCGACGCTAAGTGTAGACATCTACAGCTATTTACTAGCACAGAGCAACATGGAGCCACACAAGCTCCCACTAGTAAGTGAAAAACAGCAGAAAAATTAACTGGAGGTTGCTTAAGCAGGTGGGCAGAAAACCTGACCCAGGACAGCTTGTGGCTAGGACACCACTGTTAAAGTGCTCATGGTTAAAATACTACCTGTGGTACTTTAAAGTGGGAATTGTCTGCTGTTGATGGTGCTAGTGGGAGGTGTCCCTGTCCATGGCAGGGGGGTTGGAACTAGGTGATCTTTAAGGTCCCTTCCAACCCGAACCATTCTATAAGTCTATGCTCTGCAAGCACAGCAGGTCTAGGTGCTAGCACCCAGCCATAGTCACTATAACCCAATTATACTTATGGGCTCCTGAAGTTCTTTGTGCCATGAATAATTCTTTAAAACTGCCGGGCTTCAGTTTCCCACGTTATTGTTTAGCCCATTCCTGGCTCCTGGCTCAAGTGTGGGACTAAACACCCCCATCACCTCAGAGCGCATGAGAGCTCAACAAGGTGAGACAGCCCTTGCTCCAGTTCCAAGGCTGGTATGAAACAGCACCTGAACCACTTGCATGTGTTTGAGCGGGCAGTGAAAGAATAGAGGGAGTTTCTGTTCGCTGGGCATCATTGGCAGCGTATCTGCAATTGACGGTTGCAGCCACAACACTTCTGAGAGGCAGCACGGGAGGTACCTTCCATGTGCATATGTAGGCATTGGCAAGATGATGCACATTGTGATGGTTTCTGGCTACTCCATCTTCCCTCCTTGAGGCTTATAAATGATTTCCCCAGGCTGATCCCATGATTCTGAGGTGGGGTAAGAGCCTTCAAGAAAATGATGAAGAAAACCCTAGTCATTTAATAGTAAATTAAGAACAAAATCAATTTATAATTGGTGAGGTCATGAGTTAACGCCTTGAATTGAGTCACTTTTAAAATGGAAGCCACCTTACACTTCTCTCTCAGCATTTCCTTGGCCTTTTGGAAGCCCACACAGCCTGTGTGGCAGCTAATTAAAATGGCACTTTGGGATGTAAAAAGTATAAAAGGGCTTTCTAAAAGACAACTTCTTTCTTGCCCCCCAGTACCCTCATGCTACACTGCAGCTCCTGTGCTCAGGACAGCACGCAGGACTGTATTGTGTCCTCAAAGTCAGCGCTTTGGGATAAGGTCCATTAATTGCTGAATCACAACCTAAACCTCGAGATGCACGTTCCTGGGCTGCCACAGTAGGCACTAGTCAGGTGTCAAGATTCCCCATGTGGGCTGAAGCTTTAGACATTGAAGTGCATGCTTTACACATCAAGGTCACATTTGATAGATAGACTAACTTTAGTGAGTTTCCTCAAAGATGGGGGAACCTTTCACTTTATTCTAATTTATCCTTTTTTTTCCTGCATCTCTATTATAATGACAATTTGCTTTTTTAAAATTAATTTTGTATAGTCTTGGGTAATTTCCCCAGTCAGCTAGTTAGAGCCCTTTGATGTTTTTCCCCCTCTTTGCTCTCTAGGACTGGCAAGAGACCTCCAAAGGACATGAAGAGTTTATCAGCGTCAGATCAATGCAATTAGCCCATTATTCTGATGATAGCTCCAGAGGGCAAACTCTGGGCCCAGTCAGTAATGGTTCTCCCACATACACCAAAATTAAAAACATTTAATTTATCACTTGCACGTGTTCCCTTAAAATGTGCATTCACCATATAATAATGAAAGTTAAACAATAAACAAATTGCAGTAAGAATACCCAACGTGGTCTACAGATAAACTGTTTTTCTTCTGAAACACAAGGGCCTTGAGTGCTTTAAATAAATTTGCTGCATATGGCATGAAGGGACAACTGTCTACATCTGTATGCATATACATGCACGTTATTGGGGTACCTCAGCATCCCAGAATCATTAATACAGTTATGGGAGGCAAAGTGTACTCATTTCACAGAAAATCTGGAGGTTATACAGAGTTGTTACAGTAGAGCAAGAGATGGTTCCAACACCATCCTTTATGCCAAATACCTCCCTTAACCACCTAATATGGGTAATAACAAGAGGATGGGCACAGCAGCACAGGGCAGTCCTTTCTGGCAAGCGAGTCCAGCCTGGCCCAAAACTTGGGCAAGCACAGCTGTCCTTAGTTTGGTGTTCAAGTGAGGAAGATCAAACCCTGCAGAGGCAAACACACCAGCCTCAACAGACCCGAGGGGGACATCCCAGGGCTGACCAGCTCTGGTTTCTGCTCTACAGCCCAGAAGAATGCTCCTTTTGACTTCATCAGGAGACACCTCAGGAGCATGTTAAGGACAGCAGCAGGACTGAACCCTGCATGGAGAAACCAAACCTGGGCCACAGCTCTGCAGCACTCAGAGGCAGGCAGCTGACAGCTGGAGGCTCATTTGCTCTTTCTCCCCCTTCTTCTGGTAGGGGAGCATAACTGCTCCCTCTGTCCATCTGTCTGTCCCACCTCCGGCACTGCAGGGACAGAGCCCTGCACAGAGGCAGTGAGGTGTCCATCAAGTTGGTGGGTCAGCTAAAACCTCTCTCCACATCACCAGTGAGTTGAATTCACCTTTTCACAGCTTTTTCTCACCTGTTTTGTCTTCCAGAGCATGACTAATGCCTCCCAACCTGCTGAGGGACATCTCGGTCAACAAGAATCAAGAAGACAGTCCTCATCTGCCTCTTCAGCAGTAGAGCAGAAAAGCAAATGAAACCTCAAGAGCTTCCTAAGCTCCTGGGGGAGGTCAGTATCCTACCGGCAAGAGCAGGTGGACCTGAAGAGGGTGCCCCATGCCAGCACGAGCAGATGTGGCCCAGCATAGGGAAGGGTGGGAGAGGGATGCAGCTGGGGGACAGCCCCCTGACGTCCTGCAGCGTGCACAGAACAGCCAGGAGGACAGGGCAGGCAGCCCCAGCCTGAGGGCTTGCAGTGAATCTGCTCAGCTGTGCCACCAAACCCAAAGAGAGGGGACCTGTTTAGCACCTCCTGTCCTGCAGCAGACAGCAAGCACGTACCCAGCTCCATCCTGCCCCCTGAGGAGTGATCACTGACCCTTCCTGAGTCCCCTGCAGTGATGCTGCTGTGACCAACCCTCCAAATGGCTCTGGAAGTCATATAAAGGGATGGAGTAAACCCTGACCACAGGTGGCAGATTTAAGTGCCGTTAACAGTGATAGGGGGGTTGGGGGTTGTTAATTCATGGGATGAAGATAGGAGGATAATGTCTGAACAGCTGTATGATGAAATTACCAAAGAGGAGCAAAGACAAGATTTCCCTGAGAAAAGGGGCATCAGATTTGCTCACAGGCTCCGAAATAAAGAGGGTGAGGGCAGGTACTCTGAGCATACCCTGACACTGTGAATCGGTCCCCACTGACTGCCACGTTTGCTTGCCTGCTTGCAAATCCCTCATCTCTGCAATGTTCAAATGTCTTGCACAGAAGTGAATTTAACCCAAAGCTCTTCTTTAAGACACAGAAATATTATTCCCTGTCTACAGACACAGAAGTATGTCTGCAGACACAAGCAAGGAGGCACAGAGACAACACTGACCACCTAAGATCACACAACTGTTACCTTCCCAAAACCACCAGAGCAGGGCACCACGTCTCTGCTTGGGAAGGAGCAAGAGCGTGCTGAAGAGCCTCCCATCGCACCTGGGATGCTGTGTGGTGGCTTGTGGGGGCAGCTGTGTGCCTCCAGCAACAGTGCCCAACAGCCACCTGGGGAAGGGTGAGCAAGGGAGAGAGGAGACTGTGGCCTGAATGCTGGGTTAAGGTGAGGTGGAAGAGGGAGATGAGTCAACAGAAACATGCAAGACAGCTGAAAAAAGAAAAGGTGGAACAATATGGGACGGATAAGACAAGGAAGAAAAGAAGTAGGGGATGGGGGGCAGGAGAGGGAGCTTCATCCTAAACCTGAGTGTCTGCTTCAGGCTGCAGTAGCAAGGGACATAGGGGCTGCTCCCGCAAAGCAGAAGTGCGAGTCACTGAGTCGGTTACTGGTAAACATCAAATAAGTATCTGTAACTTATAAATAAATGAACAAAAGTTTTAAAAAGCAGGTTTCTTTCATGAGGAAGCTTTAAAACCCTTGCTCCTCTGAAAGTTGCCGGCAGGTCCGTGCTCTCACGCCAGGCTCAGCTCAGACACAGAGCCCGCAGACACATCTACGTACCTGCTCAGCTTTGTGGCGGGGAAGAGCCATTAAATCCTCAGGGGAAAACTCACCAGCTTCAGTTCAAGCACCGCGTTTCTGTGAGACTTTGGGAGGGCAGACAGAAAGGGTAGGTGGGAATGACCTGGACACGCCATTTTTACCGTGGAGGGAACAAACCCCACCATCCCCATGTCACTTAGGAAGGGTCGCCCAGCAGTGTTGCTCAGAGGGGAGCGGTGGCAGCAGGGCCACCAAGCCTGGCCACGCTGCCTTCGCTCTGCAGCCTGACCAAGGTATTTCCAGCCCTGGTGCAAGTGCAGCACTACCACGACAGACCAGGAAAATGCAAACTACCCCCTCTGCTACGTTTTCCAAAGCCATCAAATACATCATAATAAACATAATTTTCTTTTGAACACTTGGAAGCAAAGCTCGGACTTTTTTTTTTCTCTCTCTTTTAAAACTGTTTCCCCCCCCCCCTTTTTTTTTTTCTGCATTGCATTTTTGTGTGGTTAACACGATAAAGGTTTTATTTTATATTTCCAGTGAGCCATGCCTTTATTTCAAAAGGTTATTCCCACCCATCTCCAACAACTCTGGGTTTCCAGGTAGGCACCTCCTGGGGTTATTCACAACCCTCCATCCCAGGCAGCAAGAAGCACCCCTCGCCTCAGGGGTGAGCAGCCCAGTATTTGGGGGTGCTCCTGGAGGCCTCTGAGAAGGGGGGAACAGAGAGAGCGAGAAGCTCCCCAGGCTCTCCCTGGGGCACTGGGACCAAACCAGGGAATCCATTTGCCTGCCAGGTGCCTTGCAGAGGCTGGTTAGCCCAGGTTTGGCAACCATCAGAGAATTTCGCCATGGCAAAGATTAAGTCAAACATTTCCTACTTAGCTAATAAATCAGCAGCTACATTACTTCTTAGCTATTGCATCATTATTATTTCATGCCTTACTCTGCTCTGCAGGAAGCCATTTAACAGGCAATAAAACAGTCCCTGGGGAGCGCGGGGGTCAGTCAGCTCCACCCCGGCCCTCTCGCAATATTCCCCAAAGGCAGGGCCAGGGGGACAAGTCACCTCCCTCCTCCAGGGTCACCCCAAAACCACCATGTCCCTGGTCTCAAGGGAAAGGGGGGAAAACCCCACTTCTTAAACCCATTTATCCGCCTGAATGAAGTGAGGGTCTCACTACCCATCTTCACACAAAATGCCAGGATTACTGCAGAAAGAGCCTTTATGCTGAGAGTTGACCCCCAAGGCCTCCCAGTGAGCTAATGAGTTGTTAAGGGCTCAGCCAGGTGTTGAGAATCCGTTATCCACCTGAGTCTCAGGTGAGCAGGTGAACCTGCTTGGGCACAGCCCGAGAAATGCCAGTTACTTTGGGAAGCTTGGGCAGACTCCCTGCTGCTAAGGCTGGGCTGGGGGAAGGACTCTGAGGAAGCTGTGGCTTGTAACCCACAAGCAGATGGAGGGTGAGGGCCAGGCTCCCTGCTGGGTGTCCACCTGGGCACCTCCCAGGAAAGCTCCTCAGCTTGCTCCAGAGGAGGAAAACAAGCCTCTCTGAAATGCTTTGAGGATAAGGTCCCAAGCAATTTCTTAAATTTCTGTGATGGATTTGCTTCAAGGCCATCATAGGCATTCTAACTGTTTTGGGTGTAATAAACAAGCACCTCTTTCCTCCTGGTGGGAGGGCAATTTCTGATAAATTTTCCAACTTCAAAGCTCATCGTATCTAGCTGCCTGTTCTCACGTGTGCCCTGTTCATCTGTGAGGGTTGATTTCAGCCCTGGTGATGCAGGGAGCGGAGAAGTGGGGAAGGGGCTTTGGCAAGTGAAAGCCAGGACTGGGCTCTGATGTGAGCTCAGGTAGCAGGTTGCCCAGCTCGGTGTCACCGCTCTGGCTGAAGCCTGGGGCACCTGGTGTGATGTGTTGGTCCCCACTAGGACCAGTGAGGCCAGGATGCTGCCCTCAGT
Organism: Rissa tridactyla; assembly: GCF_028500815.1. NCBI lineage: Eukaryota > Metazoa > Chordata > Aves > Charadriiformes > Laridae > Rissa > Rissa tridactyla. Next base: position 98,625,359 of record NC_071466.1, read on the forward strand.
CCTTCCTTGCTCTCCTTCCACCCCCTTGCCCCTGCCCTTTCGTGCTTACGCTGCTCCTGGCAGCGTAGTGTCTCAGGGAACTGATCCAGCTGAAAAGCAATCCCTACAAAAGTAGCTGTGGTTTCCAGCAGGATCAGCTCCTTGATACAGCTCACCGTGGGCTTCCTTGCCAGCTGAAGGCAGGGTTCTGGGGGTGAGGGGCAGGGGTCGGTGGGGCCACAGCAGCCCTGCGCTGCATCCACCTTCGTTCTGTTTAGCTGCTTCCTCAGCTACTTTGAACCATGTGCATTCAACTAGCAGAGCACTTGGAAAATTCACCACCCGGAAACCTCATCTCTCCCTGCCCACGCCACCCTGACCCCTCTGAGGAACATACAGCCAGTGCTGCTGGACCGGCTGCTTGCTCCGAAGCTGCAAGAGCCTGAATTGTGCCAATGGATTGAAAAAGCCAAAGTCTCGAGAATTATTCAACACTGGGGAATAACATCGGTGACCTCTAAAAGTGGGCCTTTGATTATTCTGGCATGTTTGCTCTTATTGACAAGGGCACCTATTCTTTCGTAGTACTAATTTAGCAAAACTTCATTTAAATATTAAACACAAAACTTCGGCTTTACCAGCATTAGTAATAAGGCTTTTTTGCACTCGGGCGGGCTTGCTGCATCAACAGCACAGCTTAAAAACCCCAGCTGTAGGAGCCCAGGCTGAAGATACCCAAGTGGGTTAGTGCTGTATCATCACCCTCAGCACCTGGGACCCAGCCGTGAAACACTGGATTCTGGATACCAGTGGAGGGGAGTGTTAAATTCCTCCCCGTCTTTCCTGCAGCCAAGGTATTGCTGAAAGCAGGAGGTTTAATTGCCTTTGTCTTTGCAGGCGCAGCTAATGAGCATTATGAATAATGCCATGGCTCTCCAGCCCTCCTGAAGCCGCTCACCAGACCTGTCTCATAATTCAGCTCAATTCAAAAGGCTGCCAATGCTGTGTATTACCCTTCTGTTCATTTTTTACACATCTTTGCATATTATCCAAGCTAGCCTTTGGAATAAAAAGGGGGCAAAGGGGTGTGGAGGTGATGGCGGCTTTTATTATTTCCTTAAAATTCCTCTTGGTTATGTGGCCTGCAACAATCTTCTGCTGTGTTTGAAACTAACCTTATTTACGAGAGGAAAACAGGGAAAAAAAAATCCACCACATTTCTATGACAGGGCTAACCAGCCTGCTCCGTGGAGAGGGCTCGGCTTTGGGCAGCCGCGGTCCATGGCTGGGACAGGAATGTGAGGACTCCAGCTCCTTTCATCCACAGCATCGGTCCTGGGGCACAAATAGGAGGAGCAGAGCTCAAACGCAGAACGTGGCCTTTCTGTAGCGGTTAAACACCCTGTTCAGAAGATGAGTTACATCCAAAAATACTCCCTGGAGTCACACCTACCTCCTATGTCTTCTCCTCCTTTTGTTTTTTTCCCCTTTGCTGCCTGGTCCTGTCACAGCTCCCATGTCCTGCCAGCTTCACTGCCTCCCCCAGCTTCAGACCACTCGGGTGGTGAGCAATGCCGTCCATGGCTCAGTCTCTAACCACATCACAACGGCAGCATTCAAACCCGCAGAGGAGGCAGCAAGAGCAGTGTTTGTCATTCAACGCTCAGCCCCTCTGGGCTGCCGGCTGGCTCAGGGAAAGACTTGACTGCCCTGGCGTCCTCCTGCATGTGCATGAGATGCTCCTTTTTTCAGGAGATAGATACTCCTTTTTTTGGGACAGGGCAGAGCCGTGCATCTCCTGTCAGCCACACATATCCCCCAGAGGCTGGCATTCCGCCACGGACCCCCCCCAGATGGTGTTGCTGGTGTGTGGGGGGTGTGGGACTGGGTGATGGAGAGAGCATGTGGCAGCCCCCACTGCTGCAAAGGTACCTGCTGGAGGCTCTGCTAGATTTCTCCAGGAGGAGGTACCACTCTTCCAAAGTCTCTCCTTACTTTGCATGTGCTCCAGTTCTTCTCCTGAGCAAACTGCAAAGGACAAGAAGAATACAGAAGGGCCGGTGGTCATGACAGGAGAGAGCCCCAGCTGGTGTGGTGCCCCATCCTTGAGGACAACAGGGCTATGAAGAGGACAGCAGCTTCAGCACTTCCCCCTAAAACATTCAAACTGCCTTTTCAGCCTTTTCCCCTGTTTCGTGTCTTCGTTCCCCAGAGCTGCCAGGGAAAACTGGGCTGTGCTCCCTTCCCCTTCACACTCACTCCAGCCCTCAGCTGGAGAAGCCAGCCAGGCCGGCTCAACACGTATCTCTTCCAAAGGCTGTGGTGACACGCTGCTGCCATAAATTAGGCACAGGCTGGAGCATGGGCTGGTAGAGAAGCGCACTGTCAGTGTGCTGTCAAGCAGCAATGACAGCAGTGTCTGCAGGGGCAGCACCCGCTTTGGAGAGGGGGGGTTTCAGGAGGACTCTGGGGTTGGGAAGGCTGAAATTTTCTGGCTGGGTTAGACTGATGATAGTATCCCCAATGAACACATAGAAAGGGACTTTCTAGTATCTATGTATGAGAAGTATGAGCAGTATGAGCAGTATGAGAAACAAACAGGATGAACTGGAAGCCTTGGTCAGCTCCCAGAGCTCCGATATCATCAGCATTAGTGAGACTTGCTGGATTGAGTCCCACAACTAAAGTGCTGGGATGGAAGGCTATGGGCTGTTCAGGAGGGATAGACAGGGCAGGCGAAGTGGAGACGTTGCACTAGACGTAGAGGAGAGGTTTGATTGCACAGCCCTTACAGTTAGTGATGATGTGGTTGAGAGCCTCCAGGTGAGGATTAGGGGGATGGAAAACAAAGGGGATGTTGTAGTGGGTGTCTACTACCAATCACCCAGCCACGGTGTGAGCACTGATGAGTTATTCTATAGGCAATTAGGAGAAATTTCTGGATTGGTAGCCCTTGTACTTATGTGAGATTTCAAGTTCCCAGACATCAGCTGGAAATATCGTACTGCTGAGATAAGCAGGTCTTGGAAATTCTTGGAGTTTGTAGGAGAGAACTTCTTGTCACAGGTACTTAGTGAGACAGCTAGGAAAGGCACCATCCTGGACTTGCTATTTGTGGATAGAGGAGGACTCATGGGAGGGAGTTATTTAGCAGAGTACCCTCAGAACCTGCTTTTGAGGGCTTAGGAGTCCATGAGTGATGACTGGAGATGGGTCACCAGTGCTGTTCCTCAGGGTTCAATTCTAGGGCCAGTCCCATTCAATATATTTATCAACATTGTGGATGTGGGAGTTGAACGCACCATCAGCAAGTTTGCTGATGATACCAAATAACGTTCTGTTGACTCTCTTGAGGGGCAAAATGCCTTGCAGAGTGATCTGGATAGACTGGAGCATTGAATGAGATGAAATATAGCAATATAGCAAGGGGGGATGTACAGATATCATCTATCTGGACTTCTGCAAGGCCTTTGACACGGTCCCCCACAACATCCTTCTCTCTAAGTTGGAGAGATACGGATTTGATGGGTGGACTGTTCGTTGGATAAGGAGCTGGTTGGCTGGTTGCATCCAGAGGGTGGTGGTCAATGGCTCAACGTTCAGATGGAGAGGGGTGACAAGTGGTGTCCCTCAGAGATCTGTACTGGGCCCGGTGCTGTTCAACATCTTCATCAATGACATAGACAGTGGGATCCAGTACGCCCTCAACAAGTTTGCTGACGACACTAAGCTGAGTGGTGCTGTTGATGTGCCAGAGGGACGGGATGCCATCCAGAGGGACCTGGACGAGCTAGAGAGGTGGGCCTGAGCAAACCTTATGAAGTTCAACAAGGCCAAGTGCAAGGTCCTACACTTGGGTCGGGACAATCCTCATTATCAATACAGGCTGGGGGATGATGTGATAGAGAGCAGCCCCGTGGAAAAGGACTTGGAGGTACTCGTGGATGAAAAGCTGGACATGAGCCAACAATGTGCACTTGCAGCCCAGAAGGCCAATCGCATCCTGGGCTGCATCAAAAGAACCGTGGCCAGCAGATCGAAGGTCCTGCACACGGGTTGGGGCAATCCCAAGCACAAATACAGGCTGGACGGAGAACGGATTGAGAGCAGCCCTGAGGAAAAGGACTTGGGGTGTTAGTGGATGAGCAGCTCAACATGAGCCGGCAATGTGCACTCGCAGCCCAGAAAGCCAACCACATCCTGGGCTGTATCAAAAGCAGCGTGGCCAGCAGGTCGAGGGAGGTGATTCTGCCCCTCTGCCCCGCTCTCGTGAGACCCCACCTGGAGTACTGTGTCCAGCTCTGGAGCCCTCAGCACAAGAAGGACATGGACCTGTTGGAGCAGGTCCAGAGGAGGGCCACGAAGATGATGAGAGGGCTGGAGCACCTCTCCTCTGAGGACAGGCTGAGTTGGGGTTGTTCAGCCTGGAAAAGAAGGGGCTCCAGGGAGACCTTATAGCGGCCTTCCAGTACCTGAAGGGGGCCTACAGGAGAGATGGGGGTGCTGTTTGCAAGGGCATGTAGCGATAAGACGAGGGGCGATGGTTTAAAACTAGAGCAGGGTAGGTTTAGATTGGACATTAGGAAGAAGTTCTTTACTGTGAGCGTGGTGAGACACTGACACAGGTTGCCCAGAGAGGTGGTGGAGGCCCCATCCCTGGAGACGTTCAAGGCCAGGCTTGATGAGGCTCTGAGCAACCTGATCTAGTTGAAGATGTCCCTGCTCACTGCAGGGGGGTTGGACTAGATGACCTTTAAAGGTCCCTTCCAACCCAACGCATTCTATGATTCTATGGAGTCCAAATGCCAGATCCTGCACCTAGGACGGTGTAATGCTGGGCACAAGTGTGAATGGGGAGGGGAGTGGCTGGAGAGCAGCCCTGCAGAAAGGGATCTGGGGGTGGTGGTGGGCAGCAGGCTCAACAGGTGTAAGCAGTGGGCCCTGTCAGCCACAAGGGCAAAACACGTCTTGGTGTGCATCAAACCCAGCATGACCATCCTGCTGTATTCAGCGCTGGTGCGGCCTCACCTGGAGTACTGTGTGCAGTTCTGGGCCCCACCGTTTATGTGAAGGTCCTTGAATGCTCCCTGAGGAGGGCAACAAAGGTGGTGAAAGGGCTGGAAGGCACATCCTGTGAGGAGCTGCCGAGGACTTTGGGCTTGCCTAGTTTGGAGAAAAGGAGGCTGAGAGACCAGCTCATTGCTCTCTGCAGCTTCCTGAGGAGGGGAAGTGGAGAGGGAGGTGATGAGCTCTTCTCCCTGGAATCCAGTGGTAGGACGCATGGGAATGGTTCAAAGCTGCATCAGTCAGGGAGGGATTAGACTGGACATTAGGAAACATTTCTTTACTGAGAGGGTGTTCCAACACTGGAACAGTGTGCTCCTACAGAGGTGATCAATGCCTCGTGTCTGTCAGCGTTTAAGAGTCATTTGGACAATGCTCTTAATAACATGCTTTAACTTGGTCAGCCCTGAATTGGTCACGCAGTTGGACTAGATGATGCTTGTATGTCCCTTCCAACTGAAATATTCTATTCTGTTATTCTAATATTTTGTTCTCTGATGATGGATGTAGTCACCATCCAGTGACTCCAGTAGGGAGACACCTTGATCATTCAAGAGCGCACCTACACCTGGAATTAGCATTCACAAAGTGTCTGGATTAGCCATGTAAATAAAATTGACTAAATCAAGGCTCGAAAGACAGGATCAGGAAGATGTTTAGCTGTTGTCGTACCTCTATTCTTGGCCTGCCATTTGGGAGCCCTAACCCAGCAGCCGCCGGCAGGCTAGTCCCCCTTCTGACGCTGCCCTGAGATTTACTGCCCATTCCTACCACGTGATTTACAACCAGTGAAACCTCAGTAACTGCAAACAGAGGCTATTTAAATACCTCAAACCCCCAGAGGAATCCAGCGTGTTTTACCTAACCTTATTCCATGTGGTGAGGTTTTGAAATGTCCTGGCACAAGCAGGATTAAATACTTTCCTTCTGGGTTTTAGGTATTCTTCACAAGAATTATTTGAAATTAACCAGAGCCGCAAGAACTGGGGGGCAGTTAATAGCAAGGCACTGCAGGGAGGGAGATTTCCTTGTGTGGGATTCCTGGGAGGATGCTCCGTCCAGCCGCAGAGACCACTGCTCCGTGCTGCAGGTCCCGGAGGTGGAAGGCAAGCAGAGGAGAGGTAAGAGGCAGCAGGACAGATGGGCACAAGGCTCAGCTCAAGGGTAACTCACAGGAGGCGTTTGCCAGAGTGGGGGCAAATGCCAGCACGCGAATCCCACAGTTACCATCTCTGGTAAAGCCGGGCACTCCCACTTAACTGGGGAAAGAGAAACATCACCAAGGGGAAAATATAAAACCCAAACCAAACACATTTAGGAAAGGAAATGTTTTTTATTGAAAAAAAAAAAATTACATTTCACTTACACACCATGAAAATACTGAGTTGTGTGTTATTTTCATAAGAAGAGGTTAAGACTTTCACAAGAAAACCACATTCTTTATTACAGCGTTACTCCACGAGATGAGGCTCTGGTGGCATCTGCACTGGGCGTTTTCACTAAACAGTAGAGCAGGACTAAATGTGCTTTGGGCAAAAACCCTAAATATTGGCCTCTTCCAGATCCTACTCCCTGTTGAAGACATGGCACTCATTTGTTCAATACTGAATTATTTCTGAATTAGAGACCAATCTCAGATTTTCTCTACTCACTTAGATCTTAGGCAAATTCACAGCTATCCCTCCCTTCCATTTTTAACAATCTTGATTTGTATTTCCCATTCAGCCAGCTAAAAGCATATTAAAATGGCATGTAAGCCACCACCCTCCCATCTTCCAGAAAGAAAACAATACCGAAACATTACACCAACAATCACTGACAGCAAATGACAAGATCACCGGGTAGTGCTAAATTCTCCGGCGTTTCCTTCCATCATCGCATCTCCAGCAACAAGCCCTGCAGTCTTCTTCCCTCGCGAGGCACGTATTCACATATAGCGCACCTCGGGCACGTGAATACACGTGCTGCACGAAATGCAGGCCACAGGAGAGGAGTACCTGTCTGCGGCTGGTATCCCAACGCCATTTGTCACAGGTGTATCACAAGAAGCGTGCTGTGCTCCGAGCCAGCTGTGACAGGCTGTGTCACATCACTTGGCAAGGCACCTTCTGAAAACCCCTTATGAACTACAGACCTTTGGTGTGGTCAGATTTAAAACTCTGCAGGCAAAACCAAATACTAATGCCACTTAAGTTCCCAGGTAACTTCCCTTATTTGTTTGTTTACTTATTTATGTGATTTCTTCCTTACTTAAAGGGGATGGGAAGGCAAAGAGCCAGACCTGGACAATTCTGACAGATGCAAGTGCTGTGAAAGCGGATTTGAAACGTTCTCCACCTGGATCTTCCCACTATGTTCCCTAGTTAGAAAACTGCTTTACTCTGTGCTATTTTCTACTCTGTTAGGCACAAGCATCACACAGATCATTAAGAATAGTCACAGAAAATCTTTTAGGACTGTAATGTTTTTGCGATACAGGGGACAGGGCTGGACTGAGAACACCAAAACTCAAATTACTAAACCTGCAGCTCGTCTTTCAAGTACTCAGCTGACAAAGACTTCTTGTCTTTACCCCTAACAGTGCAGCTTTGCAATTAGGTTCTGCTCATCTCACTGCCAGGAAAAGAGGCAACCCCATTCTCCCCGGTTTTGTCCAGCTGCATCTTCCCAACCCCTCCCCAGCAGCAGCACCAGCGCCCATCTGTTCCCAGGATGGGAAGGCTGAGGGAACTGAAGGAGGTGAAAACTTCAGGGGTTTTGGCTGGATAAATTCCCTGTTGGTTGTAGCTCCCTTCACTCGACTCGTCATGGGGAGAGGCAAGTACCAGGGCCAGCACAAGTGATGGGAGAGGAAGGTCAGGGCGCGGTTTTATGGCGTAGCTGAGCGGAACAAGTTAGCTCGCTCTATAAAGCGTCTGATAAATCTCTACCTTATTTTTCCGAAGAACAAGAACCTAGCCTAAATCACCTGAATCATTCACTTCTAGAATCTTTTGTTCTCCGTGGCCTACAGATGAAGTCTAGGGAAATTACACGGCTAAGTTAGGTTCCTAGAACAGGGAGGAGAACGAATACCCTGCCGCCTTCCACCGCAGCCAGGGAAGCAGTGTGCTGTTCATCGAGTGCTTTAAAGTGCATCCAGAGTTGTGCTAAACCAGAGCTTTGGTACAGCCCTTCGGAATGAACAGCCCAAGAGCTTCACACAGCCCTCATCTCCCGCTTGCTCAGAATCACTCCTCCGCATTTCCCCCACGGGAGGGTGCAGGCAAAACAGTGGCTCTGCCACCACCACCAGGGTATCGCACCCACGGATTCCCAGGGGAGGAGAAACGAGGCACAGCGAAGCGCGCAAAACACAGCTGTTGCCTTCCGGAGCCTCTCTCCTCGACAATGCATTATTAATCTCGGTGATATTTTTCTTGCTAACTCAGCAAAGCAGAAGTACTTCCCTTTTAACATATCCAGAACTCGGGAACTCTTCAGAGAAAAATGTCTGACAAGTTCTCCTCTGCTCTTTGCGGTGGTGATTTATTCAGAAGTGTGGTGAGGACGCTGCCGTGTTTCTTAAAAGAGACATCATAAACGATGATCAGTTTTTCCAGATCAGCCAACTGTTGTGGCAGGAGCACAACGTTCAGCAGAGGGCCATACTCCACAAACTGATTTATGTTGCAGATCCTTGCACTTTCTAGAGAGCCCCTAAATGACAACCAAAAAAATAAATATATACGGACGTTTGTGCTTTAGCCCTGGTCTCTCCAAGCAATAAGAAACAAAAACTCAAGTAATACAGCAAGACGGAAAAATCATGCTCTGATTTTCAAGCATGCTAACAGCTTGCCTTTTGACTGAATGGGATTTTGTTGGTAGCTCAACTCTTCTGAAAGCTAATATTTTTATGAATTTAAATTCAGATCACCCTACTAAAACTCTTCACGTTATTACAACTGACAAACTACAGGGGAAAAAACCAAAATCTGTACTTTCTCCCATTTAGCCTACTCATCTACCTGTTGCACACATTCAGCGCAAGCTATGAAGTTACCTTGGCCAGGTTCATAAAACGTGAACGAGCTACTTTTCTTCCAGTGTCTTGCCTTCTCCATTTATATGTTGCTATTAAGCACTTGCCAGACACGCCCCCCCCCCCCCCCCGCATATTATTTAATTAAACAAACAAATCCCTCACCTATTTTTAACGTGCCCTAGATGGATTTGATATTTCATGCCAATGCAAAATCTAAATTTCAGGCTTGTGCCACAACTTACCCAATTCTGTAACGGATAAGGGAGCAATATTTAGGGTTTTCTTTTTAAACAATGGTATCCACCATCCTATTGCCTCTCTCTACAATCAAGCGTACAAGCCTTACTGCAGGAAGAATACAACTCGTAACTGCCAACCAGAACAATACACAAACACTACAAAAGCCTACGATTTCATTAGAAATTAAATAATTTGCTATTACACAGAACTTCATTGTTTTTCTGGCATAAAAGTCACTGAATTACTACATACGCCTCAAGGACAATCATTAAGATGTGTAAACATATAACAGGTCCACCTAGTCGGTACAAAGCACCACACAAACTTGAAATACATAGAAAGTTTGCTCATAAATATTTCTTTTGTTTAACAATTCAGCACTAAAAAAATATGACTTAAAAAGGCATCTTTTATTAAGTTATTCAGTTTGTCCAGGGCTGGTGGGGTTGTACTATCCCTACTATATTACAGCCACCTGACTCTCCTGCCAAACCATTGGACTTTTCTGGAAGAAAAGGCTATGTGTGGCTGGGACCCAAAGCTTCAGCACAATCTATAAAAATAGAATTCTTTAAGACCTTCTGCTCACATCCCGAAGGCCTACGCAGCCAGCCCCCAAATTCTGTTTCCCACCCCCACCACATTGCAAATAAAGCTTCAACATACGTACAACACACGCACAAGAGTACATATATTACACTCTTCTACACACAAATATTTTTTTTTTTTCTAAATAGCAATGCAACCACAAGGGCAATAGGTAAGGAGTACACGTGAGTTTGGTGGTAACATATGGCACAGCCTTCTCATATTGCTGGTTTTCTCTGTCTGAATCATGTGCTGCCTTATTCACTGCTCTGCAAATTGTGGATTTATTACTGTTATTTGCGCGGTGGAGGCACTAAGCCAGGAACGTGTGCTTATTGAGGAGCACCCCATTCGCCTCGAGGGCCATTGCGGCTGGTGCAGTAAAAGCACCAAACTGGTGGCTGGTGGTGCTGGGGCTGTCACCTGGCACTGGTTTCCCTGGTGACGCAGATGGGAGTTTTCCTAGGCTGTTGGGAGCAAAACCGCATTCTTCCCTTCTGGAAAGCGTAAGAACTAGCTTGGGGTCTCCTGGAAAAGTGTGCTGACAATAGCAGCGCCCTTGCATTCTGTATTCAACGTCCTTTGCCGGGCACTTAGGGCACACTCCTCCAGTTTCTGATTGAACCTTGTGGATTTATCTTAAATCTGCTCCTGCACGCATGTGTGAACTCACTTTTTTTTTTCTCATTTATTTTAAGGAGAAGAGCTATTTTGGGGGCTGTGATTGAACATCTCAAAGCTTAGTTTCCATGGTTGATGTGTACCTTTAATGGACATGCTTTAGAAAGCTACAAAGCTGTTCAGCAGTAGGCTCTCATGTACCAGAAGCAAGTGTCTTTCATGACGAACAGCTCTCTGAATAACCTTATCCTGTGATTCTAATAGGAGCTGAATGCCTAGTCAGTGAGCCATTAAGGCTGCAATGGGATGAAAAAGAAGGGGTTGTATTTCCACTTATGAAGAAATATTTTGGTTTCAGAGCGGCCAAAATTTGTAACACTTCTATCTCAGCTTCTAAAAGTACTCTTTAAAGGGGCAAGGACCTTTGCTCAGGAGAGGTGATTTTCTTTTGTATAAGCCAAACTTCTCTGCTGGGCAAACCCATAATAACTGGAGCTTCTCCAATAACCAGTGCCCTCATTAAACTGGATATGTGCTCTCTTCCTCTTGCAAACCACTGCCGTAGCAGAGACACTCACGGAAGTGCTCACACAAGCACTGGTTCTGACATGCAGGAACAACTGTTCCCTACTGTATAGCCTTGTATGCTCTAACCTACGCGGTAAGGCAAAAACTGCTCTGTGAAGGGGAGCGCAGCTAAACACTGCACAAGAAACAGACCTCAAAATGAGTTGTGGGTCTTATTCCAAGCCCCTCTTCTCACCTTGTACGCAGGAATAAAGAGCACAACACAGAGAGGCCCCACACATGCAAGTAAGAGGCATACAAGAGCCCTGGTGCAGAATGACAGCAGTTGTCTTCCCATGAAACTTTTTTTAAAAGAAAAATTTAAAAAAAGCCAAGGATGTTACTCACTTCCACATATCTACTATCTTACAATGAGATGATTTCAGCGCACAAATGTGTACTCTTCCATTAGTTACCCCTTTGTCTCTCCTAGGCTATAACTAAGGAAACCTTTAATTACATCCACCGTATTCAGCAAGACTATCAAACTCTTCTTGTTCTCTTTAATTCTGAAATGGTTAACATATTCAAAAATAGGATCTAACAATTTGTGTGTGCACGGTATATTAAATGTAGATACTTTTATTACAATCTTCCTTGCCACATATTGTAAAATAAAATAAAATCAATACAATCACCATTAACAGTCTCAGACAACAAATTAACACCATCCAATCAAGACACAGTTAAGATACTCAAAAAGGCAGTTATGAGCAGCTGGAAACCTTGGTCCTCCAATTGTTTTGTATAACACATTGATTATAGATTTCTTCCACTTACGATAAAAATCGGCAAACAAACATTATACTGCAGATTTCTTAAACGTTTTATATCGAGTGTGAATAGCATTGATTTTAGCACAATGTCTTTATGCACGTCTCCCAAAGAGGTACATGGGAATTTTAAGCACGTAGAGACTAATCCGGGCCCAGAATAGAGTAGATCGTTTGTAAACAACTTCTGGTCTCCCCTGCACGATGGCTCCGCAAATGACTGCGCTTGCAGTAATCAAAATGGCTGACCACATACACTGCCAAGTTCATTCCAGAAAAAAGGGATCTAACACAAATTACTTCCGCTGAGCGAAAAGAAAAGAACGGTGGGGATGTCGACTGGACAAAGACACAAAGCATTCACCGCTCCCACGCCTACACGTCCATCAGCACTAGAAGCATCCCTTGCTGCTAACTTCACACGTACACGTGGGTGTACGCGTGGCAGTGAAGTTAGCAGTCCCTAACTGGTGGATGCTGGACTGGGTTACAGACACCTTTCATGCTGTTAGGACGGTCACGGAAGATTATCCATTTGTTATTTAGCCTCTCTGGGATGAAGTGCTTGTTCTTCTGTAATCAGCTGGGATCTAAACTACTTTAGACTAACCATTTTTCTTTTCATAAGGATCTGCAAGTGGATCAGACAACCCTGATAAGTCTTCTCCAAGCCCTTAAATAAATAGTGGGCAGCTGTCTAATACTGAGACGCTTTCCAGCTGCACCAGAAAGACAGAAGGAACTCCAAAAGAGATACAGATGTTATATGCAGGAGGAGAGGAGGGAATAAAAGATTGGACAGGACTGTGCTAAGTCTTTGAATTTTGTTCTGCAAACATTATGAACAAGCACTGTGTAACTCTGAACAAATAACAATGCATCCAAGTATTAAGTATGTATACCTTGACATTTAAAAATACCTGTTAGCCCGTTGTGACTACAAAACGTTAGTTATAGAATGTATTTACAGATAATTTCTGATGTTTGTTCCTGGGAAGAGATGTTAGGCCCAGTTCTTCACTGAAGACAAAAACCTGACCTAATTTAGAGCAAGTCAGGAGGAGTTTAAAAGAGCAGCTCCCAGGGACATAAGCAGAAGCAGCCACCAGCCCCTTGCTACAGAATCCAGCTACTGCAAAATAAGAACTTTTGCAAATTGAGAACATTAATGTCATTATATTATTATTTTTTTTTAACATGGATATGTCACAGATTCTAAGGAAGGTGTGAATTACTGAACTGATCCGTTCTTTGAAGCAGTGGGAAAAGATCACACCTGACAGGTGGAAGTTGCTCCAACAAGCATATCATTTTGTCTTCTATGGCAAGATCACAGTTCATTATGGTTTACAGATAAAACCTTGTTTGCAAGGTAGCTTTAAGTTTCCTAAATACCAAACTTGGTTATTTCAGAGAAAACCAGCCCTTGCCTTTCTCTCAATTACCTTATGAAAGTCTATTTTTTTTTTAGTGGGGAAAAAAGGTTCGTGCTGTCTCACACTTACTAAAAGGGCTTTTCTGTAGCACATGCTTGCAACAGGTAGGGTTTCTCTGACAGCAAATTTGTCAGTGCATATTTATTGCTGCTTTAAAAAAAAATATTAAAAGGCCAATTTTGAGCCTCTCTCTCCTGTTGATCCCCTGATGTGAAGAACTGAAGAACCTCAATTTTGCACTGCACTAGTGCAAGGACGGCCACCACATGGCTCTTAATTTGGCCCCACACAGCTCCCCAGCCAGGCCATGAGGCTGCGTTACATGACTGGCAATGAAGCCACTGCTGGTGCAGGGTGCTGGGCAATCCACAGCCCTGGCTACAGCAGACACTGCACCAGGAGCCACTTCCAGACCCAGCTGAGATCTGTGCTGGAGCCATGGGGCCATAGAAATCAAATGTCACTTACTGCATGTGAATTGCTCCTGGGATTTATCTAATTCTTGGTAACCTGAAGGACACGGTAGAGCTCGCAAAGCTTGGCCATCTGACAATTTTTGTATGTGACCCACAGGAGCTGCAAAACTGGACAGAGCTGGGTGAGGGTGTCAGGCATAATGCTGTAAAGTTGACCATGATACATAAAGGCAGGGAAGTTCAGTATGTTGATCCCTTCTTCCCAAGAGGATGGCAGGGATTATACGCTTCCACGTGAAATAGTCTTAATTTTAAAAGATAAATAAACTCTTAGTTATCTTTGGAATATGGCATTCAAGACTCCTTTAATCAATGGTAGAAACAGCTAAAATCCTTTTGTGTACAACTGTTGAAATGCATCACCAGCTACAGTATTTAAACATCTTTGCTGAAAGCGACTATCTCAAAGAAGGCAACTGTATTCCTGTCACAACTGCCCAAGTAAAAAGCAGCTTATATAAAATGGGGCAAATTATTAATTATTATTACTAATATTTCCTAGCCTACCTGCAAGAAAAAAAAAAAGCATCGATTTAAAAATACAGCGCTGCAAAGAAAGGCAATTTGTTGTACTTCACAGAATCACAGAATGGCTGAGGCTGGAAGGGACCTCTGGAGATCGTCTAGTCCAACCCCACTGTGCAAGCAGGGTCAAGTACAGAAGGCTGCTCAGGGCCTGCTGAGTACAGTCAGGTTTCGAGTATCTCCAAGGACGGAGACTCCACAACCTCTCTGGGCAACCTGTGCCAGTGTTCGATCACCCTCACAGTGAATTATATTTTTTTAATGTTTAAATGGAATTTCTTGTATTTCAGTTTGTGCCCATTGTCTTTTATCCCTTCACTGGGCATCACTGAGATGAGCCTGGTTTCTTCTTCACTGCTTCCCATCAGGTATTTATAGACATTGTTAAGATAGTTCCTGTCTTTTTACATGTTGGATATCAGCGATGAGCTCATCTCTGTTACTGACTGCTAATTTTAGCAACTGTTCACATCACCAAAATTATTATTGCTAGCGAGTTATTTCATGGCAGTGGTTACTAAAAACTGTGGCAGGAGAGCCACATTTTCAAGGTAATTTCTGGGGTCTTTTTCCCCTTGAAATTTTCAAGTCGTACGAATATTTTTTTTTTCATTTTTAATACCAAATGCATGAGAGGAAATAAAATTATTGAGAGTGAAAGCCTGACGTTTGCCTCTTACTGCAAAACATGTTCATCTCAAATTTAATTTGCTTCAGAGACACTGAAAATGAGGGATTTCAGAAATGTATTAATTATGAAATCTTACTCTATGAAAAAAAAAATCTATTCAGCTCAAAAGTCACTTTAAGGATAAATTACTCTTCTACTAGGTGAAACCAATTAACTTTTACAATAGCAGAAAATCCACAAAAATGGTCGGATAAGCGAAGACTTCAGTGGCTAAAGCAATCTCCAAACCACCTCTTCTGGGGACTCCCAAGCTATGCGAGTGACATGATCAGTTAGGCAGGTGTGATGAGGAAGATGCAGGAAAGGTATCTAGGAGATGCCCAAGAGTGAGTTTCCTGAGCATGCTCAGGTAATCAAGAAAAACTTAGCCTTTTCCTCTAATGCAAATTTCCTTCACGTTTCCTGCACGAGTAACTGCAATTTTAATCTCCCTATACAGTCTGAGACAAATAAAGCTCATCAACTGAAGCTGGATTTAACGACACACTATACCTCATCCTGGAAGAAGCAAGAATCTCAGTCCCATACAGAAATCATACAGTGGTACAAGTTGCCAGTACCTGTCAGCGTTATCTGCCCTACTGGTATAATATGTGGCTGCGATGTATATGACGCTGAAATTAAGAATCCCATTTTGAAGCCTTATGAAGCAAAAGTTTGAAATAAAGATGCATTCATAATAAAGAATACATTTCTGTCATCTCTAGGCAGCAGAGGCTGCAGAGACTTAAATTATGAACAAATTAATTTTGTCTGTTTCACTATATTGGGTAAACATACGTAACTTAATAAACCAAAACCTATGACTTTTACCACATTGCTTCATTGATAAGTCTGCCAATAGTGCTCACTATTGTTAAGTGGAAGTGCCCTGCGCAGTCTGTAAATACATCCAGCCATGAAGAACAAACTAGGGTAGCCAGCTTTCAGGGTAAGAGCTGCTTTCTCTTTTGTCCTGACAGAATGTTTGTCCTTAGTTAAAAACTAAACAAAGAATCAAACCTGGCCGCAGAGGTAGAACTACAAACTTCTAATCAGCGCTACTGAATGAAGACATTATCTTATAAATGAAGACGTTTCTGGAGCAGCTTTTGGGAAAGATCATGTGGGCACCCAAAGACGTTAGAAATAAGCAGCCAGTACCTGCAAAAACCAAAACCGTGCAGCTGTTCATAGACAAGAAACAGGAGCAGTTACCAGTAACATGAATGACACCTCAAGGTCACTTCAAAGTACTTAAATGCCAAACATCTTCAAAGTACTCCTACACACAACCAGAACTTTGTGTGTAGTTTTAACCCTGCTTAGTTTCATAGCAGCTGAGATACTGAATACCAGAGTAGGTAACCAGATACCTCCAGAAAAAGGGAGCATGGAGCCAGCTCCACTGGCACTAGATGCCATCTTGAAATATATTTTCCAGTCAGCCAAGCATTCCATCAGCAAATTCACATCTAAAGTCTTTGGCAAGGCAGGAACATTGTACTCTCTTGCCCTGGGTAATTACACAGACGAAGTGAATTTGACAGCCATTTTGATACCTGGTGATATGCTTCAATGCACACTAACCGTTTCGTTTTTAAAACTGAGCAAGGCCAGCACATATGTTTGAGAGTGGATATCTGCCTATGCTGGGCACTATTTCATGAAAGTCAGGTTTCTGTCACAGATCTAAGGCAAATATTACAATTTACAGGAAAGAAATGAGGACATCAATACATTGTGCGTTATTGGAGACGTACGGCCTTTATAACACGGTGGCTTTCACTATGATCTCTGGGTTTTCTATGTCCTTTTTGCTTTGGACCATTCTCAGTTCCAGGTGGGCTGAGTTTGGTTTGTTTCCTTCTCCAGCTTGTGCTAAAAAGATGACATCAGAATGTCATTAAAAACAGCAGTATAAAAAGAAACAAGTTACATTGTTGTGTTACCCCACTATTTTTTCTACCCTCCTCCCCTCCCTAGTCTCCCTTACTACCCCCTGGCTAAAGGCTTCCAAGGGGGAAGATCCAGGTCAGGACTGTGATTTTTTTACCACCCCTGTTCTGCACCTCTCTCCAGGAAGGAAACATGGCTCTGCTGTTACTAGAGAGTGGCACTGACATGCTCTGAGAACCCACAGATCCCATCTGGATCTCCTTAGAAATTGAAAGATAAGGGAATTGCAAGGGGAGAGAAGCTGGGGAAAAAAAAAAAAAAAAAAAAAAAAAAATCACTCCTCACACGGCCAACACAGCTGACAGTTAATTATTAATTGATAAACCCCTCTCAATACTAAACACATGCACCCAAAGGGAAAGTCAGCGAGCTACACTTAGAACAGAAGCTCTCTTGCACGGCAAACTCAGTATTTCCTCAAATTCCTCCACCGCTGTTTTGCAAAGCAGTCAAGCGCAGTCAGCGTGACTGTAGTCCCACTACAAGCTGAACAGTGACATCTTCAGTCGGGTGTTGTCAAAAATAGGCTTGGAGGAAAACAGTAAAGAACATGCCCTGAGAAGACTACCAAGCTCTCATTCTGTAAATTCTCTGGCTGCTTCTGCACCGAGGGCTGCCTTTCGTCAGGAAACCAGAAAGCTCTTTGAATGTTTCTTCTGACGCAAATCCAGACAAAACAAGGGAACAAGGTCTGAATTAATTACCTTTTGCACTCTTAATGGTCCTCTGCAGAACATGTTGCATGGCTGACACAGTCTTTTCACATGCCACCTGCATTAACATAATATATTCAGGTTTTAGTAAAATATCAGCTGCCTAGTTTAATATCATTATTTCAAAACCACTGCTATTAAGAGGCAAACATGACTGACAAGATGCAAACAGGATGACAACTACATAATGTAGAGTTTGGGAAAAAAATTAGACTTTCTTAATTCTCATGAAAACAGGTATTAGAAACCATATATTCGTATCGAGGATTCTATGTGCTTAAGGCAAAAACCAGAAAAATAGATCTGATAGTTGATTTTCACTGCTTATTATGAAGTGAGTGTAAAAGAATATAATTGCAAACATGCATGCAGTGTTTCTCTCTCTCTGGAAAGAGCATCGTCTTATTTGGCAAAATTACAACATCCATGTAACAGAAATGTGACCGGCCAAGCTAAAGTGTTTTGGCTAAAGGGAAATTATGCTTTTTTTTCCTCTGAAGTGAGGAAAAAAAGCCAAACCAGAAGAGAGTCTTTAAATAACGTCATAGATTACAAGTAATTAAGAAAAAAGAAACGTAGTCTAAACTTGCAGAGACAAATAATTTCTCCCACACCTTCAAATTGTTTGGATGCTTATGTGTCCATGCCAGAAGCATAGCAGCAAACAAGTCTCCTGTTCCAACAAAGACAGCATCCACTTTAGGAGACTCCACTCGAATTCTTTGTGTCACCTTGGTACCATCTGCTTTAGCTACAACACAGATAGACAGTTAAGTAACAGACCCAGCATTTAATACAATAGCATTTACTATAATTTTAAAGTGATCACCAGATTTGAATTACTTTGTTGTTTGGAACATAAAGATGCTAAGGAGTATTGTAAACTTTGTACCAGCTCTTTTAAAAGGTGCAACCTTTCAAAACTTTGCCAAGTTGGGATAGCATTTACAACTTATACACTGTACATATCTCACTTAAGAGGGAGCAGGTAGCCAGCACCTTCATTTTCACGAAGGATTGAGCGCCACCTATTTTCATTTAGACAGCAGCAGCAGCTTGCTCAGGAAACCGTATATTTATGGAGACTGCCGAATCCTAGATGGGGCATCCCAAACCATAATCGGGAGTAGCTCTGGGTTGCATGGACGCACAAGAGCAGCTGCAGACATCAGTAGAGAATATCTGATCCATGTGCCATATTGTAATCACCATCAGAATGACCAGACTTATTCCAGACCTGGCATGTACTGAGTGCTAAGACCCACTGACTGATTCTAAGTGGAATCTCTTTTAAATATCAAGACTTTTTTGATCTCTCAGCAGTCCAGAACGTGATGCCCAAATTTAGATCCCTTAAATGATCAAGGAAACGAGATCATATACTATCCCACATAACTATGCCTTTCTCAGGTAAAAACATCTTGCGACAGTCCAAACACACAGTGAATCTTGGTGACCGTATAGAAGCGGATATAAAGAAGCAGCAGATGGACATTTTACAACCTATCGGGGAGGAACAATCTGCTAACAGGACAATGTAACTTTTCTTAAAAGCATTCAAAACACTCACAGTTCCTGTTTTATACCACTACTACTTATTAGGGCCACTACTAGGGGCTTTAACAGCCCTGATAAGCCTCATCGAGGTTTAACTAGGTCACCTGATCTAGTTAAAGATGTCCCTGCTTACTGCAGGGGGCTTGGACTAGATGACCTTTAAAGGTCCCTTCCAACCCAACACATTCCATGATTCTATGATCCTCCACCCATGCATCTTCTGCCCACTAGCCCAGGAAGCTCAGGCCCAAGTGCGAGCATCCTTGCCTGAGCTAAGTTGTAGGTGTACCTGTGTACAGCCCTGCTGTCCTGACTTACTGATCAGATTTCACAGACTAATCTCGGGCCTGTCTTGTCTTGTCTAACCTTTCTGCGATGATCACTGGACTGTCAATGCGACCTGTCTGCCATCCCTATCCCTGTTCTGCTCACCTTACCCAGACACTGTGGGCCTGTTCCCTGTTGGCGAGGGCAGTGCTCTCTCTCTGCCTGTGCTATGATCATATTCAGCTCCCAGCTTGTCTTCCCTCATGGAGCAGCCCCATTCTTACCACTCTCCGATAGTACTGTAGGAGAAGTTCATTTAGGGATCTAAGCCTGATGAAACTACTTAAAAACGTAACTGAAAGCACAGAACAGTTTAAAAGAAAGTGCAGTTTAACAAAAGAGTTCATGACTTACTTTTTCTGTGGCTTCCCAGAGCAATTAGGTAGTCATTTCCTAGAGGCGCCTGTAGATCTGAGCTTGTGATCACCACAGTCTCTGGTCCCATGGCATGGAGCATATCCATTACCTTTCCATTTGCAAAAAGGCAGGAATCAGTGACTGCAATGTGCGTTGATTAAACCTTACATCATTCGTAACACCTTACTTTGGCATCTTTTGTAAAGAGAAAAAAGTTTCTATTCTAAGGATTCACTTGAATTAGGGGAATTAATCTGAAACAGGGGAATCAAAACATCCGTATTTAAATGTACACACTTGTTAAAATATACAAGCGTCTCTGTAGTATCTTTGGATGGTCCTCTGAAAAGAGTACTCTGAGTACTCTGTTTCAGCTGTGATCAGAACTTCTGTCTGCATCATGTTTTCAGAACATATTACCAAAAGAATAAGAGATATATAACAGATATACAGACACATGCACCTGAGCTGGCATCTTGAAACACTTGCTAGAAAGCCAATAACTGCAGTTCATGAAATCTTATTTAGCTACTACTTTAAGAGTTACCAAAAATGAAGTTAGCGCTAAATCAGAGGCACAAGTGTGTCTGTCTCAATCTTTCCTGTTTCAAACCCCAAATTACACCTGTAATTATGTACCTTTGCAGGTGTATTTCCACTCCGTGCGTTTCTCACTTAAACTCATTAATACTCTACTTCTGACATCACAATTGGTTGCTACAGAAGTGATTTTGATTTCACAGAAAAAAGAATGACTTCAATAATGAGTTTAGCATAAAACACCGATAAAATATTAATTCTCCCAGAAGAATTTAACTAAAAATCCTCTCAGGCTAGCTATGACTCATGAGCAGCTGAACGATAAGGATTTATTTCTGCTATTTTTTAATTCTCTATTGCTTTTCTTTCTTGTCTAAGCCTCCAAGTTTCTTCAACTGTCAGACCTCTTTGCACAGACATCGGTTGGGTTTTAAAGAAGCAATAAATCCACCAACATATGCTGGCATAATCAACCTGTGAAGTAACATTAAATTCTATTTCATTTCTCAGTCACAATTCACCAAGAACCGAATCAGCAGTATTTCTAGTTGTAGGACTTAGCCCCTTCTATATTAATATTACGTTGTATTTAATTTTTTGTTAGAAGACTATACTATTGTCACTACTCTTGCTAAAGAAATGAACGAAAGCATGTCACCGTGAAATTGATGACAGAATTCCTACCACCTCCAAAGCAGACAAATTCCAGCATGGATTATTTCTCAGAAGGACAGACCTATATATGGCATGCAGCTGGGGAGACAGACAGATTAAAGTATAATATCCTGCAAGCAACTATTTTAAAAATGTTTCCATTCCTAAGTATAATTCCATCTCTTTAGAAGAGATTTTTTAAAACCAGACAGTCAGAAAACTAACTTGTAAAATTGTTTAGCACACGCAACTCGTGTTTGCAGCTGAAATATGCAAACGTAAAAGTAATGGCTGCTCAGCTAAGTGTTGTTCTCAAGACTCTGGTTCCACTGGTGAGGATTAGGATAGAAGAATTCAGCTGTAGTTAGCAGCTAATGGCATGAAGCACAGCCTATCACCCTTGCCCAGCACAGTGGGGTAATGTAAAACTCGGGGGGCGGGGGGGGGGCGCGAATTTGAAAGAGCTGAGATCTTTGGAGCTGCTTCCTGCCCCGAAGAGATGGCCCATCAACCCATGTTTCATGATGTTGCTGAAGGGGAAAAAAACCCAACAAACACTTGCGCTGACAGACCCCAGCTACTCTCCAGGGTGCCACTGCAGCTGCTGTTTGTTTAAAGATTTTGTGTTCCTTTGAAGTTCAAAACCAAACTGGAACAAATAACTTCAGTCCATTATGAAAGCACTTGACTAGTCACCAAAACAGAGAGCTCAGCCTTTCTCAAGACACCAATAAAACCATATTGCTATTTTGTCCTTCATCACCAAGCCCTGTAGCTTTTTATTTCCTTCAGTTTGTGTAAAAGGGTAAATCCTTACACCTTAACGCAGTATATTTGTGGTCCATCTATCATCTCTGTATGGCGATGACAGCAGCTATCAATGCTGTGGATTTCTCTGTCTTTCACTGGGAAGTACCCGAAGGCCATCGCTCCCAGTCTGCTTTCTCATCTATGCAATCTATCCTTTTGCAACCCCTCTCAACCCCTTTGAGTAGGTCTCAACCCCTTTGAGTCAATTTAAGGAAGGGAAGCAGAGCACCAGCAAACACTGTCAGGAACCGATTCAGAGTATTCGGATCGATCCTTGTAAGAGTTTGCCAGTAAGCTCTCTTACTTGCAAACAGCCTCTGGCAGAACGAGAAGCGGCTGTCCCAACACTCCGCATTGCTGTTGCACGACTCACATGTGGACAGCAGAGGGAGCGACTCACGCAGGTTTCTAATGCCCAGGGTCCCCCGGGGATTTTCACCCCAACCAGTGTATTTCCACAGCGCTGGCAGCGTGTGGTTACTCGCCATGTGTGTTGCTGCTGCTACCCTTCTTACGCTGCCAGAAAACAAGCTCACAGAGTTCTACTCGTTATCACTGTAATGCCTTTAATCTGTATTTCTTTCAGGAAGTTTCTTCAGAAGCCTGACACTAAAACAAAGTGTTTTGCGCCTGGAGTGCATGAGCTTTAATGATAAATGGAGAGAAAGGATAGAGGCCAAAGTGACTTCAAGGTTAAAGACAAATGGCAAACTGCAGCACTGCAGGTGGGAATACAGAAAGAGATCTTACACATCCTACCCCTTGCCTACTTACCTCTAAAGCTTCTTTTTCTGTCTGAATCTTCCTGCCCGTGAGTAACCTGAGAATGAAAGAGAAATCTTAAAAGAGCACAAGTTCTCCAGGCAATGACTGCTTTGTTTACTCTTTGGAAGGAGGTAAGTTTGGACTGGCCTAAATGGTTTGGAGCTGCGAGGTCTGCTCTAGCAGGCAGCCGTCTTTTGAAAGTTATGTGCGCACATACACGGTGCTTCTGAAGCTGACTCACATCAGTCCTAACCTGTCTCCTGTAGAGATCCCTGTATCATAAAATTCGCTCACAAATGTATTCTCCATCTCCCATGTAGCTGCTCCCTCCCCTTAGGGGGAGAGCCTGGCATGTATCACAACAGATAATCTGACCAAGGAGTCACAGCTATGTGGAGGACAGGATGGGCAGGAGGCATATAAGTCCGTAACTCCTATGAGATGTTGGCATGGTGGTATTTCTGAATCTAACTTTCGGGGTTTAAGTCAAACTACTTCAGTTTTAATATTCTGACATATAATAAAAATATTCCTAGGAATGGGTAAGGACAGGGAAGAGAAAGAGGTATTTTTGCAAAATGCCTTAGATATAGGCCTCTGGAAACAACAAGAAGTAATCATGAAAATGAGAGACCAGAGAAAACAAGACAAGTCTTTTTCTCACATAACTCCCAGATTCTTTTATTGGTTTCAATATGGAAGTTGGAGGTTTGCTGAAAAGCACCCCTTGAAAGTAACAGCTAAAAACCAAAACCCAACACATACATACATATGGCACTGCATTGAGACAGATAAAAGAATGGGTATCAGTCTCTCCTGCTTTTATCCCTGACTTTATTTGGCTATAAAAGGAAGTAAGTACTTACTCAGCTTCAAACTGGTTAGGAGTAATTATATCAGCAACAGGTACGACTTTGTCCCTGTAGACTGGGAGGAGATCCTTGGGCACATACTAGGGGAGAAAAAAGGTCATCAAATATTGTCAGCAGCGTCTGAGATGTGGGACTGCCACTCTCCTTCCCTCAACTACCATTCATGCTGTCACTGAGTAACCTGACAGCTCCCCGCATACTGTTACGCAGCAGTAACTAAAGCGGCAGTGCATCCTCCAGCTGGTGACAGTACAACCAACAGCCCTTCTTTCACTGGAGGCGATGGAAACACCACTAAGCAGACAGGCCTAAACTGGCAGCATTAAAAGAAAGTGGTGCCTGGATGAAGAACTCTCGGGTTCCCTCTTACCAAGGTGACACAGCAGCATGAAGAAATACACTGTCCCACCAAGGGGAACCCTTTATCACTTCCCTACCTCCAAAAGAAACTATACTGTTGTTACACCAACAGTACAGAGGCCCTTTTCTGCAGCAGTGTGTGCCCACATTGATTGTGTTGCATTGTGGGGCTTAGGAACAAGTAACGTCATGCTACGCTTTATTTTGCCACCTTCTATCAGTGCAGTATTTCTAAGGTGTGCTATACATCAATACGTGTGAATGGGAATCAGATGTGTAATTTATTTGGTACAATTTAATCTATAAGGCAGTTCCGATAAGGATATTAAAAATACTTTGCTTGCATTGCACCCTAGCATACTTCGCTACCTTCAGAATCAGCTCTTCAAGTAATGAGGGACAATGCCTGTCTTTCTGCCTGTCTGTTCCAACTCTATCCCATCTTCATTAGCTAAATACAGGCCATCAGCAAAGGGAGATTGGTTATCTAAGCAGGTGACGTACACTAAGATGTAACAGGAGCCACCAGCCTGTATACTCTTCAGACTCAAAGCTGAAAAGCATCAGCTACTTTGGCACACACTGGAGCTTGGCTAGGAGTTCAGGGTAGATGGGTACAGGGCTCACCTCACCTTCCTGAGTCTTACTGTAACTCAATTCAACAAAACATTTAATAAGAGTTCATTGTTTATTAGTAGCTGATATTCTCTGGAAGAACCCCGTTTGCTAAATCAGGATTAATACCCCCTTTTGTCCATGTTTTGTTTCCTCTGTTAGTCTCATAAGCTATGCAGGGCAAGATGCGTGCATACACACGCCCATGTGTTACTGCCTCCCATTCCAGTTGTATCAGCACCAGGTATAATCCCACCACAGTGTTGACACCACTAGGTGCTACCAGAACACCCGTCATGCTGATACTGAGCTCACTCATGAGCCATGGTGAAGCAATGATACCACAGGGACTCTGCCTTTAGACAGAAATGCAAGACTAGGTCACTTACAAACTAAGGCATTTAAAGTAATGATTTTATTACTTTTTATGGCAGGAATGAGTTGGTGGGTTGCATATTAAATATTCTCTTCTTCCATCTACCTTATCTTCCACTCAAAAGACATAGGTAGGCCCATGGTTATGACTTCTCCCAAGAGCTAAAGCTTTGCAAGGTGCCTCTACAGCTGCTAGATCTCTGCCTTGTTAGAAAAAGCCAAGGACAATAAATATTGCAATAAACATAACATGAAAGAATAGAACACAAAAGCAATGGCAAATTTATTACTAAGTGCTACTTCATGTGATGTTTTATGAGCAGGTAAACTGTAAAAAGGTACAAGGACAAAGAGGAGTTCATAGTGCATGACTAGCTAAGGCAGAAGAAAACATAAAATATCGTTATTGCTGATGCCTTACCACATTGCATTTTTACTGAAATTATTCACTAGTTTTGATCAAAACCAAATGTTTCTTTGTCAGTGTGCAAGTCTGGTATTGGCACACAGAACCTTTCTGTCACTGATCACAGTTCAATGCCTAACAGCTGTTGGATCTCACATGAAATAAATCATCTTCATTTAGGTTCAAGTGCTATGTCAGTTCACACAATCACTGACAAAGCCAGCCAGGCTACCAGCCAAAACAGAGCTCTTCACAGAAGATGAGGGACTCCAGTGAGACAAGGAGGGGGAGCAAGGGGATATTTTCCTGAAGACAGGGTTTGTATTACACCTGTTCTCTCAGCAGAGAGTTAGAAATAATCCCAGGGCTATGCAGCCACCATTCTTCCTAGATACTAAACTCATTCAAATACAGGAAATTAAAGTGCAAACTTACTTGATGCTGGGATCCAAACTTACAGTTAAGTAAAGTAGCTTAGTTTTGGTCTTTAAAAATTAATAGATTTTTACAAATCTTTATATAGCAAATATTCACTATACAGAGAATTCAAGCAGATAAGTACTAACCATAGAGCCTTCTCCATTCCATTTGTCCCCCATCACTGGATCGCATACTGTAACAGAATAAATTGAGCTTTAGAAATGGGGTACAGTTATAGAGACACTAGCGAGAAGAAAAAGTTTTAGGTAACAATAGTGGCTATGTAACAGCACTGAGCACCTGATAGCTTATACACTCTCACAGCTCTTACAGCACACTCAACCTGAAATTTTAACTGGTGGCTGCCAATTCTGAAACATGTGTTTAAGGCGCATGTTAAGGCCATGTGTCTTAAACAGTTGTCAAAGGGTTGAAGTCACCCTCTCCTACCTGCTTCCACGTTATTACGTCTGAAGGTGATGAGGATGAGAGGGTCTGACTGCTGGGAGTAAAGGGGCTTTTGTTACGGAAAACACAGAGAGCCCTCCCCTTCCCTCCTCATCCCAAACCTCTGGAATAGAAGTATGGTGAGGAAGAAACATTGGAGAAGCTAATAGCTGTGAAGAGAGTCCTATTTTTACTTCAGCATAAAAAGACACATGCCAAACATACACACCAAAATGCTGTGTATACACATAAAAAAATTGTATTATAATGAAACGAGAAGAAAATCCCATGCCAAAGTACATAAACTCATACTTGGTATAATAATATTAACACACATTTGGCACAGGTTCTGAATCATCAGCAGTATTAACAACATATTCCAAGTGCCCTCAGTTTCAAAGCAAGGATGGAAACAATCTAGCCTTGTACTTTAAACAGGAATATCATTCATTGCATTAAAAGAGCTTTTAGCAAGATAAAAAAGAAATACATATCCAAAGTTTTCGAATCAATGTCCAATCAGTATTTAAGGAAGTTTCTGTGAGTAAAAAGAGGGTAATTTGTTTTAGATTTTAGAAGTGTTTTCCTTATATTATAATCTACTTTTTAAATAGAAAGGATCTCAGAAGCATAGCTGTGTTCTCACCATCTGACAACTTCCTTCCTGATCTATACAGATAGATGTTTCTTTCTGCTCATACTCCAACAGTTTTCAGCTTTCACTTACTAGCACAAGGCTCCGGAGAATCTGACAATGCAACAGTGTTAATAAAGGCCAAAAGCAACAAAACCCAAGCTCATGAAGATGTATCTGCTCCATTTTTCTAAATAAGAAATGTGTTAATTTTAAGTCAGATATCACGCTCTGCAGTATTACACCTTGCAAATCCTGAGAACCATTCTAGATGTTTCCCCACCACAGTTTACTGAACGCGAAGATGAACGGCTCAAGCCATCATTCACAGCTTTTTATCCCACTAAACCCCCACTGACTTTGCCCTGTCACTCTAAACGTTTTGCTCAATTCAAGCCTACGCTGGTTATGTTCAAAAGTCCTGAAATACTCAGAGAGTCAGGAAGGAAAAAGAAGTATCTTTTCTCACAGGTTTAAGCCTGACACGACACGTTAATGACAGCAGTTGCTAGAGTCTGTTGCTCTTTGAGTGCTCCTACGTAATCTTAGCAGAGGGCACCAGAGTTAAAAAAGCCTTCGAGTTTAAGGTAAATTATGAAGCTTGTAAGGCACAGTATGACACTTCTTCTGCGATGTAACATGAAACTATGGCAGGGCAACACGGGAGAGTCTATCCTGCTTTTGACTGACTTGGAAATCGAGGAGAGGCTTCAGCTATCAGCACTTACAGCCTATGGCTCTCAGCTACGAATACCAGCAGCCAGCTGCCGTTTCTCTGATACAGACCATCAGTCCTCAAAGCACATTCTCCTTTGGATGGCATAATGCAGGAAAGATACCGAAAGCCATAAGATCAGAAAGATAGAAGAGCAGCTCCCTCGACACTTATGCAATGCTGAAATGAAACTTCACTGGAGCCTCAGCTGGCCCCAGCCGGACTGGAGCACAAGACGGTTGTGAAACGCTGGGTAACATCAGAACGGCGCTTTCACCCTAAAACATGAAAATGATGGGCGTATACAATGATGAAGCAGAAAGGGTTGTAATACACATCCTTACCATACACTAGGTTAGAATTCTGTTGCTTCAATTCCTGGACAATATCCACCACCATTGCAAGAAATGATGTGTCTCTTGTATATCCTTTGGGAAAAAAAACATACTTTTGAAGTCCATTTTCATGAACGCCTTTTTTTTTTTTTTTTTTTTTTTTTTTTTTTTTTTTACTTTTGGATAGAAAGGGTGCGTACTTCTCATTCTTTGGAACAATGCATTTTTAGAACAAAGGTGATTTAGTATTTCATTCAGGAATAATAGGTGGAAGACAAATTCAAACAGTGCTTGCACAACTACAAATATAACCTTAAACATCCATTTACTAAGTATGTTATATATGAAAGGTTCACACAATTTCAAAATGCTTGAACAAATATAAAAAAAGTCAGGCTGAAAGGAAAAAAACATTCATTTTCTTCAAAACATCAGTCCTAATCAGTACTATTTATCATGTAGTAAATAAGAAATATTTTAAATTCCATATACTTTTCTCATACTCTGGTTTGAAGCAGGTTTTTTATTATTAATGTTGGTGCTGATAAAGTCCAACACATTAATGCAATGGAGAACTAATCTTCTAGAGCAATGGCCAATATACCAATAAAATTCCTATTTTTAGGCTTAGCAGTGAAATAAGCTGGAAACAAGTTTTATTTCCAAGGCCTGTATCTAAGGGCCTAATCACAAGGCTAGCACCACAATATTCTTATTTCATCATTAATTTCTTTATTTTATAGATTTTTATTTTTTATTTATTTTATGTTTTAACTTTATTTACAACATTTATTAATTAATAATTTGATTTTAATTTATTTTAGTTCATTTAATAGCATTATTTTTAGCAAGGTAGCTTCTTCAAACCTTCAGCTTGAAAACGTCCGCTCTACTGAAGTATTTAAAAATACATTTTGGAGATCTTTTTATTTATTTTTTTTTTTTACCTGGAAAATAGATCAGTTCTTAGATGTTGTAGAGAAATGGAAAAAGCTTCCAAGATTTTTGGCCAAAATGTTTTGTCTTATATCTACGAAATGCAGATAATCAGTCAAAAAAGCAACGGAAAAATTTTTGCCTAAAATGACCTGTGATGGTGACTGGTTGAAAAAAAAAAAATAGAGTATGATTAACATTATTGACAGAGGTGTTAAAAAAAATACACTGAATTAGAGTTTCTCTCTTGAGTGTTTTACTGTAAATGAAACAAATATACAAAGATCTACAGGTAACTATCACAAGTGTTAATGAGGCGTTATTTTGTATAATCAGCCTAAAGATAATAATTTCTATCTCAGCCAAGGTATCTACAGTTATCAGACATACAATTACAGTCAAATCCCATCTGCTGACAAATTAATTTCGGTGTTTGAATAATCATACCCAGGTTATTGGAGGTACAAAGTACAATTGAGCACTAAAGTGAATGGCTGTTCCTGTTTGAAGAGAAAAATCTGCCCTGGATGAAAACAACTGAATTTTAAGTTCAGCCACAGTGCAACTGAACACTAAAACACCGAGAGTGTTATTAGATCTTAAGAAATTAGTGCCATTTCTACCCATGCCTTCTTTTTGTTCGTACTGAAAACGGCTTCACTGAATGACATTTTTAAACAAACATGAATGCCACACCGACCCATCTACCCACAAATCCTATTTTAAAAAGCATATTAATAAATATTCCTTTTTTTCTCCAAAATTTCTTCTTGATGAAGATTTCTATTTTCCCTTCTACCATTTTTAATCTCTTACATCCGTTTTTCCAGTACCAGACAGTGACAGGAATGGAGTCGGTGTCACTTCCAAGAGTTGATAGTAAAATAAAAAAGGAACATTTCAGCTAAAAGAGTACTCAAACATTACTTACAAGTTGTGCATACTAACGTCTCCTGAAAAGTCCTAGAATACAGTGTGCTTTTCCTGGAAATGTCCTTTCAAGGAAAGAAAGGGTGTTTGTCTATTTCTCAACCACAAAGAACCCATTTACACTGAAGTTAATTTCTTAGCCTTAGTTAAGTCTATTTTCTATTTAGTCTCCTTTACTTTGGAGATATTCCCTGAAAAAGAAATGACAATAACTCTTCAGACATGCCATACCCTTCAAACCAGAATGACTGCTTTGGGGTTATAATCTGTACACTTAAAGTCTCCAGTTTTCCCTGTATATAAAGCACTTTCCTACATGTGGAAGCCATGAAATCAATCAAATCTGGCAATATATTTCTATTTACCTTTAAAAAGTTACTGTTCACTGCTATAAAAAATTTATACTGTAATCTAAACCAGATGCCCGGCTCTTAATGAGGTGGAATCCAATCAGTAATCTACATTTGAGAAACAGGAATTGGATGAGAAGCAGTTTTTAATAAAAACTGCACACAGAGTCTCTTCTTTCTATAAAGCATTCTACAAGAAGTTCTCTTTGCCTGTATTTATAACCACTTTGCACCTAGTGGCAAGTAAGGGAAAACACTGCACAGTCATTACGTCCTGCAGAACTGCATCCACTCGGAGGACCTACATAGTAACAGGAGCAAAAAGAATCAAGAGATATGAGAGTCAAAACCAAAATCCAACCCTGCTTATGCTTTGCTCTGTTTCCAAAGCACTACCACTTACAGATCAAGTAGAAAAACCGAGGACAGACAACTGTGTATAAAACCTTGCTAGAGTACTGCAGAGTGCTAGCACTGCAAATTTAGGATAAAGGGTTAAACTCACATCTTTGTGATAAATTTAAAAATAATACTCTGACATTTCTCGTCCTTTTTTTCAGTAGAGGCACTCCCAAAACAATAGTTAAGCCTGTAAATGACAGGCCTGTACAAGTCTATAAACTATACAAGGGGATCAATTTACCCACCCAACCACAACCATCAGGCTGGAGAACCGGGGCTGTTTCAAACTAAACAGTGTGAGCAGTTGAGACTACAATACACAGATGAAATTGCAGGAGGAATCAAAGGAGAGAAAATTAAATTGCTTGGTTTGGAATAAGGAGGGATATGGTTTATATTTCTTTACTTTTGTTTACATGTCATGGGAACTCCAAGGAACAAGCGGCTCTTACCTGTGAGTACATAATCATATCGGTTCACCTTGTTCAGCTTAAGCCCTTCATACAGTTCATGAAGTTCATCTGAATTTAACACCTGACCCTTCCAGTGGGCATAACCTGCAAAGTAAATGCCAGATAATTTTTCATGAGCTAGATTTTCTATTTAGGATCACACACATTATACACTCGGAGGGACCGTATCAGATATTAACACCAGAAAGCATTTCCACCTCCTCTTCTGTAAAACACTGTTGCGGAATGAAAGCTGCTGTCAGCAGAACAGTTAATGTGCTCAACTTCTTAGCAGCTCTGTTTCCCAAAGGAACTAGAGTGACTACACTGGAGTTTGAGACTCTCCATTTATCAGCAAATCTAGCAGAGCACACGCAGGCTCCTGCAAGTTTTCCCATGGAGCTTATACAACTTTCCCTTTCCTGTGTGGAGGGAGACAAGCATATGTTTTAGACTACACTGGAGGAGGGTGTCAGTGTAATTTGTCATTTTATACTAAAAAAAAAAAATAAAAAAAATTGACAGCTAGATGACAAGCTTAAACAGGCTTATGGATTTGTCTGGACACAGGCATGCAGCACTGCTGCACCCATCAGGTATGGGACCTGCATATAACAAATACAGTGACCACAGCAGAATGTTTTCACAGGTGCTCTTTAAACATACAATATCATCTGACAGATTTTCTTCCAAAAATAGCAGTTTTAATGCTAAGGGTCCTGGGGAAAGCAAATGAGTATCAGAAAGATGCTATAAAAAGAAAAATAACATCCAATACACTCTTATCCTTGAATGATCTCTAAGAATTACAAGCCAATATTCTTGGCTGAGAAGCGGATGGAAGGTGAAGTTACTTGTGAGAAGCAGAACTGATTTCAGCAAACAATGGACCAAGCTCCATAGCAGTCAATTTCAATGAGAAAAAAAAAAAATAATCTTCCTTGATAGACTCTAAACATCTGTTGAAAAATGTAAATGCACCTTGCCATCAAAGCCTGCCCATCTAGATGGCAGCCATCACTCCCTTGTATATGAGAATGGGTCTTCCTCCAGGATATTAGATGAAGCACCCAGAATTTAACTCTTCCAATCTCCATAAATTCAGAGTTTGTTAAAAACCTTATCTTTTTATTAACTGGAATTAGGAAAAGTGAAACATTAAATGAGATATCTTCTTCCATACCACCCCTGTGTGAAGACAATGGTATTCTTTTTGTTTTAACTTCTGCTCTTGGAGTTAGAAAATTCTGTGATAAAAACTGTTGGCTTTGATTATCACCCTAAACTGTGTTATTAGAGTAACTGCCAAAAGGTGCCTGGAGCCTAGGATAAGCACATTTTTCAGTTTTCCTTCTTATGAATGCAAATACACCCACAGTAGGGTGAGCAGACGGATCATTTTGTTCTCCTCAGCTCACGAAGGCCTAGCCTCTAAAACACGACTTGCTGCCAGCTGGCTGGGGGACTGACTCACATCAACGATGACAATTTTCTCCCTAGCAAATGCTTTTTAAAAAAGCCTCTGTGAAGAAACGGACAAAGTGAGGGATTCACGTATGCGAGGGCTGTTGTTCCATTGCAGAACATAGCGATATTAAAGCAGCAACGCCTAACATCTAGGCACATGTCCAGACTCGAGTAGATGAGAAACTCTTGGCGCCAACTAACTCAAGTATTCAACTTATTTAACACACTTGCAGCTGTTTGTTCTATCACATTTGCAGCTTCAGAGAGAAATAATCTGCCCTCTCCTCTTCCCCAAATCTCTACTTCTATTAGCACTGCAAAGCCAATCCATACAGGGACATAGCGGAGTCCATTTTATTCTGTTGTGCCCATCAATGAAACTGAGTGCAGTTTTCACCCAGAATCAAGGTCAGCTGGCAAAAGAGAAGTCATCCGTCTTACACATAAAAATAACTATGATAGATTGTCCAGACAATCTAGATGCTCTTGGGAGCTATTCCTACAGAAGGATCATAGGAAGATGAAAGCTCATCTTCCTATGTCAGGAACAGCCAACGCACAGGGTCCATGTTACACCAATCCTCCACTGAGGGAGGGAAATAAATATGGAAACAACTTGTTAGGTAGCAGCCCAGCTTAGCTCATGAATTGGTAAGTTACCTACATGAGGCAGCGACCTTATCCGAACTCTGTAGCAGTGACTTCCAGGGGTATCTAGAGGATCCTTTTTACCACCTGGTAACACGTGTAATACAACCTAAAGTCTATTCACACGATAGCTGGAGGAAAAAAAAGCCCTAGGGAAGCGCCGGCTATTCAGGCTGAAGAAAAATGCCTTCACCAGATGTGCAGAGAACTGATTTCACTAGGAGCTGAATTATGTTTGAGTAAGAAGAAACAAACAAAATCAAAACTGGCAGCAAGACGGAAACCACCCTAAGTCCCTTCCCCAGGGAAACTTCATGTAACCTGATGAATAAGGGGCAAATCCCACAATCCTGCATTTATCCTACTCTCCTGGTGGAACATACAACCAAAAAGCAGCTTCTGTAGAGGGACAGAATAAAAAGCCAGTTACTCATATTCAAAAAGGGTTTCACTAACTGAAGGATGGGTACCTTGGGGTCCCAGGAAGAGGGAGAGGGACTATCTTGAAAGCAGAAAGGCAAAAAATCAAGACACATACTGTGTGGTCAGAAAAACACTACACAGCCCTGAACCCAAAGCTAGTTAGCAGGGAATGCCAACAGCAAGCTTAAACATGTGAGGTCCAACCGGCTTTAGGAAAAAGCATTAGTCGTTGCAGTTAAGGATGACAACGAGGAATCACTGTCTTCCTCGGCAAGACCTAAGAACTGGGCTGGCAGTGAGCACATTCAAAGGTCCAGAGCTGCCTTGCAAGACCTAAAAGAAAGTCAGCTTCCTAGAAATGTTATCCCTACGCCTACATCACTAAATATGAATATATGAAAAACAGCAAGAGAAAACTTAAAATCTTGTGCATAACTGTCCGCTTAGTATAACTCCAACTCTGCAGAAGTATTTCCACTGTGACACTCAACAGTACAGAAGTTCAAAGTCTCACACTACCTGGCTATTTGCACACCTTATACAGGAACCACAGCCAAGAAAACTAAAGAATGAATTTCAAGTTTGTACTTGGCAAAACAACTGCATCTCATTTGGAGACTAAAGAGCTGGTTAGGCATAGCAGATGGATCAAATTAGTACTCCCTTATCTTCCATATTAAGGTGAGATCTTGGCTTGTATTTTCTACAGAGGAGGAAAGCTGAGTTGTCTTCGTTTTGGTTACAAAACCACCAAATAATTCCCCTCAGTGCTGGACTGAGAGAGCAGAGAGAACACGGCAAATCATGATACACAGGTCTCCAAACTTCATTTGGCTCAAACTGACTGCATTAGTCTCCCAGATTAGTAATATTTTTAAACACACAGACGAACATAAATATTTAAACATTTTAAACTCCTTCTGTTTATCTGTGTTTTGGCCTTTTATTGCAATTTAATGTTATATATTTGCTTTTAAGCAGATAAGGGAATGAAAAACTTATCCCTCTAAAACGATAAACATATTCATTAGCCTCCAAGGAAATACCTTGGTTCACCTGTATGAAAAAGAAAAAAAAAACACAACCAAGAGAGGCAGGTAATACTGCACCCAAGATGAATTTACATACTTTTCTTTCTTTCCTTCCTCCATTGGTACACTTATTTTTTTTCTGCTTTGGAATGTATTTATAAGCCTCTTAATTACTTTCAAAAACCAGGAAAAAAGAAAAGAATAAAAATCCCAGGCACACCAGAAGGAAAAACAAAACAAAACAAAACTCAAAACAAACTACGATTTAAGTATAGCAAGGCATCTAAGATTTCTTTGTTTTCCAAGCCAGAACATTCTGTTCTGAGGTTTGAGTTCCTCCTGTGGTGCTCCCTGCAAAACTATTCCAAGTGGTTTCAGTAACCAAGTATTTTACAGTGGAAAAAGGAAAAAAGATCCAGTGTTTAAGGCACACGATAGGCAGGCAATCCTGTCCCAGCTGTGCCACAAAATTCACATGCAAACTCTGGCAGACAACCTGGCCTAAACACACGACTTAAACCTTCAGCTACCAGGAGGCCTTCAACAAAACGAGAAATACAGTAACAAATTCTCCATTGGATTTTTTACAGCTGGTCAGTGTGGGAGTAAAATACTACCAGTGTTAGGCACGAGCAGAGATCATCTTTTTGTCCCACATTGCACAGGTGTGAATGACTGCATATAGGCGGTAGACTGTGAAGAATCACATCAGAGAGACATAATTATAATTTCTTATGTATTAGACTTACCAGCCAACCCAACCACCCACTACACACCCACTAAGTGGAAGTCCAAAAGTGCTTCGCTTAAAAATAAAAGGAACAGAAAAAAAAACCAACAGGCTATTTGTTCTGGAGCAGTTTCAAAAGTGGGATTTGGATGGCAAATTAAGTACATTTTATGCTTACCATTAACCTACCAATTAAAAACAAAGATGTAAGTCACTGAAGAATTAAAAATGCACCCCAAATAAAATCAACGATACATAAAAAAAAAAATTTGGATTTTTATTTTTTGCATATCAGACTATGAGATGCTTCTGCAAACAGTACAGTAAAATAGAACAAAAAGCACAGAATCTTTGTAGGTTGCATGACAGCTTCTTTTATTTGTACATGAAGCATGATGCCATTCAAGGGTGAGTCACTCTAATCATAAAAGTTCCTCACCAAGCAACATGACAAACTGTTCTCCCAGGGGGACTGATTTAAAGCACATTTTCTGAATTTCAGGATTATAAAAGACTAAAGAAAGCTGCATTTTATGAGCAGAAGTCAGCAGAAATAGGCCTGTGGTGTCTTACTGATTTAAAAACGGGGGGAAAAAGCAATAATGATTCACCAAAGAAAGCCTGTTAGTCATAAATTTTCTCTGCACTTTATCTTTTGCTACCAAGACCAGGTTTAAAGACAAGGACGAGGAAAGAAAGCAAGCCATGTCCAAAACTGACACACTTTGCTACCTGTGCCCCCTCTGGTATATCACATTATTTTAGAAACTGGAGTTCATAGATTTTGAAGGAAAAATTTGCCTTTCAGCTTTAATGATGATCACAGACAGGGTTCTCGTAAGAGTTGTTCTTGTAGGAAAATCAAGTTATCTTCTCCAGTTCATTCAGCACACCATTTCTGTGTATTGCAGCACTGCTCCAAACACAAGCCACGGCCCAGCACGGCAGTTTCTGTTCATTAATCCCTGCAGTGGCACAGACGGCACGTACATTGATTCGCGGGTACTAGTGCAAGTTTGCGTGCAGGTATGAGTAAATGATCAAACTGGGAAAAGTCTTCGTATGAGGACATCACATGTTCCTAAGTGCCTCTCTCAAAGAGGAGGTGCAAAGCCCTTGGGCTTAGAATCTATCGTTCAATTTAAGAGAGCATAGAAAGGATTTAATGGATAAACTGCAGCCTTAGAAAACTAGACCTGTCATAAAAGGGAATATGTACCCTTCCTTTCTTTTCCATTCCTTCATCTTTCAGCCAAATGACCAATACTTCTAAATATAATCTCCTTTTACTCATGCTTGGTAAGTGCCAAACACTTACCATATTGTGATTTTTTTCTGAAAGCTCTGCTTCCCAAAATCATAAGGTTGTGCCAATCTTTGGGAGTTTTTAAACACATTTACTAAGAATATCAAGATTACAGAAAGAAAATAATAATGTGACTCCTAAACACCAGAAGACAAAGTTCCAAATAATTTAAATATTTTAAAGACTCATGATCTTTGAGACATTTTTGATTTTGGGAT
Organism: Rissa tridactyla; assembly: GCF_028500815.1. Classification (NCBI taxonomy): domain Eukaryota; kingdom Metazoa; phylum Chordata; class Aves; order Charadriiformes; family Laridae; genus Rissa; species Rissa tridactyla. The sequence goes on from NC_071466.1 coordinate 98,662,079, forward strand.
GTTCACTTAGGTTGGGGGAGGGGGTGGTGGAGGAAATCACTAATTTATTGTTCCTTCTATTATCTTCATTGTCTGCCAAACCTTGAATGAAGCACTGGTAACCTTTCTCCAGCTGTGATGCTATTAAAAAAAAAATCTTCCTTCTTTTCTGTTTGAAGAACCTGGTCATCCTATTGGTAATGTAATTTTCCTACCTTCAGACACATTCAGTTTATGGTACAATAAAACCTCTATTAAGCTCTTTTAATGCCCTATAAAGCTGATTTAATATTGAAACTGAAAGCCAACAAACGACAGGCGCTCATTTATTTTGAGCGTTGAGTTATTTCACTTAAAAAAATTTTTCTTCATTTCTGGAACATTACAACAGTTTTATCCAGCTGTCAAAAACTAAACAACAAAAAATTCCAAACTCCAAAACTAAATACATTAAAGAAACATAAGTCACATCTAAGTATCTCTTAAAAACACGAGAGAACCTTTGTACTGTGCCAAAGGGTACAACCAAAATAAGCAGCTTTTTGCCTCACACAGGAAATAGCCCCACTCCTTGTTTAATTATTACCTCTCTCATGCCCTTCCTCAACAAGCAGAAATGGCTTTCTAGCTACCTTTGAAACATTCATTTCTTCTTCCCAGGGTGACACTAAATTCCTTCCATCATAGGAACTTCTTGTAACCCTTTGAAAGCTGCGTGGAGCTCAACATAGTAAGAGAGGACAGAGGCTTCCTGATCTGCTCTCTGTTCTGAAAATTAGCAGTTTATTAATAGAGCTGTACCTGTGAGATACTAGAAAAGTATCTCAACTTTTGCCTTTTTTTTTTCTTTATCAGAAAAATTTTTTGCTCTTTTCAAAGATGTTAAAGTCAGAATTTGCTCCTGGACACCCTTAAAATATCTAGAGTAGATCTCTCCTTAAACAACCATTCACCACAGTAGGTGTGTCTCTATAAATTCAAAAATAGCAAGTCACTAGGAGCTCCTTTATGGGTGAAAGGTATTGCTAAAATAAACATGAATTTCATCTTTCTTCTGAAAAATAAAGTCCTCTAGCACTGTGAGCGTTAGGAAGTCTGAAAAGTATTATTGTGACTGCATCATGTTCAGGCTTAGAACCCAAGTAAAAATACACATGAATGTATTAACACAACCACCCCCTTCCTCCCTCCAGAATGTAATTTTAGGATACTTGCTAGCCATCTGGGTGGGCGCATAAAGAGAGGAAACACTGCATCTAGCTCAGTATTCTTCTGATGTTTGGGTTGGTAATATGATTATGAGTATCATAGGGCCATAATGCACAGCAAACAGTTCTGAAGACTCCCCCGTTCACAGGCCTGCCTGTGTAGATGGCCACATCTGTGTTATTTCACCGTCTGAGTTAATTACATCACTGCTTAACACAAGAAACTCGCACTCTGAAGTATCAGAAAAGGACACTACCGTGTCATGCCCTAATCCAGACTACTGATACACTTGAACCTAAACATGAAAATTACATTTCTATCCTATATCCTGAAAATGCGAGTGAAAACATGAGACCTGTCTCCTTTCTACTGTCATGTGATGAGGGGAGCCACATGTTAAGTAGAGCTCAGTGACTGTGGAGTGGTATCTGAAGACACATGTAAAATTTTACCTGTGTGGTTTGAAAACTGGACAGAGTTCACCGTATCAACTTCAAATCCCAAAACCTGTAACAGAACACAGGAATATTTCTTTTACTAATACAGCTTTGATAAAACATTATCAATATCATAAAACACAAGAAAGGATTCTTATTTCCCAGTACATATTTAAAAATCTTGAGCGTTGTTTTAAAGGGAAAGCTGAGTCAACATACATGCAACATAAACAAACAACACAGTACTTTACTACAGCAGCTGACATGGAACAAAAGCGACACTGGCAACAGCACCAGAAAAAACAGAGCTCTGGATCCTCAGGCTAGAGTTCATCTGGGGATAAGGACGGAGATGCTGGTCCAGCAGCAATCACGGAAGCCTTGAAGAAAGCCTTGGATAGCCTTTCTTGGCAAGAAAAGCAGTCTACGTTTCAAGGTATTAAATTAATGCAAAATACGGAGGGAGGATGCTGTTAGTACTCCAGAAAGCCAATCTTTCTAAAAGGAGGACAGAAGAATCTTAAAAGGGATCAACGTTATCAGCCACGCTTGGATGTCACAAGCAGTTGCTTTACAACTAAAAGATAATAGAAAGAAATCATGGAGAATTAATTTGGGGCATGATTAGACAATCAAAGGGAGAGAGCTCTTAAAAGCACCAAGTGGAAAAAGCCTAAAGCATGCTCGAAAAGCCACCTGCCACCTTGCATCACCAGCAATCCAAATATTGAAATATCCAAGAATTTGCTAGTGCAATCAACAAACACATTATTGTTGCCCAAAAGAGAAAAATATTATGAAAGTAAGAGCAGCAAATCAGGAGAAAACTAATCAGGATTTTTAACCTGACAATACCTGCTTAATATCAACCAGCATTGCTGGTTATTCAAGCCATTTTTAGACATTTTTATCTACCACGAAAAAAATTGTAAGGCAAGTCTGTCATAACGGTCTGACATTTAGTATTTGTTTTCACATCCTACTTGCTCTGAGTAAGAATTCTCCTCAAAAGATGAGCTGCTATATATGGCTCAGTGAGTCATACCAGGGGATAATAGTAATGATGCATCACTGTTTATAATCCACTTTCAGGCAATTTGCTGGGAAAGGGGGAGTGAACAGTCATGTTTTTTGCCAGTCACGTTTTTCATCGAGATGCACACCTCTCTCTCCCTTTTTATCACAAAGGCAACCCCTTCTCTAGGTGTATGGTGCTAGACATTAGGTTTTCCCTGTGCATGTACTTTCTCTCGCACATGAAAGCCGTTAAGATAAGCCCCTTATTTCAAACCCTGAGCTGTTAGAAGATGGAGGTACGTGCTGCAATGGGTAGTTCCTTCTGCCTGCAGGTGCTGTATTTCTGTCATTTTACAGCTCAGAGTCCTCATAGGTCTTCACAGGGCAAGTCTATTCTTTCAATACATAATAAAGGTTTCCATTAATTTCTAATCAGAAAGCAAAGTAATCTTATGTTAATGACAAACATACTGGTGAGCGCTCTCAGCCTGATGAAGTTAAAATTAACCTCAGCTTCTGCACTCACCCGTTTCTTGTTTCACCTTGGTGGATTTTATTTTCAAGACCTGGGAATTAAAGGGGTAAGAACACGGCAATACTGTTATGACCTTAACCTTGACATTTGCACATACTCTTCAAAGAAATAAATGAGAATACTGCCTCTAACCAGACCGTCATCCCATATTCAATTCCCCTCCCTGCAATCAACAGACCTAACAAGTTCTTATTTTCTTCAAACATCTTGTCAACAATTGTGAATTAATCTGTTTCTGTGCAATATTTAGATCACGTCTCTACAACTATTTTAATACCTGACACTACAGAACACACTTACTATGATTTAGTAATTAGCCAGGTTTACACTTAATGCTTTAGGGAAAATGAGCACGCACAACTGCTTGTAGGGAGGGCTGGTTTGTAACATGGATAAGCACTGTACCAGCTGATGGTCACCAGAAAGAGCACCCTTTCTTTACTGTCTCCACCAGCACTAGCTGTCGTTTGAATTTTCAACAAGCTTTTCTGGGTTTTTTTTTATTTGTTTTGGCCAGTTAATCTGCTTCAACCAGCAGAAGGGAAAATACAAGGAGGGCCACCTCTCTTAGTCAGAGCTAGGTGTCACGTTAGCTTAACAGGACACTTGGGAAAGAGAGTTAAAGAAAGTGCTTTTGAATAGTTGAGGAAAAGGCACAAACAGCTCAAATTCAGCAAGGGAGCTTGATATTCTCGCTTTTCTCGTTGGTACGAAACAGGCTAAAAAGTCTTTAAAGGTCTCCATAATGATCACTTAACAGTGTTAGTCTACTCTGTCACAGTCACTAATTTGCCCTAAAGTTTTGTTTTGAATAACGGTACATGACAGTAACCTAACACACCTAATTATACAATTCTCCAAGTTCTGATTCAACCCTCAAAATAAGCCAAGGTTCCTGTGCATCGAGAAATTTCCTTTTACAACGATTCCTATCAAAACAGAGAATAAATAAAAGACATAAAACGTCATTTAAAAAAAAAGTATAACTAGAAAACATAACTAGTACTACCTTTGAAGTGAGAGCTACAGATGTTGAGGTTTAGGTTTAGCATAAAGTATTAAAGTAATAAAAAAGAATGTTGAAGTCAAGTTCTGCCAATACATGTTTGCTACCAAGGCAAACTGTATTGAAAAGTCTCATGGAATTTAGTCATCAGTATAAGACCTGAAAACACTGTTTACTGAAGTGCTAAAAGCAGCTTTTGACAGCAATTCTCTCTTCTACGGCTACAGAGAAAACTGTCTTAAAATGAACTCCACAAACCAAAATTAACAACTTGATCGTTTAAAGTGGATAAAGAAACGTTATCTTCCCCCTTCATCCAACGATTAAAAAACAGTACTAGTAACCTCACATATCAAAAGGACCATACATATCAGAAACAGTTTCTGATGCACTGAATGATGGGTAATACCTGCCCTGCTTACAAGGGGAACCATACTCAAAAGATGTCTTGTTACATCTTTTTAATATATATCCCTATTTTTAATTTCTTGGGCAGAGCTAACTAAAAGCACTGATTATGAAGGTTTTTTCAATTGAATTAAAGAATTCTACCCAAAACGGAGGTTAAATAATTCTTAAGTGAAAGTTAACTTCCTAATTAGAAATACATCATTTTCATACATAGACATAGAAAACTGAGATCAGACCAAACATATTGAATCAGATAAATCATACAAAATAAAGAAAATCCCTCTCCCATATCTGTACACAAAAGTACCAGATATCACACGAATTATGCAATTAGCTGTATATCAAAAATTTTTTTCAATGTTATAAGCCAGTAAGAATTAACCCTCCCTTTGGAAAATGACTAGAAAGTACAAATTCAACACAGGACTGAACTCAATTATTTTGTATCAAGTTTCTTGCTTGTTCATATGAAACACATTTAAATTACTTATTTCAATTCATGGATTTAAAATCAATCTGCTCCAGTTACTGATGTTTTTTCTACGTACAGAAACAAACCTCCTCATGTTTCTGAAGTAAATACATATATATATGCGCCAGTTCAATTGCCACCTCAACACCTTTCCTTATTTCATGAGCAATCAAAATGTTGTAATTCAGCAAAGACTGCACGTGAAATAGTAAATAAAGTGAGATCTATACAGTAGTTTTGGAGCGTTCAGTCAACAGAGAACAAATTCAAGCTGGTAATGGTTTATCATAGTTCACTGAAGCGCGCAGCTGTCTCTATGTTTTGCTCAAAAAATACAGGTGTCACTGCGCCAGGTCCCCCCATGTGTGACAAATGCCTTTATTGAGATACCGACAGTTTCACCTTCTATCCCTTTGCACCACTTTCCCTTTGCTTCCTGAATTTCTTTGCATATTGGTCTGCTCTGTTTGCAAAATAACCCAACTTCGGATATTAAAACTGTCATTGTTCTGCGTGTGTATACACATACTTCTTCCTTGCACCTGTGTAAATAAACTGAAGGAAATCACCCCACTTGGATTTTGCCTATGTCAGAAGTAATGCCTTCAGATCCTATTTGATTAGTGCAAGGACTGAGCTCACTAACAAATGCACAATAATGCTTTATTTATTGCTTCTCAATACCAGCTTGTAAATAGCCTATTCCTGATGTTACTTTCCCTGCCCCCTATAGAAAAGGTCCTGTGGTGATAGTCCTGCCTCTAGTTTTGGAAATGCAGGCTACAGCAGATATTCCGCAAGTGCCCAGTGCTCCAGCTGCCAGAGACCACAGAACTCCTACGTTACCATTATCTCCTGTTTTGGATGATCTGGTCTTTCACAGGCCTTCCAGTAGAGACCAATTCCCGATTTCCCCGCCCTCCCTTTGCTGTCATTCTGTATAAACATCATTTGCCCACAGAACTGCAAATTCTGGGCACATCTAAACCCATAGCCAGTTTGGATACGGATGCTAAGCGCTCTTCAAAGGAAAAAAATAATTCTCTTAAAAGACAGTTCATCTTAAATCTCTCAGCCTCGAGTCTAAGCACATGTCAAACAGTGTTCTTCGTAAGAGCCAAATTAAGGTTGCCTGTACCATATCACACAGTGACATTTACTGCCATTGAAGTCTCAGAGGAAAATTGGTGATTCCAACATATTTTTTGAGTCTCTTCAAGCGAAGGAGGCAGAACTGTTACATTTCTAAAAATAAATCACAAAACATCAAAACTGGAGGAGTTCTGTATCTGGAAGGCAGGGCTAGCAGGTCTGAATGACACATTTCAGAAAAACACTTGGAAGATTAAATCAAAATACACAGACTGGAGCAGAATGTGTTTGAAGAAACGGCTAGTATGAAATGCATACTCCAACATTATGCACGAGGTCAAACTGGGCTTAGTTCTTCCTCACAAAGAACCGAAGGAAAGGGACAAATGTCCTGTGGTTCTTCCCAGAGTGCAGAAAGTGCTGCGCCAGCCTTGCAAAGAGAAGGTGCATCACCCGTGCAGGCACCTAGTCTACAAAACTATTAAAATGCGCATCTTCAAACTAGCAAGTGCTCAAGGAAAAAATCAATACAAAAGAAAGGAATAGACTTCAAAATACATGAACAACCTCTAAAGGTGTTGGGTCTTTTTGGAAAACTGGACCAACAGCCTAGTTTTCCTAAAAGCAGCACAGAAGTAATTTAAACTTACATCCAGTCAACAAGCCACAAATAAGAAGCCAAAAAATGGTTCTCCTTCAGGATTCAAATTCTACAAATGACACCAACTGTTAACAACCTAAAGATCTAGACAGACAGAAAATGTCTTGGGTTATGTAGGTTATATATAGGGCTAGATTTCAGTTCTGGTTCACCCCTAAAAATGCAACCTTTTAGACTATGACACTGTGTTAACACATGAAATTAGAGCTTTGTTTAAAATTTACAGTCTCTCTTCCTCTTCCTTCCAGAAAACATTTAAATCATACATATACTGAAACATGCTGCTACTTCACCACACAGAACTAGTACCTACGTTTGTTAGAAATGAAAGATTACAAACATACGTTTCCTTCAAGAGGACAGCCTAAGTTGCGCCTATTATGTAAAAAGGGAGGACTGTAAAACAACAAGAGAAAGAAAAGTATTCCATGTTATGGAAAATTGTGCGTGTAGCAACACAGAAATTCACAGGAAGATTTTGAAGCATATGCAACATCTCAAATTCGGCTTTAACGATGGCTAAGCTTTAGGTTTATAATTGTATAATCTATATTATGTACCAATGGTCTGGAGACAAATAAAAGTACACATTTTTATCTCCTAGTCCTATTTGGTATTTGATTGTTAACACCACTCGAGATGGAAAACAGTAACTTCAAAGATTAGCTCTGCCTCAGAGTAAATATTAGCATAAATTCTCATTTAATGATTTTATTTTACTCTGAGAAATGCTTAGAGAAATGCAAAAAGCTGTTACTGAACTGCTTCTGTTTAAAATTTGTATTACAGCCTTACTATGCTTCTTCAGGGAAAAAGATAAGTTTTCAGAAGCATCACACACTTTATAGTACTCAAGAAGTTCTCCTTTCTTCTTGCTTGAACCCAGTTTGGAAAAAAAAAAAAGTGTTTTTCTTTTTAAAAAAAGATGAATATCTTAAATCTCCAAAGTGTGCAAGAAAAACGATCACTTGAATTACACGAACTTCTGAACTGAACTGTAGTATTGCTTTCCTGGGTACTAAACATTAGAAACAAAGAAAATAAACAATTTCCAATGCATTATATGCATATATTTAGAGAAAGAGAGGTTTAGAGGGAGTTGAGAGAAATGCTGTGGAATTGCTGTCCTTTGTGGTTGTCAAGACCCAAGAGGACAAAGCCCTGAGCAACCTGGCCTGAACTTAGTGCTGGACTCAGGTTTGAGCAGGAGGCTAGACTAGGAAGAACCTCTTGAGGCCCGTTCCAGCCTGGGTCACTCTTGTCATTCAATGATACTGTTACATACAAAATACCTCAGGTTTACCTATTATAGAAGTCCACATGTAAAATTACACAAAATATCATCACCCGTTACCCATCCTAAAGTTCCGGTTATAAGGATAAAACAGTGGTATGGTGCGTTTACACTATTACCCAAGTCAGCTTTATCAGTAAAGATAATATATCCTTTGCTGTTAAACGATCAGTGGACCAATCTAGCTGGAATGTTTGAGTTTGTACTTAATTTAGACAACCTTAGAGTACAATGACCTAGTTCTGCAAGAATGAAATTAAAAATACCTCTCTATTCTGCAACGCGGTCAGTACATATTTTCCTCTTTGGGCGCTGTGTTTATGCCTCTGGTGACATTTCATTTTAAGGTTTGAAACTAAAACCACAAAGCAGTACTGCAGCTCAAGTTAGAAGAAAAATCTGGAACAATGAGTGAAAGGCAAAGTAAGGGGGAAAAAAAGCAGTGTGAGGAAGAAAATAAAAAGACTATATAAAAACAGACTTTGTAAACTGCATATATGTTTCTTCCATAGTATTTACGTCCCCTGATACATGTTCATAGGTTGCTATCTATATTTTATAAAACAAAGCTGAGACCTCCATCCAAACTCTCCAGTTCCTTCAAAGTTCTTAATTTCAGAAAACGTTAGCTTTACCACACCAGAACACATCAAAACCAAATTTTCCCAAGTGAGACCACAAACCAAACTGTTTGTAAACCACAAATCCAGGGAAAATATCAGAGGCTGAAGTTGCAACTCAAGCTCAGCCAAACATTCATACAAATTCTTTTATTGTGAACACAAGGTACCTGATTTCTTATATGCGTAATTAGAGCTTCACACTCAGATCTGGGCTACAAACGTGCCATAGGTGAAGATCTATGTAATTTGTTTGTTCACATCTCTAAAAGGTGAGTTTATCTCCAAGGGAAATGTGGTTTCTTGAAAAAGACAAAAGGAGGAACAAGATTCAGCTAACCTGGAGAAGAGAACATTTGAGACTCCACTTTTGAAAGGAGGATTTGACTTTCACCCATCTAGTTCTCCACAAAATAAATGCAGCATTGTATTATAACACTTAACTTCCTTGCACTTCCAACTCTTCTGCTTTGTAGAAAGACACTCGCTTTATGAGTAAAGTTTATGGAAAAAAGGATGACTTTGTTTCAATTAATATGCAAATGATGAGCCATCCAAGCCAGGTATGTCCTGTCCTTTGTGCCAATGGATGGTAACAGACTGATGAATTAAGAGCAAAGTAACAGCAAATATTAAGAATAGTGAGAAGAAGGTTAACACAGACTGGACAAGTGAACCAAAACCATCCAGATAGAGCCTAAAAAGGCAGCATGGTGAATTATGTGCAGGATTTCAAATCAAGGATTCAGGTATGTAAACCCAACTGTGTTACTGATTTGTTTTCCTTTACCAGGCAAGATCATCACGCAAGTATATTTTCATAAACAACCACTCATTTCAGCTGCTTTCCTACTCGATGACTACATTGTGATGCCTAGGAATGATCCATAAAGGCATGAAACCCAAGCAGATCTCACTGCTTTCACATAGATGTGATCGTCAGGCTTGTCTTTATTGCAGACTGGCTCAGACTCTAACCTATGCTCCACTAAAATCTCTTGCCTGAGTTTAGACTGATTGTCTCTGCAGAGAAAACATGTCCTTGTGGAGAGCCTGAGAAGCAAGGAACCATGACAGATTCTAGGATGCTGTTTAAACTAGTTCTAAAAGAGTATATTACCCTCATACCTTTTAGTGTAGGCACTCATCCTCCCGGTAAAAGCAAGCAGTTAGTGCTACTGAAGGATTTCTCAGCTAGCTGCACTCTTGATCAAGGTATGTAAGTTCTAAAGCACAAGAACATGTAGCGCTACTACAGATTTCAGTGACAGAAGTTGTAAAAAAATAGATGCTGTTCTGATTACTGCACATTCGCCTCCTTAAAGCATTAAAAATATGTCTTCATACATCCCTGTGAACTGGACAAGTGTTATGCTCATGTGAAATCATATTATCAGTAAACAGTGACAAAGACAGGACGCTATTACTCTGCAAAACATTGCGCTTAAACTAATATTACTTGAACTCAGATGTAAAAGCCAACGACCTGTTCTTCACACACACAGCAAGAATACAGCTAGGGACAAGACACTGGTCCTTCCCCAGCTGCCAAACAACAGCTTTGGGAATTTATGCTGTGCAGAATCAATTATACTGCATTATATGTATTCTATCTGTGTGCTGCCATGATCTGTACAGTACTGTATAATACTTGTGGTCTTCTACTTTGTTTTTCAGTGGTCCCCTGCTGCTGCAACAACAATAACAGACTCAAAAAACCTCTATTTTTCTCTACAAATTAATGGTTTTTTATGGAAGCCTTCCAATATACTCAAACCAAAATGTAGTGTTTAATTTTCAAAAGTTAATGGAAGCACATGACAAGCCCAGGAGCTCTACAGAAAGGAAAAAAAAAAGTCTTCAGCTTCAAGAGCCAGTCAAGCTTTCCAAGTAACGGGGAAGTGCTTTGATTTATATCATTTAAAGCACACAGTAGCATTAAAAAAAAAAAGAAATTAATCTTTAAGACCAAATGCTGTATCTTTAATATATACACACAAAATACAAATAAACACACACATGATTTTTTACTAAGCTTAAAAACGTATGAAGTTTATCCCAACACAAACATCTGAACTGTGACTATGAATTTTAATTAACGTAGTAAATAATTGCCTAATTCCAGTCTTACTTCTCTGCCTCCGCAAACACCATTAACATAAGGAAATTGCACAAGGTGAGTTGGCATAAGGTACTTGAATAAATGGATCTGGGCCAAAAAAAGAAGCTAAAAGCAGACCGGTATACTAACAGAGTGTATCTGGTGCCCCATGCAAGGGGAAAGCATCTCAAAATTATTAACCACAGCCCACATACCTCAAACCAGGACACAGAACCACAACATCTGTACTGAAAGCAAAATAGTTGCCCTGCTCAGGGCTGCACAAGGCACGTTGGTTTTGTGTTGCTGTCATGTTATCTCAGATAAAAGCCCTCTGAAGTTAATCAATCAAAGGCTTCAAGAGCCCCACTATATGATCATATTTTCTTCCAGACAGCCTCACCCCTCATCCAAATTTAGATGACAGCTGGCTTTATTGCTATTAACAGGACACACATGTGCTAGGACCTACATCAACAGGAAAATTACTCTTGTTGCAATGTAACACTGATAGATGCATCAGTCAAAGGATAAAGTTTCATAGCGTAAAGACATATATACAAAGGTGGTTACAGAGATTTAAACACACACAATTTATTAAGAATTTTCAAGAAATCTTGTGGTCAGTCCCTAAACTGATGACTTTTAGCAGAGCATGTGTACCCAAATTGAATTACCCAGTAATACCTGTATTTGTCTACAAATACCACATAAACCAAAACCATTCCATCCCTTCCAGGTTTTTTTAAGGTATATTAAAAATGGGCATAATTGAAAGTTACTAACAGAATTAACTTTAATGCCACAGTTAAAATCACCGTCAAACAAAGCATCTGAGTTTTGGCATTTGGTGGGGTTTTTTTTGCCGAGCAATGGCATCAACACTTTCCAATAGGAAAGTCTCTGCATCGGGCCATGAAACACCCTACGTATTACATTACAAGAGGCTTGCTTTTATGTGCTATGTTTATATATGACAGTTTGGAATTCTACCTTACCCAGCCATCGCTGTAGTTCCAGCAAACATCATTGCTCCACTGTATTCCTCTGGACGTGGAACAGAAACATATTTAAAAAGGCTGAATTTCTGTAATCAAATTAATCAAATTAATTTGGAGGGGGAGAAAGAGAAAGGATTTCGCAGTTGCAGCTTGCACCTTTCACTGTGTGCCAGCTCTTTCACTTAATTGCATCTCCTTCCATTTGATAATGAATCAAAAAAATATACATTGTACTGGGCGTAGAAAATTAGAACACAAATTCAGTTTGAGAAAAGGAACTTGGGAAAAAGAAAAGGCATGTCCTGGCAATTAGTGAAGCAGGCATAATTGCTGGTGTGGGTTGAGAAACCGAACTGAAACTGCTATTGACTAACCCAATCTCTTTTTTCTCTTTCTTTTAATAAACCATACCAAGTAGATAATGAGAACCCTGTACGTGTAACATAGCTACATCTTAGTGCAGCATTTGACATAGCACTGCAAAGAAAAATCACTAAGATGCTGGAGATATTGTGCCAGGATAGAAATACAAAGGCATATAAACTAGCTCAGGAACAGGGATACTGGAGGCATTGCCGGTGATTCATTAATCTGGAGTCAGGTACCAAATAGGCCACTTCAAATTCTGAGGTTAAAAACAGACAATTACAACACAGACAAAAAAATACAGCAGATGACCTTGAGAAAAGAAAAGTTACTTCACCAGTGACAAAGACAGACACAGGAAAGGGTGTCACAGATATAAAACAACAGTATTTGGATAGTATCTGATACTTGTTAAAAATGAGATAACTTTATACTCTAAAAAAGCCTACAAAATACACTATACAAAGTCTATACAAACAATACATGCACAGAAAGATAAATCAAGAATATACAAACAAATTACCTGGTTAGAACTGTTCACCTTCACACTTAAAAAAACCAAAAAAATCCCTGAAAAAACACAAACCACCATGCCTTTTCCTACCTGAACCAACCTTTCACCTCAACTTCTTATACTCTCAAGTCAGACTCCATGCATGTCAAATCATTTTCTTTCCTTCCCAGCTTAGCTTTCCAGTTAGAAAAGAACATTCATGAGAGGAAGCTAGGTGTGTAGCAGTCTGGGATATTTTATATATGCCACAGCCGCATTTATTTGATGCTTCTTTGCTGCTCTATGGCCACAAGTTCTCAGGTCCAACAACAACTAGCCCCACATCAGCAAAATGATCTCCTCAGGTAGCCTAATGCCTATTTCTTGAGTGACACTCCCTTTTCATCTCTGATCAACTGCATACCAATTTTCAAGACTTCCAAGCTGATTTCAGCACTGGGCACCACAGAGGATATACGAAAGACTGGAGCAGAAACCAAATGCCTCTCTCTCCTGCGAGAGCAGACTGCAATTTTTGTCAAAGTGCTCTGCCAAAATTGGTATTTACTGAGAATTTGCAGTTGGGCTGATCTAGCTGTAACATCACGACCATCTGAACAAAAAAAGACTAGAACAGGCTGAGGCTGCAGTGAATTTGTTCTCAAAAAGTTTATTTCTCGATTTTTCTGAAAAGGCTCACAATATAAGTACATATTTGAAACATAATCAGGCCAAATTCAAGATAAGGATAATAGCGCCTTAAAGATGCTCCTCCAAATAAGCCTCAGAGACACAAGAATGCTTCAGAGCAAATACCACCAGGTCACTCATTTTTACTTTCCACCCTGACAGAACTGATTGGTATGCATTGCTAACTATTCAACGCAAGATACTAAGATAACATAAAATACATGCCTCTAACAAAATTCCCTCTAAGCCATTTTGTTCAGCACTAAGAAATTCCTTGTTCTACATCATCAGCATTTTTTCATAGGCTACTCAAACAAACAGCCTCTTGTGCCTGCAAAATGCAGATGCTCATGATCATTACTCCACATGTCACACCGGTTCAGGATCGACCCGACTGCAGAGTCAAAAGATTGGTGGTACAGCTGCTCTTTTAACCTTCTGACAGGCAGGAGGTCATTCCTTCCATCTGAGGTGGGATCAAGTGATGGATCTGCAAGACACTCATTTGTAAGGGCTAAGGTAATGAAAGACAAGGAAATAACAGCTTCTGTTTCCCCTTTCGTTCATCCCACAACAGGACAAACATTAAAAAAAAAAATGGAGAATGAGGTGGTGCTGTGGGTGTCTGACTGCCTCCCACCCAAGAAATAAGTTTTCCCCCCCGACCCTGAGGCTCTGTTGACTGATAGGTAAGAGTGACTTCAGATACTAACTTGAGATGCAGAGTTTGCACATGCTCATTTGAAGAGTTAAAAAAGCTGCAGGTTCCCTGCAAATTTCAGATTCATCATCTTCATGCTGCTTCCTTCTACACTTGGATGTAATTTGACAAAAACACTATACTTGTCACTGCAAACTCCTGCCAGCTGGAATCATGCACAGTGCTACACAAGTAAGTTTACAAACACTGATTAGGAGAGGCAGACACACACAGCAGCAATAGGTCCAACAGGCATGGACTTAATCTCTTGTTTATTTTAGTGAATGAAATGGGGGAGGGGGGAAATCCCACAACACATTCTTTTCCTTTGATTTTTATTTTATTTTTAATCCTGCTGTTCATATTTTGGATAGTACCTCAACACAAACAGGCAATGCACGCTTGCAGCCCAGAAAGCCAACCGTATCCTGGGCTGCATCAAAAGAAGCATGGCCAGCAGGTTGAAGGAGGGGATTCTGCCCCTCTGCCCCGCTCTGGTGAGACCCCACCTGGAGTACTGCGTCCAGCTCTGGAGTCCTCAGCACAGAAGGACAGTGACCTGCTGAAGCGAGTCCAGCAGAGGGCCACAAAGACGATGAGAGGGCTGGAGCACCTCTCCTATGAGGACAGGCTGAGAGAGTTGGGGTTGTTCGGCCTGGAGAAGAGAAGGCTACAGGGAGACCTTATAGCAGCCTTCCAGTACCTAAAGGGGGCTTACAGGAAGGACGGCGAGGGACTCTCTATCAATGTAATGATAGGATGAGGGGTAACAGTTTCAAGTTGAAGGAGGGGAGATTTAGATTAGATATCAGGAAGAAATTCTTTACTGTGAAGGTGGTGAGGCAGTAGAACAGGTTGCCCAGTGAGGCTGTGGATGCTCCATCCCTGGAAGTGTTCAAGGCCAGGCTGGATGGGGCTTTGAGCAGCCTGGTCTAGTGGGAGGTGTCCCTGCCCATGGCAGGGGGGTTGGAACTAGATGATCTTTAAGGTCCCTTCCAACTCTAACCATTCTGTGATTCTATAGGTAGCTCTCTAACCGTCAGCCCATTAGCAAGGCACGGCACCACATTATGTACATCTAAGGTGGAGTTATCCTACAAGAAAGAGATTTGTTTTTGCCAGCATGTATGCTTTATTTGGCCTTCTTAGGTAGGTGACGAACAGATCCCGCTCTCCTACCAAGGCTTTAGATGTTAAATTGCAAGATAACAGATGCTTGTAAAAATGGAGCAGGAAACAACTTCCTGAAAGAGGTGCCACATTATGTAAAGATCACTACAAGGCCCCAGCAGGGAAAGAATGAAGCTTCTAGAGAACAGTTAATGTCTCACCAATTCCTTCGGAGCAAGCAGATGTCTTAGATAAGAGCGTACTTTGAGGAATGTTTCCTTCAGCAGATGCCAGGTGCAGGAGCCTGGGGCTTGCTCCTGCTCTGGCACCTCAGTTATGCCAAAAGAGCTGTCTGTGGGGCTGTGTAGGGAACTGGATCAGGAAACTGACTCACAAGATAAATAAACATTTTCTTCTTTTCCCTCTTTGTCAAGTTATTTATAACCTGGATGGCTTCTCAGAGCAGTTTACCACATGGCCTTGCAAAATGACCTTCCTTGAAGAGCTGGAGTGGACAGCAAAACAGTGCAGGTGGAAGAACCAGCTGGTGGTGGTAACGGAAGAACAAGAGCTTCACAATCTGGCTTTGCTACTGAAGCCAGCAGATCTCCCCACAATGGGGAGAAGGGGAGCAGTTCTGATCAGACTGGAAAGGTTTTGCTGGTCAGGAAAACCATTTACTTCTGTTTTCAGAAACAACTGCATCTACAGATCAGAAAAGCAGCTCTCCAGCTTTTGCTTTGCCACAGGGGAGAGACTTACCATTTTCCAGCATGTGCTCCAGCACCTCCTCAATCCCACACATCCCTCTGGCAAAGGGTGCTTTCCATTCCCAACAGAGCAAAGTTAAATCACCATGGAAGGATTCTACTCAGCACAAACTAGTCCATATGCTTAAAATTTACACAGGATGACAGAAGGTCAGGTGAGATTTGTTTGGGGGTTTTTTTGTTGTTTTTTTTTTTTTTGTTTTGTTGTTGTTTTTTTTTAAATGAGTCATGCAAGAGGTTTTGGTATTGCAGTTCTCTCTCCTGCTCTATGGCTAATTGTTCCAGATGTTAAGGGAACTGAAGCTCAGAGGTGCCACAGATGAATTAACATCAACAAATATGAGTCCTGAACAAAGGCTTGAAAAAATTCGGGTAGCTCAGCATAGCCAAATTTCCGTTCAGTAATACTTTTTTGCTATGACTAGTTACTCCACTGCTGCCAAGCCACAAGATGATGAGCTAGCCTGGCTTCTGTTGGGGCTCATATTGTCTATCAACATGGATCTGCTTGGCATGTTTCAAATTTTATCCTCATCAATTTTATTTCCTTTTTCCTCTGCAGATTACTATACAGCTGCACACTCTATCACACATAGTAATTTCAGAAGAATGGACATTTTATGTACCACGACTAATGTCTGACTCCTCACATTAACCTTGCTTCACCAACTCAAGCCTGTTTCCCACACAACACAAGCAACCGAAGTGGAACTTCCACTTGCATCTTTTCAGCCTAAAGAGGCTAAAAATACCTGCCTGGCATGTGTTCAGTCAGCCATGGATAATGTTGTATCCCTTATCTAAAATGACTAAATATGCTCTTCAAGGAAAGGTGACCATCATTTTTGGATACAAATAGAAAAAATGAGATGCAAGAGACGACGTTTTACTAAACGGGATATTTTAGATGAGTATCAGTAGCTTTGTATGTCACCAGTTTTTCTCACGTGTACCTTTGTACCATCCTCATACATACAATGAAAGATTCATTTTATTATTTCGAACTATACTTTTAATACATTTCAGTACATTTTTATATATGTATGAAATTAATTTTTACTTGAAGCTCATTTTTTTCCATCAGAAATCTGATCACTATTGACTTTGTTATCTGTCCTTGTTTGTTTATTCAGAAAAAAAAAATATACTCTCAACTGTTTCATTTGGAGCAGAAATAAGACATAACAACTGAAAGAATTCAAAAAATAAAAAACATCTAAGACAAAGACAGAACATAAGGCCATTTCCTAAAAAAAAAGAAAAAAATAAAATGCCTTAAGCAAGTAAACACTTGCTACTGAGTCTCTGAGTACATGATATTCTCCACACAAACAGTGCAAATCCACCTTTAGGCAAAGTTTTCCAGTCCTTTAATAAGATTTGCAGTTTCTTGATGACTCAATTTTTTTTTTTTTACCAAAGAAAGTGGGTGAATCAGGGTAAGGCAGTTTTGCTTGCTCTAAAGTCAAATATTTGCACATGCTTGAAGACACCAAACAGGATCCTCCTTAATCTTCCCATTTTGCTGTGTTGTATTAGATCAAAAAGATTATTTACATAAAAAAAGCTACTATTCCTTTACTACAGCACACACTCCAGTGTAACTATTATGTCAAATATCAGCCCATGCATCTGCATAGTTACAATTTCCACAATGCATTATGAAGAGGTTAGCAAGTTATAATAATAATAAACAGTCACTGTCAATATTTATCATCATCTTTTTAAAAGTTTAAAATGCCAACTGGTCAACTAGCCCCATACACACACTGCAAAATAAATTCTAATGCACCTTAAAACGCTTTTTTCAGCTTTCCAACTGTCATATACAATCAACTTGTAGGAACATCCCTCAGCATTTCTGTATTTTTCATGACTTTTTTTTTTGGTATTTTCATGACAAAAGCTTATTTAACAAGTTGCCACAATTAAGTGACTTGTAGGAACAGTTACAGATACTACTGTGCCACACTTAGACTCAACCTCAGACGATGACAGTTCAGTCAGTCCCACTCTCTTATTAGAGACTCTGCTCAGTCCTGTCATTTAGAGTCCATAGCATATCAACACTCCCAGCTGCACTTCTTTTAGGCAGATTGAAATTACTCTAATTTTGAAATTCATTATTTTGCATTAGTAGTGGAAAAGATTTCTCTAAAAAGTTTGTAAAGAAATTTGGGATCTCTTAGTTTACAGTGCTACACAAACATAAACTACTACTGCTAAGTAAAAGCAAGATCCCAGTATTTTTCCCAGTTCTTTGCCTCAGTCTAGTCTGTCTTCAAGCAATGTTAAGAACTGAGAGACACACACACTTTTTTTTTTTCTTTTGAGGAATATTCCACTTTATTGTGCTCTTTTAGTCCTGTCCCACTCCCTTTACAGCTTACCATATAGGTCAAAAGTCCATCTCCTACAATCTTCGTGGAAGTTCGCAGTTCTCACAATACATCCTAGAGAGCCAAAGCCATCCTTTTCTCACAGGTGCATTAATCTGGACATGTTACTTCTGGAACATTCTGGTAAAGCCTTTCTCCAGAAACTCAGACTGCAGGTGAGGAACCACCTTGTTAGAACCTTTTGGATTAAAAGTCTTTTTCAGGGCCTCACCTTGCAGAAGATATCCACTGAACTTTTGCAATTACATATACTGACATCCACATAATAAGTAAGTGCTGTTTACATAGCTACGAATAAGCCTTCCCTGAGGGGTCACAAGTTTGGTTAGTTTTTTTGGTGGTTTTTTTGTTTGTTTTTTTGTTGGTGTTTTTTTTTTTTTTTTTTTTTTTAAATTCATCTGTCCCTTGTTTACCTTTCTTACAAGAACAAAAACAGAGGCAAGGAAGAAAACCATGCTTCCGCAAGCTTCATTTGAAGTATGTATCTAGAGCCACAATTCTTGTTTCAGATATGTAATTTAGGACAATCTTTGGACACTACAAAGAGCAAATACATGCTTTTATCTTTGTATTTATTTTTTGTTTAAGGGTTAGGCTTTTTCAGCCTTTGATCTGTAACAAAAATAAGGACTAGCCAGTAGGAACATTTCTTACTGCTATTCTGTAAAGACTTTTGATTGCTTCACCCTTCTTCTGACTCACAATTAACACAATAGAATTTTGAGACAAGATTTTCTCAAATTCCATCAGTGTTAGGGCAGACAAAAAAACCCCAACAAAACATAATCATGTTCCATTAGCATTATCAAGCAAGGTAAGAACAGAAAGTACACAACTCCGGATCTTACTGTTATCTACAAATAAGCAAAGATCAACAGTCTCTGGCTTGCAGACAGGAGTATCATCTAGTCCAGGGGCAACCAAATGCTACTGTCCAGTGCCCAGGTGAAATGGGCTGGGACTTTCTCCTGTCCCTTCCTTGTACTTTCAAACGCCTTTCTTGGAAACTCATAAAGGTCCAAAGGACTGAACATACAGACCAAAATACCCATTCACAAGAGCTGATGTAATGATGGGTATCATATAGGAATCTGAAATTCACCTGCCTACCAAAATTTTCCTGATGGTTAGAATTAAGTACCTCTGCAGAACAGAAATGAGCTTGCCCTTGTGTATTCACGCTGTGGTTTGAGAACTGTAACTCTCTGCTTGCCTGTACTGCACCCTTTACTTATTGCCACATTCTATCTACCTAGAAGGTGGGGTAGGAAAGGTAAGTTAAAATGATACTTAAAATTAACAAGTAAGAGATCCTCCTAAGGAAGAAAACACATATGATAAAAGTAATGTTGAATGGCATAGTGAAAACATACATTTTTATTTAATATCATAAAAACTGTGACAACTCTTAGTCAAGCAGGAGAAACATTCTTTGGTGTTTTAAAACAATTTATCTGACTGACAGTAACAACTCCCTAAGTTAATGCACATGCTTCTCTGGAACAATCTGGACAATCCTAAACCATTTCCTGATGCCAAAAGGTGCTCAGGTTACATGACTGTGAAATAACTTATGATTATTTTAAAAATAATTCAGAACCTCCTTCAGAACTTTTAAAGAGATAGTAAAACCATGTGAGTAAAAACTATATTAACTCTTGCCATAGCAGAATTAAAAGCACAGCTGAGGACAGTTCATTTCCTGGTATTTTACTACCTAGAAAATCCAGGTGTGTGTTTCCTCTAAGACCTATTAGTTAATCCAGAATCTCAAACTACTTAAACAAATGTATTTTAACCTGAAGAGGTGTAAAGGGTTCTAACATTTCTCACCCAGCTGCATTACTTCCATTATTATAACTGCTCTAACATAGGGTTTAACTCTCTTTTGCTGTTTGCTACATAGAAAGCATTTACCACATACTTCACAGAGAAAGTCTGTCTTTCCACACACTTACTTTTAAAATACTTTTTAAATACTTTAGCTTTTAGTGTAATGGAAGCCTGATAAAGCGAAACCAACCGGTTGGAAAAAGAGACTAAAGAGTTCTCTGCTGTGCACTGTGCTACACTGGCTATTTCTAATAAATAATAATGTCATAGACCTACACCAAAGATCATTCAAACATGACTGATGTTTTTGCAGAAGTCTGCAAACAGCAGGTGAAACCACGTCTGGTTTTCTATTTGGATGCTGCTGTCCAAATGCAGATTCCTGAACTGTTCTGTCAGGATTTCAGACCTCACAGGCATACACACACATATCTACATACATCTTGCCTTGCAAACTCCATACTGACGAGCTCAGAAGGAAGCCTCACTTAACCGTTATTGGTTCGGAAGACCAGAGTAAAAAAGAGAACAAGAGAACAGGAAATAACATAAGCATGCCAGATTTGCACCCATCCTCAGGACTAGCATTAGGTTTCACTTTTATCTATACAAAAAAAATAAGGAGACTCAGGTTTGTAACTCCTTTCCTTGTTTCAAGAAAACATAAGTAAGGAAAGTTTAGCTTGGTGGCAACTCACTACATCTGATGTTCTAGCAAAACCAGGGTTTAAATAACTTCACAGCAAGTACAGCTTCGTTAAGGGCTGCCTATATAGGATTTTCAAGTGCAGCCTGTAGTGAAGTTGTTCCCCAACTATCTTTTCCCCCACACACCCCAGCAACTTCTTGTGACACTATACACTGAGGAACATTACACAGTGTGAGTGTGATAGCCTCCTAAACAGAACCCAGCTACAACATCAATAAGACTTTTTAACTACAGTAGTATTTTATAGTGTCATAGTCAAGGAACTGAAGACACTTTACAGGAACTGATTTGCCAAGTCATTCAAGACACCCATACAAGGGCTCATATGCCACTTTCGGTTGAGTTACAGATGAGTAAAGAGAACCTCTGACACAGAATTAAAATGAAGACAACAGTTTTTAAGAGACGGAAGGTTTCTGAAACAGGTACTACTGTGTGCAGTTCTGCCAGCACAAAAATAGCTGGGGGAAGAAGTGAGGGCAAGGCGGGTCAGGAAAGCACCATTTAGAGATCATTCTGTTAGGAAAGGAGGAAGAGTTGGCCTGCAGATCATGACGTGGGTCTCCACATAAACAGATTTTTCCACAATACATGGATTTCATAACTACATCACCCTTCATCATATACTAATTTTCAAGAGACTTAGTTACATTATACTTGGATGGCGATAAAGGGGTGTGATGTTAGCTTGTTGCAAGGCCTGGTCTCAAGCGCATCATTTATCAGATTACACCACCTCTCCTGTCTACTCAAGGGAGATTACACCATCGTTTGTTAAGCATGTACCAAGATAGCCAATGTCACAACCCACTGTGCTCTGGCAATGGGATTCTGAGACAGCAAGCTTCATAAAGCCACACGTGTCAAGAAACAAAGACTTCTTGATGGTAAAGGCTGCAAATTAGCCCCTTATGATACAGACACTTCGCAAGAGAGAACAGCGAGACGTACGAAGGCTGGCCCTAAAGCACACCAATGTGTTCCCACTATCAGCTAGACCTTAGCAAGCAACTCCGAGGTCAGCACATGACAGCCATGAAGGCCAAGATCCAATTATACCCTCAAGCCCCAGGCCACATAAGCTAGTTTCTCTGGCCCAGCCTTGCACAGTCATTAAATGGCCCTTATACCCTATTACAGCTTTTCTAGATCCCCAGAAACCCAGGGCTGGGGGCTTACCCAGCTCCACCACCCACTAGGAACAGAGGAGCTTAGCTTCGTACCAGCACAAGGCCACCAGTCCACCAAGCCCGGCTCCCCGTCCCCAGCACGGGACAGCCAAACCCAAGCTGCCCGCGCCCGTTAACGGCAGCGCCGACATCCTGAAGGAGAAGCCGGAGCACACGCCTCGGCGACGGGCACAGGAGCCCGCGGAGCACCGCGGCGTGAAGCCGAGCAAACCCACCAGAAGGGCTCCCCTCACGCCTCCCCGCCCCCCCGGCTTCAGCTCGCTCGCCCGTACCACAGCCTCAAGCCAGCGAGAAGACACGACGTTCGCGGGGGAGCGCCGGGCCGGGCCGAGCGCGGAGCCGGCGGGAGGCGCAGCCGCACCGGCCCCGGCTCGCCGGGCTGCGCGGAGCCCCGGGACGGTGCCTGCCGCCGGCTGCCCGCGCTCTGGTACCTGAGCCGGCGGGGAGGGCGCCCCGGCGGGCTGCTCTCGGCCGTCCCTTGACCTTAACCCCACTTGGCAGGAGCCACCCGCTCTCCCAGGGGCCGGAGCCCGCCGGGGCAGCCCTTGTCGCCCGTCACACCACCTTGCCCGGCTTCCCTCGCCGCCACGCAAGGAAGGCACAGCGGCGGGGCGAGCGGCGGAGGGCCGGCCCGCGCCCCGCTCACCTGCAGGGGGAAGGTGGCCGCCTTGTTGCCCACGTAGCCGCGGACGACGTGGCTCTGGATGGAGAGCACCCGGCACTCGCGCTCCGGCTCCATGGCCGCTCCGCGCCGCCCGCCCGCGCCGGGCCGAGGTGGCGGCGCCGGCAGCAGGAGCGAGGAGGGGAGGACGGGGAGGGGGCGGAGCGCGGCGGGCGTCACGCGCTCGCCCGCCCCCTCCTGTCACACACACACACACACACACACACCCCGCCGCGGCCGTCAGGCGATCGGGGAGGCCGCTGAGTGGCTGCCCCCGCCCCTCGCTGCCTCGGGGGTGGTGGTGGCGGCGGCGGCGGCAGCAGCGACCACCGGCGGCACCTAATGGCCTCCCCCCCAAGCTGCGGTGCTCCTCGCTGCGGGTCCCGCCGCGGCTTCCGCCCGCTGCGCGCCGTCATGCGCCTCAACGGCCGCCCCTGCCGCACTGGGCGCCGTCCTGCAGGGCGGTGCGGGCCCAGCGCCCGCACGGC
Organism: Rissa tridactyla; assembly: GCF_028500815.1. NCBI lineage: Eukaryota > Metazoa > Chordata > Aves > Charadriiformes > Laridae > Rissa > Rissa tridactyla. The sequence continues at coordinate 98,685,323 of NC_071466.1, forward strand.
TGAGGCCTCCCTGCCCCCGAGCCGCCGCCTCGGCCCGCTCTGGCCGGCAAGGTGCCGCGTCCCCTCGCCCGCGGGAGGGGTTGTGTGTCGTGTGTGTCCCCGGTACGGGTGCGACCGGCCGGCCCTGCGCTTAGGCGCTGGCCGACACCCACAGAGGCAGTGGCCCGGTGTGGCCCACCCTTCCCCAGCACACAGCCACCTTGTAGGGGCTGGTGGTCCCGCAAGCCAGGCCACACGCCCCTTACAAACACTACGTACCCACGGCCTGCCGTGACAGGGGTGGTCCTCCCCAGGTGCCAACCTGACCTTCACCTCCCGGATAACCACCCGTGGTGGCCACAATGGGTGGATCTGGTCATGATGGCTCCATCTGTCTCGATGTGGTTTTGAGGAGACGGATACAGCCAAGGGCTATCTGGAACAAAGCTGGTACTGTGGTCAGTGTGCAAATGACCACAGGTCAATCATCCTACCCCCATAAATAGTGGACAGCCCAAGAGCCCTTTGAGCTTTCCTGCGCAGCAGTGGGCTGCACGCTCCCCTTGAGCTGGGATGCCTCTCAAAGTTACTCCTCGAGATTCAGAGATTCCTTGCCAGAACAGATCCTTAGTAAGTGACTAATAGCGTGCAAAACTTTGAAATCTTAGCTAAGTGATATAAAGGATTGATTGTGCATCTGTAATCCTTTAGACACAAACCAAGTCTGGCACTAGGATTGGATCCAGCCGCACCTAGACTCCTCTCTGAGAAGATTAGAAAGCAAGGGGGTCCTTTCTGAACCTCATGACTCAACAGGAGGGTCTCCCTGACAGTTCTGTCTGACCCTGGCCTCCATACAGTAAATAACCAAGTGTGCCTTGCCATCTCGAATCTTGTTAAAACACCGTCACATTTACCATCAAACTTTGTTACATCCCTGTTTTATAGCAATAAGTGTATTGCTGCTTCTCTCTACCAGTGAAGTGCATCACTCCATCTGCAACACCCACGCACATGGACCCCCCTTGTCCCACTCTCACGTCACACCATCTGCCACCATCACTTCTCTCGGGCCCTCACTGGACAACACCATGGCATCTGACACCTCAAAGCACACTTCCAGCGCCCATAGGTATGTCCAAACATTGTCCAATACACACATTGTTGGCCAGCCAACCCTCCTGCACCACCCACCCTGCGCGACAACCACCATTAGCATGTCCAGGAGGTCAAGGGAAGTGATTCTACCCCTCTACACCGCTCTCATGAGCCCCCACCTGGAGTACTGTGTCCAGCCTCAGTACAGGAAGGACATGGACCTGTTGGAATGGGTCCAGAGGAGGGCCATGAAGATGATGAGAGGGCTGGAGCACCTTTCCTGTGAAGAGGAGAGAGGCTGAGAGAGTTGGGATTGTTCAGCCTGGAGAAGAGAAGGCTCCGGGGAGACCTTATAGCAGCCTTACAGTACCTAAAGGGGGCCTACTGGAAGGATGGGGAGGGACTCTTTATCAGGGAGTGTAGCAATAGGATGAGGGCTAACAGTTTTAAACTGAAAGAGGGGAGATTTAGATTTGATATTGGGAAGAAATTCTTCACTGTGAGGGTGGTGAGGCACTGGAACAGGTTGCCCAGAGAAGCTGTGGATCCCCCATCCCTGGAAATGTTCAAGGCCAGGCTGGATGGGGCTTTGAGCAGCCTGGTCTAGTGGGAGGTGTCCCTGCCCATGGCAGGGGGGTTGGAACTAGATGATCTTTAAGGTCCCTTCCAACACAAACCATTCTATGATTCTATGATTTGCTGTCCATGCTCCCCCACACCACTGTGCTTGCCAGACCTGCCCCTGGAAAGCCAAGAGCAGTGCACACATCCCAACAGTACTACAGCTTCCCCTCCTCCAGTGTCCAGAAAGCCCTGTAGAGCCATGGACACCACAGGCAGCCCCACGCAATGCCCTGTGGTGTCACCATGGCTGGAGATGTGGGCACCCTGACAGAGCACTGCCCTCGCAATCAGGTTTTGAAGTGAGTGCAATTGTATGATATTGACGCACACAAAAAAAAACCTTCAGAGGGCTGCCAAAGAGTAAAAGAAGATGTGTTGGCTGGCAAGTGCTGCAATACATCAAGACTCTGCTGAGATAGGACTTCATAACCTGTTTGGGAATTTCATCTTCCTCTGGCCATTTGTCATTATTGACCGTCACAAGTTCAGTCAAAGATCCCTTCACAAGAAGAAATCATGCCTGATGCCTCTTGTTCTTCTTAGTGGATAGCTTTAAATTGGCTCTTGAAATAGCATGATTATTTCTCAGCAACATGAAAGCATATTTTCCTCATCATAAGTAATCTGTCAGAAAATGAGGGAACATACTGTGCTCTTTTCTGTTGTCACTCCAGTCGCAAAACTTAGGGCTTGTCCTAGGCTGGCCTTACTACTAACAGTTTCTCCAGTACCTATGAATGTAGGTATTTTTTTGAATTGTAGAAATTGGTGCATCTCCTTGGAACACAGATAGGGTCAGAACAATGAATGATCTGCACAATGTATGCACCAGATCCAGCAGTCTGGGAAAACATTACAAAACAGCATTTTGCACCTGTGTCAAAGGGACACAGGTCTGGGTGGCAGGGTAAGCCAGAAGAATTATAGCAGAGGCGTATATTGGGATGTGATCTTCCTCAGTGTCTGGTCACCTGTCTCCATTCTCCACCTGCAGGCTCCTTGCCTGCTTTCCTCCACTGAGTCACTCAACCTGCAGGGTTCCAAGTCCTAATTTTCCTCCTCTCACCATTCTTAGAGCCAAAACTGCTTGCCAGGTTTGTTACCTCTTTCATATTCCTTGCATTGCTAATTTTTTGTGCCAGTTTTCCCTCTTATTTTTCCTCTGACTTGAGCAATTCTGTTTCCCTCTTCAATAACTCCACCATCATTTCTTTCTTTCCATATTTCTCAAGTCCATGTCCTTGACTATCTAGTCTCAGTTTTTAGTGATCACTCTTAATGTAGTGTCATTTTGTCTCACTTTCCTCTCCTGCTTCAAATTCCTTGACCCATTCCCACCTGCACTCTTCCCACCAAGACGTCTTGCTTTGGTCCAAATCAGGCAACCTGATCGATGATGGCGTTTTCTGAACTCACAGGGGAGGAAAAGACAAGGCTCCCTACTTCCATTTGCAGCGCTGAGCCCAGACAGGATACAGTCCAGCTGCAGGTCAAATCTAAAGAAGACAAAAATTTGAAGAATTTAAAGCACTAGCAAATATTAACAGAGCACAGAAAATGACTTCTTTCTTGACATGAAATCATTGTCTTCCCCCAAATAAGAAATTCAGGGTTCCAGAGCTTAAGATGTCATCATCTTTTAAAAGAAAGGTTGCAAAAAATGGAGGGGGGGAAATATTCTTTATCGTCTGCAAGACTCGTTTCCAGACATGATTCAATTGTTCTAGCTTATATTCTTTCCCTCTGTTCTCTCTCCTTCTCTTACCCCAAAATGAACCTGAGACAGAAACTGTCTATGAAAACACTGAGGGGCTGGCAAATTTATAAACAACTAAAATTAAGGTCTCACATGGAAAAGGCTAAGCAGCCCTAGAGAAGTTTCTAGCCCTGTTTATATTTGACATTCATCATAATAAACAAGTACAGAACGCACACACTATAAAGAAAAACGTATACATGCAGTAAGCCGTATGCCACATCCATGTGCCGCTCCCGTGATGCACATCCAAAGGACGCAGCCTGCTCTGTAGTACATACCTGTACAAGACACATACTGCAAGCAGTTAACATGAAAACTACTTAACAACTTGCTTATTCAGCCCAAAGTCCAAACCACTGTTTTTCTTAAACAGCAATTGCTGTATATGTCCTGTGCTTTTCAAGGGAGTGGCTACTGCGGAACAGAATGCATCTGTGCCTCCATTTTGCTGCTCTTGAAGCCTCCACAAACACGACGCAACAAACGCTGAAGTGCTGTTATCCTGTGTTTTTCCATATCTCTTGATACGCTGAAGAATAAAGTTTCTTTGGCCTTCCTCTAGCTTGGAGAGCAATTGTTGGAATACAGATGTCCTTTTTCCCTGCTTTTCCACCCTTCCTCGGCAATAGAGCTTAATGCTCCACTTTGACCTTTTAAGCATATGATACATACATACTGGCATATGTGCCTTTTGGGGATGACACAAGAAGATCTATCTTGTGGGTTCCACATCTGGGCCTCAACTAAGAGAGTTGTGCAATGACATTAATGGTTTGTCTCTGTAGTGCCAACACCAGCTGTATCTTTCCCTTCCTGATAATGATATACTGTCCAAAGAAGATGCCAGCAAGTGTTCGGGAATTTACAGCTGTTTTTTCTAAAAACTGCCCAAGCATGTCTGACAATGTCTGACATTCTTACTGGAGCAAGTTCCTCCCCTAAGAAGGAAAGCACACCTCACACGTTTGTTAATACTTGCTCTTAGGTTTTATACAGCTGCTACTCCTGCACCTAGTAGACCACATAGTCAAAGCAAGGAACAGGCTTCAGGAAAGCTCCCATCAGCACAGCTGATACCAGGCTGCTTGTACACCTAAGGGAGAAAACTGCAGCATGGGTAGCAATCATAGAATCATTTAGGTTGGAAAAGAACTTTAAGATCAAGTCCAACTGTTAACCTAACACTGCCAAGTCCACCACTAAACCATGTCCCTCAGCACCACATCAACATGTCTTTTAAATACCTCCAGGGATGGTGACTCAGCCACTTCTCTGGGCAGCCTCTTCCAATGTTTGATAACCCTTTCAGTGAAGAAATTTTTCCTAATACCCAATCTAAACCTCCCCTGGCACAACTTGAGGCCATTTCCTCTTGTCCTATCACTTGTTACTTGGGAGAAGAGACCGATCCCAACCTCGCTACACCTTCCTTTCAGACTGATAAGGTCTGTAAGAGTGATAACCCTGAGGCCCTTTGTAGGAAGGCAGGGAGGGTGAAAATGCAGAGCTCTGCTTTCCTCTGCAGCTGCTGGCAGTGAAAGAGTATTTGTTCCAGGGGAACACACATGCTGTTTCTCCAACCAAGTGGAGAAACCCATTCTATGCAGGATTGATACCTTCTCCCTAATATTCTGAAAGGTCTAGCAAAGGCAAGTACTCCCAGAAATCTTTATGCTTATCCCAGAGCAACATCTGAAGCCTCCCTTTATACTCTAAACTGTAAAATTCTAAGTCTTTTTCATGGATTAAGGAGTAGAACTTGCACACATAACCAAACATAAGCAAGGGGGTGACTCAACCAGTATTAAGCTCCAACACTTTTCAAAATATGGGGGAACCTATATTGTCTATACACTAAAGAAGTTGCCACAAGCAAAACAAAGACCAGAAAACAATTCTTCTTCCCTTCCAGAAAGCAGCTCATTTAAATGTGAGCACTCAGTTTCTGAGCAGTGTTTTTTTAAAGATTTTGCCTTATTTATTCTTTAAGAAGTCAGGCCCCTTCCTCATAAAAAAGAATGTGTGTCTTAGAAAGAGAAATGAAGCTAGACTTCAACTCCGTAGTCATCATGCATTCTGTTATGCTATCCTTCTCAAGCCTGTTCTGTTTGAAAAAAATCAACTCCCAGGTACTCCTCCAAATCTGGGGGTCACTAGTACTACTGAAAGAGCAAATAACCATTCAATGTGTGACAAAGGGCTTCATTAGGACAAAAATAAAAAGGCAGGCCAGGTTAGGTCAAATGTAGGCAATAGAGAAGCTGTCTTAGGATTCCTACTACAGCTGCTTCTGTAGTACTAGGATGATACCTTCTCAAGCTCCTGACCTCGTCACTGGGTGGTGCACGGAGTTTTATGGGTTTTTTTTTAAGGTAACCTGATCTCTCAAACCAGTTCTTGGTCAGAGCAGAATGTTTTCTGAAAATCATGAATTATCATAATTTGATAAAGAGAGAGAATAGTCAGAAAGACAACACTTTATTAACAACTGGCAATGTTTCTTCCACAAATGTTCGTTGTTCCTCCTGTGCTCTCTCTCTACAGCTCCTCTAAGTCCTTCTCACATCTCCCCCAGTTGTCTGCTCAGCCTGTCAATACACCAAAAAGTAATACACCCCATGGCAGACCTGAGGCAATAACACACATGACAATTGGCCAGCCATCCATCCAGGAAGATACACATCTTTACCCACCTTCTTTGCTCCTGGCCAGACAGGAAAAACACCTTTACGGGCCACTTGTTGCACAGGACATTGCCTTCCTAGGTCTGTGTTGTTACCCTTTGGAATTCCAACTCACTATGCATGAAGAAATTGTGAGATTACAGTGAATAACAAGCTTAACATGGGTCAACAATGTCACAATATTGCAATAAAGGTAATCACCTTTCGGACTGTATAAACAACAATATAGTCGGCAAGACACATGAAGTAATCCTTGCTGCATATTCAGCACTGGTAGGGGGTCTCTGGGGGAATACTGCCTAGTTTTTGGAACAACATTTCATGAAAGAACAATGTGAGAGGCCGTAAGAAGGATCCAAGGCTCAGGACACACAACCTAGAAGGAAATGCTTTCTTTAGCTTAATGAAAGCTCTATTCTAGTAACAGTCTACAAATACATATAACACAGTTCTGTGAAGGAGCAGAAGGGAATAAACTGATGTCCATAATACCTCCATTATGCAAAGGATTATCAACAGCAAGGAAGAGATTGCTTTGGAAGACTGATGAGTTTTTATCTTCAGTTTGTTTGTGTTTCATAACTAGTGGAAGAAATATTTTTATAAATATTGATAGCTATATTTAAGTTTGTATTGGAATGGGGACAGACGGCATTAACTACCAAGGTCTCCTGAAGTCCAGATTTTCTACATGAGCACAACAGAAAAGATATGGGGCTGCCAAGAATATGACACACTCAGCTTGATAAAAGATGCATAGAGAGAGGATCTTAAATCAGATTTTGTAAATTGTATATGGATTCCCTAAATCATTGTAGGCATTGACAGAAAATAAAAGGTCAAGGTTATGTAAAAGTCCTATCAATAGCCTTTCCTTTTCTCAACAACTCTTCAAGACAGCAAAATTGGACCAGTGGAGAGTAATAATTGTCAACTCGCCAGTCAGAAGACCATCTGTATTTAAGATACTGATTTTTGCTAGTCAGTTGAATGTTTGCTAAGACAGATTGTAAAGTACCAATTTATGATTTTAATAGTAATAATAAAGTATGAGCAGCATTTGTTGTAGGAGGGGGGTGTTAGTTTTGTTTCAGATCAAATTTTCACTTAGCCCGTATTAAAATGATTAACTTTGTCAGGAATTGTCAATAATGGCAGAGAAGGAGCCATTTTCTCAGTAAAAGCAAGCAGATTATTGAAACTTGCCATCAAAGCTGTTCTCCATGGGGGAATTAAAAAGGCCATTCTAAACCCTTTGACAGGCAGGGGGGCTGCACTCTCTAGTACAAAAAGAGCACCCATCAGTGATGTTTCTCCAAAAGCTAGCATGAAATAGAACTGCAAACTAACAAGGTTGACATGCTCTCAGCTCTGGTGAAAAAACAGCCTGCAGAAAAACTGTTGGACTTAAATCGATATTGACTCCACTAGCGATTATAATGCAGAGAACCGTACTTGTAGATGCCCCAACTTCTTTAAATAGAATTGAGAGAAACAGTCCTTGTAACAGTCCTCATAATGAAAGTGATATGTGTACTTCTGTACTCCAGATCCAATCACGCAAACTGCTGGATGCTCCCTTCTCTTATGGCCTTTGAAACCTGCAGAACAAGGGCCTATACAATCTTTCCCACACCTCAGAGTAGCCTTGGCATTGTAGCCATTTAGAAAAAAAGAAGTCTTTTAATATATTAAGAGATGACATGATCAGAAGAGTAACACCGGGCTATCCATTCTCTTATACCTGCGACTCAGACCTGTTCTCTTTCACTGACTGGCTAAAGCTCCATATATTCTGAGCATTTTTGCAAAATGGGGCCTCAGGGAGGAGATCATGCAATGTATCAGCCTCCAAATGTTAGGCCCAGTCTTGCAATCCTCACATCAGTTGTTTTATTGAAGTAAATGGAACTGCTCCTACAAAAAACATGCAAGGGGCCGGGTGTCAAGCTGAGAGACAGGACAGCGATAACAAAGTTCTTCGTAAAATGTGGCATCACTGTCACAGTTGAACAGCACTGTATAGCGTGGCATTCTTGATCCTTATCTCCTTCAGAAACCTAAAAATACTCCTCTTTAAAACAACGGAAGACTCTGCTGTGAAATTCTAAGCAGAAACACCCTTTATATTAGTACAATTCCCAGTAACTGTACAGAAATAGTTTGAACAGTGCAGATGTATGCACATTTTGGTTTCAGTGTCCATTTAACAAAATGGCTGAAGTTAATGAAAAGGAAGCAGAAGGCCTCCTTTGGCTGGCTACAGGAGCTACAGTGCCTAGGATCAGCTTGCAGTTTTGTCCTGAATGACCACGCTTATGCCCTCAGGATCCAGTCCTATTGCACTTAGTATCTGCTACCTAATACTGGGGAAAAGTAACTCATTATTATCAGGAGCTTAATCCCAGGTACCCCCTTTTCTCCTTGAATACCCATTCACCAGCATTAAAGAGGTAGCTGAGTAAATGTACATACCTCTTCGCCAACCAAGGTATTTCTAGCAGCAGACCAAAACCCTACTGTGGCAAGCAAAGAGGTAGGAGATGCAAGCAGTTATGGTGCAATACAGCACAACGTGGCATGTGGTCATGATTAACAGCTTTAGAGAAATGCATACAAACGTTTTCATTTTGCTTTTGCTTCATTTTTAAGGCACTTGGGGGAAAAGAGGGAAGAAACCGGTGTTATTTCATTGTTTTTAACATTTTGATTTTGCAAGCAATTCTGCACACAGTTTTTAACATTTAACCTTGAAAATTGTTTGATATAGATTTTGGATCCGAAATGCCACACTACGTATATTTGTTTTATAAGACATGGTAACAGCTGGAAAAGAACACGGCCTTTCCTGGCAGTGGGAGTGAACCTCTCAGCCATGACCTGCATCTCTCAGCAGTTTGTCCTGCGCGTGTCTTGCATCACATGCTGTCGTCTTGCAGTCATGAGTCACTTGCTTCAGCTCCCGCTGCTCGGGGATATCGGCTTGGCAAAGCTACGTCGTCGCTACACAGCTTATTCCCTGGGGAAATGTGCACACAAAGCAGTGGGAAGTCAGGCCACCGCTGTGCTCAAAACAGAACAGATTTGCATTTGAGTTCAAGCTGCAGGGAGTACATGCTAAGTTGACTAATACCGCGTCTATTTCTAGTCGTGTTACCTGGGTAATGGTAATTTCATTTTGTTCTTTTCCTTCAGTGGTTACAGAAAGATTTTCTACTTTAAATTAACCTTTAAAAATCTGAATGAAATTCAGTAAGTTCAAAAATAAACTCTGTAATTTTTTCCATTTACTGTCGTTTCACTAAATAGCAAAATAGTAATAATAGAAGACAGATTTCAGGAGCCTGAGAGATGTTAGTTCTGTTCCAGGATGGAAATTCCCTTCTAACTTGCCCTTGATTTGGCCTGTGCTGTTAGGGGACAATTCTCTGCACTATTGAGCTTTGAGCATTGTGAATAGCAGAAACGGCTAACCTAGGTAATTCTGAAGGTCTCCTGGTTTTCCTCCTTAGTACAAAAATATAATGGTAGGACAAAATTAGCAGACATCAGTGGGACCAGGATTTCATACCACACTTTCATCAGCAGTTTCAGAACGAACCTAGGTTTGCTAGATTTCGCATTTACTACTAAAGTACATTGTTGGTTTAGCACCCATAGGTATCTAAAAAAGAAAAAAAAAAAGAAAAAGAAAAAAGAGAAGCCTAAGCCCCTCATACATTCCTCCAGAACTGCAATTCACACAAATGGCCAAAGTTAGAAAAATTAAGCGGAAATTAATCACTAGCTTCCATTCTTGGAACATGAATAATGACCAATTATTTTCTGGAAACCAGCTTAAGATCCTCTCAGCAAACAGCAGCAGTTCTAAGGCAGTCCCCCAAAACTATATCAAATGCAAAAGAGATAAAACAGGAGCCTAAGACTACAGCCCATTCGCATGACATGAGCAGTGCAATTATGTGTAAGCCACAGAATCTGGACTTGGGCTTCTGGAAAGGGAAGGCCAGAAAATAAGGATGTTTTGGACTCATTTCAGTCTCTCACCTAAGTGAAAGCAAGATGCTGCATACGAGTTGATTTCTTATGAGGACCCTTCATCTTCTCAGATTTGGTACCCTGCTACTGAAAGAGAAAAAACGTTTTGCATAAATTACCAAAACGATATAGTGAAAAACATCCAGCAAGATACCAGTAGGTTTGATAGCAAAGATTTTTCTCCAGGGCAACTAACAACCTCTATATTTAAATAAGCTAAACTGATAGAGAAAAAATATAAAGATTGCACGAGATAAATGGGCAAAAACTAAAAGCTGCCATCTGGTACTGGCAGATACATGAGCCGCCTATCATTATCAGCATGGTAGGCTCCTCGGCCAGTTAACATCTCTGTCCGCAGCTGGTTAGAAATAATCAGCAAAAATGTCTGTATCATGTGCAAGCCCTAAATGTGCCAGTGATCAACTGCAAATTCCTGTGCGCCTGGCATCACATTGCAATGCAATACTTCCTATTCTTGGCAAACAACCATGTTATGTTGGAGTTCAGGCCGTCAGTGGCCAATCTGGCAGGCTGCGAACATCAAACAGCAATTTCTTCCCCTCTTGCTGTAAAGGGCTCCTGAGTGGATTCCTAAGAAAGAAACAGTGTGTATTCTCCTGTCCCTGTCCATCTATTTGAAGGCAGTGCAGATCTCGTGAATGATTCCTGTTCTTCCTTTCAAAGGGATTAATGACAGGGAAAAACTTGAGGGCTTTCTTTTCAGAAACAAAATTATTCTGTGGCAATACTCTGCAGAGACAAGTACACATTACTGGATTATACAAGTGTTTACAGTTTCAGCCTTCGTTTTATGGCAGATGTCTCCCAGATGTTTACCATAGTAGCAAAGCCTGTGAAAATGTGGCTTGAGACTGGAATGAGATCTGCTTCCTAAAAAATCAAGTGTGTGGAATTCACTTCCGTGGAAAGCCTAACTCTTGGCACTTCCACTTTTTTTACAAATCTGTGTCAAAGAGGTATGATTTAATCAGGGGTGCTCTCTACATACCCACTAGTTTGAAAAGAGCAAACTTTTCTCACTGAGCGCTGTTTTACTACTGTATCCTCTTCTGACCAGTATCACAGAGGATGGTCCAGGCTAGGCCCAGCCAAGCCTTGATGAAACTAAAGCTTTCAATGGCAGAAAAATTCTAGAGAAAACGTGCACCCAAAAATCTTACTGGACTTTGGGGGAGAAGTCTGACTTTTCTGTTATTCAGGTCTTGAACTCCAGTTTCAGTCTTTTCCCCCTGTTTTAATTCTTTGCCTTTCTGACCTTGAATGCGTGCTGAGTATTACATTCACAATCGCGTTAGCCCTGTTAGTCTTCAGGGAAGGTGAACCACAGAGACAGCGACAGCAGCTTTTCAGCAACAAACATTGCAGGAATGCAAACAGGAGACAGTTTCCAAGACTGCAGAACTTGTATCCACATTCAAAATCACGCAGTGAGCAGAATTCAAACCTCCCAGGGCTTTACTTTGATTATGCAAGACAAATACCTGCAAGAGAAATGTAAATAAGGAACAGTTTAGCCTAGGAACTGTGTAATTGCACTGGGTTCTATGTGGACCATTATAAAATACTTCTGCTGAAGCCATTGGAGTTTTTTGGTTTTTTTAAAAACACAACTCTTGAAATTGGCTAATATCTGCTGGTGTCAAATCCAAAACATTGTGATATTTCAAAAGAATGACATACAAATCCTAAAGGATGATGTTACTAATAAGTGCTCTTCTCTAATTCCCCCAAAGGTGTCCACACACAACAGGAAGGAATTTAAGCCTATGCCTTAAAGCTCTTCTCCAAGAAGAAATGTTCAAAAGACTTCTTATATAGGAAAGAATCTCACAAGTGCCTCCTTTAACATTTCTGTATTTTTTTCCGGTGTGGGGCCAATATCAGAAAGACAGTATGGAGATGCTAAAAGCTGAAGCCTACCTCTCAGAAATAAGCAACATAAGCAGCACTACAGAACACAGTCAGCCCTATCTTTTTTGAAAGTCAATTTCTGTAAAATAATTAATCTTCCAAGATAAAATTAATGCAAACAGGGTTCTAAAAACAGGTTTTGGAGGTTTCTTAAGCCCCCTTTAAAAAGGCTTCCTAAAGAACCAAAGATTTTCCCTCGTGTGTCTAATAGGAAGATGTGCCCATAAAATGGCTATCTTAAGCAAACCACTGTGCAAAATGGCGCTAGGAGTATTTTGACCGCCCCTTGAATTTTATTTACAGTAATTGCAGTATTTAACTGTATTATTTGCAACATGTTGCAATGTTTTTGCAGATTAAATATTTGTTTTTCCTCCTCAAACTGGTTTGTGCTTTTACACATACAAATTGCTTGTTTGGGTCCTACAACAGAGAATACTCTCTCTCACCCCCTCATGGATAAGAGGAAAAAAAATTCTTTCAACTCCTCTTACTTGGTTTAGAATTGGTATAGAATCATAGAATCGTTAGGGTTGAAAGGGACCTTAAAGATCATCCAGTTCCAACCCCCCTGCCATGGGCAGGGACGCCTCCCAGTAGATCAGGTTGCTCAGAGCCCCATCCAGCGTGGCCTTAAAAACTTCCAGGGATGGGGCTTCCACCACCTCTCTGGGCAACTTGTTCCAGTGTCTCACCACCCTCATGGTGAAGAACTTCTTCCTAACGTCCAGTCTGAATCGTCCCATCTCTAGTTTTACTCCATTCCCTCTAGTCCTACCATTACCTGACATCCTAAAAAGTCCCTCCCCATCTCTCCTGTAGGCCCCCTTCAGGTACTGGAAGGCTGCTATAAGGTCTCCTCGGAGCCTTCTTTTCTGCAGACTGAACAACCCCAACTCTCTCAGCCTGTCCTCATAGGAGAGGTGCTCCAGCCCTCTCATCATCCTCATGGCCCTTCTCTGGACACATTTCAGCGTGTCCATATAATCTGGGATGGAGCCATGGAGTCAGATACCTGACTGCAGCAGATTGGTCAAACATACTGAAATTATTTTAGAGATAACAGAATTATCATGTTAATAATTTTATCTGTTCAAAATATCATATGACAACTGTTGCAGTGTTACGTTGAAGTAACAAAATCCATACACTTTTTTTTTTAAAAGAAGTTTTTCCCCAGGAAGGGTTGTTTGTATGGTTCAACTTCTAGTTTTGCAACAGACTATATTAATCTTGAAAGAGGCCCTACAGAATCACAGGATGGCAGGGGCTGGAAGGGACCTCTGGAGATCATCTAGTCCAACCCCCCTGCCAGAGCAGGGTCACCCAGAGCAGGTTGCACAGGAACGCGTCCAGGCGGGTTTGGAATGTCTCCAGAGACGGAGACTCCACCATCCCTCTGGGCAGCCTGTGCCAGTGCTCTGCCACCCTCAGGGTAAAGAAGTTCCTCCTCATGTTTATGTGGAACTTTCTATGCTCAAGTTTGTGCCCATTACCTCTTGTCCTGTCACTGGGCACCAGTTTCTCCTTGATTTGCATGATGGGAATAAAAGGTAAAATATGGTTGTGTGACTTTGCAGGCTGTTGCCCAGACAGACATTTTCTACCTTCTAGGAAACGCCAGCCAGTACGGGTCACTGAAATGCCAGTCCAGGTCCAACCTGCTTGCATGGATCCCATGAGGAACCACGAGGGGTGCCGAATCTTACAACGACCCCTTGGTCGTTCAGGGCAGGCACCCCAAGTTTTGCTGTGCAGCACTCCACTAGAGTCACTAAGATCCTACATGGCATGAAGGTGGCATAAGGTAACGCAGTAAGTCATATCTTGGCCCCATGGCTAAACTACAAACGGGGATCTCCACCTGACACCACGTCTAATAAAAACACACGCACTTAATTTACTTTAATTTGGTATGCTATCACTATGGTCTTCAACACATACTACCATCTAGAAACTTAGATGCGTGAATTATTTTAAACATGTAAGAAGAATGTCACTTTTACAGGACTTTGTTGTGAAGGAAATCTATTTTCATTTTAGCTGAGGATTTGTTTTAATTTTACTAGTGCTACTGCTGCAGATAGGTCACTTTCCTTTGTCTGAATAAAGTTTTTTGCATTTCTGAAAATTCTGCGCCTGTCAAGAAAATGTGATTAATTTTTTTAATTGATCCAGTGCAGTTGCAGGGCCTGTCAGTACCCGAGATGGAGACGCAACACTCTGTGCGGGATTCCTGTATGTACGTAACTCCATATGGCGTGCTGCTGCTAACAACTAAGCAAACAGCTTTCAGAGTGCCCATCTCTTACCTACTTTGGCATCTGCACAATTATACTTTTGAAGTACACATCTCGCCACACTATCACTTCAATTACTAATTTTAATTGTCAAGGAATGACAGCGTGTGATCTTGTTCCTCCTGAGCAGTCTTTCAGCTGCTGGTATCTACTCTATGGCCCAACTGGAAAGGTCAGAAGCTCAAGCTGCATGAACAGGTGGATCCTATCACAACCCTGCTCACTTCTGACATGCGCCTCCGTCTTCATCAGGTTTGGCTTTTTATACAATAAAAAAGAAATACAATAAAAAGAGAGAGAGCACATGCACACATGCAAGCACTTTGTACTTTCAAGTGCCTCCCCGCCGGATGCTACCCTCCCATCTCCCACCCCCCAAATTTACAGATTTTCCCAAAGTACAATGTCCACAAAAAAAGATGGTTTATTGGACTAGACTAAATGATGTAATGCTTAGGCACTGTATTTGTATTAACAATGCTCTTGCAGAGGTACATAAAATGACAGATGGCTTTTTTTTTTCTGCCTGTAATTAAGTCTAAGCACAGGAAATAAATGACAAAAAGGGTATCTGATGCTTTCCAAGTCACATAACTTTTGATAGACTATAAAAGATCTTGTATACCAAATGTGAATATAATTTCAACTTTTTGCTTTGCTGAATTCATTTTGTGCTTTTGAGTTCTCGTGAAGCTGTAAAGAATTATAAACTATTAGAGCTTGAGAAGTCCAAAGTTGATCATATTCATAACAAAAATGTAGAGACAATCATTACAAAATACTGTCCTTAAAAAGGTATGCCACATTAACTTATTTGACTCACAGCGTGACTAGTAGCTGCAGAACTGGAGTAACACTATGAAAAAAACCTATGAAGCGATATCAAGCAGGTCAGATCAGTTTTTCTTTTCTCTTTTCCTGTCGATACATCTCTCCTTGTGGCTGTGGATACCAGTACCATTGTGTCTGTGGATATCCTAGATGTCACATTTAGTTCTCCGTTTTTTGTCTTCAACATTTATCGGAATTGTCACTATCCAAATATTTTGGGTAACGTATTAAATTTAACCAAACAATGTCGATTAAAATACATTGACTGCGCTTGGCTTTTGTTTGTAAAGTTGTCCTGAATGAAACTGCAGACACCAATGAAGACAATACACACGACATATGTATATTTACAAAACACTCCACCAGTTTCATGGCACAGATGGATTATGCATGAATCCCAACAAGCAATCACATCACTAAAATTTTTGATTAAAAAAACGACTGCCATTTCTGCCCTCTCCATTTAGCACCGTGGGCAACAAAATATTTGGACAAGCAACAGGTTCAACGGTTCCATGACCAATAGAAAAAGATCCAGACAACCATTTAAATGCATTTCCATAGTAGGTTATATGTATTAAAGCCAAAACCAAACAAAACCAAACCTCAATGCATCCTGATCCTGGATTTTTCTGTGCACACCAGATCCACCTACTGATTGTTTGCATCTATAACCTTGGAGGAATATGGCATCTTCAACCTAATGCATTAACCACCATGCACATACAAAATGCTTTTATGCATATTCCACAAGAGACTTCTCACCCACAGTACAAGATAAACAGTACAACATATTGAACAGCCTTTCTTAAATCCTCCTTACCATCGTCTTGTCAAAAAAAATGCATTATGCTAATATACAATGAGATTTTTTAAAAAAAGAAACGAACAATAATTGCTCAAACAGCATGTATCAGATGTATTCTCCAGAGTTCTTTACTGATGAGTCAAACGAATACAAATTAAAGCAAAACCAAATAAAATTCAGTCCTTTATTTTAAACAAGAAAAGATGAGCAAAATGACTTTCTGGCAGTACCACAAACCATGGACTGTCACAAACTTAGTGCAAGAACTGGCACGGATTAGAACTGAGCAACTGAGACCAACCAGCAATCTATAAGTACACAAGTATTTAGAAGAAGTTCTAGATAAGCCATGAAAAAGCAGTTTCACTCCAGTTGCTTATGGGGAGTGTGATCTGGCAGAGATCAACATCAAAGACTGGTAAAAAGTAGTACTGAAGTATGCAAATGTATTATGTCACAAAATTTAATTCTGCTGGCTGAAGTAGCCCAATGTTTACCAGTTATAGTAAGACAAGGTAATGAAGCAGACCTACCCTCTCTCTTATAGGATCACAGATGTAAGCAGTGGGAAGCTTCATGAATAGCTTTGCCTTGGCACCAGGTTGTGCTTTGAAGCTGAGCTCTAATGTAGAGATCTGCTGCAAAGCCTTTGCCTTATTCACGTAAGCAAAACTTTCAAAGAAAGATTTAAAATCTTCCAACCGTATAAAAAATGCTTTTATTTTCATTTGCGCTTTGCTTCCTCACAGCTCCCCCTCAGAATGCATTAATAGTCTCTCACAGAAGTACACCACATTCTTTACCAAAGAAGCAAAGAAGAAACAAAACATGCACATTAGTAATAAAATATCCAAATAAAAACTTAACTCAAGGAAATGCTGCAGAAAAAATTCTTCTCGTTCTACATCAAAACCAAAACCAAGCTGTCTAGGCTGTAAAGTTTTATCCTGTATTGAGAGGCACCAAAGCTTTTAGAGAGATGTGTGTCCTAGCCAAAGACGTACTGATCGAGCTCTCTTTAGGGCAATCAGAGGTTCATTCACTGAATGAGATCCGAGTTCTGATAAAATGTGGTGACACCAGCTGCTAAAGTAGAAAACAGGGAGTCTCGTCAGACCTTCAGGAAAGACAACAGTGGGGGTGGGGGGAAGACCTGCAAATATCAAAGATTCCTCCCATGTGAGAGCATTACTTCAGTTACAGTAAATAGAAGAAGCCAGCTTACAACATGAAAGCGTAAGCCAGCTTTGGCACTTGTGTTACTGAAAATAATGTGGTGACTGTTCCCAAATCAGCAGGCAACCATCTGTGAAGGCTTATTTGTAACAGTGACCACTCGAGCAGCCCGGCGCTTCTTATCCCAGGGAAAGCTTGCTTCCTACCTGTAAAGCTACCCAAGTCCAGCTGTTATTAAACAGAGAAATGAGGTAATCGTTACTTCCAGAAGAAGAATTAACAGGATGCCAAGGGTGACGTACGAAAAATGATGGGGTAAAATTTTAAAATTAATGAACTAGGAGGTTTAAAATCTACATTGTCTTTTTCCATTTTAAGCTCTGTCCAATGAAAGACAGTTTAATAGCATGAAGTGCAAGTTTTCTTAAACTGGCTCAAAAAAAACCTCACTGGAACAATCAAACCCTGAACATTCCTTAATTAAATGAAAAAGTCTCTAGGGAATGACATGGGCAGAGACCATACTTTTTATAGACCAAACCTGAGCAGAGATTGGATTTTGTTTCTTTTCTGTAAATACACAAAAGTATTTCAAGATACAGCTGAAGTGGTGTCAAAATAGCGATGACCCAGGTCACAATCAGAATTTTGTATATACAATTTGTATTAACTTAAAAAAATAAAGAAGTTCAAAATACCTCCAGGGAACATTCTAGGTTAGCAAAATGTCCTGTACAAAAGTAGGCCACATCTGTTGGTTTAAAAGAAGTCCATAGCAGTTGGTCTCTTCTTAGCTGCTATAGTAAATGGTTTCTTCATTTGAGGCTGTCCTGCTGGGGTACCTGTGGGTGACTTCAGCACCCCATGACGGGGTTTCTGTTCAGGATTGAAAGCCACACGGGAGGGTCCTTCTGGGCTTACTAATATACTTTTGTCAGTCTTCTTAAACTCTGTTGAAAAACATGCAAACCAGTTAAAAGAAATACTCTCTGGGGAGACCTTATAGCAGCCTTCCAGTACCTAAAGGGGGCCTACAGGAGAGATGGGGAGGGACTCTTTATCAGGGAGTGTAGTGACAGGAGGAGGAGTAGCGATTTTAAACCGAAGGAGGGAAGATTTAGATTAGATATTAGGAAGAAATTCTTTACTGTGAGGGTGGTGAGACACTGGAACAGGTTGCCCAGGGAAGCTGTGGATGTCCCATCCCTGGAAGTGTTCAAGGCCAGGCTGGATGGGGCTTTGAGCAGCCTGGTCTAGTGGGAGGTGTCCCTGCCCATGGCAGGGGGGCTGGAACTAGGTGATCTTTAAGGTCCCTTCCAACCCAAACCGTTCTATGATTCTATGAAATACAACTCCTGGAATAACTGGGCCCTTCCATCTATTGTGGAGTTGCCCATCCCTGGAAGTCTGACTTAGATCTCTAAGTCCATCACTAAGGATTAGAAGCCTAAGGCTGCAGAAAAAATGGAGAAGCACATCTCTTAGCAGAGTCCCTTTGAGAAGGGGGTCTGTTGCACAGAGAGGCTGTGAACCATTCCCCATGGTTTCATAGACCACTGGAGACTCTGGGCCTACTCCTCAGAAACAAGTGTTCCAGCTATCCTGAAGAACACCTCACTTCAGTTTAAAAGATGACGATTGGTAAGAGGTGGGTCAACTCCGACTCTTAAACAGCACTGCTCTAGAGACTTTTTGTTATCCCTTCTGCCAGCAGGTAGGCATTTATTTCTCTTTGTGCAGCTATGTTATATTAACATAGAGTTATATATATCTAAACGCACTATTCTCCATTTGAACTTGGCCTATAGCACACCTCAGAGAGATAAAAAAAATTGCAAAATGAATACATGGAATTAACTTTTATGCTATGGAGCAAGACATTTATTTAACAGCGAAAACACTGTCTGCTTGCAAGTGGGATCCAGAAGGGAAACTGACATTTATCGACTCACGACCATTAACAAACCACAGGCAGACAAGATGAAACTGAAACTTCGCTATTAAACAGCCCAAGCTCATCAGCGTATCAGCACCGTTGTTCTGGGAAACAGAAGTGAGCAATGCGGACTGTGAAGTGCATCCGTTTCCCTAAGAGGTGCCCTACAGAGCAGGCAGCTCAGGAGGGAGAGTCGATCGCTCTGCTGCACTGTTTTCGATCCAGAAGGCTCCTTCTGCAAGTCAGTAATGGAGCCCCCTGGAATCACTCAGATCTAGCTCTTGCGATGAATGTCCTAAACTTTATCATCTCCTCTGGATGGGAACTTGAGGGTGGTTTGTAAACTATATACAAATATTGAGACAAAAAAGGATCAGAATCCTCCTGTTTCAGAGAGGAAGACTATAGGTGTGTATAAGTGTGTACAGCTTCCCCCTTCCGTGGCTACAAGAGAGATTGTGGAGACACACAGATGCATTAGACTCACCAGCAGTCATGTTTTTATTCAAGCCAAACGTCACTTTTTTGGAGCTGGACGACTGCAGCTTGTTCAGCTATAAAGACATGAAATAAAATAAGATTTCTGAGGCAATGCTACAAATTCTTTTACCTGCATCCCATCAAAACCAATGTAAAGCAGCCTACTTCATTTGATTTAGAACTCCCCCAACCGTCTTGCAGTGACCCCTGCTAAGACAGCAGTTTTTCTAGCCAAAAGCAAACATATTCCGTTTGTAGAGAACTCACATGCTTTCCTTAACATCCTTATGTAATTCAACAATAAACCAGAAGATATTTGTGTATTATATACATTGGCCCTGCTGCACTCCTGCCTCAAAGTGCAAAGAGGGCTTGAAAAGATATTATGTGTTAAAAAGGTTTAGAAAAGAGGGAAGTCTTCTGAAGCCCTGTACTGTTGCCAGCTTCCACAAATAGGAAGAAACGGGAGGCTCAAAGTCCCTTAGCAAGTCTGAAAGTCAGTTTATGCTTTTGCTGTCTTGCAAAATGAGCAACTCCTTCAGAACGGAGTCCTTTCAACACGAAAATATTTTTGAAAGCAGGGGGGGAAAAGAGACTTTGAAGATGCCTACAACTCATTTTCTGAAACTCTGGAGCCATGTGTGACTCTGTCTACAAGGAAATGCAACAGCATTTCCAGTTTCATCTGCCCATGTTAGGAGACTAAGAGCGGAAAAGACAGCATGAGAGAGGTCCTGCCCTTTGCTGGGGCAGGCAGCGTGGGAAGAGAACTGTGCTCGGACTTGGCTGCCATCTGCGAGATCACATTACCTGCATGGATGCCCTGGTGGAAGAGATGGTGCTTCTGGCTTTCCTGAAGAATACTGCCTTTGGTACAGTTGGTTTTTCAAATTTTACAAAATCACTTCCTGGTTTTGCTTTCTTTTTCTTTAACGGTGATAGAGCAGTGCTGCTTTCCTGTAAGGGAGGGAAAGCAAAAAATGCTCTCAGTACAAAAATGCTGTAGTTAACTCTACCTAGTACAGTGATCAGAGCTTACCACACATGGCTTCTGTAAATATTGGCACAGCTGAGAGACAGCTAGTTGGTACTCACATAAGCTAATTATCATGGTTAACTCTCAGGAGTTAGTTTTGCAGTTAGCATGACTGAAAACAGAAGTTTAAGTAGGTTCTGTGCTGAACTAGGAAGGGCATTGCAAAGCAAAGGAAGAACGTGTAATGCATTTGCCCGGCTCGTCAGAGTGCAAAGACAGAGGTTTTCTTTATGTGCATGAGGCTACCTTATAATGGACCCAACTCTCCTGCACACAAGCACTGACTTTTTTTTTCCTTGCCCTTAAGCAAAATCTCTTCTGTGGTACCTACGGATGCATAAGATACGCAACTAATGAACAAACCCAGCTTTAGGCTAAGATGGAGACTTTGGAGGAAAAAAAAAAAAAAGTGGAGTACGAAGTCTGTCTCTACTCTCAGAAATCCAGCTATTGTGTATTGCTACTAGTTTGCTGCCTCAAACTCATCCTGAGGATTGCCATTTAAAGCAATCCTTCTCTCCATCCAGCACAAGGCAATTCTTAGGACCTGCACTGGCAGTGCCGCTAATGAAGCGCACTGCTCCAGAGCTTTCCAACCTGCTGTCTATGGGCCCCAGATATCTGTGGACTACTGTGGGGGAAAGTTCAGCTATGCTTCACAGCGACCTACAGATGTGAAATTCCGTAAGCAATTCGCAGCTGTGCTGTGGCAAACGTCCAGGGGATATGGCCTCTTTTGATTTGAAAAACATTTCTGCTTTACATAAAGTGAAAAAGTGTAGGTCTTTTAGCTTTCTGAATTCTGGAGACAACTGTGAAACAGTGCCGAACTTCTCTGACTTTTCCCCTTCTCCCCCTCCTCCTCCCTCTCCATATTTGAAGCTAATTCTTTGGAGGCGTGTGTTGTCTTTGAAATCAAGAATCAAAACATGCCCCTCATGATTTCTGGGCACAAGACCAGTATTACATAACTAAAACCAGGAAATAAACCAACATTTTATTTCTCAAGCAATGAAAACAAAGCCTGATTTCCTCCACATTTCTGCATTTTAGTGTTACCCTGCCCTGTTCTTTCCTATATCAATACTCTCATTCTCCTCCGACTCAATTCCCAAATTTGTCTCCTTGTCACCATCCCCGCGCTCCCGCTCAACACACACATATACACACAGCTACCTGAATTGGGCAAGAAACAGCAAATGCTATAGTTCATTTGGAATTACACATGAGAAGAGTGGCCCACTAGCCCATGTGCTGACTGGCCAGCCAGCCAACAGACAAGTGCTGGCGTCATGCTGCTGCCTTTCCCTCAGTGGCTACGCTAATTTGCGCCAACAACTAATTTCCGTGAAGCTTGCAGGGACTTCATCTAGAATCTATCGCACGACTTTGAACCTGTTGGTCAGTTGCAGCAAAGTTTTACAGAGATGGGGGTGGCATAATCGTATTTTCTTAGAAACTAAGCTTTTATAGAGAAAGAAAGACGAGGTATGCAACATGTAATAAATATTTATGCAACAGGAAAAAAAGCAGGAAATGAGCAGTTAAAAAGAATTTCAGTGGCAGGAGAGGGAAGAACCCCTGCATTTTCTCTCTTAGCCATGCTACCTAAAATATATAGTGCAAAATAATTCTTGACTCTCAAATCGCTCAGCAAAATCAACCCCATTCTACTCCCTCATCAATGGCTCTGACATCCAAGGTCACAGTGTCATATTCTCTGTTCACTCTTTCCCCAAATACTTTCCCCATACAGCACTAACAATTTGTTTGAGATTTAAGAGAAGCGAGCTAGGAAAAGAACGCACTATTGGAATTGCTGTAGACAAATTCACAAGGAGCTTATATTTATCTATGTGTGGCTGCGGTTGCTGAAAAAGGGATATTCCACCTTCCTGTTCTACGATTCTCATCCTTTTGCCAAAATATGCCCTTTGTGAACATGCTGCAAGCTCAACCAGGGACCCAATGCAAAAGAGTAATTAATCCAGGGACCAAAAAAAAAGAAAAAAAGATGAAGAAAAAGACAACCCCATACCCTACAACCCAAGTTTCAGCTAGATGAGTTCTTTCAGCTGAGTAGCTGGCACAGGCTTTACTGTCATTGCACAGGAGAGTCTAAGACCATGGTGGTGGGTGGGGATTTCTGGGGAATTGAGTTCTTTTTGGTGACAATGCATGATGACATGAGCACGCAGCCTGCCCATAAAGCCCCACATTCAGAAAGCTAAAGCTAAATTTGAAAACGAGCCCGGCAGTTCTCCTGAAGAAGGCAGAGAAAAGAATGAGATATACG
The DNA here is from genome assembly GCF_028500815.1 of Rissa tridactyla. NCBI lineage: Eukaryota > Metazoa > Chordata > Aves > Charadriiformes > Laridae > Rissa > Rissa tridactyla. The sequence goes on from NC_071466.1 coordinate 98,708,303, forward strand.
TACCCCCTTCCTGCTCTTCTTGCATGCAGTCTCCAGAACTCCATTGGCTTCGACAGGATTTAGCACCTCTTTTACTTTTCTCTTCTTTTTCAAGGTTGCTGCTTTCTGGCTGGAGACTTTCATCCCTTCCAAACCAACTAGCTTTGTCTTTGTCTTCAATTTGACCTTTCTGGAGGACGCTGATTCAGAGCCTGCATCTCCTGACAGGGTCCCCTTGATGGATTTCACGCCAGTTTGCTGCAAAGGGGTATCCCCATTCACCAAGACAGCCCCCGCTGTCTGTTTCTTTTTCACAACCTTAGGAGTTAACGGTGTGACAGATGAGTTGATGTCCTCTGCCTCACTGGCATTAGCTGGTCCATTCCGACACACTGGTTTTACAGGAACATTTTGCGCTTTTGGGTTCATTTTCTTCAGCTGACTCTTTTTACTCTGTTCTGCGTCTGTTGGACGGTTCTGTGCAGAGATACTGTGATTTTCTCTGGTGTCAGTTACTACGTTTGTGGTCTCATTTGCCTCATTTACTACCAATTTCTTTTTCTTCCTTTCCTTGTTATTTTCTGGCACCTTTCCCTGGCTAGAAACATTAGATCCAGATGTTTCAGCTATTCCTTCCTCACAATTTCCATCAGCTGTTCCAGAATCAGCACTTGGTCTGTCCCTCTTTCTTTTTTTCCTCTTCTTCTGGGAAACTGATGCCTCCTTTGCACTTGACGTCTCCTGTTCATCCTCTAAATCCATCCCAAAAAGAATGTCGTATAACACAGATGTGAAACACAAAGGTACTTCAAACAACTGAATTCTATTCTACTTTTACCCCGCCTTTTTTTTTTCTTTTCTTTTAAAATAGGCGTACCATTTTCCTGCTATCAGCCAGCGCAACAGTTTTACTATTACAGCTTGTCAGGACATTGCATTCCTTTGATGCCTGGCCTAATTAATATTTTGCTGATCTTGCCTTGTCACAGCCGACATCTAAGCCATTCCCTGCAGGAACGCTGTTTTGTAGAGCAATATTGCTAGAAAAAGTTATTACCCACCTGTTAAGCACATCAGAAGGGCAACTCAGGGGTTCAGCAGTTAGGTGAGATAATTTTGAGTATGACTGGGCTTGTGCCATGTCAATATAAACCATGATGCTAGAGACACTTGCACCTGGTTCTCAGTAACTCCCTTCACCTTTCCAGAAACACCCCCAAATTCCTGCATTCTAACAGTCATCCTATTTTAAGATGACTGACGTGTTTCTGTTTTCCTACAGCTGATGCTCAATGGAGCAATGCAAACAACTGCTCCCAGTTCTGCTTTTAATTGAAATTTTTGAGGTGATGCTTGCTTCAAAATTGGTAACGACATTCCCACCACTCTCAAATAAACATTAATTTCACATTTAACCTTCATCACAACATGATACAAATCAGCACATCCTGAACAACAGGTCTGCCTTCTTCAGAACCTCTTGTTTCTGATACTTTGCCAAGTTACACAAGTGACTGCAGATTGTCCTCTTCCAAAGGTTGATCTTGCCTTACCTTTTACTTTTTCCAACTTGTTTTTTTCCCAAGGCTTGAGAGCTTTTTTCTTTCGCCTTCCCCTGCTGAATTCATCATCGTCTTCATCTGTAGAAACATCTTCAGGAAAATCTCGGGGGAAGATTCCTGTTGAGGAGGAAGTATAAGGTATCTGAAAACTAATAGTTCTATTTCTATTAACAGTTGTATACAGTGTAACTCCCACAGAAAGAAAATCAACTCCTTGTTGCCCACTCAACCTGAAAGAAAATCATACGAGTGATTCCATTTAAGTAAAAATAATACTCTCTCATTTAAGGACAAAGTACAGGGTTGCTCCAATTAAGAAGGGGATTTGGCCATCTCACCAAAAACATGTAATGTGTCTTAATGAGATTTAAGAAAACCCCACAAAATCCCCAAAAGAGTATTCTTGAAATATATATTTTTAAAAAAAAAAAGATTTGCAATACACATTGTACAGGATTATTACATTCCCTTTAGCGGAAAGAAGGTACTGTCTTTGTATGCTGCTCAGTCCTTACCTTCTGCTAAGTCCTGGAACCTGCAGATGGGGAAGAAGGGAGAGAAGGAAAAACAACACAGTATTACTGGTTTAGTACCAATAATAACACTAGCAGCATTGTACTTATTATGGTTTTGTTGAAATAGGAACAACATATTTTGCACAGGAAGCTACAAAGAGCTCATTCCAGAAGAAATACCTCAGAAATTCAAAAACTCAAACCAAATCACTGAAAGTACTGAGAAAAGAGCAATTTAACACTTCTCCTGTATCTGTAACTTGCATCGCATACAATCTAGTGTCACATTGTGCAGTACAAATCCACCCAGGGTAGATAAACTTCAGCTAGCTGCAGTTGCCTAGTACAATACGGAACAGCAGCACAGGCTTCAGGCAACTTATGCATATTATCCAGGGCTGCGAGACCAGGACAAGCGAGGGCAGAGAGAAAGCAAAGTAAAAGTTGTTTTGGACAAGGTGCCACATGCAAGGTGTATTTCAACAGAACTCACTTTTTGACCAGCTTGTACAGACGCTTTCTGTTAAGGGAAGGCGTATTTTTCTTGCTCGCCAATTCAAAGAGTTTGTCAGCAACAGCCTTATAATCAAACTGTTGGAGGAAAGTATGATACAGCTTTTCTTAGTTAGCTTCTTCATGCAAGATAACCCAATGTGACTCATGTTATCAATGCTTCAAGCAGCATACACATCCTTTAAACAGCCACTTCCTTTAAACCAAAAGCATTTTTTTCCTCTGTTGAAATATACATCCCCTACACATGTATACTGACTTTTACAGATCATAGAATGGTTTAAGTTGGAAGACACCTTGAAGATCATCTAGTTCCAACCCCCCTGCCATGGGCAGGGACACCTCCCACCAGACCAGGTTGCTCAAAGCCCCATCCAGCCTGGCCTTGAACACTTCCAGGGATGGGGCATCCACAGCTTCCCTGGGCAACCTGTTCCAGTGCCTCACCGCCCTCATAGTGAAAAAAATCTTCCTGATATCTAATTTAAATCTACTGTCTTTGTTTAAAACCATTACCCCTCATCCTATCACTACATGACCTTATAAAAAGTCCCTCCCCATCTCTCCTGTAGGCCCCCTTCAGGTACTGGAAGGCTGCTCTAAAGGCCTCCCCGGGGCCTTCTCTTCTCCAGGCTGAGCAACCCCAACTCTCTCAGCCTGTCCTCATAGGAAAGGTGCTCCAGCCCTCTCATTGTCTTTGTGGCCCTCCTGTGGACTTACTCCAGCATGTCCATGTCCTTCCTGTGCTGAGGACTCCAGAGCTGGATGCAGTACTCCAGGTGGGGTCTCACCAGAGCGGAGTAGAGGGGCAGAATCACCTCCCTCGACCTGCTGGCCATGGTTCTTCTAATGCAGCCCAGGATGCAGTTGGCTCTCTGGGCTGTGAGTGCACATTGCTGGCTCATGTTGAGTTTCTCATCAACCAACACCCCCAAGTCCTTCTCCTTGGGGCTACTCTAAAGCCATTCTCCACCCAACCTGTATTTGTGCTTGGGATTGCCCCAACCCATGTGCAGGACTTTGCACTTGGCCTTGTTGAACTTCATGAGGTTCACATGGGCCCACCTGTGAAGTCTGTCCAGGTCCCTCTGGATGGCATCCCTTCCCTCCAGCGTGTTGACCACGCCATAACAAATGGTAGCTTCATCAACAGAACAGTTGAACTTGGTATCACTTTCTCAAACATTCCTAGCCTTAATTCTTACTCAAGAGAGAAGCCAACCAACTTCAAATGCCCCGCAAATATCTAGCTAAACACCAGATTGACTGCAGTGACTTGGTTTTTAGCATACATTTTTGAACTCTTGAAACAGGAAGGGAGGAGCAGAAAAAAGAAGACATGGGAATGAGGAAAGAATAATTCAGAATTTAGATATGGATTTATTTTCTTAGAAACTACCCAGAGAGTACACACTACATAAATACCACCTTACATTATTGCAGAAGGAAATTAAAAGTTTATAACGTGTTTATTGAACTAACATCCTTTACTTTTGTACCTCTTGAAAGGGATGGGAAAAAAGAAAACAGAGGGGGAGTGTCAGTAAGCCACAAACCTGCAGAACCGTCCCAATATCGTCATCAGCATTTTCATAAACATCCTCTGTTTTTTCAGAGCTCTGTGCTGATTTTCTTGACAAACATCTGTCTACTATTATAAAAAAAAGACTGAATATTAATGTTTAGTTTGTGAAAACTGAGTTAGCACACACTACTCTGATAGAAGATCAGGTACGTTTTTCTTCATGTGATCTTGTGAGCCTGATCTGATTTAACTACTTTATGTCACCGTTATGCAATACACAACTGTGGCATTATCTCGGTGCCTTTTAAAAAACTGCGTCTGTACCAGAGTATATCTGGATTGAAAACCTTCCTGCTCAGCTTTCTTTATTTTTTAATCTAAAACTCCTACAGAATGCCAAAACCTCATCTTCTTCAAAAATGTTACGGACATGCAAGAGCCAAAGCCAGACTGGATTTTATCACCTAGCACTGTTGCAGAAAGCTGATACTGCCTGGTTTTATAAAGACCACTGATTTTTGTAGCACGTTCTTTTGGAGTCACTTTGTTTAAGCACATCTGAAGGGAAGAGAGGAAAACACAATTATCCTTACAACACCTTGAACATGTTTTTGACCGGTTCAGAGCAGAAATGTAAAGAAACAGATTTTTAAATCCTAGCAAGCGTTACCAAGGCCATTTATAACTTCCTCCTTACCTGTGGTTTTAAGCACCTCTTCATTTTCCTGTTTGTCTTCTTCAGACGCATCCTCCTCATCACCGTTGCTACCCAGTTCTTTCATGAGGTCCTCAATGGCGTAGGGGGACTGATCCACAATGAGCTCAAAGATACCAGTGGCCACAGCATGCAGCATACACCTACTGTGTTACAAGAGAGTAGGGATGAGAGTCGAAAGGCAGAAGCATGTACACACCCTCCCCCTCACATTAAAAAAAAGGCAATTTGAGGGACGTGGGGGAAATAGGTAAGAAAGAAGAAAATGGAAAAACATCTAGATCTCCAGATGAGGAAAGTGAAGCTGCTACTTCCTAAACAGAAGTCCTTTAATTCAAACAGTGTCCTGCCAATGTTCTCCTCTTAAATTTCACTGTTTATATGCTGCTCTATATTACACTGCAACAACAAAGACTCTAACCAGCTCAGCTGTTCTATGCATGTTTAAAAAAAAAAAAAAAAAAGACAAAACCAACCATCAGAGGTTGATACAATTCTTATAAATCCATGAAGACTATCTATAGCTTTGACAAACACAAGTTATCTTCAAATGACTGTGCACATCGTTAGTAAAATATCTTTCTTCCTCTACATTCTGAAGTTATACTATGACTCTTCTTCAATCCATTTATTACCATGTGGAGTGGCATATGCAGAATTCCTTAATTTTTAAAAAAATATTTATCCTTTCATTAAACTTACTCCTTTGATTTGGCAGCAATTTTGCAGAAAGGCTCAATGAACTTGAGATTCTGGTCTGCTGTGAGCTGTATGATTAGAAAGAAAAAAATAATGAGTACAGTAAATATTGTAAGTGTACACTCAAATTCCTCCGATATTTGGTGTAGGGGGTTCTTCTTTAAGAATTTAAGTCAAAGTCTTTCAGTATACGATCTAATTCCAACTGACAGGAGTATCCAGTGACTTTGTGTTACCACTACCAGATATTCCCTGGAAGCATTATAAAAATGTTGACTGCTTTGCAGGCTTTAATCTACAGAAATGCAATAAAGGTTCTTATTTTAGATACGGACACATCAGGCAGAGAAAACTTACATAATTTTGTGCACTTTCACAAAGGTCTATAGCAGACATGAATAAGATCTGGGTTTCTCTTAACTGGACTGCTTGGATCAAAACGCTGCCAGCTACAGTAGTACTAAAGATAAAAATCCTTCCCTAAATTCAATTTACGAGCATCAGCTGTGATTTCAAATAGTCTAGAGGACTAATTCCCCATGCTTCCTGTGAGTGGCTTAGCCACAGTTTTGTGACTGGGGAGCTGCAGAAATTATTTGGGCTCTAAGTGCAGGCAATTCTCCTGTGCGGACCTCTTCTCTCTCACACTCCACAATCCCGAACCACAAAAGCTGCAGGCAGGACTGCTTTCAATACTGACTGCAAAGAATACAAATGGAAAATTGCTAACAGCTTCGTCCATTGCAAGGAGATGTATCAGATGCCAGAAACAAGAGGAGGTAGATGAGCAGAAGCCTGGAATGAAATGTGGGGCGGTGGGCAGCTGGCCCGACTGGAGTAACAGGAGAAATACTCTGGAAGAAGTTCAGCAGCGACAGCTGCATTAACAGGCTTTCAGCTGCTGCAAAACTGTGCATCACTGTGCCATCAACCAAAATTAAGGGCAACTGAAACAGCAATGTACAGCAGAGAAACACAGATGTCGTCAATAAAATAAACAACTGGATGTAGAGGGTAAATTGCTCAACGCATGAGCAACAATGTTTGAAGCCAACAATAAGCAACTCTGAAAGCTCATGTTCTTCCTCTATTTAGGTGTATTATACAATCAGCCAAGAACAGGCTTTACAACAGTTTTTGCAAAAGCAAAGACTGGCAAACACATTCACACAAGGGAAAAGATGTTAAGTCCTTTCCATTGAAACAAATGAGAATGGTATAACTTTTCTATCACTATTTCCAACCTCAATTTGGAGCAGTATACCAGTACTCAGGAATGTGAAACTACTATATTCTCACTGTCTACACTAAGACATGAAAAAAAGTAGAAGCAAAACTTGCAATAACTCACTTTCTTCATGCTTATTCAGTGTTGCTATGTTACACTTAAAACTGTTAAAACACACATAATCTAAAAGTTATATTTGTTCTAAAATGCTGCATGCCACCATCAACATTACCCAGGAAGAAAATTACAACATATTTTCTAACCTCCTTTGCACCAACTTTAGCCAATTCATCCAGATAGATATCAATGAAATGTAACTTTATCCCAGTGGGAGCATTGCTGTCTGGGTCCATAACTTCTTTCATTAGTAGCGGAAGGAATAGTTCAATTAGACTGAAAAAAAAATAGAGAGGAAAGAAAAAGAACAAGATATTCACGTTTAATTGCTCACGTTCTATTTGCTTTGAAAGCAAATTCTAGTCATTCACAGGTTTACCTATTCTTTAAGATGGCTGTTTAACACTCATAAGAAATAAAGCCAGTGACTAATTTTCACATCTTAAAAACAAAATTTAAAAAAATCCATCCATAATCAGAACTCCTTACAGTCTAGATGATTTTGTAGCATCAAACAATCCACTCAATGCAGGTTGTTACACTGAAAAATCACTGTTCTAAAATTCACACCTTAATTTGCACTGAAGTTTTTTATGCCATATGATTGATGGGTAGGAGGAGGGATTCTGCTATTTGAGCAGGGCGTTCCAAAGACACAGCTGTTGCATTCATCTGTCCTTGATGGGCAACACCTCATACCCTTCCATTTTAAGAGACAATTTTCATTTTGGTGCACACCCAAGGCTGAAATTTAATACTGATCCTTCTCAAACTCATTTCAACTGCGCAGACTTTGCCTTTGTTAAAGCATGTTATCCACTGCCCCTTGGAGCAGAAGAATTACACTGAAGAACAGATCAAGGGCTAAGCTAGGCATAAAAAAAAAATCATCATCCCAATAGCTCAAGCCAGAAGGGAAAGAGCTGTGTACAAGTAGGATGGTGCCTCTGTTCAGTTACTGACTTCTGGAGTACTAACAAATACTGCTGAAGTGACATGGCTCAGAGAGACATGCTGTCATTGCTTCACCTTTTTCTTTTTTTTTTCTGAGGCCTATCCCTGCTATCTTTCAGGAAAGTGAAGCTTTGTATATTCCACGTTTTCTCTCCATGCGTTCTGTAGGACCTCCTGCAATTTTGCCCAGAACAAACATTTCCAGTTCCAAAGAGAATTTAAAGCATTCCAAAGCAATAAAGATTATTTCAGTCTACTTTAAAACACCTTTCTTCAAAAGCATTTTAAAAGAAAAGAGAAATGGGAGACACTCTAGGCAGCTTTTAGGCTCCACCTAGGAGGGGAAGGCTCCCTCAACTCTGAGCTCCCTCACTCTGCAAAGAAAGGAATTATGATCTTCTCTTCCCACGCTGCCTCCTCTGGTGGTAAAGAGCCTCCAAGCCACCCTCCAAGTGAAGCTGGAAAAAGGGAGGCCAAAGCCCTAAGAAACCTTGTTAGAGATGAGTTTGGGTGACCGTGTCTCTGCCACGGGACTGTGAGTGGGGAAGAAGGGCTTCAGCTTTATCAAACCTCCTCCCACCCTTTCTGTTCCTGTCAAGGAGCATTTTCATCTCTTCAACCTGTGGTTAGTTACCCAATGCAAAATTAAGGTAGAACAGTGGGGATGGGGTGTTACTTTAGCTTTGCATTCCTTTCTATTTCCACAAAAACATGCCTATGCGCACTCCACATTTCAGAAGGCAAGAGAGAGAAAAGATAACCTTTAATAATAAAGGTTATCAAGCACTTTTAGTTAAAAGACTTAAAGCTCTTCATCAGCTTAAACACAGAGCAAGCTTAGAAGTGACATAAGAGCTCTAGACAGAGTAAGATGACTGCAATTATCTGCAGTTTGACAGAATATGGAAGAAATACAAACACAACCCAAAAAAATATTTATTTTCTCTATTTTTTGGGATGCAAGTTTCCTCCACAGGTGATATGCCATTGATAGCTCTCCTGGCTAAATCAGTTAAATCTAGCAAACTCAATTAAAAATTTGGAGCCCTCAGATTTCCCAGATGCTTGGAATACCACATGACAAGCTCCTACATTCAGGTTTTGCATGAGCATACATGAATTACTTTCTCAAAGGTCTTTCTGTGAAACATGCACTAAATGCCTTAGGTGAACGTGAGAGTAATCGAGTGCAGCGTGTATTTAACTTAATGAAGCTAACACCTAGCTTTGTTTCTAAACTACGTATTGTAAGTGACCTGGAGAACAAATAAGCCTCAGTGTTAAGACTTCATGACAGCGCCATCTATGGAGAAAAAGGATCTATTAAATGAAAATACATTTAATGCAGGTAACTTGGGCAACTTCTTTACGATGCAACTACATTCAGAAATCTGCTTACCTTTCATCCCATTCATTTCTTTTCAGCACTTCAAAGGACTGCCTCAAAATCCTACGCATTAGCTGCAAAGTACAAAATTCATTATACATGTTGTTCATGAAAACAGATAAAGGAGTTGAAGTGACTGTAATATGAATAGATTTCTTAGTCAACCTCTTCATAGCACAACAAAGTAGAAAGCTTCCTCATATGAACATTTTGACAGACTTGTCTATCATGTCAAGCAACAGAAGGATGCTGTGAAGCTCAAAAGACAATAAACTATTTTCATATCCTAAGCCCAGAGAAATCCGTGACCATTTCTACTACACAGCTTTCTCTTGCTCCATCACCCTGATTTCTTCATTAAGTGCGGCCAAATCTAAAAAACCCCACAGCTTAAACTGGAGACAATATGGGACAGATGATAACAATAATTTAATTTACTTGAAACTTGCACTAAGAGACAGCCATACATTAAACTGGCTCAAAAAACTTCACTTACTGAAATACCCAGTTTCTGCTAATATTGAGAAACAAAAACCAGCAGTGAATATGGCTGCAATTAACTGCTTTCAAAGAAGATTAACGTGATTTTGTTCTTTACAAAAGGTAAAAAAGGTAGGTCTTTCAAGATTCTTCTCTCTCTGATTTTACTATTTGTTCTAATATAGTCTTTCCTACAGAAAGAATTCTGATAGCTGAATGCACTACAGTGGATACTTCAGTGGTGGAAAGTCGGGGTTTTAGTGACAACTACTTTATACAGTCATAAAAAAGTCTTTAAACTGTCTGATCTAAATAACTGATGTTGATGCAGTGTCCTCTGAGACAGTATTTATATTCTGTAGAAAAATCAATGAGAAAGGAAGGCAAACAAGAAAGCACTTGCAACCTGACATGAACCGTAATAGCTTTCATATTTGCAGTGATGAGTGAAAGCCTTTAAAACAAGTATCTCTTGCAACGTGTCAAGAAGACAGTCACTTGTCTTCTCTTACAATATACATAAATGCATGTGCAAACAATGCTGCCTTCCAGCACACCACCACCGCGCCTTTTCTTGCAGAAAACACCTACAAGAGAGTTAGTATTACCATATAGTACTTATCAAGACGCAGATTGTCTATCCCATTCCATTCACGGTTCATAGTTTGCCAAAATGTCTGGATGAACAGGTGTCCTGTAAGAGAGTAAGAAAAAAATACCTGCATGTCTCGCACAATGGTTTATTTTGCTAACCTAAAAGAATCTCAAGAAATCACTTCGATGCGGGAAAGGGATGCATTTCCCTAGGGATTTCCCTAGGGATGGGGACAGAGACACAGGAAGACATTCTTGAGGCAGGTACAAGGACAAGACAAACTCCAGAACAACATAAGAAAAGGCACACAGCTATTTTCAAAGACAAGTGTAATTACAGGCACAGCTTTCTATCTATTTTGTGTTATAAACACACAAATTAGAGCAAAATATCCATTCAGCACTCATTTCTACCCATGCAAGTTTTGGCATTGACTTAGCACTCTATTTCAAGTGCATTTTGGATACTAGGTGCTTAACAGCTCACGAAACAAGGTTGGTTTTGAGTAGGAAATACACAGAACAAGTAAGTCGATGCAGAATGGCAAAGTAAGGGGACAAGTTTACTCTGTTACCTGCTCTGCAAAGCCTCACCTTTATCACACTGGAGATACAACTCTTTCCCTGCAACAGCCAGAAACAAACAGCGCCTCACGCTTCCCTTAATGCAATCACACACACACCACTTGGACAAAAAGCAAAGATGAAAAACAAAGCAGCACCCCTATCTGGCTGCCTTTATGCTGGCACTGTGATAGTGGCCTCAAAATCACCAAAGATGAAAGTACCTTACAACGAATTACATAATGAATTAGTACTTACGAGCCTCTGTATTCTGAATCACATGGATAAGCTGTGAGATATTGTCTGCAAGTTCCTCCTAAAAGTAAATATAGTTAGTTTAGCATGTTTCGGAGCTTGGTCTCCTCACTAAACACGCAATCAGAAAACAGCAAGGAGTATGAATATCATGAAACATCCCTCAAAATTAAAAATATTCTCTTAACAGCTGCTTTAGTAGTGCAGTTATCCCTTCACTGGGATTAGGTCAGTTGAAAGAGATGATTCAAGGGCATCAAGCCCTGTTCATTTCAACAGATCTCTACACAAATCATCTTTTTAGGACAGCAGACAAAATTAAACCAGGAGGAGAAAAATCCCATTTATTTAAATTAACCAATGATGTAAAACTTTAGGGGTGCTGTTTTCATATAGCTTAATTGTAGGTGGAGCTCGCTGTGCTATGTGTGAGATAAAGCTTGTTCATGTAAACTGGCAAGTGATTTGAAAACAGATTAGGTGAGGTTACTAAAATTTGGTAGTAGGGAATAGGGTAAGATTTGGTAGTAGAGATAAACTGGTAAGAGCTACAAAGTTGGTAGCAGAGGAAGTGCCACATAACTAAAAAGAAAATGAAGTGTGAAACTTTGAAGCAAGGCTAACTAAAGGTTGCAGGTATGTTGTAGTTGCAGTTAAGGGCAACCTGCTGTTACTGCTTTAGCTCCACCAAATCAATACACTCCGTAACAGTATATATTTCAGTTCCGGTTTTGGAAGATAAACTGCTACACCTGCCATTCAGAGGGTGACTCCAAACATGATATCATTTAGGCTTTGGTTCATGTGGTCAGGATCACCGAGTTACGGTCACCCCTCCTGCACATGTCACATATGTGCAACAAGGGAAGAAGAAAAAAAAACGTGAGCAAAACTCACTAAGGTCATCTTTACTATTCCAAATTGGTGTGTCCCTATAGTGTATTTTAGAAAAGACTCACTCAAGCAAATATAAAACCAGTTACTATACCTGTAGCAGAGGTTTATCCTGCATCCACATACAATAGAACAGGCCTTTCCATATTTTTAGCAGCTCTTCCTGGCTGAAGCCACCTACAGCACAGAAGAAGTCTGAATGACAAATCCCACATTTCCACCAAAATGTTTTCATGCAGTTTCCTCTGTTCCCTGCTTTCTTCTTTGTTTTTGTTACATTCTTTTGCGCAAACCTTGGTTCCTACTGGAAGCACGCTAATTGAAAGGCAACTTAGCATTGTTCATTGATTCCATGATAGTAAGCTTCTATTTTGTACCAAAGTAAAAAAGATTTCAAAGAACTTACAGATGAGATGAATTCTGATAAATCCCTCTGGCATACTTTTAGCACGAAGTCTGAGAGATATTTTTAATGAGGGCATCATGTCTAATTTTGCAACAGAGGTGATGTGCGAACCCTCAAGCATAACTGACAATGATTTGAGGGGGTTTTGTTGTTTTTTCTTTTTAATAAAGCCTCACTTTACCAATCGTTTTTTTCCTTACTAGGGGCTTATTTTGACAGAATAGGCATCTAGCAGTCAATAAATTTATTTTGATATTAAAATGCATAATCAAAGAGTCTGAGAAACCCTAATGAAAATACTTTCCTTACAGTTAGTCTTGAGGTACGGTGTCATCTGAATTTTAACAGCAAAGAATATTTTCACTATTAACAGTATAAAAAAATCACGTTCTAGTCAAAATCACACACTATAGAAGGGAAGTACTACACGAAAAAGAAAATTTTACTATCAGTAATAGTTGTTCAAGAACGTTTTAAAAACTAGATTCTTCATGACATCACACATATTTCTGGGAAGTAAAATTATAATGACATACTGTTACAAGGTAGCTACAGTAACCCACCTACAGCTATTTTCAAACTATGTCCTATTAAGTACTCTCAAGTAATTTCAAGAAAAATCACGTTAAAAAGGTAATGATCTTCAGTAAGCTCAAATTTGCTCCAAAAAGATCACTGTCACTTTTGACAAATTTTCAGGGGGTCTCACAATCAAAAAGCCCGAGACCCAGTGCTAGGTCTAAATTAAGTACCTCCTCCTGGGACCAAATCATTTGAAAGCAGTTATCCCTACTGCACCATTCTCCACTCAGACAAAAAATTGTAAACATGTTAAACTGTCTACAGTCATGCTTGGTTAAAAAGAATGGAAGTAGAGCTGAGTAAAGGAAATATGCAAAAATGCTACATAGGAAGCAATATGTCTAGTAATATTAAGTATTAATTATGAATTTAACTTAGATTTGTCAGTAATATTAAGATTAAATATGAAAGTTGGATTCACTGATTTAATATTCATTGAAATATTGAAATTAATAACATGTATTAACAGAATTATACGCTATATACCTAGCAGTAAGAAGCAGGCTTAACTTCACACGCAGCACTAAGTCTACAGAGGGATCAGACATTAGGCTCATGTCCAGGGGATGTCAGCTGCTACCTATAAAGATGGCTCAGGAGTTCTTCCCTGTCTAAGGGAACACAGACTTCCATGGAGTTGCTTTTCATACACAGCGGGCTTTTTGAAGTCTTCTAGGCAGTCCCTCATCCATTTGACAAAGGACCCTGATCAAAATGTTTTAGAGCTCATTTCTTATCCTAGTCACTCAAAGAGAACTTTCGAGATTGGGTTTTCCACCTTATGCACTCTGCTGTCACCATCCACAGCTGGCAAGTAACAATCATTCAAGCAAGGTATTCAAAAACCCGTATCTATTGTATTAGCGACCACACTGTGCAAAACTTAAAGATACCTCAAGAAAGATTTTGGTTTTAGGGCTTGGATTGTAAGTTTGTCCCTATGTAGAGTGCAGGAGCTTGGATCAGTAACATTGCAACGACTCACTGAAGACATGCTACTTTAATGCAAGCCTTGTTAGTATTTCTGTTTGGGAGTTAATGCTGTTTTGACATTGCTATCCCTAAAATTGTGGCAATTTTTCCTGTTCTAGATAATCTCCAAGGACCAGATCCTCACGGGCTCATTTCAGTGGAAATGACATAAATCATTTATAGATCTGTGCCCAAGTAAGCGCAGCTCTGTCACATAGAAAACCACTCTGCAATCGTTCCTCTTTTATAAAAGTTACTCTTAGTTACTATTCTTTCACCAATTCATTTACCAATTGCCTCCATAAAGATACCCTCCTATTAGCAGCCCAGTACAGCATGCTCTTCTTCTCTTTCAAGGCAAGGATTTTAATAATGAGTTAATAAGAAAACAAGGTCCCCTTCCAAGGAATAATGTGCTTATCCAAGTTCACATGCACACACAATGACTTCAGAGCTTCAGTAGTTCTGTGCCTTCTGTAGAGTTTAACTTCTTGTTGAAAATTAAAAGCTCTAGTTTTTTGCCCCAACACAACCCGTAATTCTGCCGTAGCGCAGACCATACCGAGCCGTCCTGTCCTACCTACGAAACATGTGACTGAGGTGAGTGTCAGGTGAATTCCACCACCTCTTTCAAAAGTTAGCATGTTCTCAACTGTTCCAGTTAGGGTATCTACCTGGGTTATCTAATGTATAAGCCTCATCTCTCTCAGAACACTGGATATAAGACAGCGAATTAATAAATAACTTTAAAAAAAAAAATCTCTCTCCTGAACACAACACTTTCTCTCCAAGTCCAGAGAAGTTAACCTTTGTTTAAATATTACTAGCTTGACTAATACGTAACAGTAAGTCAATCTAAGAGCTCTGGAAATTAGTCACCCTTGTTTCTTACTCATTTACATTTCATGGTGGGCTGACTTTAACCTGCAAAAGGTTTGCATCCCAACTGACAATTTCCCTGTGGTGGTTTCCTAGTATCTTAAGGCATTAGCTTAACCTGCCACCTTTTCCCTCAGTTAGGGCACTCCTGTCCATCTGGCAGGCTACTGCCACAAACTTAAATGAATCTTTGCACTTTGCAATGAGATGCACAGAGCACTACTGAATGCAAAGAAGCCGTGTCCAGGTTAGCAAGTCTCCAGAGCAAAAAATAGCTGGTCGTTCAGAAAGTGCTTGGGAGAAATACACCCACTTGCTCTTACTAGTCCTCAGGCAACCGCTAGACCTATCATAACTCTCAGAAATGGGATAACGGGATATCTGGCTCTCTGGCCTGACCCCGTAAGGTTGTTCTTATGTGCTCTTCCCTCTGTCAAATGTGGCTAATGGGTCAAATGCTATTTGGAAAGGGCAGAGGCTAAGGGGAAGAAAAAACATCTATTCCCCAGTACCTTTTCAAGGAATTTACTCAGGTTGAACCAGCATTCCAGTTTCAGTTTAGCTTTTGGGGTGCCAGTCTAGGCTGGCTTCCTGAAAGCCAAAGGAGTGTGTATGCATAAACCTCTGTACCAGTTTCCCAATGCTGCAGGAAGGTTTACTAGGTCAGACAGAGTGCTCTGCAAATGCTCATGAACAGTTTCCTCCCACGTTGTGTCCAGCTTGAAACACAGCGTGTTGGAAAAAGCAGTCCAGAACATCACAGAATCTCTTGGACATCTCCACTCTGTGCTCCCTATCACTCCAACGGGAGGGTTTACTGAACTGGATCCGAGCATTCACACAATGCTACGACTGACCTCATAAACCTCCTATAACTTGCATCCACGAGGAGAGAGTGCACAGGAGGCACTTCAGGTGCCAGCAGCTTCAGACTCGCATTAGACACAAGTCTCCAGGGACATCACTTAAGTGGCCACGCACTGGACTCTTGGTACTAAAGTGGCAGTACACAACTCCAAGTAGGATAATAAACCTTGTTAGAAAAAAGCTTTTGATACCATGAATGCGGAGGTAACCCAGATAACCTGAATGGGGAACAGAATTGACTGCAATTATACAAGTGGTGAAACACTTCTGAGCTTTCCTCAGTTCCCTCCAATGCCCCTGAATATCAGTCCCGGAAACAGGCAGCCACCACCTCACCAGACAGCATAGCAGAAAATAAAAACTATATGCTTGTCCTGGTTTCAGCAGGGTTGGAG
Organism: Rissa tridactyla; assembly: GCF_028500815.1. NCBI lineage: Eukaryota > Metazoa > Chordata > Aves > Charadriiformes > Laridae > Rissa > Rissa tridactyla. Next base: position 98,724,385 of record NC_071466.1, read on the forward strand.
TTAATTTTTTTTTTCTAGTAGCTGCTGTGTTTTGTGTTTAGTATGAGAATAATGTTGGTAACACATATTGGTTTAGTTGTTGCCAAGTGACGTTTACATTAGTCAAAGACTTTTTCAGCTTCCCATAGAGGGAGCACAGACAGGACAAGCTGGCCAAAGGAATATTCCATACCATAGATCCCATGCTCAGCATATAAGTGGTGGTTGGCCAAGGGGCAGGGATCTGTGATCACTGTTCGGGATGGGCTGTGTAATCAGTCATCCGGTGGTGAGAGTGACTTGTGTTATATCACTTTATTTTGTATATTCTTCTACCCATATTATTATTACTGTTATTTCCCTTTCCCATCACTGTTCCATTCAAATGCCTTTATCTCAACGCATGAATTGTTTTTTTTTTTTCCTTCCCCCTTCTTTTCTCCCTCTTCTCCCTACCCTGCTGGGGGAAGAGAGTGGGTGACCGGCTGTGTGGTCCCACTTGTTGGCTGAGGTTAAACCACGACAATGCTCCGTATACTGGCGTAGGTTTAGTCTGGGTCAGCTCACTGCCTTTACCTCCTGTTCCTGGGAGATATATATATATATATGTTTATAGATATTCCTGGTATAGCACGTGAGCTATACCGTTCTGATCCCCGCAGTGTTAGTGCTGTCAGCAAAATCCTCCCCGATCCTCCCCGCGGGGAAACCTTACGGGTGAGGATCCCAAAAGCCCCGCGCTCCGCTAAGGGCCGCCGGCGCCCTGTGATGAAATTGATGCGTAAAAGTAAAAAATCAAAAGCAACCAAAACCAACAACAACAAAAAAACCCCAAACACCCCAAAACCAAAAAACAACCCAGAGTCCCCGCAGGTGGCGGCTGCGGGACCGGGGCACCGGAGCCGGGTGGCGGCTCCCCGCCCCACGTGCTTCCCCACCCCCCGCCAGCCGCCCGCCGCCGCCGCTTCCCCCGCGACGCTGACGGCCCCGGCCCCCGGCCCCATCCCGGTCCCCGCCGCTCCAGCCCCGCCACCCCCGGGCAGCGCCGTGCCGGGCCACGCCGCGCCGCCGTGCCACCGTGCCACGCCGCGCCGGGCCCTACCGGCGGGGCGCTGGGTGCGGACGCTGATGTAGCCCCGCAGCTTCTTCAGGGCGCGGTCGCGGATGCGCTTCTCGTTGGCGGCCAGACGCTGCGCGAACTGGATCTCGGGCGGCTGCACGGCGGCGGGAGCCATGGCCTGTCCCCGGCCCGGCCCGCCCGCGCCGCGCAGAGCAGAGCAGAGCAGAGCAGAGCAGAGCAGAGCAGAGCAGAGCAGAACCAGGCGCCGCCCGATGGCATCACCCACACCCCCGTCGCCCGCCTTTGCCGTCATCACAGGGCGGGCGCCGCCGTGGCGCCAGGGCGGTGGAGGGGGCTCCAGGCCCCGCCCGCGGGAGAGGGAGGGGGCTGCCGGGAGGGGCGGGGTCAGTGACGCGGCGTGACGCCAGTCCCGCGCCCTTCCCGCCCTCGCTCTTTCCCGCCAGGCCGTTGGCGCCATGTGGCGCCGCGCCGGCGTAGCCGGCGACGCGCAGGTAGCGCGCGCAGAGGGCCTGGGCCTCGGGCTGGGGCTGGGCCTAGGCCCGCCTCGGGGTGCGGGGGACCCCGCCGCGGGGATCGGCTCCCATGGGCAAGGGCGAGGGGGTGGTCGGTGCTGGGTGCTGCTCGCTGGGCCTCTAGGGGCTCTCAGGGGGCGATGGCAGGGCCTTGTGCAGCCGGGCGAGGGGGAGTGCCAGACAGGGCTGTCGGCGGAGGAGCAGGGCCTGTGGGGTCGTTGGGAGCTCGTCCCTGAGGGCTTATCGTCTGGGGCTGTGGCGGCAGCTTGGTTGGGCTCCTGCCTGCAGCATTGGCTGGTGGTACGGCTGTGGGGGATGGTGAGGGACCCTTGGGCTCGTAAGGGGGTGGTGTGGTGGGGATGGTGTAGAGGAGTGGCAGAAGCAGCCTGGGCTGGTGGGGAAGGGGAGGGGGCTGGCGGTGGTTCTCTGCTGGGTGCTCATCGCCAGCTGTGACCTCTGGCAGATTTGTGCCCCCTGCCAGGCAGGGAAGGGGGATTCAGATCGCACAGGCCGTGAGCTGAGGTACATAACTAAATAACTTGGCCGTTGTGCAAGAGGTCTGTGAGGGCTGAAGTCAAATTTCCTACATCCATTCACCTGCTGTTGCTGTAAGGGGCTGGGCAGAAGACTGCTGTTCTCTATTGTCTATATTTGCTTTTAGCATAGTATTTTAGTGGGGAAGAAGTTGAGTGGGTGCTTAAGCAGAGAACATAAAACTTGTCTTTTGGAACTGCAAAGATCTGTGTTTACAATGGGGACGATATATAAGAATTTGCTCCTTATTGTATGTTTCATATCTCAATCCCAGTAGTCCAGTAGTGTATTTTACTTGAATTTAGCTTCTGCTAGTGAATAGAGCTATTTTTATACCTGTACCAAATCGTGCTCCGTAATTTGAGCAATACCGAATTGTCTCTCTGTCCTTCCTGTTGGCTGACATGCAGATGGTATTCCTCTATGGAGTCCTGTTGCCATATGTTTATTCCATATTTCCTTGAGACCTAAATGAGTTGTATTTTTCTTGAATCGTGTAATGTGGTGGTACTTGGCCATACTGACTTTGCCATGAGCGCTTCCTAAATGTAGCTTGGAGCGTACAATTCAAGTTAAAAGTAAAATCTTTCTCCCATACCGTTACTGCAGCTCTGATGCCCTCTGAACAGGGAAAGCTGGAACTGGCCTCTTCTGTCCCTACAGCTGTCTGTGTTTGAAGGACAGCTGGGAAAGAAATAGAGTAGGAAGCAAAACTGAAAGGAAATGTTTAACCTGAGAAAGTAAGGAAGTAGAAAGAGGGACTTGTAGGAAATGGTTGGAAGGGATAGAAATGCCAGGGTAGCATTGTTTGTACCAGTGATAACGACCTCCGTTTGTCTCGTGCAGTTGGACTGGAGAAGACTGAGGGGATGGCAGGTTTTGTACCTGTAGGAGATAGCTTCTTATGTTGTTCTGTAGTACCCTCTTCTTTCTGAAATAAGATGTGGTACATAAAGGATCTCATTTTTTCTGCACCTTTCTCAATGCAGTGCAAAACAGTACTAAGATATGTTACAATTTTGCTTTGTGAAAGCATATTGGTTGATTAATGTTTTATTCAAAGGACGTTAAATCTTTTTTATATCTGTGTGTATATGGTAGCCTTTTTAAGATGCAGCAGTGTGCACGTGTACATACATCAGAAATTGGAGTTTAGGAGGTTTTTGGTACAGAAATTTCTGTATAATTTTAAAATTAATGCACATTCTCTTGGACTGTGGAATTAAAGTTATTTTATAGCATTAGTTTGTTAGAAGAGGAAACTAGTAAATACTTCTTTGTTTTAACTCAGGATTAAATTACTTTTATATGGGATTGGGTTGCAAATAGTTGCAAATATTTTTTGCTTCTCACAAAGGATGAATTCATTTGAAAAGAATACAGATTCCTCTAAAAGAGCTGTTGTAATTTAGCAAGGTGACTGAGGATCTTGCAAATATTTCAGTTAATTAAAAAACGGAGTTATTGTATCCTTTACAACAGTCTTGAAGCAATAGCTTGTTGTATGTGTAGCTGCTCACATTATTAAAATGTGAATGTTAATTTTTACAGCATTCTGAGGTACATGGCACACATTTAAGTAAAGAAACAGATGCAGAGAGAGGCAATATGATTTCCTTTAGGCCAGAGTGGCAAAAATTAGATTACAGTCAAAGAGTCCATCTCAGAGACTTTTGGGTTTAGTTATTACTGCATAGTTCTCTTAAAAGGTTACAAATTTGTGAAATTATATAATACAGAGGAATATTTTTGTCTGAGAGAAGGGATTCAAGCAGAAAAGCACTGCAAGGCTGTAACAAGTGTCTTTGGTGGGTGGTTAGTTTGGTTTTTGGTGTTTTTTTGTTGTTGTTGTTTTTTTTTTTTATTTCAGAAGGCTGAGACCAAAGAGGACTTTGTTAAAGTTAGAAGGAGGGATTTGGAAAGGCTGACAACTGAAGTTATGCAATTGCGGGATTTCTTACCCAAAATAATAAATGGTGATATCCTGGGGACATTTCAGAAACTGGATGCTATGGAATCAAGTGAGTAGTACCGTGTTACAATAGTTTCTGCCAAAACTACTTAGAACAAACTGTCATGCCCCTACGAATAGTTATAGAGTTTATGGAGGTATTCCAGATTAAACTTTGATGTTCAATGAACGCTTCAATAAATTAATGTGTTTGTATTGAAAAAATTACAAACTGCATTAGAAATAATCAGACATGTCAAATGAATCTTTAAAAATATTTTACTGTGGATAAAAACGTATTTAGTTCAGGCAGTAAGGGGAGCTGTATCAGGAAAAAAGTGATTCCTCTTTGAGGAAAAAGGAAAAGCATTCTGTTTTTCAAAATGTCACTTCAGATGCACAGCAAAAAACCGTGATAAGTAGCTGTGGATAAAAAGGAAGATTTAAAGGAAGAGGTAATATCATTGTATTTAGCCTGTCTTGTATTTTAGCCTGTATGCTTTTACTGCCATAAATAGTCATAATAATAATAAAAAAGTTGAAGACTCTCTGTTATAAAGGCCTTTTTACTGCTGTCCCCAAAGTCCAGTTTTTCAGTGTTACGATTCTCTGTGCATAATTTTTTTCAACAGTTGCACCACTCCCAGCATGCTGTCAGGACCAAATCTGAGTCAACTCCATCCCTAGCCTGTAGCTTACATGTAACAGGACAATTCATCTGTTCTTCTAGGAATTGGTTTTGTCTGAAAAGACATGAGACAAGCACTGAGATGGATTATATAGAGTTTATCACTTCTAGAATATCAAGTGATTAATTGAAAATTAATTTGCAACAGCCAGCTAAGGAAAAGTAAGATAGAGTCACAAGGCCGGTCTCCAATAGCAAGTAATGTATTGGGGAAGAGCTTCCAGTTGCCTCAACAGTGTACTCTTTGAAAGATTCTTCCATGCCATCAAATCCTGACAGAGATGAGAAGACTGTACTACCTCTCCTGCTGCCATTTGAGATATCATCTGCATCACAAGAAGTGATGTAGGATCTGGAAATGTTCTCTTTGTGCTATTGAAATGCATCAAGGACTGTTTCCAGTTGCATTAAGTGTTCGAGATCCTCAACTAGTCAGATCCTTTTTTCAGTGCTCAGTCTCAAGATTTCTCTTGCTGATCCTTCTTACACTTCTTGTGCCAGGCATCAAGGAGACACTCCCAGGGCCTTCCAGCAGCAGGTTTGTGGCATCAACATGGGGATTTTAAGACTTTCCTTCAAATGTTCTGCTGGCTGGCCAGCGTTCTCTGGGTCCTTTCGAGGAGCACCTGAAGCTGAGTCAGCCTTTGAACTCTCTTGAATATATTCCTACAGTGGAGATTTCTCTTGCCTTTAATGGGGTTGTTTGAACATTTATTCAGACTCTTGCCATTGTTTGTCCCTACAGCTGGACAAGTCAAGTGGTGATTTTTGCTAATCCAATCTGCTCCTACCTCTGCAGCATGCAATAAGGCAGACTGAAAGGAGGCTTTGGAGCATATGGTTCACCAAAGGTTGGACATCACAGGGACACAAGCAGCCTTCAGCCTCAGAGTGGTGAACACTCTGGTGCTGTTTAGTAAACGGAGTCTCTTGGTGTTGGCATATGAAGCTTACAGGAGTCCTGGCAGTTACTAGAGATGTTTTTTCATGTTGTTCTTACAGAAGCCTAATGGGTGATTTGTACACCCAGATTTGTACACATCTAGACTTTCATTGGCCATTGCAGTTTTCTAAGTATTGTAAACATGAAGTGGTTAGCAGGTTCTTATGCTCCTCAAGAAGTGCAGATTATAGTCAGAGACTTTCAACATTTCCGTCCCAATCAGTTGTGAGACTAAAGAGCCTTGAATAGCTTTGAGAAACCTTGAGTGAGATCTTTGTATGGGTCACTTGTATATCTAGGTCAATAGGATACCCATTTGCTATGGGAGCATCCCATAGGTGGTGTCTGAGATCTGAGCTGGCAATGATCAACGCAACCAACATCTACTTTTCAGGCTGGTGTCAGGGTCTTCACTAAGGCTTTTGCCAGGGTAATTGTTCATTTCAAAAAGAAAGGTTCGTTTTATTCTTACTGCCCTCCTCACGAAGGGGCTCCAGGAATCTTAGAAAAATAGCTCCAACAAATTTTCTCTATTATTATATGTATATTTAGTGGAACTCACTCTGCTGGGGAAATGCTGAAAATTGCATTTAACATTGATCTAGCATTTGGATCAGTAGAACTGGAATTCCATCGTTTGTTGGCATTCATCATAATTGTACTCATTTCTCCACCTCCCAGAGCTTTGACATTAGGTGTCCTGTCCAGAAAATCTCCTGGTGTGACCTACAGCATGTATGAGAATGAGCACACCTAAAAGGCATGAAATGTGGGCCTCCTCTTCTTTCATTGTGCTCATTGCCTTGTTCTGCTTTTGAGTCTGCTGTCTCTTTCAGGGGCAAATACCACCTCTTCACTGAGTCTGATTCAGCACTGCAGGGGTAAAATTATATATTTCCTGTTTGTGTAAGGATGCCATTTCATATATCTTGCTCATTGAAGTTGATAGCAAAAGCTGCTCCTTCAAGATTTCAGTGTCAAGAGAGAGGAGCTTTCTTACCGAGGGTTGGGACTTGCAGACAGTGGGAGAACCTATTGGGCTTCCCTGTGTTCTTCTCAGGACCATAGTGTGGAGGAGTCAGCAGCAGAGCTGCAGTCTTCAGTGTCAGCAAAACGTCTGCCGCTGCGTGTCGAGAGGCTGTCAAATGGCAGGACTGGTGCATGCAGCCTTGAATTTGGTTTCAGAGCAAAGGTTGGCACAGCTGGGAGAGCTGACTGGATGTAATAGAGGGAGTTTCCAGGAATGAGACGCAGCTAGAAGTAGATCTCTTCATCAGCTTCCAATGTTACCCATTTTTCCCCTCTAGAATGTACCTAGTTTCCCTTCACATAAAACATTGTGTTACCTTAGAGGATGTTGACACATCCGTCTTTTATCTGGAGGACTTCAAAAGATACAGGTAGCATCACATTAACACTCAGTAAATACTGTTCCCCTTCTCCTGGCTCAGTTTTGTTTCCAAGACCTTTGAAGTCTGCCAGTAAAGGATGTGGCATATATGTGTGTCTGCTGGTTGTGACGATACTGGATTCCAGGTGGATCCATCCTCTCGAAAGCTGAAAGCGATTCTTCTCATTCAAGAGAGCTTGTTGCCTCGCAGTGAGAGAGATTTTCACTGGGAATTGTGTTCCACTGGGTGTACTTACAGGGCAAGGATAAATAAGTTCTTGGTCTCCCAGTGATAAGCAGAGCATGCCTTACTCTGTCTCAAGTCATCTTTCTGTCAAGTACTTAAGACTAACACCCGACAGTAATAGGTCCAAGGGACTGAATTTTCTTCACTTGACGGAAGGAAAGAAAGTTTCCTACCACTGACCAGAGTTATTTCTCAAAAACCTCAATGAATCTGTTCCCTGCTTCATTCTTTTCCTTTGGATTGCTGGTTGAAAAGAGCGGAGTGCTGGGAGAGCATGCCTCGTTGGTTTCTGTTAAAAACTCTTGGTGTTGATGGTTTAGAATCACACAAGGGCTGAGCTGAAATATTTTCGACCTCTTTAGAAAAGCTGTTAATGGCCAGATCATCATCTTTTATACCTACTACCCAAAGCAGTGTGTATATGTTTGAGATGATAACATTTTTGTCAATTAGGACCAAAATAGAAAGGAATTTATTTACAAATAATGTAGAGTTACTAAATAAAATGCCAGAATCCAAGCTCTTTGGATAATAAGGACTGTTTCTTTTAATGGTATTATCTTTTTATGATATAATTTGTTATGGTCTTTGGTAAAGGCACTCAAAAATATTGACCACATGTAAGGGGAAGTATCTGAAGTGTGTTAAGCCATAGACCATACTCTCATGATCAAGGGTATGGCACTCAAAGTGGGGTGTAACTTGGTTTTTAAGCTAACCAAAATTACAGTAGATGCTGTTTGGACAATACTTTTTGGAATTACTTAAATGTGTTTACGTTTTCTCAGTGTGAATACTAAGCATCCAGAACCATGGTTTTTAAAGTAAAATACAATACACAACGATTGTTAAAAATATCCTTAAAAGTGAATTTTTTAGAACGGACATCATGATCGTGAAATATAATAATTTTAACTTAATTTCCATTCACTAAAATAAAGCATCTAAATTGGAATGTATTTCTCATAACAGGGAAATACATAATTTAGGGAATCCTAAAATTTGCTTGTGACTGACATAATGTCTATAATGTCTTATAATACTTTCTAAGCATTAATTTAAATGTTTGGAGTAGTTGCATTTCATTCCAACTATTCATATAATTTGTACATTGCATATTGAAACACTCACTTTTTTAACTGATCTTGATATTCTTTTTCTTCGATTTTCACTATATTGACTGAATTTCAAAGATACCAGACATGAAAACCATCATGAAAGCAAAGAAAGAAAGTAGAAAATTGAGTAAATTTTTAAAATTCCCTGAGGAGCTGGAGCTCCGTTGCAAAATGGTATCTTATTGGTACACAGTATTTAACAGCTAGATGTGATTCTCTCGGTTTTTCCCTGTTTTAAATCTGAAACATCGTGTTCCTTTAGCTGCTAATAAGAACTGTTGAAATGTGGCAATATGCTGGCGATACACCAGTTTAGCCACAAGGAGGTGATCTAACACAAGCAAATAGTTCAAGTGCCTCATTGAAGTTGCACTTGGTGGATTCTTTTTTCTTTAGTGCAAGCCTATTGGTCATAACTTCATACTTCGTTTATCATCTGATTTATTCTGTCACAGACATGGAGAAAAAGGAAGAGGAAATAGAGCAGCTGAAAATGGATTGTGAACACTTCAGAGCCCGCCTGGAAACAGCCCAGGCAGATTGCATGAGAGAGAAGAAGGTAGATTTGCTGTCAGAATACTGGTATCTGTGTGCTTGAGTTTTAATAACAAAAACTGTAACGATCAGTTTTTCACGTTCATGTCACAAAGTACATCGTCAGCCTGAACACAGTCTGATGTTTCTATTCATACGGTCAAGTGATGAGTAAATTACTTACCTATAAGTTCATAATGGATGTGTCTTTTGCCCTTGATATTTCTAGAGCAAAAGGGTCAATATTGCAATTAGACAAAATATAATAAGGTGCAGTACCAAAAAGTATTCAATGTGTACAAATAGAGGTACCAACTGACAGTTGGTCTCCCACTTAGGTATGTAAGACTTGGGTAGCTGCATAGATCTCTCTTGCATACTGTGTGAGGAGCAGTTGTATGGGATTGCGTTACAGGCTTCTTGGCAGGGTTCATTTTGGTGTAGGTAAAGTTAAAAATCAACCATTAGCATTTTGGTTATATTAACATATTGAAGTAAAACATTGGGTATTCGGGAAGATGGTGATGTAGCTGGCATCAAAAGGTCCTTCATGGAATCAGTTATTTTGAATTTAATGTAACTATAACGTATTTTGAAAGAGGACAATAGAAGATAATGTAAGTAATGCAATGTAAAAAATGAAACTGGCCTCTCTTTTGGATGCTGAAAGCTGTGTACCTTTGTTTAGTTTTAACAGTCTTTCTCAGTGCACCTATTGATCCAATTCCCATGTACAGCTGTGAGTCAAAGAACAATTACAGGGCTCCTTTTGCTCTGTCGATATTGTGTTTAGTGTTTATGAGAGGGAAGATTCTTAACAATGAAGGAATAGCGAAGACTGTGACTTCTCAGGCTGCGGGTCTTCTGTGAAGCCTTTGGAGTTCAAATAGAATCATAAAGACTAGCGGCTTAATTTCTCAGAGGTGTGAGAATTGGTTGGGATTATTTGCTGCAAAAGTTAATTTCCTTGGAGCTGATGGCTAATCTTCAGTAGTCAACAGAAACTCACTTTGTTGGGGTTCTAGAGTTAGCATCTGCCAGCCTTGGGATTGCACAAAGACAGATGAATCTGCAGAAACTATTTCATTTTTGAAAAGGAATAAATGAAGAGTTCAGACATGCAGTTTCAGGGCATATCTGCGTGGGCAAGTCATTCTGGAATGGGGTTTGATATGAATGGTAAAGTATGATAGAATAGTTGTCTATCTGGATATTCCTTCCTTCAAAATAAGTATCTTCTGGGATAGCTATTGCAGTTTGGCAATTGGTACTCGTTTAGTTTTGCTGTGCACCCAGGTCTTCAGTTGTATAAGCATCTGTGATGAAATCTCTGTAAGATACAATGATGCTGCTTTAGATAGTAATGAAGTGGGCCCCACCCTTTATTCTTGTTAATACTACAAAATAAATGGCAGGTAGTTTAGGTTTGTGATTTCTTTTGGATGAAAGTTTTACTTAAAGCACGGATAGTTTATCAAGAGGAGTTGTTGTCTTGGTGTTCCTCCTCAAAGCTCTTTTCTTTGTATCTTTGCTGTTGTGCGGGATATACTGGTTTTCTAAATGGCTTCTGTTACATGCCACAAAGGTGTATTTGTGTGAGTGGATTTTGCATATGTACATTGTGAAACATCATTGAGGCATCCTTTAGGTCTTCAGGATAAAAGAATGTGGTATATCTGTGATTTTTGTTCGTGTTAATCACTTTGCGTGGTGTTTTTCATTTGATTGATGTTCTGGTATAGGCATCCTTGCTTATAGTTTCAGAGTTATTTTCTACATATTTATCTCCTGAAGGAAAAGGAAATGATTCACTGAAATAAACATAAAATAAATGCATTTTCTGATTGAGCAGTGCTCTTTTCTTAGGGGATCATAAATCAACATTTTGCATTTCAAAATTTCTTTGCAGTGCTGTTTCACTTACTAGGGAGTTGCCATGCTTTCAGAACCTGAGCAAAACTTAAAGTGCACATATTATTCTTAACTAATGTCTTCTTTGTCTGTCTTTTCATAGTTATGTACTTAAACACTGCTATATTCTTGTGCCTTGACCCCTTCCTGAAGATGGTGGTGTTGCATAGCACAGTGATTGCTTCATGAGAGTGTTGCTTCCAGCTAGGTTATTTGCTTTTGCAGGCTCCGTTTATTTTCCTGGCTCTTGAATGTACTATTTTGTTTTCCTTGCTTCTTACCTTTGTTCTGATGTTGCTTTTGATCTATTAAAAATTCTGGCATTTCGTGTGCTGGCTTTGCATCCTTGTTGGGGAATCTAGCTTTAGTATTACAGAGTTTTATGTCTTACTGTTTAGTATTAGCATGCAAATGCAAAATGCAAATAAAATGTATTAAGATATACATTTTCCTGAGACAAGGACAGTGTGGAAAAGAAAGGCAGTGACAATATATGGGTTAGACAAAGAAGATGCCTGATGCACATAGTGGCAGAAAAGCTGATAGGTCCGGCAGTGGGTTATGTAAAAGAAAAATTCGGCTATCTTGCTCAAAAATGATCAAAGTATTAAGAAATAAGAGGCTTTTCCTGGGACTTCTATGCCTAGGGAATCAGCAGCAAGTGTCAGTGTTTTGCGTATGTTAAACTATAAGGTGAAAAAGACTCCAGAGAGTAAATATGCACAGAAATCTGCTTGATAAATTTAATTTGAACTTTGTAAGTCCTAGCTTGTGTGTTCCATTAGCAGCATGATAAAACAATGCAAATCAGGCTGACAGGTGTGATACAGGAGGCTAGATAGGTAATTGATGACAAACACAGTACAAGCAGCTTTTCACTAGTTGATATCATGTTACACAAATTTTCAGGTGAGTTTGTTTCTATTCTTTCCAAACCCTCAACACAAAACATTGCGGTGAGCCCTTAAAATCTTGATGGGAATACATGATTGAAAGTTCTGTTCTGTTTACTTGCTTTCAAAATTGACGTAGGAGATTTCTTCTCATTTCCCCAGACTTCATCGTGGTAGCTAAAGACACAGGGGAGGCTGGGCCGGAGAGGATGCTTTCTGCAATGAATGTGAAAATCCCGCGCCCACAAAATGGGCAGAGCAAGATCCTTCTATTCTTTTGACATTGTGTGATCTGTGATTCTCTCTCTTATCTTTTAATACTTCAGTGAGCATCATTTTTCTTGACTGGCCTTTATCTTTCCCTGGACCACTGTCTAATACCATCCCACAGTTAGCAGGGAGCCCTCACCCACCCTGAGAGACCGCAAACTGTGGTATCCCTGCCATCATCTCACTGTCCACACCAGCTCTAAACTGAGAAGTGCAGCAGCTTTCGCTGTCCCTGTGGCAGTTGGTAGGAAGCCAGTGACACCTAGAATCATACCTAATCTCATGGTATTCTTCTGGCCAACTCCCCATATGGTTGGAAAAAAGTAATACCAAATTGAAATTGTGTCCTGGTCGTGTTGGATTGCTCTATTCTCTTTATGCTTTGTGGCAAGGACCACTGAGCAGTGCACTGGGGTGATGGATGGACGGTGGTGCCTGGGGCTTTCTTGGTAGGAAAGGCCCTCCAAACTTAAAACCTTAGGTGTGTTTTTCCAGGGACTCTGTCTTCCTTTGCCACTGCTGGTCAGGAATACGCCAATAGAAAAAAGCTGGAAGAGACAACAGTATTTATCCTAGATATCCAGCAACATTAGGCATCTATCACATTGGCTAAGGCAGAAGACTGTTTTGAAAAACAAAACAACCTTCCCTTCCTAAAAGATGTTTCCAGTATCTTTTGTAAGGTGTCTGGAGAGGCTGACCTCTGATGCTGAAATCCCTTCTCTCTTGAAGAGACGTGTAGCTATTTGCTTAGGAGGAGTAGAGTCTCCTATCAGACTTCTCTAGGTGCCACTCGGTCTCGGTGGGTCACTTGGTATGACCTTGTGGACAGGCTTCTGGTTACTGTCAGCCTCCACGATGTACTTAGATATAGCTCTGGAGAGAAGGTATGTATCTGCAACTGCTGTGAGTTTGCCACCCCACCCCCTCTACCCCCTTCTCCCCATTTCATAAATGGCCGTGATATTGTTTCTTGTTCTGTCCCTTAGCCTAGAAACGTGATTTGGCTGACGTGAAGTGCAACCAGAATTTCCTTATGCTATTTCAGGAGAAACTAGACCTCCGCCAGCAGCTGAATGAGGCCAAGCAGCAGCTCCTGCAGCAAGCAGAGTATTGCACAGAAATGGGTGCAGCGGTGTGCACGTTGTTGTGGGGTGTATCTAGCAATGAGGAAGCTGTTAAAACCCTTCTAGGAGGAGTAAGTATGGCAGGTGAATGCTTATTGGTGGTAGTGCTGTTAGGCCTTTAGAGTAAGGACCTTGCTCTGTAAAACACTTTAATGTAAGAATTTATTTCAAAAACTAATTGGACTGTGAAAATGTTTTCTGAATTGTATATTCTTTGGAAACTATCCATTCTCATATAAGAAATGTTGGAATTATAAAGTGTTATGAAGCAGTCTGAGAAGAAATGCAGTAATTAATTCTTATCTTACCAAACAAGGATTGTCTGTTTTCCACCACACACAGTTAAACTGGAAGCAAGGCTGCAGCTAGCACAATTTAAGTATCTTTGCAAGCTAACAGAAGAAGAAAATAATTCTTGGGCCCATGGAGCAGTTCCCATGCCTGTAGAGAGCTTGGAGGAACTCTTTCCGTGGAAGGAAGACAGATCCATCAATTCTCAACGTCTTTAAATCTTTGCACTGCCTTAATATTTGCATGAGTTTTGGAAATTAAGAGAGCCTAGCTGCTTTGAGTGTAGTGAATCTTATCAAATCTTTGATGTTAAATGTGGGCAGGTAGCTTATTTGAAAAACGCCAAAACAACAACAGTTGAAGACAATAGTAATATTACAGCTAACATAGTTTCGCTGCCAAGTGCAGCAGATGGAATTAGGAGGGATCAGAGGAACAGGCCTGATGAAAATACGATTTTCAGTCTTGTCACAGCCAACATGAGAAGAAATTGTTGTATTTAATCTGAGTGAACTGATGCCACAGTTTCCTCTGGCTTGATTTTTCAGCAGCATGATGAACAGCTGAGTCAACGGGATTAGTTTATTACAGTAAGTGGTAAACTAGTGTGTTTGTAAGAGGTTTTTCAGTTTTGGTGCCCCAAAATACAGTTGTAATTTTATATTGGATATTAGAAAGCTATACAGTGATACTTTTTGGTGATAATTTCTGATGATTCAAGATCCAAGCAGCAGCAGTTACTAAGGAAAAAAGTCTGCAAAAACACTGTATAAAGCAGGGGTGTTTTTCTTAACAAAAAGGCAGGTGGGTACTACAGAGCCCCCATATGGCAACAAAACCAGTATAAAATTGCATTCTCTATTTTCAGAACAGTTTATAACTGTAAGACTTGACAATATTTAGTGACTAGCCATTGTTATTTGACTTGTGAAATAGTACTGAAATCATGTTTCCCACAAACACAACACTAGCAGTGATGAAAATGACTGTATTTCTACAAGATGAGAGTAAAATTAGTGGAAGCCTTGTTGAAAGCAGTCTTAAGTATCAAAATTAAGTATAATTAGGTAAATCCAAAACTGTTGCCTGATGATTTGTATAAGGGTAAAAAGCCCGACTGTGAAGATGCAATACTTCTGTTTCTAGGTTTGTTTGAAATGCAAAATAGAATTGTAGAATGGTTAGAGTTAGCAGGGACCTTAAACATCATCTAGTTCCAACCTTCCAATGCCCCTGGCCTGGGCAGGGACACCTCCCACTAGACCAGGTTGCTCAAAGCCCCATCCAGCCTGGCCTTGGACATTTCCAGGGATGGGGCATCCACAGCTTCTCCGGGCAACCTGTTCCAGTGCCTCACCACCCTCAGATTAAAGAATTTCTTCCTAATATATAATCTAAATCTACTCTCTTCCAGTTTAAAACTGTTAGCCCTCGTTCTATTGCCACAATCCCTGATTGAGAGTCCCTCCCCGTTTTACCTGTAGGAGGGTAGTGGAAGGCTGGAATACTTGTACGATAGTCATTCCCAGCAATCATTAGAGCCCATTGAACTGCTATACTTCTGGTGAAGGTCATAGCAACATTTTTGGGCATCATTTTCTTGTGGTGGTGCACATAACCTGATAAGAAATGTGCCTGGGTTTGCAACAAGACTACTAGGAAAAAATGAACGGATTGTGTGGCATTGCGTCAACCACGGATTGCAACTGGTAATGAGTCAGGTTATTAAAAGATGATGGAGATTTGTCACACAAAGTTTTTTGGTTTGGGTTATTTTTGGACAAGTTGTACAACATCTTCCTCCCTCCCCTGAGAAGGTGCTATGAACTACAGAAATGTATAAGTACATCAAGAGTGCTTTAAAACTTGCTCATATTTAAGCATGTGGGGAGGGTGGCATCAATTCAAAATCACTTCATGCCTTAGGGAACAATGCTCAGGCTTTTTTCAGTCTTTGCACAGATATGGAAATAGGTCTTTCATACAGTTCTATAATGCAGATTGACTGAAATGATGTTTGGGACCAATATGATTTGTGTCCGTACGAGTTGGGAAAGTCAAAACTTGAGCAGCAAATTTGAGATGTCACACAAGTAGTTTTCAAGGCAGCGGGGGAGAGATGCCTACTGTTTCTGCCTATGCCTAATGTTTCTAGAGAGCACTTGAAGAGACATCCAGAGAAGCAGCATGAGAGAGAGTTTTCAAGGATGCCTACCTATATGTGCCAAAAAAGACGTAAATTAATTCCCATCAGATTGTTCTAGATATCTTTCAAAAAACTTCAACCGGATACCTCATGACAGGTCTCTTGCGTGGAAACAACTGAAGGTTTGATTTCAGAAGAACATCAAGGCATGTTTCAACTGGAGAAATTTTGGATCCTACAAGGTGGTCTGCTACTTCAGTTATCTGCAATGGTGACAAGCAGCTTTATATTTTACAGGAGCAATTTTGCACGTTAACTGATGTTTTCACGCAGGAGTTACTTGGACAGCAAAGGGTTCATTGCACCATCTGAGTTGAAGCACCTTAATGGCTGCTCTCAGAACTGTCCTTATTTCAATGTCGGTGGGTGAGGCATTCTTCAGTCCCATGAAAATACTGTCAAGCTAATAAGAGACTGGGCAGAGTACGTAATGATTGCTATTTATAAACCTGATTGGTCTCTGCTGCAGCTCCTCAGACCTCACCGCTAGTTAATTAATGGCTATTTGGAAAGAAGGTTCAGCAGAGAGGACACCAGTGGCGTGTCAAGAGACTGGCAAATAGAAGATTTTGCTTGTTTTCTGTGCAACGTACCAAGTACTTGGTTTGCTTAGTACTCTGTTCCGTTCCCTTGTGAATACATGTTTTCATAATAGCTTGTACTAGTCTGCTATAGTAGGCTCTCTTCATTTTCTCTCACGTCCTCTGCTTCTTGAACTATAGTCACTGCTTATGTTAAAATTGCCATTTTTGAAGTGTGGTGTCCACGTACGTATAAAAAGTACATCCAGCAAGTGCAGAAGTGCACATTTTTCCATTCTCTTTCCCCGCGATCCTTTCATTCCTGTTATTCTGGGACCACAGTATGATTTGTGAAGATACTCCGTTGCTGGAATCACCCAACAGGAACTGCACATCTTTGATGTGGTGAACGTGCAGTAGTGGAGGGATACATAAATATTACCAGTAGCTTTGCACATATTGCGAAAGGAGTAGTTTTGATAAAATACTAAAATTTTCAGTCATTTTGCAGAAATGAATAGAAGTTCAGGCATTTCTTGGGCTGTCCCATTGGGTCGCTGCTGGGAATGCCTAAAAGTTTCAGCTGCTTCATGAAACAACTGGCGAAATTATTAAAGACACTGGGAAACGTGGGATTATGGGCTCTCTGCTGTGCTATTTTTGGTATGAAAACCAGCATCCTCTCTGTGAAATAGTGTTCCAGCAATGTTTTACAGGTCAGAATTATTGACAAACAGAAACAGTTCTCCCCATCCTTCTTTGTGGCCTCTGTCTGAACCTCTGACCTGCCCTGAACTTTGTACCAGGTGGCTGCTTGCCCAACCGAGATACCCTAAAATGAAGTATTCCAGCTGAGGGGAGAAGATTGCATAACATAATTACGGGCTGTACTCCTGTTTGTATGGTCTGACGTGATGATCATCTTTCTCACGTGATATTGTTGAATTAAATTCAACCTATGACCCAGGAGAGACCTCCGTTTCCTTTTCTAAGGAGCTTCTACCTAGCCCATTGTTCTTCATCCTGTATTGAGCAATTAATGAATCCTGTTAGGATCCAACTGAATTCTGCTTTTTTTTTCTGGGTATTTCATTGGTTTTCTTACGAAATCCATGGCAAGTCACTGTATCAGGCTTGCTCTCCAGTCTTCAGCTGGACGGGGTTTTGACAAAAGCTGCTGTAGTAGCTCAGGTAAATGTGAAACGCCTGGTGCAGCTCTTGCAAAGCAAAGAGATAATATCCTCACTTTTTAAAATAAGCATTAATTCTACCGTTTGATCTATATTATTGTGGGTTTAGGAGGTAAATACGCAATGGTATATTTTTATAAATATATGTAGCATTGAGCAGTTTCCCATTTTCTTCTGCGGTAACGGTTTCAAATATTACGGGATCAGACATATCACTTAGTGCATACCTGCTGTTTTCTGGTGTTTTTTGAAGTAACTGGATGTTTTAGTAGTTTTGAAGATTGTCCAGTTTTGCTGTAGCATCTAATAGTCATAGTTGCTATAGTGCTTATAATAATTTTTTTTCTCCTCCGTGCTTGCAGAGTAAAGCAGTAAAGTTTTTCACAATCACTGCACAGACCATGGAGAGCTTTGTGAAGTCTTTAAGTGAAGACATGAAGCAGCAGGATTTGGATTCTGATGAAAATCAGTTTGTATTAGCTTTGGCAGGGATTGTAACAAGTAAGTTAATGTTATCTCTCAGAATAGCATTCCACGTGTACTGGGAATTTCTATACTGCCTTATATGTGCTGCAGTAAATACAGCTTTTCAAAGTCAGGTCAACGTTGATATCTTGGCTGACTTCCTAGTCTTTTAAAGTTCTAGCAGATTTTGTCATTGACACTTCTGTGAGGTATTGTACTGTCTGTGACGCAGTCAAGGATTGGACAGGCAAGAGCCACTGTGTTCTGAAATTCCCTAACACCTCGTTCAATCTGGAATAAAACAAGGACAGTTCTACTAGTCTTGTAGGCTCACCTTAGTTTGTAAATGTCAAGCAATTTACTTTCTGAATTTCCAATAATGCCAACATCTTCAAGATACATGAATTGCAGATGGTGTGGGTAGATCAGCCCCATCTTAAGGTATGTGTTCAGAATTTTGAAACTGCGTAAGAATTTTGTTGCTGCCAGGTAGACCCTACCTTCACTGTCCTGAGTCCATAGTGCTAAGAGAAATAAAAGGTAACAAACGACTTCCATACTAAATGTTTCTTTGTAGGGTCAGAAAATAAGTAGAAAGCCACAGATCTAGCTTAATATGACTGCCGGTGGCTTGGAAGGCTGTGAGAAAAGGGGTTGATATGTCATCTGCATGTTTGTGAAACTGTCAAAATGACACTAATGACATGATGCGAGATAGATGAAACAGTGGGCGTTTATACAAATAAGCGAATCTTGCATTAACAGCCTTTTTGAATGTGTGATTTTAGGTGTTGTGGTACCATTAAAGATTGTAATAAAAAACAATGTGATGTGTTATGCCACTGTACTAGGGTGGAATCCAGTTCCCCGATTCCTTCACTGAAAAAAAACCCAAACCAACAAAAAAAGCATGGCAAAAGTAAAGTTTGAATAAAGAAAATGTTTAAAGGTGGGGGGTGTTGGGGTTCTGCCTGAGGAGGAATCAGGATGATGGAATGAAATCTTGCTTCACTGAAGCTGATATAAGTTTTGCCGGTGAAGTTGATATAACCAAGATTTCTCTCTTGGTCTCTGTAATTTGGGAGGTTGATGAAACTCATGTGATAAAGGATAGAGTCAGATGAACGATGTAGAAGGTACCAGTTTTATTCCTCCTAGTTATGCTGTAAGTAATATTGCACGAGAAAGCATCATTAAAAGAACACTGCGGAAGTGGTCATGAAGTGCCAAGTTTTCAGAAGTTAGAAAACACCAGAACAGTAGTTCTCAGTGCAGTCTTAACACAGCCCAGTGTGTACAAACATTGCAATAAGAGTCTTTAATTATAAGCTGCGTCCATAGCACTTCTGCTTATTCTGAGGTTAAAAAAGGCATCATGGTGTACGTGCATAGGGGAGAGAACCTGAGGCTGCATGGAAGTGGAAGAACTGTATCGTGCAGCAGATCCCCAGACTTGCCCTGAATGGGAGGCCAAGGAACCAGGTTCTCTCACTAGTTACATACACCACGCTCCGTGCGTTTGGAGAAGGCTTGGCCAGATGCACAGTACAAAGAAACTCGGTTTGCTGGAAGATACCCCTTGCATATTAAGGATGCCCTAAAGCATGGGGCAAGCCTAAGGGAAAATACTGAAGGAAAGTCTGCTTTCAAGCAGTAGTCTTTGGAAATATTTTTGCCTTTCGGTTTGTGTGTGAATAATGCAGCGCTTGCAGAAAGGTAGGAAAAGAGCTCTCCACCAGAGTTTTGGTTGTGTAATGTGCCAGGTATATTGGATTGAGTGATTGTAAAACAAACTGCAGTCTCTTTTCTTTGAAGTGGGACCTATAATGGTCAGCTCTGCTTCAGTCCCACATTATTTGTGGATGAATCCAGCCTTTTGTTTTGTAATTCACTGTGTTACTATTAGGATACTGGCCACTCTGAATAAACATTTTAAATACCAAAGAAGAATTATGAAGGAGTTTGACCAGTATAATTTGCTGCTTCAGTATTTGCTATGTAGATGAATATAGTTTGAAGTTTATATAGATGCCATAGTTCATTCTTCACAGCTGACATATCTTTTTAGTGGTCCTGATAATTAGCATAAACTTTTGTTTGAAACATGATTTTTATTTTGATGTTTTGTGTTCTCTCACAGATGTGGCTGCGCTGGCATATGGCCGTGAGTTCTTGATTAGTTCAAGTCGTGAATTACTGGACACGATGATGCACCTCCTGGGAGACATGAAGCCAGGAGTCTGTACCAAATTTAAAGTGTATGATGACTTTTTTTTTTTTTCCCCTTTATATGAAATGCATTATCTTGTGATGGTCCCAGTCATGACAGTAGTTTTTGCACTCACATTATTTCCTTTCCTGGAGAGGAAACATAATTTTTGGAAGCTTATTTCACAGTAGCGTTCCTTGCAGATAAATCAGGCTTGGCTACAAGGCTGGCTTCATTCAGGTTTTGTGTCTTTTGGAAGTCTCTTAAGCACCATAATATTGTAGAGATGAGCAGGGATGCACTCTTCTGCCTTAGGAGGGGCTTGTGAGTTGAGGGTCAGATAAGGAAGGTCAAGTTTTAAAACACAGAGGATGTGGGAAATGTGGACTCATTCCCTTCCAATATGAAGACTGTAAACTGCTACATCTGCTCAGTAAAGAAAGTGAGCTAAGAGCAAAAACTAAATTAGTTTATGCTACTTAGTAGCCAGAAGCACCATACACTTATGTTTTTAAAAGGTAATTCCTATGAAGGGACCTTGTGATACAGCATTGCAAAGAAAAGGCCACATTACATAGTTCAGAAGCTGGAAAAGTTGTACAGCTGATCAAGAGATTAAATGAACTATTGTCTTTGCCTCTTTCTCAGAGCTGTTACAAGCTGAGGATATATGGCCTTGACCAAGGAAATTACTGTGGTTTAATGAGTACTTGCTCATCCGCTAAACTGTGGGCACTTGGCCCGTACCCCTGGATAATTTGTTCATGAAGGTGGCTTAAACTAGTGTGGTGGTTGTTTTTTTGTTTTTTTTTTTCATAAATGGGACACACACACACACACGAAGAATTCATACCCAAGCCAGCTGTCACAGCTCAGCTGACAAAGAGCAGCCCTGTCAGCCACTGTCACTTGACTGTGTCCATGCACGCATTTAGGCAGATTGGACGTGATAGGCACGAAATCAGGCTCCGTTTTAACTCTGGATAGGTTTTTATCTTGCCTAACCTCAGCTATCAGAAAGCTAGATAACTGTCTGGGCTCCTTCCCACAGTCAGAGGAAGGAGATGGTGCTCTCGGATGATCACGCTCTCAGGCCACGTTAGGTGGAACGAGTTGGCCTCTGAAGATGCTTGCCTTTCCCCATTGGGTAGCGAGGGGGAAGCTGCATACCCTGTGCTGTAGGTAGTGGTTAAATACTTTTCATGTCAGTCATTTACTGCGTTTCCCAAGTGTTGGGCTTGAAGGTCAGCACTGAAAACAGGATAGTTAACTCTTGCAACAGTGCAGCGGGTTATTTTTGTAAAGCCTCAACTAAAAGATTTCTGTGAGAATCTCAGGAATGAGAAGGTAATTTGTGCCTTCATTTATATAACAAAAAACCCAACCAAAACATGAAAAGAGGATCTATACTGTTTCAAAATCTGTACAGAAAAAAAAAAAAGAAAAAGAGAGGACTTTATTTTGAGAGGAGGAGGGAGAGGAAAGTGTTCCTAAATACACACGCACAAACACACACTCTGAATTTCAAGTGAATGTGTGTCTGTGAGTCCAGATAGGTTATTTTTGATCATTTCAGATTGTATTAGTGTAATTTGCAGAAGAGTTACACATAGTGATATAAACACAAAAAACAATCCCATGAAGTTGCTAGGGATTCATGGACCATCCTCTTAGGCTAACAAATTGAGTGAAGCCTAAAAAAACAGGTTGCACAAGGTATTTGATAAGTGGGAAATGTTAAGCATATGTTACAATAGCTTGAATTCAGTGCAGTGATAATGTTTTCTGATGTTCCACAGAACATTTTTTTTCTTACTTTGAACTTTCCATTTGATAAAGAAATTGCTATATGATGACATTAGAGCAAATGCTAGAACAGAGATTTCTTCATGGCCTTGTCATGGAATGAGGGATCCTAATTTGCTCAAATGTTGTAGTGCAATATGTTTCCCCTGTGTTTGTCTTTCATGTCGATGGTCAGGTTTCCTTTTTGTCTATGAGCTCCCTATGTGTACTGTCACTATTCAGTTCTTAAAACCTGTTACTAACACTGGATCTCTTTCCTGTCCTTTTTGGGGATTTTCCACTCTCCCAGCCCAGCAAAGAAGGGTTTTTGGGGGTGGGTTGGTTTGTTCATTTCTTAAAAAATTGTTCTTTGCATGTAAGGTTTTTTAGCTGCTTGTTAATCTTAAATAATCAACATTTTCATAAGCAGATGTATCAGAAGAACTCCCTTTTCTCCCTACCGTAAGGAACATAAGGCAGTACAAAGTAAAAGACAATTGTGAGATAAGGATATAATAGTTAACAGAAATTGTAGTGAAATTTCAAAGTTATGTATAGATGGACTCTGGAGTCATTATAAATAACGTTTACACACACACTTACATACATATACGTACATACAGACACATTTTTAAAACTATACCTCATGGATGAAGATGTCTCTACATTATTTTGGCAATGCAATGTGTTTTTCTCAAAACATCACCATGGTATTACATGGAAGGACATCAACAACTTAAAATTGAATCAGTTAAATAAAAAATTTGGCTTATTATTTTTGAGGATATGTTTGTCCTTTGCTCAGTTTTGAGGTTTTACAATTCTTTTCTAGCTTTTATTTTCAAAAATATTTTTCTTTCCAGCGTGACAAATCAGGAAACTGTGGGTCTGATTCTACACGCAGCTGTATCAAACAAAGTAAGCTGATAAAGAGAGGAGTTCTTTTCCCTCTTCTAGTTCTAGCAATCCTGTGTTTTACTTGTACCAGTATATAAAGAAAAATTCACAGGGAAAAGCTGTCACTTATTCCAGCGCTGCTACAATATCAATTGTAGTCTATGAGTATCTAATAAATATATGCAAGGCATCTACATGAGTGCTGGGACTGAAATTTCATGGGTCTTTGCTTTTCTGGAATGGCAGTGGTGTGAAAGACTCCAGGTTTTCTTCTCATTAGTACAGGGTTCATTCAACATCTGTAATTGTTAGGCAGTCAATAAACATTTACGCAATTGTTCATAGCTATAATTGAATTGTAAGGAATCTTCAGCTTTGCTTACGTAGCAGTTGAAAGTAGCCAGTAAAAATACATACTTTAGTACATATTAGTACATTTTATGTACTAATCTCATGTATTCAGCAGACAAAAGGGGCTTTAGCTGTGCTTTCAGTTCTATATTTTAAAGACAGCGTTGACAGATGTAGTATAAGATGTTAATTGAATTTGGCTTGCCTAAATAGGAAGACTATGAAGTGCATAATTAAAATGCCCTCCACATTAAAAAAAACCCAGAAAGTATTGTTTATTCAGTAATTGTGTGTGTCAGGTTTGCTTCAGTAAGCACTTTTGCAATAATTATTGCAAAAAATACTTATTAGAATGTGCAAATACTAGAGGTTAAGGTGGTATAAAGGGCTTGGAAATACTTTGATGTTGTGCTCATCTGAGTGTGTTTAATTAGTAATAATATGCTACTACAATGGCTTGTGGGGTGGGTTATATCTTCTTTTGACACTCCAAACCCAGAGTACTTTCCTGGATCACCACCGCCAGTCCCTTTTGTCTGCACAAAGCAAACAAGTGAAATAAAAATAAAAACATAGCAGTATCTTTTTACGTCACTTTATTTCTAGCTGCAAATGTCAAACAGATTAAGGATGAAAGACGTTGTCAAGAAATGTTAACGCTTTCCATTAGAAGATACTGTTTTATTGATCATTCTGGGCCTTTGGGCTTGGGTTCTGGAAGCCCAGTAAGAGCTGCAGGGTACATATGAAAAGAAACATACGGGCTTTACAAGGTGCAGTTTCAGTTCCACAGCACCCGTCACTGCTTGTGGGTGGCCACTGATTAAGCAAATTTAATAGTCTACTATTTCTTCTTCCTATTGCCTACGAGCCTAGGTGATCAAACTCATGACAGCGCAGGATGTAAGTTATACCTCTTTATACTCAGTTTAGGCTGCAATGGATTACTTTCCTTTCCTGCTTTCTGAAGGAATGCATGGAGACTGCCTGAAAGTCTGCTGGTGGCATAAGTCATGGCTTAAGCCGTGAGAACTTGTTTGAGAGTAGGATGTGAGGTGTGAAGTCTATTTGGAATAACATTCTTTCCCTTTGGTTTGGAAATGTGGCAGTGCAGTGAGGTGCAGGTTTATCGCAGTCATGTGAGACAGCAGTTGCCAAGCTGGCCCCAGCACAGAGAACATTCCAGCCCCTTCCTGTTTTTCAATTGTCGTTTCGTATGCAACCCAGCACCCCACTGTGAGTGGGTATGATGACATGTTCCATAAATGTTATAGGAGCCCTGCACGTTCATCTGGCCTTTGCATTGTCCAGAAAATTGACTTGCATGTTACCATCTTTGGAAAGACATTAAATAAAAAGTACTAGCACATCAAAAAGTGCACTAATGCCCTCTCCCTGCAGCTGCTCTACAGCTGTAAAGATGGTCTGCATAAAAGGCAGGACAGGAGAGCATTGCTAGAAGAGTGAAAGAATTTGTTTGTAAGACACCTTTTGACTCCCGAGTATGGGTCTTTTTCCAGGCACATCAGGGACCTCTTGGGTCAAAGTTCATAGTGCAGCAGTGGTCTGATTTTCTGAGAGGCAGAGCATTAATTTGTCTTGCTAATGTCAGTGGGCTTTTTTTTCTGGATGTTTTCTGCTTTTGAGTATCACGTCCCATTCCTGCTGCACGTTAGAGGGTAATTGAAATAATTTGCATTAAGCCCACTGAGACTCTGCTTAGCTGAAAAAGAGTTTTATCCACCAAACCCATAAAAACTTTTATCAGCAGTGTGGAAGACGGCGTAACACCGTCAAGTGTTTGAAAGCAGAACTTAGTTCAGCAGAAACTGCAGAAGACTTAAGCGCAACAAAATGCTCTGCATTGAGTATTAGCGATTGTTCTGGATAGCTTTGGAAGGGGGACTCATTTTGAGCCCCAAGTTACCATACTTGTCTGACGGTCAAAAGCGGCTAAAAGTGAATTTTGACCCAGGTGCTTTATCTGCATAAAGAGGCAAAGCTGCCATTTCTGCATGCAGCTTTCCATACCTTACAACATGGCCTCAGCTGTCATGGCTAAGGCTGAAGGGTTATCTCTAGTCAGACCCGCCTTCCCTGGTGGGTATCAGATTTTGCAAGTTACTGATAATACCGAAGCCTCTCACATTCGCAGTAACTTCAGCGTGAACCGCCATGGGAGAAGCCGGTGGGATCGGCAGGCTAGAGCCATCACCAAAATGACTAATGAACTTTCAATTTTAGGAGACTGATAAATTAGGAAATCCTGGGTTTGGAAGCTTTTGAAAATGTGGCTGAAATGAACAATATACCTAGTATGTGTGGTTTGATTTTGTCATTTACACACTGACATGCAAGGGGCAGTCTTGGTTTCAGTTTGCCAGAGATGTCATCTTAGGTTTTTTTTCAATGCTCAATTAAGGAAATGTTTTCTATCTGCCAGGCCATAGACCTTCTCTGTTACCTGGAAAACAGGTTATGGGTTCTGTCGTCCTTCAACATAATAAAAGACCTAATGAAATCACGTTACGGAAAAAATAAAATAAAATAAAATTAAAAAATATGGCTTTGAATGGGCCCAAATGTTATTTGGAAACAGTTTTGAAGAGGTGCGGGTGAGAGTACCATTTGGCCTGTGTTACCCTGGTGTTGATCTACACTAAGACGAGCACAGTTTATAGCCAAACTGAATTCCAGTTATTGACTTTAAAAAAAAATAAAATTTCCACAGGTACATTGAACATAATCAGTCTGGGTTCGTGAAGGCAGAGTAAATAGGAAAGTCCATGATGGCATTTTAGGAGACAAGCAGTCGTTTTTTTCACAGCAGGGTCTCACTCGGTGGCCCAGACCGTGTGACCCCGTGACTGCGAGAGGCTGGTGAGCAGGCAGAGCAGAAGGGATGACTCTAATTTAGGAGGGAGTGTGCTAAGCTGAACTGGGACTACTAATACCTTCTTTTTCCCCTCCTTCAGGCCTGTCCCCTTCTTCCAAATGCTCCTGTAGGTGTAGTAACTTCCCCTGCCAGCGGAGAGAGCCTACATTGGTGTTTGCTGTACGCTGGCTGCATATTGCGTCTGTTCCCATTTGCAGGAGGAACAGGAGGATACGTAAAAGAGGATGGCACAGGCAACGTGTCTGTGTTTCAGCTGACTGGAGGGTCAGTGTACAGAAAGGCCAGTGTTGCACAACCAATGGAGCAGAGAATTCCTTTGGTGTCTCTAGTACTCAGCATAGTCTTGCTTTTTGTGTTTCCTAGCGGCCCTTTTATTTGTCAGGGCACACAGCTTATTTGAGATGATTGTCTGCCCAGTGGGGATTGTCACCACAAAAGCGCTATTTTATAGGTTGTGTGGTCATGTAAAGGCAAGTCCAGGTTTTGCACATCTCATATAATGAACATCATGGAGTTTGATGAGACTTTTTTACTCTTGCATGGGATATTTTTCCATGTGTTTGAAATACGCGATGTAGCAGCAGAAACAAGGTTTTGCACAACATTGCGTATATATAATTTGAGACTTGTCTCTTTTATCCAAATATAAATTATTAGAATAGGCTTCTGCATTAGTACATGCTTGGCATAAATAGCAAAAGGTGCTAAAACATGCAAAGAAATCAAAGGTCATCATATCTTCTGTGATATCGTCTATCATATTAGCAGCCTTCCAGTACCTAAAGGGGTCTACAGGGAGGGGACTCTTCATCAGGGAATGTAGTGATAGGACGAGGGGTAATGTTTTTTTAACCGAAAGAGGGTAGATTTAGATAAGATATCAGGAAGAAATTCTTTACTGTGAGGGTGGTGAGACACTGGAACAGGTTGCCCAGAGAAGCTGTGGATGCCCCATCCCTGGCAGTGTTCAAGGCCAGGCTGGATGGGGCTTTGAGCAGCCTGGTCTGGTGGGAGGTGTCCCTGCCCATGGCAGGGGGGTTGGAACTAGATGATGTTTAAGGTCCCTTCTAACGCAAACCTTCTATGATCTTTTTTCCTTTCAACTCTAGGCTAATGCTAATGTCACTTTACAATGTGAGTATCAACTTGAAAGGCTTGAAGTACATCAGTGAAAATCCAGGTTTTTTTCCTTTGCTTTGGTGGTTATTGAATGGTAAGTCGTTCTAAGAACCTTATAAATTGTGACTTTGGAGGTTGTAGATTGGCAATTGGTGTTGCAAATAACAAGCCAGAAATTTATATCTGTAACCTGAGTATGTATAGCTTTTGTCGGATTGAAAGTAAACAAAAAGGGCAAATAGCTAGAGGGAGATGTGCATTTTCCACAATGTTTTTGGCACTGTATGTAATATTTCATTAATATAAAATTTATGGATGATAGAATTAAAAATAGGGAATGGAGAAATTTGATTAAGTGGATTAAAAAAAGCCAACTGTATTTTCACATACCAACTTTAAAATAAACCCTGAAGGGAAACTACCATTTAACAAAAGAAAACGTAACTGTGTTCTGACACGTTCTGGGGAAAGAGGCCAACCTCCGTAACCACACTGACCGATGACAAAAGTGACCCCTTCTACAGCTGAAGAGAGGCCTTGTGCCCTAATAGGATTTGGGTTTGCAGGGCTTGAGTACTATTCCCAGCTTTGCCTTTGGGCCAGTGCAGGACTTCAAGGGCACCAGGGACTTCTGTTGCCACTGTCAGGTACATGAGTGACATCAAGGCTGTGCTCTTTCAGAGGCTTCAAATCCCTGCGTAGGAGCCAGCAGAGATTGACGTTGCCAGGGTGTGTTGGACTTGGCTGGCAGCTGTGTGCACAGCTTGTAAGGGACAGTGAGGACAGCAGTAAGGACAGAACCATGACACTGTCCTGCCTATGAACTGCTCCTAGAGTTGCTCTGTCTTGGCGTTCTGAAGTTTTTGTGGCTTGTCCATGAGAAGATTTTGGTGTGCAGTTCATAGGACTGGGGAGGTTAGTCATCCCGGCACACTGTGCTGCTATGCGAAACCCTGCTAAAATGCAACTGGTAAATGCTAACAGCAGCTGAAGTGAGGGAGGTTGCATCT
This sequence comes from Rissa tridactyla, assembly GCF_028500815.1. Lineage (NCBI taxonomy): Eukaryota > Metazoa > Chordata > Aves > Charadriiformes > Laridae > Rissa > Rissa tridactyla. The sequence goes on from NC_071466.1 coordinate 98,752,503, forward strand.
GATTTTTTAAGGAATTAATTTGATGTTGAAGTTCTAGAAAGGCTTTGATTTGGGCTAGGAAACTGGAAGCTACTTGTATTCCTCATAGTTCCCTTAACTATTTTACAGAAAATGTAGGTATTCATGCTTTTCACCAGATAGCTTTCTGCTTTGCAATGCCATAGGCTCTCTCTTTTGAGATCTCAGAAAATTAAGGAATCCTTGTAAGACTGTTGGAAAACACCAGTTTTGTAGGGTTTTTTTAATATAGTTTGAGAAAAATTGTATTCTCAGACAACTCTGAATACATGGTCCTTTGTTCTGCTGTGCTTAGAAATTTAACATATGTTAGTCCAGATTTTCCTTTTACTTTATGTTTGGCTAACATACACGTAAGCTGTTGTTCTAGCAAAAAAACACCTCAAAACACCCTCAAAAACCCTGAGTTCCCAAATGTGCCCTTACAAATGTTGTGATAAAACAAAGCAGCTAATTGTTTGATGCAGTCTGCTGTTTGAAGAAGGCTCCTAGGTCACATAAGAGGATGAAGTGGGGCACAGTTATAATTAATTTGCATCTTCTAATGGAAATAAGACATGGAAAGGCTACTCTGCATTTTGAAAGTGTTAATTGTGTATGGCTGGGTTGTAGAAGGAAGGACAGGCATGGCTAATTCCTTCACTTTTTGTTAATAAAGTTCTCCAGTTACAGCAAAGGAGGAAGATTCTCAGACAAACCACGTCTGCTGGTTCAGATTTCTGACTTTGGAGGAATTAGTACTGTGAAGGGAGAGGGCTGACTAGCTTGTATACCAGATGAAAGGTCAGATCCAAGACCTGATCTTGTTCCCATCATTTTGTCTGAGATCTCTGTAGTTTTCTCTACATTCAGTCTATTTCTTAATGTTTCAACTTGCAAAACTCAGTAGCTTCCTCCCACTCTTGCTCCTCTCTGGTTTCCGTGGCCAGCGTCTTAGCTTCTGCTAGCCGTGATTCAGCTTATCAACACCTGGAGCTGCTACAGCATAAGGTCTTAACAGTTTTTTCCATGCAAGAGAGTAGAGCACTACACTCTGCTGGCAGGGTATCCTGTATATGCTGTCTTCCTGCAGGAAGCTTCTTCAAAGAGTGTTTTGATTAAGGCTTATGAGATGATTCAGCTTTCCACAGTTCTGTAAGCTTTTATCAGCATTCCCACTCCAAGAGAGGCCCCAGAAATCATCCTGACTTTTTTTTTTTATTTTCAGAGAATCATCCTGTTTGCTTTTCCATCATCAGTCTACAAGTGTCTGTGACCTCAGCCTATACATCAAGGCCATTTTTCTCCCACTAGCTTGTACGCAGCTGATGAATCCCTCAAATTCCTTCTCTGAATTCTTAGTCTCTGCCCAGTCTTCTTGTCCCCTGAAGAAGAATGTCCTTCCCATTAAGTGAAGAGAGCAAATAATTAGCTTGATTTTCTCTATTCTGCTTTGTTGTATCTGAAGCAAAGAGGCATTTGATTCAGGTTGTCTAGCAGGCTTTTTGAAGAGAGAGAAATATGCCTTGACATTGAATACAGGGACTGGAAGAGAAAGGAGAAAAATCTAATAAAGATTTCTAGTGGAGTAAGAATGTTAACTGCAAACTGGGTTTGTCTGTCCTGCTGTCTTTGGAAAATTTGGATGAGCCTGTATGACTTCACACTCCCTAACAAGAATTCGTAATAGCTCATTCTGCTGGAGGCTATACTGTTAATAGGAGAAAAACAAATGTTTGACACACTTTTTGAAGGTAATGCAGATCTCTGTAGTTTCAGAACTTCGTGATGTGAGCTATTCTTTTCTTTTTTTTTTCCTGCCTTTTAAAACACTGTCTAAAAGATGGGCACCCTTTAATAAGCAACATTGATCGTTGAAGAAGATACCCTGATAGCTTACCTAGCTGTTTTATTGTGTTGTTTCAGCTATGCCTACCTGTACCTTCCCAGCTTGGTGCCAGCAATAAAATACATGAATGATGACTCAGATTTCTGGCTGTGGAGCAGCTTGTGGGATCAGTAGAGTTCTCTTCTTGTGGAGCACCATTTGTTTGCAGAGCAGCTGTTCCCATCTTGGAGAAAATAGGCAGCTTGAGTTTTCTCCATCAGCTGTTCTCCCTGTGTTAATGTCTTGGCTAAGGGTTTCGCGTAACTTTCAGATTTAAAGAAGCCCTGTCCTCACAGTAAAAAAAATAAGTTATATAATTTTGCATAGAAATCCACCTGAGATTTGTCAATATTTTTTCTCGTGCTTTACATCTGTAGATGCAATAAGGCTTTCATTCTGTAATTCCCAAAGAAATAGACAGTGACTTTTCTCTGCTGAGGATCTTTTGAAGAACAAGAAGAGGCAGTCAGCTCAGGTATTGATAATAAAGACTAGATTTATGTTTTTCATTTTTGATCATACAGAACATCTACCAGCAAATGGGTGCTGGACAAAATGGATCTAGGCTTTTCTCTGTTTTGTTTTTTTTTTTTTTTGCTTTGTGTTTTTGTGGTGTTTTTTTTTTTACTATCCTGTATCTTTATTTTGGTTTCCTCCACTTTTCTTTTCTTTGAATGCAATTAAAAAGGTTGCTTTCCTTGGATGCATGAGAAAAGTGTGGAATTCAGAGAGACTATGTTAGTGACATTTCTCGTCTATAGCTGGGAAATTGCTCCAGGTACTTCATTAAACAAAAGACAACAAGAGAAGTATGACTAACTTTAGATCTTGCCCTTCAGTTTCCTCCACCACAGTTCCACACGGAAATCTAACCTTGTTTATCCAAATTCTTTGCAAATGACGGTCTCTATTGTAAATGCCTGTATGAAGCACATTCTCATTTTGCTAATGCTGCCTGCAACCTTCAATATTTGCTTTTCATGACTAACCCTGAAGGTTTCTAATGCCTTGCTTTTCTGTTTAAATTGGTTATGGCTGTGAGAGTTTTTGAAAATTCCGGTTATTTGCATGGCAGCATTTAAAAGACATCTGGAACCCCCCCTGTTTGTAAACTGATGCCTGTATTAAAACAAATTTTGGTTTGTAAATCAAAACCTCAGTGCCCAGTCTTTCAGGGGCTCACCAATTTCACGCTCTTCAGACGGTGAAACTAATCTTCAAAAGAGTATTGCCCTTCTTGCCCTTTAAGACCATACCCATGTTCCTGAATGCAAAGATGTCAGCTCTGACGCAGAAAGTCCCTGAACCGCAGTTAGCTGAGAGGCTGGAAGAGTGGCCAGGGGAAGTACACTGAACGCTTGCCCTTTTCTGTACTCTTATCTAAGCAGCTGCTGCAAACGTCACTTGCCCAGATGGAGGGCCTGCTGGGCTCTCCTTGCCGTCTGAGCAGGAGTTTCTTGACTGGGTCCTTGCCCTGCCTAACAGCAGGCTCAGGCAAACTGATGTTCTCCTGAAGAGCACAGTGTTTCTCCTTTTGTAAATTTATGTAAGAAACCTTACTTCTGGTAAATGCACCTGTCGCTGTAAAGTGTTGGTTTGTTCTTACGTTGTTACTCTCCTTCGGTAGCTGTTGTGGGAATCCTCAGAAACCCAAGCTGGGATTGATGGGAGCTGGAGAATGTATCTTAACAGCTCACCCACAAATCTGCCAGCTGTGGAGCGATGTCTGTGCAAGCTCCTTTTCACTCGCAGCCCCTAAGTAGCAGTCAGGCAAATTGGGACCAAGTTGCGGCTTCAGTCTGGACCCCTGGGAGTCTCTCTCAAGGATTTCCCTGATAAAAGCGTGACAAGCACGTGTCTATGGGAGAGTGGGGAATTCTGGTCAGCTGAACTCTGTGTCTGACACTGAGAGCAGTCACCTGGCCAGGGAGGAGACTGAAGCAAACCGAGCTGTTATACAGGACCTGGGGCAAATAATGTTGCAGAGAGAAAGTGCATTTGCATCCGTACGAATTGCAGCAGCAAAGCTCAGTCTTTTTTCTGCCATGGTGTTCTCCCTGCTCCTTCCCCACATGGTGTCTTTATTGCAACACTTCTTGTCTCCTCAGACCTATCAGCATTATGAAAATGTCCGGAAAACTCTCTGCTGCTGCAGATACTGGCTCAGCTCCGCCAGCATTGGCAATGCAAAGAGGTCTTACACGGGGCAGGCTGTGTCCCCGGCTCTCTCCGTTAGACGTGCTGTGAACGTAGGTAGTCTGACAGGTTCATAAAAAGGAAAGGGGGAGTGGCAGGTCGCCCCTTCATGCTAGAATCAGACAGTAATTGAATTGAATGACATTTACAACAGTGGTGGGAAGCTTTTGAAATACTGCTTTTGTACGCAGACATAGCTGTAAACAGCTTGGTGTTAATAAATCTTGAATTCAGGTGGCCAGGGAATGGTATGGGCACGTGTAAATTGAGTTCACGCAACTCAGAGCCAATTGTAGATAAGCTGTTTAGCATTGATGTAATGCAATTACTTAAACCCTGCTGTAGGGAACAGTTCATCTGAGAGCATGGTGCTAATGACAGATGTGACTAAAATCTGTCCACGTTATCAGTTGCTTTTGTCAGTGACTGAAAGCCAGTGACATCAAACAGTATGCTGGCAGCTAGCAGAACGTCAGCAAACTCCAGCAGTTTCAATACCTTGTTAAAATTGCATCAGTGTTTTATGATGGTGGTAGGCTTACGCTGCGCTTGTGGTCCCCGACTGAGGCGAGCAGCTTGACTTCTTCCCCTGTTCCCCAGAAATGATGATTGCAGCTCTGAAGTTTTAGTTGAAGAGATGTGTGTGCTAGTTGTTGGGAGGATACGATGCAGTGATTTGATTACAGCTAAAGGATTTTTTTGATCTTATACAAACAAAATGTTACTCAGCTAGCGTAGAAATGACTAAAACTGGAAGCTATTGAAGTAAACATAATGCCGAATAATGAAGATGCCTTACATTTCTTCTGAATATTCTTTAGACGGCGTTTTTAGAAAAAATCCCTAATGATATTGGAGAGACAAGAGAAAGACTTCTAGGGTATTTTTTTAAATCCTCTTAGAAAACATGATTATCCGCAATAATAATCCGTATTCTCAAAACCGCATGTAATCCTAAGGGAGTATATTTTAAGGCACATGTATTTATTTAACTCGAGGAGTCTCAAAATTCATGCAGAACAATGGCAATCAGAGGTTAAATGCGTATTAAGTCGTCTTCTGGTGCAGGATCATTTCCTTCCTTTGCTGTATGCCCGAGTGCCTAATCTGTTCTTCATTTGAGTGACTCAAGCCGTTGAGCTTCCCTGGCTGCTGCTGAAGATTCTTCCTAGAACCTCTTTGCTCTTACTGGAAAATGTTCTTGCTCATCAAGCTGGAAATCATTTCCTGATCTACAGATCATAATTTTGTTAGCTCCCCTGCTAACGCTTCTTCCCTGATCAATTCTTTACTTGCTACAGCCTTTAAACACTTGCAGATAATAGTAACATAGATGCCTGCAACAGTATTAATAACAAAGCAATTTTCATCTAGGGATTTAAAACTTCTTACATATATGAAGCTTCTCAGCAGTACTGCAAGCCATTAAAAGTATTAATGGCTTTATTTCATGGAGGAATAAAGTCATACGGAGGAAGGTTGTAATGAATTACATAGATTTCTCTCCCAAAAGCTTTCTTTGTACGTATTTGGGCTATGGCTTGTTGCTGCTATTTCTGCTAAATAAACGTAGAATAATTCTAAGTACAGAGAAAGGGGGCGGGTGATAATGTGCAGAGTTTGCACATTGTATGTAGCCAAAAAAAAGGAATTAAAAAAAAACCTCTGGCAAGCATGAAGAAAAAATGGAAGGAACGGGAGGACGAATTCAAGACTTTTAGTCATATTTTGATTAGGTCAGAAGAAATCTGAAAACCAAAACTTGCACCCAAGTTTTTTCAAAAGGATTCACTGACGTGCTGCTGCCCAAGAAATAAAGACTTGCTGCCTGTGAGGCTGAGTTGCAGCGTTTCTCCGTGAGTTACATCTGCTCATCACTCAGAGAATTGCACCTGCAGGCACTGCTGGAGATGATGATCAAAAAAGAGTCCTAAGAGCCTCCAGCCCAGGTGGCAGCAATAGGAGAGGCTGTCCATACGGGTATGGCCACTTCTCTGGGGTGTGCAGCACTAAGCACTGGGTTTTTTTAAAATGCCGATTTGAATGTCTAAAGTTGTCCAGTATGCCCAATAGCTAAGATTCTCCTTACACAGAAAATCAGGAAATGCATGTTATTGTTTGGGTTTGGACAATTCCTGTGTCTTCAGATTATACCCCACTCTGCTAGTTTCCCAGGAGAAAGTAGAATTCCTTTCTTAAGAGGTTTACACTTTAAATAGGGAAGAAGGTATGGTAGAAAAGACTTACTGATCTCATTTATGATGGAAAATGGAGGAAGAGAGAGTTAGTGCCTGGTTTGTGGCTATAGATCAGATATCACAGTCTTTAGTATTGTACTTCAGACGTGCTAATGGGAATTACTTAAAAAATTCCCATCTCAACGGTCACTTTCATGCTTAAAGTCATAGTCGCCTTCACTGTTGATCACATTCTGTTTTCTCCGCTGGGTGCTTTCGACATTTCCCCTTATGCTTTAATGAATAATTTTCCTTAGTCCTTTTTCAGGTCACCAGTGTTAGGTATTAAATAAGCCAGGAAAGGAAAGAACTTGCTCCAGCCCACCAAACACTTCCTTCAAACTCAGTGCAGTGTGGTTTATCGCTGCGCTGCATTTATGCTCCTTCAGTAAGATTTTGGTCTCTGGTGATTTTGTGCGCAAAGTGATCTGAATTAATTTTTCTCAACATTTCTGCACAACGCTTTACCAAAAGCTTGCTGAAGACTAGGTATGCTAATGACAAACACATAAAAAATGCATGGTGCATGGAACAAATAACTATTTCAGCCATAAAAATATATTATACATTTTCATTTGGAATAGCAGAATAGAGAAGTGCGAAAATGGGACTTTCTAACAGATGCTTTTGATAAAGCTATAAAGAACTAAATGCAAATGGACTGTTGTGAGTGATTAAAATGTAATGCTCCTAATGTTTCAGTAATTAAAAATGCATCCTGTGTTCTTAACAGTAGAGTTATTATATGTCTTCCTAGCTTAAGTCAGTGAAAGGCCTTTGCTACGTTTCTCTGACGCATTCCTAAGCAGCAGTGCTTAGCTTCAGTACCCATTTCAATTTTGTGTAAACTGAATTAAACACTTGGAAGCTTGATACACGGTTACCAGAAAGTTTTATTAAGATTAATATTTTAGCGAGCTTTGAAGAAATCTGAAGGCTTGTATGAAAAGAAATTAAAGAAAAGCCTAGTGATTTACTGCAGATTTGATTAGTTGGTCTGTTTGTTTTTTAAGCCTGAACAGTCATGGGATATAGCTTGTCCTGCTCTTAAATTGGTTTGCATCCAACAGTACGTCTTGGCTACCGGTTGGATAAAGTCAAATTGATGAATTCCCTGTTTTATAGCATTTTCAACATTTCAAAAACAAGAGAAGGGTTCCTTGTTGTCTCTCCCTCCCAAACACTGCTGAGCACAAGCTGCTGAGGAGGGCAAAGGTGTTGTTTTCAGGTTCCTTCTAGAGCCAGGCAGCCAGCACCAACTGGCAGCTGTGAATTACGAAACTTCAGTTATTCCCTGTCTGCCTGGCGGGTCGTGAGGAATGGCACTGTAGAGCTGTAATGCTACCTTTTTGGACTCGCTTCTAATAAGCACTGCATTTTTTCCTCCCCCGCTTTTAGACCCGGATACAGAAGTTTGTCTTCATGCTCTGCGGCTCCTCCAGTCTGTGATTCTGGAGCCAGAAGTATTAGCCAAGGCAGCCTCTGAGATGCGCGATACTTTGCCATTTCAGCGTATCATTGCACTGTCAAAGAGCCGCAATGCAGATCTGCAAGCACTTGCGAAAGAACTACTTGAAGATCTTAAAATACTTGAGTATGAAGCATAGAAGAGCTCTTTGACACCAACTGCTTATGTCTTTCCTACATTTTTATGCTGCAAGAGTTGTTAGAGATGGGCTTGACTGAAAAAACCTCTGCCTAAGTTCCTCTGACAAAATCCTTCCTGGAGATTAGGTAACCCAACTGAAATAATACTCGGGAAAACGTGTTGGGTTTTAGCTGCCCAAATACAATCTTACATCATCTGGTAGAGATGAGGCAGACTCAATTACTTTGAGTAGGATTTTGTTGATAATGGGTTTCAAAATGATCCAGGTTATGTTGTCTATTTACCGTATATAGGGAGTAAAGCAGTCATCTCATTCATTGATAATACATAGTTTATTGCAGCGGTAAATAATTTTGTTGGTCCATCCTTAATAATTATTGTACTGTGAGGAAAATTTTGTTGCTTTTCATAACTCTTCTGTGTCAGAATGCACCCCAAGTTCCAGTTTTATTGCTGTTACTTCTCACCTCTCATTTTCTATTCTAATAAAAGAAAACTTAAATTCTGTATCGTGTAATGGATTCTGCTTTCAAAATTCGCATTCAGATTCACTCGAGCTGCAAGTTGGCTCGGTCTGTGGCTGACAAGTGTACTAGAAACCGAGCTATTGTTTTTTGAAAAGCCCTGGAAAAAGGAAATTAATTACTGTTGACTGTGGTACCTAGTTGTGCGCTGAAGAGGCTAAAATGAACTGCTTCTCTGTTGTGAGCATCATTGCATTCTCGCACAACTGTGGTGTTTGTTAGAGTTTCTGTGTACAGCTTGCTTACCTCAGTGGTCAATACAAACCTTTGTGTGCTTTGTATTGGTATAATTTACACATTTTTCAGAAAAAAAAAATAGCATCCGTTTCTGTGATGACAGAAGCACAGGCAGTTAGGTGATGCTATTCAAGGGAATAGCAAATGAGAAATGCAATGCTGTCGTAGCAACTTTTTCCATACTAAAGTTATGGTCCCTCAGCTGCGAACCCAATGTATTAACAAAATACAATGTGGACTTCTAAACCAAATGTACAGAAAACAACAAGTAAACTTCATAGGATTTAAATATTGTGACTGGCACACAGTTTCAGAGGAAGACCGTTGTAAAATACATAAGTTAAGGTACAGGTCATCTCCCATTAGGCTGTCTGCAGAATGATGAATGTCCAGAGTTAAAAATGTAATAAATCAGCTTAAAATGACTTGAAATAATTGGCTCAAATGCTACAAAGGGTAGCAGTCCGATTTGGGACTGTCTAAAATGAAGATTAAGATGCAGATCTCACATACATGAAAGGGTTGCACAGGGTTGTGCTGTGTCAGGTTCAATGCTACATTGAACTTAGCAAGTGCAGATTTTTGGAAGGCTTTAAATCTTCTTTAAAGCATGCTTTCTTTGGATTTGTTTTCTTATCTTACTATCCTAGTTAAACCTCCTGGAGTTTAATCCTAAAGGGATCAAAATGATAATTGGCAATTTCCTGGAATTTCAACTCAGGAAAGTGTTCGATTTTAAGAAGCTCTAAAGGGCATCCACTTTCCGTTTAATCGGTAGCTGCTCATGAAGGTCTTTCATCAAACTTCTGGAAGACAGTAAATAACAGAAAAAGAAAAAAAGTAATTCTGTGAGCAGAGGAGGCTTCTGTGAAGCCTCATATCCTGTGGATTTGAGATACTTCTTGAAAATTTCCATGTCCCTTCCCCTTGAAACCAAGTCCACCCAAGGGACAGCATGGAGCGCACAAGCTGAAGATGACATGGGTGCTCGTGGCCAGGTTAGCAAGCTGTGGAGATGGGCTGGTTAGCTGCTGCCAAGCAGCGTGTACGCCACTTTGAAGGTTTTAATTAGGTCTTTTCTGCTGTTACCCTACCTGGTCATGGAGCTTGAGGGAGCTTAATTATCTTTTGAGAAGTCTTCTGCCTCTGTCAAGTTTGCTGGGAGCTGACTGGCAGATTTGACGTTATGAGAGGGCCTGGCAATGCAGTTGCACCTCATTTCTGTGTGAAATCAGGAAACAAAACACTCAGGGCTGTTCATTTTAATTGTGTGTCCACCGGCATGGTCAGCACTTAAAAGCCATGCTAAAATAGGTGATTGGAGACACTACAGTTTTTCCCCAGCAAGCTGCTCAGATCTGATGGTAAGTCTTTGACTGTCTCCCAGATGACTTTATTTTCAGGTGTAGCTCACCAAGACTCTTTCTTCAAAATCAAACCATCAATGATCCACCGACCTTGAGAAGGTCTTTTTTCTGTACTAAGTGTTTAATTATGCAAAATTAATACGCAAAAGTCACCGCATCTGTAAAACACAGTCTACCTTCAAAAATACCAGAGCAAATTTCCCTGAATTTACTTCCTCTAGGTATTTGCAATTGATTCTTTATTTGGGTTTATGGAAAAGCAAAATAAAAAATTTGAGGGGAACTTGTTATCACAGGGAAGCAAATTCATAATACTTTTTGGTTTGGGAAAAAAAAAAAGGTCACTGGAGTCGAATTGTGCTGAAGTAAGGCAAGCGGATAGAAGCCAGGGATAAGCCTGACCCCTTAACATTTCAGAGTGTTTGAAATTTCATTAAGATTTCTCAAATATTTTAGGAAAACAGTTGGACATTACTAGTTGCAGATTGCGTTATGAGCTGTTACATCTTTTTGCTGTTTTTCAGGTTCCTTTATTCCCCAGTCCCCCATTCGATGGAGCCGGGGACCAGCCCCCTCCTCCTGCTCCTCTCCAGCTCTAGGGCTGTGTTGCAGTTAATGGAACCTTTTTGCTGGGGGAGTGAAGCCTGCAGCTCTCCATGCAGGCGTCTGCTATACCCCAGGCGTACTGTTGGACGTGTCATGGTGGGATTCTCCCAGACCTTGGCGTCTATCATAAACTACTGATCTGGACTTTCCAGGCAGTGTCACCAATGCCTTCCTCATTGTTCCTTTCTGCATGCTAAAATTGGTGGGAGTCTCATGCCATTGGGTGTAGAGGACGCTCCAGTGACTTGCTGGGACAAGGTGCCAACTGTTTAGTTTAGATGGCTAAAATTAGGTGAGATGGATCCTACTCTTTGCTGTCTATTTGGCAATAATAGATACAGAGCAAGTTGTCAGGTTACCCTACTGTTTGCAGATAGATAGTGTTTTAAAATCTCGTTTGTTGATAAGCTTGAGAAATCCCTGTTTGGAGGAGAAGAGCGATCAAAGTCTTAATTTCTCTTCATGTGGCTAGTGCCAGATGTTAGGCTTTTAAGGAACCGCGGATCTCCTTTGAGTTTCCCTCTCCTTTGAAACACATCTTTTTGGACAATTTATGAATAAAGAAAGTCTCTAAATAACAGGTGGTGCTCAAAAAACTTACAGCGTGTCAAAACTATTTACAAAGTTGAACAATGGGTTTATACAAAGAACACAGTATGACACTATAAGGTGCTGCTGCGGTTACAGAAGGGTTAACATATGCATTATTAATCTCTGGTTTTACTTTGCTGTGAAGTTTTGCTTCAGTCTGAAACTGTGGGCCATTAGGAAGTTTTACTGTTCTAAAACCAAGAGTTCAGCGTATGCTTTGGAAAACACCTGCTTTAGAATGTTGCTTTTTCTGGATCCTGTTGAAAAGTTTGGGATTCTTCTGTGTAGTAATTGATTAATTGCATTACTAGCTTGCCGGAGAAAAGGTGGTTCACACAGTCAAAGCACTAGTTTCACCAGCCATGTTCAAAGTCTGGAGTTACTGCATCGTTGCGGTTTGCTCTGTTGCACAATTTCAGAGTTTCAGCGAAGAAGAAAATGCGAGTTTGGTGTTGCTTTGAGATTATATCAGAGTTACTCCAGATTTATACCCATATAACTGAAAGCAAAATTTGGCTCTTATGCTAAGCCGTCTCAAAAGATGAAAAATCCATCTTAAAAATCCTTAGAAGAAAGCACCTGTTTACTTCACAGTATCAGCTGCATAATTAAAATTGAACTTTACTCCTTTCAGTTTTATATACTGCGTACAGAGCAGCTGAAACGACGTCAGTTTGCTGATACTCCTGGGAAATGCTGGCTTTTCATATTTGATGCTGATAATCAATTAGATGCAAAGGAAAAATAAATGAGGATCCCCTAAGGGTATTTCCTGTAACTTAAGAAGTTTAGTTATGTAACGTACTGGCCCACCAGTTCTTCATGTGGTATCTTAGGTTGATTGGCCTGGACTGTGAGCTGGCTGTAAAGAAACGGGGAAACCTCGGCAGAAGAAAGGAAGGCGCAGCCTGAGGGCAGACCTTCCCCGGAGGCTCTGTGCCCCGTGCCGAGTGGCAGGCACGGCAGTGTGAGTGGCCTGGCATCTCTGAAGGGGACTGTGAGATCTTGGATGAGAACTGGGCAACCGGCTGCCCAGCTCCTGAGGGAAGCTGGTGTTTGGTTGCACGCTGACGCTGGCCCGCTCCCAGGAGCTCATGACAAAGATGGTGAACTAGAGTTCAAGACACATCATCCCGTTATGGTTGCTTAAGAGAGGGAAGTAAGTTGGAGGGAGAATGGGAGAGCGTGGAGATTTGGTCACACGGCCATGAGTGAACTTTCAGATGAAAGTTTCAGGGAAACTTTCAGATTCAATTTCAGCTGGTCGCACCAGTCATTTGGCTGCTCCTTTGGATTGACGTTTGCAATTGTGATATGGGCTGATTAGCACAAATTGGACTTCAGAATTGATAAGATTTTACAAGTCTTGCAAATGCTGTATGATTCATCTCTATTGCTTCCAGTCCTGCATGGAGGCTGGAGGCGAGGAGAAAAGAGTTTTACCAGGGAATAAAGAACCTCTGTTATCCTTGCCCACTGCATGCACTACAAGTTAAGGGATATGCAAAGCATGGCTGCCCCTTCCCTTCCCTCCATAGCATGTAATTTGCAGCTGCATCTGGCCATGTCTGTTTTGTTCTGCAGGTAATTTTCCGGATTTGGATGCAGGAACTTTTGCAACTGCCAGTTGCTTCTCATCTATGTGCGTTACAAGTTACAGCTGATAAAAAGTAATCAGAAAACTCTTGAGGTCATACAGATTTTAACTTCTCCAGTGCTTTATGATGACCTTTACAGCCTATAACTTGCTCGGTCGGAAACCTTAACAAGACTTTGACCAAATTACAGTTCCGCGTGTAATTTATAGGACTATAATTTTTACTGTGGGCGCGACCGCAGTTATAGCACTTCTGATGCCAGGTGCTCAGTCTTTTTGAACGTGTGTGTTTTTCATTTTCTGTGCTGTTGGGCTGCAGTCATGAGAGGCAGCGATCGCTGAGGGCAAGGCTGGTGTGGGGCTGGGGAAGGGCAAGATCGGTTCTGCCAGCCCGATGGGGAAGGTCAGGTCCGGCTGAGCTGCCTCAGTGGCTTTCGTGCCACCTGGGTCTGAGGCAGAGGAACGGGTTGGGTGTTAGGAAATAAAGTGAGCTGTTCAAAGCTCTCTGCAGAGAGATAAATGTCTCCTTTCTTCTGTAGCTGTATCGCCAGCAGGGTCAAATAAAGTGCAGCAGTCACCCTGTGTTAGCACAAAACAGAAAATGGAGAATGTAGGAAAAAAACCACCCACTTCTTTTGTCTGCACCCCTTCCTCCTGAGCAGGATCTGCGGTGTCCAGAATCAATTTCAAGGGCACTTTGGCTTAACCATGGCATTTGCGAGAGCTGATCAGTGCAACTGGCCCCTCGCTGCTTGCCAGCGTACTGCAGATTTACGGGAGGACTTACTGCTATGGTTCCTGGCATTTCTACAGCTCTCATGGGGCTCGTTGAGGCTTTCGGTGCAGTACATGGATAGGTCTTCAGGAGGGCTTCTGCCATTTGCTCAGCCTGTGGTTTTCCAGGACCTGCTGGAATGGGGAAGAGGGTGATGGGCATTCAGGGGCCAAGGAGAGTCAGGCCGTCCTGCTAGGGTAAGAAGTCCTCCAAGTCACCGTGATGGGAGTCTGGACCTGTGTCAGTACTCCTGGGCGTGTGCCAGAACGTTTAATGAGGGGTGGAAGATCTAGGAGGTGATGCCATGGAGACGGCAAGGAAAGGGCAGTGTGGGGGACGGATCTTCAGGCTGGTGTAAGCGGGGAGAGCAGAGCACCAGGGTGCTGAGGGCAGGGAGAGCCAGGGCCCTGCCAGGCAGTGCCGTTCCTGCCGACAGGGCTGCCAAGCTCCAATGGGACTTCACTGGCCTGCCACGAGGGGAGCAGTAAATGGGGACGGGTCTGATTTTGGGTGGAAGGCAGCTTCTGCTGAAAGGGAGGTTTCCACAGTGCCAACCTGCTGGTGGGGAGCAGAGCTGAGCTGCTGCCTCAGCCCTGCAGCGGGATGGGAGGGAGCTCTAGCGTGGTGACCAGGAGCTGGCATGCCTGGCTCTGCAGACACGCTGGGCCTCGCTCCATCTCCATGTGCCTCCTCAGCCACTCTTAAACATGGCCAACGGCACCCTGGGGCCAGGCTGAGTGGGTCTCAGCCGGCTTTGGTGCACCGAGGGCAGCTCCTCCACACTCTTCCACACGGCTGTTGATGGCACTGAGTGGAAACATCAGGGAAGTTTTCGGTGAAAGGACCATTCTGTGCATGGGCGAGCTGTCTGAAGCTTTTCAAGCCGAGCGCCTCTTGCCTCCACGGCATGAATGGCTGTGGAAGAGGGTTAAGATGAGCCTTAAAGCCCCCGGGAAGCCCGCAGTCGGCAGCCAGGCACCCCTGCCACCACGCCAGCCTGTGGCTGGACCCCGCTGCTTCAAAGCGGGACGGGTTCCAGCGATAAGAGGGAGCGAAGTCTGAGGAGATGACTGGCGGGGCAGGGCAGAGCGGCTGAGCCGGGTTGGGGCGGACATGCCCGGGATCTGAGCAATGCCCCAGGCTCTTCTCCCAGCAGCAAGGCAGGGGTGTTTCTGCCCAAGGGGAGGGCACTGGCACACGCGATCCTGGACGAGTTTGGAGTTTCCTGAGCTGCCTTACTTTTGCGGGGGTGGCTGAAAGCTCCAGGGCTTTGCCTGTGCCAGAAAGCGGCGCTAGCATTATACGGCTTGCCTTTTCCCAGTCACGAATCTGGGGCGAAGGAGAGGGTGGCCAACCTGCAGGGCAGAGAGGCACTGTAAAGCTAAGTGCTGGTGAGCAATGGCTCTCCTGCTGGCCTCCTCGCAGGTCCACTGCCCGCCCTGGCAGACCTTGCTGGCACTGGAGGTGTGAGGGCTGAGCTGCTCACAGGGATAGCAGACTTCTGGGGGTATCTGCAATGCATAGTGTGCCCACAGTTACACCACCGGGCAGGTGGTTACTTCTGCTTTGCCTGTGTAGGCTTGCCATAGTGCTTGCAAGATCCCCAGCACGGACATTCAGAAATGCCCAGATATTATGGGCTCCCTGGTTCAAGAAGGACGGGGAACTGCTGGAGAGGGTACAGCAAAGGGCTACAAAGATGATAGGGGACTGAAGCACCTCTCTTATGAGGAAAGGCTGAGGGATTTGGGTCTCTTCAGTCTGGAAAAAAGATGGCGGAGGGGGGACCTTATCAACACTTATAAATACTGAAAGGGTGGGTGTCAGGAGAATGGGGCCAGGCTCTTTTCAGTGGTGCCCAGCGACAGGACAAGAGGTAACGGGCACAAACTTGAACATAGGAAGTTCCACCTAAACATGAGGAGGAACTTCTTTACCCTGAGGGTGGCAGAGCACTGGCACAGGCTGCCCAGAGAGGTGGTGGAGTCTCCGTCTCTGGAGACATTCCAAACCCGCCTGGACGCGTTCCTGTGCAACCTGCTTTAGGTGACCCTGCTCTGGCAGGGGGGTTGGACTAGATGATCTCCAGAGGTCCCTTCCAACCCTATGATTCTATGAATCTCTTTTGTGATTGTTTTTTGCATTTCACAGCTCAGCTGGGTGCAGCTGCACTTTGGAAAATGCAGCGGATGCTTCATCCCGTGCCTGACACAAAGAAGCGCAGAGCTCTCCATGCACTCGGAAATTGTTCAGCAGCGAGAAGCTACCAACAGCGATTGCTATTCTTCCCAAACGTAGCCTTTCTCTTCTTTTTATTCCAGTAAGTGTTTATTCCTTCAGAGTGATTTTCGTGAACATCATTACTACCCTGTTGCAGCAGAAGCTTAATCCCTCTGAAACAAGAGCAGCTGAGTAGGAGTGAGTCACCCTCGTTCCAGTAAGGAAGCCCCTTCAGGAAGCCTCTCTAGCAATGATGTCCTGTGCAGCCCTGATCCCTCGCCGAGCTATTCAGCTTTAACAATGCTGACAGTGTGTAATACTGCCCCGGAAACCTTCAGAGATTGCTTGTCAGGCATAGCCAGTTTCTCCAGTGCCCAGGCAGCTAATCTAGCAGCAGACAGATCTCGGGTAAGGAAGCCAAGGGAAAGGAGGTACCCTTCTTGGCTGTAAATGGCAAGGGACCAAAAGGTGCGGGGGTCGTTTCACGAGCACCGATGGCAACCTGGAACACAGTCAGAAAAAAAGAGACTGCCTCTGGGGATCTTAAAGTCAGCTGAAAAGCTGAGCTGCTAGAAACAATAGCGCCGCTGTAAAGTGGCCGAGGGAGAGGGGAGGCTTCAAGGGCAGATTACAAGCGTGAGAGCACAGTGAAACTGATGTGGAAGTTGCCACAGAGGAGGCAGCTTTTCAGTGATGTACGGAGCCTGTAACGGAAAGGGCTTGGTATCCCACAGGCCTTTGGCCCCCGGCTGATACACAATTTTCAGGATGGAGAAAGAGAGAAAGTGCGTTTGCCATTAATTTTTAATTATAATGGAGTGTTCTGTAGTGATAGGTAGTTTCTACTGTACAGGCTGTCTACTGCAGGGGGTGGCCCACTGGCAACCTTCTCACTGATAAGGCTGTCACAAGAGGAGCACAGAGGAAAGAATGGGAAAATGTTTCTAAGGCACTGCTATAATGCCACAAAAAATAAAACATTTCTGCACAAACTAAGCATTTCCATCGAAGTGCTCTGCAGCTATTAAATTATAGTTTCTTAGACCTGCATTTTAGTTAGTTTGGGCACAAGAAGATCATAAAGCTTGGGCTCCTCTGCTGGCCAGGAGATATTGTCTCTGTGGTTCCTGCTAGGGCTGAGATGCAGCCCTCCAGGATGAGGTAGGGCGTAGCTTCTGGGGTGCTCATCCGGGACTTAGGGGATGGGGACGCAGTCCCCTGTGCAGTCACAGGCCTCCTGTGTGCCCAGCTAAGCCATGTGGACCAAATTTGCTGAGGGGCTGAGCTTCTTTTGGAGTTTTCCTGATTTCAGAGGGAGTATGTTGGAGGGTTCAGTCCTCCAAATTAGATTCCTGCTTTGGTTCTCTTTTCATGTAACTCCCTTCCTTTCTACCTTAGCAACCACTTTTATTTGGGTTGCACAAGTCTTTGGGATAAGTATTTAAAGTGTCTGGCAGACACAAGGGGGCTGTCATCTCGCTTGGCTAGTGCTGCAGTCCAAGTAGTAGGTGGTGGAGGGAAGGAGAAGAGGGAGCCTGAGGTGTTGAGGATACCCAGGCTACTGCTCCTAGCCTCCAGCTGGCTTCTGGCTCAGCTGGGTGCGCAGCTGTGACATGGCCTCTCTGCCAACCTGATAGTCCACGGGTAATGAGTGAGACCCATGCAGCCTGCTGAGAAGACCCGTCTTTGCAAAGTCCTATGAGTCCTTTCCAGCCCAGAAGGTGTTGCTCCTGCCAGGTTACAGAGAACTCAGTGGAAAAGAAGGCCCTGGGCATGCTGCTCCTGCCTATCTGCAGCCCACCTCGCACGCAGCAGTCTGGATTTGGGCAGCAATTTTTGCCAGCTGTCTTGGGTTCACGCTGTGAAAGCAGGATGTGGGTGCCAAGAGGATCAGAGGACCAGCTCCTATATTGCAGGGAGGGCTAAAATTGATCTTCCTGCTGTCAGCACCGTAGGTTATGGGAGGGAGAAGTACTCCAGCCCTGTGCTCCTGTGCCCCTCCAGATGGAAAACTGCTAAGATCCTAAATGAGGATCCTTAGATCCTACATCAGATACTAAGATCCTAAATGAGAATGAAGCAATGCTTTCTGGATACCTCGAGGGAAGACAAAAGGACAAAGGGCATTCTGGCACCAAGGGGAAGAGAAAAAAGAAACTTGCTTCCAAGGATTCAACCCTTAAGCACAGTGACATAGAAAGAAGGAGATTCTGTTTACGGAGGAAGTGAGAAAGGAAATTAAAGAGTGGGGAAGGAAGGAGCAGCTCACCAACGAAAGCTTCTCCTGTGGGGCAGGGCAAAGAGGTAGGTCTGTTCCCTGGGGAGCTTGTCTTCCAGAAGCAGAAACCACCGTCTGTGGCTGCATTCCCTGGGGCACTGCTGCGCTGCTGTTCGTGGACCAGGTTTTGGAGAGGCCCGTGTGTGCCGTCGTTCATATGCAGCACAGCCAGGCCTGGCTCCCTTCCCTCCCCTGGGCGGGTCAGGGCAGGATGCTTTTTGAGTATTGAATCTGTTCGTTCTTTAAGAGCTCGACTTCCTTGGAAAGTCAAAGATATGGATGGGGAGAAGGCAACCTAAGACTTGGAGCGTGTCTTGGAAACTGGAAAATGTCCCGTGTGTTTTGTTCCTGCTGCTAGCGGGAGCCTGGAGAAGCTGGTTGGGTCTATGGCGTCATTCTGGCTGTGGATGAGCACATCTCCCAGACCTTCAGCTAAGCACAGCACGTGTTAGTGCTGCCCTTGCAGCCCTTGTCTCCCTGTCAGGTGTCAAAAAATTCCTTCCTTCGTTTCAGAAGGTCTTAGAGCAACCTCCCCATACCGCTGAGCCTGCTGGTAGCTTTGGAGGGTGTACCTAATAAGCTGACAGCAGGGTAGCTGCAGTGATGCTCTCCCCAAGGGGCTGCAAATCCTGTCTTAACCAAGCAGGCTGATACTTCAGCTTCTCTGCATCAGCAATGAGCCTGGGGTTGCTGCAGGGGATAGAGCAGAATTGAGAAGGGAAAACAGCAGCAGTAGTGACCAGAGTGCTGCGTAAAGTTACCTGGCCTGTCTTGAGGAACCGGACCAGGGCACCAGGAGCGGCAGGTTGCCACCTTCTGTCTGCTCCATGGTCACAACCTGCAGGGGGAGGAAGGGAGGCAGACAGGTAGGTGCCGTGACTTTCTGTTTATTCTCACCCTCTCCCAAGGGCTCGCTGTGGTTCCCTTCCTTCCTCTGCCCTGCAGGGGATGCTTTGTTTTTTTACTTTGAAAATCTCACTGTCCTTGAATTCAGAATAGCAGCCAAGGCCGAGGATGCAACAACAGGGACAGGGCAGAAGTCTCCTAGGTGTCTGTGACTGATGATGGGAATCCATTTTTCCATTTCTTGCCCTTTACGCTTCTTTCCACAAAGAAAGGCACCTTCCTCTGTTCTTCCCTCTTTCCTCTCCTGGGCATTAAGTACTAGAAAATGCGTGTGGGTATTGTAATGAAAAAGGCTGAAAACTGCTGTAGCGCCTGGGATATAGCTGTCTCTTGTCAGCAGTACTAGAGCTGCTGCTTGTCTGATTTGGGCTCGAGTGAATGGGCATGCAGAAAGCCCCTTCAGTATCATGCCGGTAATGCTATCAACTGCAGGGCTTCAGGATGCCTGCAGCACGGTGGGAGGGGACGAGGACAACATCAGCAACAATAAAGTGTTGCAGAAGTAGCACCTGTTATGGATTGTTTAACGGATTTTCTGCACAAGGCCAGAACTAATTTGCAGTTGAGCAGCAGAGGAGGTGTCCGCAGGCAGCGGGCTGGATTCAGGGGTGACTCAGCTTGCTGAGCATGTGTCCCCTCAGATCTGGTCATTTCCCGCCTGCTGCTTGACTTTCCTACCTTACAAAAACATTTGAAGAACTAACTGAAAGTGTGTGCTCAACAGTATGATACAGGGTAGGGGCTTCCCTCAACATCCGGGGTTTTCTCTTGAGAAAAGCAATATGGAAAGTTTAAAAAAAAAAAGTTGGATTAGTTTTTATTCTTTCTCTCTTTGTTTTCTTTTGTGGGGTAAGACTTACAGAAAAAGCAACAGTACAAAAGGACAGAAATGGGAGTTTTCCAATAGAGAACTGAAGCAAAACGTAACCTCAGCATTGATGATGTCATTTTTCAGTTGAGAAGCACTGAAAGGCATTCCTAAACCATTACAAATGCTCTGCTTCTTACCTGTCATGTAGGTAGAGTCAAGCCCGTGTGTGAGCACTGCTAAGCAAATCTTCGCCTGCGTTCCTGCAGAACCAATGTTTCTGCGTTTGCCCGTGGATGCCTGCAGCGTATCTTGTGGCTCTTTGGGTGGAGATGCTCTAGAGCTCTTTCCCAGGCAGTTAAAAGAAAACTTGTCTATCCTTCCAGGAAAAGATCACGGAAAGTAGTGGGAGATTTTGAACACTGATTGATTTCTTTCCACACCTCCTCTGTGCAGACTGGCAGCTCAAGACATAACCTTTGCCCTTGGCCACACCAGCTAGCAGAAGTTGCCCAGGCCAGAGTCCTTCTATGTAGAAAGGTAGTGGGGTAAGAATGAAAATTGCGTGACTGCAGAGAAGACAGTTACTGACCATAAAACCACCCAGATGGCCAGTGTGATTTTTCACAAGAGCTGGCTCCTTAAGGGTTTTTCACAGTAAGTAAAAATATGTCCCTCTCCAGTGAGTGCAAATGGGCTTCTTGCACCGGTAAAATGCTTTCTTCCTGCAGGTTAGGAAGAATTTGAAGGCTTCCGTAGTACATACCAACATCTCAGTGGAGATGTTCCACTGATCTTTGCTCCAGCAGAATTAATATTTGCTTCATCTATTTTGAGATGAATAGGAAATTCCAGCAGCTGCCACCTCAGAGGAGTACTGCAGAAGGGTATGGTGAAAATCCAGCATAATGTTGAACTCCTGGGATTGCCAGGCAAGACATCTCTCTACTAATGATGACATTTTAAAACACACTCTGAAGGTTTGATCTTGGTCCCATTGGGCATTTTGCCATAGATCTTAATGGCTCTGTGTCTGATCTCTTAATCTCTAATGCACCTGTGCAAACTTGACAGTTTATTGCAATTTCATGCTTTTTGGAAATCATCTCACACTAATACCATCAGAGAGAGCAATTTTTAAGGTCATTAGCTCAGGACATAACCAATAAATAGTGAGAAAAAACAATCTGTAAATGTCATATTTGTCTAACACACAAAGTAGCTCCTGAAGAGCAGTTATCCTTATGCCTAAAGACAGCATGAAAATTACATTCTGTGGCTTGAAAATGTGGATCTGTTGGAAGCGAGAAGAGTATAACATGGTTGTTTATCTTCTCTACTCTGTTTCCTACCTCCTTATTGTCCCCCGTGCATCCCCATGTTGTTTGACTTATTCACCAATATCCTGAAATTCGTGGACTACAGACCAGGACTCGAGGCATAACTAAAGAACTTCAGGTTCTGCTGCTGAAATTTGATAACAGTGGGTTTTGCTCTGAGCATAAATAATACATTTTAGCTGCTATTCCCAATAAAAGGAATTGGGGTGGGTGGGAAGTGTTATCACTTCTCCACATCCGGAGAAAAGACACAGGACCACTAATGTACCCTGATGTAAATGCTCTCTGAACAAAAAAAGGCAGAAACAGGTGAAACCTTTATCATTTGAATCAAGTCTGTTCCATCAATAGCTACACTTAAAACTGACTTCCAAGGTTGCTAGCGTTTTGCTTGTGGAGGCAAACCCGAACCCATGGCCACAAATGGGTATTAGGGAAATCAGTAAAATACGGGACAATCAGTAAAAAGGCACATAGATACGCACTTTGCTAGGGATTAGATTGGGGGAATAAAAGGAATGTGGGTGAGGGGACTGTAAGCCCCCTGCCCTCCTGTGTCCCCTCAGCAACTCTGCCTCATGGGGTCTGTTTGCTGCGTGGTGTGATGGGGAGAGGCCACCCAGCCCAGCTGCTGCTGGATCATCAGCATCTGCCTGGCTGTTTGCCCCGAGTATTTTGTGGTCACTGATACATTTTAATTTGGTCTAGAAAAAGGCTTTTCTTTAGGTGGTCTTCCAGCTGCCCTGAAGAGGATCTCTGAAGGTCAGAATAGTGGTGTCACCACAGTTTCGGTGCACAGCACGATTTTGCCAGTAAAACCATATCCTGTGGCCCACATTGGTCCATTCCAACCAGGTAGGGTGTCCCCACCATGAAAGGATGCTGGGAGCACTGGCAGACTCTTAATGGTCCGTGAGGGTCATCTTAAGACAAGACCTCTTCTGCTTTTCCCTGGGTGCATGAAAGCAGTGCGTGGTATTGTGTTATGATTCCCCAAATTAGAGGCTTTGTCCTCTCTGTCACCATCTAACCTTCCTCTCCCCTATTCTCAGCACAAGATACACTCTCCAGCAGTAGTGGAGCATCGCTTGTGGGGCAGCACATACTCACAGATTTCAAAGAAACCCTGCCTGACTCTTTCTAATTACCCTTTCTGGGTAATTTTTGGAAGATTTGTGGGAAGTCACTTACAGTGGCTTTCCCATTGGTGAAACTGTAAGTGGGAGACCAAACCCTTAGCTCCTGAGATGGATATTTAGTAAATACTCACCTTGCCCTACTTTAGGCATCTGGGCTGATAGATTTGTCAGCTCTCCAAAGACTGACTGTAGCCCCAAGTGAGTCACTCAAAGCACCCAAGTGTTTCTTGGTTTATGCGGAATATACAGGCAGTTGGGCCCCCTAAGGCGACAGGTGGATTAAATACGCTTGGTGTCCAAGATAAAGGGGGTGAAACACACATTTCTTTATGTGCTACAGGAACACCAGGCTATCAGCAAGCCCAGATAATGGATAATTATTACAAGGCATTGTGTCACGCGTAGGTTAAGCACGACAAGAATTTCCCCAGTGTAAGAAGATGTCGACGTTTGCTGAAAGTATGTGCAATTTTTTTTGCTTGCTTAAAGTATTTGTTTGTTCATTCTGGAGAAAGTTAACACTGTAAATTTACATTTTAGAATGTAAACGTTAGCCTGCGAGCCAGTTTTTCTTTTTGGCCAGGTTTCTTTAAATATTAACAACATGT
The DNA here is from genome assembly GCF_028500815.1 of Rissa tridactyla. Lineage (NCBI taxonomy): Eukaryota > Metazoa > Chordata > Aves > Charadriiformes > Laridae > Rissa > Rissa tridactyla. The sequence goes on from NC_071466.1 coordinate 98,775,426, forward strand.
TTAATGGTTGCTTCATTCATTACAGTTTTATACATTCCTTTAATTAATCTTGTAACTCACCAGCATGTTAGAGGCTTGAAGTGGGGCTTCGCTTCCATTATGATGACGTCTGTTTGCTTTTATCAAGCCAAGTGACTCAGTTTCAATTGATTTGTCCATCCAGAGTTTCAGCCATGCTAGGGTGCAAACACAATTTCAAATAAAGAGAGACAAACTAAAGTGACTATAGAAATGCTATCAGTTTTGTCACGCTAGAGGATTTTGTGTCTTTGAAAATTCAGCTTCTGTAAAGGGCTTAAAGTTTTTCCTGGTGGAAATCTGAAATGCCAGGACTTGCTGTCCAAGTGGCAGGTGCAAGATGTCGAAACTTTCTGGACAATTAATGATGCTTAATGACCTGACACTCTGCCATAACTCACATCAGCTGTAATCCAGACATTCCTGCCCAAAATGTGCAGTCGATCAGCACTAAAGAAACAGCAAGAACTGCGTCTTCCACAGACAGGTTGTTGCCACTGTGGTGGGGACTATGCAAAGGCAGTGGCAGCTGTAACGGGCAAAATCCCAACCTGTAAGCCAGAATCCTGTCTCCAGCAGGGAACACCACCAGATGCTCTCAAGGAAAATGCTGAAAGTCTGGGGAACAGACACATTTCTTAGGAGGAGGAGTGGGATGGGAGACTTCTTCTTGAGCCCCTTTTTTTGCTCTGATCTGTACTCTGAAGCAAGAGCTGGCCCCTTGGCCTTCACCACGCATTCTCCTGGGCACTACCTTGTGCTCTGGCAGGAGAAGGCACTGTGGCGACTGTCCTGCCCCATAACAGCCCCTACCATTGTGCCCGATGCAAAGGGTCAGCCTGACCCATGGTCTGTGCCGCATTGCCCTCAGCGGCGCCTTGTTGAGTCCTGCCGGGAGGCACGTGGTCCATGCCTGGGCCCTCCTCCATCACACTGTGGGTTGGTCACAGAATCACACACAGAATCACAGAATGGTTTGGGTTGGAAGGGACATTAAAGATCACCTAGTTCCAAACCCTCTGCCACCCTCCCACTAGTGGTGGTGGTCCCATCCCATGACCTGATGGTGGAGCAGCTCTCTCTCCTTACAGGGGTATTGTAGATGCTAAGGAAGTTTGTGTGGATCCTGGAGGAGGTTAGGCAGGTTTGTGGAGGAAAATCCACAGAGTGTCACCAGAAGGGTTATAGACACTGCGTCTGGCCCAGGAAATCCCTGGAATGCAGGCAGTTGTAGGCTGGAAGGGCATTCTGGAGAGGCATCATATACAGTTGTCCTGTTCATGGAGAGCCAGGGGAGCTCAGCCAGGTTGTGCTTTTGCACTGCCACGTCTTTGGCAGCACTTCTGGCTTCAGCAGTGGATGCCCTTGGCTCTTTGCCTTTGCCTCGCGCTGGAGCTCGCCTGCCTTCTGTTGTGCTGCCTGCTTGCTTTTGGCCAGTGCTGTCAAGCAGGTGGGACACCTGAGCTGGGTCAGAACCCAAGGATTCTTTGTTGTGTTTTGGTTTTTTTTTAATTACTTTTCTGCTGGATCCGTTCCCTAAGCCAGTTCAAAACTTGGTCCCACTGAGAACGGTGCTAGGTAGTGTGAAGGGATAACACGGGGGATGAGAAGGGAGGGAAATGTTAATTGCCTGAGCCAGTGTCGCTACTGATGGCTTTGTATCGTGAAACCATGGCCTGTTAGTCCTGGAGTTACTGTGCCCGCAGGAACCTTTTCAGCTAAAACCTCAGCTGATGGCAACAGCTCTCTCATGGAGTTGGGAGAAGTGTGCTAATTTGCAGTAGCCACAAGTAATTTTAGAGAACATCCCATGGCTCCCAATACTGCACATCAATCCTACCTAGCCTGTGAACATGTTGCTGTCCTGTGGCAACAAGTTCTGCAGGCTGCCGGAGCTGCGCTACAGTCTTTGTAGTCGTACAGGTACAGATCTGAAAAAATATTTTCTCTTTCTCACAGTTCACCTTAATAAAGCTAACAAAACCCTCTCCAGCATATCCACTGCTGGTGTTTTTCCAGGCTTGAATCTAAGCTTTGTAAAATCCCTGTAGTGTTTTTTTTTTTTAATTTCTCTGTTAGGAAAAAAGAAAATATATACCTATATATGTATATGCATATGTATGTGTGTATATATATGTAACTGCTGAGAAGATTAAGTCCTGGTATTGTAAATATTTTAAGCAAGAAAAGATTCTATGAAAAGCAAAGAACACATCAGTGAAAGAAACGCTGGTATAAAATAATTGCGGCATATTCCTCTGTGTGCTGTGATTGCTGTGCAGCTTTGCGGGAATTCTATATAGCCATAAACCCAGCTTATGGATGGCAGCTTATGGCTCGGAGCAGTGGCTCCGAGTGTGTAGTTGGATCAGTAAATTTGTCCCTGTATAAAGCAGAGAGATTTTTCAAATGCAGAGTGCAGCCCCCTGCTGCTTGTGACGCCTTCCTATGTGTCCTGCAAAGGCCGTGGCGATCAATACGTGACACGTGACAGCAATCATATATTGATTCTGTATCTTGTCTATTGTATATGACATATATTGTCTGTTGCATGTCTCCCCTTTTGCGGCCCGACATCCCCCGATTCATTGACCTTTTGGGGCAAAATTTCCCCCTGGAAGTGGAGCGGCCTTCTGTGTCTCCAAAATCACCAGGCGCTCTGGAAACCTGAGAAATAGCTCACTGAAGAAAACACAAATGTAGGTCTGACGTATTTTTTACACCTGAAAACCCCAAACCAAGCAGCCACTTGCTGGCTTGCTGTAACAGTGATGGGCCCAGCGCAGGGGGACAGGGTGGGACTTACTTCCTGGCGGTACATTCCTTGCTGAATTATGGGCCTAAGGCAGAGACCTCATTTTCTCCAGATGACTCTCAGGAAATACCCTCCCCATCAGCTATTATTGCCTAAATAATAGGGAGGGAAGTGCAACAGACTTGAGCAATATCTGAGGTACTCCGTAGGGCACATCCCAAATCTGGTGTAGGGCAAGGCTGCCATGGCAACTGATTATAATGTCACTCGGTGGGCGTATACGGTTCTCTTTTTGCCCCAGAGTTATGAGGTCATGTGGAAAAATACAGATACTTGTTTAGAAATAGGTAACTTGCTGAAAAGAAACATTACAAAATCTCTTCCTAAGCATGGGTCCATCCTGTCAACATTCGTGCATAGATTTAACTTCAATAATGGGGCCTCTAGGTAGGAAAACATTTGTACAAATGTTTGCAGGATTAGAATCTTAAATGTTAAGTTTCCAGAAAGTCCAGTCCAGGAAGGGAAAAGCCTGTTGAGGGAGAGGTCTGCTGGGATTTGATTTATGAACAGGACATCCTGCTTAGTTCCGAGATCTTGCAGATACGATTCTAGTGAGACTGCTGGGTTATTGTGATGGCAAAGAAAAGGAGCTCACCCTCTCCCTTGTCTGCCAAAGGCACTCAAACCTGTCTGGGCATCCTATCAGTGCTAAACATTTGGCATTCTTTATCACGTTTCATCACCACAGTTTACTAAGCGATGTTAAAAATGCACGGCATGTGTGCAGCTCCATGCAAGCAGACTGACATGTCTGTCGTTAATTAGCGAGTTGCATGCTGTCATTTGTGCAATTAAGCTCAGGGTTGATTCCATGACGTAGCCACAGAAGCGGACTGTCCAGAAAGTTGGGGCAAAAGGCAGAGGAGACGTAGAGCTCTTAGGTGGATGTGAGGAGAGGTAGACCTCTTAAAAAGGTGTTTCCCAGTTCTTCTTCTGGATCACTGCCGCTATGTCTACATTTTCCACAAGCTGTGGCATGGGTGTAGCTCAGCTTGTGCTCTCAGGTTTCCTCTGTGTGGGAACTAGGGTGCAGTGGGGACGAGGGAAAGGATGTTTCACTCCCACATCATTCTCCAGTAGGAGATAAGAGACATCCAAGACATGCTCTGGGGCAGTGATGTTGACACATCTTCTGTTACTCCAGTGAGTCAATCACAACAAAGAGGCTTTAGAAAGCTGCTTTGTTCTTGTTGCCTCGGATGCTGGTGCTCAGCGCAAACCACTGAAGGGTGGCTGCCAGAAACTGTTCCCTGGATTTAGCTGGAGTTGCAGTACTTCAGCACCTCAAGCTACTTCTCTGCTGCTTAATTAAATGGTGCCAGGGCACATTCCCAGACACTGAGACTGAGACATCTATACTGTTAAATTGTTACGATGTCCGAAGCACACATGTCTGTGGTCCTTCAGATGTTTCCCAGGCATGGCTTGGAAGCCAGCAGGGCCTGGAGACCATTCCCGGTAGACATTTGAGGTGAAACTGCCTTGTTTTGGCAGATAAGAAAATTCAGGTCTGGAAGTGGAGTATCTCATGCCGGCTGGCCTTAGTGCCAGAGGACAGATGTAGGCAGGTCTGATAAACTGTTATGGACATAGCCTAGGTGTCTCCAGCTGCCTCTCCTTAGGATAAAAGGCTCTTTTATTTACAGGAGGGTTACAAAGGATTGTATAGTGCTTTAAAGGTCAGTGCTGGAGCTGGCTATTCAACTAAATATAATACAGTGTAGCTTGGTGGGAGCTGGTGGGGAAGGAGGTGGGTGAACTCACTTGTCTGGCTGCTTCCTCATACATGAAGGAAGGAAGTGTCTGAATTAGAAATGGGTAAGCTGTGTTTACCTGTGTTTGCTTCTCGCTACACCACTGACAAAGCTAACTTTTTACCTTGTTTTATTCCTGGTATGTCACTTTTTCACCTCATTCCTTTACCTGGCCTCACGTCCCCACAAACTAGTGCTGAATCTCATGCTTTGTTGGACATGGCAGAAAATGTAAAGCCCACCCTGTTGTTAGTGGAGAATGTGTGCATGTTATCAGGAGGAATATTGCATCCAGCTGTGGACTAACAGAAGAGTCCTCCGGGCAGAGTTTCCTCCCTACCTCATTCATTACTTTGTCACTGGCTGAATCCCTGCAGTTCATCTTTGTGCTTTGTCATTTTACTGGGAGTCATGGCACTTCACTTTCACCTCCAAACAAAGGAAAAACAAATCAGAAGCCCCAGGCCGATGACTCACAGCCACCTTGTGGAGCTGTCTGTGTCTTCCAGTTGCTGATGCCCAGTTAGCTGCGTCATCTCCAGAATGAAGAAGCTCTGGGTGGGTCTGGCTACCCGCAGCTTGCACTTGGAAAGCCCCCCCCTCCCCTTTCTAACCTTGTAAGTAGCCCCAAAGGTATGTGGGGCAGCTAAAATTAAAACAGTCTGACCCCAGGAATGGGACGGATGATATGACAGCTGCGTGGCCTTTGAATCGGCTGTTAATCTAATGAAGGGTGATTTAGCTCTGCCAGTCACACACACAGGTTGCAGCTGCAGCAGTGCCTGTTGGAGATGTGACCAGAGAGCCACCCTGCTGCACAGGGATCCCTGCTCCCCCTTCCCCAGGGCTGCCTCCAGCATGGCCACAGCCCCAGCTGCGGGGCCGTGCGTCCAGGGGGTGGCAAATCTGCATTTAGAGCGCTTTGTCCTGGGCGAAAGAACACCCCAGCCATGTGACACAAAGTGCTTAAGAGGAATAACATTTCCTGGCTAAATTAGAGGTGTGAAAAATTCAAGCTGGTGTTTTGCGCTGCTCTGTGCCTACATGGCTCTTGACTCCTCCCCAGGATTTTGCTCAATTGTCCTATCTGCTTTCCCTTCTCAGTTCTCCAGAGCCATGGCCCCAGCAGGGCCCCCCCCCTTTTAAGCAAGTTTGTGCTTATACACACCTTCTTTTGCTTGGATGCTGCCCTGACTCGGATAATTTCTTGCTGCCAGCTGTCTTGTGCCAGCCTCCTCCGCAGCCAGCAGCATGGCTTGTCGACACAGAGCAGAGTCCCAGCACCCTGCCTGCTCTCCTGCCACTTGGCCTCATTATACCCAAACTCTGGAAAAAGTGTCTGCTCTGAGAAAGCGAATGCGGGCACAGGTGTGCAACCCACCTTTGCTTTTTAAGCTCTGAAGACAGTTCCATGCAGTGAAGTGGGATGGGGCAGGTCCTACAAGAGGGGCCACAAGAAAGCCCCTCTGTCCCCAAAAGCTGATGCACCGGACAGAGGGTGGATGAGAGGACAAGCTGTGCCGTCGGCATCAGAGACTGGCAACTGAGACACAGAGGGCTCAACTGTTTTCCCTAACGCCATGCAGGGAGTCCGTAGCAAATTTAAACACCAACTCAGACTTCCTGTGTCTGGGCCCCAGCCACATAAGAGCAGCTTTTGGTATGATAAATGAGGAGAAACCCCAGCACACGTGCCTTATCAGCAAGCTCTGTCTGGGACCGGCTGGTGAGGCTGGATCCGGTCCCGCATGGGGCATCCTGGAGGAGTGCGGGTGAGAGCTGGTGTGGGCTGGGAGGCATGCGTGTGACTGGTGACAAGCAGAGGAGCTGCCCCCTTTTTGCTTGCAAGAGATTTCAAGGTGACTTTGAAGCGGTCTGCAAAATCTTGGGCGGTTTTGGCCAGCTTCTGAGGGGAAACTTCGTGTCTGCCAGCGGAGACTCCAGAAGTGAAATAACATGCCTGATAGCAAACCCCACGAGACAGACCCTCTGTGGGTGTAAATCAGCACCATTCCCTTGATCCCATTTAGAGCCACGCTGGCTTACAGCCCGTGCTCCCAGTCGTCCTCCCAGGCAGTAAGAAGCACTGGAACAAATTCAGGTGTAATTGCTTCTCACAGAAAAAAAACTGTAAGGGAGGGCAGCTCTCTTAGTGAGGATAAATCTAGGTCTCATTGTTTTCTTTTCTTGAAGGAAAGCAGAATTATGATGCAAAGGCAGAAAGACAGGAATGCCATAAACCAAGCAAACAAGGGTGGAAAGGTTTGCCATCTCATGGCCTTTTTTTCCTACATCCTCCTGCCACATAGCAGCTAGCAAAATGGACTCGAAGAAAGCCTGAGAGTGGCTGCAGAACAGCCTTTTAAAGAGCCTGGGCTAGTTCTTCTCTTCATTACGTTGTTTTTTTTCACCAGTGCCACTCCATTGATTTTCACTACAGCGACACAGCTATAAAACAGGTTTAACGTAGTGGAGAATCAGACCTTATGTATCTAAATCTGTTTTTCAGAACTGGGCTTTTCTTACAGGGAAAAAGAAGTGCCTCGGGTTTAAAGGTAAGCTCCAAATCTTCACCGCACCATAAAGATTTGCAAATATAAACCCCGTTTAGATGACTTTATAAAACACTGAAGTACTCCACAGCATCGAGATTTAACCTTGGGATGTTCACTTGCTGTAATGTGATTAATGCGCCTTTCCCCATGCATAGCAGATATCTAAGCAATTTTCTGTGTATGGAAGTGGAGCAATTGTCCGGCTTTACGCAAATGAGGAGCTACTTCAGTGTTTGCCCTGTGAAGAGACTTCAGTTTCAATGGGCTTCAAGATTGCACTTTTGTGTTAAGTGGAACTGTGATCTTTTTCCAATGAGTGTTGCTATGCAGGGCCAATTTGTGACGTCCATTATTCTAAAATAAGTAACTTCTGCACAGCAGAAATATGCTCCACTTGCACTGCTAATCTGTCTCTCACACAAAGGCGTGTTTGGAAGAAAAGTTATTTATTGCAAGTAATAAATGCAGGTTCTCAAAAACATTTATAACTTAGTTTCCAGAGTCAGAGCACTCCAGTTTGAAATAATTTCCTTTCAATTTTCTGTAGTTTCAGTCTCTTTCCTGGCTGTTTTGGACCATATATTGCATACTTAATTATTCTCCGAAGGAGAATCTCAGCCACTGAAAATGGAATATGCTTAGCAAAATTCTTCACGCAAGAATCTGTTCTTCAGGTATCAACTATTGCCTGTTATAAGAGAGGAAACTTGGTGCTTTGTTAAATTTGCGCGTTATTTTGAAGTCTCCTGCTTCAGCTGTGCAAATGGTTATAGATCTCATCTCTGTAGTTTATGAGCTCTTCTCAGCCATTGGTATAACAGTCCTTTGAATGTCCTCTGGTGGAAAATGGAAACTGTAGTTAACGCTTACCCAGTTTGTCTGAAATCACAGAGGAGAGCCGGGGTGCAGTGGGATTTGAAACCAGCTCATCTGTGTTTTATACGGTGTCTTTCCCTCTAGATAAGCTGCATCACTGTAGGAGCGGAGCAGTTTAAATTCTTCCCAAAAGGATGCGGAAACCCTAATTTCATTAGAAACCACATGAGTCACTAGCTATTGAGGACTCCGTTTACTTGAGGAGTTTGTGTGGTTTTTTTGAAACTGTTCTCAAGAAGGTAAAATGCAAATCTGTCGATATTTGGAAGGGCTCGTAGGGTTAATTTGGCATTTCTTTATGGCTTCGGCCATCAGGTACCATGGGACTGGGAAGTGCAACTGAATAACTCCATGGCAGCAAAAAAATGAGCGGTTTGCACTCCTGTTTTATTCCTGTGTGAGGCTGGCTAAGAGATGCCGACCTTTTTTCCCTCCCCTAGCAGCAGCTGTCTTTGGCTGTGCAGCTGCACAGCTCTTGCCGAGGGATAAGGGCTGACTCCATCCTTGTTGTGCGAAGAGTCTGCATCCAGGATGAAGTACAGCTGCATCCCTTTCTCGTTTAGTAATCATGAACGAGTTTGTAGCCGTCCAAGTAGGTATGTGAATAATTAGCAAAGTGGAAAAGAATGTTTATGGCAAATAATTAATTTGCTTAAAATCCCTACCTGTTCAGTGTGTTACACTTGCTGATGCCCTTATAGAGTGGGAGGAACTGCAGGCGTTCCTGTTATCTGTCTGCCTTTGGAGGACGGGAGAAGTTATGGTTCAATGGGGAGTTAAACCACTGTCCCAAGGTCAAACAAAATTTCTGTGGCAGTACTGGAAATATCCACATTTCCCTCTCATTTTCAAAATCCTTCCAGGATTTCATCGTTTCTGGCAGACTGTGTTAATCAAAAGAGGTTTCTCCTGTTTTCTGAAAGACCTTCTGCTTGACAGCTCTGTCCTCTGAGGAAACGTTCCTTCACAACAAATTTGCCTTGAATCAGTTTGACTCGATTTTAATTTTTTCTTATAGCCCGCAGCAAAACTTGTACCCCAGTGTAACTAGTTTCCACAAACAACCCTACAAAACACAGGGCTGCTTCCCACAGGAGTAGAAAATGAAAGACACAGTTGCATCAGCCAATCCCTCAGCAAAGGGTAAAGTCTGTGTGGGACCCTCGTTCACCAACTGAGTTCACTGAGCGCAAGAAACGCACGCACAGATCAGGCACTGGGCTGTAAGCGAGGAACTATATGTAACAGATCGTAGAATATGAGTTTGCGTGTGCGACCATTTCTGAGGCATTGGTGCTTTGCTGCTTCAGCCCATTGTAACTGTGTGACATGTTGCATGGCTGGCATTTATTATACTTACACTGCTTATGGAGGCTGCTAGGTTCCTCTGGAAGACAGAGCTTTCTGGGGATCTTTTCCTCAGCAGTTAGGCTGCTCTAATCACTATTTAAAGGGAGACAGCAAAAAGCTGTGAGCTAATCTGTAAAGTCAAGGCTCGCTTCTCTTTCACTTCCCTCCTTGGGACATGTCTCCAATACGAAGCTGATATTTATGTATATATAATGCCCTGGCCCTGGGGGAGGCACTCCTAAGTGAGTCAGGAATTTGTTGTGTGCCCAATTAGCACACTGCAGCGGTGCCTGCTTAGTCCTGCCACCCTCAATTTCCATCTATGTCACTGGGAAGAGAGAAGAAAGCTTTTCCCCTGGTGCTGTCACAATTAATATGCTGGCCAGACTGGCTGTGTCCAGGAAGACAGGGGATGCTACCCCTCCCCAAGGCTTGTGCCATCTCCTGGGGTGGCAATCGGTGCCCGTGCTGAACGTGGACACCTGGGAATGACACAGAGGACAAACCTCACTGGGGTAACTGAAAAAAAACCTCAACACTTTAGGCATCGTACTGTGGTTGGTCACTGATTGTCCCAGGAGTGGTTTGAACCCAGTGAGCGGAGGCTCCACACTCTCCCGTGAATATCTACAGAGCTGTTGAATTCTCTCATGCTTACGAAGTTTGTAGATAACTCACCAGAACTTTTTTGGGCTTGTCCTGGAGGCTGGCAATCGAGCTACGCTTCCAGAAAGCTTGAGCTCTTACTTTGGAGTTGGGCTAGCAAGTATAAACAAGGGTTCAAGTTAGTTTACTGATCCATAAAAGAGATGCTTTATTTTTTACAGCTGTATATGTGTGTGTATGTGTGTGTGTACACGGGCACTTATCTATAAAGAAGAAATATGGGCTGTTCCCTTGGCCTTATCCCACTTTCCATGAAAAGAAGTGTTCCCCTGGAAGCTGTAGCCATTCATGTCTCACAATCTGCCACCTGTCAAAGCAATTTGAGATTTACTAGTGACAACTGAGTGCTAAAGTCTGCCATCCTTGCCCTGCAAATAGCCGATGCATTCCAAGTCCCACGGCTCTTACGTCAGGTCTCCTCCCCAAGATTAGTTCAAACTCAGCCAGTCACCCAGTGGCCATTTGGAGTGATTCACTCTTAGAAGTACATATCTTCAACACTCACTTAAAACTTCAGGGGGAAAATGAGTCATTTCACATTATAGAAAGTCATATCTTGCCCTTGGTATTTCTATGTATACATGAGTGATAATCATTTATTTTTAGATAAGTTTCTCCAGTATAAATGCTGCTTCCTTTGATAAAGGTCGTCTTGAGAGCTACATGCTAATATTCTGCTTATTGCACAAATGCTATAGGAGATCATTTATTTATTCACGCATTTGCAGCAGTGCAGGCGAATGACAGGGAGCTATAGCGTAGCTGATTGCTGGGCGTCCGCCTGCAGACAGGGTCCCTGTTGCTAGGCTTATCTGTCAAATGTGCGCTCAATAATGCAGTGAAATCATCCCTTTCTGGCATTTGCTCGCTGTTTGAATCACTTGGGCCTGCCTCCTAGACCGCCTGGCGATGACTGTTTTCAGGACGCAGAAAATCCTGGCTTTGCAAGGGAAGCCATTAGACAAGGTATTTGTCACAGTGTCCTGGAGGAGTTCCTGGCATTGCCAAACAAAGACCAGATGGATAAAGCAAAGCCTTGGGCCTTAAGTCTCATTGCCATCCCAACAAACCTAACCATTCAACTTGTGGGTGGATGTGGTTTTAGTCCATGTGTACCGTTGTGCCTGTGCCGCCCACAGCAGAGCTGTGTTGGGACCTGGGGCAGTTTTGAGATGTGCCAACCCTGATGTTGCACCCAAATACTTCAGCTGCAGCACCCTCTGGGTAACAGCCTCACTTCTTTTGGACAAAAACACAGCAGCACTCTTGCCTTGGGGTCAACGTGCCCTCACCTCACCCAGTTTCACCCGTGGCAGGTCCATCCCCTGCTGAGCCTGTGTGAGGTGGGCAGCACCGGTCCCTCAGCAGTTCCTGGGGGGCTCCAGCTCTCAAGCCAGCACAAAAGCTCCACCACCTTCTTGACACATCTGCAGAGAAAGGCAGGGAATATCATCTGGCCATGGGAAGCATTTCAGGGCCTTGCCTGAAGGGATGCAGGACAACTTTCTGCCTCACATAAATGTCTTTAAAAAAAGTCTCCTGAGATTTACGTGTGTGTGTAAATGTGTGTTTATGTTATAGATAACGTGCAAATTGATATTTAAAAATCCAAATGCCTATGCATTGCTATGTCTCCCAGAGGGGAAAATTTGCGAATTGTTGAGATTCTGTTCGTTGCCCCCTTGCACTGAAGATGATTTGGATATAATTCTTTACTGAAGCAGCCTTCAGCCCAGTCATTAACGAATCCAAAATAACATCAGCCTTTACATCAGGGGCTGTGTGTGGCTCGATAGCCGGACGCTGATCGTCTGGGGGCGTGCAGTGCCCCCACCCGCCGTGCCCAGCCGGCCCCTCAGCAGCCTCTCTGGAAGCAGGGGTCAGTCCTGCCAGCTGCCATGGCAGGACCCCGTTTCACAGCCTGCAGCAGGGGACATCTTCTCACCTTTTTGAAGCATGGCCCCCGGGTTTTGGGGCTGTATCCCTTGCCAAGGAGATGCGCGGTGTCCTTCGGCATGGAGGGAGGGAGCAGGAGAGGAGGCTGAGCAGTGCAAGCCTGTGGAGCCATCGCTGTCTCCTCCCGGGGCAGGGCGGTCGGTCAAGCTGTCTCGTCTGCCAAGCTTGGCCCGAGCCTTTCTCATTTGAGCCTCCTGCCCTGTAGCATACATTCTGGGGGGAAATCCCAAGTGCCTTTGCCCTTCTGTATGGACATGGTTTTCCCTCCCTGCTCCTCTCCTGCCTCTCCTCTGGCCTCCAAGGCCAGAGTTTGTCCCCGCTCTCTGGATCTTCTTCCCCCAGACAGGCATCCAAGAGGCCGTTCCCAATGCACCAAATAAAACCTGGTCCAAACTGTGACTCTCCCTCCTTCCCATCCTCCAACAGTTAAGTGTAATTTTGGATATAAACTCTCCAGATTAAAGAGATATCTGAGATATTTTACTGTCATGCTGGCTCCTAAGTTAAATAAACACTATAAACCGTGGAGCCAGATTCAGCTCTGACTGAACTTTCACATCAAGCTTTAGTTTGATGTTGAAATAAGGTGACATACCGATTTCAAGAGTACTGACTTATCCCCTATTGGTGTTTATGTAAAGAGAGTTCAGCTCATGGACTTCTCCCTGCATTGTGGAGGTACTGCCAAATGTTACTCAAAGTGGTGCTTTCTTGCTCTGTATTGCACCGCTCACCAAATGTTCAGAGGGAAAACGGGTCTTAGACAGCATCTGTGTAGAAACTCTTTGGGCACAGATGTTATATCATTTTGTCTGAGGGTGACAGAACATAATTATCAGAAAGCATTTGTAAGTAACAGCCTCATTGTCTGCTCCATTTAAAATCATTTCTGGCAAATGGTCGTATCACAGGCAAAAGACCAGCCATCTTCTTGTAGCAGAATAGATCTGTGTAATGAATATGCATGGTAACAATATAGGACCTGAGTAAAAGTCAAGTCTGCAAGATGTCTGTCTACTTACAGTGAAGCTTTCTTGCTACCTTACAGAGAACAGAAGGAAACCCAAGGGAAAAGACAGACTGTGTATGATGGAAGATGTATTCCCCAAATGTGACGTTCAGCGGATTGACCATTTTTACTGCAAGAGCAAAACATTCTCAGCTGGCTTAGCAGAGTAAGTAAGGCAAGTACTTTGCATGCCTCCACTAGGACATATTTATGTTTTATGTGACTGGATGACATGAAACAGTGGTTCTCATGTCTTTCTGTAGCTGTGAAAGCTGGCCGTGTTCATGCTTCATTAGGCCTGCTGGAGACAACGCATCAGTGAGGATCTCTGTTGTTTGGCAACCATGGCCACAGAAATTACCAAAGCAGACGGAGCAGTGTAGTGCTTCTTGGTATTTTCCCTGCCTGCCGTCCAGCTGCAGAGCACACTCTCCCATTCTGCTTCTCCTACATTTTGACAGAGACAAAAGCTTTTTAAATCTTTTAAATTCATAGTCTTCCATGTTTTAAAATCCTTAGTGATCACCTTGCTTGACTTCTGTATGATGGAGGACTTTGAATTTTATCCTCCAGTCCTTAAAATCAAGCACAACAGCTTTTGGTTGAACGGTGTCTGTTATGAAAGTTTTGCCAGTCTAGGTGTAAAGGCATCAAGTCATGGGGATTGCACGGTGTCCCTTGGTAATGAGTGTCCTGATTAATTACTCTCAGTATTAGACATCTGCTAGCATAATTCTTTCCTGAATTCAGTTTCCAGCTGCTTGTCTTACCACTTCCTTGCCTGCTTTGTTAAAGAGCCATCTCCACTTTGTACTGCTTCCTTGGCAAGGCACCTGGACGCTTCCCTTTGGTGACCTGACTAGAGATCCTGACCGAGCTCTTAATCCATGAAAACCTTTGACAGGGACCTATTCCCATTGCACTTTGACAGATCAGGGGGTGCATCTGCAAACTGGAATTATGCGTAAGGCCCCGCAGCCATGGGTAAGCTTGTGCTCTTAGGGCTGGCCCCTGTGAGGCGCTTACCATGTCTGTGTGATGCCAAACACTTCCCATCAAAATATTTGCTGGTGGAGGACATTCAGCATCTCTCAGGCAACCTGGGCACCTTGGATGATCAATTTGTGTAAAAGGAGTTTGCTGACACCTGGACATTTCTGTCCCTGACAAGCAAAGGGCTGTTGCATTGAAACAGCCACAGTAGGGGTTGCCTCCTGGCCAGCCAGCAGCCTGTTTGAGGGAATCCTGGGCATATTGTAGATGATTTGTTGGGGCTGTTGTAATGGAGTTATGTGAGGGAAATGGAAGGAGGGAAAGAGGACAGTATGTACTTAGCAATTATTCGTGTTATTTATTTATTTATGGTTTGTTGGTTTGTTGTTTTGGTGGTGTTTTTTTTTTTTCTTAAAGCAACCCCTGACAGGCTTTTATTTGCAAAGAAACATGATGTACTTATCAACAGTAGGAACACAGAACTGTTTGTTGAGCCGTGGCATTTTTAGCTTCTGCTCCCTTGAGCTGCTGATGAGACATTGAGAAATACTTGTTTAGTGGCCTTAGAGTTGTGTAAATCAATTTAGTCAACAAACTTGGCTGCTCTTTCAAGTTAATGTGCCCTTAAAATGTAACAACATTAGACTATTTGTTTTTGCAATGTTAATGTAAGTACTTTTGCTTATAACAAGAAGCATCTATAAAAAGGACTCTGCAAAGCGACAGTCAGTCCAGGGCGTGCATTAGTGCTCCTTCCACGGTGCTAGCCCTGGCCAGAGAGTGAGCTAAATCACTGTCCTGCTGAAGCCTGTGGAAGTGTTTCCATTCACTTCAACATAATCAAGATTTTGCACAGTAAGAAAACAAGCTCTGGGTGTCAATGTACTCTGTACACCTCTCCCAGATGCACAGACATGCGTTTTGACCCTCTGACAGTGTACGTTTTACAGTTAGGCACCAGCTTATTAATGCAAATCCCAAATGGTTCCTTAAGTCCATAAGCAGAAAATGAAGATGCAAACCCTAAAGATCTTCCATTAGGTCAGAATCTCCCTTTTCTCATCAATGACAGTTGCCTATGCCATGAAAGTATGTCGGCAGCTTTCCTGCTCTTCAGATTATATCCTGTATTTTGCAGCTTAAACTTCAGTCTTTTTCCCTATTAAAGCCCTGCTGGGAGTATTCAGTCGTGCAAAGTCGTTAAAGTCAGCAGCAAGGATTCTTATTGCCTTCAGTGGAGTTTGGATCAGGGCCATATAATTAAGCCACAGAAAAGGCTGTTTTGCTGTAGTATCTTTTCCTGGTTGAACAGTGCTACGTGGACAGGTTCATATAATCTCCATCCTATATGGCTAATAGAAATGGCACCAAAAGCTACTCAATAGCCAGTAAATTGCTGAAAGGTTGTTGCTGTTACGGGTTGAATTATTTGTTGCCACTTTAACCTATTTATTCCTTTTTTTTTTTTTTTTTTTTTTGTTGGAAAAACTTCCTATATCTTTCCCCTTTTGCTTAGGTGATTGAGTTTTCCCAGCTGATGTCCCGGCTACATGGACTGTAGCCATACATTCCTATACCTCTGAAAGAACGGTTTTGGGGTGAGCTGTAAGAGGCGCGTGTCATGTTCCTTATCTGTCTTCTACCTCATTTTTGCACATTGGACTTCGATGATGACAGTCACAAAGAGGCTGGTACGGGCATGCTTAGTGGCGTGACAGCCTGTTTTGATGTGCTCACGCACAGCAAGTTTCTCCCGCTCCGGAGGCTTTAACTGTGCTGGAGAGCGGAGCTGCTGCTTGGATGAGAAAGGGTCTGATCTCGACAGCGGTCTCAGCCCTTCCCAGAAGACATGGGATGAAAGCTCCTGACCCTGGTGTAAAAAAGCATGTGGCCTCTTGCATTGTCGCTGGCAGCTGTAGATCACTGTCTCTGGTGCAGCCCACTCCTCTGAAGTGTGTTTCATCTGTATAATAACAACCAGCTTCCGATTTGGGGACTCAAATGCTTCAGAGGAGCCCCAGCTCCTCTCTGAAAGACGCTCGGTATGATTCCCTCCTCCTGTGATGCTCATCCCTGGTGTTTCTGAGCTCCCACACGCCTGAGCAGAGGCGGCCTGTGTAAGAAACCCTCAGGGTCCCCAGCCCTAAGGCTAGGTTCACAAGCAGAGGGCTGCAGGAAGAGGACGGGAGGGGGAAGGACATGGAGGGCTAAAGGACTGTGATTTCCTCTCCTTTCTTGGAGACGTGGGAAAAAGCATGGGTTTTGGTTAAGTACAAGAAACCTGCCCATAAAGTTGTTGCAGTGTGCTAAATAGCATGTGTAATGTTGCAAATAACGATTCTTTTGATTACACCGTGGTGTGAGGGGCACCAGTTTTCACCCTACCTCAGCTGTCTTGCTGGGGAGAAGGGAGGCAGCTGCCCCCAGACCTGAGTCTGGGAGCACTAGGGAGGGAATGGTCTCTTCCCTTCCCCATCCCCGCACCTCACGCAGGAGCTCTGCTTACGGCTGTCTCCTGAGTCAGCCTCAACGGCACAAGACACAGGGAGGCTTTTGGAGAGGCTTTGACTTTGCATCTCCAGCCTCCGAGAGCGGCCAGGCCTCCTTCCTTCCTTCGGGGCTGCATCTGAAGGAGGAGGAGGAGAACAAGGAGGAGGAGAAGGAGGAGGAGGAGGTCTCAGGACTCCAGTGGCCAGAGCAGAGAAACAAAAGCAAAAACAAAACAGGGGAATCTGTTTCGCATGGAAAATTATCAAAACGAGAGGTTGCCAAGCCCGTCCCTACTGCATCCGCAGTGACTGTAAAGACAAGGATAAGGTAGCTACTTTCACAGCAGGGCCGAGGGAGGAAGGCCAGAAGCTTGGGACAACATCTGAGGAAGACATTCAAATAAACAGCAGGTAGGGGAAAGGGGCGGTCACCATCTTCAATAATGCAGACTCCAGAGAAAGGAGAGAAAATTCGGGGAGGAAGTAACAGGAGTGTCTGAGGGTGGAAATGCCCAAACCACAGACCGCTGGGGATGGATGTGGAGAAGAAGAGTGAACGATCCTCGAGAAAGAAACAGCAAGAAGTGGATTAGCAGCGAGCTGGATGCGAAGGGATGACTCAGTAGCGATGCCTCCGTTACAAGAGCAGCTGAGGAGGAGTCTTGAAATGCTAGTGCAGGGAGGAAGAGGTCAGGCATAGGTGCAAGGAAAGAGGAGGAGAAAATAAATGCAATAAAAACTTCTGAGGAAAAAAAAAATAATCTCCCTGCCTAAAGCTGTAAGCAAATGAATTCAGAGCTGTTCGTGGCACTGACATCAGTTCTTCGTAATGGGGATAAGGGGAGAAAGTGGGAGGGAAAAGAGGAAATGAAGGAAATTAATTTTTGGCAGTAAAATTTATCAGGAGCACTTAGGTACTTCTGGAAATGTTATTCCAAACTTCCCAAGTAGCAGAGGCCGTGGCTCAATGAGATAGTAAATCAACTTTCAGGGCACTTAGTGCTGACCCAAATCCATTGCAACCACATAACACGAAACAGTGAGCTGCTATTTTGAATCCCCCTGCTGCTTCTTATTCACCAGACAGCGTGTTTTTGGATGGGCTAACGTTATTACAGCAGCTTTCATGCTAGATCAGGTGCTACACGTCCTCCTGAAGCTGGCACGAGGCCAGGGTGACGGAATAGAGCTGCACAGACGTGTTGCAGCTAATTGAAAAGAGAGGCAGCCGTGTGAGCGTGACTGCTCGGGCTCAGCTTTGTCCTGCCAAGTGACCTGCTAGAGCTGATGCGAGCAACGGCGGAGCCGCAGCCTTCAGGGCTGAAATCCTGCTGGTGGGTGATGCCAGCAGCTCTCAAAGGCCAGGGCTGCAATGAGCTGCGGGTGGCAGGGGGAGCAATGGGGCTTTGGGAAGCCCCTTGGTCCCCAACTTCCATTGAAATAAATGCACTGGGAGATTGAGATCTTTCGAAAACCGTGCTGGGTGCCTTTACTAATGCGCCTCTGTGTGCCTAATTCTCACCAGAAAACACTTGAATTGTGAAGTTTCTCCATCACTTCCGCAGACTCAAATGTCACTTTACCCTGTGGCCATGCTTCCCCGGGCTGGACTGACCTGCTGGACCTCACCTCCCGGGGATGCCTTTGGCTGGCATTTTGGAAGAAGCCATCAAGAAAATTAAGGGCTTGTCTAATTCGCAAGGGCTCTGAATGGTCCTTCTCCTCCCAGGGTTTCCCTCGTTGCAGGGATGAGGAACTTGGGGAAGCCGCAGCGGCCGCGCTGCCTAAACACCACTCCTCTCTGGCCTGGGGCCAGGACTGTGGTGTACAGGAAAGGCCTCATTGACAGAGGCTGAAATCAGATGTGACCCTTCAGCCTGGGAGAAGCACTGCGGAGCCTGATGGCAGCTCGCAGGGGGAAAGCAGTGCCTCCTTGATACCTAGAGCAGGACATGGGCAGCTTCAAGGTTTCCTTCAGCAATCCATAGTCCTTGGAAAATGTCAGTATGTATTTTGGGAGTGCTGTGCAGAGCAATGGTATGATCAAAGGCACCTTAAGGTAGGAACTTGGTTGCCACAAGAAGCTCCAAGGATAGTGGGGCGTAAAGGCAAAAAGTACCTCCTTTTGAAGAATTTCCTATCATGAGGCTGAACGATTTCACACTTCAACCAGCCGAGGACCTTGAAGGAAGAGTTTCAAGGCACAAAGAGAAAGCCCTTGTAAATTGCTGTGGGAGGTGAGCTCAGGTCCATGAGAGACATTACTAGTGCTATGTCAACATGACAGTGATGCAAGGTCGGGTGAGGTTAGCTCTAATGGTACACAGCTAACAGGATGCCTGGGGAGCCGATGTGAAAGGGGCCCTCCAAGTTGCTAATGCCTTCATCTGGGTCAGCAACTAATAGTTGGACACTGATTCACAGCACTTCCCTTCCTTGAGAGGTCCTGTAAATATATGTATTTTTTTAAACAGTGAGGAAATGAATGGCTATGCTGAGGATTAAGCGCTCCTCACGTCTGACATCAGGCATGCTGGCGTTACCCCAGCCCAAATTGTCTGCTGCCGAGGCACTCCTCTCCAGCTTTCTCCATGTTTTCCCCTCGCCCTTTGCCCCGCTCCCTTCTCCTCCCTCCTCTCCCTGTGTTGGGGCCATCCAAAATTGAGTTCCTGCTCTGGCATGAAGTGTCGAAATCCTTCTTTTTTCTTGGTGGTGTTATTTTTTGTCTTTTTTTTCTGCGAAATGCAATTCTTGCTCACTGATTGTCTTATTCTCGGTATATCCCCTGCTGGACCCCCTCGCCCCTTTCCCCGATCCCAGCTGTGCACAGCTGTACAAAGATGTCGGTGACATTGCAAGAACAGCCTCCCCCGGGGGCTTGGTCTGGCCCCGAAGGCACCTCACTGGTGCCAGCTCCCGTGCTCAGGAGATCTCTGCTTGCCACAGCTCAAGCTGGCTGGCACGGAGGCCGGCTAGAGCCCACTCACACCCGCCACTGGGGGCTGTAGCCATCTCGTGCCCTGGGACGCACAGGTGCACACCATAAATCTTCACAGGGCTTCTGGTAAAACCCTTCAATTGAAGAAATGTCATTCACTTTTTGGGGGGCTATTCCAGTTTAGACTTTAAATACTGAAACAAATACCTCAACAAATTTCAGCAGGGTCCTTTAATCTAGGTGTCTCTGCTTCCTTCTCATCCCCAATTGCTCTGTCATCCAGACCCCGGCCATGTCTGGAAAGGACACGTCCTTCAGGGCAGCATTTTACGCCTTTCTTGATGTCTTTTGTTTGTCCCCTAATGTAAACTCTCTCTGTGACAGGCTTTTAGCATGACTCTTTCTGTGATAAGCTGTTTAGCTTTTTTCCTTTGGGTTTTGTCAGTAACAAAAATGCTTTACCATTGGGAAGCCTTTCCTTGCCTGTTTTTTATCCCAAATTTCGTGCCTCTTGTCATCTTTATATTTCATTTCTTCTAGGCTGCCCTCTTTATGTGTGTTTGCTGCTGCATCGGTCTCCTCAGTCAAGCTAATGTTCTGAAGTTTTTTCTGGGGAAAAGAGATTATTTCCCAAAGCAGGTTAGGTAGGTCAGGAAAACCCGCCGAGTAAGCAGAATTTAGACCAGCAGAAGAACACAGCTTATTTTATTCAGGGAGAACATTAAGATAAATCTTCCAAATCACCCCCTTCCAAATATAAACTTAGTCTGCTTTAGGAGACGCTGCTGACATAAATCAGCCAGCTTAGCTGCTGGTAAAGGCTTTGTAGTGTAGACAAGTGCTCCTAAGCGAAGCTGACTGAGGTGCCAGTGGTTTGACTCAATTGCCGTACGTCAGTTAGGTAAGGTCACCACTTTATTCATGCAGCGTTTCTGCAGATTCATGTAGACCCCCGAGGGAGTGACGCTCTGCAGCGAACCTTTTTGCATTTGTTATTTTCACGTCCTGGGTGCCTTCTGGCAGTCATCATGTGCATCACTGCTTGATTGCAGCCTCTCGTGTTCTCAAGTCTCCTTTACAAGCAGGGTGGGATCTGGCTTGCGGAGCTCGGGGTTGTCTGGGCTTGAGTGAAGTGAATCATCCTTACAGAGTAATCTCCATTCTCCACCAACGCTGAACTGCAGCGAGATGTTCCTATTCAGCAAAGCACATAAGCCAATTTTTGGCTCCATTCCTATTCAGCAGAACGTTTAACCATGAGTTTAATATTAAACTCATGCTCAAATCCCATGGCTTACTATTGGATTTAGGTGAATGTCCACACTACATCACTGAATGAGAAGGGGATTAATTACAAGGAGGGGGGAGCTTTCCTGAGCTGGATTCAGACAGAATAGCAGTGCACTCCTGCCCCAAGGCTTCCCCCCTCCACCGGTTGTGCATTCAACAGTTTATTCCAGGGCACAGTGTTCATATTTTAGTGTTGCTTATCAAGGGACATTTTTGTAGTGTGTGATTTGCTGGGTGAAATGGCCGGTGGGGCTGCTCAAGACCTTGGTGAGCATCTCAGCTTTGCGGTGTGGGAAGGGTGATGGCAGCTGGGTGAATCCATGCAGCGTGCAGAGGGCATCCCTCTACGCACCCGTTTTTTCTCATCTCTGGTTTCAGACGGTGGAGATGGAGGAGGCACGTGAAGCACAGTGGGCTGATCTGACTGCTTTTCCATAGCAGATTTCACACAAGCTCAAAAGGGTAGAAATTGCAGTACTTAGTTGCTGCAGTGTGTTTTTAGAAGGGAAGAGGTGACAGCTCCATTTGTATATTGCCCAAGAGCAGTTTGGGCAGGGCACCACATGTCTGCTGGTCTCTGTGAAGGGGTTCTTGCTTTCTGTAAAGGAGATTCCTCCCTCCCTGGTTACTCCTTGTGGAAAATGTTAAACTGAATATGTTTTTAGAACCATACTGTCTTCACAAAGTCCTATGATTTAGACAGATATTTTCCTCTAAGGCAGGGGATGACATTATATTCACGAAATGTTTTGCACCACCCAGTCTTGTCCTCAACTGCTTGCCATAAAACATGCTAACCCCTTACAGAGCTGCATTTCTGTCCCAATTGCAGTTAAGATGAACACAGCCCAGTGTCATGATAAAACAGTGTTGTACCTGTCCCGAAAGCTAGACCTCAGATAAAGTGTAAAAATGTCTAATGAGCTGAGCAGGGTGCAGTACAAGAGACGGCGCCTGTAACACTTAGCCCGCGCAGAAGGGAACACAGGCAGAGCTGCTCCGAAGGTCATGCTCTCGGGATTTGATCAGTTAAAACTGGATGCTCGGGAAAGCAACTCTTCTGCAAGCTGTCTTGAGCCCTGAGCAAAAGCTGGACACTACATAAAGATTGATGCTGTCAATCCCTGAGTGCTGCCGAAGAGCCCAACTCTGTGGGCACAGGCCAAGCTCTGAGTCTTTGCACCTCACTTTTCCCAGCCTTTACAATGGGACTAATAATAGTTGCCAACCTCCCAGCAGTGTGGCCTTGGCCGTGTTCAAACAGTGCTTTAAACAGAAAGTCTGAGCACACTTGGTGAAGCTCCATTTAGTTGCTTATGGACTTAAATTTTGCAACTGGTTTTTCCAGTGTTCCCATTATATCCATTAGCCCGAGGAACCTGCACCCCCTCTGACACGCAGTGGCAGCAGGGGACTGATCTGTGACTTCCAAGGGTGCAAATCAGAAGCCTTTCCTTCAGCCGAGCGGAGATGTGCCATTGCTGGGCTGTGGTAAGTGAGGGGATGTTGACCACAGACTGTTATGATTTGTAGAGAAAAAACATAGAGCTTAGTCATCAAAAACAGGGGTTAGTCATCAAAAACAATCTACCTTCCTCTTAAAATATAAAAAGGCTTAAAAGTTTGGTAAGGTTTAGAGGGCATTAAAAAAACACCGCTATTACAATTGCCGGCATTAATTCCCATCAGGTAGCCTTCCTTCCCCATTTGATGCAGAGACTTACAGCTTCTTGGCTGTTGCCAAATGCTTTGGCCCTGGTGCCCATAAAAGGTTTCTGCTGTAACTGTCTTGTTATCAGACCATCAATGTCCTGACACTTCCTAGTGATTAATCCTGTGTTGAAATGAAATTAAGTTTCCATATATTTGGCAGAATGACCCCAGGACTTCCTATTTGGGGAATACAAAGAATAAAGCATCTGCAGCCTACAGGAAGCCAGAGTCTCTGATTTCCTGCAGAGGCAGAACAAGAACAAACAGGGAACACATATTTCACAGCGGCAGTCGAAAGCGCACGTAAGAGCCCTGGCGGCCCCCATGATGAAAACAATTAGAAGGGGGAACATCCCTGGTCCCAAAATTATTTGTGGGTGTTTTGTTACATACACAATATGCCGTTAGAAAATAGATGTAACTCAATGTTTTTTCCAGGTGACTATTAAACTTTCCCTTGGCATACGTCTTTTGGTTTACATCAGCAAGATTGCACTTGTAAAGCAAGCGAGTTTTACATTGCCATTTGCTACGCTAGGCTCTCTAAATCCATTTGCGCTTAGGAAAACACAGTGACATTTGCTTTGATGGCTTTGTTTAAATGAGGCAGGCCAGATTCAGGCTGATGTAAACTCCGGTGAAAGGGGCAGGAGGAGGTGATAAGGCAGCAAATCCTACTTGCAGCCTAGCTCTCAACTGCAATGAAAGGCACGTGGGGAAGCGGAGGCACCAGCCTGCCTGCTGGGGCTGTGCAGCACGGTCTCCCTAAGAGAGAGCCATTGCTGCCTCTACAATGCAATTGAGCAGCTCTATGCCCACAAAAGGAAACGCTTCCAAGTGCTTCCAAGTCGCTGGCTATGCCTTGCACTACTGGGCATCGTCAGCTTAAAATTAGACCTCTGAATAATGCTTCTACCTGAATATATATACTTGCATGTGTGCATGTGTATATATAGATATGCGTGTGTGTTTGTACAGAGAAAAACCTGTTCTCTTTACCCATGACATTGTTGGAATTCTCTTGGTTGTTGTAGTGTATTTACTAATTTTCGTCAGATGGCTCTCGCTCCGCCACGGCTGGTTTAACCAGTGTCAATGGTTCTCTTGCTGCTGGTTCTTGTCAAAAGAAGTTGTCTTATTTCTGTCCTGCAAAGGTACCATATTACCATAACCATTGTATCTAAGAATATCCTGTTTCCTACAGTTTTATATCAGTCAAGCCCCTTTCAATGCTTCCCAACCCAAACTGGAGTGAAAGAGGGGAGACCTAGATGCCGCAGGATGTTAGGCTTGGTGTGCTTCCATGGAGAAAGGTCTGATCGGTGGCTGGTTAAGACAGCTGTCCATCAGCAGGCAGAAATGGGGCTAATGTGTTTCCTTGGAAAAGTTGCTTGTCTTGGCATTTTTAATAAATGGCTGTCTAGAAACCAAATGCAAACTGTTGCTCTCCTTTAAACCATGACTCCATACGGGGAACTGGTTTTGAAGCCCCAGACCTGAGAGAAGACTTGAAGCCTCCAACCATGATATTTTTCTGAAAGGGCATTTTAACTTTTTTTTTGAGTCATTAGCCTTAGCGTGGATATTTCTTAGCCCTGAAAGTATCAAATGCATGAGGAACACAGGATGTGGCTCACAGGTCCTTACTGTGGTGACATTGAGAAGATCATGTTATATCAAACAAGTCCCAAGAGAACCGCAGAGAACTGTGAGTGAACTAAGGACAAGTTTACGCTGCAAAACGCTGCTTGCCTCTGAAATGCCAGAGGCAGTGGGAATCAAAGGTGGTCTGCCCACGTGGCACAGGGAGCGTTTACTGGATGCAGTCTAGACACACTGACTTGGCGACTGCCTGGAGTTAATAAGCCCTTTTTCTTAATTCATGCTCTTGTCATAAGGACTTTGTTTCCCCTGCAGTTTGGTAAAAGGCTCAAGGAGTACCTGTTTGTGCTGAAATCTGCAGGGATTCGGGGATGCAGCAGGGAACAAGGGCGTTCACAGAGAGAGAGAAGACCTGCAGGACTCACGCTGCAATTCTGTGTCTACGGGGAGTTGGGCTGTGCTACCTTTTCACTTTGTTCTCTGCTCTGAGTTTTACAAGACACCGTGTGTCCCTGTCTCTGCCAGTGGGCTGGTTAAGGCTCTCCCAATTATTTTAGAACAAGTAACGTACAGACGAATCTATGCAGTGCTGACAGCTGTTGTGATTTTTTAAGTCTTGCAATATTTGCTTTTTGTTCTCTCGGCTTTTGCTCCCAGATTAATGCAGTGGAATTCCTCTTCCTATTAGCAAACAAGAGGAAGGGGGGAAAAAAAGCACTCCGGGTGTCCAGTCTACCTGTCAGGAAAGGAAAGCCAGGACCTGTGACACAGGAACCCCCTGGCTGTTAGATGTACAGCCCCTGTAGTCAGACACGTCACCCCCACGAAAGCCGCAGCTCCATCACTGCACTGTGGATACTGTTGTAAATAAGCCCTGCTCAATAAATTGGACTATCAAATGACTGCTCTTCTCTCTCACTGCCGCCCACCCCCATCCATGCATTATCTCATTGTTCTTTTCTCTTACAACAATTCACTTTCCTGGCGAGAGCTTCTGGTGGTTTTCCACTCTTGTGGGGGAAAGCCTTCAGGGCGAGTGCTCCCTTCCCCACGTGGAGGTGCCCACAGACACATTCAGCAGGGCCCAGACTGCTCCTCAACAGCCAGGGCAGAAGACCAGCCAAGGCAGACCACTTAAAATGGGCATCTGATCTCCTTGGCAGCT
This sequence comes from Rissa tridactyla, assembly GCF_028500815.1. Classification (NCBI taxonomy): domain Eukaryota; kingdom Metazoa; phylum Chordata; class Aves; order Charadriiformes; family Laridae; genus Rissa; species Rissa tridactyla. Next base: position 98,800,618 of record NC_071466.1, read on the forward strand.
CTGGCCTGAAGACAGCCCAGTGGAGAGGTCAGGCATACCCAGCAGCATCTTTCCTCAGCAGGCGCCAGGTGCTGCCCGGGTGGAGGACGGGACCCCCAGGGTGTACACGTGGAGCAGCTGCTGCATGACCCGTCCTGCACAGGAACCGCAGAGCTCTGCCGATTTTAGCAATGGACACCCCTCACCCATCAGTCGGGGCTAAGCCTCTCAGCCACCCCTTCCAGCACAGATTTCCTATATTATACTGTCAAATCCCGCATCCTGTATGAGAGGCATATGGGACACTGCTTTTCTTGTATGGTTCTGCCATCTGGCCATTGCTTGCAGCAGAGGCTCTCTCCACATGTGTGACTTAGCAGTACAGATGTCCCTTGTTTGCAAACCCTTCGGGCAGCCCTGTGATGGAGCACGCCACCCTGGCCTACCCTGAGCATGGAGCACTTTCTTCCACCGGCCCCCAGGCTAATCCTTATCGCAGCAACACTTCAGTTTTGGTGAAAGGGAGCGCTACCTCTCGTTGGGGCACCTTGATCTAAAGGCCTTGATCTGAAGATCTAAAGAAAGATTTTTCTTTAAGGAAAAGGTAGCTGGATTGCAAAGGTTGCTATATACAAACTCAGATTATCTTGTTCAGCAAGTTTGTACTTTTATTCTTCTACTATTAAAACCCACCATTGTGAGTGAATCAGTGAACTGTAGACATGATGCATATCTGGAGATGGAGAAGCTGTTCTGCTGCTGCTTCTGTTGGTCAAACCCCATTCCTTCCGTGAGCACATCAGGTATAAGCATCCCCTTCCCTTTCTGCCTCACCGACACCAAGCTCTCCTGGCTGTTGCTCCCAGTTTTTACATGATGAGGAGCAGTGGTTACCTGTGGCACCATTGTGACTGTCACTGTTTGCTTTGTAAGCTGTAATGTAGTAAAACAGCACCTCAAGATGCTGTTTCTGTGTGTGTGACTGGAAGTAACTGTAAAGCTAAGCATTGCCTTGACAAAAATGCAGGCCTCTGAGCTCTACTGCTTCACTTCTGCACAGGGATAACCTCATGGAAGTCATCATTTAACGTGCACCGCAGGTGGAAAATGCTGTAGGGTTTTTCAGTGGTGTAACTCTTCTGGTGTAACCATTACCTAAGGATTTCATCAAAATCACTGTTGTGTTACAAAGGTGTCAGGGAACAGAGAATCCGCCTGATATGTCAGAAGCGATAACGTTTTCCTGATACAGCACATAAATTGCCAAGCAAGTGTTCTCTTCATTTACATTGCTTTTACCCCAACGTAACTCCATTAATTTGACAATTACAGGAGGGGTGTGGATCTCCTGGAAGGAAGCTCACCTTTACGGTTCTTGAAATTGATGACATGTGGGTTTCCAGCAGCTTAGCTGTGATTGTTCAGCAAAAATTAGCTCTACACAGAGCTGATGAAACTGCGCACACTAGGGTCATTAACGGGCAATGAGCAACCAAGTCTTGTTTGCAGAATTTCAGAGACTATTTGGAGTTGGAAACGCATAAATGAATGACAAGATCCTTTGAGGAAAGAGAGTGTTAAGCTTTCTATGCTTAGCAGTCTCTATTCTGAGTAGGGACAGCAATGGCAAGAAACTTTGGGACATCTCCAGTCCGTCTGCTCAGTGGCAGAGAAGAAATTAGGACAGAGGAAGGTCTGACCCTGAACTCTTATCCTATCCCCCTTGCAACACTATGCAAGGGACATTTTTGCCTTGCCTTTTGGCAGTGTGACCGTATCTCGTGTATTCATTTTCTTACAAAGTCTCTCACTTGGAAATACACACAAAGCTGTTCAGTGTTAATTCTCAAGTTTGCTTTAAGGTTTTCGGGTAAACGTTTTCTCTCCTCTCAGTCTCTATGAAGGAGCTCTTCCAGGTCTTTATTTGCCTTCCTTTCATAGCAGAGTTTGTCTAGGCTTGATGGGGATTGCGCTAACTTTGCCATCAAGTCTGCAGGAACACGGTTAAAACACTTTCCACTTGTGCGCCAGCTCTTCAGGATGATTGCTAACAGGGGGCTGGAGACTCAAATTTAATAGCAGTACTGATATGATGAGCTAAGGGTTTACAGATAACTTCTGAGAGAGCATTCAGTGTATTAAGGGAGGTTCACCGCTTTAAGTTGAAAAAAGCACCCAAGACTGTGACTTGAGCTAGATGATGTGTCTTCGTTAGGTTTATTTGTGAATTTTTCACTAGCCCTGTAAGAATTTTACAGAGAAGATCTGTAGTCCTTCTTTATTATTGGGGGGAAGACACTAAAACACAAAAAAGAAAATGTATCCTGGAGTGATGTGAGCAAACTCACTTCTCTACGCCATCAAAAGGGTTAATCGGAATATCTTGGGCCTCTAAGACAGATATGAAACCTTTTGTCTTCCCAAGGTCTGACGTTTGGGACTGTGGAAAGGCAGATCTCATCCCCACCTTATGAGATGAGACTGAAGGAAACCACTTGGCCGGTCCCAGGTGGTGTCCCTCACTCCACCAGGAATCTATGGGACTGCAGCCCAACACCTTTCAGGAAGCCTTCTCGAGGTAGTCCCCAGCTGCTCTGGCAGCTTCTCCTCTCTCCCCTGACCATGTGCCACCACGTGGCCTTTTGCACAAGCGATTGCCACTCATCTGTGCCCGGAGAAGGAGGTCCCCCATCCCTGCACCCTGCTGTGATTGCCACAGTGCAGGGTTTCTACCAGGCAGGCCACATGTCCTACTGCTGGAGGCTGCAGTCCAAGGTTTCGTGGTAGCTGGGAACCCAGCCTCATACTGCAGCCTTCAAACCTTGCCAAGGCATGTCCCCAGTGCCACTAATGGCTTACCTACCAGTTGCAACTGCTTAGGAGGTACAAGCCAATTTGTATGTCTCTTATGAGACATCTTGCCCCAGGGCGGTCCCTTGGATGGGACGGAGTCCCTGGCTGCAACCTGGCATCTCCCGCTGACTGACTGGAGGCATCTGTGCTGCCCCACCACATGAGAGGCCGTTCCCCATCGTGTTTTTATCAGACATGCCAGAGACACTGTGGGTGAACAGAAGATGAGGCAGAACTGGGGACGACACCAGCTGGGAGTCACACCAGGGATAGTCGAAGTGGTGGAGCTCCTCTCGCTTACATACCCTGGTTGCGGGGGGGGATGTTCAGCTCCTCACAAGGCATTTGTCCCACAGTGAGGCAGGGGAATAAACTATGGGCACCCTGCCTTATTAGCCTTAGCCTTTTCACTAAGGTTCAAATAGCAAAATGGCGTTTTCTAAGAAGCAGCAATTTACTGGAAGCCTGGCCCAGAAGTGAGAAGTCACTCTCAAAGATGTTGTAAAGTGAATGGGTTGTCCGCAAATTAAGACCATCTATAGTTGTAATATCCACTACTAGTTCTTAAGACACTTGAATGGCATTCCAAGGCTAGAGCTTAGGATTTTGTTAGGATGTAGAACATTCCTCCTCTGTTTGCCTTTTTATTTAAATATTCACTGAATGAGATATCAAGGTCTTGTCTACACTGGGAAAAAAATGCAGTAAAATGATTTATATCAGAAAAGCAAAGCAGGCAGCTTCATGCAGACACTACTATGTGACATTTGAGTCTTTTATTGATTTCACTTATGCCTCTTGGGAATAGTTCACATTTAAAGTTAAATCTAAAAGGTCATTTTTATACTGGAATAGGGTTATTTCCATAGGGAAGAGATCATGCTGTAACTGCACCGTATACCTGGCTGCTAATGCTATGCCTAACTACAGAATTTATGTTATAGGTAATGGTTAACACTTCGATAAGTAGAGAAGGTCTTTGAGATCGCGTGAGGGAGTAATTCCAGATCTAAATTTTGGCGCAAAGACGGGCTTGAGGCTTGTTCATATACATCAGGGTTCAGGCCCTCAACTGGGGTAAGCTGATGCCACTCTATTGATTTCAGAAAAGCTAAACCAATTTACAGCAGATGAGAATCTGCTCCAGATTTCCCAGCTGCCCTATCAAAAATCTTCTCAGAGCATTGACTGAGGAAACAAAAAAGGTCCCAGCCTGATTTCAAAGAACATAATAGACCTTTAATTTAATTGACTTAATTTTATTGGCAGCTATTGTATGATGAAATGAAAACAGATGATCTGGATGAACAAGAAAAGGTTAGATGGGAGTAACCCATTAGCAAATATCAGGGCATCATCCTATTGTCCTCATTTAATGAAGGAATGGGTCAGTAAGTATAATCATAAACATTTTTACATTTTAGTGGAGATTTATTTGATATCATTACTAGCGGAGAGATGGATTCTTGGAAAAGCAAATGATGAAGTAGCCTAGCAGATGGGAAGCTAGCTCCTATATCTGGCATAAAATGGCACAGCTCTATGGATTGACCTGTTTAATTTCACCTTTTATAGCAGCTGAGTTATTACTTTGGACTGCAGGGAGATATTTTATATTTTTTTAACTTTTCTTTGACGATTTTTCTTTACTTACAGCTTCTCTTGCCTGTTTCTAATGTCCTAGGCAATCTCTGCATAGATGTAAGTTGCTATCCATTCTACTCGAGAGATAAAGACTCGGAGACGGAGTTGAGTTTCTTCTCAGGACTTGATTGTGGGTAAAGATTCAGGTCCAATGTTTATGAACATTTAGCATCCAACTACATCAGTGTTCGGGACAGCACAGCACAGCTCAGCTTGCTGAGCAGCATGGTCATTCCTTGGCCTCCTAGTGAGCTCGGCTCCTTCCAGGATCTCCATAGGCATGTCATCAAACTGCATTGTCGGGGCCACCATCCCTTCCTCCCCCCCAGGTCTTCCATCTTCCTCCCCCCAGCCCTGGGCATTGGCTCTGGGTGCTGCCAACCTCTGCTGATTTGTCATTTTGCTTGCTGGCTCTTGAGAGCCAACAGGGCCCGTCTGAACACGCTGAGGTGGCTGGGCCATGAAGGTGGGCAATGTGGACATGGGGCTCTGTGGAGTGGACCAACAAAGCAGGTTACCTGCAGCCTCCCAGGCCCAGGAGAGAAGGGAAGGGGTGGACGGCTTTGGAAACCTGCGCACTACACGTGCGACCTTGTCTGAAGAAGCAGCTTCTCCCCATGCCTGCTCCATGTGCCACGTACCGAATGGTCCTATCTATCTTGCATGTTGTGCAACCAAGCTTTCAGCTGTCTAAGGCTTGCTGGAAGTCCATCCAAACAGGATTTAAGAGCAACACTAAAATCTCTTCCAAGGACAAGAGTACCCTGAGGGAGAGAATATCATACAATGCAAAAGAGAGAAAATTCAGATCAGATGCAGGGAAACCAGATATGATTCCTCACTTAATTCTTTGCCCATATAACTCGCCAGTGATTGGTGCAACTTGCGCAGGGGAAAAGTAAGTTTTAACAAAAGGCTGTCCAGACCAACCTTGAAAAAAAGCTTTTCTAAATTACTACCTGCAAATAAAAAATTTAAAAATATATATGAACTAAACGCTTGGAGTTTTCTTCAGTTGATCTGGACTTAGAATTAAATACTCCAGGAGTGCAGCTTTATTTTGAGTTTACGTGTATTGGGGGGTGATTTGCCCCTGAAGGTGCAGGGCCTGCAGACTCAGCCTTCTTGCAAAGATGGGACCAGCTGCTCCGACCGGGAGCTCCCTGCTGGGGAACCCCAGGCTCACGCTCCATCACTGGCAGCTGCCCGAGGGCTGCCCCGCTCCCCTCACTTGTAGAGACTCCACCAAATCCTGCATGAGCACCCCAGGAACTCAGGAGATCAAAAACCCTGCCCTGGGCTTTGCCATGCTCCAGGCCAGCTCCATCGTTTCGTGCCAGTTTCCATCCCCACGTGCCTACCCCAGCTCTTCGCTGAAGATTTTTGCCTCTGCAGAAGAGCAGTGGGAAGAATTGCTTGTTCTCCATCCAGAATGCTGGATGCTACAGTCATATCAGTGGGGGTCCTTGTCAGAGCACCCCTATGGGTCTGCCATGGAGGAACATTTAGGCTGCGGTGGTTTCTGCTCTGATTTTCACAGAATCACAGAAGGATCTTCTCCCTCTCCCCAGCTCCACTAAATTGCTCAGACCTGGCTCTGTGCTTTCAAGGCACTATCCCCAGCCAAGCCTGAGGGGCAGAAAGTGTTGATGCCAAGTATTTCCGACGTGGCAATCCAGTGACCCCATACACGCTGGGCTGGACCACCACAGAGCTGATTACACAGCAGCAACTTATTTTTACAGTGCTCCTGCCCTTTTTCCCGGTGTGCTCCCCTCGGGTTTAATGAGCAGAGCCCCCCCAGGCTTCTCTGTGTGCTTCCTCATAGAGAGCTCACTTGAAAATCAGCGTTCGTCCTCTGGTGCCATGACCGGGAGTGGGGAGAGTATGCCGGGGGCTCTGCTTTTGGGAAGAGACGCTGGTGGCTCCCCTTGTCCCAGAGCAGAGGCAAATTACAGGCATGCAAGACTCCCGAGGGCAGAGACGCGCGATGTTAGGGTGGTCCCTCTAATATCACGTTCCCACAGGGCGAAGCTCTAACCACTGCAGAATACGCCTGCTGCCGTGAGACAAGGCGTCAGAGCTAGCAGACGCACGCCAGTATTTCCCCATGGAATAGCTGCCTTCATGATGGAAAACTGAAAGCTAACCATTTTCACCTGAAAAATCCAAACACTTTCTCCAAAGAAAACCCCGCATCCAACCCCTTCCTACCCCATTTCAAGTATTTTAGTTTTTGGGTCTGCTCTTTTCAACAGCAACAACAACAAAAGAGGTGGAAAAAAATCAAGGTTTTTCCTGGGAGACCAATCCTCAGTGAAATTTTTCGGTTTGGTGCGTAGCAGAACATCTTGCAGCTGACCTTCCCTGTTTGAATCCCGGCAGTGGCTGGAGCCGGTGACGCAGGATCGGTCCTCCTTTGCCTGGCTCCCAGGGCTCTCACCCTCCGGCTACGCACCACCAACTGCGCCTGGCGCAGAGTGGGCTCCACAGAGGAGGGCTGTTCCCTGCACTGCAGCCTGTCACGGAGGAAAAGCAGTTTTACCACGTTTCGCCTGGCAGGCATTTCAAAGGCTTCTCCTCTGAATCAGGGCTGAAGGCACTGCCTACATTTCCTTTTTGCAGAAATTGGCAGGTTCAGCTATGCAAAATTCCCTAATCCTGTTTATCTGCTGCCTCCTTCCCAAGAGGCACAAGGCTCCTATGGCCTCTCCGAGCTTTCCTCTATGCCGTTGCTAGAGTTATATTTGCCCGTTTGAAGGCCAAACGCAGGCAGGGTGAGAGGAAGGCAATCTCGGGGCCCTCAGCATACCCAAGTTTGGGATTTCTGTGTGCAGTGAGGCAGACGAGTGCAACGGCACTGTGCCACTTTAGCCTTCCCTGGAATAATAAACTCCACAGCAAATGACTTGTGTCCAGAGCAGGTGTCGGGCACATAAAAATAATCTGTTGCCCAGGGCTACAAGCAGCAAAACGATGGCCTTAAGGGAGGAGCGGTGCGATGGGTCACACTCCCCCTTGCCTTTTCCCTACCCCCCTGCAGCCCTGGTGGGGCAGGAGGAGGGTGGGCTGAGGCTGCGGGCAGGGGAGCCCAGGTTACCTGTCTTCTGGGCCAAAATCTTGATCTCAATGCTCGATGATCGAGCTGCTCAATGTGGCGATGCTGCTCTGTGCTACTGAGCAGCTGAACTTTGTAGCCCCAAGGGTAGGGAGAAAATAAATCAGCTCTGTCCTTAACCTTTGCACAGGGAAATTCACTTCTGTGCTTGCCAGGGAGGAGCGCTGCTCTGGTCCTGAGGGTTTCTGCTCGAGTCCAGGGTGCCCATGGAGGATAAAGGACAAACCGGGGGCTGACCAAGGGCTGAGGTGGGGTGGTGGCAGTGGGTCAGGCTGCAAAGGTATGAAGTGGGGTGCTGCCAGGGTGGAGGAAGAAGAAGATCTTGGGCAAGGTCAGCGTGAAGGAGGAGGAGAGAGGAATGGTCTCACTTTGGGGGAATGACCCAAGCCCAGTGCCACCAGGAGCGAAGCTCACCTCCTCAGTTGGACCGCAGATCGCTGAAACTCCATGCTGCTGCTGTGGTTGAAGGTGTGGGAAAGCCCTTGGGGTGCTCGTGTCTCACCCCTCTCCCCTCCTGGCCTACAGATGGTCCATGCAGCATCCCTTACTCCATGAAGTCCATCCCAAGGGTCCAGGTGGTGAACTTTGAGGTCCAAATCCCACTGATGAGCAGCGTGACGGCTGGCACACCATCGTAGGGAGCTCCTGAAACAGGGCTGGTGGCACACACACATGCGCGCGGTGTCAGTGAGCTTTGGTGCTGAGGTCTTTGCAACCTTAGCACTGTTTCAGCAAAGTTTTTGTGTGGGTATTGACTGAGCAGGGATCCTGTCTGGATATGATTCACCTTCCTTCCCCCTCACGGGAGGTACGGTTGGGAACCTATCACCAGGCTGGCAGCAGCTCTCTGAAACACTGTCTTCTTATGGGGCTAAGCAGGGAGGCCACCTCAAGTACATTTCTAAAATCAGCCTCTTTCTGTTATTTACGACATTATTTTGCGTAACGAGCGTTGCTCGTGAGCCTGTTCTCTGGGATGGCATACTGAAGGACCATATGTCATGGTTTGGACTGCCAACACATCAACATTGCAATCATTTGCAGACTGTTTTATATTTCTTTGATTTGGGAATCTGTGTAATTAGCTCCCCAGAACAGCCGGGTAGAGGAAACGCAGTCTGTTATTTAGGCAGAATTAACATCCTTGTTCTCTGTATTGTGATCCTTAGTTTCCCAGGGCTGCTGCCAGAGCAGTGGAGAAACCAGTGCTGAGACATTCATTCCTTGAACCTGCATTCTTTGCAAAACTATTTCTGCTCCTTTGCTAGGCTATCCCGAGGACCCATGGATGGGTACAAGACGTGCTGATGCTGTAATTAGTAAATACCCACTGCAAGTGGCAGCAAAAGATTTATAGCCACCGTCAGAGGTTTCAGCAAGACGAAAAGCACCGAAGCACTTACACTCACCACCAGCACCACAGTTTGCTGCTGTTTACCCCATTTTTCTCCAGTCTCCCAGCAGCTCCAGCTAGCATTTCCTCCCCTTTGTGCTGCAGACCTGATAAATAAATCTTTACTGACCTGTTATGGCAGAAGTCATATATGAATGTGCTGGTGGGGAAAGAGTTATGCTATTTTAGTAGGTTAACAAGCCTGTATAAGCTTCTTCACTGTCAGCATTTGGCCTGCTACCAGGCATATGATCATTCTGTTACGCTTTCCGTTCCTATTCTGGTGGTTTATGCAGGTTGATTTTTAGCACTGCCTACCTGTATTCCACCAAAAATCAGGAGGAGGGCATCTGTGTCAAATGGCCTCCCACTCGCCTGTAGGTGGGAGTTTCATGCTTGTGTTTCAGAGGCAGGAAAGGGCTCTGCTCCTGGGTAGAAAGGGCAAGCAGGTGCCTACCGGTGGGTGGTTAGGGGTTAGGGCAGTGCTCCCCCAACCTTAGCATGAGCACCAACCCTACCTGAGGGCACCATTTGAAAGCTGTGATGCACACGCAAGCAAAAGGAGAGCTTGTTTTGGGCCACTGCAAGTAGTACGTCTCCCAGACACATTACCAGCAAGACCATGTGTCCAGTCCTCGGTTGGCCTCAATGTCTAAGACCATATGAGCTTGGCCAGAGTTGTTCCTGGTGTTCGGACACCTCTCTGCCTCTTTCTTCCGCACCCCTGCAGGGCCACGTGCACACATGGATTCTCTGTTGCTTGGTAAACAGTGAGTTTATACTGGTCTCTCAAGGCCAAACAGGATAAATTCTTTTCTCTGCCTGGCCAGGGCAACTCTTATGGGACTAAACTCATCTTTGATATATCATTGCATCTCAGTAAATTTAATAAAAATTGGCCAACAAGTTCAAAAGTTATTAATGTCGGGGGGCGGAGGGGGATTGGAGAGAGCAGTTTTTTTTCCACAGGAAAAGGGGCAGAAAGGTATACATCTTATGTGGGAGAAATGGAAATTACTATCTGCAATACTAGCATGTTATAATTTATCCCCCTTTCCGTTTTCTTCTCTTCCACATGTAATGCAAACGTTTTAACTAATCATTATTTCTTCCCATTTGCCCTTTCTGCTCCCTTGGCCAGCTCCACAGACAGCACAGACAACCACCTTAGGTCATTGGGCCACTTCAAATGCTTTCCTCTTCTCATCTGCTCCTTCTCCTTGGGAGACATGTCCTCCCTGTGCTGGGAGGGATGCGCTTGGCTTCTCAGATATAAATGCAGCAGAGTTAGAGCAGGGGTAGTTCACCAGGTACTAACTCATGCCCCCTGGCTCACACCCATGAGCCATGCTCTTCCAGTGACCCTCTTGTCCCACTGAAAGGTGCTGCAGACCCACTGGACGGCTTGACATAGTGCTGGGTGCGATAACAGGAGGCATAGCCAATGTTAGGTCTCCTGGATGTGCCGGAACATGTGCCCCCTGGGAACTGCCTGACTCGGTTGCAGTAGCTGGCTTGTAGCTGACCCTTGGACTCACGGTGTTTCAGCCAGGGGGATGCTATTTTGGTGATGCTTCTGCAGATTTAATGTCATTTTAGCCTTGCTCCCACTGATGTTGTGGCCGTAGCTCTGGGCCCTGTGCGTCAGCTGACCCCAGCCTCTCCTTTTGCTCACCTTCTTCCTGATGCATTTCCCCTCGCTATCCTTAGCCCTAGGTTGAAAGCTTTGCCTTCTCTGGGGAAGGGCCAACAAGCTGCTTCTGCCTTTGGTTATGCCTAGCTCCCTTCCTCTCCCTTGTGTTGCCTACTTTGCTTCATAATCTTGGGGTATTTCAAACTTAAAGGTACTTTTCTGTTATTTAGTCCTATTTCCAGAGGTGTTTTGGGGAGCTCGAGGCAGTCATCCCTACTGCTTAGTATGATTTCCTCCCTTGGTCACCATCCTGGTTTCAGCCCATTCCTTCTCCGTTTGGCTGCCGCTTGACCATACAAAAGTTTTGGGCGGCTGTAGTGGTATAACCAGGCAAGAATTTGGCTGCTAAAAAGGCTTTGGAAAGAATTGGGCTCTGGGTTCATTGGGAACTCGGTTGATCAGCATAAGAGGAATCATCTGCTTTGATCCAGAAAATGGCATTGTGTTTGTAAATTGGGTGGAAGACAAGAAGCGCTCACGATGTGTTAATTTGTTTGGTCAGAATCCACTTGGAAGCTAGCGAGGTTTTGGTAAGATTTTAGTGAACGAGGCTGCTGTTAATACCTGCTTATAGGTCACCGTGACCCTGAAGGTTTATGATAAGACATTTGCAAAGTCACTGTGATTCTGTGAACATACATGGAAACGAATTTATATTTTCCCAATGATAAAAGGCCAAATCCAACACATTGCAGAATATTTGAAAATGAACGTAGAAAATAGATATTTGGGGTCATAAAAGGGCATGCTTGACAGATTGTTTCTGGGGCTTTTCCCAGGGTGATACTCTTGGTCTGTCAAGCAAAGGAGGCTGTAAGCGTGGACCAGATAACAACTCGCTAATAAGGTTTGTTTTGCAAAAAGGCCTCTTTGAGTTAGTTAAAATGCTCTCTCTTCCCTTGACTTCTGCTGGAGTAAGCCTGTGACTTTCTGTAATAATCTTTATCTGTGTGTTGAGAATTTAACCTAGAAAGCATAACTGGACTACATTAATTAAGCTTTAATCTCCAGCTAAACTGACGGTCAACAAACAAACGGGACTTTCTCAGGATGAGTACTCCTTGCGTTTACATGATCCACAGTGTAGTTTCACCTCCTGGGCAGAATGGTGTTCCCCAGTTGTTTTGTGGAGCACTTTCTGGGAGGAATGAATCCCCTCCTTACAGTTTATTTGTGTTAACCACATGTTATGGTTTGGGCTGGACTGGCCACTGAAATGAACAACAGATGCTCTCCCCAACCTCTCCCTTCAGGGAGAGAAGGATGAGAGAGAAAAAGCCATATGAGTTTAAAAGAAACTAAACTACTTTAATGAAATATTAACAATAAAACAATAAAAAGAAAAGGCAATAGTATCAAAAAAGAAAATAATGAAATACATACAATATATACAAAACCAATATTGAGCTCCCAGGATGACAATCACATCACCAGCAGGCACTGGGAAAATTCCAGAATGGACTCAGCAATGAATGGGAACTGGATTCAGGAACTGGTTTCAGGAATGCACGGATCAGGATCAAAGGCAGATGAACAGACAGAGTTCTCCTCAGATGCTGGCCATTGAAGAAAAGAGGCTGATCCCTTGGATCCCTCAGCTTTTATACTGAGCATGGTGCAGATGGGATGGAATACCCCGTGGGTCAGTTGTGGGTCACCTTTCCTGTCTGCTCCTCCCCACAGGTGCGACCCCTCTGCGCTTTTCCACTTCTGACCCTCCAATGGGGCATATAATAAAGTTAGGTGACCTTGGGTGTTACAGCAATAAGTATATGCAGGAGCCTCGCTGCATACCATCCCTTGGTATTAATTAAAAACATCAGACCTTACCTCTTCTAGAAGCCGACACTGTCTGAAAAGTAAGCCATTAATTTCAGAGAGTTCAGTTATAGAAGCAGCTTAACTGAAAAGTAAAATTACTGAACAGAAAATTGGTTCTGTTTTACCTCAAACCAGGACACCGCTAAATATCTCTAAGTCTCTTCTCCCAGGAACAGTGGGTGCCAGAAGAGGTCTGTTCAGCCAGCATCCTCTAAGCATCCACAGGCTCTGACGCCTGAAGTAAAGTGCTCGTTCTGTAAGTTCCAGTCTTATTTTGCATTTTTGTATTTCCCTCCTTGCTGCATCCACTCGCCCAACCTAGTGCCTCTTTGAGGATGGTATGGATTTTCATTTCCATCATATCCAATCTGGAAAATATTACTTAACCCATGTCTGCCACAGCGCCGTTTACGCAGAGTTGTGGGTACGTCCCTATGACTGATCAAGACTGGAGTTAGTTTGCTACGTTGCTGGCAATGTAGGCCAGATGGGCATTTTGAAATGGAATTGAATGAAAGACAAGAGATGATGTAGCGACAATATATATATATAGTGAGTACCCGTGCATGTGTTTTCAAGGGATATCAAGCTGCTACCACAGTTTGTTTCTTTAAACCCACCAGGACATGACGTTTTCACAATAGGATCCTTCGTGTTCTATTCTCTCTGAGACAATCTCACCGTTGTTCACATCTGAACATTAATATCCCCTTCCAGCCTGATTTTAGTTCAGAGGGAGTGTCATGAAAGATCTGGTTGACTCAGGTATTCTCATTGTCTTTGAGTTTTGGTGTCGCAAAGGCATCTGGTCTTCCCCTGGCTCTAGATCTAAAACTGAGAAGCCCTGCTCCAGGAAGAGGGACAGAGAGAAAATAAAAGGCAATGTGCAATTGTAAGGCCCGTGGGTGCTAAAAGAGCTATGAGGGAACCTGAAACCATAAATGAAAAATTCCTCCAGGCTCAGCAGGAGGTGCATCACCTCCTGTCAATGTGCTTGCACCCTCAAAACCTTCCATGGGAAGAAATGCAGAAAGAAAAACCTTTTCACTTGTACATGAGAGGATGCCAGCAAGTGGCAGCAGCTCCCTGCCTGACACAGACTGTCCGCATCACACATCAGCTGCCTGCTCTGTTGTTTATCTGAAAACAGAGCGACAAAAAAATGTACACATGACAAGCTCGTCTGACACTGCTGGAATAGCTTAGCCCAGGACTGACTTGAGGGGCTGCAAGAGTTCAACTGTAAGCCGGGGGAAGAGTCCTCCTCTGATCCCCTTGTGGAGAGGTCCAAGGGGACCAAGCAGCCTGAAGGAAAGGAGAAATGTGGGGTTTAGGAAATACGGAATTCCTTTTTTGCAGGAGGAGCTCCTGTTGCTATTCTGGTTCCTGTGTCTTCAATCATCAAATGTAGCTTTTGTCTTTTGATAGGACAAGGAGGAAAGTATTGTACAATAGCAGTTCTGACAGCCCGGCACACCCCACTTCAGTGGTTTAAAGCTTTCTTTGTGCTGAATTTGTTCTTATAGTGCTAATGACCAGATTGCCATAAATAGGCACTAAATAGGTCTGGACACAGTAAAGGAAAGTGAAGGTCAACGTTACCTCTTATGTTGTATTTTAGATCTCTGTATCAAAGAACTTCATAAGGAAAGGGAAGGTGCATTTTCAACTTGGGCTTCCTTTTAGATACAGAGTGGGAAACTGAGGCATGAAAAGTTGCTTGTCAGAGCCGGATGGGGACAAGAACGGATGTGGACTCTGACTGATGTCCTGCAGGGTCACTGCCAAACAGCAAGTCATCTCCATATAGGGCAAAATTAATTCCTCACTGAAACCGAAGGTAATCACAGAGTCATAAAATCATAGAATGTGTTGGGTTGGAAGGGATGTTTAAAGGTCATCTAGTCCAACCCCCCTGCAGTAAGCAGGGACATCTTCAACCAGATCAGGTTGCTCAGAGCCTCATCAAGCCTGGCCTTGAACGTCTCCAGGGATGGGGCCTCCACCACCTCGCTGGGCAACCTGTTCCAGTGTCTCACCACCCTCATTGTAAAGAACTTCATCCTAATGTCCAATCTAAACCTACCCTGCTCTAGTTTTAAACCATCACCCCTCATCCTCTCGCTACATGCCCTTGCAAACAGCCCCTCCCCATCTCTCCTGTAGGCCCCCTTCAGGTACTGGGAGGCCGCTATAAGGTCTCCCTGGAGCCTTCTCTTCTCCAGGCTGAACCACCCCCAGTGGTAATACTGCCATTGACTTCACTAGAGCCAGGACTTCATCTGCAGGCCAGCTCGATCAGCCTAAACCTAAATGTCCAGTATGGGGAAGGCAGATGTATTTGGGACGCTGGGGTGCAGGTGCTATTCTGTACAGCAGTTGCATGAGGAAGGATGAAAGGGGATGTGGAAGGTGCTTGTGTGTGAAAGCAGAAGGTAGATTGCGTGGCCCATATATAGCTGATATGTCATTTTAGGGTCCCAGGACCTGACAGTGTGTCCCCTTGATGGCTTGGTCACTGAGCCTGGCACTCTGCCAGGGCATCACCCTTTGCACGGGTGCCAAATGGGTGAGAAACGTGCCCTTGTGAGAAGCTCAAGTGCCTTCCCTCTCTGTCTCACTGACTAACAGATGCAAGTGACTGTGTTGCACCTTGTGCGGGGAAGCAAGCTACGGGGCATTTTTAAAGATGGGGAGAGCGAGTGGTTTAGTGGCTACATTTCCTTTACCTGCCCCAAAGCCAGGCTTTGAGTGTTACAGCTTGAGCGCTGAACCACATCACTCCTTGGGTGTACCAGACCTCTTTGCTAGCTACATGAGCCCTGTTATGACCCAAAAAGTAGGGGAATTTAGGATGTGCTTCCCTTTCCAGCCTGCTGCAGCGGCAAAACCATCGGGTCTACAAGCATACAAACTGGTAGGCATTTTAATAGATGGGGGTAAGCCAGAGCCTGGCTTGGATGGAATCCCTTAGTAAAACTCCGGTAGTACAAAACTAACAAATTAGGCAGGGCAGAGGCACCCAATGAGCGGGTGGGTGGGAGGGCAAGGCACAGTGTGGCATCAGCAGGGGACACTGGCTCAGCTCCCAGCGGCAGTCGCTGCCACATGTGCCGGAGGGTGCCTGGATATCTCGTGCAAAATCAAGCACGCTTCCTGCCGGAGAAAGTTGGTTTTCACTTCAAGGCTGTGCGACACCATTCTGGGTCAGCAGTGCTGGCCTGTGCCCTGCAGCCGTGCTTTGGGGACCACATTGCCCACCATTCCCCAGGGGTTCATGGGGCTGGGCAGAAACCAGGCTCACTGCTGCTGCAAAGGGCTTAACAGATGGGCGAGGGGCATGGAGCCATCTCACGGAGAACTGGTGCCTGCAAGGGCATAGCTCGCTGCTTTATAACATGGTGACACATGGCAATTTGTATCAGGTGGGGAGGACACATTATGTTCATGGGGGCATTTCCAGACATTGCTGGTATCTGCCAGCCCCTGTGGGTCTATGTTTAGCTTGCAGTGGCTCAGGAAATATCCCAAAAGAAAGAAAGAGAGGGAGAAGTTGACTTGCAAGGGAGGCTGTCAGCTGCGGTTGTCCTAAGAGGGTCGAGCTCATTTCTGGGCAGCTCTCGGCACCACTTCAGTTCATGTAGGTCCAGTGTTTGTGAAACACCCTGTACCAGCTGGCCAGACCCAGGGTGACCAGTTCCTCTTCTCTTTCTAAGAAACAAGCCCTCCCTTTCCACTCCCTTAGTTTTTCCTACCACCTGCTCAGAGCTCCTCTGCCAGGGATCAGCTGCTGTCAGGGGCTCGGGTGACATCTGTCTGCAGCCCTGCGGGAAGCTGAGGCTGAGCAGGCCTTTTCCAGAACAGGTCAGCCAGTGTCGGGTACAAAAACCCACTTTCCAAGTGGGGCAGGCTGGGTTAGAGCCCAGGGTATGACCTGTTCTGCGTGGCATGCTCCCATGTAATGTGACCTGATGTCATTCTGCTGCCACGTGGTGTTGCGACAGGGCTTGCTGGCCTTTGCATTGTGCAGGCGGGGACGTTGCATTCCTCCCCCCGAACTGAGGGACTGCTGGTAAACCACACAGGATGCCAACTAAATTTTGCTATTCTTCATTTTATGTTGCTTGGGATGAAAGTACTTGACCTTAAATTACTCTTCTTTTTGAAAAGAGAGCTTGTTTCTCAGGAAAGATGGATTTGATTCTTTGGTTTCGGAGTAAATCTGGTATGAATCCGCCCATTGTTTGATGCTGCCCGTCCTTCCCACCCAAACAGGGAAACCACTGTAGTGGTTGGCATTAGACGTCTGTCATTCAGGTAGGGAATCTGAACCACGCTCTGTGCTCTCCGACTGTGCTTCAGGCAGAGATCCAGGAGCAGGGACACTTCTGGTTACGGTGCAATGCAGGCTGTGTACCCAGTGGAAATTAAGTTTACCCCACACAGGTAAACAGCTCTGTGCTTTAACACATCAGCTCAAGCGGGAGACAACCCAGCGTGAAATGCCTGCGTTAAGATGAAATCACTTCTTTTCCACTGTCTCATTTCATCCTAATCCTAATCATCCTGGCTCGAGTCTATGCTAGTCTGTAGAGAGGGTGAAATGCAAAGAGGTGGAAAATCAGCTCTAAATCTGCTGCTGCAACAATCAACTCCCTGGCTTCTCATCTTCAGCAGATGTCTTGCTACCGGTGCAAAATGTAACATATCTTCCCTACCTGCACTGCATAATTCCCCTATCTGCACTTCGGACTGTAATACAAGAGGTTTCTTTTGCTTTGGGCATTAGAGAAACAAGATGGAAATGACAGAGGTCTTTGACAGAAATGTAAAAATGGGAATATCTAGAAAAGGGACCGAATAAGTCAAAATTCAAAACTGCCTTCCAGAGGATTGCGCACCAGAATTTAGGATTTGAAATTGCTCCAGTCAAAGATAAGTTTGTGAGCTCAATACAAAAAAATGGGGTAGGGGCCAGTTGAACAAAATAACATGACTTTTGGAAACCAGGCAGTCAAATAATAGGAAGCAGTGTTAGCATTCTGATCTAAAAGAAATCAATTCATAAAATGCTCATTCTAATTAGATGACCAATTTCTACTATTTACGTGTCTTACTTTCCAAAGTCAGCACAACTATCAGGAAAAGAATTGTGGTGGTTTGTTTTTGGTTTTTTTTTGCTTCACATTGTGTAAATTCTATCTGCAGCTTTTTAGTTATTGGCACTAATGATGGATCTGTAAGCAACCTGGCTTGACTCTGGGAATGCGGGCGGCCGGGGTTTGCAACGGTGGCGCTTTAGGAGATCTTCCTTTTGACCTCCTGATGCAATTAGCCATGGTCTCACTGAGAGACTTACTGTGCACAGAGCATCCCCTCTGAGTACAGCTGCAATGAACAAGCAGAAATTTCTGAGACAGCACAAACTTGTAAACCCTTCCACAAGATTATCAAATGACAGCAGGTTGCAAGTATGTAATGAGAAGCACGGGTTCACTGACTAAGCATCCCTAAAGGGACTGATGCTTAATCCTTTCATAGACGGTGCCCTCTTACCCGGCTCTGAAGGAGGAGGCGGCGGCAAATGCGCTCTAGAGAAATGACGTAATTAAGAGTAAGGTTGATCTACTGCTAAATGTGAGTAATATGGAGTTTGCCTTCTTACTGACCTGCCTAGAGCAGGCCAGTCTATCAGTCAGGGGCCACTGCACACAGTCCTCAGTTTGTCCCTAAGCCCTTGCCCCCACTCCTCTCTTTTGGGAGGCCAGCGAGGGCTCCTTCTCAGCACATGGCAGTAAAGGCTCACAGTCTCAAAGCAGTTAAGGCTGATAATCTCAAGCGTTGCCTTGGTCCCGTGCCAGCTCTGTGCTCCCCTATTCATATATGTGCTGAGATGTCTTAGCATATAGCTGCAATATTGAAGTGTTAAGTTTAAACCAAAGTTGGAGTAAGGAGCCAGGAGATAAGTCTGTTGTAAATCACTGCACAAACTAATGTCCACTTGGCCACAATAGCTAATTCTAGCTGCTACAGAGAGTACTGGGTACAGCCCAGGCTGAAGGGGGGGCAGGGTAGCTACAAGAAGACCAATACCATCCTTATTCATCCCTGCAAATTCTTCCCTCGAAGCAATCAGGGTAGTGAGAACAGAGTTCCTGTGCTTATGCAAGACCATTTCTCTCATGGTTAGCAGCTCTGGCTATCACAGCTCTGCAGTAGGACATGCATATTAGTCTATTAAGGAAATCGAGGGTTTGCCATCTACAGAGCACACGCACAGCTAGCAGCGAAGAGGGGACAGTTTGAGTGCCAATGTCCTGCACAAGTTTGTACAATCCATGCTAACAACCTTGTGTTGGTGTTTCACTGATACTTTTATCCAGGCTAGGTCTTAGGACACTAACCTGTGTGTATGTACTTACATCACATCTCCTGGCTGCACCTACAGGCATCACCCTGACATCACCCTGGTACCGCCCTGGAACCTCCGACATCACACTGACATCACCTCTGCATCACCCCTGCATCACCCTGGCATCCCAGTGACTGCAGATGACTGCATTACCTCCCTGGCTGCTGGTGATGTACTGAGAGCTGAACGACTGGCAGCTGGTTTGGGATACTGCAAATTCCTCCTGCAAATGTCCTCTTCTGCCTCTCCCCTGCCCTGCCTCTCCCCCACCTCTGCCTTTTGTGCTCTTGCTCTGTGGCAACAGGGCTACATAGCAGAGGAGGCATCACACAGATTTGTCTGGCGGGTTTGTAACGAGAGGGGTGTGATGACCCTGCACATTCATCAGATGCCTGTTTTCAGCCTGGACCCATCTGTGATGTTTTTATTCTTTTTTCTCCTCCCTCTGCTCAGCTCAGGCTGCTTCGGGAGAAGTGGCACGTAGGCACATACGTCCTTGCGCACACTATACTTGTATAAACTCCATCAGGAAGTCATCTGGCCAAACTTTCCAGAGCTCTGCTTTTAACTCTTCCTTAGGCAGGCTGTACTGGCAGCCTGGGGATTTCCAGGGCGCGTGGACATGTGCATTCATCCTCCCGTTCTGTTTATTGATTCCCATCCCTCTCCTTCCTACGAGCCCTGAGCACGTGGCTGTGCAGCTTTTGCACCCATCTTACTCCGAGTTCCCATCAGAAAGAAGTCCTCTGTGCACCCACAGGCACAGGCAGGGCTTTGCAGTAAAACGCTGGCTAGGCTTTCCTGGGGGATGAAGTAGCCAAAAAGCCAGTTACCAAGAGGTGCCACAGCAGAGGCTGCCCCGGCGGGGCAGGAGGAAGGAGCGCGGGGGCAATTCTCCCTTGCGGTTGTTATTTCAGAAGCGTGTCCTCACCAGGCACACAAGTAGCAAAGGAAGTTCTCACAGCCCTTAAATGTTTGCTGCGGTCAGGGAAAGATTAAAAAAAAAACCCAACCCCTTCGTAAGTGACCCTGTCTTCAACGAAGACGTGTCTCACTGTGTGTCCCACTCTGCACGGAGGCACGATTACACACCCACATAGGCACATCAGCATGCATATACACATTTTAAAGGGCTGAGAAAAACCCTGTGAGACTGTTCATGTAGGAGAAAGGCTGCTGTTCCTCCCCACGACATGCGTGGATTAATAGTTCTCCTAATTGTTAAATGCAAAACAGAAGTCGCCCCATTTTGTTGGTGCCTCTTAACTGCCCATTGCCAGATTTCACCAGCTCTTACAAGATTTTGGAGCCTACTGCACAGGAGTGAATAAATGGAATTGCTGGAATTGTTATCCTCCGTGAGTGGGTACGGAGCAGCGATGTCCGAGCTCATTCGCTGCTTGGTCAGTGGTGCTGGCCATTTTTTGCTCATGCTTACCTTGGTGCGAGTATGAAACGTGTGTCAGACCAGCAGATCTCCGCTGGAGAGGTGCTGCCAATGGTAATGCTGTCTCTCTTGACTTACACCGCTGTAAAACAGCCCAGAATTTAACCATTTATCCATGAAGTTCTTCACAGACATTTGTCCCTGGTTTAGTGTGTATTCATTAATCTTCTCTAGAGTTACAAAACCATGACGTGGTAAAAGAGATTCAGTGTACACGTCTTGATTCGTCTCCTAGGTGCACAGGTGTAAATCAGAAAAAGTAACTTCATTAAAGTTAATTAAGTTAGCCTGGTGTTAATTTTCCCTTCTCTATCAGATTTACAGGCATCTGTCGGAGATAGAGGGGTGTGTGTTTGTACTCAGCCTTGCTCGGACAGCTGTGGTATAGAAGGGATTCAACCGCCAGAAATTCCCAAAAATCTGGCATGACTTTTTACGGCAGACTCATCCACTGCAGAGATGTTTCTCCCCTCAAACAGCTGTTCATGGGCCATAAACAGCAAAGGAGCCTTCTGTTTCTGTCAGACTCCTACCGAAATTCATGAGACGCAAACCACGACTGCCCACAGATTGGAGCCGGAGGTATTAATAGTGATCCCCCGTCGCCGCCTCTTCTGCAGTCGAAGGAATCAATCAAGTTCTTGCACTCCCTCAAGGAGGTGAAGAAGCTCTGAGAGCTGAGGAACACACAGGCTTTTGACCATGCATGGTGTTCCCTCTTAATTTGTTTCTTCAGATCTTTTGTTGACACTTGTTATTCCTCTGTCTCCTCAACTGGAGGATCATAAGTGTAACTTTTGTCCCAAAATCTAGACTCAGTTTCCCCATCCTGACAATTCATTGTAGCCTGAGTTTTGAATGGTGAGTGGGGCACGTGCAGAGGTATCCTTGCAGAAGGGGTTCTCCGTGCATTTGTGTCATGGTTAAGAGGCTTGGGGTGGTGTTCAACATCAAATGGTTTTTCTCTGTGCGAGTAATTCCCATCAGGGCATTAAAGAAGGGAGCTACCACTTGTCCTGCTCAGTTCTTTGGTTTTCTGCCTGTCAGTGGCAGAGGACATCTCTGTATGTGCTGGCGTAAAGGGCAGGCTTGCTCCATCTTTGCCAAGTGCTTTCCCAGGCTGGCTAGGGCTTTGCTTACTAAGCCTGTCCCTCTCAAACAGCAACAGCAGACAGGGACTTGTCTCCTAAGACACCTTACTGCTACTGCTGTGACACCACATAGCACTCGGACCTTCCTCCTGGGGGCAGTGGAGGGAAGGGAGGCGTAGCCTCCTTGGCACGCAAACACCTGTAATGCACTAGAAATGGTTGATGTTGTTTACCAAGGCCCTAATTTTTGTCTGACAGGCCAGAGCGAAGAAACTATTGAATGTCTAAATCATAACACCTCCTTCCGCCATCTTAGGTAAGCCAATGCTTATCCTCCACTGATAAGCCAAAGGCAGCGGAGATTTGCCTTCCAGTTTTAATGGGCTGCAGATTAATTGTGTGTAAGTACTGTGTGGTTGTTCTTAAAATGTCCAGCAAAAGAGACACCTTGGGGAACCGGAGCTGGGCTGTGAGTTGACAAGGACACCTTGTGCAGCCCCTGGCCAGAGCTGGGACCACCACCCAGGTCACTCCAGGGTCTGATTTGCTTTGCCTGTCTCAAAAGTCCCTGGGATAGGTCAACGCAAGGATAAATCCCTTCTCGCCAAGCTTTAAACGTAAACCTAAAGCAGGAAGAAACTGCCTGAAATCCTACATAAACTCATCCTTACGCTGCAGACCTCAGGGCAGGCTTCCAGAGAAGGCTTCCCATGCAGCTGCCGGGTTTTGCGTGCAGAGGCAACCTTTTGGGCAGAGTGGAGAGAAGGTATCCTTGTAGGTGCATTTCCACCTCCGTGACAGAGCCTTTGGGATTAAGTGTCCGATATTTAGGAAACGAAAGGATGTACAGTGCTCAGTCCTGACCTTGCTGTAACCTGTGGAGAAACAACAAAGATTCCCTTTAACCATGTAGGGCGTAAACAGTGAGGAACACGCACGTAACAAACTTAGAAAGGAATCTGATAGATAGCCCCAAAGATAAATGCCGCTTTAGGCAATGTTGCTTTAAACTGTTGACAGAAGCACCATTCAGAGAGGAACTGTGAGATTTAAGTGCTTCTTTGCTTCTGGGTGGGATAAGGTGTCATGTAAAATGCGTTCTGTGTTTTCGTTTCATCTCCCTCTCTCCACTTTTCTCCAATGAGAGCATACACGCCAAAAGCATTAAAAACAGACTGCGGCGAGTTTGCTTCACCAACACATCTCCACATCAAAGGCATTGCCGGAATCTATTGATTCTGGCAGAATTGCAGAAACCGGTGATGTTTTCACGGAGAAATCATGTATTTCTCAGTTGATTTCGGGAAAGACAAAAATAAAGAAAAAAAAAAAGAAAAGCAAAAAGCTCCACCGTGGGCAAATATTCACCCTACAGAGAGGATGATAAACTGCAAAACGTTTTGGCTGTCTCCCTCAGTGCCAGTAAATACTCAAGGATGCCTTTATTGACAGACAGCGGAGCTTTAGCTTACATGATGTTACAAAAAACTGGCCTATTTAAGTTTTGTTTTCACTGTTTGCGAATAACATGTGATAGTTCTTATCTGACCTATTGTTTACTTCCTACTTCTGAAGTGAATGCACCCTATGTCAGTGAACGGTGTTGGCACGCAGCCCCATGACATCTCAGAGGGCCCAGAGATTATCCATGACAGCAGGTCAGAACCGCAGGGGAGATCGCGGCTACGCTTTGGGGGTGGTCCAGGCAGATTCACCTCTGATGTAGGTGTAACTTAATTTTAGTCTCGTTGGAAAAACCTTTTGCTGATCAAAAGATCCATCAGCTGTTTTGATGGAAAATACACTTCCTTTCAGTTTTGCCTCATAGATGTGAAACGGTTGTATTTGTATATTGCTTTAACTGAAACTACTCGGTTTCTACTGAAAATGTCTCTGTGCTGTAAGACCTGTCTTAACCTCGTGAATCAAAGCAAAATCTGAAAAGGACATAGACCAAACCGCATAGTGGGAGGAACTGTTTTGCCCTGCTCTGCTTTCAGGGCTTTAGTATTTGTAGGACTCTTTGACTCTACTTTGTTTGCATCCTGCACATGAAGGACTTCCAAAATGAAGCATGAAGGTATTTCCAAAAGGTGTCTGTGCGCAGGTAGAGGGTGTGATTAATGCAGGACACATCTATATGACAGACCTGCTTGGTTAAGCTGGGGTATAAAGTCCTCTGCAGTCTCAGGTATGGGCTCTGCTGGTGGCACTGCTCTTGCTGCCAGCCACTGCTTGTCCTGGGCAGTGCTCTCCCTCTGCTTACCAAGGCAATGGTGCCTTCTCCTCCCGCCTTGCCCACCAACCCTAGTCTTGACCTATAGGACACTGTGACAATCCAGCCTCGCCTCCTCAGGGGGGAAGAGTATCTGCCTGAGCATCTAATTATAGAGAGATAGAAAAACGTCCACTAAAGGATGAGGGTAAGTTTTCCAATACGTAGCACAACAGTAATCAATACTTGCATCAATACTTAATTTATCTATGTCAAGCGGAACAGCTTCAGCAGGAGGGAATGAGATCATCTCTTCCGACCCTGGCGTGCTATGCAGTGGCACGTGGGATGGGAAATGTGGGTTTTAAATCCCTTTACTCAGAGGTCTGAATTCTCAAACCCTTGGATACAAGGGCGCTGCTGCCAGGAAGACTTTGACAGGACGGACCCACCCTTAGCTCATGAACAAAAGTAACATCTTAATCCCTCTGCAAACCTAACCCCAGACCCTTAACCCCTGAGTAAAAAACCCACTGGGATCAGGATGAGTCTCCTTTGATCTTGGGGAACTTTTCGGCTGGCCTCTGATGAAAGGCATTTACCTCACGGCCACTGAGTCAAGCCCCTGGAGGACCCTTGTTCCTTCTTACAAAGAGCTGCAATTTCAGTAAGAGACTGCAGTGTTACCCAAATTTCATCCCCCATGAATATGTACTCCCTCGCGCCGCAGCGGCTGTTCAGCCAAGGTATTTGCAATGTTCCCTGTGAGATATTAATTTTTGGGCACCTCCCCGTAGGGACATCAATGGTGTGACTCAGTGACACGGAAAGCTTGCTGGGAAGTGGGGGAGAGTTGTCTGCCACGCACAAGTGGTGACATAAGTGGTGGGCAAGAAAAAAACAACAACTTCTCTGTTGCAACAGGAGGTGAAGGTTTCAGCTCTCTGTGAATGGTTCCCCTAATGGTGACTAAGCTGTTCCCTCCATCCAGCTAACGGAGAGACCGTGCTGGGTGCTGAGTCTTCCTGTAAACCAGCCGGCTTCGGGTCATCCCATTTCAAGGCTTCTCAGAAGGGAGAATGTGCTGCTTTCATGAAATATGCTGAATGCAGATTAAGTCAGATTTCAATCACTCTTTCCTTTCTCATTAAGCGCTTTCCATAGGAGTTGCAGCCCCTTGGTTTAGCTAACAGGAAGGTAAGCATCAGGAGGAGGAAGGAGATGAAGCACATCTCACTCTAACTTCTCTCTGTACCTATGTTCGTAGCTTGGGTCTTGCTCCTGAGTTATGGTGCGTCTAATTACCCCTTTACCTGCAACACAAGATGGCCATGAACATTTCCAGGATGCTCTTGGTTTTTACAGGAGCCTGTCCGCACAGAAAATCTATCTGGTATCAGTGACAGCTGTGAATTTAAAGCACAGTATCTACTCCTGGGTGCCTCGGCCAAAATGGATGAACTGAGTCACATGTGTACTCTGGGACAGGGGTGCTGGCACACAGGCTTGTCCAGGAAAAGCTTTCCCAGAACAGTTCCAGGAATCACTGAGGAAAACTAAAGAGCCTAAATCTGTCCCAGTGGTCTACGTGGGTTCAACAAATACCCTAGATTGCAGGGAGAGCTACCAAACCAATTGACAGCACTTCTTCAAGGGTTTCTAACCTTCAGTGGACCACAAGTGGTCCTTTTCCATGACTGCCTTGGGTTGTTAGACCCTACACTGAATGCCTGTAATAGGACTATCTTGTTATCTGATAAATGGTGTCCAGCCCTTGAGCGAGTGCCTCCCACAGTCCAGGCAATCGGACAGGCTGGTGCTTCTCTTTTTGGGGAGAGGACAAGAGGACAAACATGCCAAACATTCATCAGATAGCCAAGTGCATTACCGGAAGGGGCTCAGACATTGTCGTGATAAGTAAATACGACAGCCTCCTCAGAACACAATAGAGGCTTAAGTTTGTTCCTAAATTATTAATCTTCCCTGAGGAGCGGCTTTATAGTGCTGACTTGGGCACTGTGGGAACACGGCCTCTTCCCAGTGAGGGCGGCGAGCTCCTCCCTGCAGCATCTCCTGGTGGGATCACAGCAGAGCTCGGCCCGTCCCAGGCAGCTTATCCGAGGGGACAGGACATGACTTTTGGCACCGGTTGGGAGAGGATGCCCCTAGCACGGGGTGGAAGCCACGCTTTCTACTGTGGGTGGTAAAGGTCTCCTCTGGCTAGTGTGCTGGCAGCACCTTTCCCAATGGAAAATAACATAGTTCACTGCCTTGAGGTTTGTGAGGGGGCTTTTCATAACCACTTTTTCAACTTTCCGTTGTCTGCTACCTGCACGGCGGGATGACAAGTCAGGACTTGGGCTCCTTATCCCCACAGACTGTGTTTCTGCTGCAGGCTGTAGAGTGATACCCCTTAAAGGCTTTTAAAGGCATTTCAGTTCGGTCTCACTGGAGCCTGCTGAACATCTCAGAGCCCATGAGCGAGGCAGCTGGCTGTGGGATGCTGTACATGGTGGCCTGTGCAGACCATGGTGGGGACAGGAGATATGGGGGGGGGGGTCCTACACATTTGAGCCTGAGAGGGGTGAGTTGAGCCTGAGAGGGGTGAGGGAAGCCCCATGGAGACAGTGAGCTGGGATAAAGGATGTGGAGCAAGCTGCAGGAGGAGGCACTCTGTGGGAGAAGCGAGCTTAAAGCTGACAGAAAAGGGTAGCTGCATGCAGGACTATCTTACATACATACTCATGGCGTGTATTTGTTTGTGCTTGTGGTATGTCCCTAAAAGTGACAGGATTCTTCCAGAAGAGGAATCCCCCAAATCCTCTCTCAACTGAGGCAGCCAGTGTCCCTTCAGGAGGAAATGGAAAAGTTGGGGTGTCACAGAGCTGCAAGAGAGGGAAGGGATTGAGAAACGAACTGCAGTCACACTGGGGACATTTTAGCAGGTACTCATAGCAATAACTGCTGTCTGTCACTGAACTATTTTTCCCCATTTGCTCACTGGATCATGTTAAATATGCCTGGGCTGCATCACCCCCCTTGACAGACAGCATTGGAGACGCTTTGGAGCATGTGGGGGTTGCCCGAGAGGCTGTGGATGGCTGGAGCCAGCCTGGAGCTCTCAGAAGTCAGCCTTTTGAAGAAGTTCAACCTCCCAGCTGTTTTCCAGGCAATCCAGCACCTCCACCCTCACGTAGGAGCTGTGCCTCTCCCCAGGGTAGCGCAGCGCAGCCACCCACCCGGACACCCCCAGGCCTGGCTGCTGGGCTCTGGTGTGGCACATGTCTGCGGAGGGAGAAGGAATGGCAGAAAACGGCCACAGCAGGGGGATGCCCTCTGATGGGTCCTGGCGCTCATCGTGGCTGTGAAAGGGTGCTGGCTCGGATGCTGGAAAAAAGGGTGTTACCGGAGAAAGTTCCTCTGTACCTTGGGGAATCATTGCTAAAGCTATCAGGGAGTAAATGGCATCTTAAAATGTACCTCTTCTACCGTGAGAAACAGTGTCAGCCGCAGGCTGGTAAGAGGGAGAAATAAATGAATCCCAACAGACAGGACCTGGGACGAGCTCACGAGAGTGGGGGAAGAGGAGAGATGAAGAGAAGTTAATCAGACAGCCTCTACGCTGTTCCACTTCTCCTTTTTTCAGTCGTGTGGCAATGCCATTCATTAGGAAACATGAATCGATGGCATTTCCCTGCTGCGTGCTCCCCGGGGAGCCGTTGCAGTTCTCCATGAGACCTCATATTTCTCAACCGGCTTCTCCCCACTCCCGCACTCGAGGGCTGCGGCGACGGAGCGACCGGGCGCTGGCCCTGTCAGTGTTTCCTCCCCTGGCTGTAGGCTGACCCCTGAGGTTATCTGACAAGCCTTTCGCCAGACGTCAGCAGGAGTGAGGATTGGCAGGAAGACAGCGCTGCGATATGGGAAGTCATTGCGTTGGTGCGTCTTGTCCAGCATAGGTGGAGAAGGTGGCCCTGGCAGTCATGGTGTCTCAAAGACACACACGGTTTCGGCGCTGCCTGACAGCCTAAGAGTCGTCACTGCCATAAAACTGCCGGCAGCGGCAGGGAGTTCACTTCGCCAGAGCTCTCCCACATCGCCTCGCCTCACCTGCAAGGAGTGAGGCTTGATTCCTGCTCTCGGGAGGCACAACAGCTTCCTGGGAAAGGCTGATTTACACCAACCCTGGCTGTACACGGTGAAGCGTGGACACTCTCAGGTCTGGAGACCTCCATCACAAGTTCAGCTCCTCACTTCAATGCAGAACACAGCAAGCACTTTGGCCTCGGTGATTTTGCAGCAAGGCGCTGAGTCACCAGTGTGGGCTGTGAACCTGGCCATCTCATCTGGACACGGTGGACCATTGCGAAATGTGATGTAGGACATTTTGTGGTAGATAGAGGGGTTGTCCTCCTTGGGCACGTTCCAAAATGAGGCTGCCCTGGTCAGATCGGGCACTTGGGTGCTAGCTTTGAAGGTGGGCAAGAGTCCCACAGAAGAAGGGAAGCCATAGCCAAGGACATTGATTTCAACAGCAAGTGGCACAAAGCTAGCAGGGAAAAAGGATCGAGCCCCTCTGGAGCCATAGCCATTGACTCACTTCTAACACCCTTGAAGGCCCCAGAGGAAGAAGAGGGTGCCCCCCATAGCGCTCCCAGTCCCCACGACTCCCACCAATTTGTGGGCGGGTAGAAATGCCACCGCACTTGGTGCCACCTCCAGGAGCCCCTGGGTCCCCAGCAGAGCCTGATGGTGGCTGCAGCCACCAGGCCTGTGGTACCGCAGGACCGTCCCAGTGGGTCACAGCCTCACCCAGCACTAGGGCCCCGCAGGGTTTGGTGTGGCTGCCGAGGCTGCTGGAAAATGAAATTTCAGTCCCGCTGGCAGCCTTCCAATTTCAACTTTTTTTCTTTCTTCCTTGAAAGAAGGCAAAGGGGGAAGCGAGGCCGAGGGGGTCAAAACAGAGGCAGGAGGAGCTCGAACCAATGGGTTTCTGACACTTTGTTTTTGCTCAGGCTTCTCAGAAACGCTTGTTTGGGAATGGGGCATTTTAAAATATCCTAATTAGATGCAAAATGCCTTATCTAGTAATAATAGTTAACCTTCTTCTCGTCTGAGACGCCTAAAAAAATTTCACTTGGCTTCCTTCCATGCAGCTGGTGGACGACCCCGTTCCCGCCCTGCGACTGCGTGCTGGCTGCACTGTCTCCCATCACTGGCGCTGCGTGGGGACACGGGCTCACCCCTCTGTGGCCTGGGGTGGCAGCCAGGGTCCCTGCGGCTGGTCCTGCTTCCCTGCCGGGGAGCTGAGGGGATGGGTGCTGCCAGGGGCATGGGGCAGCGCAGAGCTCGCTGCTGCCTCCAGCTCACCATCCAGCTCAATGTTTCGGCTGTATCCGTCTGCAGGGCACAGGGGGGCTTCAGTTAAAGGACACTGACTTTTCCAGGTAGTCACTGCAGCCCGCTCCATCTCCACCTCCACCTCCACCTCCACCTCCACCTCCACCTCCACCTCCATCTCCATCTCCATCTCCATCATCTCCATCCCCAAAGGCAAGTCCCTTCTCTCCTCCCAGGAACACAGCCATGCCCCCCGCTTCCTTTCAGTGCCCCCCCTCGGGGCTGGGGTTGCAAACTGTCTGTCCTCTCTCATCAGTACAACGACTGCCATAGTCCTCTGGTTGCCTGTCCTAAGCTTGCCTGCGCTCCCCCTCTCACAGCTCTGTCTGGTGGGATTCAGAGAAAGCTCCAGCTAGTCATGGGCAGCGCAGCCATCTCTTCTAGCCGTGAGCCATCACATTAGCAGGTCAGTTAGATGGGCAGGGGGACCAGCCAGGCTTGGGAAGGGTCTGCTCCATATGTGCGAGTGGCGTGGTCCCTGCTGATGGGAAGAATAAAGGACTTTCTGCAATTACCCTGTGTGTTTCAGAAACTAGGATTTCAAAGCAGCAATTCAGCCCTGATTGATGAAACGCTCACCGCATTCCAGGGACTGAGCGACTGCCCCTCAGATAAATGGGAATAAGTCACAGGCAATTAGGCGATTGGCCTGAGGTGCTTCTGTACGTTTTCAATGTCTGGACTCAGACCCCTCTGGCCTTGTTAATCATTAGACCACACATCCTCCGTCCTCTCCGAGTGGCATCCCGACAGCCCTGCCAGGGTGGAAAAAGCAAAACAATCTAACTTCACATTTATCTAGGAAAAAATTTCCCACAGTCTCTTCTGACTCTTTTTGTTTTGATTCTGAGGTTTTGTTTTTCTGAAAAGTTAAAATAAATCTCGAACTGCAACTGCAGAGCTTTTTTGAACACAGTGCTTGTTGCTAGATGATCTTTTGAGGGAAACATATTAAAAAGTAGTACGGTGCATTTATCGCTAGAGCCGAGCTGGCTGAAGAAGGCTGATCAAGTATTTTAAACGCAGTGTGACATTTATGCATTGCAGAAAGCACTTGTGGTGTCTCTGAGCTTGCGACCGCTGCTTCTCTTCCTTCTTCACCAGGAACCATTTCTTACGGTCTTTCTCTCCATCCCTTTGCTTTGCTATGCAATACAGAGCCTGACTTTCATCGTGCTTTACTCTGTGCTGCTCCAGAAGTGCAGGGGGACCAGGGGACATTTCCCGCCCCACGCTCCCCACTGGTATCTGACCATCTCTTTTGGCCACATCAGCAGTGCTAAGGGCAACTCTCAGTTGGTCTCAGTGTCCAGAGAGTACTGAATAACATCTCAGTCGTCCCCGTGCCCAGACCATAATTTGGGAATCGGTGAAGAAACGTTTGT
The DNA here is from genome assembly GCF_028500815.1 of Rissa tridactyla. Taxonomy (NCBI): domain Eukaryota; kingdom Metazoa; phylum Chordata; class Aves; order Charadriiformes; family Laridae; genus Rissa; species Rissa tridactyla. Next base: position 98,831,069 of record NC_071466.1, read on the forward strand.
TCTTTCACGCTTTCTTTCCCTTTAAAAACGCTTTAAAGCAAATGCTGCTTTCTTTGGGAATGTGGTATTTTTGAAAAGCTTTTAAGATTGTTTTTATCTTTCTCTTTTTTCCTTTGCTATTCAGTACTATCAAAAGTGACTGCGGTGACATTAATGGAAGTTAAACAGAGTCTTGACCTTCTCCAGAAGGTCTAAACCAGCACTTAGAGCCTCCATCTCGCAGCACATTAGCGTAGTTTGAAAATCCTTCCCATGTGATGGTTGGGATGATCCCATCTGGAGGGCTCTTTCCAAGAAAGCCCAGAAAAAGCACTCTCTTTGCAGGAAAATAGATATCTGTAGGTAAATGCAGCCCTTTCCCCCAGACTGGCTATTTTAAAGTTATGCAGTAACCACCCAGAGAATTTCTTCAGCTGCACGCAGAGTGCTGGTTTTTAAAAACCCTGAACTTTGCTTTTACTTGGTGTCTACTTGTTTGAGAATATCTTGACCTGCTATTCCGACAGTGTGGGATGGAAGTGCTTGACTGCTGACATCTGGGGAAGGTGGGAGGAATGCACTCTGTACTACGAAATCGCGCCTCTCTGTACAGAAGCTCATGGTGGGCTCACGGTCATGTAGCACTGAAGCCCAAACTTTAAATGCTTCTTATGGGCAAAAGGATTTAATTAAGCCCACAGTGGGCTAAACAGATACCAGATTAGCACTTTGGTTTGGAGTAGTACAGATCTTTTGGAAAGAGAAAGATGTGCCCATGTGTTTCACTTGAAGATGTGGCCTTTAAATTGTAATTAGCTGTATCTCCATTCCAATCAAAGTTGTCTTATAACAAACAGTGTCCTAAAAGCTGATAAAGCAGCATTCCTGACCACTGCACGCATTTTTTTAATATCTCAGTGCTAGGAATTCATTCCTTGCAGTCAGCGGAAAAACCTCCAGTGACTCACAAGGCATAGGAATCCTTAGGAAAATAATCTGCGCTGGAAAACCATCACTTCCCCTCCCTTATCACTGCTTGCCGACAGCGGGGGTGAGAGCAGTATGGCAGACAGGGCTGCGGGAGGACTTCTCCTACCCTCACCAGGTCAGGTTACGTGGCAGAGTAAGGAAGGCACCCGCAGCCCCATCTCCCCTGCCAGTGCTGCCAAGAACAGACACGATGACAACAGTCATTGCTGCCAGTGTCAGAGAACAAATCTGGATGAGAGCTCAAAGAAAGCCCATGTGTGATAGTTCTTCCTCAAAACCATTAATGTGTGGCTTCCCTGGGTCATGTAGCACCATTTACCGCACCTCACCTAGCTCCATACAGAGAGGCACTAGGAGACAGGGTCAGAGATGTGCCCCAAACGGAGATGTGCTTGCTGGGACTGGGCATTTGCACCCCCATCTGTTGACACTTTCATGAAGGGGCCTTCAGTTTGTGTTTTCCTGCATCTCCTTCGCATTGCTGCTGCTTCAGTACAGCCAGCTCCTCCCACGGCGGCTGCTCCTATCCTGAGGATGAAGTGGGACAGGATGGGATGGGACAAGGGTTGAGCATGCCGAGGACGACAGGCCAAGGTGTAAGTGGCATTGCTAGCAGCCACTGTCCTCTTGCAAGGCTGAGCCACTGTAACTGGGTGGTAGCTCACCGGAGGAGCCCATCACAGGGAAACCTTCTCCTCTGGTGGCTGGGATGTGTGAAGCTGATCTCAAAATGCTGAGGGGGTCCTCCTCCCGGTGGGGGTGAGATCAGGGAGGCTTGTGGCAGTAGGACCTGAGCATGGAAAAGGTGCTAACACAACCGATGGGGTGAAGTCGTCATTAGGGAGGGGAGCTGCACCCACACTCCTCCACATTGCTCTACCGTGGTGCTCCCTGGTCCTCGTCTGCCTGCAAGGGGCCAGCAGGGCTCTCTCCTCCATCCATAGGCTGCGTTTCCCTCAGGCCTAGCCGTTTAGCTCCAAGCATGCTTTGGTCTTTCCATGATGGAGGAAATCTCGCTTGAAACCAAGAGGCCTCTCTGGCTACAGCTTTATCTCCTCTTTCCTGTTTACTGTGGAGGTCCCTGAAAGGGCCATTTTTTCCTGCTGCCACAGTGCCCAGCGCCTCTCAGGGATGTCAGGACATCTCCCACCGCCCTAGGAGCCCTGCACTGACGCCTCTCCTCTCCTCTTGTTCTGTGCTGGGCACAGCAGGTCCCCCTGCACCCAGCGGTGCTGGCGCCCTCCCTACCTGCAGGGCTGACCCTTCCCTCCACGGCCATCCCACTCCCTTCACTGCCACGTTTGGTCATGCTCTTCATCCTGACATTTAAAACTCTAGGCTGAGCAGCCTCTGCCCACAACTCAGCTCAACTTTCCTCCTACTCTTCCCCTTCCTGTGGGAGCACCATGGGCTCGTCTTTTCATCCACTGTTCCCATCGCTGGCTCCCATTCCCGCCTCCCACTTCCCATCTCTCCAGGCTGCTCCCTCTGACCGTGAGGGTCTTGCTTTCATCCACCAAGCAATGTGCCCATCTTCCCCACGCTGCCCCACAGCTGCCTTCCTTCCCCTTGTGTTTCACCTATGCTCTGCTCAGTATTGTTTGTTCCTCTTTTGGGCCTTAGGACAAAAATATCTCCCCACCCAGGCAGCCTGCCCTGCCAGTCAGATTTCCTTCTGAGTTGTGTGAGCAATGTTGTTTATGTGCTGGGCAAATACACTGACCCAAAGGGAAAGAGCAGACGGTTTCTGCGAAAATGCTTGTGCTCAGTTCTCATATTATAATTTTTCTTCTACACCTTTTTTTTAAAAAATAAATTCTCACCAGTTTAATGCTTGATTTTTACTTTGAAGCGCACAGGCACACCCCACACCGCCCTCCGTTACTGCGTGCAGGAGGTTGTTATGGTGCTGCAATTCATTCAAAGAAAACTACCCCGTGTTAGAGTAAGACGTGCTGAAAGCTTCAAGGGTCACAGTCATAAATGCCGCTCACCTCCCTCTCTCTTGTTTGCTCTCTGGCTAAGGTGTGTCAGGCATCGCCGTGCCTCCGCTCCCTTCCTGATGGGGGGACCATTTGGTTTGTCCTTCTGGCAGCAAAATAGAGCAGTTAGTTTTGCATGGAATGGAGACCCTTGTCTGATCCTCAGCAAACATCCCCCAACTCCCATTCCCCTCCTGCTGCAGCTGCTCCTTGCAGAAGTGGCAGGACACGGTGCAGGATGTGTAGGGGTGCCGGAGCCTCCGTGTCCCCAGGCTGAGGGCTCTCACACAGGATGCGGGCGACGCAGAGCCAACTGCTTCACCCCTCGAGGGAAACTCATGTCTCCAGCCTCCTCCGCAGCGTCCTGACCGCGTCTCTGCGCTCTCTGGGGGTGGGCTGCTCTCAGTCCCTCCTGCTGGAGCTGTTCCACTTTCCACAGGCTCTTTAAATAGCCAGGAGCCAAAGAGAGGGTGACCTGGGAGTTAAGAGACTTCCTTGTGTGATGGGACATCCCGCTTCCACCACTTGGTCTGAAAGAGGCAGACGGGTTTCCCACAGCTCAGCCCCATGCCCTGACCACAAAATGTTGCTGCTGGGTCCCAATGGCTTTCTGATCTCTCCTGAAATGTCAGCTGCTGAACAGGAACTGCACACTCCACGGCTGATTGAAACCATGTTTCTTGCGAATAAACTATCAGCCAGAAGAGAAATCCTGCCTTAATAAAGTTGTAGTTTAGAGACAAGCAATAGCAGATATAATCTCGTGGGTCCCTGATGCTGAGTAGCTCCCCACAGCCCCTGAGGTGAGCAAGAGGATTTTTGCATCTTCTCATTTAACAGTTAGGAGAATTTAGCTCAGTGTCCATCCTCCGGGTGCCTTCTTGAATCATTGTGACTCGGCCAGCACTGGCCACTGCATCATAAAACCACTGACTTGTGCAGGTCAGGCAGGACCTCAGATGACATCTGGTTCCAGCAGGGGCTGGAACCATGGCCAACACAGATAAAGCGACTCAGGAACTCATCCAGCTGAGCTCTGAGTATCTCCAAGGCAGCATCTCTGGTCAGCCTGGTCCAGTGCCTGACCACCCTCACAGGGAAAGAAATTTTTCAAGTACCTAGTCAGACTTTCCCTCTTGCAACCCATTTCTGTTGCCTCTCATCCTGTCCCTATGCATCTCCACCACGACCCACCCCCCTAATGCCCACAGAACCCCAATTCCTTAGCTTGTGCTTTTGAAGTTTTGGCCACTGAAAATGCCAGCTGTTAATGTTGTATTTACAAATAGCCAACGGCATGCTTAACTCTTTCCCTAGGAGACACAACCCCTGGCACAGGAAGTTTCTGATCCGAGAGACAGATTAAACACGTGAGGCTTGGTGCCCAGCCCATCTGTCTGACATGTCCAAGCCATTAGCGAAGCTTGCACGGCATTGAGAGCTGGGCTTTTCATGGTCCTACCCCCCAGATAGGGCTCTGCAGTCCTCCAGGAGTATTGAACTAGCCCTGCTGCATTTTATTGCTCAACAGTGTTTGGATGTTATTAACATGTACGTACTGGAATATTTTGGGCATTTCCATCTGCAGCCGGGTCACTGGATTCCTGAGGAGCTATTGAAAACATTGCAGTGCTGTACAGTGCAGGGGTGAAAGGACTGAGCCCTGCAGAGTGGTGTCAGAAAGAAAGAGACTGGGCTCTTGCCACAGAGAAAATGGGAGCAGAAGGATCAAAGTCTGTGACTAATGATGCAAGCCACGTTTCCAAAGGGTACTTCTACCCCTGCAAATGCAGGCAATGCAATAAGCCTGGCCTGGGGTTCAGGGCAAGCACATCTTTGTAGAAAAAAGGGAAAATAAAGGATGATGGACTCAAAATTACAGTTCTACTGGGATCTGTTTGCTCAGAGCTGTGCAAAATCTTTGTATCTTGGACCCCGGCTAACAGCAAGATTGTCTTGGAATTACATCTCCTCTGACTCATGGTGTTTCTGCAGGACGCCTTGACTATAATGTTACTTCTTCCTGAGAGCAATTATTAGGGAAGCATTCTTTTTCGCTGTTCAACACAATGTAGACATTAAAAATACCTCGTGTGCAGGGTGGGTAAGTCAGCATTGTTTGTCCTGGACCCAATGAATTGGTGTGCATGCTTTCTGGGCTGGGCATCAGATCCTAGGGACCAGATCCTGAAAACTGGGTAGCTGCTCACCGATTTCAGCTGGTGAAAGCACCTAAGCCCCTGTGGCACTGACATCCTGCTAGTCCAAAGAAAAGCCAGAGACTGACCCTGTGCAGCACTTGCTCACTCACTTTTCCACTGCACAGGATTAGGCCCCTTCCAAGCAGACCTGTGCTGGAGAGAGCTAACTGGAGCAGTCCAAAACAGACCCACAGAATGAGCTACAGTTAAGCAGCGTGGACAAGCAGGTCCCTTTTTCACTTACTAATGCAAGCTGCCTGTAAGTGACTATTTGTGGCTCATTTACTGCATTGGGCCCCTCCACACAAGCTGGGACTGAGGGGCTTGTTTCTTCTGCGAAGCCTGTGCGTCAGGGAAGTCTTCTTCATGAATCAGTCTCCTTCATGACTTACTCCTTCATGGCATAGAGGCAAAAAGGACATTCCTACCCTCAGACGTCTGTGTCAGTCTCTTGAGTCGGTAGGGCCTTTGATGTTGGGGGCGATGGTAGGAGCAGAAGGGTCATACTTACCTTTACCTGCATTTGTTGAAACTCTTTCGTTGTGAAAACAGAAGTTCAGCCTCTTTGCAGCTTCATATGTCACTGATGTTTACTGACCTGGCAAACATATCTTTGTGCTGACCTGGCTGTTTGATATAAAGGTTCTTTCCCCAGAAGCTGGGATAGAAGGAAGGTGAATGCTGGATCACAGTGGTTAGAGAGAAAAAAAGCGCCTATGATGCAAAGGCTTTCATTTGTGTTTTTCTCTTGTGCATAGATTAATTAAAGTCAAAACTTAATGCTGGTCACTGAGCAGAAAATCTAACCTAGTGGGTGGGCAGTCAACCCTGCCAGACTCAACACATCCACTCTGTGGGGGTACCCGGAGCACTACCGGAACTTGTCCAAATCCTTTGTACGCACTTGGCCAAATTTTGCAGACGCTTCGTATTTTTCGCAGGGTGAATAATGAAGATGCACTGATCTACTGACTGCGTGGGGTTGCTTACGCAGAAAGGCACTGAAGCTTTGGAAACCGAAGACTGCACCACCACAATCTGTTTTCTGGTGGCGGTGTGCACCTCCTTCCAATACCTCTGAACACCAGGTGATGCTGTAGCCAAAAACCCATTGGTCTCAAAGCAGGCAGAATATACTGCCTCTCTCCCCGACAGTTAGCATGCAATTACGGAGCAGGTAGGGGATTTCTTTTGCTGGTGCTTATGGGTTCAAGAAATGGAGACGTCATAAGCAGCTCACACAAGCTTGTTAGGGAAAAAAGAACACTGCTATTATCGCCTATAAAAAAACAGCTCTGAGTTATCCCAGAAGAACAAGGAAGATGAGGTAATTATGGTTTTGGCACAGTTAGCACTGGCTGAGGGCATTTTCAGTCAAACCAGGACAAACAGCATGCTGTTTCTTTCCAAGGCGGTTGAGACAACTGTACACATTACAGGAGTCCCTTCTCCCTTTCCGAAATACAGCTGTTAAACAGCGCACATAAACACCAACCAGCTGCGGGGGGCCGCCCGCGAGAGCCTGCGGGGTGACTTTTAGGTGGACAGGATGCAGTTGTCTTAAACTATGTTGGACCTGAAGCACACCAGTTATCCTGGCTCCAGAGCAACTGAGAGACTCAACAGCTGCGAGGGCTTTCAAGGATAACCAACCGCATCAGCCAGGCAGCCACTGGGAGACGAAGCTGAGCCATTTGGGAACTCTAAGAGCAACCCGTCCCCTCAGACTGCCCTCAGGGCCAAGAAGGATGGAGGATGGGATGCACAGCCAGCCTGGCTTGTTCCTGCCTGGACATCCAGAGCCAGCTTTAAAAGGCAGGAAGGAGAACATGGGGTCCCTCCTGGCTCGGGCGTGCTCCCTTAATGCCTACGCAAAGACTTCCACTGTCAAGAGATCCAACAGTGGAGGGCAAGGGAGCAGCCTTTTCCTGGGAGAAGGAGCTGGCAAGGTATATAAAGCTTCCTGTGCTTGGCCTTGCCAGGAGTTAAATGGAGACAGCAGAGACCACAGGCAGCAAGGGAAGGGTCAAGGCTGCCAGCAAAGGGCTCCTCTGGAGCGGGTCCCTGCTGTTGGGCTGAACATGGCAAAAGGTATTGCTGGCATTTGGCAAAAGGCAATTTTGTCATCGTGTGCCTGCAGGACTGCTGTGAGGAGCAAACCTGAGCAGCCGCAGAGTCTTTCTGCTCACCTCCCCAACGAGGGGCTCTGCCAACAGTGCACGGTGGTGCTTTACACGTCTCCGCAATTCTCCCTGTGCCATACAGACACGCTGCTCCTGCCAGGACGGGCAGATGCATTATGTGCTTTACAGGTGGGGAAACGAAGGCAGAAAGAGAAAGGCAATTAAGGGGAAAAGCTTGTAACAAGGAACAATTTGCAATTGAGGAGGAGGGAAAAATGCGAGCTTCCATACCACGCTGAAACATACACAGAAAGAGAGGGAAATGTTGCAATTTTTGCTCTCTTCCACTTTTGTTTTTCATTCTAGTTTAACTATTGCTATTCCCCTCCAAGGGCTTCCACCAGCCCCATGTACCACTGGCACTTGAGTGAGCAGGAAGCCCAAGAGGAATACCTGTGTCTGTGTCCAGCAGGGGTCACTGACGATTTTTTTTCTTTTAAAGCTTTTTTTACCCTTCTTTCTTCCTTTTTTGGGGATCCTGCCATCCCAAGAAAGCATCCATGTTGTGGGTAGGAATGCACTGTTGGAGCAAACTAGAAGTAAGGGGAAATGTCCTCTCACTAAGGCAAAGATGCCTTGAGCCGCACTGCCAGCAGTGGCCCAGCACTGGTGGGACACATGCAGGAGTTGATCAGGGGCAGCACCCGTTATGTTAGTACTGCATCGGTGCAGTGTTTACACCAAAGCTCATGGCCAGTGGCCCAGTTATAGCTGTGAAGGTCCTATCCAAACAAGACATCCCGGTAGAGATGGCTTGCTCTTCCCTGCTTGCGTGAGTGCTTGATCTCCTTGCTCTCCTGACAGCTCAGCTCCCAGATAGGTCAAGAACAAAGGAACCTCTCCGAAAAACAATCATAGGATCTCCCGTCTTTCTCAGGGACTGCAGGTTACAGAAATACAGGGAGGATCTCACTGCATTTGCTCTAAAGCTGTGGCTGCCAGAGAGGCCTGGGATGATCCTGACTCTAGGGAATATTTGGCTCCCCATCGCCTGTGGGATAGGGGCGATGCATATGTGTAATTTCCTACCCGGACAGGTAACAAGGACAGGCTGGGAGAGATACAGGCCAGCGGAATATAACTAACCCCTAGCATGCCAAGCACCAGGAGCTGCTGCCAGATGGGCTGCAATCAGGGCCGGCTAATCCAGATGCTGGAGGGGGGTAGACCAGCGCTCAGGAAGCAGAGAAGCAAAGCATCCTTGTGTGCCTGCTCCTGTCCCTCCTTGGTCTTTCCAACCTGGTAGGGTGATGGCTGGTACCCACAGCTTCGGGAGTGGGGCACAGGCTGGCTGCGTCCTCCCTCCCCAGGAGGGCTCCACTGCTCCCTGTTCCAGCATATTCCTCGCTCCATATCCAACATGAGTCTCCAGCTTTCTCATGCTATTCCAGTGACAAAAAGTTGCTGCCATTACTCCAGGCTGGGACCCAGCCTTTTTTGCCTTATGTTTATTAGGATGACTGGGTTTTGACTTGCTTTGTTTTTACTGTGTCCAATAATGGCTTTTATGTAAAACGATTCACTGATGAGAGTGTAAATGCCAGCAGCCTACGTGAGTGATATTTCTGCAAAGTTCCTCTGTCCTTTCCAGTGACATTTGCCAGGGCAGTGCAGACTGGTCCCTCTGTGTCAGGACATAATGATATGCCGGCACAGTTGGCAAGGACATATCCTCTGAGTGTTCATTCCAAATGGAAATATGAACTGTCAAAATGTGGAAATCCTCCACAGACGGGGCGCCTGCACCTGTCTCCTTTGTGGTTCACCCTCCGTGCCAGGCTGCAGCAGTCTGCTAGGGGTAGGCATGTTGCCTCCATGTTCAGCAGCAAGATGATTTAGAGGGGATTCCTCCTCCAGATGCAGGTGTGTGCCTGCACGCACACATTATTCACACACAGTAGGCTTGAGACCAAAGCCCTGGTTAAGGAGAGCTGCTGGTGATTCAGGGTGGTGCTTCCAGCTGGAGTAGCCTGTCCTACTCAAGAAGTCTGAGTTCTTGTGGATCCTTGACTCATTTGTCAGGACAAGGTGCTCCTTCATCACTGCAAATAGCACTTCTCCTTACTAGCCATCTCTCTGATGACAGGCGGCAAATTTTTGCAGGTTTCTTTCTGCTCAGGAGCCTGTGACAGCCCCCAGTCTGCAGCGCCAGTCCAGTGTTGTTGTTTCCTATCACTACGTTTCCAACATCCAGGCTTCAGTAATAACCTCCTTCAATTCACCTTCAGGCATTCTAGGTTTTCCTCAAAATGTAGTGATCAGTCAGAGACCCCAAGTCCCAGGCTCTTAAGGGGTCATGAGCCACATATCTGCACTCTGCTTTCTTCTGATGCTGGGTAAACAGTTTGCCATTAACAATGTGTTCAAGAGAAATTGTCTTTCTGTCTGTTTATGAAGCTGGACACAGAGTCTTGGGAGTTCGTTATCACTGGAAATTCCTCGGTGAATGGCTTCAGTGACCAGCATTGGATCGCTCAGTGAACTGTACTGCCGTTCATGCCTTTAATACTCATTGCTCATTCTGTGGGTTTGGTCTTGGCATTTTTTTCTAATCCCCGATTCCCAAACCAATATTTCCTTTTCATAAAGGTTGTTGCATGAGTACATTCTCTCTAAACGCTCATGTGGCTGCTGTGTGTTATTTAACAAGCCTCCTGTTTATGAAAAACAGCAAAAATAAGATTCTGAAAACAGAGGAGCCTTCTGTAGGCTCCTCCATAATACCTTTCTGTCTTGTGAAGATGCAGTAATAGATGTTCTTACCACAGCCCCATCCTACTTGTGGTGACGAGCGTTGCTCCATCCAGTACTTTGTCCATGCTACACTGCAAGCTTGTGTTTATCTGTTTCAATGTGTGTTCTGTAAGGCAGCTTATTCCACTTCCCCAAAACCATCAGGAGAAGTACCTTCTAGCACTAACAGAGAAGGCACATATCCCTTTATGGCATATCACTCTGATTTCAAAGGTGAGAAACTTACTTTTTGACTGAGGAAAATATTTACCAATATCTCTAGTAGGTTAAAGCCTCGAATCCCAGGTTAGACTGCATTTGGTATTACAAGCCACCAGAATAATTTCATCCTGTCAATGGGATGAACACAAAAATATAGTGACCTTCTTATCTAGTATCTCTTATTTTCATTAACGCATGAGTCTGTGGAAAGGTTTGGCTTTTATTGATGCACAGTGAAGGAAGAAGATGCCTCTGGGGGCCTTCCAGACTACATAGTCTATTACCACCAGTTTTCTCAATCCCAGATCATTACCCCTGACAGGATGTCCCATCTGCACAGGTAGTGCACACAGATGTCCACACACAGACCTGCCAGAAGGGGTTTTGCACTGGAACCCAGTGAAAATCAATACCCATTTTTTTCTCCTTCTTCACGCTCTTCCTCCTTCCATTATGAATGACAGAATTTAGAGGCTTCCAGCTCAAAAAGCCCTGCTGACGTGAGTGACTTACCAAAGTAGGATCACACTGACTGGAAGAATCCATGTCACGGAGCTCAGCTCCTGTGCAGGCATCTAGGCGACCAGAAGTTTCAGATGAGTTCAGTTCCTGACTTTCTCACCCTTGCTTGTGGTGAGAATTGCTGCATAACTAGGTCTCTTTCTAATCTGACCCTCTATGTTTTATGCATCTAGCAGTGTTATTCTTTAAAATAAATACCTATAGACTGTAATCTTGCTATACTCACATAATCATAATACCTTCTAAAAAAGCATCTCTTTAAACCAAGACACCAGTCTGTCTTAACCACCAAGATTAGTAGTTGTGGATCTAACTGTAAGGGTTTTTTCCTGGTATGTACTACAAGACTGGAGAGCCATCTGCCAAACAGCAAAGCATAAATTGAGCAGGGAAATAAAAACTCTGTCACTGATATTCTGAGAAGTGATGGCTATCGAAAGAACGGAAACAGTTTGAGCCAACCCAAAAACTGATCTGGAACATGCAACACGAAGGCTTTCTGAAGATAACACGTCCTGATGAATACAAGGACAAAGCTGTGTGCTCTCTGGTTATATCAGCTGTGTAACAAGAGTAGTTCTAGTTGAAGTATGAACACCTGGTTTCCTATTTGAGGAGTCAAAATCAATCTTCTCCAGTAGCACAAACTGCTTACTCCACCCCAAATTGAAAGCTCTTTTGAAACAATCACTGGAGAACCATCTGGTTTTGAGTTGTCTTGTCCGTATCTGTCTTGTGAAAGATATTTTCAGGATGTTAACAAACAACTCCATCCAAAAAGTTCTTCCATGTTTCTTGTCATCCATGATTGCATATATTTAGATGCCATATGCCCTGTACTCTGCTTCCCTGGAAACTCAGGGTTGGCTTATGCCAAGAATTGCATGTAAGAAATTTGCCTTGTGTGTGTTATTGTTCATAGGCTCTTGCTCAGCCCCGGGACTGAAGCGTAACATACGCAAACAGATTTGAAAATAGATTGTCTTGGTGTCCCACTCACAAACTGCAAGCCAACCTACCTCCCCCTCTCCTTCACTGGAGTCATTTCATCAGTTGGGGCTTACAAAGCAAGACTTTTGCTAACCCTTTGTTCTCTGAAATGTTATTTATTGTCTTCCCCTTCATTGCAGCCTACGTGCAGAACTAGTATGTAAGAATGTATGATGCAGGATTCAATGCCATGCAAAAATTCTGCTGAGCTTCTCATGTTCAGCACCAACAGTAATCTGTGTCTGGTCTGTGACTGGAGAAAGCCAGCTCCCAAGTGTGTAAAATGTGTTTGACCGTACTTTCAAACACCCACATGCACATTCAGAACGCCAGAGAACTCATTACATTCATGGTCTGGAAATTGGTGTTTTGTTCTCTGTCCCTGCTCTGTCTGACTTTGGGTGAATGCAATTGAAAATGTCAGAGATGCAGCTCCTATGTAACGTAAGAGGAGGATTACAGTTTTCCTGACATCGGAGGGGGGGTTACAACAATGCAGCTGACGTAGGAGGGACGGATTACAGTGCATCTGACATAGTAGCAATTATAGGAAATGTATTTAGAGGGATGGATGGAAAACGAATTTAATATGCTGTTCCAGAGGAGGACGATAAAGGTGTGTTGCAACAGTCCTTCCCTGCTCTGGAAAGCCATATTTCTCACTTGTCCATCGGCACAAACAATCTGTGCTGTATGGCAGGAAATATCAGACACAAATATCACATTAATCTCTAAGGAAGGATACCTGTTTTCGTAACTTGCTCATTCACTAAGGTCTCTTAGTAGTGGCTCAGACAATAGGTGGATATATCAGGTTTTCCCCATGGAATAACTGTACCACTGGCACTGTGCTGCAAATGCGACTTTTATTTTGTTTCTGTTTTCTTTCAGAGCAAGCAAAGTGGAGAAGGGGGAGGGGAGAAGCTCCTGATTTTCCAGTATGCAGTAGACAAATGCTGTTAATACCCTCTTCAAAGGAGCCAGTGCATGCCCCCTTGCCTGGGAGAGGTACAGGCAGGCACAAGCAGATGAAGCAATTACTTGGGACACCAGGAAAGCAATAGCCTTTCCAGTTGAAACTGCAGCGAGAGCACGGTGGATCTCAGTCACTAATGCATTAATATAGAGGAAAGGTGAGGGGGGAGCCCTTATTCATTTTGTCCCTTGGGAAGGATGTGTAGCTTTCTGCATGAATCACTCACAAGTGAGGGGAGGAGAGCAGGGGCTGGAGCGAGGGGACATCAAAACTGCCACATTTGGGTCACTGTTTCCAGCACAGCAATCAACAAAGTACATACGCGTGCATGAATTCCATTGTCTCAGGCTACTTCCTCTTGGGCATGCGTCCACGTCGCCCACAGCTGCACCGGCCGGGGCACCTCTGCATCCTATGGCACTCCCGTAAAAAGAAATAGGACGCTGGTGAAGGTCAGGCCAAAAGGAACGATGCTGAATTACCTTCCTGCCCTCAGAGATTGTCCCTCTGGCCCAGCACAGGGGCAGACATCCAGTCCCCGGTGAGGGCATCTGCACTGGCTGGAGAATAACTGGCAGGTTTTGCCCCAGTGGGAACACTTCATGGCTACCCCAGCAGCCGTAAAGCCAAGAGCAACAGCCTTCAGTCTGTCGGCCTGCCCACGGGAGCGTTCCCAGACTTGTTGAGTGGGGGCTGTTTTCCCATCACTTCCATCGGGCTAGCAGAATTGCCCTCACCTATCTGTAGGAATCTCAAAGAGAAAAGACCCTGGGCAAGGCAAGGGAAAAGAGGCACAAGACAGTTTGGCCTCAAGAGTTTTGGCTCTTATTCAAAGCTCAAATATGGAGCTCCCACTGACAGCCCTGGTGTGAGCTGGTGGCGTCCTGGGACTGTGAAGTCACTGGACATGGATGACAGGGGAAGCAAGCATCCTGACTTCTGTATGACAGCTCGGGACCCATGCAGGGCAGCCTCTGCAGCTCATCCCTGCCCCAGCGCGGCTTTTTCAGACAACCAGCCTTCCTGCAGCAGTGTCAGAGGGTTTCCCTCCCTCACCATTGCAAAGGGTTTCCAGCACTACTTCCCTGCTGCTGCCTGCTGCTTGTTGTTTTCATTTCACCCTGTCCATAGCCTCTTCAGTTTCAGACCTTTGCCTCCCCAGCTTCCAGCTCTGTCTGGGGCCCTGGGAGGACCGATAGCTTCAAATTACAGCTGTTTGCCTACAGCAGTGAGCAGGGAGGATGCTGGGCCAGAGAAGGGGAAGGATAATTTCACAGGAACGAAGCCCCCTGTCAAACGGATCATGGACATGTCTTCCTCTCACCTCTGCTCTCATATCTGAAGTCTGCTTACCACTTACTTTTTGCTTTGGATTTGTCAGCTTCTGACTGATCTTAAACTGCTAAACTCCCCTGTCAGGTGCGGCCTAAAAAAAACCCAAACAACAAGACAACACATGAGCTACTAGGATGTTTGAGGGAGCGGTGGGAAGTAATACACACTCTCAACAGAAACTGGTGTCAGAGTCGCAAAGCCTTGGGAGTACCAGAAAGCTAGCTGACTGTTTGACCCACCTCTCTGTCCACACTCCACCTGGAAGTGGGGGCTAACATTAAATGACAAGCATTAATCTTACAGAAAGTCCAGTCTGATGTGAAAAATCACATAAAAGAGCTGCCTATTGTATAAACTGTACTAAACCCAGTATGTGCATAGCTTTATTTATACCAGCTGTGAGAGTAACATTAATCACTTAATTGCAGTGTGAAGGATGGCCTTGCAGTTAAAGTGCTTTGCCTGGGCTCAGGACACAGAAATCTATTTCACAGCTCTGCCACAGACTTGCCACATCACCAGCATGGGCAAGACACTTCATCTTGTGGGGTCTTTTTGCCCTCCCAGTAGTAAAGTAGGTATAGTAAGTGGGGGAAATCACATCTTTTCCTTATCTGTTGTCCATTTTGTCTATGAAGATCATAGACCCTTGGTGGGAAAGTGGCATTTCCAAGTATTGGTCTGTAGGCATCTGAATTCCGTGTGGTTCTGCCCCGGGAAGGTGCCTACCTGGCTAACCTTGATGCTAACAGTAACAGTAGCTTAACATAGATGTACTCAGTCCCAGAGGCTCTCGGAGTCCTCTTTAGTCAAAGCCTTTGGTAAAACATGTGCTTTACCTTGTAGGATACCTCGCAGATGAATGTTTTAAGAGATGAGCATTTCCATTAAAATCAGCAGAAACTGTGGGTGCCGACTCTCTCTGAAAATCAGCCCACATATTATAAAATGATTTTCAGCTAAATTTAAATCAGCATGGTTGGATTACAGGTGTGTATTCGCTTTTATTACTATCACCACCTTTGGTCATTAAGCTTAAACAATTGAAAAAAACCCTAATTCAAAAGCCATTATTCAACATTGGTTGTTTAGCTTCTGCATTTTATTTATCCTGGGCAATGGAAATAACCTGGCCCACTTCTCTTTTTACATAACCTTTTTGTATGTTTGTTGCCAGTTGTCACTCAGGTTCGCATGCCCCAGCACAGTGGAGCACTATTACAGTGACAAACACGGAAGGGAAACGATTACAATAAAAGAAAGACGCTCTCAAGGGCATAGACCACCTTGTTTGTTCTGTGTACTTCCCTTAATACAAACAAAAACAGTCAGAGCCTTGGTATTAACAGTAGATTTGGTAGCACATTATATTTAGGAAAGTAAAGAACCCTAAGATACCTGGTGGTGACCCTTTAAAAAGCTATTTTATAGATCTAGATAAGGATGAATGCTGAAGAGAAGCTGTATGTACCTTTATTCTGCAAGACAAGCTCAATGTATTATGTCAGTGAAATGTCATTGCCTCATTAATTATGAAATGCCATAAACATTAACGACAAAAGATCATTGTTGTGATCATAATTATGTAACTCTGATGCAATATTATGACCAAAGACATTCCAGTGGTCTGAAGTATATTTCTGGATACCATTGTGGTGCCTCAGTAAGGATATGCTAGCTTTAAAGTATTTATGCCAAAATTGCAGTGGCAGCCTGGATTTGTTCAAATTCAAAGAAACTTTGAAGTCATATTAGAAATAGTCATGCACCATTTTTTTCAAGATAATGCTTTTGTCTTTAAAATAAGCCTACAAGTATTGTAGTTGATTATCTCATCTTCTTTACTTAAAAAGTCACTATACTTTTTAGAATATGCCACCTTCAATTTTACTTTTTTCTAGGCCAGGGTCCGACTCGCTGTGACCAGGAACAACTCTATTGACTTCAGCAAAGTTTTACTCACTTGAATTGTGTAAATGATGGGATGCTGAAAATAGCCCCAAAAATCTGTTTTTCAAAGTAATCACACCAGTGCTTTCTAGGACAAAAAGAAAAAGAAACTACAGCTATACTGCAAGTAGTTCCCCAGCAAAGCTACCATAGCAAACCAGGCTGACTTCAGC
This sequence comes from Rissa tridactyla, assembly GCF_028500815.1. NCBI lineage: Eukaryota > Metazoa > Chordata > Aves > Charadriiformes > Laridae > Rissa > Rissa tridactyla. The sequence continues at coordinate 98,847,305 of NC_071466.1, forward strand.
TGTGGAGGGTGAAATGGGTAGAAAGGAATGCTTCCGTTTCTCAGTTTTGTTTCCTTTTTGCCAAGTGAAGAAAGTTGCTATTGTTGTTAGTTTGTTTTGAAACTGATAGAAAATGCTGAGTGAAATGACTAAAGATTGAATTGCTGGAAATATCTGCAAGACGAGCTCTGGAAGGCAGCAGTCTTCATGCGTATTCCCATCTGCAGACCATGCCACCCTCAGGGAGGGAGCACAGGACTGCTGCAATGGAAAAACTTAGCAGTTGTGTCCTCCCAGTTTCTACCCCTTCCTTGAGAAATCAAAGGAACATCCTCATGGATATGCTTTGGAAAGTCCCTCTCCACTTTCCTCACTTTTGTACCCTCGTTATGTACAAGCTGGCTCCATAATTATACCTCTCCTGACCATAGATATTTCTCCGAGATGATTCCTCATTCAGGATATCCAAAACACCAGAGGGCAGCAAAAGTGTTAAAGCAGAAATTGCAAAAGCATCAACCTTCCCAACAGAAGCACCTCTATTATGATAAAACGTGATTGTGTAAGACGTTGGTAATGCAGGATCAATTCATACTGAAAGTGGTAGAAAAATGATGTAATTATGACACTACCAAAATTGTGCAATGGCTACAGCACTGCTGGAAACTGTTGTGACCCATATGTCTGAAAATGGAAGAGAAATACCAAAAAGTTGCTGAAAGTAATAGATGCAGGAGGTCTTTAATTTAACTCTCAATAAATCATACAATAGTATGATTTATGACTCTTAAAAATGCTCCCTCCTCTACTGCAGAAGCTATATGTACCCCACCCTCTGGGCCAGGGATTGCAGGTCTGTGTAAGTACCTTCCACAGGTAGCAACACTTGCCAGTTCTTCTTGCCTCTTCCATCTAATGCAGGTAATTAAAATCAGGATGGTGGATTCTCCTCAGTGTAGCCCTCTGGCGTGGTCTTATACTCTCCAGGCAGTCCCATGACACAGGTGTCCACCTCTCCTTAGGATGGAAAAACTGTGATATGTTAGGGAGAGCACCAAATCCAGTCCTCTTCTTCCCATTTGGGACAAAAGAAATTCTGAGTCCTTTAAAAGAAAGTAAAAATGTTATGCTTCTAGCTGGGGCTGGCTGTCTTGAGCGCTCTTTCTACAAAGACCAGTTCTGTTTGCCATCCTAAAACACTTAATCAATTGCAAATGAAAACAGCAACTATAATTAAAGGGAGGAAAACCCCACCACAGCAGAGGAACCATTATTAAGGTAATTTTTTTCTTTATAACTCCTGGGGCAGTGTTCACATGCAGTTGCTACTGTATGTGCTGTTTGTGCGTCACCTCCTCTTCATGAGCTCCACAGAGAATATACTGTTAGCTTAATAATAACAATAATAAGTCAGCTTTTCATGTGAGTTATTCAAGGCACTGTGTAAGCACTAATTGAATGTTACAATAGCCCAGGCTGGCTGCATGCTATTACCCGCCCTTGCAGCAAATGGCGTAGCAGTCCCATGACCTGGATGACACCGCTGCCTCCATGTAAGCTGCTCCTGTCCTTCGGCTCCTGGCCACCAGCTCTGCAAGCCGCTGCCCTCTCCCAGTGCCATTCAAGCTCTGCAGACTGCCAGCCCGCCTACCTGCTCGCAGTAAATAAGCACAGGGACAGCAGGAGTTCTGTGCAATGGTCAAGATAAACAAAGTTTGGGGGTTCAATTTCAGGTGCAATTTCTCCGTGTTTCTAAGAGAAAGAGCCTGCAGCGTAACTGGCCTCCCAAAGGGCTAGCACCCACATTCCAGTGGGTAACACAAGCAATATAGTTGATTAGATAAGAGAAGTAGAGGCAGTCCTGCTTGCTTCACTAGAATGTCCCAATGGATCTCTCTCAAGTGTGCTGACGAGACACAGCTCATATATCATGTAATTTGATTTATACAGAGCACCACATTTTTCTCATGCCATCTTTGGAGAAAACTTACAAAAACTAACAAAAAGCTTGCTTTCCTCCCATAGCGAGTCCCTCTTGAGCCCTTCAAAAGTCATTCACGGACTGTAAGGTGGCCACCAAGCACAGGTGAAAACAATTGTACTGATTGCTTTGAAATCTTCATCACGAAGCAGAGCTATATATACCTCCTCCACTCACGGCATTGCCTCATTTCAAGCAGCCTGGCAAATCCTATTTGCATGGTGCCTCTGGGTGGAAGAGGAGGCTCACTGCCCAGTATGCCATTGGCTGTGATGGTCAGGCTAGGGGTTCAGACTAAGATGGACAGTCTTCCAATCAGGAGCCCAACCACTGACTGGAGTATTAAGCGTCTGAAAAAAGCCTCGGATGACTTGAACAGAGAAGATAAAAGTTGAACAGGTGTGGCAGGCATTACCCAAGACTTATTTTTGAGGATAAACTGGAATTTGAGACCAAATGTACAAACATTTTAGTCAGTTGCTGTGTGAAGGCTGAAGACCTATGTGTTCAAACCCAATGCACCTGCCACTTCACATCTGACCTTGAGAAGAACCTCTTGGGCACTTGGGAGATGCAATCCCAAACAGCCTTCTTCGGCCTCAGTGTGCAAAAAGCCTCCATCAACTTTGCAAGTTACCTTGCCCTTCTCAAGCCTCACTTCCAGACTGACCAGAGATAATAGCACCACAGGTGTATTCAAAATATGTAAGTTGCTAAAGTATTACAGGATTGCATTTATATAAACATATATGGGCCCTTTATTATTACTTCCCTTTCTGCCTATGCCCAGCTGGTGGACCCAGAGGGTTGCTGTCCCCAGGCCGGCTTGGCCCTAGTCCTGGATGCCAGAAGGGGATGGTCGGCAGCAACGCCTCGGCAGCTCCCCTCTATCGTGCCCTGGGAACAACGGTAAAGGGGCCGGCACTGCGCGGGGAAAGGCGGGTCAGTATCCCGCCGCGGGCATTGGTGCAAAAGGTGGGCGGCCACAGTCCTCCTTGTGCTTTGGGACTAGGAAAAAACGTCCCCCGCAGGGCTGCAAGCCACACTTTTCCTGCTGCCAGCGGGACAGTCCCTGTCGGTGGGCCCACACGCCGGCGGGCTCCGGCACCGGGCGGGGACTGTCTCGGTAGCTAGGAAGGGGCCTGGCACCCCAGCCGGCAGGGCCGCGAGCTCACCGAGGCCGGCCGGGGCGGCGACGCCCACCCTCATGCAGGGTTAGCGCAGCGTCCGCGGTGTTCGCATCTCCGCCGAGCCCCGGGCAAAGGGTACGGCGGCTGCGGGCAAACCCTGCCCGCGGCGAGCGCCTTGCTGCCGGCGGCTTCGGGCGCTGACGAAAGACCCGGGCGCTGCCCGGCCGCGAGGCGGTTAACGGCTGCCGGCGCCCCGCGCGCCAGCCGTTCAGGCGGATGCCGGGCGCGCCGGCAGGGGGCGATCCCGCCGGGAGAAGGGGCGCGTCACGTGACACCGGAAAGCCTCCCCCCGCCATCAGGCGGGCGGGGGGGGGGGCAGGAGACCCAGCTGCCCCCTCCCTCCCTCTGCCCTGACGTCACCGCCCCTCCGTCGCCCGGGCGACGGCTCCATCAGCGCGCGCGTCAGCGCCGCCCGTTCCTTGGCAACGGCCCGGTGTCTCGCTCCCCTTCAGCCTCGCGCCTGGGCGCGCGTCTCTCTGGCGTCAAAGTGACGTCAATGGGCCCGTCTCGGCTTTCGGCGGTGGGCGGGGGGAAGAAGAGGCGGGCGGGAGGGCGGGGTGTGCGCGGAGGGGGGGGCAGGGGGGGGCCGGGACATCCCGCGTGCTCCCGCCTGCCCCCCGGCGCACGCACACACATACACACGCGCGCGGGCGCGCGCGTACAGGCGCACACACACACACACACGCACTCACGCACACCCTCGCGCGCACACACCCCTCCGCGGCGGCGGCGGCAGAGCCCGGCGCCAGCAGCCGCGGAGAGCTCCCGCCCGCCAGGTACGGCGGTTCAACGGCCGCTTCGGTGGTCGGGCAACGGCCGCCCCGCGGCGGTTGTGGGGCGCGCGCGGTGGGGGGAGCGGTGGCGGCGAGCGGCCGAGGGGTTGAGCGGGGCCGGGGCGGCCGCGGCTCCGCTGTGGGGCCGGAGGAGAGCCCCGCCGCTCCGCCGAGGTGTATGTGTGAGCGGAGGGGTCCCGTCGGCGGGCGGGGCTGACGGGGGTGTGCTGTGCCCTCTCCGTGCAGGTGCCAGCGCCCGCCTCCCCGGGGCAGCGCGGATGCTCCCCTCCTAGGCGCGGGGTGCGCTGCCCGCCGCCCGCCTAAATCATGGTGATCATGTCAGAGTACACCGCCGTGCCCGCTGCCGGACAAGCCCAGCAGCGGCCTCTGCGAGTCGGCTTCTACGACATCGAGAGGACGCTGGGAAAAGGCAACTTCGCGGTGGTCAAACTGGCCAGGCACAGAGTGACCAAAACGCAGGTGGGTACCGAGGGGGACGGGGGGTGAAGAGCGCCGTTACTTGCCGGGCCGGCAGCCGGTGGGCTGCCGCTGCCAGCGTGGTGAAACGAACTGGTGCTGGAGATGAGGAGAAGGGCAGCGAGCTTTGCGAAGTGCAGCCGGGCTTAGTGGTGAGCTGTGGTGAGCTTTGGTGAGCCTACACCAGTAGTTGAGGTGGCCGTTCGTAGGAGCTTCACGTTTTCCCGGTGTGTTCAACAGAGTCTATGTAAAATTAAAAACGAATGAGAAGATATAAAAAATAACATTTCTGTGTGCTGTGCTAGCTTCGTTGAATTACTCCGTCTCAGTTTGCTAAAGAGCCCAGCAAATTAAAGACCTTTTGAAGACTTTAGATAGGCTTAATTTTTTCATTCAATGTGTACGCTTCAAGAACAAAGAACTTGCAGTGCTATTTGCAGAAATAACTTATTAATGGGCATGCAACCATATTTATATTTCTAGTGCACATCAAAATCATATCAGTCACCACAGTAGAAAATAGTCTGTTAGAGGAATCTGTTTTTCACTGGCATGGGATGGATTAAAAGATTTACCGAATCCCGTCCAGTGCTAATTTCTACAGTTCTGTTCACTACCTTATGTGTAATCCTTTGACGTAGAAAAGAAAAATGAAAATGCTCTGTGTTGTAAATTCTCTGCAGTTGAGAAAAACAGAATCAGCTTTGTCAAGTCCATACTTTAAAAGCTGCTTTACTGGGATTTTGTGAGTTTGTGTGTGTGTCAGGGCGTGTGTGTCTTTTGTGTCTTTTTTTTTTTCTTAAGCGATCTTAACAGTAAGAGTACCTGTTTTGTAATACCTGGGGTTGTTTTGTTTTATTATTTGTTAAATCTGCAGGTTGCAATAAAAATAATAGACAAAACAAGGTTAGACCCGAGCAATCTGGAGAAGATTTATAGAGAAGTTCAAATAATGAAGCTTTTGAATCATCCCCACATTATCAAGCTATATCAGGTAAGAAGTCAGCTTTGAAGTGCAGCACGCAGATGAGATATGCTTGTGCTCTTCTCTTGCACATGATTTAAAATCAAATATTTGCAGAGAGAATGCGTATTGAAATACTTTTTGAAAAAACACTTAAACTGTTTTTTTTTAAAAGTCATTCATCATTCTTTGAACAAGATTCTGGTATGTTAGACAGCTTTTTGACAAAACGCGATGTAAAATTTACAATTGAAACCAAGCTGAAGTTTGTTTCAGATTGAGGAACTGATTATCTGAACTTCTATGATTAACTTGTCTTTCCTAACTCCTCTGCTTTTCCACTTCAGAGGACTAGAACTTCTTACATGCTTTTGATAAGAGGAAGACTTGAACTCATGTAGGATAGCAGAGAAGAAAGCGCAAAAGTTGAGTTTGCCATAAGTGCCATAAGATTTAAAATCAAGAACAATTAAACCAAATCAATCAAAATAGAAAATCTAAGAATTAGAATTCCGAACTAAGCAGAAAATAAAAAGCCAGTAAATGTTGGTACCTTAGAATATGTCAAAAATTACTTGTTTGGTTATTCTGTTCCAGTTTGTGTAGTTTTGAAAGTGAACTTTAAATATCTTTCCGCTTGCAGAGTTTCACAATGTGAATTTTGATTTACATTTGTTCAGTTTCTGCACTGGGTATTTTTAACAGTAAGAACAAATTAATGTGTTGTGCAGAAAACAGGATCACATCTGTCTAGTGAACAAGGACCGCTTAGCAAATTCTAAATATTCAATCTAATTAGGATTTGGTGTAAGTTCCTCTTAATCATCTTAAATAATGCCATGTGGATTTAAGAAGAAGATGAGGTATCCCAGTCTGTCTAGACCTGCGTAGAAGGGCAGGGGAGAGAGAGGAATAGATGGATGAATTAGCAGGTCTGAAAGTCCATGTGTAGTAGTAAACACTATTATCAGCTGTAATCTTACCGTTGGGTTTGTTAGCTTGAAAAAGAAAAAAAAAAAGTTTTAATTAATATGTAAGGCTGAAGAGCCAGTAAGGCAGGTGCTTAGGCAAGGCATTATTTTTAAAGACCTTGACACACATGAAGTGCTTGATATTTATAGTATTAACCATCATAACAAAAATTATTCTGTGTTAACATCTGACGTCATTGTTGCCCATAGGGCAGTGTAGGATATACAGAAACATTCTAACAGTTCGGTTGATTTCATTTCAGTGGAATGATGCGGGTGAAAATACTATTTCGAAGCTTTTAGAAAAGCAGGTTAAATTCCATCTAGTTGAACCACTTCACTTGATGGAGCAAATGACGTTGGTAGTGGACCATAATTTCTTTTCAGTGAAGTTTTCTTTTCTTTGTTGTTGTAACTGATGCTTTACCTGTTTGGTGGAGACTGAGAAGCAGGGATGGAATTAGATGACATACCAACGTAGGGTGTGTGTTCTTGTATTATTTCATCATTGTTTTAGTTTCAGCACCGCGTCTTAATTTCATCCAGCTGGCAACTTTCCCAGAACACTTTCCTTCAGTTTTTTAAACTGGGAACCTCTTTTCCTTTGCTCCATGTCTGTTTATTTTCATTTCATGTCTGTGTGTACTTGTAGTGAAGGGAGGACAAGAGTCTTCCAAAAAGGTTACAGGTTAGGAGCCTGGAAATTACAGCCTTTGAAGTAATATTGACGCTTTTTTGATTGTTAACCTGTTGTGAGCCTTCGGCTTCCAAAACAAAATACCTGCTCCTTGAGAGTCCAATTCCAGAGAAATGTTATATTTTAAAATCTGAAATGCAGCCTTTGAAAGATGTGCCACAGTAACTGAAGATGAATTTGGAAATGCTCAGCATTTCTCATTCATTGTTTGTTTTTGAGGTTTGTTTTTGGTTTTCCTCCAAAGAGAAATAAATTAACAGGTATCAAAGGAAGTTGATACTAGATTGATAGGTGAGCACTGGGCGATGTATTGACAGTTGTTGATGTGCATCAAGCACTGCCGCTACACAAACAGCAACCTATTGTCACTTGAATGGGAGGCTTACTGTGTCCCCAGCCAACACCAAATGGGAGTGGGGTATTTGATACTACTTCTTGATTTGTGCAAGTTGCGACTGTCTCTCCTGATCTAAATACCTGCTAGCCTTGAAACAAAAACTTTATATAAACTTAAGTGTCTTTGCAAGTTCAGAATATATCAGATAAATTGTAAAGCTATATATGCGTATTTTAACAAAAAATGAATTCAGGGAAGTTTATGAAATTATTGAAATGATCATCGGTTATCTTATGGAGATTAGGTGGCATGGTAATGATGAGAAGAACAATGGCATGGGAAGCCATTGTATATTGTAGGCACATAAGCATTGATTTGTTATCTTTTTCATTACCAGTTTGCTTGGAAAGAACGCCGTGGTGCAAAATTAAATGCCTCTACTGCCAGCTGCTGCGACAAATAAATAATTGAACTGATACGTTTGAGAACACGCTTAGAAAAGTGAATGAAACTACCGAGTTCTGCATTTTTTTTAAGCATGTCCTCTTGTGTCTTCACAGGTTATGGAGACAAAGGATATGCTTTACATTGTTACTGAGTTCGCAAAGAATGGAGAAATGTTTGGTAAGTCCTCACTGCTGGAGCTAACAGTTCTTTAGATTTTGAAACCGTGGCTTTATTGTTGTCATTCCTGAGTAATATATATTCTGATTAAAAATCCAGGGTTGGCATTGTCATCTGTCAAACAGCAAGTGCAGCACCTGTGGGATTATGAAAAATTTCCTCCAGGTGTTTTTAAATCCTGTGCCTCCTATTTTGTCTTGCAGATCATCTGACCTCCAATGGGCACTTAACTGAAAGCGAAGCCCGGAAGAAGTTCTGGCAGATTCTTTCAGCAGTGGAATATTGTCACAGCCACCACATAGTGCACAGGGATCTCAAAACAGAGAACCTTCTGCTAGATGCTAACATGAATATCAAATTAGCAGGTAATAAGAAATACGTGGCTACTCTACAGACAACATTAGGCGTGTACACAAATTCACAAATTCAATCTCCCTAGGATGATCCTATAAACTTATTTATGGTAACTGAAAATAAAACAAAAATTAGTGATGTTTTACTGAATGTGTATCCTCTGGACAAAAGAGATTAGCTTAAATGAATAGGCAGAGAACAAAACAATACATCTGCTCCCTTCTCTCCATTTTCTGCTACTTCTGGAGTATTAGTATGTGGTTGAGTGATGTCTTACTCCAGACTTTTACATTCATTTCAGACTTTGGCTTTGGAAACTTCTACAAGTCAGGAGAGCCCCTTTCCACTTGGTGTGGAAGCCCACCCTATGCAGCTCCAGAAGTTTTTGAAGGCAAAGAATATGAAGGACCTCACCTTGATATATGGGTGAGCTTGATATTCCTTAGAAATCGCATTTCACACTTTGTGAGGGGCTGTGGGCTTTCAAAATCATTGCTTCTGCTGTTTTCTATTGACAGAGCCTTGGGGTGGTGCTGTATGTCCTTGTCTGTGGTTCTCTGCCTTTCGATGGACCCAATTTACCAACTCTGAGGCAAAGAGTGCTGGAGGGGCGGTTCCGCATCCCTTACTTCATGTCCGAAGGTGCTTTTTTTCAGTTCCTTAATGTTAGAAAAGGGGCTAAAAATAAAAAAAATAGCTGTCCTGTTCCATCTTGGGGCAATGATGGATGGGACTGGTTTTGCAGCTGGCAATCGCTGTGTCTTGCATCCAGTAATTTCTGTAGGGCTGTGCTTATAGTTGAGGGGCTGGTTGCACACGTTTTCTTTTCTGGGATCTGCTTTATGGTGTGTCTAAAAGGCTGTTGTTTGATTTCTTAGAGTATCTCTATGGATTACAAAATACTTGACACCCGAGCTGGAGAAATAATCACTCAAAAGAGAGAAAACAGGAGTTTAATGAGACTAGCCTGCAATGCTGAGATGGGTGTAGTTCTAAGATATTTTAACTGCAGAAGGAGTATATTTCAGTGTGGCTATGCTGTCAAGGAGAGCAGAAATAGCGGGGCTTAGCACTGTTTCTTGAGCACTCCAGCAGTCTGGCGAGAAGAAGGAACTGAAGAGTATTATCACCTCTCTCTGATTTGGATTCGAAAACAAGTGAAGAGTATCTTTTAAAGTCTGACCTTTATCAGTTATAGCCATGAACAGCTTTGATTCCCTAGTTATAAACAAATAAGTAGTATATATGGACGAGGAAGTTGTATGCGATGGAGTTCTGTACTAAATTCTGACCTATTTTAAATGGATGTAACATCACTAAACCTGCATCCGCTCAAAACTAGCTCTCCTACAAGGTGCAAGGCCACGGTATTCAGTGCAGCTTCATTTCCTGTAGTGACGTGTTGCTTTTGTGAAATGTGTGTGGGCATTTCTTGTGCTGTTTTGAATATCTGGTAGTCAGATCAGGCATCAGCTCCTCAGAAACCTTTAATTCCTGTTTTCATAGACATACGCTGTTGCTGGGAAGGTTTCTTAGCAGTGACCTGGGGCTGGGCTGTTATTTTTACCCCTTGCTCATGAGTTTTTGTCTTTGTCATCTAGACTGTGAAACACTAATCCGACGGATGTTGGTTGTGGACCCAACCAAGCGAATAACCATTTCCCAAATAAAGCAGCACAAGTGGATGCAAGCTGACCCATCTCTTCAACAGCAGCAGTCTTTGTCCTTCTCCATGCAAAACTACAACTCCAACCTGGGTGACTACAATGAGCAGGTTCTTGGCATCATGCAAACACTTGGCATCGACAGGCAGAGAACTGTTGAGGTGAGAAGTGCTTACCCTTAGATACATCTTCAGCGACTACCAGAATGCCAATAGTGCAGTCATATATATGTCACTCAGTGACTAGCCTTGATCCATTGTCACAGCATAGTAAAATCTTCATTGCCTTTCTGGATTTCTACTTATTTGTTGAGTATGCCATTATGAGGCCTTAGTGATGAGCATTGGCTGCTTATATCCTGAGCTACCTGTAACTTAAGGGTCCTTTCAATGTCTTCTAGTCCCTGCAAAACAGCAGCTACAACCATTTTGCTGCAATTTATTACCTGCTCTTGGAGCGCCTCAAGGAGTATCGAAGCAGCCAGCTATCGAGTCGTCCAGCAACTGGCCGTCAGCAAAGGCCAAGGAGCTCCGAGATCAGCAATACTGAGGTAAGGAAAGGCATTACTTACTGGGAAGCTGTGTCAGTTAGCTCTCTTTTTTTCTGCCACTTTCTATGGGAAAATACAAGGTAGTAACTCTCAGGCTTCGGAAAACCAATTCTGATATTGGTGCCCTCTGATAGAACATAGCCTACTGTTCTTCAGCAGGAGGCTGATGGAATACTAGTAGCCTGTTTCCTAAGAAGTGACTGTGGGTCACAGTCCAAAGAATAGTCTGCCTCTAGTGCAGGTCAATAATGAGCCAGAAGATGAGGCTTTGCATGGAAATTTGCCCTCTTAGGCATTGGTTGGTTACACTTCTTTGTTACATACCCCATAGGATCCTCACAGGTACTCCATGAGTCAGTTTGTATGTTTTTCTGACAGTTTTTTTCTTTTCCTCACCCCCAGCCCCTTTAAAGTGTGCTCTGGGTGTCTTTTCAAATTGTATTTCCAGTTAAATTGCCTAACTTAGGAGAAGGGGTTTTGTGTTTGTGCTGGCATCGTGTTGTGTAACTTCATTAATTTTCATAGAAAGTACGTGGAGAAAGCTTGCATGGAAGGTGGCTCTGAAATTTCTTGAGTATCCAGTATCTGAAAAGTCACGTGGAACTGCAGTGTATGTGATGGCTTCTGTGCATCGCTCTCTCTCTCCAGATGCCTCAGGACAGTCTCACTAGTGAAACACTGCGATCATCTCTGCTTTACCAGCAACCTCAGAGCCTGATTCAGCCATCCTTGCAGGCAGAAATGGACTGCGAAGTGAACAGTCCATTACAGGTTGGTATTATCAGCTAAACTGTGTGTTACTTTTATTTATTTTTTTTTCCCCCTCATTGTTTTGCCAATCCAAAACAACAGGAGTTGTGACTCCTTCCAGTCTTTTGTTTGGTATTTGGGCATGGTGTCATAGTAGCCTTTCTAAACAGTACACCTACTGAAGACATGCCACAGGGCTGTGAAGAGTATTAAAAGGAGTGTAGAAATAAGGTAGACACCCTTCAGTCTGTGATCTGGCATGTTTTGCAGCCTGTGTTCTTTCCTGTGGATCCCAACTTCAACGGGCTCTTCCGGAACCGCTCCATCTCCCCCAACAGCCTGTTGGAGACCACCATTAGTGAAGAAGTAAGGCAAGAAAAAGAGCTGGAAGATGAAATTAAGGCATATGACCACCCTATCCGCATCCCTAGCAACACCAGCAGGAGGCACACACTGGCTGAAGTGACCACACATTTCTATCAGCATGCCCCTCCATGTAAGTAAGCGTGAGAGAGATGAAGGGTGTCCGTAGTTAGAGGAAACCATAGCAGTGGTGCCATAGCAGACAAATGCCATAGCAGACAAATGCCTCAGGAGTATGTGCTGATTTTACCTTGACTGGGGTAGGAAGGCCCAGAAAAGAGGTCAGTACTCTGCCCTCCACAGTTCTGTCTTCCCATAAATAAGCATGGCCCTTAAGGAAGAGACTGCCCTGTTGTACTTCATCTAGATCACTTTAGAGGGGAGCATTCTCACAAGTAGGACATAACCCTTCTCTACTTGCTTCTGCTGTTGTACTGGGAGAGGTGGGGGTGCCTGAATTTAAAAAAAAGGTCATCAATACTGACTGTATTTGGTACGCATCCAGACCCCATGAACTTAAACAAGCAAAACTGTTCACAAGACAATAATCCCATATCGTAGCTGTTGTGCTAAAGAAACGCTGTAGGCCTGATCCAGCATAGCCTGGTGGTGCTGGAGTTGCTGGCAGAGCCCTGCTTGCTCGACAGGAGCCCAAACTTAGGTTATTTGTTGATGACCCCTTCCTGGAGTCAAGCCCTGCGACAGCACAACTTGCTGGACACCTCTCCAGCTCACAGGTGGCTATTAGTGCCAGTGTAGGTGGGCAGAAGGCTCTGATATTATGTTTATTCCTTCCTGTACTCATCTTGGGAATGTTCTTTCTCTCCTTCCTTCCCCTCCGTAGGTATAGTCATTTCCTCTTCTGCAAGCCCCACGGAGGGAACTAGTTCAGACAGCTGCCTTACTTCATCTTCAAATGACAGCTCAGTGGCCCTGAGCAGCTGTTTGGCAGGTCAAGTAATGACGGGGAGCCCAGCCACAGCTAGGATGACGTCAGCCTTCCTAGCTTCCCAGTCTGACGCTCCGGTGTTACAAGCCCAGGGCTGCATGGGAGGTGCTTCTCTCCTGCCTGTCAGCTTCCAAGAAGGAAGGCGAGCATCTGATACCTCATTAACTCAAGGTAATGTAATCTTTTCCTTGCTTTATTGCTGGGGGATTGCACCCTTCCAACTGCCATTAGAAAAGGGTAGCATGCAGGGATACGGTCTTTCCCGTGTTACACTGAGGCTAGCCACCTGGTTATTCTGCCTCATGTATTCATGGTCCCTGAGGGAGAGTTGGGTGCCCTGAGGAAGATACCTAGATGAGAGGTTCTCAGATACTGATTCGGCATGCCTGTGAAGATATTTCTGCTGCCGTGAGTGGGATGGCAGGCTCCGCCTTCCTCCTAAAATACGGAGTGCACAGCATCATGATTTCTACCAGGTTTCTCCTTTGCTGTGCATGTGTCCACCTGCAGAAGGGTGCAGCTGTCCCAAACCCTGTTCCGTTACATAAATTTTGCTCTAACCATCAGGCAGAGGGGTGAACGTGAACTGAAGAGTCACGGTCTCTTCTAGCACAGTTCTCACACAAATGAAGGCAGCTTCCCAGAAAGGCTGATCTGTAAAGAAGGCTCCTAAGCAAATGCTGAGGAGGATTAAAGTGCATTTCTTTTCCTCATGTCTCACAGGCTTGAAGGCTTTTAGGCAGCAGCTGCGGAAGAACGCTCGAGCCAAGGGGTTTCTCGGCTTGAATAAAATCAAAGGCTTTGCTCGGCAGGTGTGTCAGTCCTCCTCATCTCGGGCAGCAAGGAGTGCCATGAGTCCTTTCCAACACACGCAGCCGAACACCTGCATGTACAGCAGCAGTGGGAGCAGCAGAGAGGGAAGAAGCCTCCTGGAGGAGGTGCTACAGCAGCAGAGGTGAGAAGCTGGCCAGGAGGAGTTTTGCTGTTTTCATTGGGTTTACTTTGGTTAGGGGCAAGCGAGGAGGAGTAAACACAGCAAAAGAGGTTGAGGAGTTTGGTCACTGTGGATTCCTATCCTCCATCTTTGCTGTGTGGCAGCAGATAAACTGCTTGGCTTCCTTTGTGGCTTCCTGCACTGGCATACGTAACACAGGACGTGCAGTTCCACTTAAAAATCTCGACATCCAAATATTTGGAGGTTGCTGAATTGAGAAGCAGTTTGGTACTGTGGGGGAAAACATTACTTCTCCCTATTGCAAGCTGTGTTTTTCTTTGTTAGTTTTGGGAATGACTTCTTTCCTCCTCTGCCTCCTCCTGTAATTTTCCCATGGCAAGGAAGTGAGACCTTGTAATTTGGAAAAGTTACAGCCCACAAAGGAGGCACAGTTCCAGTGGCCTCAAATGTCATGTGTGGTGGCACCTCTTCATTCCCATAGAAGCAAGATGGAAAATTGAATTTCCGGTTTATCTGCACACGTTGTCTCTAGAACATCTATTATTAGCAGGCAAATGGTGACTAGATAACTTTCTGGTGATAGTCGCCCTCTCCAACACGAGGAAAAGCCAAATGAAAACACGTTGACCTAGCATGGTCAGCTTGCTGTAATTGTTCTGGCTGGGTAAGGAGAGGTTTGATAGAGAGAAGGAAACAAAGGGGAAAGTTATGGTCAGGGTTAGGGGCAAGAAAGGAAGAAGAAAAACATTAAATTATCCCAGCAGTGCAAATTAACCTCTTCCACCCTTGGATTTTGTTCAGAATGCTCCAGTTCCAGCATCACCAGCTACTCCAGACAGCTTGTCTACAGAGTTCTCAGACATCTGGAACAAATGGCGTCCCCTCCTCTGATAGCGTAGGTACCTGCAAAGCATCCAACTGTCTTCTGTTGTCAGAGCTACAAAGAGAGAACTCATTTGAGCTGGCCTTAGCTGGCAACAGCCAACTGCTCCAACCTCATTTCTTTGGTGTCAGCGTGTCGCCAGTGTCCTCAGCAGCTCACCTTTTAGACACGCACCTGTACATCAGCAGCAACATTTCTCCAGTTGGCACTGCCTTCTCTCAGCAACAGAGTTTCTCTGTGCAGTCTCCAAGCTATGACGCTGTCACTCTGCAGCACGGGGATTGTGAGATGGAGGACCTGACTTCCAACCAGCTAGGGAAGTTTGTCCTGGTCAAGTGAGAGCCCCGGCTGCTACAGCTCATGCCGCTCTTGTTGCGAAGAACTTTCACCACTGTTCCATGGTGGGTGTGGGTTCATGGCTGGCTGGTGTCATGTGGACGAGTGACTCTCAGAAGCAATAAATTTTGAAGTATGTGAAGAGGCTGTCTGGCTCAGAAAGCTAGCAACTTTATAGAACTGAAACAAGCAATATGTATGTCTTTTTGCTTCTACTATTCTTGCACTGAACAAATATGAATAGAAACTGAATTTTTTAAAGGAAAAATAATGATGGGGAAGATGGGTGGGGCGTTTGTGGGGACAGGGAGGGATGTGGTTCGGGAAGAACTCTTCGGTACTGTACTCAAGTCAGACCAATACAGCTCTGCTGTTATGCAAGATTAGCAGCTGTCAGTAATGGTGACACAGCAGGGAAAGGCTTTGCAAAGAAGGGACCAGAGCCTCCCTTTTTCACAATATTCATTTATGGGTTTGTGAAGATGATTACCTCTTTTAAAGAAAATAAACAGAAAACCAGTGGCATGCAGCATTATGCATTCATAGAAGACAAAAATGGAAGCATTGCCATTTGTTGTTTTTTGAGTTTTTTTTTCCTCTTGTTAACACTCATTTTATTTAAAGGAACCAAAATCCCCATTCCAGACCTCCCAGATTACATATACTTTAAATGAAAACTGTGAACTTCATGCTTGATACATCAGCTGGTGAAGCTTAAAAAGCCCCTCTAATTAGTACAGAAGCAAGTAATCTATTGAAAATGTATCCCTTGATATCAGGATCCAAATTGCATAATGTCTGGTCTCTTGCAGGGATGTTTGTTTGGGGCTGGTGTGTGTGTATATACATACACACACTGCACACATGCATATATTTTGTCAGAATCTTTTTATAAACGCTAAGTTTTTTCATATTTTTGCAGAGGCACTGAGGAGGGAAGCATTAGTACCGGTGGGGTGATGGGAAGGGTTTTCTTTTTTAAAAAGCCCTCCTGGAGGTTGCCTACAAAATTGCCTGAGGGGTATTTCTTAGTGCTGCACATTGTTATTTCCGCTGCTAATTGTTTTTATGCATTTCATTATCAGGGTCCAAACAGAACTGACTCTTGGGGAAACGTGCAATATTGAGGTTATAATTATATACTGACAAAGACAAAAGGAATAGGCTAGAACAGAATTCTACTCTAACGGAGTACAGCTATTTCTGAACAAAACTGTATTAAAAGTGAGTAAAACAGCACAATCTTTGTGTGTTTGTTTTTGGTTGATTTGTTTTTGGCATATTAGCAAAATGAGGTTTTGGATTAGATAGGTGTTTTTTTTCCTATGGTTTTTAATGCTGTATATGTATATAAATAGGAAGCAGAAAGCTATATAACACTAGTTATTTTTTATATTTTGTAATATGCTTATATTGTGTTTCTGGTATAAACCCCACTCCCCTTCCAAGATAGAGCGTGCCTTCTGTTGGTATCAACAGAAGTTATGCTTGGGTGTAAAGGGGAGAGCAGACTGTGCTCCTACAGAAGTGAGTTGGGTAGGGCGGGCAAGCTTTGGAAGCAGGTGAGCAAACAGTGAGCCAGCTAGGCTGGAAGCTGTCATCGGAATGTCAGAAAATAGCTGCATTCTGTCTAAATGCTTAAAGGACCCATCTCCCTAGTGTGACACAGGGTGCCTTCAAGTTAACCTTGGCTTCATGCAACCTGCAGTATTACGCATTTGCAAATAATATGGATACCTGTTTTTTTGTTTGTTTGGGGTTTTTTTTGTTGTTTTTTTGTTTTGGATTTTTTTTTCTTTCAAGAAAAAAGCCAAAGATCGACCAGGTTAATTGGTGGGAGTAGGAAGGGTTGAAGATGTCATGTGGCTCTGTCTGTGGCTCTCCATAAACGACCTTTTATCTGTGTGTTTATCTGTGTGTCTCTATTGGTGCATCTCCAGCTTGCTGCTGCTGCTACGTGGTCCGGAAGCTTCAAAGTGAGAGAAAATTGCTTGAGTTGAATTTCTGTTAATGAGTGGTGCCTTGCAGCAGAGAAAACACCAAAGTCTCATGCTCATTTTTAGTGGTTTCAAAAAAAAAAAAACAAAAAACAAAAAACAAAAAAACCCAACCTAACCCAAAAAAACCAGATTGCGTGGACATGGCTGGAGAGGAGGGCAAGAAGAAGCCAGCTCATCACAAAGCAGCAACTTTGCCTTCAGTTTTGTAAGGGGTAGCACACATACTTAAAACGCAGAATTTCCTCTTCAATGTTTGTTTTGTTTAATGCCATGGATCAAAAGGCCACAGATTCTTTTGTTTCCTGTCCTGAGCAATGACAAGCACTTTACTTTCATAGTATTTTTTTTTTCTTTTCCAATTGCTGTAGAACCTCTTTGGAATTATTGCTGGAGCAGAAAGAGGTCATTTTAAAAGTTTGGGTTTTTTTGTAGATATCTTGACAGTGCTGTTCTGCAGACTGCAATGCAATAGGGTATTTAAAGACACTATGTGATTGGTTTAATTGAGATGTATAGTTTATTTTTTATCATGACTGAACAATCATTTTATTTCTTATGTTAAAATGAGAGGTGTACACCAAAATGATTAGTCGATGTGTTTTATTTAATATTTAAATAAAAAACGTTTTAAAATTGTTGTCCTGCAGCTGACTCTGTGGAGTATTTTCTCCTGGTATATACATATGACTTGCATAGTTAAGACTCATTTTTAAAGCCTGAGTCCGTAGGACATTACTGACACTTTCTATTACATACTAAATGAAGAGGAATGGCGAGCTCACAAATCTGATAATGGGATATTGAGCCTTTCGCTGGTAGGCAATCTGTCTGAATCTAACCCAAGTCTGTAGTAATCAGGTTATAAAATCTGACAGGAAGAGAGGTCTACGGAGTGAAAATGGTCAAGCGTGGTTTAGTCGTTACCAGATGAGCACTCCATCCGTGTCACCTTGAGTCGAGAGAGGCCCCGGCCAGATTAAGGCAGTGACGGAAAAAGAGAAAGGGGGAGAGAGGGAGGGAGAGAGAGATTCTAGGGGTGCTGGCTTTTCTCCTTTAAAATATAATTTGAGAATTAAAGAACTACTGGAAAGGTACAGGCTTTGTTGGCCTGGGAACGTGTGTACGGCGCTGGCTGCCCCACACTGTGGAGATGCCTCGGCCAGCTTTAAACAAGCCGAGGTTCCTGCTGCCACCAGGCGCTGCCCTGGCTGCAGGTGGGGGAGAAGGAGGGACTGGCCTGGACCGTGCTGCTTAGGCTGTAGAGACAGATCCTCGGTCTCATCCCTGGTTTGTCTTCACGCGCTCTGTGTTTCCTTTGCACTTTTGAGAGATGTGGGCAGCGCTGGGCTGCCGTCTGCGCAGCGGGTGCACAGGGTGCGGGCGATAGAAGGCTTTGTACTCCGCACGTGCAGGTAGAATGAGGGTGAGGAGGGGTTTCACCTGCAAAGGGACCCCTCCATATTCACAACCTCTAGTTTAACCTGGCAAACACTCAGCAAAGAAAAAAAAAAAAAGATTTTTTCTTCTCAACGAACAATGGTGTTATTTTTTAAAAAAAATTTTAATCCTCATTCTGAAGTTTTTACTTTCAAATCCACCTATCACATTTGGAAGGAAGGGGAGAGCGGTAGGAAGGTAAATCCAAAAAGCTGAACAAAAGCTTGGGGGCAACAGAGATAATATTTACTTCTTTTGCTTTCTGAAGGAGTTGTTCGCTGGGCTGGAATTTGTAGAGCTCTGTATGCGTTTGCCATGACTCTCAAACTGGTAGAAAAGTGTCATGCATGTGCTTTTCTAGGGTTGTGTTTTCTATGTGACCGTCCAAAGTTAGGTTTTAGCAGTTGCAGCTATTAAAAAATAATGGAGGTATTCTTAATTATTTTTAATCTAGCTTTTAGTATGACCTGGTTTAAGAATAATCCCAACTGCTGTTTTCAACTGGGTTCTCAGGGCATTATTTTAAACCCCAGTAATTCTGGGAAATCTCAGAAAGTTGCTTCTTAATGGCTATAAATCAGTGCAGCTCCACCAACTTTCATTGACATCACTGACCCTTGGGTATAGAAGGATCTTGACAGCATCATGATCTCTGTGAAATGGTAGGAAAAACAGGAACAAAGAAACCCTGGGACTCTGGACTCAGTTTCCATGCGTACACTGTTTCACTCTTGGTGCTTTAGTCACTGTCTTCCTGCCTTTCCTCTGAAATCTGTCTCTGCTCCTGTTTACCACATTTGTTTTTGCCTTTAATATCTCTCGAGATGCTGTTTTTCTTGGCTTCGTTTCTCACATTCCAACTTGGTACCTAGTTCCTTTTCCTTTCTTTTCCAGGCCGGGGTTGGTGTTTTTTCCCCCCCTTTCAGATGGAACAGATGCTGGCGATTTTAGCATAGCCCCAAAAGTGAATGATCAAACCTCGGTTGTTTTGGTTTTTTTTTTTTTAAAAAAAGGAAATGCTTAGAGCTGGCAGGAGATACTAGACTGGTAGCGATGAAAAACACAGGCTGTTTTTGCATGGAGCAAGCCCAGCGCAGACACCAAGCCGAGCACACTGGTGCCAGCGTGGTCCAGCTGTGGTAGCGAGGGATTCTCACCTCTCCCTCTCCTCCTGACCTTCTCCTTCGCTGTCTCCAGAGCAGCAGTCACACCTCGATGAGGAAAGGACTGCCTCGTGGTGAAAGGCATCCTCGTGTAATCTTGGCCCGTGTCAGCTGGAAAGGAGGGGCGGCAGAAGGGAGAGCAGTTGAGCGTACAAAACGATGGTGCCTGAGATGGAAAGTGATCAGTGCTTCCGTTCTACTCGTCCTGCAAAGTGAGAATAAGGCACGCTTCATGCAATGAAGGAGAATTAATTTAAGAACTAATAAAAGGAAATATGTGCCTCGGGAGGACATTCCTTCGAATACGGTTGCTGGCTTGTTTCATGACGGCTAACTACTTTTAGTGGTGACAGTTAAATCAATGATAAAGATAATCCACTGTCACGGTTTATGGATTTAGCGAAGCATCTGTGGGAGATCAGGAAAGAGCTGGTCTTTCGCACAGACTGCCAGGGGCATGACGGATAGATTTTTAGGACAGAAATGCCTTTCTCCCAAGGCACTAGTGCCTGCCAAAGGCAATACATTCATGTGAGGTGAACAAACTTCACCATCACCTGCAATAAATTTCTATTTCTTAATATACATCTTGTATCATACGTAATGTCTTATGCAGTGACAGTGGCTCAGACTAGAGGTCCAGCTAATTGGGAAGCTCATTTCAGAGGCAGACTCTTAGGGAAAGGGTATAGGGCAAGCACAGCACAATCCCACTGTGGTGCTACCAGCTCAGTAGAGAGCAGACTGCGGTTAAGGGAATTTTTGACTGGCATCTGGGTCATTGTGTTTAACAGCTGCAGATGGGTCAAGCCTCCAAGAATTTGGCTAACCCCTTTTGGAATTCTTTTATAATTCTGGCCTTCACGGCATCCTATGGCAACGAGTGCTGTAATTGAATTTTTGCATCGTGTGAAAGGAATACTTCCTTTTCTTTTTATTAGCCCACAGGCCAGCAGCATGGGCTGTGCCGCTGCTCTCTGCTGATAGCAGACACGACGAGTCACGCTTTCCTCTTCACACCTCCGCGCTGCTGATGAGTTGTTGGAACCTCTCTCACATCCCTTCTCTTTTGAGGTGACCGAGCGGAAGAACGCTACTATAGCTAGCCTGCCCGCTTATCGAAACCATTGCACGTTTCCATGCCATCTCTTCTGTATCTTCACTGATTCTTCTACATCCTCCTCGGTGTACACGGAGCTGCACCCTGTGTTTGAGGCAGGAGTACCCTAGAAGTGGTCATTCTTTCATTCTATCTTCATTCTGTAGTCATTCCTAAAGCTCTTTTTTGCCTTGTTGGCAACCGTTGAGCAGTGAGCTGGGGTTTTCAGCAAATTTAGTGACTCTGAGGCTTCCTTCCTGGCTAATATTAATTTAGAGCCCCTGATGTTCTCTGTAGGGTTAGGATTGGTGTTCTTCATGCTTCTTGCTTTGTATTCGCTGCTGGAGAGTTTCATATGTCGTTTCATCCACGTGTCATTCAGTTTTCTGAAATCACCCTCCACTTGGTTGCAGTTGAATCTTTTACAAGTATGTTGAGTTCCTCACGTCTTGACATGAGTGGATTTCTGATGCCTGAGTTCTCACTCTCCAAACTTTGCTCTTTCCCGTTCTATCACATAGCTATCACACCTAGCTATTCTGCTCTTCGTTACACTTTCTGTCAATTCTGCTTTGCCCAGCTTTCCAGTTCACAGGTCTCTGGATGGCCTCTAAAAGCCCTTTTTAAAAATGAATGTAACATTTGCCACCTTCCATTCCTGTGGTGCCTCGCCATTTCAACAGCTGCTGTGGTATTGTACTTGAATAGGTCAGCAGTTTCAAGTCTGAGTTCCCTCAGAGCTCTTGAGTGAAACCGTCTGATCCCAGCAATCTGCTAATATTGCTTTTATTGTTTTAGCCTCAAATCTCTTCTACTGACCCTTGAGTTTTGGAGTTTCCGAGGCTCATTCCATGTGCAGGCAGCCACATGCGGGGCATGAAATCGAGCAGAACTACCACGCGTGGACGGATGGGTCTGCGTAGCCAGCGGCAGAGCCAGGCAGACCACATGCTGTCCCTTTCGCACCTCACAGGCAGGTGACAAAGCAGTGACAGCAGGGTGGGCCCCGGGGAGCGCCCTCGTTCTGTCCTCCAGAGATGGCCAAGCCTTTTTCCCTCCACGGTATTTACAGAAAAGCAGAGTTGAATTTATGGATCGCTTCCTCAGCTGATGTAAACTGGCGTTGCTAAATCAAAGCTAATGCAGCGACACTGCTTTATGATATAAACCTTATTAACAGCATATTAAGGTTCTGACCTCCAGAGCCAGACAATCTCATCCTTTGTTTCTTCAGCCACTAAGGCAGTGAATTTAGATTCATTATTTTTGACAGAGCTTTTCCTGTATCATGCTGGGGTGCTTTTTTAGTTCTCCTCTGTGTTACGTCCCTTTCCGCTACCCTGGGCAACTTGTTTTGTTTTTTTTTTTTACCAGTCCTTGGTTTATTCTGTGACAACAAAAATATCTTAGTCAAGAACTGGAAGGGATTTCAGAAATTCTAGCTAAGTGCTTCTTTGCCTATCCTTGCTGATCATTTCTTTCCCATTTCCTAGTAAAGTAACATCATTATCATTTGGTGAGCTTGTCTACACGCTCAATTTAGGTATTTAGGGCCTCTCACACCCATTATCCGCAGCCACCTGCTGGATTTCCAAGCAGATCTCCTCCTGCAAACAACGTCTTGTAAAAATTGAGCTTTAAACCCCTCTGTTCATGCCACATAAAAACAAAAAGGGGGGAGAGAAAGTAGGAAATAATTTGATTTTAGCTGCTTTGTCCTGCTTGCTTAACAATATCACTCTTACATTTGCTGGGATATATTCACACTTTCTGTTCTTTGGACTGAGTGGTGGTAGTTGTGCAGTGGTCAGCTAAGCGTCCTACTGTTTTTTCCTGCTCAACTCTTGTATGGTAGCAGATGCTTTTACTGAAAATGTAAAATTAGATTTCCAGGAACACTTATGCACATGCGTTTGAAATCCATTTTCCATGAACATTTTTGTTTCCTGTTCATGGAAAGTGAGCACAACAAGAAAAAGGACACAGAGCCACCACATTAACTGCAAAGCTGGACAGATCGGGCAGTTATTTATCTGACCCACGATGCTTTCCCATTTTTTTGGTATGTCTGAGAAAAAGTAGGATACCCTTCTTAATTTTGGGGTAAAGGGGTTAATAAGGCTCTGCAGAAGGAGGTCTGGACACTTTGAATTCAACTGAATATGGGAGTGAAAGGGTGGATCTCTGTCCTGGAGGGAGGAAATGCTTCTTTGTGGATTTATTGAGGTAAGATGGTTTTAAAAGGCTACAGCGATGTCTTCATAGTGGCTTTGACACAGAAATTTGCCTTTAATTCTCAATTACTGAGATCTCTATTGTAAATCACCAAGCGACAGACCCGATGAGTCGCAGGCATCCAAACGATGTGGCCCAGTGGGTTGTGTTCCCACGAGAGAGGAATAGATCTGACGAGACAAGGTGACTTCAGGCCACTTGGCCCACATTGGACACCGACTGCTGCTTGGAAGGAGGTCCTGTTTAGCAGGAGTCCAACGCGTGGTGGGAGGTGGGCTCTCCAGAGGGAAGGGAGGAGAAGCCTGATGAACACAGCAGCATCTGATGAAGATGAACATCAGAGCTGACGGGGGAAATGGGAGTCGCGATCTCCCCCTCGTGCCCCTTGTTGGTGGAAGCAGCTCTCTGGACAGCTTTGGTGCATTTAATGCCAGTGTCTCTTCTACCACCAGCTGCTTGTCATGAACGGCACAAGTGGTGGGAGATGCTGGGATGGTCCCAGGCAGCAGGAGGTGGAACTGTGGCTCCTGTCATGGAGGTGTTGGTGCAACCAGGCTATGAGGTTGTACATGCTGCTGAGCTTTTGGGAGCGAGGGGAAATTGCCTGGGACTATGGGGCTTTTCCCATAGCCTTACCATTTGTCCCCAAAAGGAAGTGAATGATTTTGCTGCTCAGAGGCCCTCCTTGGCACATTTTGGGGTTAATCACAAGCTGTGAAATCCATTTTCTCCCAGCTCCAGCCCATTGCCAGGTGGCTGTGGGGTGCAACAATGCCCGGTCGTTCTTCAGCAGAGATTCTGTTTTGCGAGCCCCGTAAGCGCTCTCCTGGTCTCGGGGTGGATCCATTTCTCCGCACGCAGGACCCCACAAGCATCCGACAGTCACTAATTGGATTCAATCACCGGCTTAACACTGTAAATGCAATCGAGTCACTGGCTGCATTCATCCCTCAAGTGAGCAGGATTAACCAGTTCCTCAGGGCAGGATGTGCCCCTAAAGCATCAATTCTCCACACAGCGGAGCGAACAGGAGCCAGGCACCCCAGCACCACCTCTCCGGCGGGCCTTGCTGGCTGCTGAACCCGAGGTGCCACAGATGCCTGCTCTACGTGCCACAAGCCACACGGGCAGCCCAGGGATTTTTTAATTTTTTTTCCCTGCTGTGTGTTGGTATTTGGCTTTTTCCCAGTGTCCAGCGCGTGTGACCAGGACACAGGCTGCTTTGGAGCTCACCGCAGAGAGGTTGATGGGCCAGCACATGGTGTCTAACCCCACTGCCAAGCCTTGCCTGTGAACTCAGCTGGCTTTCGCCCCAGGTTTGTGATCTCTGAGATCATACTTTCAGGTGTGTATTGTTTGTTGGAGGAATAAAATCTCAGTAAAAGAATAAAGGCTTCCAGCGTTACCTTTTTTTTCCCTTGTCACGCGAGCCGTTACCAAAGTTGATGAGGAAATCACAGCAGCTCCTAATTGCACTCTGTAGAAGACCTTGCGTGTCGAGACCATCCTAGTCACTCCCCTGTCTGCTCAAACCCAGTTGCATCATCGAAAGAGGACTTGGCTGGAGTGTTAAAGAGAAGCCTTCCCTCCCTTCTCAGGGACAAGTTGTGTTCCTCCTGCCATCCTCATGTGCCAGCACCAGGGGCTGTGCTGGAGCAGGAGCCAGGGAGTGCTCCCCATCCTTGTCTTCCTGCATCTCACCCCTGAGGCCAAGCTGGACTAGAAGGGACCACCTTTTGAAAGGACTGGAGCTCGTAAAATTGTAGACAGGTGGGATTTTTGGAGCAGATTAACCCAGGGAGGTGAGGGGTGCCATTCCAAAGGGCTCCAGACCTTTCTAAAAAGACCGTCTCTGTTTTTCAAATACTTGCAAGAAATGTAGCTATTTCCTCAGACTCAACGAGAAGGTGCTGAGTTTTGAGATGCCTGGGCAAAGCGGTGTTTGTGTTCTGGTGGCAGGAGCTGGCTGCAGCAGGGGGAAAGGGGAGCTGCCACTGCCGTGTGCTGATCAGCGCTGGCGTCTGGCAGGGCAAGGCAAGGGATCAGATGTGATTGTGGCTGCAGACATGCCCAGTCAAACTGGAGCAGTACAGACTAGCTCACCTCCTTTCCCCTGGCTGATAGGCATCGGGAGAGGGAAGGCACATGCGCGCCCGCGCCTGTATGCGTGAATACACACGTACACAGTGTGCTTTGAACTGCCTCTCTTGCATTCAGAGCCGGAATCAGTGAGATTTCTCGGTACCACATTAAATTATATTCCCAGAATTAATAATGACACTCTCAGGAGCGCTTTCTTTGCCTAAATGGCTTGTCGATTATTACCTATTGTCAGTCCCACCCGGTTATCAGGGGGTAATAAGGCTTTTCAGGAGTCACTAACAGCGGAGGGAAACTTTTCCTGGTGGACTCCAAAGCTGAGCTCTTCCCTCTCTGCAGGGGTGAGTGACGGGAGGGGGAACCGCAGCCGGGCTGGCTCCTTTGCTGGAGCGTGATGGGCAGCAGTCGGTGCCCAGCGGTTCCTGACGCTCTTGGATGGATGGAGGGTAGGAGGGGTGCTGAGTTTTGGGGATGCAGGGCAGAGAAAGGCCTGAAATGAGGCACTTCATGCCTTTTTCTCAGAGAGATGAAGGAGAGCAGGGATGGGAGCTCAGAGAATCTATTTGGTGGGTTTGAACTCTCATTTTTGTTTAGAGGATTGATTTTCGGCTGAGCCATCAGAGGTGGTATGCAGGCATGTACATGCATGGGTATGAAAGAGAGCTCTATTTTTAAGGAGATAAGGAAGGGAATGTCTAAAGCTAACTCTCCCATATATTGGGGAACAGTCCCCTGCCTCCTCATGTTTAATATTATGTGAGGAGAAAAGGATGGCTTCTTCAAGAATTAAAGTCCTTTAAGAGATGACATTGGTATTAAGGGTATTAAAATTTAGCAGGTGGATCGTGTACATTATTATAAACCAAGATGATCACTGTTTTTGAAATAATTTAACCTTTGTTGTTTGTTTATTTACTTCCCTACTGTGAATTGTTTCTTTGCGGTACAAGGAGAAAGACCTACTTTTTGTTGTTCCTGGATTAAGATCAATAGACTTGCGGGCACTTTTTTCCCACAAAAATTCCCAGACGGAGTCCCTGCAAAAGTCAATCACTGTAAGACAAAACCAGACAAGCTGGAAGGCCCCTGAAGCCAATGAGCTGGGTCTAAACTGAGAATTTTAACTACGAAGAACAACTAGGAGGCATAGACGTCCCAGCTCTCTTCTGTCACTCTCTAAATACAACATGGATTTGGTGGTGAGGTACACACAGAAGTCAGATCCAGAATCTATGGGCAATGGAAAGCAGCTAATGTACTAAAAGGTTCCAAAAATATGAGTTGTCTCTCATGTAACACGTAGGTCACTGTGGTCACTCCAGGCTCCAACGTACATAATATGGGCGTATCCATTTGTGATGTTGCCGCAGCCCTCTTCTGGCTAAGGTCTTGTCACAGAATCATGGATTTATGGATGGAAACAACCTATTAGGTCATCTGAGACGTCCCTCTGCTAATGCAGATTTATTCCCTCCCGTATATTTTCCAGCGCTTGGTCCAGTCTATTGTTCAAATGACTCAAGCGTCCGCTGCTTCCCTTGAGGGACCATTTCGGAGCCTAACAGACCTTGCCGTCAAGATTATGTTTCCTGTCATATTCCTCCTAAAGGTTCTTCTGCTTAATTTATCTACTTACTCTTTCTACAGAACAGTGATGAGGAACAGGACTGTAGAAATACAACGTTCATTTCTTACTTATTCTGCTAATTCCTGTTATCCCATTTTTGATGACCCTGCCCAGTCCCATTCTCCCTGGTGTTTATCACCTCACACTCCTCCCTTGGGAGTGCGGTCCAGCTTCCACTGGTAGGTG
This sequence comes from Rissa tridactyla, assembly GCF_028500815.1. NCBI lineage: Eukaryota > Metazoa > Chordata > Aves > Charadriiformes > Laridae > Rissa > Rissa tridactyla. The sequence continues at coordinate 98,873,949 of NC_071466.1, forward strand.
CCTACAGGCTTTGGAGGGAGCCAGAATGGAGGCATTAGCTGCACAGATACATTTTTTCCACCTCATTTTCATTCTGAACAAATCCCTTAAGGTTTGGCATGTGTTAAAGATGTGTGGAAAGTGGAAAATAACAAACATTGTTAAGGAATTTCGATGCTCTATTGAAATTTTCTTTAACATTTACCACCTCCTCCTTTCATTAGTTGTAATTAAGTGATGGGAAAGAGAGAAAAGAATGCAAAGTTCAGGTTGGAAGATGAGCCACCAGGAAGTCAGGAAATTAAAAAGGAGTGTAATAATGATGGGGTTTCCCAAACAACATGAACTTGGCGTTACTCCACAGCCCAAGCACTTCATGTTATTACGAGAACTACCATCTGATTCTCGTTTGTGCAGAACTAGATCCCTTTGCAACCAAGGCATTAGATTTAAAGGGAACAGAAATGTCAGTTGTCCCCTTGAGGACACTTTACATTGCCAAGTGGCGGAAAAGGCCTCCACATAGAGGAGAGTCACGTCCCTGATGTGTAGAGGTTTAACTTTACTAAGTGACAGGTGAATAGGAATTTACACTGTGATCCCTTTGCTGGTACATCCATCTGTTGGGGTCTGTGTCCTCTCCTTAGCTCAGAGCTCAGGCTCACCACCACTGCTGCTCCCCCAGGTAAATCCCACAGCCCTTGGGCACATCAGCCCAACATTTTTGGTGAGCATGCTTGAAACAAGAGCTCTAAATTGACTTAGCTTGCAAAAAAACACCCCCAAATTATCTATTCTAATTTTTTTTTTACATTTTTAAACCAAGTCATCTTGCAAAGTTGGCTTAGAGCAGAGATAGTCAAACACAGAGATGGCCACAGCTGGTGTGGGCAGATCTGTAGATATAGCAGCATAGATGAGGGCAGGAGGGCACCTTTTAAGCTAAATCTGCTTCCCAAGGAATTGTAATATGGAAGCACAGCCAGAGTTAAGGTTGCCAGGTCGGTTTTAGCTTCGGGGATTTGCGTGGCTTGTAGGTATTTGCTATAATGTGGGCATATTAATATTAGTCGCTTCATCATACTGAGCATACAGATACAGTTCAGTATCCATGCTTGATTTATTTTCCAGGCTGCAGGCCTGGAGACCGAAGGATGCTATTGCAAAGGCTTCAGGGCACTTGGTGTGGAATGGGGGTGAGGTTGTACCGTGCTGGGTCTGTCACGACTGACTGAACAGCCACAGTGCTACGTTCTTGATTACACCAGTGCTGCTAAATACAGTAATTAAGGAAGAAGCTTGTGTGAAAAGCTTTAGTTATTGGCTTAATACATCATCGGCCTTTTTTGTGTGTTTTCTTTTGTTTCTTTTCTCTGCGTGCACTGCAAGCTTTCTGTGTGTGCTTCTCCACCCGTGCTCCGTGGGTCTCTGCCATCTTGTAACTGAAGGGCCTGAGCAAGTGGAATAGAAAAAGCAAGCTACTGTGGGGAAGGGGGGCTTGGGGAGCAGGGGGAGTTTTCACCGCAGGTTTGGACCATTTCGCACCTGCAATACAGCACGTCTATGTCCAGCTGGCCCTGCTTTGTGGGACCATGCAACCTAATTCTTTCTCTTCCAGCCTCATTTTTATGTGATACCGTAGTCCTGGGTTTACATGCTTTCCTCCTTACAAATCCTAGCAAAGTTTTGTCTCTTTTTTATCTTATTCTCTCACCTTGTCTTTCTTCCCTTTTCCTTTAATCTTAGGAAAAAAAAAAGATTTAGCAAAAAGGAAAAAAAAAAACCAAAGTCTGAAAAATGTTCCTTTGGGGTTTTCTGCTAAATATATCCTAGCATAGATTTCCCCCAGAAGGTTTCAACAAGAGAAACTTTCATTTTATATATACACGCGCACATGCCCACAAAGAACCTAACCCTTTCTAACACACCACACCAAAGTCATCAGCTAAACAATCTCAGCAGCACAGCCTGGTAAACACAACTTGTAACCACCGGTCTCCAGCACAGACTTGAGCAAAAAGAAAAAGATTATGCATGACCTGTCTCGGATCAGGCTATGAAGAATGAAGTGGATCTGATTGATGCAACCTCCACGTGAGCGGTGGTGAATATGTATGAGTTCAGTGCATTACCCTGTTCATGGTGTTGAGCTTCCCTTTGTCATTACTGCATGCTTGAAGGTGGTTCGAGATTAGAGCTTTTGTTAGGCTCCTTGGAGATGTTTACTGAAGTACACATGCAAATAGCTTTTCTCACCAACTTTCCAAGGTCACCTGCACCAGACTTCACCTCACCTTGCCTAGCCTGTTGCTGTCAGCTTTGTGTGGCAGCAGAGGGAAGGCGGGATGGGGATTCCTGGGCAGCCCAGTGCCAGCTGGCAGCATGTCTTCCAGCTCCCCGGCGTCCCAGGGAAGGCAGTGGGGGTGTGGGTGCCCCGCGCCAGGCAGAGGGGACCCTTCCCCAGCAAAGCAGGCTGCCGGGGGAGAGGGACCCAGCCTTGCTGCCCTCCCTGTGCACATCACAGCACCGAAGCCGGGCTGGCTGTGGCCGAGGGGACCAGCACTGGAGAGAAGTCCTAGCAAGAAACCGCCTCCATGCAAGAAAAGACAAACCAAATCAAGCCGCTTCCATAACCCCAAACGGGAACAACAGATCTGGCGTGAGGCTTCTCTCTGGGAGATGGGGTCTGGTGGGAGGTGTCCCTGCCCATGGCAGGGGGGCTGGAACGAGGTGATCTTTAAGCTCCCTTCCAACCCGAACCATTCTATGAATCCATGATTCTATGTTTTGCGCCCTTCAGAAAGCGGTCATTAACGGGCATGAAATATGCGGGCTCCTGCAGAAGGTGGTCTCTTTGTAAGCCCAGGTGGCCAAGAGCCAGCAGGTTCCCCCCGGAGCAGGCACGGGGCTGCTCCCCGAGGGCTGCTCGCTCTCAGGCAGACAGCAGGAGAGGAGACGAGCTCTGCCGTTCCTATCTCAGAGCTCCTTCCTCGGGCAGACTACCCGCTGCGGTCAGAGGGTGATTAGTCAGGCTTAGCAGTAATAGTGCTCCGTTGAAGGAATGAACTTATTTTCCATTTCATTTGTCGCTGCACCTGCAATGACAAAAATCGGCGCACGGAGCACCTCAAATAATGCACAATTCTACAGAACACACTGTCACTTCTTGGAAACCAACGATAAAAATTACCGAGACCTTTCAGGACAACAAGGGCAGCACAAAGACCCTGCCGTGCTGATCTCCTGGAGGTGGTCGGTGCCCGGCATTGCAAGGGGGTGGCACAAGCGACTGTGGAGACCCACGGGCAGCAGGCTGCTGCCCCCCAGGGCCACATTTGAGCAGAGGGACTGCAGACACGAAACAGGAGGTATCCTCCCTGTTTGACTCCTGACCCTGGTAGCATCACCCCTACCAGCGACACTGGCTCTTGGGGTCTGAAATGGGGAGAAGAACAGCTACAAATATAACCCTCTGGTGACTTACATACTTTCACCGTACTCCCCTCTTTCCCATCCTTCTCCTCCGGGGAAGGGTCTCCCTCCCTAGCATTGTTTCTCCAGGACATGTGAGGATGGTGAGGCACTGAAACAGGTTGCCCAGAGAAGCTGTGGATGCCCCATCCCTGGAAGTGTTCAAGGCCAGGCTGGATGGGGTGTCCATACCCATGTCAGGGTGGTTGAAACTAGATGATCTTGAAGGTGTCTTCCAACCTGAACCATTCTGTGATTCTATGACCTGATAACTCACATCATTAGCTGTTTCACCTGCCCCTGATCCTCCCACGGCACTTTGAGGGTGCTGTTCTGCTTGTACCCTTTGGGCAGACTTTGCCTTATGGGCTCACGCGACATCTTTTCCCCTGCAGTATCCTCCGTATTGTTTCTTATGCCTTCTGATATTTGGGTTGCTTGATCTGACTGAGGCACTGAAGAGAAATGAGATATTCCCAGTGATCTCTAAAGGTGTCTCTCCACAGTTAATACAGTTACTTAAAGGACTTTTCTACGAGTTGGGTCCAACTGAAAGCTCAGGAGGATTTTCTGTTTATTTTCCCAGGCTTCACCATGGGACCACTGAGCATGTATTATCTGTCTCCTTTTCTCGGGATGTTTTTATTACCGAGGAATTTGCACAAATATTTTGTGGTGCATTAGTGCCAGACTAGTGGTCCTTTCTGAGGAAAGTCAATTTGAACTCATATGAACTGATTTAACTGGACAGGTCAGCCAAGCAAGGTGAGCAGGCTCTTGGGGAGCGTGTTTCTCATATTGCGTTGGCTCAGCTACAAGGCCTGAATACAATGACTCACAGAAAAGGAGGAAACAAACCCAACTTTGTAGCTGGTTACCCTTTCAGCTTGGGGACTGTCTGGAGATCAGCTGAAGGCTAAGAACGCTCTTTATTTTATCTGCACCCCTTCACTCCACTATCATAAAAGCAGGATCAGAGCAAAAAATAGGTCTTTTTTTTTCTTCCATCACTGCTTATTTCCTTCCTGAAATGATAATCCTCAGAGCCATCAGAACTGGTTGCTATGGAAGTGACTGAAAGCACAAAGAGAGAATTATGGTTTGAGGTGAGAAAACAGCAATGGGCATGGATGAGCTCCTAAAGTCCAGTTCAGCTCTGAGGAGCAACACCGCAGAGAGGCATTAGAGGACTCTCCCTGGTTTATTTGCCTTATTTACGTGTTGACTTCAGCTCCGCAACAGTAATGTGGCAGCTTAGATCTAAAGATGTCATACGTAAATAAAGGGGGAGGGCTCTGTAGGGTTCCTCCCAGCAATGCAAAAGCATCCTGGAAATCTGGGCTCCTTTCTCCCGTGCTCAAATCTCACTGAACTGGGAGCAGTCAGAAACTCCTTCAGTCTGGGTGCCAAAGCTGGATCCAGGTTGTTCTGCAGAATTCCTGTAGTGATGCAATGATGGACATCCAGTGATGTGTCCTTTTGTCGCTGAAAGAAGGATCTAAAAAATCATGAGACAAATCAAAAGGAGGTGGCTTTGTTGAATGAGGACATTTTATTCCACCAAGGGACGTACCTGCACAGAGATCCTCAAAAGGTATTTGTGTGTGGGGGGTGGGGGGATGTCCTCACTGAGCCCAGAAGCAGAGCCGCAGCCCCAGAGCACAGAGCCATGGCAGCCAAGGTGGTCCGGACTGAGACAGCAGGCGGAAAGGCAAGCACGGACCACTGGCCAAACACAGAGCTCCATTTCTTTCCTTTTAGCACACCCCCGGCGAGGCAGTGCTGTGAGTTAAGGCAGTTTGTTGGAGGGAGGGCAGGCTCGGCAACCGTTTGCACATAGTCCTGCTCAGCAAGCATCTCCCTCTGCCACGGCTTTTTGGTCCCATCACGCTGGTACCTGAGGAGCAAAGCAGCACGTTGCAGGAGGCAGGGCCAAAGTGGCTGCAGCGCTGTCTGCACTCTCACCACGTGCGGTTAAGCCCAGGTCTGGGGTGCAAAGCCCCAGCAATTATGGTAAAGGTGCCTTACGAGAACTCAGGTCACCCTTCCTCCTCCCCACAGCTTTGGCCAGGGTCTGTAACACTATATTCACATCTAGGTGGAGAATATAGCACACTTTGGTTAGCTAGGGTTTGAAAATATATTTAAAAAAAAAAAAAAGTCTCTCTGCTGGCACAGCTCAGGGAAACTGTGCTAGAAATAACTGTGCTTATGCATAGCTGTCAAAAACAGGCTGTCGCCGGTGCCGCTTGAATGGGAGCGCAGCCAGGGCCTCGCTGCCCGATGGGAGGAACGGGGCATGTCGGAGGTTTGCCTTTGTCTCCGGACCGAGCACACGTCGATCAAAAGCCGGGGAGTTGTTTTTGCTCCGTGCAGAGGAATTTCCCCACTTGGCGTGTCAGGAGCATCGTGTCCCCGCCAGCTCCAGCCTCAGCCGTGTGCGGGGACAAGGTGGGAGAAGGTCACCAAACCCCCACCAAACCCCAAACCACAGCAGAAGTGGTAGCCCCAGATGAGCCCTGAGAGCAACATTTGGCAGCAAACTCCTAAGTGGATTTTTCCACTTAGACAAACTGCTCCTAATTAGACTGGACAATTTTAGGAACTCTAGGAGGCTGGCCGGCAGTTTTCTTTGGCCAGGAGGAGTAGGGCTATCTAGTGAAATACCCTGTCAGAAAAAAACAGCTATAGGGTCTTATGTGATAAACTGAAAGGGAAAAAAAACCAAAGCAGCCTTATAGATATTTGAGTCACAACATGGTTTACGCAGGTAAAATAGTTAATTACCACTACAGTTGTGAAATACTTAAAAAAATATATAAGAATATATGACATCAGTATAATTGCAGGAAAGCGAAGGCTGCTAGACGATAGCCATTCACACATCCAGTGTCAGGCTACAAGGGAGACTTTTTTCATCTTCCAGGCCTTATAAAGAAACTGCTGCCTCCCCAGAGAGAGAAAGATGGCTGTGATTGAATCCCAGGGTACTGGCTGTTCCTTATTTCCCAGCGCTGACACACAGTCGTGACAAGGAATTATATATTGCATTCATCACGCCTGCTCTCCAGGCATGATCCCCAAGTAATTAATCCCTTTAGCTTGCAGGAGCTGCCATCTGGCCAGTTTCCAATTCACCTGGCTGGTTTTACTACGGAGTTGCGAGTTACCCGCACTCATGCGGGCATGTATGGCAGCTGCTTGACTCAGGTACCTCGGATTTCTTTGTGTTTTAAAAATGGTAAGCTTCAGATATGCCATGTGCCGCCCAAACACAGAGAACATACCGGCCTTTGCCTCAAAGAGCTTACTGTCTGGAGGGAGGAGGAGTGGGAGCCGTAACATAATACACAGAGCAAGACTCAAGTGGACTTTTTTGTTTGTTTGTTTTGTGTTGAAAAAATTGTTCTGAATAAAAGGCCCAGAATAAAATCCAGCCGTTTTTTTCTCAGTCCTCTTGGTCCTGCAGCACATATATGGCAATGAAATTGAAAAAGGGGAGAAAATTGTTTTGATGCTACAAGTCTGGAGAAGGGCTGTGAAACCAAATCCAGTTTAAAGGAAGCAAAGCTGTCCTTGCTCCAACGAGTCTGACCTGCCTTTGTTGTGGCGGGCAACCCTGTGGAAGAGAACGGATGCTCTGGAGAAGTTATCCCATGACAGAGACATCTGAAACTTCTTGGAAGGTGGTCTCTGGGATCATCCTCAGACCCCACATTGGAGAGGAGTCTCTCAGGGCTTTGCAGTGACCTGTGATGAAGCCAGCATGCCCATAAAGAATGAACGTTTGTATGTTTCTGAAAATAATCCAGTTTATGGAAAGTACTGGGGAGAAACCTTCAGTGTTTCCCCAAGATCCATTCCCTTCCTCTTTGCTATGCCACTGGTCCTAGGTCAGCCAGAGGGTGGACCTGACCTTGGATCTCCAGCTGCTCCCTGCTGTCGTCAGTGTGGGGCCACATCTGCTCGGCTTGTTTGGAGAACAACCACCAGATCAGATCTAGCAGGTGGAAGAACACTTGGTGAATCTTTCCAGTTCTGAGCTATGAAACTGCTTGGATCCAAGGGAATTTGGGTAGTTGCACTTATGAATAGCTGCCCAGTGATGGCATCTACTGCGCTTTAGCAATAGGATATTTAGGGAATGTAAAAGACAAGGAGCTATGGAGAAGTGTTTCTGAAAATCTCAGAACTGTATTCAAAACCATAAAAAGGCAGCTAAATACTTTATGAACATACTCCCAAGTGAATGTCTTCCAGCTGGGGAAGTGGCTTGAAAACATGCTGTGGTTCTCCATGGCATAGCTCTTTTCTGAAAAGGCACTTTTGATATGAAAATTATGGTACTATAGAGACCATTTGGGTGACAAGTGAAAACAGAGGTGTGTTTAGCTGCTTTTCTGGCTCAGCCTAAAATGAAAACCTTTCTTCCTTAGGCCACCTGGCCAGTGTTAAGAACCAAGATGCTTCTTGTTAAATTAGGCTCCTGGTGACATCCGAAGAAGCCCTTATCATCAACACGGACTCTGAGAAGAGCTAGGGCAGGGCTGCAGTGGGGATTTCAACAGGCATTTCAGCTGCGATGCAAGTTGAAGGAGAAACCTCTGTCCACTGTCTTTGGGGGACTTTTGCTTTGTATGGCAAACAAAACCAAATAGCCAAGGGTGGTTTTTTCCATTTCATGTTTATGATTATAGTCACCCAATAGCATTAATTCCCACGGGGAGGAGATCAGCAAGCATCTTTACAGATTTGAGTGACTGGGACAGAGGAGCATTATCAGAATTCAGATTAGCAACTGAATTAGCTCTGTCAAGGTAAGCCTTTATCCGAAGTTTCCTCAGAATTTGAACAGTTGGGGTAGGTGGTAAAGTCTGCAAGTACAGTGAGCTGGATTATTTTTTTCATGAAACTTTTGTATTTCCACTGAAAACCCTGAAACTTTTGACATTTCAAACTTCTTAGTGGCCAGCAGTCTCTTCCGTGCGTCTGCATCAATCTGCACCAAAGCTGCTCAACCTAAACTGTCTCGGAAACCAACTTCTGCTGCTCACGGGCTTCAGTTGAAAAGAAACAATGAAAAAATGACTCCCCGTACACACACGCGCTAGCATGTGGAATTCCCGGTTGCTAAATCCCAAACTATGTAGCAGCACTTTATTGGTATCAGATGAATTGTTATGTAGCTGAATAACAACATTTCTCAGCTCATGAACTCTGTTGGAGTTGGGTGGATGCTAGATATCCTTGGTATGAGTTGGCTGCAACAGTATTCTGTGAAAAAGATCCTTTATTTTTAAGGTTATAAAGGAATAGGAACTAAAAACTAACTGTGAGCATGCTAACACCAGAAGAACAACGTCAGATTAGTACTGCCACAAACACTTTTCTCCTTATAACTTTCAGGTTCAGGCTTAGTGAGTCCAGGTGTGCTGTCGAGGGAGCACGTCGAGGGGACGTCTTGGAAAGCAGCCTTAGGAGCCGGGGCTCCAGATAGCAGCTCACAGGAGGGACAGTGGAGCTTCTACCATCCCTGGAGGTATCTCCAGGGTAGACATAGTGCTTAGAGATATGATTTAGTGACGATTTTTGTCAGAGTTAGGTTGATGGTTGGACTGGATGATCTGAAAGGTCCCTTCCAACCTAGGTGATTCCATGATTCTATGATTCTATGACAGCCAGGCTGCGTACCAGCCCCCATCTCCAGCTACCCATCTTGCTCATCCTGCAGACCCCTGCCTGAATCATCTGCTCCTCTCCCATGGAAAACCTTAGTTAGTTACTAAAATGAGCCTCAAGGGCTAATTCTTCCTTGTTTCCATGATTCCTCACCCAAATGTGGGTGCATTACCTCATTTTCCCCCTGTGCTCCCTGCTTTTTTCCCCAAGCAGAGCTTTGCTGGCAGTTTGGTTCCCCCCGCCACAATTCTCACAGCGCATTTGTTCACCTAAAAGTAAGTACTCTGTTAGCAGAAGAAATCCTTTGGCAAGGTAACAAAAGAATAAAGGATTAGAGATTTCAAGAAACGAAGGTAAATGATATTTACATAAAGGGCCTCACAAAAATCTGCTTGTTTGCCAGCCCAGTGAACTTGCAGCCCAAGGCTTTTTAATTTGTTTCATTGTTTTTTTCTTTTAGATTTGTTGGAAGCAAATTAATTTTCTTAAAGCTTTAACAAGCACTTTCAAACTTCTGAATGGCTTATCAGACTACTTTGGTGTGACAGATTTCCTCAAAACTACTGATTTTTCTGGTAGAAAGAAGCACTGCGACGTGCAAACCCAGCGCAGCAAGAGGAGCAGGTGAGGATACAGCTTTCACAACAGAAGGCTTCTGAACAGCCAGGCGAGTTGACTAAGGCTGTGATCACTTTTCAGAGAAAGAAAAAAAAAATAAAGGAAAGAAAAAAAAAAGTTTCAGAATGTACCACAGTATCTAATGAGATCTCCCTCTCTGCCCAAAGGTAAATGGGTCGCTGCTGGATGAGGGGTTTGGCTGCATCTTCCCGCCCGTCTGACAATTGGGTAACTGCTGTGTGCCGGCGTTCCTGCCTTCCCAGGCCTGCTCTTTCCATAAAAAAAATATATATCTTAGGGTGAGGAAGGAAGTTTTTTCACACCCTCTCCTTCTCCTTTTTTGGGCAAACCCACGATCTCTCATGGTAATCTCAAGCATCATCTCCCTTCTTGCCCGAGGAGCCCCATGGAAAGCCAAGCTTGCGTGTGGCACAGTGAAGGGGAGCTGAAACCTCTTAGCGGTTGGTGAGCCGCTTTACATTATACGTTAGGTAATGAAGAAGTATAAACGAATCAGCATCATTGTTGGAGGCTTTCGTGTGTTTTAGGCAGGATTCTCCCCATAAGGACAAGCACGGGCGAAATACCCGTGCAGCGGCAGGAACAGACCGCCGGCGCTAAATCTGTCTGAGGGTGTGCCGAGCAATGAGACGATGGGAGCAGCAGGAAAAAGCAATAACGAAACGCCGAGGTTAGCGTGCACATATGGGATTAACTGGCTGGTAGCTGAACGTATGCCTCTGTGGCTACAATCGTAGCGTGGGGTAGTTGCAACAGTTAGCTGAACGAGCACCGAGTGATTAACGGAGAATGGTCTGCGTAACAGCTCGGGAATATTTATATAACTGACAATTCCTTATAAATAACTCTCATTATCCTTGAATACTAGGCTACTTTCCTTCGAGCCTAATTGAACGGACATTTAAGATGTTTAATTTAGTGTTTTCCCCATATAACCACCGGATATTTTCACCCTTTCATTCTCTAGGGGGGGGAAACTGAATCAGCATCTTCCACTTCTCCAAAGCGGTTTCTCTAGTTTATATAGTGTCTGGAGGCCATGAGAAGTTTTCCTGGTAAAAATGAAAGAGCTGTTGCTACAACAAACAACTTGTTCACTTTGCCGGCTTATTCAGGTCCTGGGATACACTTTAAATATGAAAGCATGCGGTGCTGATGATGCAAGAGGTCAATAATAATGCTCATACCCATTAATTATAAATGCATAAATAACATGCAAGTAATACGTTCTTGATCTGGTAGCTGAACTGCAATAAAGAAAAAAAAGAACAAAACCTTGGTGTGAAATGTTTCGGGGGGTGGCTTGATTTTCCTCCAATGTGACCCCTCCGCACACACTACTTTGTTTTGAGTCAGCGAAAGTCAAGTTCAGACCAAAGACTGCATCTCATGTTCCAGGCAAGGGTTTTTTCCTATGCCTTTCCTATTTAACATATATACAGTTTGAAAAAAAAGCCCTATTTCAAAATTAACACATTGCCTAATTTTTAAAATACCAGTGCCTTTCCTGAAATTTTTTCCCTTAATCATTCTTTTAAATGTATTTTGTCAGATTCGAGTATGTAAGTGAAGATTCAAATATGTAAATAATAGTTATCTCTTCCCATCTCCACTTTTATTACTTACCATGTTCAAAACAACATTTTGCTCAGCTCTGATTGCTAGTTGCTCAAACCCTCATAAGTAGCTGGGGCCACAAGCATCTGAGGTGGTCTATTCCCAGCGCTGCACGGAACGCGTGCGGAGTGCTGTGCCCCTTGCTAGGAGACAAAATAGGAGGCCCGGCCTCACCTTACCTACAGCAAATAATTTCAGCCTGAGACCTGACTTCATTATTGTCACGTGACACTATGTGTGGAACTCATCTGATGCAAAGGAAAGAAAAAAGTATAATTCTTTTTATATGAAAAAACTTTTAAAAAAAAAATAAAATTAATGCTTTGGGGGTTTTCAATCAAACACAGAAAATCATCCCCTGAATGTTGACCTTTCGTGAAAGCACAGATAATAACAAGCCCTTTTCACACAATTGTGATAATTTGGGCCAAAAAAAGTGTGTGGGGGTTTCCATCCAATTGTAAAAAGTGTGGAGGTTTGCTGGCACGTTATAATTATCGCTGCAGGTTTTTTTTTCCTATCGAGGCAACAGCAACCCGGTTGATGCTTTGCAAGCGGCAAAGCCCATCACTCTTTCGAACCTCTGGCCTTGGACAACAGCTGTAAAGTGGGAGTCCCAGAGGAAGGTGCCGTCTCTGCTGCGGGCCGGGTAGAGGGTCCCGGGCTGAGAGAGAGATCAAGCGGTGGGCTCGCCCTCGCCGGGCACTGGGGAGAGGTGGGTTGATTGCAGTGACATGAATTAAGGGGTTATATAGAAGAGATTGGGAGGCCTCTGAGGCTGGGGAAGCAGAGGTCGGTGCAGAAGACCAGCGCTCAAACTTCGGAAGTATGTGGGCATTGGGCTGCCTTCGTTTTGCAGCTGAATTTCCCCCTCCGCACGAGAGCAAGGGTGCGAAGAGGAGCTGGAGAAAAACAAACGGGCGGTGGAGACGAGAGGGGGTGGAAGCCAATATCTGTGTTAGACTTGCGGGAGCGAGGCGAGACGCAGTAAGAAGTAAGTGGGTGCTTTGTAAATTCCCTGCACATATGTTTTGGGTGGGTTAATAGCTTGACTCAGCACAGAGGAAAGGCAGATTTCCTTCTCGAGCACAACTCATGAGCTCAGACCAAGCTTTTGATTCACACTTTGAGTGGGTTAGTTTCACAAGTCTTCTAGTGAATCTTTGAAATTGGATAAGAGCAAAACCACAGTAAAAAAGGCTTCTTGCATTTCTGAGCACATAACCGCTGCAGTTTCATTATGATCTAATGTTTCATTGACCAAACGTCGGCTTGGGAAATAGCAGAGAGACGTGGTAAAATACGATCCCATAAAAACTGATACGTTGAAAAACAAAAAGCTACAACTGTGAAGCAAAAAATGGGTGGTCTTATAATTAAAGTGCACCTTTTTCCCTTTAAATTTATTACCGCTCTGAACCTGATACTACCAGACAACCTCAAGAGGCAAGACTAGCCAGTAGCAGGCATGGTGCCTTGCGTGCCCCAGGAATGGAAAAGCAATATCGAATCCCTTATCCCTGGCTGAGGTGGTCCAGGCTATAAATCACGGCCTCTTCATAGATAGAAGCCACCTGCTCGCTGCCAGTGAGATGGTGGCCACCTCCCAGGCAACCCTCGTGGATGCTGAGAAGGGGGTGGATGTGCTGCATGGACCACTCGGCCGTGACACGTCTGCACAAAGACTGTCCAAACTTTAGTGCCACTGGAAGTCTTTCTGCCATTGTTAGCGGTGGCCTGTTTCACAACGAGGATTGGCACCGGCTGCTGCAGTATCAACAGCTTAAACCCAGTCCAGAAAACGTGTCTGCTGCAGCTCTCGCTTTTTAAATAACAGAAAGCTGAAACTTTCTGCAGAGGGGTCCCTGTTCTGCAGGCAAATGAGGGCAGGGGAGCTGGAAAGCGGCTGTTTCTTGATGCCACTTTACTGCTAAATATCCCTGTCTCTGGAAAACCAGTAGCTGCCCTCATGACTGAGGTACATGTTTGATTAGATAAGCTGAGAAAACAATCTTCCTGCTACCTGGCATCACTGCCAAATGTGTTACTACTACGAATTCTTTGGTTGGTCCTTTAAAAATTACCCGTGTTTTAAACTCTTGTGTAATTCCCTCACAGAGCAAGAGTCACCCGCGGCTCTGCTACCTGGCTGCTGAGGCGAGAGGGGGGGACTGCAGGATTAAAACAAAAGCTAAACGAGTTTCCAGCCCTTGTGACCGTGACAAGGAAGCTTAGCAATTTGATAGCACGCACCTCAAGAGCTCAGAAACTGGAAGGCAAGGAGACGACCTGGTGTCTGCCGTCTTCTAATATTTCCTAGGTTTTAAACTGGCAAGGAGCCTTGCCTATAATTTCGCAGGATTGTTCAGCTGTTTTAAAGTGTGTGAAGAGCTTTAGAAAGCGGCTTAACCAACAGCCAACACACTGCATGCATATCTGCAGAAATAATGAAATAAATCAAGAGTGTGCCTCTAATGCCCATGTTGAGGCAAAATAGCATTAAAAAAAATAAAGTCTGCAAGACTGAAGTAATGCGTACAGGAATTCTGTTGTTGTTTTTTTGTTCCTACGCACATGCCATTGGTGTGAGGTAGTGTTTGTACTTCACTCACAGTGGCTGGGAACGTCACTGTCTGGCACCGTACAGGTAATATATCCAGGAGAGCTTGCAGGTGGTGGCACAAGGCTGCGCCTGTTTTTCTTTCCTTTTTGATGAAGCATGTTCATTTTGCACCAAGGTCATGGCGCGTGGGGGAGGACTGGGGGAGAGGAAGAAAAATTAAAAGGGAAAAGAATGTGCAAATAAAAGGTGGAAATTAAAAAGCCCTGGTAACTGCCTGCAGCCCAGTACTTGCTGGGGGAGCTGATTCAGTGCCGGGCGAGCCGGGGAGCCCCCCTCGCTGCTCCTCCAGCCCCCCGCGCCCCTGCGGCAAACCGCTGGGGTACATGGATGCTGCAGAGCCTTACGGCATGGGGCGGTTCGCCACATGTCAGAAGGTTCCTGGCTAGCTGCCCGCCCTCCCTGGCTACCCCTGCCGAAAGCCAGGTGCTCTCAGACCTTGGAGGATGAAGGCTTCCAGGGTGGTGCGGGGAAGAGCTAGGAATGTGGGCACACGGTGTTGCCATGGGCTGGGCTCCATTCGTGTTTCCCGGCTGCTCTTTGCATTCAAAATTGGGGTGTCGGGTGGTGCTCGACGGAGCTAACCTGGGTTGGGGGGGGCTGCAGAGCTGGGGTCAATGACCATGCTATTGCCCCCATCCCATTTACAGCCCCCTCATTTGACTCGCTGTGATGTAGGAGTCCGTACCCTTAGGGACTGAAACTTGTAAAACTGTATGTGGGGGTTTAACAGCTTAGCAAATGGCTCGCTTCCTGCATGGGTTTTGCTGTTGTGACTTTATTTGTTTTTTTAAAGAGAACAGGCCATGAAAGAAACACAGGAAGCTGAGGACACTTGCCATTATAGAAATGCTACCTCACTGAAAGGGAAGCCATTTTCAGTCAGACTGAAGTTTATTATACTTTAGCTAACATAGCCAAGTGTAACTCAAGTACCAGAGACAGCTGGGGCAAAAAGACAAACTAACCTCAGCCCAGTAAGGGTTCAGCTCCTTTGTTGCTGATGTTGAAGCCCTTGGGAGCTGTCTCAAGACAAATCCCTTGGGAGTTTTTTTCCAAGCTGACCCCTAACAAGATGTAAAAAGGAAACTGGGGCATTGAGTTTCCAGCATTTAATGGCTCGATATCCAAGTGATGAGTGGTGTCCCTCAGGGGTCGGTACTGGGACTGGTACCATTTGACATCTTTGTTAGCAACATGCATGTTGGGATTGACTGCACCCTCAGCACGTTTGCAGACAACACCAAGCTGTGTGGTGCAGTCAACATGCTGGAGGGAAGGGATGCCATCCAGAGGGACCTGGACAGGCTTGAGAGGCAGGCCCATGTGAACCTCATGAAATTCAACCAGGCCAAGTGTGAGGTCCTGCACATGGGTTGGGGCAATCCCAAGCACAAATACAGGCTGGACGGAGAACGGATTGAGAGCAGCCCTGAGGAAAAGGACTTGGGGTGTTGGTGGATGAGCAGCTCAACATGAGCCGGCAATGTGCGCTCGCAGCCCAGAAAGCCAACCACATCCTGGGCTGTATCAAAAGCAGCGTGGCCAGCAGGTCGAGGGAGGTGATTCTGCCCCTCTACTCCGCTCTGGTGAGACCCCACCTGGAGTGTTGTGTCCAGCTCTGGGGCCCCCAACATAAGAAGGACATGGACCTGTTG
The DNA here is from genome assembly GCF_028500815.1 of Rissa tridactyla. NCBI lineage: Eukaryota > Metazoa > Chordata > Aves > Charadriiformes > Laridae > Rissa > Rissa tridactyla. The sequence goes on from NC_071466.1 coordinate 98,889,612, forward strand.
GAGTGAGTCCAGTGGAAGGCCATGAAGATGATGAGAGGGCTGTAGCACCTCTCCTATGAGGACAGGCTGAGAGAGTTGGGGTTATTCAGCCTGGAGAAGAGAAGGCTCCAGGGAGACCTTATAGCAGCCTTCCAGTACCTAAAGTGGGCTTCCAGGAAAGGTGGGGAGGGACTCTTTATCAGGCAGTGTAGTGACAGGATGAGGGGTAATGGTTTTAAACTGAAAGAGGGGAGATTTAGACTGGATATCAGGAAGAAATTCTTTACTGTGAAGGTGGTGAGACACTGGAACAGGTTGCCCAGAGACGCTGTGGATGCCCCATCCCTGGAAGTGTTCAAGGCCTGGGATGGCTTTGGGATGGGACTTGGGATAGGACTTTGAGCAGCCTGGTCTAGTGGGAGGTGTCCCTGCCCATGGCAGTGGGGGTGGAACTAGATGATCTTTAAGGTCCCTTCCAACCCTAACCATTCCATGATTATATGATTTCTGATAATTTTAAGGTAAAACAAATGTTTAATAAACAAAAAGAAAAAAAACACCTTTCAGGACTACTTTATAATTTGTAAAAACGTGACTCCTTTAGTCATGTCTCAACATATTCTTAATTTTTCTGCCATGATTTCTTTTACTTTTTGTGTCTAGGCCTCAAGGAGTCACCTGGAAAGATTTGACATGATTTGTAAACAAATACATAAGAAGTTATTGGCCATGGGGATCACTATGTAGTCACTAAACAGCCCTTCCCTCCTAGCATCTCTCCTCCACAAACCCATGCTCTTAGCAGATGAAAGCACCTCATCCCAGGAGTCAAAAATGCTCCGAGCTTCCAGAAATGTAGGAAAAAGAGCAAGTCTTCAGTCCTCGGGGGATCCTAGGAGGTGGATGATGCTCCATGCTAAAGAAAAAGGAAGGACAAGAGCCCTGAGTCCCTGAGTCTTCTGCCCAGTCCGACCGGAGGGTAACAGGGGACATCCTTTCCTTATTCTACATCTAAGAACCAATTTAGCTTTGAGCACAGATGCAAGAGAGAGTCCTGAAAGGCTTTCAAAACCATGAAGATGCGGATCTTCCTGCCCCATGCCCTGCCTTGAGCTCTATCCCCCAGTGTGAAGATGTGGGGCATGGAAGGGGCCTGGGAAGAGAGGTGTTTCCCAGGCTGTTGTAGCCAGTCATCAGAAACGTGATCATTTAACCTGCAAACACAAGGTGCTCACCAATACAATCAGTGAACGGTAATTAAGTTTCTTTGGTTGAAACCTGGAGGTAGGCTATGAAATTTGTACCTAAGAGGGATTTTATAAAGCACAGATCATTTGCGTAAAACATGCAGAAGATTTAGGGTCTTGACTTTTTATGGGATTTGCTATATATGCTGGTTTCAGCTACTGAAATGAGAGAAGCCTGCTATGCTATAATCAGTATTTCTGATGATTGTTCAAAACTGGAAAGGTATGTGGAGGAGAAAAAAAAAGATTAAAGGTGAAACAACTCTGAACAGGATGAGAGAGGATCATGTAAGTTTTGGGTGTAGTTTCAGGTTGTTCTTTATTTTATCTGAACCGGTTGTCCCACCCCTAATTACAACAGTATTAAGACATTCCTGGGTGTGGTCACTTGAAATTCTTAAGTGGGCAAAAATTTTCAGCTATGTAATATACTTAAGGCGTGTATCAGCAGACCACTTTAAATAGTCCAGCGTGGTCCTGACGGCTTCTTCACTGGCTTCTGCCCAGTTTGCTGTAGCTTTAGCACAGAAAGGGTCATGTCAGTCCTTTTTACTGAACCTGAGTCTTAGTCAGCACCACAGAGCGCCACGTTCTCCCAGCCACAGCTCAGATGCTCAGATAAAGCTCTTTGCTCTCAGGCAGTCCCACAGAATGGGGCAAAGGGATCATAGCGGCTCCCACTGCATTTTCATTGAGAGTCTGCAGTGTTTGGGTTTTTTCTCTTTCAGATTTATTCAGATCACACTGCTGGCAGTTTTTTCCATCTTCTTCTCCGTTTGTGGGTTTTTCTCAAGCCAGGTAAAAATTTCAGTTCGCAGAACAGATGGTGCAACGAGACACTTGGCTTTGACTCACCAGTGGCTTTTATCTTGTTTCTTAGGATCTGTTGTAAATCACAGTGCATGTGAGACAGCAATTATAGTACAGTTGTGCACGAAGCCTACTCTGGATAATTTGATAGCTTGTTAGCAACCAGCAGACTAATTTGGCTTCGAAAGACAGAGTTTCCTCCTCTTCTGACTCCATGAAGACTAGTAACATTTGGAAAGCTTTCCCAACATGCCCAGATAACATTCTGCTGCTTTTCAAAGTATATGTTGTTACCACCTACAGGGATATTTACAAGCTTATCATAAAAATACAAACATTCAGTGGAATTGGCTTGAAAGCCAAGAACAACTGATGCATCAGCCAACAGCACAGGCTACGGTGCTGGGTTTCTTTGGGTGTGCATGGCAAGCCTCAAAAGTTCAGATTCTCAGTTTGTTCTCCTAAGCATTCCAAACTCAGGTGCACACCTATGATTTACTAAAACTATTTTGGTCTAGTGTATTGGCTAGAGAACTCAATAAGAGAGGGAAATATGCCTTGGTCTCACTGGCTAGGCTGGAAGGATAATGAAATGAAAGCGCCAAGAACAGCTATGTCCTTCTGCACCAGGACCTGGAGGCACAAAGGTGCTGCACAATCAGTTTTCCCTTTTCAAGTTAGTTGACCAGTCTTCTCATGGAAGCTCCTTAAAATTGGCTAGGTTTGGTCTTGTTCTTCTTTCCTCTGAACTGATTTACCTGCGGATGGGCTAATGTTGGAAACAAGGCACGAGAATTGCCTTTTCTTTTAGCCTTAGCTATTAAGAAATGCGGACATTTCAGAGCTCTCATTTATGTCTCTAGGGAGCCAGCTTTGCAGCAGCCAGGGGTACGCGCACACAGTATATTGCAGTGCTGTGTGGGAAGTCTCTGGGGGAACCCCAGGTTTCGACAAGGTGTAGCCATGTCAACGCGATGTGGTATTAGGGCAAAACCATAAATGTACATCCTCAAAGTTAAGCCCAACTGCATAGCTCAGGTCTAAACTGAGGTAATGCAGTTTGAGTAAAAACCCGCATGGCTTTGCAGCTCCTGCCTGCTGGAAGTCTGGAGACTGAGCTGGGTGGAGAGCAGCCTTGAATGGGCGCTCCCTCTTGCCCCTCCTTGTTTGGAGGGGCGGGGATGAAATTCTAGCCCCGTGGTGGGGATACGCACATGGTAGATGGGATGGGAGCGCTCATCTCCAATTAAGTGGAGGCTTTAAGTGGTCATGCAAAGTGACACTTTGTCAGCGGGAGAAACTGAGCTCTGCTCTTCTTGCTCCCTTTGCTCCTGAGCGTCATCTCATGCGTTCGGGACAGTCATCTAAAGGACACGGGGTTGGGGGTCAGGCTCCTTTGCATGGAGAAAGGGAAAATATCTGATCTCCTGCATGCCTGATGAAGGATGTGACCACTGAGCTATCAGATAAGGGAGCATGCCTGTTCCTCAAGCATCCCAGGAAACCAGCTCTTCACTTTCTTTGCTTGTTTTACCAGTGCCCCAGAAGAAAAATGTTTTATCTGGGACAAATGGAATATTGATGTTCAGCATCCAGCTATTCCTCTGGCTTACAGCGTTGCAGGAAAATTGAAAACACAATGTGATCTGAACCCTTTCCTCTAATTTTTTTGCTTGGTTATCAGATGAAGGAAAAAATGCTTATTTACACATTTAAAAGGTAAATAGGAAGTCTTATGCTCTAAGCACTGAATCCTGCAGAAATACTGAAATTGGCCAATGAATAAGTGAAAATTTTAGCGTTCTTTATACACCCTTTTCCCACCTTATTTTGCTTACAAACCCTTTGTGTTAGCGAAGCTCTGCAAACTTATAATTTATTTTTCAAGGATACCCTTTGAACATTCGGTGCCAAACACCTGATTATTTAGGCCTGTGATACAGACTGGTGTCATTAGCAGAGGTACTGGGCTCAAGGTTGCACTGTGTATTACATAGGTCTATAAGAAAACAAATCTGACAGGTGGCAGAGTTTGAGACTGCCTAGAAGTGATACAATATGTTTCTTCCAAAATGCTTGATATTGATTCTTTTATTAAAAAAAATAATAAATTTGCAATAGTTGCTCCTATTAAAGAGACGGCACAGCAACATCATAAAGGAGGCAGAAACAAGGACAGCTAATTGTGGTAACCTCCTTGCTATTAAAATAAATAGAAAGGTTTGAGGTTTGTGGGGCTCACACTTCACAGGATTTTGCTGGCAAATGCCCCATCAAGGACAGCACACATTAGAAGACCGAGAGCTCTTTTTTGTTATGGCAACAAGAACAACAGCAACACATAAACACAAGCCCCAGATAAACTAGAAAGGTTATCTTTCTTTTGAAAGCCATCCTTGCTGTAGATCAAGGCTTATACACAGTTTGTACACTTCCCAAAGGCAGGAAATCTTGTGGTCCTGTGCCCATGAATAGCAATGTCCTCTTGTTATGTACCTGCTGCCTTTGCATGCCTCTAAGTGAGCGCTCCGCTGATCTCACTGGGAGAGAGGGTATCTCTGAGCAGTAGGTCAAAGCACCAGCCACTTGTCCATGCAGGCGTCCCTCTGTGCTAAATGTATTTTAAGGTGGAAAATGTTGAGAATTCTCCAAAGCACAGATGGAGACACCTCAGGAGCCAGAGGCTTTCAGTAGAGCTCAAACCATACTTAAGTGTCTAGAGAAGGGCCAGATTTTCAGGGTATTGTGCCTGTGGCCAAAAAGGTAACTTCTGCAAGCAGGCAAAAACACTTTAGAAAACCCAGTTCCTATTTTTCAGTCCTGAGGTGGGATGAGAGTTTCTGGAAATCCTGATACAACTGAGGCTAGGTCTCCCTTTGAATTCCCTTAGTTTTTGTCAGTGAGTTGAAGTAAATCATACCACCACCGGGGCTTTCAGACTGGTATTTTCTGTACTTTGCCTGTATATGAAAGTCTTGGCGTGCTCTCCAAGTGACCACGTGCCTTGATTTAACAGCTACCTGTTTCATTAGAAAACCCAAAGAAAGGAAATAGAGCTGCAATGCAGGCTGGAATTTGACAAGGTTGAATGGTACAATGCTTGCCTGGATAGTGAGAATTCCATTCACTAGACATATTCAGCTAAGGTGTACAAAAAACATTATCAACTGAATGAAGGCCAGACACAGTAGATTATAGCAGGTCTGGGGCGGGCATGTGGGTGGGAAATACAGGTTCTGGGAAATACAGGTTCTGGGAAATGTTGAGTCCGGACACCTGAAAGGCTCTCCATGGAACAAACCAACACCTGGCCTGGTGTGGAGCCAGGTCTGATCAGTTCAACAAGACCTTCCTCCTTTGTGTCCTCCCAAGAGCACCCAAAGGATGCTTCCCAAGTCCCTGGGAGAGGGCTCCTCAGCTGGAGCCCAGCCTCACATCCACACCACCTGCCCTCGTAAGGAGCCAACATCATAAGGCAAAGGAAATAGCATGACGGTCGCTGCCTAAAGTGCACCATTGCATTTCCTTTCAAGCAGCACAGAGGTTTCAGCTGCCGTGCCCTTCTTCCTGCCGTTTTGGTGCTGGCCTGCATTTCGATCCAGGGAAAGAAGTCCCTAGGAATGAGGGCAGGGGGAAGGAGAGCCTGTATGATCACGTTCAAAAGCACTAAGATGTGAAAGCTTCCCTCTCCTCTTTCTTAGGGGCTGTATTCTGCAGCTGGCTCCCCTTCACACCGCCTTTGTCCTGCCCTCCCCCAGCTCCAGGAGAGGATGCAGTGAGAGGAGTTCCCCGAAGTGCCGGGGTTTCACCGCGCTCGTGAATCACGCTGCTTTCTCTCGGTGACGTACGGGTGCATGTCAGAAAGCTCAGCCAGCCATTGCTTTCCGCCTTAAAGGTTATTCAGCAGCACGGAGGGATTCCCTTAAATAACTGCTAGAAGCCTCAGTTAGCAAATTCTGAAGTGTGAAGGTTTTTTTCCGTTCCTTTCTGAAGGAGAGGGTTTGTGTTACCATTGCCATTGAGTCTCTGTCCTTTCCCAGATGAGCCTGTGACTCTGCCCGGCCTCCCAAAGCAGAGACACAAGTCTGTCAACTACGTCACCAGATTTTTTCCAAGGAAATCCTGGATGCAGCAAAAGGTGACCCTGAAGACAATTCTCGCTGTCTGTATGATCTCTTTTTAATCAAACAAATGTGACTCAGTCTCTTACAAAAGGTCTTTGCCAGGCATTTGGGGACACTGTAGATGGGGTGTATCTCATCCAGCTGCAAGTGCCTGTAGGCAGCTCTGTTTGCGCCACTCGCTCTGGGCTCCCTTTATCATCAGTGAGGAGAAGCAGGAGTTCCCATGGTGTGAGTCATCTGATCTCTTTTAGACATCTACATGAGGATGAGACAAACTGTGTCCCAGAAATGCTCACTTCTCTCCATTTTCCATAAGCAGCTAACTCAAGTGTAAATGTCCGCTTTAGGTGTTTGCTTCCTATTTGTTCCCAAGTATGGATGCTTTCAAAGGAAATAGCAATTTCCTCCTCCTCTCTCTCCCCTCTCTTTTTTTTAATGACTTCTCATTTACTGTTGTTGTTTTGGAAAAGCTCTGGGTCATCAGATGAATTCCACCCTGTGATACTTATGGGACTAACTCTCCGCCTTCCTCCCCTCCCTGGCGTGGTAAAAAACCAAAATCTGGGTGACTGGTTGCCATTCGGTTGCATGGCATTCTTTGAAGAAGTGGATGATCAAGTCTTGACGCAATAGCTATGCTTCAGCTGGGAAAAAAAATGTTGCTTGCCCTAAAGAATTTTGTCTCTTTGACACATTGAATGAATACATATTGATATGGGGCTACATTTATATGGGGCTGGAGCACCTCTCCTATGAAGACAGGCTGAGAGAGTTGGAGCTGTTCAGAGTGGAGAAGGCTCCAGGGAGACCTTATAGCAGCTTTCCAGTATCTGAAGGGGGCCTACAGGAGAGATGGGGAGGGACTTTTTACAAGGACACATAGTGATAGGATGAGGTGTAAAGGCTTCAAAATGGAAGAGGGGAGATTTATGTTAGATATCAGGAAGAAAATTTTCACTACGAGGGTGGTGAGACACTGGAACAGTGTTCAAGGCCAGGCTGGATGGGGCTTTGAGCAGCCTGGTCTAGTGGGAGGTGTCCCTGCCCATGGCAGGGGGGTTGGAACTAGGTGATCTTGAAGGTCCCTTCCAACCTAAATCTGTTACAGACCAGGATTCCTAAATTCCGTTACAGACCAGGGCACTGTAGGCACTGTACAAAAATAATTCCCAGATATCACTGTTTGCCAGTTGGTCTGCTCCTTCCTATCCCCATCTCTGTAGCAGAGAGGTGGATCCTTGTTTGGGAGCCTGGTGAGCTTTAGGACAGGGTTTCCATCTTGTATTTACCCATTATTAAGGCCATGATTCAGTGAGGCGTTCGTATGCCTGGCCCTAACCAAAGGGGGCTACTCATGAACTGACCTTTAATCAAGGGCTACTCATGAACTTGAGATTGGGCACAGGCTTGGGAACTCTGTTGAATCAGGACCACAATGAGATTCCTCTTCTCCCTACTGCTGACTTATTGTCTGTGTTTCTACTCTCCACAGGTGCTGGGAAAGAGACGTCCTTGCTCAGTCAGAAATGATATCACCTGCCCTTAGCAATGTTATTCTCTTTCCTGCTGAGCTTAGGCAATACTGTGACATGCCTAAACAGTGCATCCACAACAAGGAATGGCATCACCTTGCTTTCAAAACAAACCTGTGGTGGGTGGAATTAGCTGTGCTGAATGATGCCGGCCTGATTGATAACGATCAGTGAAGAAACTTCTTCAGCTATTCAGTCATTCACCTTTGGTCACCCTCATTTTAGAGAGGGTGGGAGCTGGTTGTACTCTCTGTCTTCATACCACTGAGACAAAGGAGAACTGCTGATGTTTTTGTATTCTTAGTCAAATGTCCATTTAAATGGGTCGGTGTTAATGAACTGGGGGAAAAAGAGGGGCCTTTCTATATCACCTGATGTGGTTGTACCTAATCTGTCTGTTCAGTTTACCTTTGTGTCTGCCCTAAATGCAAATCTACCTGCTCCTGTGAACAACAAAAACCACAAAACACCTACCTGCCTGTAGCCAGTCCTGTGCACATACAGAGGTAGTATTTACTTCCTGAGCTAAAAGGATATCTGAGTAAAGGGAAGAGCACTCAGTTTGTGGTAAACAGTTTGGCTGAGTTTTGCTGCCTTATCTCGTACGTGTGTCCAGTTTTTTGGAAATGTGCGAGAATGATTTCAAAGACACCGTCAGCACATCACGTCATTGCCTGGGTGGTATGTAATATCATAAATGAATGCACATCTGGGTTATGGGGTGTGTTTTTCCCTCCTCCTGTGGAAAACCCACTCAAATTATGAACCTTCTCATGAATTGCACATAAAGAGGAGGGCAGAGGGACGAAGAGGAGGAGCTGGATAAGAAGATGGTGACAGCTGTAAAAAGAGCAGAGTGAGGCCTGGGAGAAAGCAGGAGAGATTAGATGAAGGAACATGAGCAGGGGAGGAAAAGGTACGGAGATTAGGAAGCAGAGTTTGTGGAGGGAGGGCAGAAAGGCTGGTGTGACTCAGAGAAAGGATGGAGGAGGAGATGTCTAGGCAAAGAGGTGGAGATGGGATCACTGGGAGAGAGCTTAGGTTTTCCCCAAGATTTTGAGAGAAAAGACTGAGGAGAGGTGAGGACCAAGTCTGTAGAGTGCAGAGAGACAGCTGTCGAAGCGAAGCAGTGATTTTGACTCTGGTGTTGTAGGATCTTCGATGGCACGTGGTTGGCAGGGCCCTGTGGTTACAGAGAGGTTGGCTTATCTCCTGGAGGAGACAGAGCTAAACAGAAGCTGAAGGGCAAAAAGGAGAACATAACCAGAGACTGGACTTAAATATCAGGATGCTAGGGACTCTGTGCTGGGAGGCAGGAACTGGGATAAGGTGGAGGAACTAGGAACAAGGTGCCAGGTCCAAGCTGGATGGAGGCAGAGCTTGGGCACACGGTAGCAGGCTGGTGCCTGGCAGAGCAGCTGAGGGGATCTGGTGGGGATTATTTAACACTTGGTGAATTGAGAAGCTAGTCCTTGGCTGTCTGAGCCTGTTAGACCTTAGCTGCTAGAGAGACTAAGTGCAGTCACCTGCAAGGCTGATGATAGCTCTGGCTGGGGAAAGCCTGGCTAGAATGATGAGGACTTCAGCTGCAAAGTCACGGGAGAGGATAGCCAGGGAGCTAAGAGGGAGAAGAATCTGGAACTGGAACAAAAACTCTTGCTGACCTCTTACTCTTCTTCCCAACTCCAGGATGCCAAACCTGCAGAGAGCATACAGAAAAGCATGTACTGCCTTAAGAAGATACCACTCTTCAACGCAGACAACAGTAACCTCCTGAAAAGTGCTGGCTGATTTCATGTTTCTGGTTATGTATAAACCAGTACCAGGGATGCATAAAATACATATAAGTGTATCTTGCAGTGTATCCTAAAGTACATCTAGGTGCATTATTTCCCTTGAAGGAACCAGTCTGAATCTCAAACATCTTTTGTCTGAGATGATGTTTTAGTGACTGAACTCTGTTGCAGCCTATTCTGTAAAGCTCTTGTTATGATGGTAAAAAAAGTGGCTGAAACCAAGCAGTAATCAGCCGTTCCTTCAGTCTGGCTACAAGCGAAAGCACTGGGATTTGACTTGCAGATAGGCTGTGGGTTTTTTGATGCAGCTGAACTTGGTGGCTTCTGTCCTTAAAGATACTGAGCACTGTGTAATACTGAGTGCTGGGAAGGCTCAGGCTCTGAAGAGTTTCACGCTGTCTGTTTCAGTACCAAAAGTGGTATATTCATTCATTTTCTCTCTTGCCTCGCTTTTCCACTTTTAAATTGACTTTGTGAAGCTGGAGGAACACATGTTGCAAATGCCCTGATACACTACTGACAAGGAGTTTAGAAAAAGCTGTGAAATAATAATTTTACGAGCAGGGCTGGAGCAGCGTGCACCACACAGAGCCGGCAGCAATAAGTCAGTGGGTACAGAATAGGACAAAGACTGAACAGCAGCACGCTGCCCATCTTGTACGTCAAGTGAGGTAAGACTTTGTGGAGCAGGCAATTAGAGATTATTTCCCAATGCAGACACACAAGGACGATGAAGAAAGGCTGCACAGGTGGCCTTAATCATAGCATTTCCTAACTTTGGACTCTGCACCTCCATTAATGTTGTTTTTAAGGGGTGTATTACATGCTGTAAGGAACTGATTCTGAGGAACACAGGTCAGCTACACGAGCAAGGTTTCTCTGGTATGAGGGCACGAGGGACCACCCTCCAGACGTGCCTCATGCAGGCAAGCCTGCAGACATTGGTTAAGGAGCTGGTGCTTCCACAGGAAGGCTTCATATCTGATGCCCTTCAGGATGTAAGCTAAGGAGAGGGAAAGGACTTGTTTTAAAGAATATGGACCCCTCTTCCCATTGTGTTTTCATCTGTCCGAGCCCTGAGGGCACTAACAATCCTTAATGGCTCCGACGGGTCTCACCTGGGCCCTCCCTCCACATGGGCCATGGGCCCCAGGAGCCTCATTTCAGCTCAGCCCAGGGCTGTCAGTCCCTACCTGACCTATGATTTAGATGTGTCTGTCTCCAGCCCTGTCTTCTGGATAGCCCTGAGGTCTGTGCTGTATCCAGCCCTGTCCTCAGCCTCGCATCCTTCAGCTCATGACTGGACCCCCTGGATGGACCCTTGCCCTGCTTCACCCCCTCACTCTGTTGAGGGCTGTCAACAGACCTCCGTAACCCCCTCGGGTCTGTCCACCATGTTTGGATCCTGCAGGATGGTGCCTGTTATCGAGGGCATGGCCAATGCTGGGGTCACCCTTCCACCCCGCTCCCCAACACCTGGGGAGCAGCCAGCCCTCTCTGTGTCCTGACATCCTCCACTGAAATTGGAGGTGACGCAAAAGTCCTCTGAGTTTTATTATGGGCTCTTTGAAACTCTGTCCTCAAGGAGAGCTCTGCTTGTCTTAGTACTCTCTGAACAAGCTTTTTCTTGCACGTAGGGGTAGCTGGGCCATCCTTACCCTTGTCAGGAGAAGACGACAGAGGAACCCTTCTCTGCTTCACTAGTTGCATGATGCTACGCTTTTGCTGTGGTCCAGCCCCCTGCTTTGCCACCCCCGCAGAGGCTTTGCTGCTAGGAGGCAAAATGCTTTGCAAACTTCTCCATGAGAGTTTGAGAGAGCTGCTGACCATGCTGAGAAGGTGTCTCAGGCAGGCCGTGCCCAATGCCTGCCTGTTTGCCAGTTTTCCTGCTCACTGGGCATAACACCGTGGGCCAATATGTAACTTGGTATAATGATGCTCTCAGATGACACTAAGAGCAGCAAAGACACATCCCACACAAAACTCTGTGTGTGGGAGCAGAGTGGTTTTGGAGGGGAAAGGGGAGGTTTGGGCTGAAAATCCAACCTGCCCAGTTACAGCTATTTTGATCCTGCTGAGTCAAAAGAGATTCAGGTTCTTGGAGGTTTAGAAATACAGACTAACTAGTTTTGCTTTCTACAGGTCTCCCCCTTTTCCAGGTTAATCTGCAGGAGCAGAGACAGTATGAGAATTTTTCCCTGGGATAGTCTCAAATTCCTCTGATCTAAAAAAGAGTGTTGGGAGTTTCGTAAGAGACCACACTCTCTTGTGACCTGTAGCCCTTGTCAGCAGCAGAAAGAGGGTTTTGACTGTTCTTGGGAAAGGACAGAACTTGGTGGAACTAAGCTCAGAAATTTGCAATAAAATTAAGCCTTGGAGATTTCATTCTAACGGTTGCACACGTCCAAACATGCTGCCACCTGACGGGCTCTGTCTTGCGCTGTCTCCCCTCCTCTCACCCCTTCCACCTGCTCTGCATCTGCATGCTCTCATTCATCAATCACTGCTCCTCATCTAATCGAAGCCTCCGGCACGGCTGTGGGCCAGATGGCACCAATCCTTCTGGCATAGCACCAGTAAAGCCATGGAACCTGCCAGGTTGCATTAGCTGCCTCTGTGTGTTTAACTTTCTTTCACATTTTTGTGATAGTGCATCATGCAGATTATTGTTTTGTCTTTGTCTCTGTCTAATCTGGAGCGATAATTTTGGTCCAGTCCGTACAGATCTTCTCAGCTCATTGCTTTAGTCCTGTCAGTGTCTTTCACCAGACCCCATCATGCACTGGATTGTGAGCCCCTGAGGAAAAAAGTGGGTCTTTATAAAGCTCCTGGCAAGGTGACCCCCCTTGTCCTGACTGAGGTGTAGGCAAATGCCAGCATAAGACAAGCAAGTGAAAAACAAACTTGACTTCAAAAAGTCCTTGAAGCCAGTTCTTACAGCAATTCATTAGTGTATGCCAGTGTAAGGTGACACTGTCAGTCTGCTTTGCTTTGTGTTAGTAGCAAATTTGGTGATGGTTCCTCGTTCTTGTGATGAATCCTGAATCGTGTGATATTTGTTGCTTTCTAAATGCCTGGATGTTTGTGGTCACATGAGAATCTGAGCCATCAATTTTTATGCTGTTTCTAGGTCTCACGGTCACAGGGAGATGCTTAAGCCCCTCCCAGTGAACCTGAAGACAAAGATATCAGAAGACAAATAGGCTTCCAGGTAGGCTGAGGTCTCTTTGTTTGCCTGTCTTCTTGTTCTTTTCAAAGCACAATGCTTAAGTCACTCTTTAATCCAATGTCACAATTTCGGGAAGCCTGAATCATGAACTTTTAAGCATGTGAGATTGGTTATATTTTGTTTAGACTGTAGCTGTGTTTGCCTGTATGTCCTCTTCAGGCTTGCTCTCTATCCTGACATTAGACCACAAATGTTTTTTCCTCAGGCACAGCGAGTACCGAAGTTTGATGGGAAACTGGTAAGCAGTCAGATCACTCCTCATCTTTTCTCACCCAAGGTCTTCTAGGGAAAGACCTGTTCCACACCAAGGTTTTGGACAGCTTTGGAAAGTACCATGCCGAGGTTCTGCTAAGGTTGCTCTCCTCTCAAACAACATTGGATTTCCCCGCGCTCCGCTCCCTGCCCCAATTTCTATCTCTCCCAAGCATGGAAACTGGGAAATGATGGAAAAAATGAGGCAGCCTGCCCTTTCAGAAGACATTTTATAATGTCACCGTGTTTCCCTGCTCACAGGCCCAAGGTGATGTTGATCGTGTTTACAGGAAATGCCATGAGTAATTTGCAAAGCGAAAGCAGCTTGCTATCTTGTTGGGGCTTGTCTGACTGGAAAGAGCCGCGCTGCGTGCTACCGGGCTCACGGGCTGGGCTGGCTGCCTCTCCGGCAGCGTGCCACGCCGGCGGCTTAGAGAGGCCAGGGTGGGGAGCAAGGCCTGGGGAGAAGGTTGCGCAATGCTTCTTCCAATATCGGTGTAGAAAAGCAAGGACAGCTTGCGGACAGCGTGACCCTGTCAGAAAGGCCTGGCTATAAGAGTTGCCATCTTACCAGAGGAAGCTGTTTCTAGACCTTTCCTCACCTTATCCTCTTGTTTATTCTCTCCAGGGTGCAGCACAGCACCAAAGCCTTTTCCCTCTCCCCGTCTCAGCCCAACAGCATGCACCAGTTACCTCCCGCAGGACTTCTAAGTGCCTCCATCTGTCCCAACAAACTCCCACCTTTCGTGTAAGACCTTGCATTTCTGCTATCTCAGCCTCTGTACTGACAAAAGCTGCTCCTAGTTTAAAGCAACCAAGCAAAAGCGCCCCCCCCGCCCCAACTACTCCATACCAGGGGCGCTAGCCAAAAGGAAGGCTGAAAATTCCTGCAAAGATAAGAGGAAGATCTGATTCTGTCCCTACTGAGCTCAACTGCAAAACTCTGAGGAACTTCCCTATGCTGAGGATCCTCTCTAGTGGCTAATATTTGCCTGTGTGTCTTAGACAAGCCTATACGTATTGCAGTTTGTTGCAGACCTAGCTGACTGCCCACCCCAGGGATGCCTTCCCCACCCAAGCTTTGTGTACACCACCTGCCTGCTCCTCTCGGGGTTCCTGCCAGCACCCCTCACCAAAGCCACTTCTGCTGCCTGCTTCTCCCATCCCACACCCAGTGACTCTTGGTTTCTGCTCATCTGGCAGCTTCATACACTCATCTGCTTCCTCTCTCTCTTCCTTTCCTTCTCTTCCCTCTCAATATCAGGGTGCTTTATTTATCCCTCCCTCTATTCCCTCCAGCTCTGGAGCCCTCAGCACAAGAAGGACCCACAAGAAGGAGCGGGTCCAGAGGAGGGCCACAAAGATGATGAGAAGGCTGGAGCACCTCTCCTACGAAGACAGGCTGACAGAGTTGGGGTTGTTCAGCCTGGAGAAGAGAAGGCTCCAGGGAGACCTTATAGTGGCCTTCCAGTACCTGAAGGGAGCCTACAGGAGAGATGGGGGTGCTGTTTGCAAGGGCATGTAGCGAGAGGACGAGGGACAATGGTTTTAAACTAGAGCAGGGTAGGTTTAGATTAGACATTAGGATGAAGTTCTTTGCTGTGAGGGTGGTGAGACACTAGCACAGGCTGCCCAGCAAGGTGGTGGAGGCCCCATCCCTGGAGACGTTCAAGGCCAGGCTTGATGAGGCTCTGAGCAACCTGATCTAGTTGAAGATGTCCCTGCTTACTGCAGGGGGGTTGGACTACATGACCTTTAAAGGTCCCTTCCAACCCAACACATTGATTCTATGATTCTATGATTTTTACATGAGGGGTGTTTGGATTTCCATCGCGTCTTCTGCCCCTTTCATTCTGCACTTCCCTGGGGATTAAGCAGGAGAGCTCAAATGCCTCAGCAGAAAACAATGATGTGGAGGCGAAAAAAATCCCCTACATGATTAAAAGGATGTCTACACTGCAGTTAGGATAGTTTGGATAGTGCAAAGGGTGGGGATGATACATACAAGCTTTCGGGCAGGGGGGCAGGTCTGCTTCCCAGCTGTGTGCCTGGGGTCCTGGGCTGCCTGGCGTAGGAGGATCCATCTTCCCTGTTGCAGCACTTAAGCTGTGGAGTTGATGGTAACTTCTCAAGTTAAGGTCTGCAGTCTGAATGCACTTGGTACAGGGAGGGCTTTCATGGTGCAGGGAGAGACCCTCTGCCACAGGAGTCACTTGAGCAGCCCCAGCTGAGCAGTGAAACACAGGGGGAGCAGGCTTCCTAGGAAGAAACCTTGGGAGTCCTCCCCTGAGCCCAGACCCCTCACAATGCTGATGCTTGCCACTTCTTCTAGGGCTTGGGTCTGGTTTTGAAGACGTGCAGGCTGAGGAGACCAGGCGAGGGGCAGCACTTCTTCTCCCAGTCTGGAATCAGAGCTAGGTTTGGCATTTGTGTGGACTTACACCTGGGCTGAGGGGACTCCCCCAGCCACTGTCTGGAAAGTAGCAGAGCCACAGTGTTGAAAAGACTCATGTTTATCAGTCCCTTACAGGGACGTACAGTGTGCAAGGCAGCTCTTAGAGACAGCAGGTAGCTGCCGAGCTCACTGGGTAGTCCCATTCATACTGTGGTGCTCCCAGAAACCACGCACTTCTGATTTTCCAATTCCTGAGCATCTCCGGAGCTCTCTCCGCTCTGTTCCTCCCTCCCCGCGTTTCCTTGAGGTGCTCCGCTTGTTATTCAGAGTGCAAATCTAGATTACACAAGGTAATTTCTTCCTTGTACGTGCTAGTAAAAAAATGGAGGGGAACTGGGTAGGGGGTGGGAAGGAGGAGAGAGGTACGGTCCGCTCTCTCTTCAGCTCCTTGGTAGCTAACAGAAAGCCTCCTTGTTTCCCAGTGTCGTATCAGCCTAGTCAGGAGTTCCTACACCCTCTGTGAGCAGGGTGGGTGACGCTGAAGCCAGCTGTGCCTTCAGCACTACCAGAATGCTCAGAGCTGCGTTTCCACCTTGTGCACCGGCAGGAAGGCGGGATATTGGCTGAGCGTCGTCCCCAGCCGGCATCATCTTTCAGCTGACAAACAGCATCTTCGGTCTGCAGGAAAAAAAAAATAAAAATCCCACCCCTAAGAGGCCCGGAGGGAACAGGTCTGGATTTTAGCAATGTTGTGGCTGCTTTCAGTCTCTCCGCTTACTCTTCACATTGCTTCACGTCTGATGTGGTTCCCAAGCCCACTGTGGCCTTTTCCCAGACACTGCAGGGCTGTCAAAGCTGGTGGAGTTGCACAAGGTGGGAAGTGAAGCAGTGGCCAAGAGAAGGAGGCAGAAGCACCAGTGTGTGCCTCATAGCAGGGTTTAGCTGGGCAACTCCTCCTCTGCGGAAGATAATCCCGTTAACTAATCCAGTGCCTTTCCTTTCCCTTGCACACTTGATGCCCGCCATCCCTGCTGTAACTAGCTTTGCCTGCTATAGACAGGGAACAGCAGGACCTGCCTCGATGGGCAACCATTTTCTGAGTGCTTCCTTTGCAGCCTGGAGGCTCAGCCCTCTCTATGACCACCCCTACACCCCTTTTCCTTTTCTGCAGATTCTTCACCTCCCTTTTTAGTTTGTTTCCAGTTTGTCCACTGCTTTAAGAGGACAGTCACAGAGAGCTGGAGTACCATGATGACTACATAACTCATTCCACATGGGATACACCGTGCAGTGCAACTCCTGTGTCTGATTTCTTTCCTTGGACTCTGGACATCGCGGTGAAGTTGTGCTGCCTAATCAGTCTGTCCTCACTGCATACTTGTCTGTTTTGTTATTTCTACCCAAATCAGTTCTTTTATGTCTGATTTTCACAGACCAAGCTGTGTCTCCTGTGAGATGACATGCTGTAGTTTAAACCTATGCTTTCCTGCACTCTCTTTCCCAGCCTGCTACCACGTCGTATCAGCGTGCTCCACGCTCCACCTTCCAGCTCTTTGTCATTAGTGACATGTACACACCATTATTAGTACTTAAAGACCCAGAACGGGAACAGGTCTCAATGCCAGCATCTGTAAGGAATGATCCTGCTGGGGAGCCGACATGGCTGACCTCAAGAAAGATGTCAGGAAGGGAGTGTACCCCACCTCCAGGGGTGAGGGGGCAGCCTGCTTTTGTGTGGCACTGGCTGTTCCTGGTATTTCTCCCCGATCCTCGCAGAAAGCAAAAGACAAAAGAAGCACATTTTGCACCTGTCCCAGCAGAACAGTTGATTTAATGCTCCTTCTTTTTCCCAGGGTGTAGCAACCTAGGGATGTGGAGGAACGTGGAGGGATGTGGAGGAACATGTAGGAATGTGGGGGGATACAGAAGAACACGGAGGGATATGGGGGATGGCAGGTTTGGGGCAGGTGGGGAGTAGCATCCCATGAGCATGTAGTAGGAATTACCTGGTGAAGAAGCCCAGGTTGAGCTGGGAAGAGGCAAGTTGCCCAAGACTAATTTCATGCTCCGCTTGCTGGGCTCACAGCAAGGAAAGCCAGCTGGAGCTGTTTCAGCCACAGGCTTAGCATGTTTGTACCTCACCCATCGGCAGGAGGAAACCTGCCTCGCAAGCGTCGCACCCAGCTGACAGCCAGCTGTGCCAGCCAGCAGGGGATAAAATGATGGTGGGAATGGCATGTGGTCAACACAAGGCGTGACACCAGCTGTGCCAGGCTCATTGGGCCTGGGGTGGAGGAGATGGTGACTATGGTGGGCCCTGGGCCCTGTCCCGGCTCTGCCCACTGCCTGCGGGTGTGCTGGGCTATGCCTTGTGGCAGAGGTGGGCCTGGCGGTGGGGCTGAGCACCGGGACATCCACCTCCACAGGACCTCTGTGTTGTGCCTTCCCCAGCAAGCGAAGCACTGGGGGCTGGTGGGGAGCCTAAAGCTCCCTGTGGGGCTCCTGCACTGGGATGGGGGTGGAGGTAGGGGGACATGGTGGCCATGTCGAAGGTCCCAGGGGGACCTGAAAGCTTAGCATCTCTAATGAGGTTTTACGCAAAGACACCCATTCTTGGGTCTTTTCTGCAATGTTGGGTGAGGATCAGTATCTGACCTCATCGCCCTTTCCAGTAGAGCTTCCTTACCCGAACACCGTTTTCAACCAAAATGTGGAAATGGGTACAGTAGAGATAGTGCTGAAATATCTACAGCCATCTGCCAACACCAGTGTGGTTGGTTGGGACTGATGGCCTGGCACACCAACCCTGCCCAAAACATGTCTGAGAGACACCTGCTTAGCTGGGCTGCTTGTACGGCTGTCTCTGCAAAGTTAAAACAATATGCTGGAATAAATGCAGATGAGATGAGAATAAATGAGAACATGAGCAAATCTATGTTTCATTTTCTACTGTTATTTTAACCATAATCTTTCTTTGACTTGGTCTGGTATCTGTGGCATGTCTGACAAGTCAAATGCCTCAGACTTGCTTCTTTCCACCTTGCTGTAGCACACAGCACACAAAAAATGTGTATCAGCTTTGTCTCCCCAGGTGTCTCCCTTTGTCTTTGTTTAATAAATTAGAGATCATATTAGGTTGTGCTTCTGCTTCCATGAAGGATTTACGTGTGGGGGTTTTTTCTCAGCCAATAAATGCATTTGTACCAACCCCTCAGTTTGGGTCAGTTCTCAAATATTTTCTTTCAGTCTCTCTCAGCCATAAGTATAACTATTTCAGACGTTTCGGTACCTCCAGTTTTACTTGGTTGAGAGTTTCCTTACAGCTGGAAATACGTCCTCCAGTTTTTCCATTGCTCTGGCTACACTGTCCGCTGAGTACCTGGTCTTAATGAGCCCAGATATTTGAAATGCCTTTCATCTCATCCTGGTTAGTTTTTTGCCCGGTTCAATTACAAACGCCATCTTCTTCTAGATTCTCTTATCTGTTTGTCTAATTCTTGTACTCCTTCCTCAGCCGTGGAAGTGTGACTCATTCATAGAATCATAACATCACAGAATGGTTTGTGTTGGAAGGGACCTTTAAAGATCATCTAGTCCAACCCCCTTGCCACAGGCAAGGACATCTTTCTCTAGTTTGGGCTGCTCAAAGCCCCATCCAGCCTGACCTTCAGTATTTCCAATGATGGGGCATTCACATCATCTTTTGGTGTCTTTGGGTTTCTTAGGACAGGGCTTCACGGGCAGATAAGAGCAGACCCAAGCTTGTTTTGCTCATACCATGTTATTCAGGTGCAAGGCACATCCAGCCTAGAAGCAGTATCACTCTGCGGGCAGCACTGTGCCCTAGCTAGCATGCCCTGTCCGACCTGGGGGAAAGCCTGCCATTTGGCTCTGTACTCACCTGACAGTGGATACAACCAAGCTGTGAGTCCTGGACAAACCCTGCATCTTGGCCGGCCTCTATCAGTTCTCTGCACTTGGTGCAGCTGGGCCCTCTGCTGAACCAGAGAGCAGGTGATTTGCCAGGACCAAACTTGTGTGAGTGTGTGTCTGTGGAGAAGAGGGGAAATGCTGTCTTTTTTGGCTGAAAACCCAGTTCATCTGGGCATCTTATTAGGTGTTTCAAGAGTGTTCAGGGTTCGTGAAGGTCATTAGAGCAGTGTCCTGCTACTGAGACTCTGGCAGGCTACCTCCACACTTGCAGTTGCACAAAAGGAGACAGACAGTCTCTTCTCCCTTTGGCTAAGCCTGTCTGAACTGGAGGGCTTTTGCATGTCTCTGAAGGAAGGAGCTTAATTCTTCCCCACGACCTGCTTCAAGCAAAGCTACAGCAACCAAGTGGACCATGCTGTGTGAAACGCAAAGTCATGCTAGTGAGAGTCAAATATCCCCCCTCTGGTGCTGGAGAGCTTGGCTAAAGAGCAGAACAAAGGCAAATACATCAGCAGCTGAAAACGGGTGTTCTTTTGCTTTCTTCATGGCAACAGCCCAGCAGACTCTGACTGAGATCAAAAAGGAACACATCACCTGGAGGTCTGTGGAGAAGCAAAGAGATGTTGAATCCTCCCACCACTTCCATCATCAAAGGCTTCAGTAGGTTTCTTGCCATGTGTTTTTTAGCCTCAGTGAGAGCAACTGTTCAAAAGGGACATTAGATGTAGCTTCTGTTGGCTGAACCAATTAAAACTACCCTTCAACGTCACAAGGAGCACGGACACACAAAAGGGAAATTCAAGGGCAAAAAGAGAAACAAACACAGAGTCCCACCTAGGGAACCGGCTAGTTTACAAGTACTGGTAATGGGACTATACTGCTGTGCTTCAAGGTCACAAGTTTGGCTTCAGATAAGGTTAGCAACAGCTAAGAATTTCTAATGGTGGCTGTTTAGTGGCCTACGTGAAGTTAATGGATAGTCTCTTGTAGCTGTTTAATTTAACTAGATAGCTGCTGTGTGTTTAGTAAAAAATGTCCCCAAATAAAACTATTAAAATTGTTGATGGGCTTGGAAATTAATAACAAAGTTCACAGAGGTTTTTTGTAGTGATGTACTGAATGATGATGCATTTTGTCTTTTTTCTTGGAGTTGGATCATAAAGTTTTAGGGCAGAGATGTTGGCAAAGGATTTTTTGTATATTTGCCATACATCAAAATAGATTTTTTTTTTCCAGTAAAGCATGGCTACCATCACGTACGCCTCTAACTTTAAATATGGCATAGGTTAGCAGCAGCATTCAAATGCTGGCCATCTTCTCTAGTACAACTTACTGAGAACACCTTGTCTGAAAAGATGCAGCTGCTTTATGTTCTGTACCTTCAGGTGGGGAGAAGCTGGAGCTCCTGGTGCAGGACTCTGTCAGAACTTGGATGAGTCCTATGGTGCTGAGCTCTATTTTTGCCAAGTTCACTGTCTCAAAGGTGAAAGAATCAGTAGCATTCAGTTTTGGTTTTCACTGATGTTTTTACTTATTGTAAAATACTTCCCAAACTTCTGTACAGCAATAAACTTTTTCTTTGTGTGTTTTTAGTCATCTTTGGGTAACAGAAGTTACACAGGCCAGTAATATCAGCAACAAGGCAAAGACAGACCAAAACAAGACCTATCAAATCTTTCATTTCTGTAAAGCAGGGTGAAAGAAGAGACTAAAAGGATTGGTCTGTAGTTTCTTCTGAACATATGTTTTCATCAACAAGGTACCCAAAATCCATTGTTAACTAAAGCGATAATATCTGGTAAGAAAGGTACTTCCTGGGTACTAGTGAGAGGCTGTAGGATTAGTCAGTTCTTGGTTCTTGGAAATGTTTCTATTAATTGCTCTTGGCAACATTGGAAAGAAAAGAAAACGGCACTATTCTTTGTTGCGGTGGGTGCCGTCCTGACACCTTGTCCCACGTACGCACCAGGCATCCTGCTTGAATCCTGGAGAAGCTGCAGTCCAAAGCCACTGCTAGTGAGTAGAAAACACACTGGTAGGTGGCAGAGACAGAGTTCACTGGCAGCATTTTGGAAAATGCTACAGGTAATATTTGTTTATTGCCCGGAATGGTACAAGCAGATCAGAATTTAAACTTGGGGACTCTTGGACATTTTGCTCATGAGATCTGCGTCCGTACAGGCAGAATGTTATAGTATGTTTTCTTCTCCTTGGGGAAGGGATAATATCCCCTTGGCAACATGAGTGATCACTTAAACGGAACAATAATATTAGGCAAGTGTTTGCAGTTGCCTTTCAGGGCGCATTAGCATCTGGAAACAAGAGAGGGAAAGGTAAGCATTATATGGGTAAGCAATTAGGAAGATAGGAATGTGGCAGAGGGAGAGCAGCATATTTCAAAGCTGTAGTTATTTTATAAAAGGATTGAGAAAGGTAGGGTCATTACTTGTTATCTATATGCAAATGCAAGGACTACTCTTTGAAATAATGCTGTAATTGCAATTTTCTCATTATCCTGGTTACATTAGAGGAGGGAAAAGAGAGATGGGGTATAAAGCTTTTCATTTCAGATTGAAAGCATACCATTAAGGGAACAGCTTGGGAAGATCTTTTTCTGTGGGCTGCTTGTGATGTGACCATTGAATATTTTGGCTTAGGGTTTGTGGGAAAACCCTAGTCAGTGACTGTCTCTGTGAAGGTCATGCCTGGCTGGCTCTGTGGGCAGTGCCTTCTCCTGGGTTGGGAAGGAAACCTGCAGGAATAAGGTGTCTTGTGCAGCAAGTCCTGGACCCAGACATTGTCACTCAGCTCAGAAATAGTCCCTGGAAGACTCCAACTAGCATTAACCATTTGCCCCTTGCTTTAACTGAAGGCTGTTGGGACCTGAGAGGCCCTGGCCTAGAGCTTATGTGGTCAGATGGGAGAGCTGGGACCCAGTCTGCTTCATGCCATGCCGTCCCTTGCAGAACTGTGGGCTTTAGCTCAGCTCCGTTGACCAGCTCTGGGTCCCTGCCAGCTCCCCATGAGCCTTGCTGGCTGCTGCAAACCTCGTATTTTCACCCAGGCCAAATTCACAGTGGCTCCTCCCAGTGAGGTCCAAGTGCCACTGCCCTGCTCTTCAAGGTGGTACCTCCCCTCAGACAAGGGTATGAAAGGGTGATGTCTCCACCAACATGCAGAGAAGGGCTGGAGCACTAATCACACTGCAGTTGAAGAAGGAAATTACTATTATGATGCCAAAGCAAGCAACTAAAATATGAAACTCAAGCAACTCTGTCACATTAGAGTTTGACATAAGGACAGATGGTGCCAATCAGACACAAATCCTTTTTTTTTTTTTCCTTCATGATTCTAATTTTTTCCTGCCTTTTGCATCTTTTTGCTTGGAAACATAAGCTGTTTTCAAGGTCAAAGCTCTAAGAGGCAGAACTGGTAGTGAAATCTCAAATAATTTCAGGGTGATGCTCTGTTGCCCACTCCTAATGCTAAGAACTCTTGATGTAAAAAATCCAAAAAGTCACAGTTCAAGTATCTGTTGGAGGTCTAGTTTGTCCTCTGGTGATTTTGTTTTTCAGGATTCCTAGCTGCACGTACTCATATTTGCGTATTGTTTTATGCATCCAGAAGAGCTACCTTCCTCCCTTTTCTTCCTCCCCAGATGAATACTATGGTTTTATGTGGGGATGAGTAACACTTGTGACAGATAAGCTGACAAAACATGGCAAAATCATGGAAGCCTGCAACACCAACAGTCACGTTGGTGTTTCCATGTCCCTGCTGAGGATGGGAGATATTTTGCCATCACTCTTCCTACGTATACAGTCTTAATGCATTCAGAAGGGCTAAACTTCTAGTGAAGTGATCTTCAACTGTTGTGTTGTGACAGTGTGAAGTTGGACTCAGTTCTCCTACCACATGGAGCCTGTAGCAGAACTGCAGCATGGCCTTTTCCCCATACTCCTACTAGCCAGAGGGACCTTTTTCGTAAATGGCTTGCAATTGCAAACAAAACGGCCTTTTCCCTGTACTGTCAGGATAAATTCCTGCGATACATACCATACCTTTCTCTGTCCTCATCTGCTAGCTACACAATCATGCATAATTCATTACTCTTAATTAAAATGTAAATTTATTGTCAGCCTTTTTGGGTAATTAAAGCCCCATTGTAGGAATAGGTTTAAGTTCTGTATCTGGAGTTCCTTTAGCTAAAATAAACACATGATGCTTTATGCTCTTTGAAGTGGTGCGATTGATTGCAGAGTGGGACAGAACTGAACTTCCAGGAGAGGGCAATCAGTCTGTGTGTGTCTAATATTCAACAGAGTGTGAATCCACTTTGCTAGAAAGTGAGCTGGCTTACTCTCTGTGGTGTTAGATGCCTCCATTTCACACTTGGCAAAGACAGGAAAGATTATTTATAGGTATATTTCTCCACCCCCCCAAAAAAAATCCGGACTATTTTATTGGCCTCAAGCTGTTCTTCTGGAGCCTTCAGAATAACGTTTGATGGATCGTTGTGCTTACTGTAAACATTCGACTTACCAGAGAGTTGCAGGTTAGGCTTCATTCTTTATAGACCTGGAAGCTTCACATGCAGTTGGCTATCCATTAAATGAATGATTAAGTCCATGAAAAAAAAAAGTATATTCCACAACGATGGGGTAATGACAGAGTGCTCAGCGGGGGACTTAGTTGTAATTGTTAGCATTTCCCCCCTCCTCCCTCAAAGCAATAAAATCCTTAAATTAAAAAAGGATGTAGAGAAGGTGCTCTTAGGGTTGTGGATGAAGTGAAGGAGCTCTTCATGAAAGAAAACTGTGGCTACACATGGGTAGAGAGAGGGAGAAAATTCCCAGCTCAACTGTACATAGAGTCATAGGGATTAGGAGTATTTCATCAGCAGGCTTTTGATTACATTTGCCCTCTAACAAAAAAATGACCTCTTCTCTGCCTATGTCCTGTCTCTCTCTCCTGCGGACGGGCAGACATAAGGTCATTTCAACTCTCAGGGAGAGCTTGATACTGAACAGAAGTCTCTTGGACACGGAAGGAAAATGCTTTGCTTTGCCATTCCCTGAAGTCACATTATTCTTATGTTCATGCTACACACGGCTCTCTTGGAAGGTCTGGGATTCATTACCTGCCTTCTGCCCTAACCTTCTGGCTTCGGAAATATGCAGACAGTTTCAAGATTAGCTCCCCCGGCCAAACTGTGACATGAAACTGCAGTTGGCCAAGAGGCAGAGAGGTTGTGTGCACGGCTCCCGGTGCCCCCCAAACTGTCCCTGCCCCAGAAGCTCTGCCCCAGTGCCGGCAGCCCTTGACCAAGCAGGGCGAGGAGATCTGGGGCAGGACCGGGCCACCAGCTGCCTCGAGTACCTCGCTGGTTTGCAGCACAAGAGCAATTTTTTGCAGCACTGGAGGAGCCAGCTTGCGGCCATCCCCAGATTGCAGGGGACTGGAGGAAGCAGAGCCTGACATTTATTTTCTAGGCCACGTTTTGACGGAGTCAGTCCCAGGAGCCCCGTTTAAATTAGATTTTCTGTCATAGTCCTTTGCAGCGCATGCCGCAGGGTGGGGGATCTGCAAGAGGTCCTCTGCAACAGGAGACATCCAGAGCCGCCTGGGAGCCACCTGCCTCCTCTCTCAGTCTTGCCCAGGTCTCAGGCTTTGGGCAACTGAGAGAGGGTCCGAGCAGACTTTTTGGGGTGCGTGTGTACGCAAGGATGTTAGGGGCAGGGGGGAGGAATAGCACGTCAGCAGCGAGGCCCTCGCTCAGTGTCAGAGGCTCGTTTGAAAGTCGGTCGCTGAAGCGGTCTGACGTCAGCTCTGTCGCTGTAGGAAGTATCGAGTTAAACTGATAATTATCTACAGCACGTGTACGAATTACGAACCTTTTGATGTTCAGGCTCATATGTTTTGAGTTAGCCAGCACATCTTAATCAGATTTTCTTTTCTTTTTAGATGAAGATTCGAAGCTCTCTTATCTCCTATTCCCTTCCCCTCCTTTGAACTTTTACTTCACTGAAATTTTCACAGACGCAGCCTTTCCTCGGCCAGGTCCCACCAGCTCCCATCCACAAAGCCAGCTCAGCAAGGTAAAACAGCAGGTGCTGTTGGATTTGCAGTAATAGGTTTGATACGGCTTGAAAACAAGGAGCTCTTTCTCCGTCACTGCTTTTCTCTCTGCAATATTGAAATGTGTTTATCAATGGCACTGGGCAGTGGAAGGGGGAGAAAGAAAGAGGAGAAAAAAGGCCCTCAAAAGGGACTCTGGTTAGTTCAATAAAAGTCTGGCTACTCTGCCTTCCTTGAGCATGAGCAATTTCATCACTGGTGCAGGGAGTCTCCAGAAAGCAAACCCTAAAACTCATCGACTCTGCTTGCAAAATTCCCTGTCTTTGTCCTAACCACAAACACTTCACCAGCACCCCACCCGCCACAAAACACAATAGCTTGTTCCCTCTATGGCTCTCCAAGTTTTTCACAGATATTAGTCAACGTTTTCATATTATTATTACAGCTTTACTTTATTACTCTCCATTTTTTAATAAAAATGAAACACTCATGCTTCTTTGGCCCATTTTTTTTTTTTTATATTTGTAACCCAATCTGTTTTAATAGCTGCATTTATGACTGGATTGAGGGGGGAAAAAAGGATGTATTTGTCTCATTTCAGAATCGTTTCTGAAATGTTATTTCATCACTTCTAATGGCCTGCATCCCCCTGGGGATTCAGGTGTGGATCAGCATTAGCTGACCTTGCTATAGATTGGTCCAGGACAGCAAGCTTTACCGCTGCAGCATGCTGCAACTCCCCTCTGCCTGTCCCTCTACCACTTGTATCATGCATGTAGTCATCTGTTCCCTTCCTTCCCTGCACAAGACCGGACAGGATCTCCACAGCCACAGAGCTCGGGTCTCAGCTACAGTCATGACTGTCTCCTACCACCCTTTCCATAAACTTTGTGAGCTCCAAAGCTAGGGATTTGCTTCCTGCCTCTGCCAGGAGGCACCTACCAGCCTTGGAGGCTGGTGCCTGCGATGGCCACCACCATCGATGCGATGGCACCTTCTCTCTGTTCCCAGCCTCTGGCTGGCACGTGCCTCTCTGCTCTGCAGGATGAGGAGTGGCTGCAGGTCAGGTCCTGCTTGATGCCCATCCTGAGGTCCCCACGTCGCTCACAAGCCATTCACATGGCCTGGGAGAGGTCTGGGCAGAGTCACGGCATCTGGGGGACGGTGGCTGGGCACATGCAATGGCTTGGCAGGATTATCTCGCAGCCATGCCGGAGTAATCTCTTAGGTGGATTACTCCCAAAGCCACAGTGAGAGCGTGCCATTTCAAGAGTCTCAGACAAAGTGCTCACGGGACTGTTTCTCCATCTGTTTACCCACCGATAGCCGAAGGGTTAGTTAAAAGCCACACTCTGCTCAGCCTCCTGAAGACCTGCAGCATACGCCTGCCCTTTACTGGGGAGAAGGAGAGGCTGATTTTTGGAGCCCAGAGAGCATGGATTCATTTCATAAGGTTCCCAAGCCCTCCAAATGGCCTTGTCAAGGGAGCAGGCAGTGAGCTGACAACTTTTGGGTCAGTCCCAGAACAGCTTGCCAGGGAAGCCTATCAAGCCCCCGTAATCGGGTTTGATTTGAATCTTTCTCCTTCTCATCACCCTTTCCGGATTAAGTCATCTTCACCGAATAAGAGAGAGGCTGCCCTGGGAGAGGCACAGCCATGGTCTTGCATGGGTGTTGGGGAGAGGAAGGGAAAGTCAGGCGAGTCACTGTGACTTTTGGATTTTTTCATCTCCATCCCAATTTTGCTGCTCTGTTGGAATTGCAAGATGACAATGATCTAGAAAACAGCAGCTTTTGAACCCACTTATTCTCCGCCAGTCAGCTGCGTGGTTAATGTACAGAGCTATTTCCGTGGGCGCTCAGGAGGCGTGCTGGCTGCAGTTGGGCTTGTGACACCCTGCGAGCCCTGGCACTTGGGGATTGCACGTGCAGAAGGGGGGCCATCTCACAGGGTATTTTTCCTTCGCTTCACCCACTGTTTCTCACACTGAAAAAATGCAGCCCTTTACCTGAGGCTACAAGCTGGCACAGGCTTCCCTTTTGAGTAAGCAGCACCCTGGTTCGCAATACAACGCTTTCTGTGTGCTGCAAGGGCACGGGTACATGGGGGAGCTGGCAGGGTAACCCGGCCCTGGTCTGTTCTTTCAGTGTGTCCTGCTGTTATGACAGAAGAGGAAATATCAGCGCGGTGTTGCCTTGCTCACGGCCTCGGTGGAGAAGGCAGGTGGGTGGGAAAGGTTATCGCAGCGAAGAGAAACGGATGCTGGAAAAGTCAATAAGTACCACCTTTGTAGTTGGTACCACTCAGACAAGAGTGGTCTTGTGGCATCGAGGTGAAAGAAAGGGGATCCAAACTGTCCTGGTATTGTGGGGGGAATGGGGAAAAAGGGGAGATTTCTTTGCAACATGTAGGAGAAGGGGAGGGTTTTTTCTCCCCAGCTCAGCGCTCACCCTGTGAGTGTGAGAAGGAGAAGGTCGCTGTATGCAATGCATGTGATCTTGCAGAGTAAGAAGGATCACTGAACGGGTGACGCAGGAAAAGGAGGATTACTCTGCATGTGATGGCAGAAGGAGGATGGGGGAGCATTCTTGCAAGGGGTGTAAGGGTGAGGATTACTAAGGGATTTTCTTGGGGATCTAGGTATAACAAAGAAACTCCACCCTCTACCTTACACCTGGGGCCTCTGAAGGCAAGTGAAGGGTCATCAGAAGCCATCTCGCGCATGTTAGAGTCCTGATGGCTTTCTGTCACCCTGCTGCTTACCCAGGTGACCTAAACTATCGCCAGGTTTCACTGACTTTTGGAAAGCCAACGCCATTTCCAAATCTCTAGTCGAAAAGCAGAAAATGAGGCCATCTTTGTGTAAGCTAAGTGTCTGTCTCTGCTGGAACGGCTTAAACAGTTTAGCCACTTCCTCCTTTATAGTCAAAATGCAACTTCCCATCCACACAGGATTTCATAAACAAAAGCGTGAGCAGTACATAGAGGCTGACACACCTCAGTGCGAGAGGCTCTAAAACCTCCTGAGTTAATGGGAAGATGCTTCCATTCATTTCAGTGGGAGTCCTTCAAATTCACCGAACAGACCAGAAGTGATGCCCTCTTGTGCTCGTGCACTTTCAGGCCACTGTCACCGCTTTGTAACAAGCTGAAAAATTCACAAATTAGCATATTCACAAAAATAACAGAATATGTTTTTTGGGGCCATACCCAGCAGGATCACATCTCTGGTGGCAGGAGAAGGTGAGGTGGGAAATTCACTATAACCGTGACAGTGACTTCTTTAATAGTAATAACAGCATTCTACAGCTGGAAGAGGAAAGCTAAAGTCTGTCTGCAAGCGAGTCTTCAGAAGCAGCGGCCTCTGTGAACAGTCCAGCAAAAATGGTTGAGTTTTGGCTGAGTTATGAAGTTTTGACAATGAATAATTGCTGTTGTTTACCTAACGCCCACGCACAAACCATAAACGTTTGGCGCTTTGACCTTAGCCATGACCACAGAGATCTGCAATAGATGCTCTTCACGTCCTTTCTGCTACACCGCTCCCTCCCAGCCGCCTCAGCGAGGCTGGGCTGGGCAAGGGAGGGAAGCGCTGCAGGAGATACCAATGGCAGGAACAGGGACAGGCTCAGCTTGAGGGCGGGGGGGGAAGCAAAGCTGGCAAGGGGCCAGGCTGCAGAAAACGCAAGGGAAAGCCAAGACCCGAGGAACAGAAGAGGACGAAGACAAGAGCCGTAAGGATAATTGCAGGCAGGGAGGCTAAGCTGTTTGCTAGAGCAGAGGTAAGAGCAGCCTTTGTGTTGTGCGTGCAGGCCGTTTGCTATCTGTACATCCTTTCATAGAGGACATCGCACAATGTGGGTGACGACAGCTGTACTGGCAGAGCAAGAGACAGAAAAATAGCAAACACTGAAGGGGAATTACCAATGGAGGGTCAAATACCAGGAGGGAAAGAATGGGCAAAGCAAGTTAGGAGAAAAAGAGAATAGCTGCAATTAAAATAAAAAAGCTTTA
Organism: Rissa tridactyla; assembly: GCF_028500815.1. Classification (NCBI taxonomy): domain Eukaryota; kingdom Metazoa; phylum Chordata; class Aves; order Charadriiformes; family Laridae; genus Rissa; species Rissa tridactyla. Next base: position 98,919,002 of record NC_071466.1, read on the forward strand.
ACAGAAAAAAAAAAGTTACATTCTTCATAAGGGTACGGCTTATTTTCCCCAGTGCTTTCCCTTCTCCCCATTGCATATCTTCTTTCACATTCTGCCCAGTCTTTGTTCTTCCCTGCACCCAGCTCTCCCCCTCTCCAGGTCCCAGCCCTTGCCCGAAGCCCCTCACTGCTTACCATTTCCACTGTGTCTCCTCATCCAGCATCCCCTCCGTCCTTGTCCATCCTTCCTTCCTGCACCTCCAGCCTCCTCCAGCCCAGCACCTCCATCCGCCCCAGGCCATGTCCCTGCCAGGAGCTACCCCTGCCTGCTCTGCCTTCCTTCCCTAGAGCCGGTCCACGTCCCTGCTGCTCTGGCCTTTCCTCCTCAGCCCCCTCTGGCTGCTGCAGAACCTCCCACTCCTTTCTGCCTCTGGATTTCCAAATTGAGACTGCTGGGAATATGGGGGGCGTGTGTGTGTGTTTCCCCTGTTGCACAGAGCTGCAGAAACCCAGGTCTGTTGGTGCGCGGTGCCCTAGGCAGGAGTTCAGCACCCTTATACCCTCGGGTGTGCCTGTCCCTGCAGTGGCTGACACCTGCCAGTATGACTGACGCGGGGGAAGACGGCCATCATCCGCCCTGCCAGCTCCGCTGCCTGCTGTAGCAGCACCTGTCTTTCCCTTGGTGGCACTCATACCAAGTCTCAGCCAAGCTCGAACCCATGCTAAGTCTCTTCCCAAACCATGAGCTCGTGTTGCCTGTGTCTGACTTTGGCCCGGTGGGCAGCAGCCTGTCACTCCCGCCTTGTCCCCCGCGAGGAGCCGTGGAGCAGGGGTGCAGGACTCAGCCCTGCGTGGGGGCAGCTCCGATCCAGCCACCCCTGCAGCCAAAGGGGGAGATGGCCCCCTTCCCAGTTCACAGGCCACTTTTTGCATGGAGCCCAGGGACGCTTCATCAGTCAGGGGTCCTGGCAAAGCTCTTGCCCCCCTCTTCCCTCTGGGCGCTGGTGGAAGGGGAACAGTGGCCCGGAGGAACCTCCTCCCTGTGGTGGAGCAGCACAGGGCAGGCCAGGACAGGCAGGGAGCTCCGCGGAGGCAGGGGGTGAGGTGCCAGGAGCACAGATGACAGCAGGATTATCCGTCTGCCTGCCAGCTAGGGTGAAACTGGACAGCCGGGAAGCAAGCGAACTCTGACCGGTGGCCACTGCTGCAGTGGGCGAGAATGCTTATTTTTAAAACTAAGTGGAAAGGAAAAGTTCTGTCATCGGCAGCAGATGAGGTGCTGCCCAGGTCCAAGCTGTGTTTTGGGACCCTGGGAATGTCACTTTACCATTTCACAGCATTATCCACCTGAGACTGAGCAGATCAGGATTTACTCTCCTTTTACTCCTCCTCCGCTCCCCCTCACAGAGGAATTGCCCTCCACCGCTGACAGTGGCAGACCGGCTGGGTCTGTCCGGGGCTGTCACCCGAAGGAGCGGCGTCTAGATGGGAACAGGGGAGGGGTTTTGAAAAGCAATGAGAGAAATGGGCCGTTCTTTCCATCCTTATTGCTTGCGTGGAAAACCAAGGGCAGGTGCCTAGCATGGCGTGATGGAACCTGGGCAGCAGGAAGCCCAGCAGGAGGGGCCTCCTGAGCACTACCTGGCTCTCCAGCGGGCTTGGCAATGAGGTCTCTGTTGCTGCAGCTCTGTGGTGGCTCATAGCCACACTCGCCAGTTTAATGCCAGCCTGGGTATTATGTATTAGTGCTTCAGTTATAGCACAAACCATGAGGCTGATCCAGCTAAGGTAAGGCAACTTTCATTTGCAGCCCCGGATGAAATACCTGCCTTAGCCAATTTGCAAGAGGGACAATTTGCATGAGAGGGTATGGCTTTCCTTCACTTCTGCCAGTTGACTAGAAGCAAAAAAAAGTCTCTTTATGTGCTGGTACCATGAATAGCAAGGAGATAGAAGGAGAGGGAAGCCTAAGCCCCTGCCGGCCTCTTTTTGTTTACCCCTAAAAAGAAACTCCTGCCCTTCAGGCTGTAAGCAGACTCTTATGTCGAAAGACCAAAACCCACAAGCCCTGCTCAAAGAGATCTCAGGTGACGGCTACAATAACACTTCTGTGCGAGGATGAGCTCCACCGTTTGGCCAACGATGTCAGATAAATAGGTAATTCTGTTAACAGTGAGAAGTGTAGGTAATTTGTTGTGGGAATTTGGGATTGTGGCCACAGTGGCTAGAACAGAGACTCTGAACCACTCCTGCTTAATTAGAAACATAGCTCGGTTTTGTCGAGGCAGGTAGCTTCTCTGATGTCTGCTAATGGACTAAATTGCATTTGTTTAGACTGGATTTTTGGCCTCCCTGACTGTTGGGAATAAGAACTAGATTGCACCCTGCCATAAGCAGCTATCTCTCCCAGTAACTCATTCAGGGACTAGAGTTGTTGCAGCCTGCCAGCACGCTCTGCCTGCTGGGCATGTATTTCCCACTACAGATTCCTCGTTGATCACACTTAGCCAGACCTTAGTCTGATCCCGTATCTTGATCCTACAGCCTGGGGTTGACCACACAACTCTGGGAAAATCAAGGTGTGCAGCCTGTTTGAAGGTCTTTGCTCCAGCTGCCCAAGCACAAGCACTGGCACCTTCAAAAGAGCACCTGTGTCTTATGAGAGAGAAAACCACAAAGAAAATGGCAGATGCTGGAGCGTTGCTCTGTACTGCATCCCGCTGAGGTGTGTCCCGTGCTGTCACAGGCATTTCTGATGAAAAATTGAAGCAGCAACTGAAGCTGAAGCGATGAAGTGAAAACACCTGCCTGCCGAGAAATGTTAAAGCACCCAGATTTACCTGCGAGGCATTCGGGGCCAGGGTCACTTATTCTCCTGGCTGCTCACCAGGTTGTCCTTCTGCAACACTGCTGCCTTTGAGGTGCTTGGTGCCTGCTGGCTCTGCGGCTCTCCTGGCTCCAGCTGGCCCAAGGAAAAAAGAAACAAATGGGGAGATTTCAGAAACTTGCCTCCCCTGGTCTGAGAGGAGCTGACATAAGTCAGCTGCAGAGCCAGGAGCCGAACATTTCCCTTCAGCTTTCTTGTTTCCTTTAGCTACTGCGTTGAGTGATGTTATTAGACTTGTTGCTCCCAAAAGCATCACTTTTAGGACCAGCTCCAGAATGACTGCGAAATAAAGGCAGCTTACGATCCAGGCATAATTCCTAAGGTTTCTAACCCTATCAGAGTTGTTGAATAATGAAAGCAGGAGGCAGAAACCATCTGGAACAAATCCTTCAGCCTCCGGCACGCAGTGTTTTGATACTCCCCTGTGACCCAAAAGCCTGTCCAGAGCTACTTCACCTACCCAAAGCCTGGACGTCCGTAGGGGTGGGAAAGCTGTGCCTTCCTCATGCAGCTGAACAACCCTGCGGCATGGGAAGGGATTTTATAAGAGATGCAGACCCAGTCCGTCAGCAAGGTTTTCAGTCCAAGGGCTTCATGAGATGTTCTCTTCACCTTCAGCTGGGGATTGTGCACAAAAATGCAGAGAAATCTCCCGGTCTCCAGACACTGTCCAGGAAAATTGGAAAGGCTCAGTCTAAACTGCATCCAGGGGAAAACCATGCTAACAGCCACTCAACAAGGCTGAATGTCCTTGGCAGCTATTAATTATTATCAGTCTTTTACTTCAGCAAAGTGTGTGAGAGGCTTTCAAATGTAGCATTCCACAGTCCCCGCGCAAGCTGTTATTGATTTGACACAAAAAAACAAGGGTGATAAGTTCGTGTTTGGAGTGGGCTGGAAGGACATGAATAAAACCCTACAGTCAGGAAAGTATGTGCTTGTTTTGAAGGACGTGTTACTTTTTGCTTGTTCAGTTTAACCATTCCTTCCCGTCAAGGTCTCTTTCCTACTTTTGGGAGGTGATTGATTGATGGAGAGGAAGATTACTTTCGACGTATTTCAGGGAGGAAACTAGAATTAGTGGTTACTGCACACTGGCAAAGCATTTATGGATTTAGATTCAGTCCTTTTATAAGCATTTGACAAAGTTTGTCCCCGTACATTTTTCCATTGGTTCCCAGGATCCTTAGTGGTGGGATGGAAACATGCTGCAGCTGTAGAGAAATGCATGAGGCTGCTGGATCTCTAATAGGGCAAAAAGCAGGGATCTTAATAGCTGTTATCCTGAAGATCCTTAGTCTTTGGCACTATGGGATGTCTCACAGCTTCCTAGCATGGCGGAAAATTGAGCCACCCCATTTACACAATAGCCTAAACCAACCTTGTGATTTGCCTTTAATTTGCAGTTTGCCTCCTGCTCTCCCCTTCTTTTTTCCATCCTCCTTTTGTATTCCTCATTCGCACTGTAATCAGAGGTGGGTTAACATCATGCAACTGTGATTCAGGTTTCAATAACTGCCACCATCTGTGATGAATCAGAGGAAGATGCAGCAGGGAGGAATGGCTCAAAAGGAGGTGATTTTCCCTTTAGAGGTTTTAAGCACGAGGGATTCATACAGCCTACTTCAGGCAGTCAGCAGGGGTGCCAGTACATTTAGGGGGGGGCAAGCTCCCCAAGTAGCTGATGGACAGAAGCAGATACTTCCAGATGTGATTGAAAGCTGCTGTGCAAGGTAGTTGAGGTTGCAAGGTAGGAAACCTGCTCATCCTCCTCCTCCCTGGCACCAGCCTGGTCTGTCACATGCACATCACGCAAAGACAGTATCTACACTAACAAATTGATTAGTATCAGGGAATTTCCCTAGGCGCTGGCTGCTGCTGGTACATCCCTGCTGCTGGTGCATCCCTCCTGCTGGTACCTCCACACCATCAGGATGGTTCCTGGCATGCTTTTGGCCTGGATCCACTGGGATTCTCCCCAGCAATTCTCCCGGGTGGTCTGGGAGTTGCTGGGAGCCAGTGGCCGTTTCCATCAGGCATTTTGCAGAGGTCATGCTGAGTTGCAGGGTGGACCAGCCTGGCTGTGGGCTGCTCCCTGCCAGCTGGCTGGGGAAGGCTCTCAGGGCGGTTTAATGTCCTAGTGCAGACACAGCCTGTTTCTCTGGGGTTTCTCTTCACTTTCTTCCTCTCCTGTGCCAGGAGAGCCCTGCACATGCCCAGCAGATGGCACTCCACCATGGTTTTACACCGAAAAGCCCCTCATAATTAACATCTCTGGGGGAGCAGGGTGGTGGGCCAGGGCTGCCCAGCTCATCAGGACCCTGCAGGGAACCAGCTGCTGCTGTGGTTCCCAGGGAAAGCCATGCTAAGTCTGGGCATGCAATTTGAGGAGTTTGAATAAAATTACTTCATTCATATACATATGCATATATATATATATATATACACATGCATACCTACCTACCCCTCTCTATGCCTATATATCTGAGAGGTGCAAACCTGCTAGCCATCGTTAGAACACCATCAGGCATGAAGGGCCAGGGAGGGCAGAGGGTGCTCGGCATTTCGGAAGGTCCAAAGGTAGCTGTGTGCTCGCAATATGGTGACGCTCACAGGCTCCGAGCGAGATCAAGGCTTTGTGATACCAGGCCTTGTGCACCACCACTGCGAGGGACAGGCACAGATTTTAGCTGGCACTGACGTGGGAGGACAGCACTGCTCTGTGCAACCTGCAGCTGGCACCCAGGTCAGCCCGCCACACCAGCTCCATCTCAGCACCCATTGCTTTAGCTGCAGAGCCATCCCTTTCTTTTTCTTTTCCCAACTTTATGAATCAGTGCTCCCTTAGCCAAAAAGTATGGCTCAGCACATCTCCTCGTCAAATTTTGAGTCAAGAAGTTAAGTTCTTCATCTGCTAGTCTTCCAGAGGCTGCCTTTGCAGAGCATGACTGGATTATTTTTACGATTGCTAGAAAATGTTAAAAAACAAAGGCGGGCCTGCCAAGTTAGCTCCAGTGAACAGTAAGCCTTGGCTGCGTGAGTTTAGTCAGTTTTTTCATGAGCTAATTCCCTCAGATAGCTCTCCCTTTTTGTCATTTCTGCTGGGTTTTCACCCAACTACATGCAGCGACAGATGCTTGGGAGGACAAAGTTACTGCCTCCCCTGGTGCTAGATGAAGGCCAAAGCTCAGCTGTTCTCCCGTCCTGTGGATGGTCGGGCTCCTTGGTGAGCTGGGGTATCACTTTTTTGCCGTAAAACTGACAGCCTTGGGCTTGGAAAGCAAAAAGTTGCTGCTTGGCAGCAAATGGCTGCCCCCGGAGTCGAAGTCGGCACCCAGGCTCCTGTGCAAGGCTCCTCGCCTGAAACAAGAGTGGGCTCGGGGAAGATAATGTGGCATTACAGGACCGCTGAGCCAACAACCGCAGCTTCCTACCAAGCATTTTAACTTTCCCTAAGTGGCTTTGGATTTCGCCTGCCTCCTCTTTCCCTCTGACATTTCGAAAATGTCCAGACTGGTGAAAATTTATGCTGCAGTTTTGAAACAGTTGCCTCTGTGATCCTGACTTCTCTCTTAAGGACACAAGATGAACCAGAAATAAGTCCTTTCTTAATTCTGTTGCATGCAAACATGTGCTTTTCACTTTTAAATGCAGTTTGGGGTTGTTTCATGCACAAAAGGGAAATTATTGGGCTATCGGTATCTTTTGTCTTCTAGGGTAAGTGATGCTGGTTAACTCTGGTATGCCTAAAATGGGTAAGTACCAGAGCTTGAGCCTTGAAGCTGTGTCAGAGGACAAATATGTCTATTGACTTCAGCAGAAGCAGGCCTTGTGGTATTTAATAAGAAGCTTATGAGTTCATTGTTGCTGCAGCTTAGGTCCAGGTCTGTGCACGAAACTCTTGCAGGTGGCTACACTGGAAAGCTGAGGAGCAGAGTATATCCCCAGAAGGATTCCCAGCACTACCCCTGTTAGCGTCGCCGTGGCTGTGAGCTTGTGGTCTTCTCTGCAAGCACCTCCATGGGGGATGTTTCTGCTAACAGGGATGTACGTGTGGGCTGTTTCCCCAGCCAGGGCAATCCCCTGAGCTGGGCAGTGTGTGTGTGCCCTGCTCTCTGCTGGGTCATCCTGTTACTCCCCTTTCCCTGGGCTGAGGAGTACTGGGCAATCAGGATTTGCCATCTCCAGCCACAGGCAGCAAAACTGTTCCTGCACAACCTGAACTGGCAGCTGCAGCTGGAGGCAAAAGGGCAGCAGGGAAGAACGAAGACCAAGAGAGAGAGAGGCAACCCCACCACACGCTCTGCATCTGTTTCATCTTTCCTGGAAGAGCTGCCATGAGCACCAGGATCTCTCCTTTGCTCTCAGAAAGTTCGTGGCTCACACCTGTCAGTTTGTAAGGTCCATGACTAGCTCTGAGAGCATCTCAGAAGGTGAAATCCCTTCCCTCTGCTCTCCCCTTGTCTGGGGCTTGCTGTTTGTAGTCTGGTCTGCCATGCTGGAGCTGCTGCATGCCATATGTGGTCTGCCCATGTCTGTCCTAGGCAGCAGAGTTCACCTCTCCTCCCCATAACAGGCAGAGTTTGGCCTTTGGCTGCTTCCTTGGCTCTTTCCATCACAGACCTCATTTCAGCTACCTCTCAACTTCGGCAAAAGTGAACAGTTGGAACTGAAATTGACCATGCTGGATATCCCTTTGGGGTTTTCAGTCAAAACCTTTCCAGTGTTTCCACTGGAAACAAGCAGCCGTGCTGGGAAGAGAAAGGCTGAGAAACAGCGGGGCTGGAGGAGGAGGCTGGGCATGGAGGCAGAAAGGGTTGCAAGAAGCAGGGAAGTGAGCATAGGTGCTAGAGCCTTGTCTGTGCATCATGCTTCAGTTCCTTCATGGAGTGTGGAAAAGTAGAGAGAGGTGGTGCAGGAGAAAGCAGAGAAGCTTCAGCCCCAGCCCACCTCCCCTGAGCAGACATTTCCCTGCCACATCCCTGGAGGCAGTGTCACCAGTGCCACACAGAGCTGGGCCAGGAGAGAAGCTGCTGAGCCATCCGCCAGCAGTAAGGCCTGTTCCATCCTGCCTTTGCGGCTGTGCATGGTGGGGCCACCCCCAGACACGATGGGAGGTTGGTACGTGGCTCCTTCTACTAGTAACCCTGGGTGGCACATAGCTAATTATGTGGGGCTTGCAGAATACAGAATTTGAGGTATTTTCTCCTTCCTGGGCCCGTGCCAGTCTGTAGCCACATGCACACAGCGCTGACCTCAGGGCTTTGATCAGTGACGGCACTAGCAAGTATGCAATTCCCCTTCCATGGGGTAAAGGATAGGTATGGCTCATGTACAGCCAAAACAGGTGTCTTCTGCAGGCTTCTCCTCCTTCTGCCAGGTCTGTACTGCTGGCAAGAATCTCATGGGACATCTGCCTGCAATGAGAGGGAGAAAGTGGCTGTTATGATGCATGTGGTACCCTTGAAAGTTGTCACAGCAAATAAATGAGCGTGGAGAAATGTCCCTCATTGCTGGGGGCAGAGCCTGCAAATCAGGTCAGTCTAGAGCCAGAGCAAATACTTCTCCAGTGGGTGCAGCTTCCCCCGTGACATAACTGTTCTGTGGGTAGATAAAGACTTTCATCTGCAAGACTGTAATTTCAGCATCTTTCATTGGAAGTTACATTTCTGCTTAAAGTTAGAAAAATGAGATGCTGCGGCTGGTTCAGATAGCGGCAGAAGACTGAAGTGTATATCTATAGGATTTTTTTTCCCTGTAGAGTGTGAAGGAAAAGGGGCTTGTTCTGTAAGTGTCATCCAACTGACCCAAAGTGTCCAAAACCTGAGAGAAAGAAGAAAAGGGAAATTTTATGTGCACTAATTTTTTGTTCTTGCCATTTCCACCAGCTCACTTACAAACCTAATGAAAAAGCTGTATTTCCATCCCCGGCGGTGATGCCAGTACTGGGTATTGCTATGATAAGCAGTTCCCAATTTAACCGAAAGAGAGGACACAATAGCATAGAGACAAAGCAATGAAATGTGCGGTTTGTACTTAAGCATTTCATTACTGCAGTTCCTCTCGCCTGGGTTTTCTTTCTTTCCAGCTCTTCCCTTTTAAATTTTACCTTGGAGCTGGGAGGCTGGCTCAGCCCAGCCATCCATAGCTGTTGTATGCGCACACGAACGCCAGCTGGAGGAGCCCAGCCTAGCTTTGAAACGCAGTTGTGCTAAAACTCTGCCATTTCTGAGGCTCACCCTTCCTGCCATCCTCCAATATCCCCCCTTGCTGCGTGCCCACAGAAACCCTTTGTCATTCCAGACCCCAGCGATGGCTCCGGATGCCGGTGTCCTGATTTCCAGCTCATCCAGCCGCCCTTGCTGTGCGGGCAGGGAACAGCCCGGCTGCAGAAAGCGATAAGCTGCTGGCCGACGCGGCGTTTATCTCCCCGGCAGTGGTGGCAGCAAGAACAGTGTGTCCTTGACCCAGGCAGGCGCTGGGCATGCCACGCTGCCTGCATCCCGGCTGGGGACCGCTATCTCAAATACCAGCTCCCATGGGAGCGAGCAGGACCACGTTCCCAGGAGTGAAGGGGCTTCAGCCCCCAGCCAGCAGCCACCCGGATGGGTGAGCATTTGGGGTGATGCCACCTCACCTCCCTGATGCCTGGATGTCTCATGGGGGGCACAAGCTGCCAAATCCAGGAGAGGACAAGCAGCCCGGCAGTAAGCGGCGGTGCCGGGTTGCTGGAGCCAGGAGGAAAACTGAGGGAGTTACTGCGTGTGTGGCTTTTCATTTTCTTCTTTTTCTTTTTTTCCCCCCTCTCTCTGTTTTCTTGAAAAAATAAAAATGTTTTAATTGTGTGAGTTACCATCTGGAGGTCAGGCCATTGTGAACAATAAGCTTAGGTTGTAATTATATTTATTCTGGGTAAGTTTCCTCATGCAACTCATTTTAATGCCTTGGGCCTCCCTGGTACGTTCAGCTAAAGAACAGAGTTAATTGGCGGCATCTGGCTCAAATACTAAAGGTTACTTGAAACCTGCAATTTCGGACAGATTAAAGAAATCTATGAAAGCAGTCAAATGAACCACAGATCCTAAAGCATAGCCATAGTACAACTTCTATTAGCTTGCAGCACACCACAGACCTGGGAAAATGCTTTCAATGAATATTGGTTGTACAAGAAGCTAAACATTTGTGATTTACAAACTACCTGTGGCAATGAATTGAGTTGTCAGCCATGACACAGTCTTGCCTTCCTTACTAAAGCACCCGGGCTCTGGTTTGCAGCACCTATGGAAAGATTTTGCAGGATAAGGAATTATCTTTAATATCTTTAGGAGAATCTTAGACAAGAAACACCCTCTCCCCACTCTCTAACCCCTCACACCAGCCTTCTCACCCTTCTTCTGCCCTGAGCCCATCTTCTGGAGATGATAACTCCTTTGTGCATTCTCCCGGGGGCTGTGATGAAGTAAAACTGATGACTGCATTAATTTCCAGGCATCATTGAAGGAGCACCAGAGTATTTCTTTTCTGCCACTTGTTGCCCTGTTGCCAATGAACCCTTCTGTGTTATACAGAGATGCAGGCACCTCGCGTCACCTGTTCTCCGAGATGAACATCTAAGTCATTGCGATCTGTAAGGAGGAAAGGACTGGGAGGCATGGATCAGCTGAGCATGGATCAGGCTTGTGATATGGCGTCTGGACTCAGCCCGAAGTCTAGTGTGGGAAGGGCTTTCCCTGAACAGCAGAGGCACAGCAAATGTCTCCCTCCATTCTGGCAAGAGGTTATGAAGATGATGGGCATCTGTAAGGCATGAGGGGGAAGGAGAAGAAAGGCAATTTCCTTAAAATCTGTTGTCATGTTGGAGGGAACAGGGGAGGGAGACGCTGGCAAGTTGGTGTGTCATTAAGCTTAACCCAACAATTGATCCTGACCCCATGTGGGAATGATGTCCTTTCAGGGAGGAGATGCATGCCCAGGCTTTGTGGGCTAACAGGCCACAGGCTCAGAAGAGATTGTCTTGCTTTTGTCTCGCATCTCCATGAGTTTTGTATACACTGCTTTTTGTGGTTGGGGGTTAAAGAACAAAAGAGAACTTTTTAAACACAGGATCTGTTCAACGTATTCATCTCATGTTCCTGGGATGCTAAGTAGGCCAGGCTAGGCCGAGGTCAAGAAGGGAAGATAATTTTGGTTGTGCATCTGAATTTATCAGTAAATTAAGGATGAATATCCTGGCAATGAAAAATGATGTCACTCTTAAATGCCCTGCAGTTTTCTCCCCACAGTTTACCCATCTCAGTTTCACTGCTGAGAAGGCTTTTCCCAGGATAGTTTCTGCTTCCAGAGCCCAAATGGAAAGAACCTGCTCAGAAGAGGAGAGCGACAAGGCAGAGGAGACCATAGGTCCCTTTTAGTTTCTTGTCAGCAAATACTGTGTGCTTAGAGAAATGGTATGAGACACAGAAAAAAATCAGGGTGTCATCTGTGAATCTGCAGTTTCCTCTTTGGCATGCGCCGTGGTCACTGAGAAGGAAATTTTACCTTTAGGAAGGACTACTGCCATGTATCAGAGCCCTGAGGAGCAGATGAAGGAAGCACAAAGGGAGCAGATGGCTGACTGAAATGCTTGTGAAATGAAAAATAATTACAAAAAGATATGTGAGGGGATAAGAAAGAAAGGGAGAGGAAAAAAAAGGAAGGAAGGGAGGAGGGGAGGGAGGAAGGAAGGGAGGAAGGGAGGGAGGGAGGAAGGAGGGAAGGAAGGAAGGAAGGAAGGAAGGAAGGAAGGAAGGAAGGAAGGAAGGAAGGAAGGAAGGAAGGAAGGAAGGAAGGAAGGAAGGAAGGAAGGAAGGAAGGAAGGAAGGAAGGGAGGAAAGAAAAGAAAATATTTACTGTTGTCTCTCTGTAAGAGCCTCTGAACTGTGATATTTCTGATCAGAGTTTCTCTGAATTGGGGAAGAAAGTGTCCCTTTATTCTGATGCTTTTTGTCTGCTGCCCTTTAGGAAATTTCAGTCAGCTGTGCCATTTCGCCTTTTATCCCATAACTGCTGCTCTGACATTCAGGTTATGGGACCAGGAACACACACTGGCACCAGTGACAGCCATTGTTTTCATTACAATGCTTGGGTCATGAACCAGTAGGAGAAAATTGGCATTCAATTCATGAGAACTGTTGCAAAATCCCAAATGTTGCAAAGCAAATGCCCCATCTTTCTTCTGGTTTCTTGTCTCCCAGAGACTGTCTGGTACTGTAAGCATTTTGCTGGGAGCTAACAAACTACCCCAACTTTATTTTATTTTATTTTTTTTAGATGAATATTGGCTCTGTTTGCATATTCAGTGGCAACAATGGCAACAGTGGCAACCTTAAGGTGAAAAGTACTGAAGGGGAAGGAGGCATAGGGAGGCAATAAAGGAGAAAAGAAAATGAAGGGGAGTTGTAAGCAGAGAAAAGGCAGAAGTAGGTGAATAAAAAGAGATGCTAAAGACAGCAGCAGAAGTGTGGGAGTGGCAAGCGCAACTCAGTAACTCCAGTCCACACTAGGAGGCAAAGTAACTTCTCCTTAACCCCAACGCTGGGGTGAGGAGGGTGTGCAGCCATCTATACTATAGATGTCTGAATAATAAGTAAATTCAATAGTATATACTGTCCTTATTGTTAACACAGGCTCGAAATTCTCTGCTCTCAGACCATCCAGCCCTCTGAGACCATCCAGCCAAAAACCCATCTATTTTTCTCTCAAGCACAGTTGTATTAATAGAAGCAGCTCAGGAAGCCCTCATCCCAGCACAGTTTCAACACTATACAGCAGGGGGTCTTAATGGGATCTCTTCCATCCAGGGTGCCATTAGCTTTCCTCCCTGTCTCTTCATTTCCCCATTTCTAATAAAATACCAGTCTAAACACACACTGGGGTGTTAAGAGGAGTGATTTCTGCCCTGCATGTGTATGTGCGTGTGTGAAGTAGTTCTGACTTGTTCAATACTTTAGCTTTAAATGTTTGCACCCACGAAAAAAAAGAGGAAAAAAACCCAAACAACCCTGCTAAATAAGTCTGAGTGACCCAGGTGTTGTTTTTCTTACCACTGCATCGCCGCTTCTGTTTTTCTGACCCTTTTGTTGCTTCCCCTCAGCCTGCTGTCTCATGCTGGGCCACTTGGTACCTGTTGACCGTTTCCATCGCACCCTTTTGCTTGACCTGAGCTGGTGGTTGCCTCTGTGCAGCTGGGCATGGCTCTGGGGCACGTGAGAAGCATTTTGGATGGCCTCAGCTGGGGCACCTTGTTCCTTATACCATAGTTGGCAGATGGGAAATATCCATGTCCACTATACATTAGAAATTTTTTCCTCAGCACCACTGGATGGCTGGGGATTTGAGCCAGACTGTAGACACCATCATTTTTTTGGGTTTGAAAGGCCTTAGCAAAGAGATAGTCACTGAAAGTGGCACCAGCTTGATTTGGTATCACTTTGTAAGCAATTGGCATAGATGGCCAGGGCTACAGACGGGACAGGTCCACGGAGATGGCTTGCTGTGCTGCAAAGGTCCCTAACCTAATGGCACCCTGCTCTGGGAAGGGCTCACACCTCTTGAGTAATCTGCCCGGGGTCTGACACTGTCCAGCCAGACTTTCTGCACTGCAGCATCTGAGCCAGGCTGAGAAGGGAGATTTAGATTCGATATTAGGAAGAAATTTTTCACTATGAGGGTGGTGAGGCAGTGGAACAGGTTGCCCAGAGAAGCTGTGGATGCCCCATCCCTGGCAGTGTTCAAGGCCAGGCTGGATGGGGCTTTGAGCAGCCTGGTCTAGTGGGAGGTGTCCCTGCCCATGGCAGGGGAGTTGGAACTACATGGTCTTTAAGGTCCCTTCCAACCCAAACCATTCTATGATGCAAGGAAAGATGGGGCTTAGTGGCTTAGCTGCTGTATGGCGTGAAAGCAGCTACTTCAGTTCCAGAAACAGTGTTATTACTCTCATTACAGACGACCTGGGTACCTCCGTACCCAGTGATCACTCCCTCCCTCCCCTCCGTTTTCCATTCTGTAACCTGGGACTTATTATTCCCATCAGAAAGATACTGATGTTTGCAAAGTCCTTAGAGCCGCTTTTCCAAATGGGTGTATAGTCATGCAAAATATAAATACTTTGTAAAAAGATTTTTGTTTGTGGTCGTTCTGGTTTTTTTTCTTCCTTGGCCTGCTTGTTGACTGGCTTCTTATTCCAGCTGTCTCCCCGTTTACAAACTAACCTGGCACAGTGACCTTTTGGAGTTTGTGCCGGCTTTCTCCTCCTCCTGCCCAGAAATAACAGACAGCTTTCTGCACAAGCACAGCCAAGCAGCACCCAGGTTCTGCTGAGGAGACCTCGCTTGCTTGACAAAACTTGCTGGTGATCGCATTTTCAGATAACTCGGGTGTCACAAGGATGCCCTCTCTGTGTGCTTCCCGACATAAAGCTGCGATAGAAGTCGCAAATTCGAAGAGCAACAAAAGCGCTCTCCTTTCCCCGCCGCCCACGGTTTCCTTCCATTTCTCTTGAACCATTTGGAGCCAGCATTTGGGGAAAGGCTGGAGACAGTTTCCAAACTGGAGTTCTTGGAAACAGCTTGTTTCCACATACGTGCCAGTCTGTGGGAACAGTGAACTGCGTCGCATCCCACTTCATCTGCCGTGTTTCATTACCCTCCTGGACTTCTCTGCTCAGTACGTCTCTCCCTCCCCTGCAGCAGGGAGGAGAAGATGATAAATGAGAGGTGTTAAGGCAAATAATTCACATCCCCTCAGGTCTTTGCAATTCCAGCTGTCTGAAATCACACTTTCTGGCCCAGCCAGAGCGTTGCGACAAATGAGCGGAGTCCCCCAGTAACCACGGTTGGTGTCGGCGGGGACTTTGAAAGGAGAGTCTGCTTCTGGGAAGTGAAGGCTGCTTCAGGCAGAACAAATATAAATGCTTCCATCTTACCGACCTCTTTCCTTTGTCTCTCTTTTCTTCCTCTTAATTTGTGTTTTTGTGGGCAAACCAAGCAATGCATAGCTCGCTTGTTACTGTCACACACTTAGGTCACCCCAGGGAGTCACGATGCAGATTTTCCATTAGCGTCAAACGTACATGGATTTATGAACTCCCATAACCTGGAGCTGATGAGAGCAGATTAGGGAGCAACTGTTTTTAGATAACTTGCATACCTAAGAAATCAGCTAATATAAAGCTGCCTGCTGAAAGGTCACTAATTTCCCAAAGAGCGTGAGAGAATATTATGGCGACCCCTTCTTGTTATATTGTCACTTTGTTATACACGTACACATGAACATATACATTGAGGGTTTGGTATTCATTTCTCTCCCTCCTCACACTGAGCTAATTCCCCACGCTTTATGCAGTGCATCCTGTACGAGGACTTCTCACTGGGAATGGGACCTTTGGGTTGTGTCTGCGCTACACTGAGACACAAGGCTGAAGACACACCTGTCTAAGTTTTAATGTAGGTAGCTGTGACATGGGCCACAAGCCTCAGCACATGCCATGTAAGCCTGGCCATCTCCTCCAGGTGGATTCAGGCTGCAGATATCCTTTTGCAAAGATCTGACCACACGAAATGAAAGCCACAAGTGAGAAACTTTGCATTTCCCCAGCATCCACCATCAGCAGGGGTCGGATCTTATTCAAGGTATTGGTGTGTCATGCCCTACAAGCCACCCTGCTAGACAGAAAGGACTGTCCCATGTTTACATGTCCTATGGTAAACTGGGTCCCACGTTGCAGGATCTGAGGCTTTAAGATAAGTGTCTTGTGCATTGTCACACATAAACTCCCCTAACAAAATGAAAACTCCTAAATCCTGTGCCTTTAATACAAGTTCATCATTTTGTCCATAGCAATGAAGTTGTGGTTTTGGTTTGGTTTGGTTTTTCTAAAGTTTTGTTTAAACCTTGTGTTCCTCCCAGGATTGTGTTTGTGATTAAATTCAGGTTACAAGGACAGGGAGGCAATGAACTGCTGTGACTTTAACGTGGCATTGGAGTTCAGCCTTTCTATGGAGGCATGATGGGGAACATACCACAGCAAAATGAGATGGAAAAGCCAATGCAGATAAATTTTCAAGTTTGGAAATAGACAATGCATTTATGTAAACTATAAAATTTTTCAACTTTTAGTTATTCCTGGCTTCCGTATTCCCCTCTCCTTTCCTCTTAGGCCTCTTTTGTGACACTATTTTTGGATTAATGTCAACTGCTGCATTCATTCCTGATTAGATATCAGGAAGAAATTTTTCACTATGAGGGTGGTGAGGCGCTGGAACAGGTTGCCCAGGGAAGTTATGGATGCCCCATCCCTGGCAGTGTTCAAGGCCAGGCTGGATGGGGCTTTGAGCAGCCTGGTCTAGTGGGAGGTGTCCCTGCCCAACCCAGGGGGGACTGGAACTAGGTGGTCTTTAAGGTCTCTTCCAACCCGAACCATTCTATGATTCTATGATTCTATGATTCAACATACCCCTGCCTTCCCCAAGGCAGATGGGAGCCATGCATGGAGCTGGGCTCCCCGTTTTCCCAAGGTATTGCCTGTCCCAGCCTTGCCAAAGGCGGCTGCATTTGCATAGGTGCTGCCAGGAACCAGACATATGGGTTTCGCTGTAAGAAAAAATTGCTGTAAGATTTTTCTGCCACTGGTAAGTGGCGTTCGCAGCCTCCTCCACACTCCCCTGTGCCACTTGAGGGATCCCGGCAGGGCAAAGGCATGCACAGCTGTGCATCGCCAAGGTCAGCACCGCTTGGGCTGGGAGCAAATCTTCCCAAGATATCCACAACAGCCTTGTCTAGCTCAGATGCCCCTGCATACTTTGCATTTCTCAGTCAGGGCGATAGCCCTTGGTCAAATATTTTCTTGCAGAGCAGGCATTCGTGTAAAACCACTGATGGCAGCATCAGGAATTCAGAACATTTGGAGAGCCGATAGGCAAACCAAGCTGAAATGCTGGTGCAGCCTGCCATACCCTCAAGCAAAATCAAAGTAGATTGGGTGAATGGAGCTTAAAAAATGTACGTTTCACTCCACTCTCTTGCAAGGGATGACTGGGGTAGATGTGGGTGAGTAAACTGTAGGTGTTCACAGCTCAGACAGAAATCCCAGCACCCGCCATGCCTAACTCGGGAAGAAGAACCAGCTTCCGCCTTCTCAGGAAACTGAAGAAACAAGGACACTCAGATGAATTTCTCAATCCTAAGAACAACTTTCTGGTGGTACCTGACGAGCATCAGCTATAAATGCTTTTTCTTTCTACCCAGCTGACTCACAGCAAAAAGGAGACTGCCACGCAGCCCCACAGTGGGGCTTGTTCTTCTCTGCTGCATTTCTGAGAATGGTCGAAAGTAACTTGGAAACGGAAACTGAGTTAGGAAGTATCTGCCATCTGGTCCGGCATGGCCCAGCCGTCACAGCTGTTCTCATCAGCCCCAGTGTAAAGCAGACACTCCTGTTGACTGAAACTAAGTGAAATGATGAAGGCAGAGGGAAGCCTGTCTCCCCCTGAGCAGAAGGAATGGGACACAGGCATGATGATTCCCCAGCAGATGGCTGGTCCACAGAAACCAATGCTAGCTTAATGAGTTGTACTCTGCATGCCTCCCAAAGGGAAGTAGCAGCAGGCTAAAGATTTCAAAACTTACCACTTCAGGTCAGGATCTGTGCTGCTTAAAAACAAAACTGGGCCTGGGATGGCTGACTCCAGCAGAAAGAGCAGTCCAGGGTCCTGGGTGTCTATATTCTCTGCCTGAGGTGTTTTGACTCTGTTTTGGGAGGAGCAGAGACTGGGAGAAGAAGGAGTGCTGTGATGTAGCTAATTAGCACCGTGAAGTTCCCTCAGACTGACGCCGAACACCACCTCCTGATGTGTGAAGTGCCTGCTGCGTTTGCAAGAACGCGCTGTGCTTTCAGACCCACTGGTGGGGCTGTGCTTTGGTTAGCAGTTCTGCACGCTCATGTCTCCTGGGATCAACCTGGTCAAGACAGTCACTTTTGGCTTCCACAAAGGAGAGACTGTTTACTGTCAGAGGTCTCCATCTTCCAGCCTCCCTCTTGCTGGCAGTCTGTGTCTCCTGAGGCTTCTGCTTTGCTTCATACCTTCCTTTTCATCCCTGGGATTGTAGCACCTGCCTCTGCAGATCCCTGTGAAAGTCACGTTCATCTTGTTCATTTGTTCATTCATTCATCCATCTTGACTTTGAGCAAACTGGTCTAGGGGGGTTGGAACTAGGTGATCCTTAAGGTTCCTTCTAACTCGGACCATTCTGTGATTCTGTGATTCTATGATTCTGTTATCTCTGGTGTGACAAGGATGGCTCACTTCTTCCTGCAACTCCCACTCCTGGCACTGTGATGTCTCTCAGAAAAAGTGCTGGCGTGTCCTGCCTGGTGGCTCTGCATCCCTAGATCAGCTGCCAAGAGCTAGGTTAGTGCAGCATCTACATAGCCGGGCACACCGGTCCTTTCTGTGGGTCAGTGTCCAGCCAAAGTGACAGGACGCTGTCCTCCCCCCTATTAGGAGAGCAGCATGGTCCAGCGGGGTGAAATGGGGCTGGGAAGCAGGAGATGTCAGTGCTGCTCTCCCCGAGATTGTTGGGGGATGCCAAGCACTCTCATCCCTTCAGTGTCCCTGGCTCCTCATAGCAGCTGTAATTAGCAGGAAGCGGCAGCAGAGCTGGAGAGAACAGATCGAATCTGATAAAACCCTGGTCACATTAACCTGGTTTTCTCTCCTGAATCTGGACCTCTTTTCTGAACCCTGAAGTTTGGAAAAGGCAGTTGCTATTGTGGCTTGAACAACTCAACCGGAAAAGCTATTAGTCCTTTCCTAGTCTAGTTAAAGACTTTGCAATCCTACTCTGGATTAATGTGTTTTGGTTTTTTGTTGTTCTTTTGAGGTTTTTGCTGTTTAACTTGGCTTTTGTGTGCGTGAATTGTAGTGGAATGGATTACGGATGTGTGCAAAGATCTGTAAATAGCTGTTTCTTGCTTACAGCTGTGACTGTATACTGTTTATTATGCTAAATGCATTCATTATTTCCTCCAGAATCAGCTATTGTCAAATATTTTAAAACAGGTTATTTCAAAAAGTGAGAAAAAATGTCGAGTAAGGTAGTGGTTGGAGTTTTCTTTTTAAAACATGACTAAATAAGCATAAGCCAAGGCCTATGGACAATCTTCCGCCCTTTAAAAATAATACCCCTTATTAAAATAATCATGTAAGGAGCCTACTTTTAAAAGCATGCCTTTCTACCATTTTACACTACCAAAGTTTTTTTACCTTACATACACTCCTTCTGTAATGAATACAAGGAAATCCTAGAAAATTGTTTGCACTCAGAGGAAAATACTGATCAGCCACGAGACAAGATGGGTTACTGCTGGAAAGAGAAAGCATTCGAAGGAAAAATAGAGTTGAGTCGATTAAACAAGTGATTCTGCTTTAAGAAAAAGAAAAATGCATGAAATTTTAGGGGAGTTGCTCGTAATGAATGAATATATTTGACTTCAGTCATTTGTTTTAAACTTTGACCATATCTGTAAGACATTAATGACAGGAGTTTGGACTCACTTGTCCTGGTATGTCATTCCTGCTTACTCATGGTAGAAGAAATACGATTTTAAAATGACCTAAACTGAAATCCAATTTTTAAGTGACAATTTAAAAAATGATTTGTTATATCAAACCCTTTAATGTAGTATGAATGTTTTCCAAATATTCTGCATGTGCTAACTCCCTTTGGGTCTATATTCTTAAGAAGCGCTGGGCATCTGGGGAGCCTGGGCACTGTCTCCCCCCCGGGGCTGTGCTGTACCTCTTCTGCTTGCGTTTAAAAGATGACCCTTCCTCTCAGAGCCCATCCCTGGGCTGTCACATCCCCAGGGACCAGGTAGCTCAGGGCTCTTGTGTAGCCCCTCTTGGAGCCCATCTGACAGCCACAGCCACCACGGTGCCCATCGCTCCCAGGGTGACAGGTCTTGCTCGGCCCCGGTGCTATATTGCTTCAGGTCTCTTCTCTGATAAGGACTTTAACTGAGAGAGGCAAGACACTGCCTATTTTTTTTTGCACAGGGACCCGTAGTTTCCCATCAACTGCTGCTGGTGTTGTTTCGCTGCTGAAGAGGTGCATTGATTACCCTTTCGCCGCCCAGCGTTTCGGCACAAAGCGCTCCTTTATCTTGCCCATCTAGGCGGGAACAGAATTGCTAGTAAACTCGTAAAGATACGAATCACACGTATCAAGCTCGTACAACACTCTGTGAACATACTGTGAGCCCGCAGCTTCTATTGCATGGGGTTTGAGCCGGGCTGCGCTGCCAGAGCCTTGCAAAGGGGCTGGCAGCTTTATCCCCATCCAGCCAAGCCTGGCGACCCTTTATTTGCACGAGCCTTACCTCGTCTACCTCAAATCACATGCAAATAATTTTGGTCATCTGGCCCGATCGCTGCTATCACCTGCCACGCGGAGCATGAAAAAATGTCCTGGCCTCTTGTACCTTTCTGTAAGGAAAGTACCGTACGGAGCAGATAAAAGGGAACGTGTCATGGAGGCTTGGCAAACGTTTCGAGCCGTCGCTGCCTCTGCTAGGCTGGAGAGCATCCGGAGTCACGGAGCGTGCCTACAGACTGCACCCGGATTGCAAACAGTCGAGCAGCGAGGCGGTTGTGTATCCGAAGGGCATTTTCTAGAGGCCGATAGTTGCCCATATTTGACCTCGGAAATGGTTAGATCCATCTGCTTTGTCTGTTGGGGTTGGTAAAGCACACAGCATCATTTGTCTTCATGCCAGATGCAGGGCCCCCGTACAAAAGCCCCCGTGAGACACCCCCGCATCGGGAAATCAAGGCCACATGCTCCTGACCTTCGGCTCGCTGCCATGTCTGTGCAATGAGGCACACACGGCTGAAACGGAGATGGGACCAAACCCACATCCCACATCTAAACATCCCCAGACTTGGTCTGGATGTGAGCAACAGGGTCATCTGTGTGGGACAGGCCTAGGCACCCCGTGGCTGCTCCCGAGGGCCCCTCAAAGATCCTCTCACCTTGGAAAAGCCCCTCCCACTCCACTTGCAAAGGGATGGATGTTTTTCATGTCAGAAGCTGCCTGATAATTTAACCTTTCTTTGCCTCAGATGGTTATGCAGGAAAAGTGTGCAGGTGAACTGAGTTCCTGAGGAGGGTTTGGCTTGGCAAGCTGCTCTTCCTGAAGCCATGAGGGCAACATGGTTTGTACAGAAAGATTTCAAATTTGGGTTAAAAAAACCTGTCCTGCTGTCCTGCCCCTGTGCTGGGAATGGGCTGTGTTATGCAGGAGGCAAAATCCACCAACTTCTCCCTCCTTGCCAGACCCATGCACACACGAGACCCCTCTCCTCTCACCACGTGGGGTTCCACCACTTTGGTAGCCTGCTGTGCTCCACAGCTGCCTCCTTTGTTTCTCCTAAAGCCAGCCTCAGTTTTGCATACAGATGGGTATGTGTTACACCTCGTGCTGGACGTGAGCAGTACCGGGCGAAAGCTGAGACGCCGCAGAGCCCAGATACCCATCATGTGCGTCACCGCTGCATTCCCAGCGAGCTTTGGGGGTGTCGTGTGCTCGGGTTGTGTGTGTTGACTCTGCTCACCATCAGCAATTATCTTTTCTGTGGGTGCGCCTTCTGCTGTCATTATGCAAAGCTGCTCTGCTGCAGCTCCTCGCCAGCACGGGAGCATCCGCTGTTGGCCTGTGAAATGGCGGCGATGACGGAGGGATGGGTTATCACGACCGAAACAGGTCAGGGGCCCGGAGGAGCAGTGGGGCAGATGGCACGGCATGGTAGGGCACGGCAGTCACCTCCTGGCAGGCGCCCTGCGCGGCTGCACGCAGGTGTGCTTGGGTGCCGCCTTTCACAGGTATTTTATAAACAGCGCACACCATCATGTTTGCAGTAAATACACATTGGAAAGCAGATAGTTATGTGTACCAAACAGAGCTCTGGAGGGTGCAGCTGGCTGGAGAAGGCTTTTCTCAGCACATCTAACAGAAACCCTTTTCTTTTTCCTGTTAGGGAGAGGAAAGGCATCTTCTGAAACTCTGCTGAGCAGCTACTGACATCAGATGTTAGACACACCTCAACCACACCAGCTGCGGCAAAAGGCTTTTGCAGTATGTTAGTAGACCTTGTGAGGCAACGGCCCCTTGAGATGTGGCCTGCTGCTGTCGCTGAAACGCTCAGCTCCTCGAATTTTACATGACGAACAAAGATTTCAAAAGACGCCTTGCAAGAGTCGTGGGGTTAAATGCACATGGCTTTCCACCCAAGCACTAGACCCAGCCCCCAGCTCAGGTAGCAAGAGCCTGCTCACTAAAACATTTTTGTGGTGGTTGTATTTAGTTCTGCTTCCGGGAGCTGTCTGCTCACAGCGATGCAGAGCTACACGTGCGTTTCGGTGATGCTGGAAGTGCCTTCACCATGCTTCTTTTTATCTGCCCAGCGTGGGCGTCCCACAGCGAGCACAGAGACTTAGAATGTGCTCTGAGCTTGTGGTCCTAAGCTGGACCAGGCCCAGCCCACAGGCGACATGCTCTGATGAAAGGGGCTGCTTGGACCTTAGTGCCAAGCTAAGCTTTGCTGGCTGGACACTGACAGACCTTGCAGCAGCTTCACTTCATGATCACAGGGGCTCGATGCACCTGCATGTCCTGGGTGTCCTGGGAGGCAGCACATGGAGGCTGGAGAGATGCTGGGCTGCTGGTCAGGAAAAGCCTGTGGTGGTCAGTCCCTGGGCTGGCTGCTCCGCACTGAGCCCAGCTTTCCTCCGTGACGGCTGGGTGTTTGTGTGCGAGGTGCCCTGTGCTTTCCTCAGCAGGGTTCCACAGCAACAGAGATTCACTGCCTTTGAAAAACACCTTCCATGTACAAGTAACAGGATAGCATTCCTGAAGAAAAATTTTAGATTATTTACAAAAGACCTAACAGCCATTGCACTCCACTTGGTGTCAGCTTTTTGCTGGTGACAACTGTGTTGTGTATCTGGACAGTCCATATGCTGAGAAATGGAAGAGAAAAGGTATAAGTGCATCTGGTGGAAAAGGAGATGACAGGTCTCAAAAATACATAAGCAAAGAAAAATGCAATCTATTTAACAAGTGTCTGCCTTCCTGCAGTTGTGGTTTTCAAAGAGCTTAATGAGCTGAAGGTTGAGCCCAATATTGTCTTAACTCACAGCCACCCAATGACTACACTGCGGTTTCTGTCCTGTGATAAAATTATTGTGAAAGTAAGTCTTCAAGCTGCTAATGAAGAGTCCTGCTTCTCTTTCTGTGCCTCTTCCTCCTTCCCCTGGTTTTCTCCGGAGTTATAAGTGGGGAATTCTGGGAATCTGAAACTGGGTAGCTCTTGGCATCAGTTGTTTCTGTGTTACCCAGACATGTTCACACAGGCATCTCCAATGCACATGAAGCACTTAATGCCTACATCAGGCTTCAGTTAAAGGGACCTGAAACAACTTCATGGAGGTCAAGAACCAAGATTTAGTAATAAGAGAGGCCAGCTCCTGAGCAGAGTGGTTGTGTTGCCATGTTTGCCATGTCATTGAGCCAACGAGACACCTGCATGCATGTTCTCTCTACCAGCTCAGGCATAAGTCATGGGAGATCCTTCAGGCTCGTCTAGGCACACAGGCTGTATATCAGTTTAGGGCACAAAGTTGTCGAGTTGCTGCAACCTTTTTCCGGTTGAGAACCACTACATCGATGTCTTTGATACAGACACAAGGTAACTGATTCAAGAGTGCATACGAAGGTAGTCGCATTGAACTGCCCACGTCCGCTTCTGATGGTTTGTTTGTGCCTAATCACGCTGCAAATCTCTCACTGTGGAAGAAGTGGTTGATTTTAAGATTGCTGAAGTGCACCTGGTATCAACTGAAGTTGTACTGCAAGAGGGCACTCTTGCTGTGAACAGGCTGAGCTCTGACTTCAGCCAGCCTCTCCTCAGGCCCTCCTCTGAAGTGCCAGCGCTAGTGCTGGAGGTGACTTGGTGTGTCTTAACACCAGCAGAGAAGATGGGTGCTCACAGGAGGGAAGAGAGGTGGGCTGAAATGCACTCTGGAGGTGTCTGTGACCTCCTCTGTGGCTGACACCAGAGCAAGGGCAGGTGACACAGCCCAGCTGATGCATCTGCTGGATGCAGCTGCAGCTGCAGAGGGGCAGCACCTCACCAGCACCATCCCCTGCCCACAGCTGCCCTTTCCTGACTCCTCCACTTGCATGCTCTCTGGCGCTGGCTTGACCCCTTGGACAACCAGTTCAGCTCATGAAACCAGCAGCAAATGAGTCTTGTTTTCTCCTCTGGGTTCATTCGAAGCCGTTCACATCAGCTGGAATGAGATGGGTGAGGGCAGTAGGACAGGACACAGATGGGATCTGGCCTATCCTTGTCATTTCAGTGAGTGGTACCAGAAACCTACACCCTTTAGACTTGTGAACTGGCATCTCTGCCCACTAGCGAGACCTTCACTGGGATGAGTCAGGTCCTGACTATGCAAAAAGGATTTATATGAATTAAAGATCATGTCTTTTGCCTCCATTTACAGATTAGGACAGAGCTTAGATATAACTCGTATATGAGAATTACAGGTAACATTTAATAACTGGCCATTCCCTGCTCTTTTGAATACACTTTGTGATATATTTTTGTTCATTTCCCATATTTCCTTGTTTAATTTTTTTAATTATTTGGGTTTCTTATCCTCCTTTCTACCCCCTTTCTTCTTCTGGCAAGCTACCTAACATTTTTGTGTCTGACTGATTGTGAAATCAGAGTAACAATACTGTGTACGTAAAAGCAACACTGGACATCGTAACCTTTGGAGGGACATGAACTCATTGTCCTGACTCCAACTGAAATGTACTGAACTGGAAGAACTTTCATCAGAGAAAGAAGAGACAGAGACCACAGCCGTGGACACTGAACTCTCCAGCTGTGTGAAAGATTAAAATAATAGTCATAATCGTTGCTGTAGTCACTTGTTTCTTATCTTAAAAAAGAACATAAAACCTCCCAAGTATGTCTGTGAGCACATTGAGATTTCTACCAACATTAATAATCACAAATTTGGTTTGTTCTTGCAACTAATAAAATAATTAGCACCAGTCACGTAAAAGGAGAGAGAAATATGCTAATTGATTCTGGCTTACAAATGAAAACCAAAAAAAACCTAACCCACAATGCTGGATCAAGAAGGCAGTTTAGCTCCCTCCCAACCCCATTTGGTAGGGGGCAGCAGAAGAGCATCCAGACCTCCTGCTGATGACCCTCCTGCCTTTAATGGCCAACATGTGGCCATCCAGTCTGTAGGATTATTATCTGGAAGTGCAAAACCTAACAAAACAGAACATTAAAAAAACAATCCAGAGAGCATTTGCACACAGATCAGGCGCCTATGGAGATTTGGAAAAAGCCGTGCTGGAGCTTTCTTCTTGGCAGCACAGCCGGGCCTCATGATCCCTATTAGCAGGCTGCAGCTAGGGGACAGAACATTTAAACGCTCATCAGCAGGGAAGGATATAGCATTTTGTTGATTATGTAGCTGGAACAGAAGAGCCTCCAGATATTCATTCATTCATTTATTTATTTCTAATGACTTCGCTGGGAACTTGGAGAAATCAGGAGAGAAGACACAAAGTTCTGCTTTTCCCTCTGACCTGTGCTTGTCCCCTAGGGAGAGGGGAGCGATGGCCTATTGTTCGGGGGCTATTCTAGGAGTCTGGAGACCAAAGGCAGCTTCTCTGCCTGTGATTGCGGCCAGCCACTGAGGCCGGTTGGCAGTCCCTGCAGCATCACAGTCCCTGCTGCTGGAAAAAGGAGCAGCTCTGTCCACCTTCCCAGACACGTGCTCCTTTCCTCTCCCTCATGCCGGCAACAGCACTCCCCCAGCCTTTGGCAAGCCTAGGCAGAAAACTAGCCCAGCAACCTGTTTTGGAAAACCAGTCCTCATCTCCCCAGAAAACATTGGTTTTCAATGAGATCAGGTGCCCGAAGGCAAGGCCGCGCTTTTCTGCAGCGTTTCAGACTTAAATCAGCTCAAACTGGTCTTGAAACTACGTCTTTTAGCTTTTTTCCTGTGTGCTTTAGGGATGGCAAAACTCGTCATTCCAGAGAGGTCTCGTTAAAGCCAGGAAGAGAAGCGGCGATAGCACAATGATAGGCATGAGGCTGAGGCTGTATCCGCGTGCTCAATCACAACCCTAAGAGACAGCAGCATGGTCAAGTGATGCATTGTTTGGGCACAAAGTCTTCAGCAATCTTAAAGGGCTTTTAAGCACAAGTCTGAGCCCCAGAATCATGAGAATCACTTATCAGTTAGGAACTTTTGAAAATATATATTTCTGAGTTGATTTTATTTGCCTTCAGATGTTACACCATTGGTATTTTCAAGCTTTTCTCTGCCGACAGAAAGACCTTCTCTCCTGACCCTTTTTTTTTTTTTAACCAGTGAAAGCTGAGATCCCCACTTAAGCAAAACAGCAAGTGGAATTTGGAGAAAGCCACCAGCTGCAAGGAGCACCACGCTGGCATCACCCAGCTGGCAGCGTTGCTCCAGATCCACGTGGGATGGCGGGGCAGGTGTTGGTAGGACAGAGCTGGTCACGCAGCCCAAGCCCTTTCTTTTGCAAGCACGCAGAAGATCACACGCTGCTTGTATAACTGGTGAGGAGGGGTGCTTAAAACTCGCGAGCTTGAGTGTTTGTGCCAGAAGTGTTAGGTTTTATGGGAGATTAGACACCGCTTGACACAGCAGGTCCTCCTGCCAGATCCCTGGCGCAAAGACAATTAAATGAGCCAAATAACCACATCCATCTCAGCATGTCCATGCATGCGCAAACAATTACTCTGTGGGACTGTTATTAAAGAAAATTAAATTTTAAGTCTGTACCCAGCCAGGAAATCTTAAGGGAGACTAATTTTCTAGGAAACATGTAGTGGGCACAGCCTGGGTAGCCCTTGAAAGGTTTATAAATCTGCTCTTAAAGTTCCTAATCCTGTTTATCTGCTACTGTACTTCTTTTAAAAACCCAGGACTTCTGAGAAATTGAGGAATTCAAAGCCCCAGGGACTCCTGCAAGTCCTTTGGACTTGCAAGAACTTAGGCATTTGTTTCATCAGTAGTTTACTTTCCAGTTGAAATAAGACCGGTTTCTTGCTCTCCCTCAGCAGCAAACTCAGTTTTTACCATTCTACATGAAATCTGCTCATCTGCTTTCAAGGGGACAAAGACTGGCAAATCCTTACAAATAAAAGAACACACCCTTATTCCTCCTAAAATTGACTGATGTTGGGCTTTGCCTGGCTGCTGCCTGGAATTTTGATAAAGGTGGTGAGAGTGTGTGAGCCCTTGTGGTGGTCCTGGTGTGTGGTGTATGTAGAAGTGGAGGTAGCCCTGGAGTACCTAGGAGAGCAAAGCCCACAGTAGCCTCTGTGGTGGAGGTGGTGCACACTTGGACATCTCAGTGGGGACCGTCACACGGAGAGAAAGGACAAGGAGGGAGAGCCCCGGCAGCCCAACAGACTCATCAAAAGGACATTTGCTGCCAGCCTGCAGAATCACCACTCAAAAATGCTTGGGAAAAGAGTGGCTGTGGAAGAGGGAGAAATAAATGCAAGTGTGTTCTTGTCTTCAGTTAGGTACTGTGACTCCACAGGGAATGGGCAGGAGGAGGATGAGGAGGGGAGGATGGTGTTGATGACGAAACAGGGCTAGCACCAAACTGGAATTTGAGTGTCTTAGTCCCAGCTCTGCTGCTCAGACCACAGGGGGACTTTCAAAAAGCTCCTCTGGGCTGGGGGTAGGGTCTCCACTTCTCCATGCCTAATAATAAAACTGACCTCCTCTCTGCAGACCTTTTGAGATCTACTGCTGCAAAGGGCAATACAAGTGCTAGATACCTTTTTCCTTTATATGATAAATATTCCTTTAAAGTCCCCTCAGGCAGCTCAGATGATTCCCACTCCTAATGGGGACAGCTGGCTCATTGATGTAAGAGGCCATCCATCAGGCTGACCCACTGAAAGGTTTCTACTGTGGCTTCAGTTGTAGCTGCCAAAAGAAGCACTCCAGAATTGCCTTTGAAATATTGTATTTTTAAGTGGATAAGGAGGGATTGGAATGTCCTCATCCAGCCTTTATTATTTGGCTGCTTTTGAATGATCCTTTTCAAAAAGAGGTTGGGCAGCTATGGCAAAAGAGAAAAGGACAAAAAAAAAAAGAGAGAACAACAGGGCTTAATGCGCCTTTATACATTTTATAGATTTAATACAAAAATAGTTATAACAAAAATGCAGATCCCACGGTCTGCCTTCCTATTTGCACAGGCTGTAATGCGTTGACATTTGAATGAGTCTGGAAAATTGTATTTAATAACTCCTCAGAGGCCCCAGAGTGGGAAAACCTATTATTGCTGCCTGATTTGGAAGTTATTGTTTTAAGGACATTTTCAGAGTTACACACCTCTTTCAGGCTGCAACTCTGCATCTTCTGAACAAGTGAGGCAGAAGTTCCCCACTCATGATGCCTGTGTGACTGTGTGCACCATCCCAAATTTTGAAGTTGCTGTAGACTGATAAGGACAGGGAACTGCTCCATGAAGCTTTGCCTCAGATTTGTTTTCAGAGGTGAAAATATGAGGTGAAATCCATTGATTTCTGTCCACATCACTACCTGCCTTACAAGGGAGAGGGTATGGACCAGGAGAAACACACACTGGCACGAGACCTTCAGGAGAGAATAAACTCCGTGTCAGTGAAGAAGCAGAGGTTTCTGCACTTTGCCTGGGCTGATTGCTCGCCTTGTTTCAGCAGGAAGTTTGTGAGAAGAACTTCTGTTGTCATTAACAGTGTGTTCACATTTGCCTGCTTGGACGTTATTTTTTAAAAACAAGCTGTAGGCTTCTTGGGCTACCAAGGGGACTAGGTACATCTACACACTAGGTGACATCTCCTGTCATACTCCGGCTGATGGGTGACAGCTGGATCCGGTGTTTGTGCTCTTCTTGCATGGCAGCAGCTGAGCCCAGCTTACATCAACAAATGCCAGGTTTTTTTGACTAGTTTACAAAGAAAAAAAAGGGTTAAACTGACCAGGCTACCTCTATCCCCCCTTCAACTGATCGACCATGTTCAATCAAACCTGGCAGAAGTGCGGAGTACGTCTCGAAGGAATGAAGCTCCTACATGCTTTAGGAAGGTTTGTAGCCATGGTGAACAAGAGGTCTTTAAAGTGGAGCCACTGGCAACGTGAAGTAAAGGTGGCAATGTTGGGGTATGTGCCATTTGGCACCCAAATGTCACTGATCGGTCCATGCGTATGTTGCTCAGAAAAAAAACACACCTGTCTTTCACTTGATACGCTGTCGTAAGGACAGAGATTTAGATGGCTGATAGGGCTAAGGATGAACTGTGATTATTTGGGCAGGAGGTGTGAGACTACATAACAAAATTTATAGGAAGCCAGCCTGCATTAGCTCCATCGCCTAATAAATGACCTAAATTTTGGAGATACATCTGACAGCTTCAACAGAAGTTCCCCAGGACTGAGGTATAATGAAAAACAGATCACTTATTTTAGGATATCGAATGTAGTTTTAAAGCCCAGGTTTTAGGTATCCACACATGAAAATAAATATTATCAAGGACCTAAGTATAGGAAGAAGGAACCAATTGTACAAAACAAGAAGAACTTCCATGAAGAAAAAAATTGCCTGTTTAAACTCAGCTATAAAATTCTCCTCTTGTTTGTCTGCAGGGGAAGCGTTGAAATGCCAGCTATGGGGTTGATCCCTCCGAGAGAGAGAGGAACTACCTAAGGATTTTGGTGGGAATATTAGCATTGGATGACGAAGCACCAGTTGCTGACAGCACATGGGGCTGCGTGACGAAGAACCGACTTGTCTGATCCCCAAGTCTGTCAATTAACGAGTCATACAACTCGATTCTGGATTACGGACATCCTATAATGGCGCAAAGCAATAAATCATAGCACTGACTAACACGTACGCATGCATATAGGAGATGAGTATTGGTGCTTTCAGGTGACAAAAAAGTCCCATGTATGTGCAAGCATTCATTATGTATATATGCGCTGAGTGGTAGGGATTAAAATTTTATTAGCTATTGCAGAGCTCCTGGATAGTAATTCCAGGATGGCAAGAACAAAGATCCACAAATGAGGATGCACAAAGGGCTTTATTTCTTCCAAGTGGAGAACAGTTTGCGTGATTTAAAAAAATAAAGCAGGGAGCTAAGATGCTCATTTTAGCATTTGTAGTTAATGTCTGAATGTAGAGGTGTTCCTAAAATGCATTTTACAGTAAATATCTCCACTGGCTACCTCTGTGCATTCTCAGAACTCCTGAAAGAAGCCCAGTTTAGCACTCAAATATCCAGCTCTTCCTACTTATGGGGTGCATTTTAGGCCTCTCTGAAACATCGCTTTCTCTGCGTCCACATGGGAAATTAGGCAACGATGATTTTTTCACACTTTTGGAAACATCCCCTAAAAGGCTGTGCCATGACCTCTCCCATTTGCCTCCCGCGCCAGCTTCCCCAGGTCCCAAGCAGAGGAAGGAGCTGGCTGGGGGGAGGGGCTTTTGCCCCCCGGGGGGCTGTTCCCGCCTCCCCTCCGGGCCCCCCTCCCTGGGCAATGAGGGCACTGAGCTTTGCCCGTCGGTGCCTGCCACAGACGACGATGGGTGTGGTTTCCCTGGATGGGTATCAGGTGGTCGCCGAGCCACTCTGCGGGGTCACTGGTGGGGGCAGCTCTTCCCCTGCCTGGGAAGCTCTTCCCGGCAGGAAGTGAGACCCCCCAGTTTGTAAGCTCAGCTCTGGAAACTGGATAAATACTTATGGGGAAAGGTTGGATCGGCACTCTCAGCCCTCCCAGCACAGTGCCGAGAATAAGGAAGGGGCAGTGAAAGTGCCCCACAAAGGAGGAGAGGAAGATGCTCTGAAGACCAGAGTCTCCGTGCTGCTTTGTGGAGCCCCGGATCAGGGCGAATGTCATCCCCTTTTAAGGGGCTTCACCCAGAGACAGTTTTGCTCCATGATAGAAGCGCATCCGTAGGTGCCGATATCAGTCGGATTTATGAAACAGAAATGGCCTGTTCTTCTCCTCCTCCCTGAAATTTCCTAAATGTCTCTCTTCACAGGGGTTGTGCATTTGTATGTAATTATTTCTTTTTCTGTATATTGATCCTTTTCTCCTTCCCCTGAATGCACCATAATTATATTTTCTTTCGACGAGCGTAAGGAGCGAACTGTCACTGGTACACAATGGCTCGACTTTATCAAACCGGAAAAGAAAAAGCCCCTGTTTTGGGGGAGGTTTCAGGCAGCGGGCTGACAATTGCAGGTTCTGATTCATACCTGTGGAACCGCTACTCTGTAATCAGGCTGTGATTAGTCACCGACAACCAATTACCATGCCGGGCTTCCTAAAGCAATTTGTCCATCAGTAACTTTATAAATCCTGGTTAACTCTTTAGGGAAAAGTCCGCCGGCCTGGGATCGCATCCTCCTGCGTGCCGTCCTGGGGCTGGCGGGGAGGTCAGGCGGCTGCCCCAAGCCAGGTGGGCGAGAGAACATCCTCCCTCCACAGTGAGGTGGCAGTTCTGCAGGCACCGTCACTTTTATGCACTATCCCATACGGGACAAGGGTATTTTCTCAGTTTGTAGTGACAAAGAGCAGAGGCGAGCCCTCCCTGTATGGTGGGATCTTCCCCAAGAAGTTTTGCGTGCTGGGGTTGCACAGGTTTGCACAAGCTGGTACCTCATTGCCCTGACAACTGGTCATCCTCCATGGACCTGCTCCCCGCCTTTCTCAAACCCACCCCTTGTCTGCACCTACCCACAGCCCAAGTTTTATCAAAGGCTTCATCACTTTGCTGATCCGCAGTGGTGCTCAAGGCTGCCCACAGCCCTCTCGCTCCCCAGCTCTGCGAGAGGGAGTGCACGGTGCCACTGTCACAGCAGAAGGACAAGTGACTTCAGAGGGTGCAGGGGTTGAGCAAAGGTCTGTGCAGCACCAGCAGACTTCTCTTAACGAGCTCACTCTGTGGCTTGCTGGAGTTATTGTTAGCCTTTGAAGCCAGTGACCTAAAATGGTTGCAGAAGGAATGGTCAATGGAGCCTCTACTTTTGTCTCTTGCTGGTCTTAGGAGCTGCCCTGCACTACTGCAAGGTTCAGGTGGGCTTTCTGCAGGGGTCACCATCTCAGTGAAAACCCAAATACCACAGGCGTAAAGGAAGTTGCTACCTGCTGGTAGATTATTCTTTCCAATGCAGAAATGAGCAGTGTTTGCTGGAAGCACTTTTGACGCTGGTGCAACTCTGAAGGAGCAGGAGCTGCTGTTTTAACCGTACCAGCGAGCGTGGAGTGCCAGGGTGTTTCTGGATAGATTTATCGCCAATGTCTTCTTTCTCGCCACGGCTACACTGGTTTGAACAGCAGTGGAAAAGCAGCTGCTGGAGTTAGTGTTTACAAAACAGCAGGCAAGGGCTCTGGATGGGGCATGGGGTGATCCAGGCTCTCCCTGGGGGCAATGGAGGAGGAAAGTCCCAGGTGAACCTCAGCCCTTGTGTGGCTGGAGCTGGGGCTGCATGGAGGGGCACATGCAAGGGGAAACCAAGCCCCTGATGCAGGGGATGGTCCTTCTCCAAATGGGCAGGGTGCAAGCACCTGGAGCTGGCTGGCCACGCATGCTGCCTGGCAGCCTGCACCCCACCAGAGCATGCTTTGGGGTAAAACTGTAGCTTTGGACCTAATCTCATTTATTTTCCTTCATAGGCCCTTCTCTTGTTGCTATGACTAGAGCCTGGCTTATTAGGGGCAGGTTCTCTGCGCCTCTTTGGTTTCCATCCTTGGTGCCCAGTGCCAGCTGAGTCTGATGGTCATGCTGAAGCACACCAGGAAAACGTGAGAGTTGTCAGGCAACCAAATCCAAGTTCATGAGGTCAAAGAGCTGGGAAAAAAGAGGGGGCCCTAGTGAAACTAGAATAACTGTGCCTGGCTCCAGGCATCCAGTCACTTTTTCACTCCTTGGAGGGAAAGAGCAGTGAGTCCTGGCATTTCAGTTGCATTTTGGTTTACATGCCCATCTCATAAATGAGGGGCTACCAATGCACAAAAGCATTTGAAAGTAACATGCCTGCAGGCACTGCTAAATCACTTCCTCACCATCAGGCTGCAGGGTGGTTTCAAAGACATCGAGGAACTGCCTGATTCTATTTGTCCCAATAAAGCTATTTTTCAGGATTTTCAGTCTGCATCCATTTTTTGCTAATGTGTTTTCGTTTTTCTTCATTTATTACTCCAAGGTCCATTACGATCTGGTAACTAAAACAAAGGAGACCATTATATTACGTTGGACAGTAGCCACGGCTGAGATGCAAACAGGAATACTGGATACTTCCTACCCTAAAACAGCAGTCATACTCTTGCTGATGCCTTTGCTCTTCAGAGGCTGGTAACATAATCCTCTCACACAGCTTGCACGCTCCTCCTCGACCCCTCGTGGATAATCACATCACCCCGGAGAGCCGGCCTTTAGGCTCAGCATCTTGCTAGAGGAAGATCACGGGGGCCAGCTGGCCACCAAGCAGAGAAAGGTGCCCAGGGATGGCGAGGATACTGGAGGTGGGTCTGCTGCCAGGAGGTCTCTCCCACGCTGTGGCAGGTTTGGGGATGCCTTTGCACTTTCTGTCTGTCATTTTTTGACAACATTCCACCATAGTTTCTCTCCTCATTTTGTTTTTTGGGTTGGGTTTCTCCTCCTCCCCCACACCGCCCCCCCCCCATCTGTTATTGACTGTCTTTTAGCGACTGCAACCCTTTATCCAACTGTAATAACAACAAATGCGACTCTGAGGAAGCAGTAGACAGCAGTAGCACACAGAGCCTGTAACCTCTGGGGAAGGAGGGGAAGGGTTATGGCAAAATTAAAGACATCCCTTCCAGACTCCCTGCCAAGTCGCACATAAGGGACTCTCCTGTACCAGCATCTCCAGAGGCACTGGTGCAGGAGATGGGCCTGAAGATGGGCACACGCAAATCCTTCTCTCACTCTTTTCCCATCCTTCCACCTCCTTTTCCCCAGGGACAGCTTGATTACCCAAGCCCCAGCGACATGGCTGGTTCCCCCTTGTTAATCTCATTGACATATCAATGATATTCCCAGTTTCTACCTGCTATATTTTTCCCCTTTGCCATGGAAAACAAGTATAAAAGTAGTTTATTTTCTCATGCCTTACATATTTTAATCGCCTCTGTCCCCGAGGCCCCCGGCCCCACGGTATTTGCTGTTTCGCTGCATTATTTGTTGCTGCATACTAATCCAATAAACCTGAACTCCCATAAATTACCGTACGGCATGGGGAAGGCTAAGTTTAGCTCTTGCATATTTTAGACATATGTCAAGATAAAACTTGGACTGGAAGGAGTCTCTGGCATGCTCGTCTGTACTGAAAGTGGACAGTGACAGAGGCATTTCCTCTCCTTACTGTGTCTCCTAAATCACTTCAATATTATTAAGTTCACATCAAGTTTCCTGGCGCGTGGTCCAGGGACCTGCTAGAGCACAGTGCATGCTTGGAAACGAGCCCCGTGGCTTCACGGCTCTCAAGCATGACCTACTACGTTCCCTTTTCCTTCAGCAGCTTGGGTTTTGGCCACTTCACGCAGGGTGTTAAAAACTGGTTGTATTAAATATCCACGGAATGATGTCTTCACCCCGCTCCCCAAGCCTTTGTTGAGTAGAGCTGAGAATTGCTTTTTGGGGAGAATATAGTAAAGATGCTGGAAAATACAGTTTGAAGAATTTTCTGTGCATTTATTTTTGCTCAAAAATAGGCCACCTTTTAAAGGGTTAAAAAGAATGACATCATTCAACAAATGACATATCCTATTTTGGATGCAGTGGAGCATTTTGCAATGACTCCAGTTGAAATTTTTCATTTTTCGTATGTGACTGGAAAAGCAAATCCAGTTTGACCTCGATTTTTTCCCTTTCCCTGTTCTTTATTGTAGTAACCAGACTTAAAGAATAATTATTTACTTCCTACTCCTCCCGTAGCCACTCATGGTAATCTTTCTTTACGTGAACTGTTGCTTCTTTAGATTGTTTAATGGTCTCCCTGGCAGGTTGAAATCTCTGTAATACTGTCTGTTCCTTCTCTCACTTCATTTTTCAGTTTTTCTAAATCTACCATTGCACAATATTAATGAACGCAGTTCATTTAAAGAATGAGCATATGCGGCAAATAATAAAGGAGAAAAATCTCTGCTAGCTGCCATGGGAGAGTTTTCTCAGATCTTTCCTCTGTGTTGATGGCCACTTATGCTGCCCTTTTCTGCCTGATGAAGAGGAGGGCGATCCCAACCGGTCCAGACAATGCCTGGGAGCTGAGAACCAAACTCCCTTCCCAGCTTTGCCAGGTCTTCCCTTGTCTTAGTGAAAAGTTTTTGAGAAGTTCTCTATTTCCTACCTTCCTCTTTTTGTAAAATGAAAGCTACAATGTCTACCTGAGTGAGGAAGAGAGATTGTCCTGATTGATTAATATTTCAAAAGGCCCTCATAAATCTATAATCTCTCCACAGTGTTACAATTCACTGCCACTGCTCTGTTACCCTGGTTAACCTTTGAATCCCCTCGCGGGCAGTTACTGGTCTCAACTTCCAATAGACATATATTGAAATGTACAGTAAAGGAAACAGAAAAAGAACATTAAATGATAGGGACGTGAAGCTGGAAAAGTTTAGCATCCATTTCCTACTCCATCAATAAGCGTATATTTTTTCTTTTGATAGATCAAGCTAAGTACCATGTATCTGTCATACATTTGATTTAAGACTGGAGTTTCTGGGTTTAGTCTTCATTCTTGGCAATACCTTTAAAATCTCTCTGAAGGCACAGAATTAATTTTCTGTCTTTGGGAGTGTTTCAGCCTGAAGCCCTAGGTGGGAAATCTCTTGAAGCTTTCACCCTCAGATCGGTTTCACTGCAACGCTCGTAGCGGGCACTGAGATCTTTGCAGTGCAAGTGCATGAGAAACGTGAGCTGGATCCTGCTGATGACTTGGTTTGGAGCACGCTGTGCAGCCCTGGCTGCAAAGCTACCCAGGAGGAGAGATGTTCTGCAGAACCCCAGGCAAGCGCAGAAAGGGCTGACACCAGTAGGGTCTTGATGCCCTCCAGGTCAACATGGACTCAGTACGCATCCTTGTCCTCATTGCCACCGGGGCAGCTGGGCAGGGGGCACTTCTACAGGCATGGGGCCGATACACCACTGGTGGGACATGTAGGGCAGGGCTGCTCCTCAGAGCCACCTGGGCAGGCTGCGGCCAGGGGCTGCCAGGACCATTGTGGAGCTCCCTGAAGCCAAGTACAAAATCCTGCTGGCAGGATGGATAAGTCCCACACAGCAGGGAGGGCTGGGGGCCAATGGGGAGAAAAACAGCTTTTCAGGAGAGGATTTGGGGGCCCTGATAGAAATGAGCCCCTCTAGTGTGGTGGGCTCGTGCAGAAAATGGAGCCAGGCCCTTTCTGATTGTCCACAGCAGTGAGGGAGAACAGGCACAAAGTGCAAGAGGGGAAACTCCAGTTAGCTTTCCATGAGTGGTTTGGCACTGGAAGAGGCTGTCCAAAAAGGCTGGGAGATCTCTATCCTTGGAGACAGTCAGAAAGGAAGAGCACAAGGCCCTGAGCAACCTGATCTAACCAAGAAGCTGGTCCTGCTCTGAGCTGGGGGCGGGACCAGGTGACCTCCAGAGGTCCCTTCCAACTTAAATTTTTCTTTGATGCTTAGCTCAAAATAAACAATTATTGATATTAGCTATTCCACCTTGGCTTTTCCCTGTCAGCCACTCTCAGAAGAAATGCATTGCTCCATGGGCTGTAGGGCGGCTTGGAAGAGCTCTCACTTCTGGAGAAGAATAAGGGGAGCAAACCAAGAGAGGCTTGGCAGGTGCTTGCACCATTACATCATGATGTAATTTAAAGGAAGGTGAGTTTTATCTGGCTTGGCCCTTATTTAAATCCTCCCCTCTCACACTCTGAAGTTTACAAGCTCTGCTTTTACTCCCAGCGCAGCGTTACGCCTCCTTCAGAGCCAGAGCTGGTGTGACTCATCCTGGAGGGTACTGCTCTGCACGCTCGTTTGCCTGAGCTGCTGCCCTGCTGTGAGAAATGTGCAGAAAGAGAAAGCTGGAAACAAACTTAACCTCATTTTGGGTTGTCCGCTGCCATCTAGGAGAGGTGAGAATTAAGAATCTGTTTTTATTTATTCACTTTAAAGTGAATTGTACTGCCTGCCCATGGAAGCGGAGGGCACAACTGAGGAAGATGCTGCCTTTGTGCAAGAAATGCCACAAGATTCAAAGCACACCCAGGTGCAGCGTGTGTGGATGAGTCAGGAGATCCTGGCTTCAAATGTGAACTCTTCAAAGCGGCACCTGCCTTTTTTGGTGCGCCTCGCACAGACCTCTCGTTTAAAGAATGCAAAACTATAATGAAATGCTGAACACTCTGATGTGTGAACTGAGGCTGCCAGCCACTGCAAAGCGGGGCTCCCCAAGGGTTCCTTTCTGCCCCAGGCAGATAAAATATCGCTGCCTGTCTTTCTTGTTCTCTACGGAGATGGTGCACGTGGCTGCCCACCCTGGAGGTCTGCTGCTCCCGCCAGCCGGGCGTGCTGCCAGCTCTGCCCCAGAGCTGCCTGTCGGGGCAAAAATTTCCTGCTCATTAAAAAGAGACAAAGGACAATTAGGTTGCAAATAAATCGTGTTATCTCCACTTGTAAGTCCTGTCAATCCACCAGGTCATCGCTTTCTCTGGGGTTAAAGAAGGTGCGGTGCCAAGCTCTCAGGTCCGTGTTGGTTGCTCCACCACCGCTTGCAGCAAGCCTGCATGGGAAGATCTGCCCCCACATCTGAGGTCCTCACCTCAGTGTCTGCTCCACAACACGCATGCTTGGAGCCTGGCCTGGAGCCCTCAGACATCGAGTTTGTAATTAGTTTTGCTAATTAACTCAGCATCTCTACACCGGGTGCTGTGCTATCTGCCTCCTGGCTCACCAGAACGGCTCTTTCTTCACTAAATGCAGACCTATCCGCAGCATAAACCCTGGCCTCTTTAATTAACTGACAACTTTAATCCACACGTTACACTCTGATTATCTGGAAACTGACTTTTACTTCTGATAAGCCGTGTTCTAATTGCCCACCATCCTCGGCAGAAGCGCAGAGCTGATGCACCGCTTCACCCAGGCAGATAGCCAATATGTAAAAGTGTTCCCACTCGTCGTGGCCCCGCGTTAATCCTTGGCATTAAAATGCAGCACTGGATGATTGGAAACAGCGAGAAGGTCCTCACAGCCCCTCTACTCCCTCCTTCCCTCCTTTCCACCAGGCATCACCACTTGGACCACAGGCAGCCGGCAGGAGCTGAGGCAGCATCACAGGCTGCCGGCGTTTCACCTTCCTGTCCATTTCCAGGCCTAACAAAGGTAAAAGTCTTAGTCCCACCGAACTCAATATACAAGAAACTGATGTGAGTTTGGCTAGTATATTCTGGATTTATTTGCCATCTGTTTTTTTTCACTTTTAGGAAAATTTCAGACCCCAAGACACAAATCAGCACTTGCACTCAGGAAATGCCTTCCATGCATTTGCTCCTCTCTGGAAATAAGGGTTCCCCAAAAAATGCCAAATGTATTTTGTCTGTTTTTTTAGAGCTTCTAAAAGAGTTTTTACGCTGAAGTTGAGTCTATGTTTTACCTCTCATGAGGTCCTAACAGTTTTAGCCTGTCCAGCCATCTGTCTGCTGTTGCACTGTTATGGAGATCTGGAAAACCCTTCTGATTTGAAGTCGTGTTTTCAGTCACAGATATGTTCCCTTTCACCCCCCCCCCCTTGTGGAGAAACAAATGAGAGGGAGGCTTTGCAGGGAGATGTGGAAAAAATGCCACATTGAAAAAAAGCTCAAAATGAGACGAGCTTGTGCCTTCTCTAGCACTGGTGTGGACAGCAAAGTGAAGGGATGGGGAATGGGAGGACTATAGAAACACCTGGTTGCAGCACTTATAAGAAGAAGACGTGGGAAGGGTCCTTGTCAAGGAGGGCTCCACAGCCAGCAGCAAGGAGAGGACACGGAAATGGCTTCCCTGTTCAGGAAGCACCACTGTGTGGATGCAGAGGGATGCATGTTCCATTATCTCTTTCCACCGAGCTGCTCTCCAGCAGGTCAGCCCCCCCCAGTACTGGTTGGGGGCTGACCTGCTGGAGAGCAGCTCGGTGGAAAGAGACCTGGGAGTCCTGGTGGACAACAGGATGACCATGAGCCAGCAATGTACCCTCGTGGCCCTTGTGCCCTTGTGGCCAAGAAGGCCAATGGCATCCTGGGCTGCACCAAGAAGAGTGTGGCCAGCAGGTCGAGGGAGGTCATCATCCCCCACTACTCTGCCTTGGTGAGGCCGCACCTGGAGTACTGTGTCCAGTTCTGGGCTCCCCGGTTCAAGAAGGACAGGGAACTGCTGGAGAGGGTGCAGCAAAGGGCTACAAAGATGATTAGGGGACTGAAGCACCTCTCTTATGAGGAAAGGCTGAGGGATTTGGGTCTCTTCAGTCTGGAAAAAAGACGGCTGAGGGGGGACCTTATCAACACTTATAAATACTGAAAGGGTGGGTGTCAGGAGAATGGGGCCAGGCTCTTTTCAGTGGTGCCCAGTGACAGGACAAGAGGTAATGGGCACAAACTTGAACATAGGAAGTTCCATCTCAACATGAGGAGGAACTTCCTTACCCTGAGGGTGGCAGAGCACTGGAACAGGCTGCCCAGAGAGGTGGTGGAGTCTCCGTCTCTGGAGACATTCAAAACGAACCTGGACGTGTTCCTGTGCAACCTGCTCTAAGGTGACCCTGCTCTGGCAGGGGGGTTGGACTAGATGATCTCCAGAGGTCCCTTCCAACCCTATGATTCTATGATTCTATGTGAGCACCTGCCCAAAGCTCTTTGCTGGCTGACCATCGCAAGGGAGCAACATAGGGTGGGAGTCAGCACCACCGGTGCTGCGAGGAGCAGGAGAGTGATGGGTTCCTGTGCCCTAGGTGAGAGCCACAGTGCTTGAAGACTTGCGCTGACCATTGTACTAGTCCCAGCCTCTCTTGTTGTAGCCTAGCTGTGCATCCCAAAGCCACACAAGCCCAGGAGAAGAGCCTACCTGCCTCCTGCCCCTGTACGATCACAAGATTGCTGTGTGCCGTGGTATGGCAGCCCATACCTGGAAGCAGGTCACTGCTTTGCCCTACTGGTAGAGTAGCACTTTCCCAGTCTGCAGCCCACACTGGTATCACCATTCTTCCTTTGTTGCTTCTCCAGCTCCAGGCTCCAGCCTCTTTGCACTTCGTCTGTAAGCTGTTTCCAAATGCTTTGTCCAGAGCAGGCATCAGAGCCACAAACCATGGGGCTCATTTGCTACCCAGCCCCTTTCCCTTCACAGGCAGGGGCTCATCTGCTGCAGGCTTGCCCCAGCCTGAGCTGCACGAGCCCTCAAGGAAAACGCTGAACTGGGAGGATAGTTGGTGCCACCCATTGCTATTTTGGAGGTTGGGCTTCCAGTATTTCTATGTGTTGTGAGTCCGGCTCTCAAGAGGATCGGGGGGAGCTATGTAGAGCGGTTCTCACTTTCCCTCAGAAAGGTAGGGACTCGGCTACTTCATGTCATGAATTGCACGGGCCAAAACTCTCAGTGATGCTCTGAGCCATTTGTAACACTAAAAAACGACAATATATGTAATTGCTGCAGCGTGCCAAACATGGAGATCGCGTCCTGTAGTTCTCACTCCATGCAAAACAGATTTCCACTAGCTGCTCCTCGGGTAGCAGTAGAAGTGACAGCCACTGATTTTACCCTGGCTGCCTGCAGAGAGGGACAGGCCTGCACAGGACCCTGGGATGGGGTGGACGGGCCTGCGAGGGACTCCTCACACAAGATGCTGCTTCAACGGACAAGCATTTTTCAAAGAGTACAAACTTCTTAGTAATGAGGACAGCATGGTGAAAAATATCCTTCACACCCTGCTGCTTTCTGCAGCTGAAATCTTGGGTACTTTTCCTCCGTCTTTATATCGTCACCACCCATCAATCCCGATACCCTTTCAGTCCCTCAGTCTTGCAATGTCAGCAGCATAGGGACCCTGAAATGCTCCAAAGTGATTTCCATCCTGCTGTCCCTGACACAGAGGCCTCATTATCTGAGAGTGCCTGAGTCCATCTGCCCTTCCCTAGGGGATTTTATTCCTGCGATTTGGGTTTATGAAAGGCAGGTCCTGCCTGATGAACCTGATCTCCTTCTACGACAAGGTGACCCAATTATTGGATGAGGGAAAGGCTGTGGACATTGTCTACCTAGACTTTCAAAAAGCATTTGACACCGTCCCCCATAGAATTCTCATGGAAAAACTGGCAGTTCATGGCCTGGATGAGCATACGATCTGCTGGATCCAGCACTGGCTGGATGGGCGGTCCCAAAGAGTGGTGGTCAATGGAGTTAAATCCAGCTGGTGGCTGGTCACAAGTGGTGTCCCTCAGGGCTCGGTGTTGGGACTATTTCTGTTTAACATCTTTATTGATGACCTTGATAAGGACATAGAGTATATCACCAGCAAGTTTGCAGATGACACGAAGCTAAGCGGGAGTGTTGATCTGCATGAGGATAGGGAGGCTCTACAGAGAGACTTGGATAGATTGGACCGATGGGCCAAAGCTAACAGTATGAGCTTCAACAAGGCCAAGTGCCAGGTCCTGCACTTGGGCCACAACAACCCCATGCATCGCTACAGGCTTGGGGAAGTGTGGCTGGAGAGCTGCCTGGCAGAAAAGGACCTGGGGGTTCTAATTGACAAGCGGCTGAACATGAGCCAGCAGTGTGCCCAGGTGGCCAAGAGGGCCAATGCCATCCTGGCTTGTATTAGAAATAGTGTGACCAGCAGAAGAAGGGAGGTGATCGTCCCCCTGTACTCAGCACTGGTGAGGCCACACCTTGAGTATTGTGTCCAGTTCTGTGCACCTCAATATGAGAGAAATATCGAGGTGCTGGAGCAAGTGCAGAGGAGGACAATGAAGCTGGTGAAGGGCCTGGAGAATAAATCTTATGAGGAGCGATTGAAGGAGAGGGGACTGTTTAGTTTGAGGAAGAGGAGGCTGAGGGGAGACCTCATCACTCTCTACAACTACCTGAAAGGACATTGTAGAGAGGTTGGTGCTGTCTCTTCTCACAGGTAATTAGCGATAGAACAAGAGGGAATGGCTTCAAGCTACAGCAGGGTAGTTTTAGGCTGGACATTAGGAAAAAATTCTTCACGGAAAGAGCGGTCAGACACTGGAATAGGCTGCCCAGGGAGGTGGTGGAGTCACCATACCTGAATGTGTTTAAGAGTCGTTTAGATGTGGTGTTAAGGGATATGGTGTGAGGGAGAACTTTGTAGAGTGGCGTTGATGGTTGGACTCGATGATCCCAAGGGTCTTTTCCAACCTAAATGATTCTATGATTCTATGAACTGGGGGAAGATGCACGTTCTTCCTGCCTCAGTGGGATGAGGGGATGTCCGTAGGCATAGCACAGGCACGAGCCGGCCCATGTCGGAAAGCTGCCATAACTTTAGTGCAGCGCCTGATCTCCCAACTGAGGGAGAAAAGCTCAGGATGACAGCAGGGTGAGCCTATCTGTGCTTAGACACCCCAAAAAGCAGAGATAACCTCCTTGGCTCTCACCTGAAGTCACCAGGTATACATACGTACAGCTGTGACAGGGATTGAGCTGCTTTCTCCTACTTTTGCAGGCAAAGAAAGACTTTGTCTGGAGAAGCTGTGTTATGTTTTTTATTTATGTCTTAGTAACCTTTAAGTCATGATTTAATCACATTTGACCAACAAAACGTGACTGGAAAATGGCAAGTCAGACAGTTAATTCTGAAAGTACCCAACAATGCTTTGAGTTTTTTTAATTCCGATTTTTTTTGCTCCGGATTGTTTTAGCAGAGAAACTCTGCACTTCTTTGGTTTAAATTTGAAAAGGGCTTCATTTGACCTAAAATAGGCTTTTTTTCAGTGAGTAATCCATTCATTTCAAAAACAAAATACATGGCAGCTCCCGGGCAGAACACCATCCTCATGCTAGTGTGACGCTGTGCCCGAACTTCTCTCCAGCCTCTCCTCCCCTCCGCTCCAGGTCAAGCAAAATGATGCATTGTTAGTTTGCTCTGCATGTGAGCATGCTTTTCTCCTCCTTCCCACCCCCAGCTTGATAAAAAAAGACCCTGTCCTACACTCCGATGGGATCAATAGCAAACCTCTCCAGATGACAGCTGTTGCACCCCAATCTGTGGGCTCTTTGGGCTGTTTTGTTGTCCTTGGACCTCCCTGAGGGTGAGTTTTGCCCCAAGGGGCTGAGACAGCCCAGGGCACAGCAGGTCAGCAGAGAAATTCACAGCTGTGCGCAAACACTAGCCCAGAGAGTATAAAGGAAATATTTTCACCCCCTTTGCTGGCTGGCCTTGGTTTTTTGCTGCCTGCCACTTGTAGTTTTCCTCCAGTTCTGTATGGCATTGACCAGCTGATAAAATTCAGTGGGATTGTGTTTACTGACTTGTACGTGCACCAAAGGAAAGGGGAAGCTGGTTCATTATCAGCTTCGAAGCCATCATTTAGATGCATGCATAAAATACCCATAAATGGAAGCGATAGCAGACCAGGATTTGATGAAGAACCCACCAGCAACCCCTGCTCGATGCTGAGCTCTTGCAGACTGCCTGCTGGAGCTCTAGCCCGCCGGCAACACCACCCCCGGCCAGGCAGCTCCACCTCAAGACCAGTGAGGAGGCAGGGAAACCTGTACGCTGCGGGCATCCCTGGTGGGGTCCAGCCTTTCCTGCCTTCCCTGAGCACACTCGGGCACCAACCTGCTAATGGGCTGTGTCCTTCTCAGCGTGGCCGAGAGTGTATTTTTGGTAGGTCATCCTTTCACCTCAGTTATCAGATAGCT
The DNA here is from genome assembly GCF_028500815.1 of Rissa tridactyla. NCBI lineage: Eukaryota > Metazoa > Chordata > Aves > Charadriiformes > Laridae > Rissa > Rissa tridactyla. Next base: position 98,962,965 of record NC_071466.1, read on the forward strand.
TTTTTTTTTTTTTTTTGGTCGGTCGAACCTTGGCTGTTACAGACATCAAGGATGTTGCCAGGTTTGCTGGTTACTGGGTATACAACCACGTTCATATACAGCAGCTTCTCTAATGCAGACAAATCCACCGGATTCCAGGAGCTCAGGGAGGGGGAGAAAGACCTCTTCTATCAATCACCTCTGTCTGTTTTCCTGGGTTTCTCCGTATCTCTAACTCCTTTTCTAGGGCAGTCTATTTTTTTTTTCCTCTTTCTTAATCTTATTTTGAACCAACAAGCTGAGTAAATAACAGGAAGTATTTTTAAGTGGGAAGGCAGGACATTAATTACTCTAAAAGACTGGAGAACCACCATCCCCTAAGGTCTCTGAGATGTTAGGCATGCAAATAAAAGGATGACATCAGCAGATAGATCAGGTTGTTTCACCCCAAAAAGGAAAAAGTAAAAAATTGAGAGGAAGCCTGAACAGTTTGGTAATGCGTAAAGAGACAGCCAAGACAGACAAACGTGGAAGAAAACACATCTCCTTTTCTGAAAAGAACATCTTAAAAAAATCAGTTTTGAGGCATTTCTGCATGAGACAGCCGTTTGGCTCCTAAAGCTAGAATATGGGCCAGAAGTAATCAGGAACGGCGAGCAGAGGCAGCATACATAACAAGGGAGCCTGCATGTGGGCTCTTATCATTTGGAAGCTAATAGATGATGACGGCAGCTTAATCCATGCAAATATAGAATAATGACAACCCTGACTTCATGCGTCATAAAAATAGGGGGAATAGGAAAAAAAAAAAAAAAAAGAGAGGAGAGGGGGAGAGAAGCAAAAAGCAACAGCATTTGAATCGACATGCGTCATTAATGGATGAAGCCGGAGAGAGAGGAATAATCAATCCCAAGGCAGAGCGGAGTGGTGGCTGCTGCTCGTGCACACAGGGAAACCTGCGGGAGAGGAAGGGGAGAGGAGAGGACGTCAGAGGAAGCGCCTGGTCAGGCACGGAGAGATGCTGACCCGTTTTGGTGCCAACCCAATTTCTCAGCCTGGGTGCTGGCAGTGCTCACTTCAGCCCCGTGTCCACCTGCCAAGCCCGGCCAGCTGCCAGCCCCCGGCAAGCCCTTCTCCCCGCACCAATGCCGGGTGGCATTCTTTCTCCTTGGTGGCAGAGCGAAGGCTGTGTTTTGCGGGCATCTGGAGAAAAGGCAGCCACCGAAGCCCTGCCATGGTAACGGCGAGATTAATTAATAACCATTGGAACAACTTAAGAGGGTTTGTTGTGGATTTAGTCATCACTAGGACATTTTAATTAGCCATCGGATATTTTCTTTCCCAGCAATAATGTGCTGCTGTGAAGTGGTACCTCCTGCGGGCTGAAGATTGCCCAGAGAAGGACCAGGTGGCTGCAGAGGTCCCCGACGCTGCAGGCTACATGACAGGCTATGAGTCCACCAGAGACGGGTGTCTCAGATGCAAAGCAGCGTGTCTGATTCCCCCCAGGATAAGCATCCACACCGAGGTGTCTGGGCCTTTGTTTTGAGTGTAAAAACTACAATCGCTAATGGAGAGGGCTGTCAGAGGAAGCTGTAGGCATCTCATCCTTGGCCTACTCCTTACCCTCTTAATTCTTACTAACCCACTCCTCCACTAATTACTGGAGAGTAGGCCAGATAGAGGAGATGCACAGCATTTTCTTGTCTGGAACCTCTGCTATTTTTATCAAAAAATATATTGAGTTAGTCAGGTCAGATCTATTTTTGGTAACCTCTTTGTTGCATTTTATACCGTTTTCTATTAAACTCTACATCTTTCATTATTCCTCCCTTCAACATTAATCAAATGCCTGTCATACCCCTGAGGTTAAGCTAATAGATCAATTTTTGCCTAGATTAACTTCCCTCCCCCTGCACCATCTTTGAAACGCGCAGCCTCAGCTGCTCTCCAGCCTTGTGGCCCCTGCTTGTTTGCATAGACTCATTGGAAAGCCCAGCTGCCAGGCAGGTAATGTCAAGTACCTGCTTTCCTAATAGTTTGGGATGGAGTTTACTGGCTGGTTGAATACAGGGACCTCCTCTGCCTCTTCCTCAGATGTCAGTGCCCCTCCATACTGATGATCCCATTAAACTTCATGCCTTTGCCACACATCCCATCTTACCACTCAGGTTCTGGTCCATGTTATTGCCGCACCTTTCACCTCGCCAATATCTTGGTGTGCTGAAGTCGTCTCCTTGGGATCTCAGTCAGAGGCCTTCTAAAATTCAGCTTGGTGTTGTCATGTACTTTTCTTTAGCTACTCATGGTTCATCTGGTGAAAGAATTCAGACTTACTGAAGCTCTGCCAGTTCGTTTATGTTGAACTACTATATGCTGTTAATAACTATGTTAATTACCCTTTCATCCAGTTTTCCTGAGCCTGCAGTAAGATTCACTGGGCTGTGTAGTCACACTGGCATCCTTCCTATAGATGAGTGCAAGATTATTTTTTTTCTTTTTTAGTTCTCTGATAAAATAACACACTTAAAAGAGAGATTGCACATTTTGTTATCAAACCCAAAATTTCTTTATCCCTTTGCACAAACTTAATCATGTATCATTTTTTCATAAATCCAATTTATAGATGTAACATGGTATCCAGTTCCTGAGGGACTCTTTTAAAAGTTTGGGCCCTTGCAACTTGTTATTCAATATATTGGTTTGGGCCAGTTCCCTTCTTTTGCTACCTCAATTCCTGATGAAGCCTCAGCCTTTTTTAACCTGAAAGTCATATATCTGGCATGCAAATACCTCTCCAAACATCTTCTGCAACTAACTGAAGAGATCCTTTTCCCTGCAGTGTCTTTAGTCTTTTATATTGCTCTATCAGCTCATTGACAGACGTGTAGTTCAGCAACCCTGTGGCAAGCTTCATGCTTCCCGTGTGCCTGAAATGTGCTTGTTTGCTTAAATATCTTCAGCACTTGCCTGTTCTGGACCCTTCTCAGCCATCATAATTTTTATATCATATTTCACTTGTTGCCTGCACCCCTTTCCATTGGCATTATTCGCTGTAGGTCACTCCTTTCTGAAGGAAGATTTTGGGGGGTCAGACTTCCTTTTAACCCTCCCAGGGCTTTGGGAGGTGTCAGTTATCATGGGTGGCATGTACCGAAAGCTGAGCTGGGGCCAGGCCTGGGGGTGCCCAGGGTGCATCGGGTAGCCCTGCCTGCCCCTTGGCATCCCACAAAATACCCGACCCCTTGCTCTGCCTGGCATGGCGTCTGCTACTCCAGAGCAGGCTACGGAGCCAGGAGCAGCAGTCACTTTAACGCCCTCCAGGTCTTTCTACCAAATCTCAATAATGAGATAGCTGAAACTGCAGCGTTTCCTGGAGACTTTAAAGCTGGTCATTCCCCCTGGGCTTTGATAATACGAGAGATTGCGTCACCTGTCCCATTACGCTGCCGCGACTTCAAAGGCATTGCATAATGGTAAAATCTGCTATACAAACAAGCTGTGTTCGCTACTCAGGGCTTGTACCGCCAAATCGTTTTCCTGCACTACTCCCTGGTGCTGTCTCTGAACCCTCAGCACCGGCTGAGCTGCTGCTTGGTCCGCCGAAAGCAGGGCAGTCAGCCACAAATGTGTGGACCTCACCCTGGTCTCCATGCCATGGTGCTCCTGTCCTGCCATCCCTACTGGGGAGCTGCCAGTGGGGAGAGAGTGACATTGCAAGGCACTGGGAGGTGTTTTAGAGAGGAGGGAGCTTCAGGGAGGCAGACAGCCTGCCTGCCATCTCACCAGCTGCTGCAGGCACTTTTGAAACAGGGAGTCACATTTGCTGCACCAATTCACTTTGGATAAAACATGGTCAGACCAGTACTAAAAGTCCTAGGTTATTTCCACTGACTAGTACTGGGCAGGCAAATAACACTGTAGAAAGACACTATCGAGACTCTACACTGTTCAGATTGAACTCTAAATGCTGCCGTCTCACAAAATAAGCACCTGAACCCATTTCTTGCTTTGTTTAGATATGTTGCTGAAGCAGGAATAATATTATCTTGTCACTTCCCCTGTTTCTCTTATCCCTTTCCCCTCGTCTTCCAGAGGGGATCAAGGGAGGTGTGGGGAGGCTGCTTTTTGGGGTGGAGGCAGGCTGAGTCCATCGCTGCTGGCAGTGGGGTGCAGACGGCCTGGCAGGGCAACAAGGATCTCACCAGCATGTGTCTTTTTCCAGTATTTCAGGGCTGGGGTTGCAGGACTGAGTTTCTCCACTCCTTTCCCTGCCACTCTCTCCCTTGCCACAACAGATTTCTCTTAGAAAAGACCACAAGACCAGGAGGCACCTGCTGAGGGTTGGACCCACCAATGGAGACCAGTATGCTAACCTGGCTCTGACATGGGCTAGTTGCAAGGCCACCAGCAAGTCATAGAATCATAGAATTTTATGATGCAGATTGAAAGGCATCTTAAAGATCATCTGGTTCCAACCCCCCTGCCATGGGCAGGGACACTTCCCACTAGACCAGGCTGCTCAAAGCCCCATCCAGCCTGGCCTTGAACACTTCCAGGGACAGGGCATCCACAGCTTTCCTTGGCAATCTGTTCTGGTGTCTCACCAACTTAAGTTATTGTTACCCTTTGCTGTAAAATGCAGCCCACCACTAACAAGCTAAGGGACAGTGATGGTCTGCTCAGGCTATGGCCATCCCACTTGCTGCCCAAGAACAGCGGCACCATCACCGGCCCTGCCCCTGGGTGAAGGCACTGCGTCTTCTTGCTCCTCTGCTCTGGCCAGAGAGAGCAGAGTTCAGATTCCCCAGAGCTGCCCCATGCCTCTCCTGCTGCAGAGGAATGGAGGCTCTGTTTTACCATTTTGCTGCAAGCTAGAAGATACCCCCTTTTTTCTGCCATTGTGCCTCAGGGTGATGAGATCACCCCGTCTTCTGGTAAGAAAAGATGGGTTTCACTTAACTGCTCCTCACACACACATCTGCAGGTGGAAAGCATCGCTCACAGCATTTGTGAGTAATGGCGAAAGGATTCACCTTCCAGAGGGAGCTTCAGAAGGCCGTGAGGGCAGGCTGCCGCTGTCCTTTCCACTACATTGGGTCTTGCTGATGTTTGGCTTCACCCTCTAGTGCAGAAAGTGGTTCTACGGTATGGTTGTAATAGACAGAGGTTCGGGGCATTCAGATTCTCAAAAAGACAAACATGGTTTCCTTTTGTAGGACAAAATGCTGCCCTGGGGCACAGACTGGTGCTGCTGGAGGGGTGGGCAATAGGATGTCTCTTCTTGCACCCAGAGCAACTGCTTCCACCTCAGCACTGAAATCAGGCTGGTTTTGGTTTAGAACCACTCTTTATTTTTTTAATTATGAAGTAAATTTCACCAGCAGAGCTGACTAAAATGCACTCTGGAGGTGGTCCCACACAGGAATGTCACTTCTCCAACCTTCTATGCTGGCTTTGTCATGCAAAGTGGGCTTCAAGCTGTCTGGCTCCCCTGCTGCTCCCTGCTCCCCAGCCATGGCCAGGGATGTGGCTCAGTGTGTCCACAGCCAGCTGTGCATGGCGCACGGGACCAGCCTCTGCTCGGCAAGGGGCCAGGGCCTGTTTCCCTGCCACAGCAGTTGCAGGAGAAATGGGGAGGACCATCTCTCTTCTGCAGCAGTGCTTGCTGGACAGCTTCTAGTCATGAGGAGGAGAGGAGAGGAGAGGAGAGGAGAGGAGAGGAGAGGAGAGGAGAGGAGAGGAGGTAGTCATGCTCAGCGGGGAACAAATCGCTCTTCTGTTCCCAGCCAGGGCTTTGGCTCTCAAAAATGCAGTCTCTGAATAACCCATCCAAGTTTTCACTTACATCGCAGCTTGCACTCGACCAGAGCATTTGGAAACGGTTATTCACTTCACCAGGCACATTTGGAAACGGTTATTCACTTCACCAGGCACATTCGGGCAGGCTGCAGCGCTCAAAACAGCTGCCCGCTCTTCACCTTAACACTCAGGCCTTCCTGCCTTAATTTGCAAGCCTGTTGGTGGGCTTGACTGGGTCTGTGGCTTGTTTGTGCTTTACAGGTGAGGCGGTAACCCATCGTGAGGCATTTTTGATCCAAAGTCTCACGTGCACTTCTGCAGTGTTTGGACATTAGGCTGAGTACGCTGTCTGTCGCCTGCGTCTTCTCCTCCGAGGGAAAAGCTAAAGCTCGAGAGAAAGAGAGAGAGAAAAATCCTATTATAGTTTCACAGGTCTAATCTGCCAAAGCAGAGCAGGAATAATTTTTAATTTTTATAAGCACCCACTTTTAACCTTATTCAGTGATATTACCCTTTTCCACAATCAAATATTAGTTTAAACTATCTTGAGCTTAACACCTTATTACACAAAGCTTCTTAGAAATAGAAATAAAATAAATAATCTCACACAAAAGAGTGTCAGACCAAAAGGGCCGGCGAATGCATGGCTAATTCAAAGCCAACGAGATTTCAGATGTAAGGTACATACATTTAGGAAGCTATTGTTCGCCTTCCTCAGAAAAAGGTTCTTAGTTAAAATATTAATCCAGCCGAGGTGTCTGCTGGAGGGGGGCCTTTCCCTGCAAGGTGAGATAGAGAATTTTCCTCTGATTTCAGCCAGCGTAAGGCTAGAGTCCTCCTACTGCAAACAGTAGTGTGGCAGGATTTTACTCTCATTTTACACCGCTTTCATTGAGTATTTACCCTCTATTTTTTTCCAGGCTTCTGATATGAATTTTCTTTTCAGAGAGGTAATTAATCTGAAACAAAGAGCTCAATCCTTCTGTAAGCTCTACAAGAGATCAGACCACTTCTGCTTATCACTCCAGAGATAATAAGAGCTCTGGGAGCTTTTCAGGGAGTAACTTATTGGACATAATAAGATTCTTACTGGGGCACCTGCCACCAGTGCTACTTAAGAGTGTCTGCTCCCAAATATATCTTGAAATTTAACTGTGATTTTTTTTTTTCCCCAGTGAAATGATGACTTTATCCCTCAGAGATATCACTGGAAATGGATCCCTCTCAGAGTCCCACGTGGTGTTTTGGTCCGTGGCTAGTTAAGGACCATGGACTGTATGTCTACAAGCCTGGAATGGTCCAGCCTTAGCATAAAGGGTGCATGTCCCCCTTAGCTCCTCTGCAACGATGGCACTGGAAGTGGGCGTCAGAGGCCCTGCTGTGCGTCATGAAGCCGGGTGCAGAGAAAGCAGTTAAGTGGACCAGCTCTGGCCTCAGAGCGCACAGGGCTTGTGTGTCAGCGCTGTGAAAAGGGGAAGGCTGTGCCTATGCAGCTTGGAGACAGGCAAAGGAGGTTAAAGAGTCCCAGAGCACTTACAAAGAGCAGAAAGTAACTGCTGTTGGATAGTCTGCAGGGGTAGAGTGCAGGGAAGCAAACAGCAGGTGAGTCAGCACTCTCCCGTTGGGAAAGGTGCCGATTTCATTTGCTTTTCAGACGGCATTTCAGGCTTTACACAAAACTGCAGGCATCTTCCAGGCTCCCTGAGCAGCTCTTCCCCAGCTCCAGGAAATGCTTGCGTGTATGCACAGCATGGCAAAAGTCACCAGGCAGCACTGTTGCAGATGGGTCACGTCTATATCGACCCCAGCAACTCGTGGGTGCGCACGAGGTGGGGGCTAAGCTGAATTGCTGAGGGATGTCTAGGTGGGAAGGTACAGCAGCAAAGCCTTTGGAGTTGCCTGGGACAGCCCAGGGGGACTCTGCAGTCACACACCGATGTCTGCAAAGACATAGCTGTGACTTTGCAGCGTGCCGGTGGGGACCAGCAGCAGGGTGGTGCAGGTTCTGGTGCAGGCTTCCTCTGATGAAATTCTCGAGGGGATGTGCTTCCTCCCTGGGAGCGGGACTTGGTCTTTGAGTTGACGTCAAGCTGCAGTCAGCATTGCCTCTAGACCTTCTCCTCTTTGTCCCTTTCCCATTAATATCAGGGCTATCCATGGCAAATGATGCTGCCCATTGCTCCCTCTGCAGATCTGTGAATTCTCACTCAGTAACCTCAAGACCTGTACGTCTGTCCTGACTCATGCTCCATCGAAGCCAGGGCTGCTTTATTTGCAACTCAGTGCATGGCCTCTCTCGCACCTTCTGACCCCAAACATCACCCTTGATACCTCTGCAGAACTGAGCCCTGTTGCTCAGGGTGTGGAGCTGGGGAACAGCCAGAGCACGGTGTTGCAATGGAGAGCAGGCCATTTGCAGGGCCACTGCACTTTGACAAGACCCTAATGGCATCAGGTCTCCCTAGACCTTGGGGATAACCAAGTGACACAGCTCTCACAAGACCTGATGAGCCCGACACTTCCCACCACGCTTCACTGGCCATGGCATCATCTCCGCCTCGACCCAGAAATAACGAACGTCCTTATGGTCAACCAGTTTGGCCCATTTTTGTATCTGGTGACTTAGTCAAACAAGTTGCCCAGAAGACGTAGAGTCTCCTTGAAGGTTTAAAGACTCCAGTAACCATGGCTGACCTGATCTCATGTCAACTATAGCCCTGCTTTCATGGCAGGGCAGGGGTGGAGTAGATGATCTCCACAGTTCCCATTCTGTGACTCTTTATTGTTATATGGTTTATTTTAGCCTCTCCTGTATTCTTCACAGACAGAAAAGTTGTAACCCTAAGGAAAGATTTAGCAGGGGAAATGATTGCTTGTGACAATATTCAGTGTGGCCTACTGCTGAAAAGAAGACGGTTGGGCTGTCTTTTTAAGATGACAGATGGGGATGCTAACATCAGTGCCTTCAGTTTGCTTCATTTTGCAGAGAAGTCATTTGAAACTGCTAGCACCTCTCACACAGCCCTGAAATATGGCAGCCATAAATCCAGATGCTGCCTTCCGTGATGCTCCTTGAATGGTACGCCTCTCTGCAACGGCATCTCAGCCAAGGGAAGGCTCGCGTGGAGATAACAAGGGTGCCGGGCATTCAGCTGAGATAGTCAAAAGCCAGCGCACTCATGCTCTCCACAAGAATCAGATTTCATTATGGAAACTTTTTAGTTGTTGCTGCTTTTAAATAATCCCCAACTGGGCCTGTCCTCCCTTTCTCCCCATCTGTTTCATATCTGTAGCGAAGAAATAAAAAAGCCCACGTCGGAGGGAGGGGAGGAAGGCTCATACCCTGTTGCTCGCTCACTAGCCCAGCATACTAAAAACCCCTGGCTTTGTCTGCACTTCACCTTCACCACTGGGTGTTGGGGTGGGTTTTTTTTTGAAACTTCTCATGTAAACTCATTAACATGACTTTTCCATCTGACCCACTTAGAGATCTGCGTCAGCGGTGATGTTTCAGCACTGAGCAATCTCCCTTCACTTTTCTGCTCCTATCCTGGGAGGTTGAGGGGGGGGCTGGTGCATGTGGGTCTTGGCTGAACCGCACTGCCTTTGCGTGGATCTATATTTATACATTTAACGTCTGAGCAAGCTCAGCCTTGCAAGAGTCGTCTGGAGCGAATCGCGCCGCGTTCGTTGTCAATACCTGATGGGGCCCTTTCCACCTCTGGAGCCTGATGTGGCGAGCCGGGAGCCTGATGCGCTGCTGCTGCACCGCCTGCTCTGCGCAGTCAAACAATGCTGCTTTTTTTAGACTGACAGCCTATAATACTGCTGGTGCTGTGGAGAAGTGATAAAGGTAACATTTCACATCGCCAGTCAGAAACTGCCTCTCTTAGGATAACTTGGCAGAAAAGAAAAAAAAAAAAAAAAGGGAAAAAGCACAAAGCAGCGTGCGCAATTGTGAGCAGCGATGACGTCCGTCATCACATAATCTCTCCTGAGCCGTGTTTCGAGCAGGGTTGGGTGACAGTGTTTAAGGGAAAGTAAGACCCAGAGACCGAAGGGATGCTGGGGTGTCGTTCCTACAGTCCGTTGTCCCTCAAGCTGGGAGGGAATTGCTACTCTGCAAGTCGTATGTGAAAAGAAAAATATTTCCGAAGCGCTAGCATGCTGTGAAAGATGACCAGCAAACATGCAGTTTTCTGTGGCAAAAACTGTGCTGCTGGCGAGGGGACCATGGCTGGAGAGGGCTTCCAAATCCCTGGTGTCTCCCTGGCACCCGGAGCTGCTCAGTTTGCACTGAGGAGAAGGCAGCGTGCGGGAGGGGAGGCTTGGCTCTCGCTGCCAGCTTGGCAAACTTGTCCTAGGCTCCGACCGGCCATCTGGGGTTGTTCCATCTCCTGCATTATCACCTATAATGGAGGAACAGCCGGCCAAATTAGACCCTCTGGCAAAGCGTTCAGCAGCGATATGCGCCAGGAGCTTGCTCGCTGCTCCGTCCCTGAGCTGCAGTGCTCCCTCCTGCTCCACGAGGGGACATCCCACCTGCACCTGTCGGGCTGTGCCGTGAGACAGGTCGGAGAACTGATAGTGCTTTCATTTGAAAGTTTTGGGCTTGGGGTCTGAACAGAAGGAAAAACTTCTTTACTTTGAGGGTGACAGAGCAGTGGAACAGGCTGCCCAGAGAAGTTGTGGAGTCTCTGGCTCTGGAGATATTCAAAATCCACCTGGATGTGTTCCTGCCCAGCCTCTCTAGGGAGCTTGGCTAGATGATGAAAACGGTCCCTTCCAACCCCTACCATTCTGTGATTCTGTGATTCTGTGATTCTGGTTTTTCTTAGTTGCATTGACTTCCTGGAGCTCCATAGCATGGCTCTATAGAGCATGGTTCTGGAATGAGTTGGGGATGGTGTGTTACAGCACAGGGATGGGAATGCATCTTGGAGAGGGGTTGCTTGAGGATTAACAGGCTTTTTTTGTTGCATGTGTCACGTAGTGAAGGCCACTGTGGCGTTCAGACCAGTGGCAGTGTCAGGGCCTCTCAGCTACTCCTTCCCTTGCCACTGTACCAAGCCAAGCTATGGGGGCTTGGCCAGCCTTCCCCAGTGACCAGCTCCCTGGGGCTGATTGCTACACCAGGACTGTGTCCAGGGAGATACTCGGCTCCCACATGAAACTGCTGATCTGCTCCCATGGAGGGCTGGAGCCAAAACTCTTGGTTAGATTCATGCTGGGGAAGTCTCTTAACGTACCTCAAATCATAGCCAGTTCTTCCCCAGCTGCCTCTCCCGCAGGCTCCAGGCAGGTCCTTCAGCCCTACTCCTCTTCCCAGAGGTCCGGAACAGCTCCACTTTCGGGCTTTTGAGAATCCCACATGCAAAAGCTTCACTTTCTCTTAGAAGAACTCCACTGGATGTTAAAAAATTTAGGGTTCACCCAACATGCTGGCTTCAGGGCACATTGTGATTTTCCCCATGGCTTCCTCCAGCCAGCCACCTTACTCCAACCCCATCAGTTGCGCCACTCCCTGTGTACCTGGGCTCACCTGACTTGCTGGACCATGCCAGGTTCAACAACTCCTTTCCCAGACTGCATCATTTTACTTGGAGGTCCAAAAACTTTGTCACTGAAATTTTCCCCCAGCCAGCCAGTGCAGGAACACCATTTACACAAGGTTGCTTTTCTAGGTAGTTTCTCTCTCTTCACTCAACCAGCTTTATTCCCACAAGTAATCTGCTTGCAGAAGAAAAAGCAACAGAAAAAGGTCCTAAGCTCAGACCCCTCTACATTATAAAATCACCTGGGAGATTTTTTGCTGCCGTAACAAGAGCTGTGCTGTGTATGTGCTGTGTGCTGCTAGAGAAACTACGTCTGGAGGATCTGAAAGTTCATTGCTCAGGGGTGAGGGGAAAGGGTCATTTGCTGCTTTTTGGTTGGTGGTTTGGGTTTGGGTGTTGGGTTGGTTTTTTTTCAATAGGGCATTCTGACAAATGGATTTTCATCCCTGGATGCAGGACATCCTCGTGCCTCCTAGCTGTTATGCCCTTTCTTTGATCCTCCTTCAGGACCCTTCAATACTTCAGGCCACAGGAGAAGGACTGATCAGCTTGTTTTAGGCTCAGGTGTAGGACTGAAGTTACAGAGGGAGGCTGGAGGCTATCGATCCAGTAAGATCTGAATGAACTTGATCTGTAATTATATAGCCGAAGAGGCTCTGCAGGGCAGGCAGAGTCAGCATTTTGAATCGGATGTAATGTGCTTTTTTCCTGTTACTGCAAATTAGCTGCAAGCGCACCTTTGCATCTCGTCTTACAGTGCTCCCTATCAGACTTCAGCCGGTGGGCAGAAGAGCAGCACCGAGCACACAGAAATGAAAAAAGAGGACAAACCTTGCTGCATCTCCTTTGGTGCCCTTTTCACGTGCCGTTCTACAAAGCACTTGGCTTGCTTTCTGGCTAGGTTTCACCAGGCTGCAAGAGTTAGCTATGCGTCACGGCAGTACTTTATAAGGCTACAATTTAATTTAGAAGCTAATTTATGCAAATTATGCATGTCTCCCTCTCTTCCATTAGAAGGCAGCTGTTGGGTCCACGACATCGTAGCAATGGCTATGGATAAGTGATGAACTGGGAACTCACCACTGGCTTCCAATATGAAAAGGCAGTAACAGGAGGTGCCAGGAAGGGTGGGCTACGAAGAAGGGATTTAGAAACACTGCCCGGGCGTGTAGGGCAGTGCTAGGAAAGGCAAAGCTCACCTGGAACTGATGCTTTCAAGGGGCATCAAGGGCAGCAAGAAGAGCCTCTGCCCATACATTAGTAGCAAAAGGCTGAATAAGGAAAATGACGGCCCACTGCTGAATGGGGCAGATGATTTAGTGACAGCAGAGAGAAGTAAGGCTGAGGCACTCATTGCCGCCTTTGCCTCAGTCTTCACCAACAAGGTCTCCCAGGCCTCTGTGCTTAGAGAAAGGGCTGAAGGGGGAGGTGAACGACCAGCCGTGAATGAGGATCAAGTCAGGGTTTGCTTGAGAGAACATCCCGCACATGGGACCCATTGGGCTGCACCCAAAGGTGCCAAGGGAGGCGGCTGTTGTCCTTGCAAGGCTGCTCATATTTGAAAGGTTGCGGAGACCCCTGGCAATTGGAGAAAGGCAAACACTGTACCCATCTTCAGAAAAGGCCAGAAGGACAACCCAGGACATTGCAACCCAGTCAGCCTCATGCCAGTCCCTAGGAAAATCATGGAGTGAGTCTTCTTGGCGTGTGTTTCCAGACACGGGAAGGAGAAGAAGGTGGTCATGAACAGCCAGCACAGATTGACCAAAGGTAAAACGTGCCGGACCAACCCGACTGCTCACTGCGTTAAAAATCCAGAGGGACCTGTGAAAGAGGAGTCAGCTCCTCCATTGCCTGGAGATTGAGCAGATGAAGATGACACCAGGGCTCATCCCAGTTAATTTGGGGTATTAGTAAAAGTTCGTTCCGTGCTACCAGGCCACATATTCCTGGTGCAGAACTGCAAAAGTGTCAGGTCCAGGAGGTGTTCTGGTATTCTGCATTTTATGGTAGTAACCAAATAAATATCATTGCAAATCCTTTGGCTTTCGTGTTTGGTTCAAAGAGGAGAAGGGAAACTTGGCAGAAATCAGCCTGTTCGTATGTCCTAGTGTTGATATACCTCATCCCTTAGGAAATTTTTTCTCTCCTAGATAAAATGGTGCTTTCCAGCCTCTGTTACTCTCCTTCCTTTCCCCCTTGGTGGTGGTGGCAGATGAGGTGATCTGGCAGTGCAGTGTCAGTGGGCCACTTTATGAGAATTGCCCATACCTCAATCTCATAAATGTACATTTCCAAAGGATTTGAGTCTCACAGCATCTAGGGAGCAGTGACACTGTCTGATTTGGCCAGGAGGCTTAAGAGACAGTGAGCTTGCAACGAGAAATAACAACTCCGCCAGAAAATCTAGGGCAGCATCTCACCTTGCCGGGGACGAGTGCTCACCTGGTTGTGGACACATGAGACCACAGCTTTCAGACACTCTAGAAAGCCTGGGAGCTGGGATTTCAAAGGAGATACAGCCCTATTGGCTTTCAGTCCAAATTTTCCATGAAAAAAAGTTTCATCTAAAAATAAAAAGTTCAGACATGCAAACCCCCAAAAAACCAATAATAAGGTGGTTTCCCCAGATAATTACATATTTCAAGATCAGAAGTTCCGTACTTGCACAGAAAATATGCTCCCTGCAGGTTTTTCAAAGCTCAGTTTTTTCTCAGGAAACAGCATTTTTGTGGGATTGCTGCTACTGGTTTCCTTCGAAGGGAAATGTTTGTTTGCATACAGCTGCAGCCCTTTTTACTGGCCATTAATAACTATATGCTAATAGACTAAAGAAGGTCTTAATTTTCAGAGTGTGAATATTGATGCTGTAAATTCAAGTGGGGCATTTGCATTTATTACTATACATTATTTGCATAGTGTCTGCGGAAGGTTCTGTACCCTTGTGGTGAATATGTATATGAATACATCAGTGAGCATTAATTGCTGAGGCTTAGACCGTGGGCCCTGGATTCAACTAGAGCATTACTGTCGGATTTATGAAGGCAAGGTCCAGTCCAAGAGGACTACTGAGATTAGGTTGCAGTGAAAAATTGTTAAAACTGGCATAGTTTGGCACTGAATTGTAGCATAAACTGGGGTTTTACAAGCAGTTTTGACAGACTTCAAGGGTCTTCCTGGTTTAAAAACTTCCCTGCGTATCTGCAGAAGCAGGATTAGCAGAAAAAAAATGAGTACATGTTACAGAAAAGCCAATCTTTTCTTTTCTGTTACGGTGCCATATGTGTATCTAACATTTGGCTAGTGCTATTGCTGCTTTTGATATATTTGCAGGAAGGAAGCTCTTAGGATTTTTTTTTTCTCTTGGCTCTAAACTTTCTCAGTAGAATTTCCTAATATCCCAAATGAATCTTGAAAAGAAATGAGGAAACCTTTTTCCCCTGCGTTGCATCGTCCATGGATGTGGGAAGTTTGTTTCCTTGAGCAGCCCACCAAAACTGCTTTCCCAACAGATTTACCAGAACACACAGCTCTGGCAACAACAGCTCTCTCCAAGCAGTGAGGCAATTCCCAGGCTATCAGTGGCACAGAGTGATGGGGTCAGCGTCTCTGTACCATCTTCCACTGCTGGCAGCCTGAGGGAGGACAGACACGGTGCTAGAGGATGAGCACGCCTCGTGCCCTGTGAGCCCGACGAGGACGGCTGCGCTGGGAGACACTCACACTGGTACCCAGCGCATAGCCATTATAACACGCATGATTATCCATAACCACCTTCCTGAGGTGCTCCATCCTGTTTGCCTTAGAAACCAGTCCTGCAACTAAAGCAGATGTGCCTGGGGTGGGAGGGGGAGCTCTGAAATTGAAGCCCTGCTGCTGCGACCCTCCCTGCTGTCCCCCCAGGACTCACCACCCACCCGGCGCAAAGGAGCAAAACGCTGGCCCACGGGCCGGGGGCTGGGAGCAAAGCAAACAAAACGCTGGTGTCCTGGCGCACAAACCAATCAGCAATTTGCATAATTAGGGCAATGCTGATGTAAATATATCTCCTTTGGGTGCATGCCAAGCTGAAAAGGATCGTGCTAGAGCTTCATGGCTTTTTGGTAAGCTTTCTTTCTGTCTTGCCCGTGATGAGTCTTTCACAGAGATTTTTCTTTGCCTTACCTCTCGCCTCTTGATTCAAAATGTTTTTAGTATACCTCATTGCACACAGAAGCAAAGTTGCTTCCTACATATGGCATACGAAATCTGTGGTCTGCTCTTTCATGGAGGGGGGGCGCTGGAGGCGAGGAAGGCATCTCTAACCTTAGCACAAACCCCAGGACCAACCCCAGGACCCACACGAAAAGGCAGGGCTATCTCTGGCGCCACGCTCCCTTTCTGCAGCAGCATGTCACGTCTGCCTCTGCTGGCAGCACTGTGGCAGGGCTGAAGAGTGAACTCATGGGTGAGGACAACAAACGTCCTTCCCTTTTCCCGGCTTTGAGGAGGTTACCCGCAATCTTTTTGCTTTATGAATTGCTCCAGCCCAACTGGTTTCTTATGTTTTTCGAAGTTTTTTTTAATCATTTCTAATGCGGGTTGCCTTTGCTCTGTCTGTCACAAGGACCATGAAGCTTTATGAAGAATCTTAGCCTGTCCGTGGCATTAAGTAATGACCCATCTGCTCGCCGGGCTGACCGGCAGCCTGCTGCTGGCCTCAAGCACAGTCCAGCAAGGGACGCTTGAGAGTCGGCGTTTGTCTGTGCACGTTGTACACAGTGGAAGGCTCCTGGCTCCTGTCATATTGCGTTGCCCTGTCACTTGGCCACTTCTGACTGGTGACAGAAAATATAGTTTGTAGAAGACAAGTCTCGACGGGGGTGATGATGGCGCTGCATGCAGAGACGAGCCAGTGGTACGGCTGGGTTCAGCTGCAAGTAAAGTGAACCCTCAGGGAGAGAAAGAGGAGATGAAGATGGTGGGGGCATTACATTTGGGCTTTTTTACCCAGTCTGAGCCCAAGAGCAATGCCGTAGTCACTGAAACCCCCTCCACCTACCGCCACATGAGACCCCAGACCTCTGGGGTCTGGAGGTGTGCAGCATTGGCTCTGCATTCATTTGCCACAGGTAAGAGCAGAAAGGCTGCATGTTTCCAGGTGCACGCCTTTCGCATTTGGTGTCTGAATGAACAAATTCATTCATTCATTCATTCATTCATTGCTATGGCTAGGCTTACTGCTCCTGTCCTGCTCCAGGACCTGTGGGTCTCTGGAATCCCCTTGGGCAGGCAGCCGGGTGAGAGGAGGAAGAGGAGGAGGAGGACAGCCAGCCCCAGAGCTGGAGCATCGCTCAGCTTGGCACTCGGGGCCCTGGCAGCCATGCGAGCCAGGGCAAGGCAAACACCAAGGTTCGGCAGCACTGGGCTGTGTCCTTGGCCTTCCTCTCGAGCATGCTCAAAACCAGGCTGCTGAGGGTTTATCGCTCACCTCCACAGCTGCCTAGCTTTCTCCCCACCTGCTTCTCCCTGCTCAGACAGGGCAGGAAGAGAGCAGGGAGCAAGGGGAATGGATGTCCATCACCTGCAGATCAGGTGGGATCAAGTTTTCACTGAGATCAGCAAAGGCTGGTCACCTCTGTGGCCAGCTTGGCCATGACAGCTGAAACAAAGGTGATTAATCAGGTTTGTAAAAGTGTGCTACCCAGGACCTAGGCTGAGATAGCCAAGCAGGGCCCCTTCAGGCTGTGCTGTTTGTTATTCAGCCCCCTCCAGGAGGATTAGAGCACGTGGTGAAAATTTTTTTTGGCAGGTGGTAAGATTTTCTTCCTGAATTTCCTGCAGAGTTTGAGCTCACTAATCTTCCCCTCGGAGCATGACGGATGACTCTTCATACAGCTGACACAAAATTTTAATCCCACGCCTGGATCCGGCTGTGCGGTACCCACTCGTAGTGTCTCTCTCGTGGTTCGGGATGCTCCCAGGGAGACTGAGTGCTCCAGCCTGGGGGTGGAGGTGACTCCCTGCCCTCCCCCCCGGCAGCTCGTCCCTCTCCTCCCGATCCCACAGCTGCTGACATCAGCAGACGTCGGCGCAAAGCAGCTCAGGAGGCGGCATGAAAGGCTCAAGGAGCAAAGCCGAAAATTGAATTAGCGCTTATTAGAAGGGTGGCTGGCTATGCCGCGGAGCGGCCACGTGTGAAATCCCGGATCTGGCGTGTCGCGCACGAGCAGCTGCAGCACACATGGGACAGCCAGGAAGTGTCCCTACACCTCCCGTGGGCTGCCTGAACCCAGCCACGGAGTGAGAGCAGGATCCAGCCCTCCTCCTTCTCCTCCTCCTCCTCCTCCCTCTCCTGCTCTGCAAAGGACACAGGTCAGGGCCAAGGTGGTGGCGTCTGCATTGGAAACGCTCTGCATAGGAGAGGCAAGGGAGGCGAGGGCATTAGTGAGCTGACATACCCCAAGCAGAAGGGACCTCGGTGTCACAGAGGTGGTGGCTGTGCGTGCCCCCCCACACACACACCTCCCCCACTCGAGAGCGGTTGCTCACAGTTCAGTAAGCAGGTTTACTAACCACTGAGCATGTGTGCTAATTGCATTACTAAAGTCCTCATTGGAAAGGAGACCAAATGGGAATACCAAGTTAGTGTCAAGCCTGTATTTGGGGAAAGTCTACATTGATGCTCATATTTAATGCTCCAGCTGTGGCACGTTGGCAGGCCCCAGGGTGAGCAGGATTGATCTCTACATGGATCGACATGGGAGACATCAGCATGATGTAGCAAGTCCCCAGAAGTCCATTTTTGTCTGCAGCCAAGCCGTCTCGCCATGGTGTGGACATCAGGTGCCAGAGCTAAGGAAGGCCCATGCAGGGGCTGGGTGGGCTTGCCTTATACTGTCGGGCTTTATTTTTGTTGCCTTCAGCCGCAGATGGATTGACACATCCTCTGTAACGAGGCCCGTGCCACAGGAGAGGTTTGCAGCTCTGCACCTAATTAAAAATGCCTGGCTACTGTTAATCTTCCTAATAGCACTGGGTCTGCTTCTAGATGTAAGTGCTAGTTGTTAATTCGAGGAGTTCCTTCTCCATTCAAAGGACGTAAAGATCTCTTTCATTGCTTTGTACCTGCTCATCCTCCTTGCAGGCAGTTTGCTTGGTGAGTCAAAAGAGCACTGTTTCCCTGCACCTCATTTGCTAAAAATGCTGCCTGTCCCAAATACAGCATCCTAATATTAAATATTTCACAGTGCCGCGTGGGAACGTGCTACCTCAAATGCAATTTAGTTCTTGATCCTTTTGACACTGGATAGTTGAAAGGGCTCAAAACACAGGACCATGTGTCAAGAGAAAAACTTGCTTGGGGCCAGTGTGGGACATGGACATAGGCAGCCTTCCTGAGGGTGCTGCTCCCTGGGACAGGCGCTGTGCATGCGAGGGGAGCACCTCAGAAGCAAACTGGAGCCCCAAACACCCTCACCCCGTCCCACGTTACTCCCGCATTTGGGTCCTGTAGTGGTTCTGGCAGAATCTCAGGTGGGAGCAAGCTCTCCTGGAGCCTCCTCTCCTATATGGGGTGGATTGGCATTTGATGGAGCTTGTACAATACCGACCAGCTCACCAGAGCAAGGGCTAAGCATGCTGCAGGGCCTGTGACACCTTAGCCCCAGCCCGATCCCTCTTGCAAGGTTTGGTGGCTTCTAGTTGGCTTGCAGAGTAAGCTGTCCTCACCCCACTTCTAAACATCTGCACGCTGCTTGCTAATCACTGGCTTGACATGAGCAGTTTAAGCTTCCATCTTTATCTACCACCCTGCTGTTTGGGAGGCAAGCTGCAGGCTGGCGGCGGGGGGGACAGGGATGGGACAACTGGCAGGCACGTGCGGGGAGGAGGAGGAGAAGAAGAGGGATTTAACCTACACGGCTTCTCAGGACTCCTCAGGGGCACAAGGCAGCCTCCAGCCCTCTGACCAGCAGCCAGCATTTACCGTGGTTTGACTGTGCACATCTAATTCACAAACTCTCTAGCACGCCTTACTCTTTCCCTCCATTGGTTTGTTGGGTTTTTTCCCATGCACTGAGCACTGGTTCAGATAACATATTCAAAATCTTGCAGTTTCAAGATTTCCCAGCGTATACTGGCAGAGTGCTGCTATTTCCAAGTTCTTCCGTCAGGGCACACGGCTCCAGGCTGCGTTGCTGACGGACTTTGCTGGCTGAGACAAAGAAAGGGAAGACAGTGTCGTTGCAGATGGATGCAAAGGACTGCCTTTCTTCTTTGGCAAATGAGAAACCCTGACAGCTTTGAGTCACTTAAAGTATTCGGTTCAATCT
Source organism: Rissa tridactyla (assembly GCF_028500815.1). NCBI lineage: Eukaryota > Metazoa > Chordata > Aves > Charadriiformes > Laridae > Rissa > Rissa tridactyla. The sequence continues at coordinate 98,982,613 of NC_071466.1, forward strand.
ACAACAAATTCTTTCCCATGCTTTGCTTCTATTTTTCTCTTTCTCATCTTTATCCTTTTCAGTGATGTTGGGGAAATTTTGAAATGTCCCAAAAGTAAGAAGTTTCCTTTAAAACGTCTAAAAGAAAGTGCTTGGATTTTCCTTTGCATAGAAATATTTGCCCAGTGGAGGGTAAATCTACTGCCAGTTTCTGTCAACCCAGGACTGCAGGGTTTCAGGACCTATAAAATATTTGCTTGAAAAGTGTGGACCCGTTTTATTTGTCAGGCTCAGCTCCCCATCACTCCGATGAGAACACCGTAGCTAACAGGAACCTCTTGATCTCAGTTATACGGATATTAATGCTTACTCTGCTGTGATGCTCACAGCTGGAGACAATAACTGATTTTTTTTCTTTTTCCAGCATTACCTTAGCAATCCTGATAGCCACGGGGAAACACTAGCACATGGCATTTTGCACTGAGCACCTACTGCGAACTTCACTGCATTGACTGACATGATCTGGCTCTGAGCAGCCAAACACAGCTCTGCTACACCTTTGTCTGACAAGCAGGGAGTTTCTATAGTTACTTGCTGCCCTAAGCAAGCCCAACAGTGGGTCAATTATTTCTCTTTATAGACAGATTTAGTGCCTGACCCAGAAGGGAGCAGTCAGCAGAAGCACACTGTACGAGCCTGTCTATTTTGAACTGGACTTGGCTACATGGCAAAACACCTCCCACCGCACAAGTTTTGAACGTATGCATCCCCTGCTTCACGCCCACCCTTTGGTTTGTCGGGGCAAGGAGGAAAAAGGAGAGGCCATCATGCCGCCTCCTGCACTTCAGTGCTGCAGACATAGGAAAGGTACAGTGGGGATGAAGAACAGGCTTGGACTACTGAGGAGATGTTGGAGCTGGTTGAACAAAAACATTTCCAGATGCTCCTGGTGAAGAAAAGCGCTCACATATTCCCCCTTCCAATGCCCTTTTACAAAGATTAAGTGAAGATAGCCATCAAAAAAAAAAGTGGGGATGGGGGGCATGTAAAAAAAAATTAAGTAGAAGGCACCTATCTGGTAATTCAGGAGCTCCTGCACTGCCTGTGAGCAAGCTCTAGGGTGCCTCACAGGGAGCAGAGAGGTATCTCAGTCTTGCAAAACCCATGACTGCAAAGCATTTGGCTAATAAACTGAAAGCCCAGATAAAAATCTTTGTCCCTGCTTTTGCCTGGATGAACTAGAAAAGTGTGTCTTTCTTTTCAAGAGACGGTACTGCTGGAGATTCAGCTGTGCCTATAGGCTGCAATCGGCTTCTTTGTTTCTTCTCTCAGTTTCCCACAAATATAATTTATTACCAATACCATGCTTTTCTTTTGTCAATATATTACAGGGCTTTATCAGCAAAGCTTTTATTGCAGCTCTCCCTGCAACGAGCCGGTGAATAAAGGTTAAAAAGACCAACCCCGAGCTTATCTGCGAACGTAGCTTGCATAATCGGGGAGCGCTGCTGGTGCAGGGCTTCACTGACGTAACTGGCTGGGGAAAATTACTGAGACGCCTGCTGAGGGACAGAAGTGACTAGCTCTCATCAGCAGAGTCCCGGCTTCTGAAGGAGCTGCTGCTAAGGCGATGGGCTAAAATAGACCCAGAGGGAAGCTGATTTTGAACAGCAAGGGCCTTTTTTATTTATTTTTATAAAGAGGGCTCTGTGAAGATTGCGTGTGGACTCTTTGTGTGCCTCTGTAGAAATCAGAGGAATAAACAAACCTGGAAGCAACCGCTCGCGCTTGACATCCTTTTGTTGGCATTTATCAGCTGCCAGCAGGATCCCCACGGGGTTCCCAAGGGCAGCTGAGACCTGGCCAGATTGCAGGCTGTCCCGCTCCAATCCTGCCTGAGATAAGCAGAGCTGCCCTCCAGGGCATCACCCCACTCTTAAAAGGAGTGAAGCATTGTAGCCGAGAGCTTGCGTAAGGAGCCGTAGACGTCAGACGCGCAGGTCACTCGCCTCCAGCCGGCTGCGTGCTGCTGGGGATGCTGAGTGATGCCTGAGGCTGTGCAGCAGCACCTGGCTGGAAGCCACAAGGTCTCAGGGGTGAGGAGAGCCAGAACAAAGCCCCAGTGAAAGCTCCTGGAGCCCACCCAGGGCCAGGGGTTCAGGGTTTGACCCTTGATCTAATCCAGGAATGAACCCACTCGTGTTACATGGGATGGGCTACACCTGCTCAGGGCTAGAGGAGGGAAAGGATGGATTTCCAGCCTTTCCCCATGGCCTTTGTGCTTGGTGGTGGGGCAGGAGGGCCCTCCAATGCATCCCACAAGGCAGGCAGGAGCCAAGGAGAAGGGAAGCCCTTGGCCATGAGTTCCTCCAGTGCCAGGTTCCAAAGCAGGAGTGTCCCCACTCTGCGTCAACCCCATAGCCAGAGGTGAGGCACACCTCGTCCCCTGGCCCTCGTAAGGGCATGCTAGCAAGGTCCACATCCGTGCTGTGACTCCCAGCCCCACACCTGACCTTTTTACTCTGTGACTTCTGGGCTACAGATGTGCAAAGATGCTTTCCTGTCCAACACCAGGCAACTGAGAAAACCCATCTGGGCTCAGATAAATAGGAAATCAGACCATGTCTCATCCTCTGCCAAGGTGGAAGCCAGTTACAGACACAGAGCAGAAGCCTCCTGCCCTGGTTTCCTCTGGAAAGGCACAAGGGGCTAGACATAAGGAAAGCAGCAAATCCGTGCTGCAGGAGCTGGTCACCATCAGGAGAAGGATGCCGGCTTGTCCCAGCTGCAAGAGGTAGCACTGACAACTCCTGCTGTCACTGGTGGGGACAGAGCAGCTGCCCCAGTCCACCTGACGTTTGGATGACAGAATCAAGGGGCATGGAGACATCTGAGGTGGGACATACTTGTGCTCAAAGGGGCCCCGCTGGCACAGCTGGAGCATCACCTCCACCAGGTGTGAATTGCACAAGCAAGCGGGATTCAGTTCCTGGTATCTCTGGCAAGATGGACAGAATGAGATCTGAGGCTAAACAGCCAGCCCAGGGGAGCCTGGAAGCACTTCCAATGCTTCACAGTCTTCCTCCAGCTACTTAGTAGACACACAGCTTTTGCACAAATATTATCTGCAGTACAGGCTAGATTAACGAGCAACCACTTTCTACCAAATCCTGTGCACAAACTACATTAATGCCACCACGTGTATGGAAGCTGTATTGGCGTGTTGTGGTTTAACCCCTGCTGGCCACTAGGACCACCCAGCCACTCGCACACTCTCCCCGGTTGGGATGGGGGAGACAATCAGAAGGGTAAAAGTGAGAAAACTTGTGGGTTGAGATAAAGACAGTTTAATAATTAAAGCAAAGGCCATGCACACAAGCAAAGCAAAACAAGGAATTCATTCACTGCTTCCCATTGGCAGGCAGGTGTTCAGCCATCTCCAGGAGACCGGGGCTCTATCACGTGTAATGGTAACTTGGGAAGAAAAACACCACCACTCTGAACGTCCCCCCCTTCCTTCTTCTTCCCCCAGATTTATGTACTGAGCACAAAGTCATATGGTATGGAATATCCCTTTGGTAAGTTGGGGTCAGCTCTCCTGGCTGTGTCTCCTCCCAACTTTTTCTGCACCCCCAGCCTACTCACTGATGGGGTGGTGTGAGGAGCAGAAAAGGCCTTGTCTGCTTAGCAACAACCAAAAACATTACTGCACTATCACCAGTATTGCTATCCCAAACTCAAAGCACAGGACTACACCAGCTGCTAGTAAGAAAGTCAACTCCATCCCAGCCAAAACCATGACATGATTGTTGTAAATGTACCCACAAAGGCTTTAAATAAGGTTGTTAAACCATGCCTGGTTTCCTGATGATTGGTTTAACCAGTATTAATTGGCTGAAAATGAATGAAGATGCTAATCACGTTTTTCCCAATGAAATGTGCTTTTTTCCCTCGGGCAAATCAAGAGGTGCCATGGGAGGGACAGAAAAGCCCTGGGAAGCTAGTACAGCTCAAGTCGCAGCCACGAGACCGCAGGGAACCCTGGGGAGCCCAGAGGTGCCTGTCACAAGCTCCTGGGAAGCCCTGGCTCCTCCGTGTCCTGAGAGGTACTGGTTGTCAAAGCGTCAAGAAGACAGACATGGAGGTGAACCAGATCAAAAGCAAGTTGTCCCCACCAGCTCTGTGACTGTAGAGAAACAAAGACTCCTATGCATCTCTGCCTTGCATCCATGTAAATCTGATCTCCACAGGGACAGTGGGAGCATCCCCTGAATGCATCACCGTCCCTCATCCACAAGCAGGTAAGGCTGCAGGGAGACACGTGGTCACGTGGTCATGGTCCTGCCCTCGATCCCACCACATCTGTGCCAGTCCAGAGAGATGTTTTGACTGTTCAGACAGCACACAGGCGTGTGCCAAACCACCAGGCTGGTTGGCATCCCATTCAAGGCCAACGCGAGGCCTTTTGCTGTCTGCCCATATACAGTAGCTTGCTCCCATTAATAAACACACAGCAAACACTTCTAAGCTAGACGCATATCATATCACAGAAAAACGGTGACTAAAAAGTAGCTTTGCTGGTGTTTCACGGTAGCAAACAACACCAGCTTGTACTGTGTTTTGTAAGAGGCACTGGGGATGTCTTCACATGAAGGCAGTGTGGGAAGTCCACATCGTGGTGCCGTGCGGTGGCTGAGTTGAGGTTTAATTGCTGAGATAACTCCCTCAAGTGAAAACGAAGTAGACACGACTGAAAACTGGAAGTCAAAGAAACTGACTTTCCCTTCTTTATAACTGAATGATCTTTTCTACTCATTTTTTACCCACCTGCTGCCAGGAGTGCACAGAACCACAAAGAGATGGGGAACTGGTGCTTCACAGGAGTGTCAGCCAATCCTAAGGGTACTAAAGTCTGCCACAGGTAAATGTTTAGGCAGTGGCTGATTGCATTTTGTTATATTGACTAGACGAAGGCTCAGAATTAGTGCGTGGGGAAGTGCTCCTCTGCTACAGTCCTTCTGCATCACTTTGTGCCGGTCATGTAGCTCACTGTGTCTCATTTTCTGGAATATCACCACCCATCATCCAGATCTGCTGCAAGCTAACTCGGTAATTACTAGTAAGGTGATTTAAGAAGCTGGGCTAGCATTCTAGAGAGAAACCACCATTGAAATTATTTCAAAGCCGAGGACCTCAGGCTGGCTGGAAATTGTTCAGGAGAAGAAAAGTGGACTTTCATGATGCGGAGACCTTTAGGGCACAGGATTTGAACTGGCTCAACAGTGAAGAAAGGATTTGTTGGGCGAGTGAGCACAGGTATACTTCCCCCTGCACTGAAAAAGCTCTGCCATCGCTTCCTAAAAAACAGCAGAAAGAAACTGCCATATATTTACTGTATCTAATGCCACTCCTTGTGCACCTCAGGGGTGTTCCCATGCAGCCTGCAGATTCTCATCCATTCTCAGGGCCTTGTGCGTCCAGATTACTGATGTATTATCTACTCTGCAAAGGGAATATATATTAGGAGCTATAATCCATTACAGCAAAAAAAAATCACCACTGTTTCGTCTTTTTTAAATCAAACTCATTTTGGGGGAAATGCAATGAAAGCCAAAAAGATGAGTCTTTTTAAGAGATCACACTCCATCCTTCTCTCAAGAAAGTGGTCTGGGTGCCTGTCCCATCGCAGCGGGTCTGTTTCTCCACCCAGCTGCATCTCTGGAGGATGTTTTGTGGAGGCCGATGGAGCTTGAAGCACAACCTTTAGGACCCCCATCCACCCACTCCTGCTAACTGCCACCTCTTTTGCCACAGAGTTTGTGCACCATACTTGTCATGGTTGATTTTTCCCAAACGGCAAGTTGCAGTCACTTTGGTGACAGCAGGAGGTACCCAGCTCGGAGCCTGAAAAAGCTGGTGTCTCCCAGCTTCCCACAGCGTAACAAGAGAGAGCAACTGGCTCTGAGTAACCAAACAAGTTCAGGAGGGCCAGAACAGACAAAATGGATGGCACAGAGTTCATTTTCCAGCAATATTAGTCATCTGCTGCTTCTGCACTGTTTCCCTACTTTCTTTGCACTCTTTGTCATGAAAAAAGTTTCCAAAATACAAAACGGGGAGGAGATTTTTTTCGCCCCCTTGTCTAAAGTTTTAAAGCCACCTCCATTGTTCCATCTGAAGGAGTTTTGAGTGTGGGAAAAAATAAAGATAATATTGCAAAAACATTCTGTACTGAAAGAATATTAGACACATAAAAATGCCAGACTAAGCTTATAAAACTTTAACAACAGTAGTATTAAAAATGCAGAGGGGACCAACAGAGGGCAAAAGGGAGAGCAGTAAAGAAATGAAGAACCTGGCAGGAGGAAATACACGAAAATATGTGGCTTAGCTCAGGTACTCTAGGCATTGACCCAACATGAACTAAATACTTCGTTACCACAACGTGAACTTTTTGTCAGCAGCAGCTACTGGGGATAGCACGGGGCAAAGGGAAATGGGTGCAAAGGCCTGGGATTTATGAGCCAAGAGAGAAGTGGAGATAAATAAAGAGCACATCAGGTCAGGGGTACAAGGATATCTTCAACCTGGAAAGTACCACCATTTGCAATTGCAAGGCTGATAGCTATAGCTTCTCATGAAGCCATCAAGTTAAGGACTGTGGAAAGGGAGAGGAGAAGAGCCAAGGTCACAGCTGGGGTCAGGGAAGGAGAAGGGACTGGGGAGGGCAGTGGTGGTAGCCATGCACCTACTCAGCTGGCCTCCACGGAAGCAAAGTGTTGTGACAAACTCGTCAGGAAGTATGGAAATACATGATGGCACATGATAAATTGAACCAAGGAGGGGATAGGTTTTCCAGCTGTAGTCTGTGCCTGGCTTGCTTGAGTCAGGACACAGGGAGACCAGGTCTGCCTGATTCCTTGTTGCCAAGCAGGAACGTGCTCATTAAGATGAGGTATAGTAAAAGAGATTTAGCTTGGGTCAAGAACCGGCCAATGGGTAGCAAACAGGCTGTGATGAAAGAGGAATTAAAATTCGGCAGCGAGTTCCTGGTGGAGTTCATTGAGGAGCTGTCTTTGATGCTATCTTAATCCATATTTTCTTTAAATGACCATAGCAGCGAGAGCAGGAATGACGTGAAGTTGGGAGTCACTGCTGGTACTGATAAGGGTTGGAATATTATGTAGGAGGAGCTGGGTGCCCTTAAGGATGAGACTGAGACAAATGGGATGTAATTTAGCAGTAAAAAATGTGCCGCCATGTACTTGGACGCTGGAAACAAGAATTTCTGCTATATGCTGGCAGCTTATCCACAAAGCAGCAGAGATGGATCACTCAAGCATGAGATGGCTCTGAGCCACAAGTGTCTCACGGCTAAGAAAAAGCAAATGCAAACAGACATGGAATCAGCTGGAATATTTCCAGAAGGGCCTAGAGAGAGCAGTGCCAGGGGACAAGGACCCACTGGGACCTTGGCAGTGCACAGGACCATGCCCGAGCTGCTGGGGACATCTCCTTGTGCCAGCTCAGCCCTCTGCCCTGAACTTTGATGGACCACACATCTTCCTGCAGCTTAGGGGGCTGCATGGGGACGTGGCCACCCTCTGTAACCCCTTTTCTTTCCAACTTGTCACCTAAGAAAGGAGATGAGTTATTTAAGCTTGAGGATAACATTGGCCATTGAGCAAATGCCTCTGGACTGTCCCTGACTATGTTTAGACGAGAAATGGCAGAATTAATGACCGCTGGAGGAATGAAATTCTGCAAAGGCTTTCCTGCAGGAATCCTAGGAGTAAAGTGCTGCCTAGTTTTAAGGTGGAGCTTTGCAAGCCTATGAAGGGGATTGCATAAAATGACTATGTGTGACAGAAGAAGATGTGACACAACAACCTGGGAGATCCTGTCCAGTCCCATGATTTTAAACTCATTATCTGTAAGCAGGGCTATAGAAATCAATAGAACAGGGGGATCCAGCTATGCACTTGTATTCAATCTGCAGATGAATCATGGCCAGTACTTTGGGGCAAATAAACAAGGTATGGTTTATTTCAGACTTGTCTTTGGAAAGTCCCACTCATGACCTGAGAATTTAGAGTCTCCAGGGCACAGCAAGAAAGGGAAGCCAAGATAGACAAAGCCACTGCATTGAGATGTCTCCTTTGAAGGCCAGTGCAGATCTCTGCTGTGCTCCAAAAAAGGCAATATCAGGACAGACACAGCTCTTACCTGTGCCAGCTGTCCCACAGGCTTGAAGGGACCTCTATTCCTGCCAGGCCTGCCCACACTAGAAAGCCCAAAACCAGCTCACCCTCTTTATCAGACTCATTAGTCATAAAGTGAAGCCATAACAAGAATCTACCAGATTGCTACTTTATTCTATGGTCTGGCCTCAGCACAAAGAGAATCTTTATGGTGCTCACCTAGAGTCAATTGAAAACCATAAATGTTCCTATCACACCCTTTTTAATCAAAATGACCAAAAGGACAGAGACCAGCTTTACCCATCACTGCATGCCCTGTAAATGAGTTGGGAGGGCCAACATGTATCGTGGCAGGCAGGGTGGTCAGCTCTCAGGATCAGTGGTGACTGCAGGGTTCAAGCAGGTCCATAGCAAGGGGAGCATCTCAAGGGCTGTGGTGCATCTCTGCTATCCCCAAGGCGGGGGTTTGTGGCATGCTGGGATCGAGGTAAGCCAGAGAGAAACAAGAGCCATTTCCAAGTCTGTGTGGGATGCCATCAACATCTCCAGCATGACAGACCCATCTATCTGACGTGTACAGAAAAGGAAAATGTCCACATGAAAAGGGGGTTAATATACCAAGGGGGTCAAAGGAAGGTTCTTGTAAAGGTAGAGGGTCTCCAGCCCACAGCATAGGTATTGACTCCAGAGGATGTTGGTGATACCTTCAGTTATTGAGCAGGTTCTCTTCACCCATAGGGGACATACCATCCTTCAGGCTCATGTGTGACTATGTTTAGAGGGTGGCTTAGGCCAAGAAAGACACTGCCTTTCACCTTCACTGCACTGCTACGGCTGGGAGATGCTACCTCCTGTGTTGATTTTGCTTAATTTACAAAGGCTCCTCCTGCCCCTGTTGCCTAGTTCAACCGTGGCACTATTGTCCCTTGTGAGAGGTTTTCATTAACATATCTCCTGACAAAGAGTAGTTTGAGAGGGCACCTTCTTCCCTCAGTTCCCTCCTGCACCCCACCTTCCCCAAGGGTGCCTGGATGATCAAGCTGACCTGTACAGTAGACCCAAGAGGACAAACATGAGGAGATGGTGGGAACCTGCAGAGGACAAATTCTGTGACATGTGATTGCACTGAAAATAGCAGTTGACTTATCCTGTGCTGCAGATTGGCTTTCAGAAAGCTTTAGAATGATAGAATGGTTTGGGTTGGAAGGGACCTTTAAAGGTCATCTAGTCCAGCCCTCCTGCAATGAGCAGGGACATCTTTAACTAGATCAGGTTGCTCAAAGCCCTGTCCAACCTGACCTTGAATGTTTCCAGGGATGGGACATCTACAACCCCTCTGGGCAACCTGTCTTTCTTAGTTGTCTTACTACAAATGTGTGATTTAATTTTTTTATTCCAACAGTGACAGGCCCATCAGACGGAGGAGTAAATGGAGAGCAATTGCAAGAAAAAACATGCAAGAGATGATCACCTTTTGCCTGGGGGCTCCATTTTTCTCCTCTCTCTTAGGTACTCTCTGGAGTTATTGGCAGATAGAGCTTGTGACGTGAGAGCACATCATGGGTTTATGGATGCCTTTGGTCTTAATGTTCTGTGACACTAAGGCCCCTACAGAGAGTCACTTTCCAGCCACACCAAGAGCTACACTTCTTTTTGTCTGCAGAGGTGTAGAAATCTGGTCTTGACAGCAACAGTGTTGGGGTGCCCCTCCAAGCCCCCTGTGTGCACGCACCAGCTTTGGTCTGAGCACTTCACCTGAAGAGTTTGGCACAAGGACAAAAGTCATGCAGAAAAGGTGCCAAATAATCCCCCCACATGATTTCTATCCTCCATGCCGTCACATCCCAGACCACTCAGCCCTGCTGTAGTTCTCCATACCCTGTCTCATGATGGCCTGACAGCAAAGATGTGCGTTCAGACCCTCTACCACCTCCTCTCTGACCATCTCCTTTGCAATGACCTGCCAGACACTGGCACATCCTCATTGTGCAGACTGACAAAGCCACCAGATCATCTTTTCAGGGGCCAAATGGCACTGGGGGACTTGTCTGAGCAGACCTCCAGCTCTCCTAAGCCTTTCTTCTCTATGGGAGCGAGACCAGGTATCTAGTTAAATTCCTCACCAATCCTTTCCTTTTCCTACCATGTCTTATGCCTTGAGGGATGCTTGCTGACGTGACAGCCCACCACTGAAAGGTGTACCCACCCTGGAAATCATTTTGCCTCCTTGACCCACTGCACGGGAAAGGCAGGCTGGAGTACAGGAACAAGAAGCGGGAGAACTTCTTAGATCCTCTAGCTAGCATTAAACCTGAAATGCAGGTGGTGAAACACCAGCTGCTGAGCACCCAAGTACCCACAGCACTCCTTCCTGTGGCAGCTGGGAAGATGCGATGACCTCCAGTGAAAAGATGCAGACTAATTCCACTATCTTTGACCCTTTTAGAGGAATTTGGTTTTTTTCCCTCAAGAGTGGAAGGATTAATTTGAAATCTAGCCGCCAATTCACTCTGGCCTCTAGATTGCTTTTAAAGCACCGGTCCTGTGAGAATCTCCCACTTCAGTTCACCTCCTGCTCTCCCCAGCGCAAGGCAGGCTCTTCGCACATCAACCTGTCAGCCTGAAGTAACCCTCCCTTCAGTGGTTTATCTTCCGCCAAAAAGAAGAAAACCGAACCCCTTGATCCTCGCTCAGGAAACAAGAGCGGTTCTGCATAAACTCTACGTGTTAACAGGCTCCGGCCCCGCTGAACCTGACTGGAGGAGGCAGTAACTTCCTCGGTAGCCAGCTCCTCCCTTCCCATGGCAGAAGGACTTGCACAGCACAGGGTGGGCTGGCCTGGGGAACGGGTGAGGGTCAGCCGCGGCTGAGCTGGGGAGGGGTAAAGCAATGGACTCTGCTTTCCCAGCGGCGGCTGGGTTGCCCATCTCGGAGCCGGCCTCTTGCTCACACCAGGGGAAGCTGGCAGTTGTAAGATGGCGTGCGGCAAACGCCAGATGGCCAGACCTGCAGCTTTCTGGTGAAGGGTATTTACTGATTTTGACTATGCTGGATTTTTTGGTGTGGATAGGCTTTGGCCATCTCTCAGAACGGCTGATGGTCCCTTGTTGAGAGCCTGTGCCTGGCGTGTGGGACACCGAGATCTGGGCCTGCATCTGAGCAGGGACACAAATGTTGTCCCTTCACATCCTGAGCAAGGGAAAGCTGTCAAGGGGGAGAAGCTGACCCGGAGTCTGCCTCTTCCCAGCCCGGCACACCCTGTTTCATTCCTCCCAAGCTCTGGCTGGTGAGGTGGGAGGAGAAGGTGAGAGGGGGCAGATGGGAGGCGAGATGTGTGGGAGCCCCTCGCCAGCCAAAACACAGACCGTGCAGACGCTCCTGCAAAGCCATCAGGCATCTGCCCGTGAAACAGCTCCCAGGGATGACAGGATGATGTGCCTGAGTCTTGCCAGGGACAGGGGAATGTGCCGTGTCCCCTGTGCCCCAGCCTGTGTTGCCTGGAGGATGCCTTGGGTTTCACTGTTAATCTGCACAGAGCGGGGTTCCGACCCTCCCCGGGCTGCGAGTCCCCACCTCCGGGGCAGAAGCCCCATCCCTTCAGCCAGGGCGGGGGTGACTCAGCTCATGCAGCCATCGGAGAGGCTTTGACCTCTTTCATGTGGTTTATTTGGAAAACAATGACCTGCCAGAGGATCTCTTATCCTGCGCATGTTCGCTCCCTGCCCTCCCAGCTGTGATTTTCAGAAACACTGCTCTCTGCTCTTCCTGCTTGGGCCAGAAAGTTTCTCTTCCACCTGTAGGAAGAGCCTTCAACCTGCTTGGGCACCCACCGGAGAGCACGGGAGCTGGCGCAGGGTGCATGGCAAAGCTGCCGGTCCCTCTTCCACTCTACTTTTGACTTGGACCCGCACAGCGTCCTGATGCAAGAGACATGCTGCATGGTAAAAAAATAATCCATGTAGCTGCATTATGTCTCTCAGAAGTGAGCTGATCAACCAGTCTAAAGAAATTCAATTTCTTTGGCTTGTCAGAGGGAAGGTCGGGAGGTGACTTGACCACGGCTGACAACCTCCCCAGGAAGAGCCGTGTGCTCAGCAGATCCGCTGCTCCGACGGGAGGAGGCATGAGGGGATGCCATGGCCACATGTGTGCCCGAGCGCCCAGGCAGGTCATCTCGGATCTGGAGTAAAGGTGTGCGTTCACGCCATGAGGATAATTAACCACTTCAACAGTTTAGGCAGGGACACGGCGCAATGGCTTGCAGCCTTTAAATCAGGACTGCCTGCCTTTCCCAAAGATTTATTACATCTCCAAAGAAAGTCCTGGGCTTGACGCACAAATCATGCTCTGTGTTATACCAAGGGTCATGCTTGCCGACCATAATGGCTCCTTCTGGCCTTGAAATTTATGGCTGGTGTCAGAGGGACAAATAACTCCTCCGGCAAACACTGCTGGAGGAGATAGTGTTCCCAGGCCATGGCCATCTTCAAGGAGAGCGTGGCAGAAATGCTGCCCAGGTGGTCCCATCCGTCCTGGGCAGCTGCATGGCAGAGGCATGGTGGCCACCGATGCTGTGCTGGGTAGCAGCGTGGGGACACGGCCCCCATCCTCTGGGCTTACCGCGGAGGGGGAGAGCCCTACGTGACTGAAAGCCCTTGCTGAAAACAGCAGCGTGAGTTGTCAGAAGGAAAGGGATGATAAATGTTCTGCTTATCTTTTAGGCAAATTTTGGTTTGCAAATGAGGTTTAAAAAAAATATAAGAAATTTCTTCTGCCAATACTGTTTTTAATACCTTCCCAGCACAAGGATCTGCGGCGTCTCTGCAAATATCGTCTGCCTTGGGGATGGCACAGTGAGACTGGAGAGGGAAATTCAGGCTCCTCCCTCCCCATACCCTCTGTCCCTCCGTAACACCCACCTGATGCAAATTTCCATTTCCTAAGTGAGCCGCTCATTCCTCTTGTGCAGAGACTTCCAATTTTCTCTCCACACAATAATTGCGGCAAAGGCTGTGTGAGGCGGAGGGGGAAATCTCTGTAAAATGATAAACCCGGGGGGGTAAATCTTTGACAGCATCTGCACGGTTTTAGCTGTGCAACTGCCATTTACATTAATGGGAGGCATGCAGCTAAATAAGCGTACTGGAAACACCCTGGTCCCCAGCTGTCCTGTCTGAATAATAATAATAATAATAATAATAATAAACCACAAAGGGGAAGAAACAAAAAGGTTCTGTTCTTCCAGTGCAGGAGATGAAGAGAAGACCTGTGGCAGAAGCAGAAATGTCACTCGCTCCTCACCCGTCACGGTGCAGGGCAGCAGGGAATAAGCATTCGTGGTGCTGGGAGAAGCCCGGCAGCTCTCTAGGCATATGTTACTGTAAATTTGAAATTAGAACCACCGAGGGGACACAAAATGACAAACCCGGCTGCCGGCAGGGGTGCTGGCTGCCAGCAGAGTAAAGTGTCAATTATTTACCATTTGCTAAAGGACACCGCTTTCTGCAGTCATGCCGAAAGACGTGTGAAGCGCCTCTTAATCCCTCCAGAGTGTGGGCTGGCAGAGGCAGCCCCAGCCCTTCCCTCTGCTGGAGCAGGGCTTGGGGCTGGGGCATCCCTGTGTGACTCCTGGCCCTGCCGGCATCTGGCACTGCAGGAACAGACAGAACCGCCTGGGAACGTTGCCGACTCTGCACTGTCTCCCTCCCAGGTCAACCCCAATTGCCAAGAGAAGGGCTACGAACCCCCTCGGAGGTTGGGGCAGGGATGGGGGATACGCAGCCGGCACTGCCTCGCACCCCAGCTCCCGAAATCGTGGTTTTCCCAGGGGGAGCAGGGAGCAGTGGGTGCTGCTTGCTGCTGCAGGGCTGCGCGCCTGTGGTGGGATCCAGGCAGAGGTCCATGCTTGGGATACGCCCAGGTCCTGTTGCTCCGCTTCTCCTATTGCAGCAGGACGTCGTGTGGCTTGCAAAAGTAACAAGGGAGAATTGGCATTTTATAAAACGTGTGTGTGTGTGTGTGTGTGCAAATAAAACAGATGGTGCGGGTGTTTACATTAGCACTCATGCTGGAAGTGCTTAGATTATCTTCCTTCTTAGCTAAATTAGGGCCCAATTTGGGCTGGGAGCATCACTTTAAAAAATCACCGTTCTTCCTGCTGTTGGCGAACGTGGGCTCCCGTGGAAATCTTTACTCATCAAAACTTTTCCCTCGTCCAACCAAAACCTTCTATATTTGGGACCCTGACAAGTCAGGGCACTTTTTGCGAGCGCTGGTGCCTGCTTAATCATAGGGCCCTCATGAGGTTCAGTCATACTAAATAAGTCATCAAGGCCGTGAGTCATGTCACTGGTGGGCTCCACAGTGATTCAAGGATGAGACGCTTCATCCTGATTTATTTCATGATATCATTACCCAAAAGAAAACTCATTTAAAAGAAGTATTTCCAAGCTTTGCATCCCACCTCTTCCACTTGAGATAGCAGTCTCTCCTTGCTGGCTCCTCAGACAGCCGGCCACAGGAGCGAGAGACACTACTCCAATGACTGGGCTTGAAGGAAGAGGTTTCAGTGGAGGTCTCATTTGACTTCTGTTTGCTTGCTGTCTACCTAGGCTTTCCTTCAAGGGCTGGGCACGTGGCAAGGCTTTTCCCTAGCTGGCTGGGACAGCATTATCCTCTGGGGACTTGGCGGCAGTCAGGCACAAAACCAGCGCTGCTTCTTTGATGATAAGCCAAAGGGGAGGTACAAAGCCAGTATAAAACTATCTGTTGAAATGCCTTGGCTTCAGCATTAATACCCCCAGTCCAGTGTCAGCGCAAGGACAGCCACGCATGATTGATGCTTGGCTGTTGGTATTGGTGGATCATTACCGATGGCTGCACGCAGCTGTTGTTTGAGTGCTGTTTGCGCGCTCTCGGTGTGCTCCGTGCGCAGTGGCTGAAGGTCGGGAGGAGTTTTATGGCCAAACTTTCCATGCTCGTGAGTATTCAGGCCAGGGACCCGGTGCCTCGTGCCCATCTGCAGTGCTGGGGTCTCAGGGGCAGCAGCCCAAAAACAGGAGGGAGCTGTGGCTGCTGGCACCCTGCTCGCCATGTGCACACCTCCATTTTTTTGAGAGCTACATCCCAGGTGAACGAAGGGAAGACATGAGCCTTCTGCATGCCCCCGTGAAGCAAGAACGCCCAGTTGTTCATTTTGTGGTCACAAGTACGCAGTTTCTCCCTCCTTATTTATCAGACTGGGGTAAAGGAAAGGCTTCCGCTTGTAACCTGTTATCAGAAATATTAGTGATAACTCCTGTGTCAGCATTTCTGCTGGTGAAAGGTAAGGAACACCACACCCCAGCAAAACTAGCTGGGAACTTGAAAATAAAGGATTCTTGATCTGGAGTCAGCCTCTTTTGTTACAAAATAAACAGGCATTAAAATAACTCTATTTTATGCTCTGTGTGTCCATATCTGGATATGTGCATATGCATATGCAAAAGGATAAGACTCGTAAGATAAACAGCAGGGATAAATGAAACTCTTGGGTATAATCTAGGTCTGCACCATGATCTGAGGGAATTTTATCACTGACTTCAGCATGGCTTTGCGTCGTGTTGTAGCAGCAGTTATGACCTGGGAACTTTGTACTGCTGGAAAGGGAAAAATCTCAGCATAAGGACCTGGCACTCACTTCTGGCCTTGGGAGGACCAAAAATGTCAGAGGCTGCTGTAGAGTGTAATTAATTTTATAGCACTTGTATGACGGCTGCCATCTCTTGGTGAGCCCTGCACATTTGGAGCCCAGGATGACAAAGTCAGCTGGCTTCGCAGGAGGTGGGGATCAGAAAAATTGTTCCATTAAAAAAGAAAAATTAAAACAGTAAAACTTCCCTGCAGACAGTTTTCACTGCACTGCAGGTGGCCTCCAGAGAAGCACGGGGAGGTGCTCTCTCAAACGCAGAAGCAGGGCAGAGAGGAGCTGCACAACACCGCGTGAGAGCGTGGCCTGGGTGAGCGGGGTGGGGGGCACCTGCATCCTCAAAGTGCCCCGACATACAGTTTTGCAGTAGCCTGGCAGAGATGGACCCCACAGCCCAACGTTTAGGGCCTTGGTGGCAGCATGGCAGGAAGGACAAAATGCCACGCTGAAGAAATCCAATCCGTGCGTGGCATCTCCCCACCCAACTGGCTTTGCCTTTCTCTCCAGAGCAGCGTCCTGCCCTTGCAGGGCTGCTGACAGGGACCCCCGCAGGACAAGCACCAGGTCCCAGGGGAGAGCAGGGACCAAAGCACTTCTCCCTCTGCTACCCCACATTCTGTTTGTTTCTTTCAGGGTGGCCACATACTGTGCTTTGAACTACATTGATTTTATTTGTAGAAGTCTCTGACCAGAGGAGATCTTGAGCACAGAAAATTTCCTCTAAAATTTGGTATTTTGACAGCAACCTGAAGCAAGACAACTCAAGAACTAAGGCAGTTCCCAGAGAACATGTGAACATCAAACACCAATGGGATAAGAACTTTAATGGATCAGGCGCAGCTGAGGCCTCTCAGGGTTTATACCTGTTCCTTACACACCTCTGACGTGACATCCCAGATGTGCTGTCCCCACTTGCCAGTGACACTACCACAGTCTTATTCATTCCTCTTCTTCCCTGGTCAGCTAGGAAGATCACTGAATCTGTGAAGTAAGGAACGGGGATCCCATCTGAGACTTGTTTGTGCAAAAAGGTGGATGGAAACACCTCTGTTTTGACAAAAAAAACTTCGTCAGTGGAACATGGGAATTGTGCAGAAGGCACTGAAAAAACAGCACCTAAATGTACCCCGGGCCTGGTGGTGAAAGCTGCTGCCGGTCCAGCTTTCCAATAGAGCAGGGAAACTCCTGAAGGGTTGATCCAGATGAGGCCAAGGTCCTTCTGGGCTATCATAAGAGGGGCTTTGCTCATGGAAACTATTTTGGAGCTGGGGAGGAAGCCATGCGACATCTCTGCATGAGGGAGATGGTTGCCTGGCCACCCCCGCAAAAGCTGAACGCAGCTCCAGATACTGCTTTTGGGGCTCGTGGTACCTCTGGCACAAGGGTGGAGAGGGCTGTGCCACGTACCACAAAGTTTAAGGGGACTCTAACCCCTTTGCTTCTCCCCTTCCCTCTTTAACCAGTCAAGGGCAGCAAGACATCTGTGCTCAGGCTAGTTAGCCACAATTTTCTTGACCTTCCCATGAATTTCCTTGAACTTTCTTCTTGGTCAAGACAAGGAAGGATTTTGATTTAGTTTTGATTCGTCTTATTTCAGTAGCAGTCTTTTTCTCACATAATCTCCTTATTTAATAAATGCTCTTTTTATGTAAGTGCTCCTTTTATATGACAATTCATGGGAGAGGTGGGCTCCGTAGAGTGCGATGTGGCTCCCTGCCCTGCCCCCCTTGCCAAACCCATGTCTTGGCACCCACCAGCTCTGACTCACACCCCAGCATGGAGCAGCCAGGCAGACAGCTTCCAAACAGCAACTGCATTGGGTGAAATATCAAAGGTGAAAGGTTTGTCTATTGACTGAGGAACACACAGGAAATCTTGCAACATTTGACTTTCCCCTGCTTTGTATTGACTTTCATTTTCTCGTTACGATAACAGGTAAGAAATCATTGCCTGCGTTTTCACCGAGACAGCTCTTCTGTCAACAGACCCCAGTTCTCCTGGTCTCCTCCTCCGTCCCTTTTCACAGATTAGCTTCTCACCCAAATGGAAAATTATCTTCAGATGATGTTGGCAGAGGCAAGGCTGACAGGAAGACAAATCAGACGGTGGGCATGAACCATAAATATTGTTAAATACTTATTTCAGCTTGTGTTGCCTGACTTCTGGGAAATTATATATAGTGTTAAAAAAACACAGCTGCTGGTGAGTGTGTGTGTTAACGATGGCGTGTCAAGAGCACAGCGTCGTCTTTGCCCTTCTATGTTGAAGTAACACATAGGCACCCCAGCAAAGAAGAATTGAAACCCACCACGCGAGGCCTGCTCTTCATCAAAGACCAGAATCCTATGGTTGGAGAATAGCTTGTATAGTAAAGACAGGGACAAGAATGGGGAAATTACAGGTGCATCAAACTGATCTCAGTCACACACGTGCTCAGGGTGATTGTTTCAGGAAAAAACAAATACAAGTCTGGTAGTAAAGGAGGAAGACACATGGGTCAGCTGAAAGTCATCCACAGTATCAAGCTAACCTCTACCTTTCACAGAATTAACTGATCTTAAAATGCTTTTAGGCCTATCCTAAAATGATATTTCCATTAGAGGAAGGCAAAACAGTCAATGTAGTTGCACCAGTCACTTCTAGGAGTTCAACAGGAACATAAAGGGCACGCTGCCGGTCTTCCAGTGAAGAGACTTGACGCTGGCACCAGCACACAACAGGCTCGTACAGTAACTTCTTTACAGGAGGAGACTGAAAGATCTGAGCTCATGCCTTTCCCTACATCTTCACACTGAATACAAGGGGAAAAGAGATCTTCTCCCTGTCTTGGCCTTACTTTCTAAAGTGAATGACTTAAGATAGTCAGAAAAACATGTGGTCTAGAAGTTAGTTTTGAAGGCTGGGGAGGTCCTAGAATATTTTCCAAAGTGCAAGAGAAGCACAGCAAGACATCCACCCCCCCAGCACTCCAGCATCCGTAGGCTGCAATCTGGTAAATTTATGTACAGGCTTATGCGACCTGGCTGTCTGCCGCAGCAGGGACCCAAATTCAGCAACCGAGGAATTCCTTTCACCTCTGTGCTTTGTATGTGCCTCTGACATACAAAATCACGATGACCCTCAGAGCTTGTAAAAATGCTTCTGCTAATCCATTAATAAATTCTGTTTAGGGCTCACGATGCATGGTCTTAAAAGCTCTGCACTGCTGAGGTTTTCAGAAGGATGTTGTGCTCTGGGCTCAGTCAACAGAAGGCAGCAAAACCTGTAAGAGTCAAAGGCCATTCATTTTTGCAGGGCCTCAGCCTTTCTGGATTGACTATCAAGGAAGAACTTCCCTGATTCACAGATAATTTTATGACCTGAAACGACCCTGCTCAGTGGCCATATTCTGTCTAAGAACTGGGTTTGCTCTCTTTGGAAGAGATAACCAGACACTAGCAAGCGCCATAAAGGTGTAGAGGGGAAAGAGAGACCAGGAAAACTACATTACTTTTTAAAGACAGCGTGTAAATGGGGAAGATGGAAATTGATTAAAATGCCTGCCTTTGAAGCAAAAGAGCAACAAGAAAATTAGAGGTCAGTACTACTAAGCCAAGAATGGCCTCTTAGGAAAGGCACTCAAACTCAAATCCGTTGCTGTCATAAGCTAAGCAAGGTAATGAATCAAATTTTGCTAGGAAGACTCTATATTAAGAAACTTCATTTTTCTAGGAAAGCGATGTAGGAATTAAAAATCAGACAAATAAACAATGGTTTCAAATGCACATTTTGATGTGAAAGACAAACTCCAAACATAACTCTTTCACCTTTACTTAAAGGTAGAGCCTTTTTTGTCTGTGTAGTGGCCTTTGCATGTGCGCTCTTCTCTACCAACCCTCCTTCACACTCGGCAGACTAATCTGTCTGCTGCCTTTGTTTCGTTCTGCAAAGATAATACATATTCTTGATCCCTATTTTTGAAGAGCCTTTAGGAAAACATGAAGAAGGAATAAAAAGCTATGGCAAAGGACTCCATTTCTAGGTAATTTCTTCTAAATCCTGCTTCCAGTTTATTACCCTGACAAAGAGTCTCTCAGTTGCAGAGCACAGCCCTACCTCCCGCAGGGGATATACCGAGGATTATCTACCCTGAAATGAAAGCCTGTTGACCTAGGGAAAACATTTCACTAAATAACAGCAGTTGCGAATTGAAGGGACCTGTGGGGTATTAGACACGGTGTAAAAGCAATTTGAACGGAGCAAGGAAAATATGTGGAAATAGTTTGGGGCAGGAAAGCTAGATAAAGTATGTAAATGAATACATTTTTGGGATGGGTAGTAGTTATGCAAAAGGAAAATATGCTCGCTTTTCCACTGCTGCCCTCTGAAATGGCAACTGCAGAGGTACTCCAACCTGGGCAGAGTCCCACAGCCTCCGAAGGGTGCTGTCACCCAGCGAGAGGTGACCTGGCCCCGCCACACTTACCGCTCTCTGGCAGGACTCACCAATCCCCACGGAACCCGGGATGCTCCCTGCACCACCACAGCATCTCCCTGTCTATGGTGGCTTGGGACGTGACGCCCGTAGGCATCACTCTGGATTTTGGATCTCCATGGTATTGGATATGGCTCCTGTCACATACCCCCAGATAGCCTTGCCTTGGCCAGGAGACTCCATGTTTTCAAGGAAATTATGAAGCCATCAGTGCTTGAGCTATACCAAATTAAAATTAGAGAAAGAAAAAAACACAGGAAACCTACTAATCTTGAGCCTGTATCTCCAGCCCACAGCCCAGTGGAAATGCAGAGCTGCTGGCAACCCTGGCTAAAGTTACTTTAACGTTAGTGAATCAAAGAGAGAGCATCCCGGTGCTGTGATGCTCTCTTTTTGGTTCATTAACATTAAACATAGGAGCATGTAATTGCTGGCATCCCACGTGGCCCCTGGACCACAGGAATGAAAGCATTTTTGCTGATCTGAGGAGAGTTTTGTAGATCCTATTACCCTTTTGCCCTGTATTACAGTGATAACCTGGCAGGTTTTATTACCTCCCCCCAAAGTAGAATGGTTACTCTCAGGATAAAGCAGAGTTTCTGAAAGTTGGCATCACAGAGGGAAAAATGGCAGGGGATGCACTGGGTTCAGTCTCCACACTCATAAATCTTTCTAAAAAAAAAAAAAAAATCCTGCATAAAACAAAAGGTGATGTGAAATATGTTATTGGATTGGGAAATATCTCTGGCAGGGAAATTTTTCAGTTGTTGAATAACTGTCCAAGGCAGTGATGGAATTGCTACAGCCTGAGTCATACAAAATAAGGGTGGAAAAAAACCACCTTGACTCTTTTGTGGAGTTTCTACAAATCCAGAGCTCAGCAGGGGCTCCACTGTACCAGGCAATGTAAGTTACAATAGTGGCAAAAGCTTTCAAAAGTGACCAGTGATGTTCACACTCCTCAGATTTTGGGGAGCTTCCCTCCAAGACCCCGTTTTTTTTGAAACCTGAATTTATTTTCCCAAATACAGCAGACCTGTGAGAAACAAACCCCTCCGTGCGCTAGACGTTGAATACCAGAGGTTCAACAATGAATTGCTGAAACTCCACCGGGGTTTTTGGGAGGAAAAAAAAAAAAAACGGAAGCCATTTGAGGAAAGGATGAGGCTGCAGTGCTGGTTACAACACCCCCCTGGCAAGGCTGGTGTAAGAGATACTGTTGTGCCACACTTGCCCAGACCAAGGCCATATTATTGGCCCCTCAATTGTCGCAATGCAACAATTTTGCCTGTCCATTGAACGCCCTCAGTTAGAAGGAACATACATAAACGTGCCTTGGAGAATTTTGTATTTTGGGTTTAGGTGATGCAATGTGACGCCTGCCCCACCAGCCCGGGCCATGGACAAGCCATGGGGCGTTCGGTGGCGGGGTTCAGTTTGGGAGGCGCAGGGCTCTGCCCAGGGAGGGCAGCCACCCGAGGATGGTGCAGATCCCCGGGTGCTCTTCCAGCCCTGCCTTCTCCCAGATGCTTGTTGCTGTCCTTGCTGCACCTCCTCCTATTCGGGACGATTTGCATGACTCAGCCAGGGATGAGCAGGAAAATTAATGTCACCGTTTTGATCCAGTTAAAAATAATATGTCTGGTACTTTCTCTCTATTCCCCCTCCCCCTCTTTTTTTTTTTCTGGTTTGTTTTTTTTTTTTTTTTCTTGAAGAGATCTATTAGCACATATTTAGGAAGGTAAATTGTCCCCTGAGTTAAATTAGCACCTGATCAAATGTGTGCAAAGTGCTAATTGCGCTTTGCAAGCAAACACAACTGAAAACAAGCTTTTAAGGCTCCAGCAAAGGGGCGTGAGAACTGAGGCCATCCCAAAGAAAGGTGAGCCTTTTCAGACAGCTGACTGCAGTATTAGTCAGTGATAAAAGTCACACCACTTCACCCTGAACAAAGGGAGCAGATGGGTAGTCATTTCTAAATAAATATATCAGGCAGCTCTTTTGGCCCACGCTCTCCACTTCCAGATAGGACAAAATTCTTCTTGAAGGGAGAAGTAGGTCCATATGTTCGGCCCCAGGCCTTAGGCACATGTATTTCTCACGGCCCAAGTAAGATCAGGGAACGCTTCCTCGAGGAACGACACCGGCTGCTTCTTGCACGCTCACTATTCCGTTTCTGGTGGTCTCGTCGGGAGACGTGCAGCAGGAGCTGTGGGGAGGACACTGGGAATGGCAGCATAGCCAGTCCCCAGGCAAGAACCTGCTGGGACATCCCAGAAAGATAACAGGGGAAACTGTTAGGACCCTCAGTCTCCAGCACGTCTGCATTTATTTAAAGAAATCAGCCGATTTGAAGGTAACCAGCTGTGGCTTTCTGAGAAGAAAGAGCTTTCACATGAGAGCCTCCTTTGAAGATGCAGCAGGTGGAGAGAAGACGGCCCCATGCATTTCAGGGGGCATGCAGTGCCATTGGGGACAGCAGAGAAGTCCCAGGAGCCAGAAAAGCTGAAGGCTGCTGGTCCCAGAGGGATGGGGCACCCTAAAATCCAACGGGGCTGAGTGCGCCATTCGTTTGGGAAAGAGGGCCGGTAGATGCCGGGCGCTGCAGCACGCGGGGCTGGGGCCTCGTTGGGTTTCACTGAGACAGAAACTGCTCAAAAGCTGCTGTTTCTTCTCTCCCCCTCGTGCTCCTTTTGACAAACTGTGATTTTACCTTCAAGGAAAAAAGAGCAACAGAAAGCTTGGGAATTTTCAATCAAATAACGATGGAAAAATGTTGTTTAGATTGCAAAGCTAAACACTCTGAAGGCAGGCAGGGTGAAGGCTGCCTGTGCTCTTTATGAAACAGACTTATTTCTATGAGTATCTATGATTTTTTCCGATCTTTAAATGTTTAGGATACACACTCAAAGGACTAAAGTCTGTGGTCACTCAGGCAAGCGCAGATGTGGCATGTCCTACAATAAGCATTCCTGATGCTGTCATATTTCTCTTAACACCGTTTTTGTGCGTATCCCAGGAGTCTCGCACCTCGCTTTCCACCAGGAGCCAAAGCCTCCCTTTTGTTTATTAAAGCAGAAAACTAAAATGGTCTCGTTAGCCAGCTGGGATGTAAGCAGCCTCCTCACCGGTACCAGTGGCCACAGAGAAGAGCTGCTCTTTCTGCCATCCTTATGGCAATTAGCCTATATGACTGGATTGATACTTATGTGTTACTATTTTCATCCTTTCTCCTAATTTGCTTGCTTCAATAATTAGCCAAATGATGTTAGTACTTCTCCCCCTCCAAGTAATCTTCACTTTTGTGCAGGAAGCATACTAATTTGCCAGAAAGCTACATGGCATTTGCATGTTTTTCCATCTAATTTGGCAGCATCGGCGCTTAAAGCAGGTGCGATGCTAATAAGGCAACTTGAGCAATCAGCCCAGGTAGAGATTTGTGGATTGCTCAAGAATTTGTTTGGAATGTCTTTACATGTCTGCACTCAGCACTAATTATAGTTGGGAGAGGGGGGAAGGAGAGAAGCTGAGTGAGTAAAATAGGCCAGTAGGAAGGCCATGGCATTTGGTTTTTCCGAGAGCCTTTGAATGGAGGGTACTTGCACCTCAACTCAGTCTGAACTTCTCCTCCAGGGCTGCACTCGGGAGCGGAGATGTTTCCAGGTGGAACGGATGTTGCATGGGTCCTCGCTACCTCCTGCTTTTGGTGCAGAGCAGAGCACACAAATAAATATGGCCAGTGATGGAAGAGCAGGGAAAGCTACCACTAGGAGCTGCATCCACAGTCCTGTAGGCCCATGTGTTTCTTGGCCCCCACAGACACCGCTATTTACCTTGTTAAAACCCTAACTTGCTCCACGTAGGTCTTGCAGGAGTTTCTGGGACACGAAGGCGGTGAGGCCAGCAGCAGGTCCCGCTCCACTCTGGCAGTCAGTGTCATGAGGTTAAACCAGGCTCAGCCCTCATGGGTCACCTTGGCACGGCGCTGCTCCTCAGCTTCCTCCAGCCTGGAGCACCCGGTCCCTCTTCGTCTCCCCCCTCATTTTCCCCCTGCTCTTCACCCCGCTGAGTTGTTTGGCCTTGCAGATGTGTGACCCACGCTCTGTGGTGGACGTGGGGTTTTTCCCAGGGGGAGGGACACGTGCTGCTTCCCCCAGCTGAGAGCCCGGGTTCAGGACCTGCTGCCGCGTGCCACCCAACCCATTAGTAACAGCGTCCTTTGGGCAGGCAGGGATGTCAGGGCTGTCTAGGTAAATTAAAATCTGTTCAATCTTTGCTGTCACATCAGCTCCTGCTCTGCCTTGCTCGCCTGCTTGCTTTTGTCACTCAGTTCCTGTTGGCAGTGGAGCACTTAAACTAACAGGTACCTTGCAGAAGTTTTCCATAAGCAAGACTTCAGACTGCTCCCGGCAGAAACTGAGTTTCTTAGGTTAAAGGGATTGATTTTCCCCCTCAACTCTATTATTATTGTTGTTGTTGTTGCCATTTATATCATTACTTACACTATTGCTATAACTATTAATTGCTATTACTATTACTACTATTATTTTATTCCATCTATGCCAGGCTGCGAGTTGAGAAAGCATTTGAGGATAACTCCTACCTGCCTTTTGTCACCCCAGGCACTACAGAGCTAGGATTCTGGGTTTTGTGACAGGGCAATCTATCTCAGGACATGGAAACAAGTTTTGAAGATGGTCCCATTGTGTGGATCTGAATATCCCTAACTATTAGACGATGGCGGTGGCATCTGCCTCAGGCCTGAGTTCCCCAAACAACCTCTGTCGTTTTAATACTGATGAGGTGGATCCAAAACCCAGACTCTGCTCCTACCTTGCTCTGCAGTGTTTGCTGTTTGGATCTACTAGCACTATATATCAGACGTTAGCAGAGAAAATCTGAGGAATTAGTTGCTTTCAGACACCTGCTGGGGAAACATAGCTCACGTCAAAACTCTTTTGCAGATCAGAAAATGCTACCATCCTGTACAAAGGTGTGGAACAGCGAGGCACTCTCATGTTGTTCTCTTTTTGGACCAGAGCAACAACCCCAAATCAGGTAGAAAGGGACCTTTTTCCATGGAATTCCTGGCTTGATGACATGCAGGGATAACGAGGGTTTCATGGACAACTCCATCCCCTCCTGCCGTCTCCCAGGCTGTGCTGGACCAGGGTGAAGCTCACCCCGGAGCCAAGGGAGGGTGCTGCAGCCCCCGCGTCCCACACCGCCAGCCCAGCAGACGCTCCCACTGCTCCCAGTGCTATTCCAAGATTAAATCTTACTTGACTTAAATTTCCTTCCACTGCAAACATTTCCTTGAATTAATAGTTTCTCAACAATAGATAATCAAAACACTTGCCTGTATTTTATTTTTAAATAAGCCAGGTGAGGGTCAAAAGCAGACAGAAAACAGACTGATTAATGAAAAGGGGTGCCGGTGTGTTGGTTTTTTTTTAACTTTCAACAGATGGAAAAGCAATTAATTTCCAGCCTGATTCTGTTGTTTTGATTTATTCTTCATGGGAATCCTTATAAAGGCTTCCAGCTAGTTGTGGCCCCAGTTAAAAGCACGGCTGGGAAGGAGGCCACAGCCCGGCTCGCTGCAGGAGGGCCGTCACAGTTCCCCGGGGAGGATGAGAGAAGATGAGATGTGTCAGCTAGTTGAAGCAAAGCAGGAACCCTCATTTATTTCAAATACCTTCTTTAAACAAGTAAGAGGATTCTGGGTAGGAATACAATTAAAAGGAATCTCTTTCTCTCTCAAGGAAGCCAAATCCTGAGGACTTTTGCCTCTATCTGGGACAAACTTCTTCCCCACGTTACTTTAAAGGTTCGCCTTAGCAAAGGGTAGGCAGAAAACCTGGCAGAGTCCTGGGCCTTGGGGCTCTGGCCCCGCTCCAGCAGTGTGCCGGCGCCCGGCCTGCACAGTGACTCCAGAGCCACGTGGCAGATGCCCACAGTGGAGGGTGGCCCATCCTTGGCTTTATACTGGGAGCTGGGGTTTGGTTGGGAGCCACCAGCCTCCAACCGCAATTGTGCACATGCTTAGGGTGGGGTGAGGTTCCCAACATTTCACTTGGGAAGTCCCAAATGCACGTATTTTCCCTGCTTTGATTTTGGTGGGGAGTAAGGAGCCTGACTATTTCTAAGCATAGGTGTTTTTAAAATGGGAATATTTTTGCCTGGTTTCTTCATCCGGACATACTGTCACCCAGCTCAATGCCAGCATGAGAGCACAGCGAGCAGGGGCTGCCTCACTTCGAAAATCATCTCACCGTAACTTCTGCCCTTCTTCAGAGAAAAGGCAAACCCTGCTTTTGGTGTGGTTAAACTCACCGAGCTTAACTGAGCTGATCTTGCCCGTGACCTTGAGCCAGAGGAATCTCTGGGTTCTCCCACGTGATATTTGTGCCCATAAACACCTGGATTAAGTGACCCATGCCAAACACAAAACGACAGCAACGTGGTTTGCTCAGCGCTCACCCGTAGCCACCTACTGCCACCCTACCCAAGCAAAAAGGAGGTGGTGTTCAACAGGTGACCACCCGTGGCCATGCTGGCAGACCTCAGCAGTGCCAAGCATGGATGACCGGGGCCAGAAACAGCTGGTGGTGGGTCCCTGAGCACCCGGGTCCTCCCTTTATGGGTGGCTCAAGAAGCACTTGCTGCTCTCAGCGTTCAGTGGCTGGTGACAGGAGCTGGGTTTGTGCTCCCCAGCCAGGGCCAGTGCTGTTTTTCTTTTCCAAAGAGCACGCACTCGCTGGTGAGTTGTCACAGATTTGCAGCACCAGGAATTAGGGGCATTTTTTTTAATGCGAACACAATGTTATCTCATTACGTGTGCTCTCGGGGCACCGCAGCGTGAGGAAAGCAATGAAAACATCTCTCCCCTTAGGGCAAGGCGATTTTCTAACTGGGACAAGAAGAGAGCTGTCCTGGGCCAAAGCCAGGCAGAAGGGATTGCTGGCCAAGGGAGAAGCTTTAGTCCTCTAAAGTCTCTCCAAAATCCCATTGGCAAATCTGAGTTACACCATTGAGAAGTAAACATCCTCATTTTACGATGAACTACAGTGACCAAAGCAGTACAAAACACAGGCAATGGGCACTGGGATTTGGCACGCGTCCCTCGCATTTCGCTTTGTCTCATCCAGAAGCAGTTATAGACCTTTATCCTGGCTTGATCCAAGGTAGTATTGCTTTCCTAAGATCCAGAGAGTTTTTTGTTAAACTTGGCCCAGACTCGTGTGATTCTCACCTCAGGCTTACTTAACCTTTGTGAGCCAACCCTTTGGCAAGGCTAAGGGACTCCAGGGGTAGTAACTAGACCTGAAACTTGGGAAGTCATGCAGAATATGGCTCCAAAACGAAATGATAGCTTCAGCCTGTCCACTGGAAGACTCCCGTCAAGATCTAAGGCTGCACTGTGGAAACACACCAAATAAAATCTTGCCTATACTAAAGCCACAATGCAGATGAATGACCTGTGCTGCTTTGAAAAATGAACAGGTTTTATCCCTTTAGATTGCAACACAGGAATATGTCTTTTCCTATCAGTGAAAAGCATCCTACTGTTTATTTTAGTTGGCAGACTTACTGCCAGAAAGGAAATGAGAATATTATCTCTAATGAGTCTTCTCATAATGGCAATTTTCTAAAAGAGGTACCAATTCTAACTTTGTGTCAATAGTGCCTCATCTGCAAGCCATGGAATAAACCTCCCAAGCCTATTACGGTATGCAGCCTCACTTCTCCAGAGCCAATGTGATAATGTCTTTACAGAGCAGCAATTCCTATTTTAACAGCGATATAGATTCTTCCCATGTGTGTACAAACACATCTACGCACAGATTGTGCCTCTGGTCTCCTCTAAACAAAAGTCTAACCCACATTTCTCTCCCCCATTTATCTGCTGATTCTTCACCACATTTGGGCTGCCCACCATCTAAAACGCAGCCTCATAGCGATGGCATCCTGCCTCGTTTCTTTGGAGGCTCCTCATTTTAAGTCATTTAACCCATGTCTGCCAAAGCCATTTGAGGGAATTAAGGTGACGTCTCAGGAGGTCCCTCTGGCATCCCTGGGAGACACGAAGCCGGAATGTCCCTTACCACATTCAGAAGCGGGCCAAAGGGTCCACTTGCCTCCTTCTGGATCTTGGCAGCAGTTGGATGAATAGAGCCCTGATCAAACAGCCCTCTGGTTTTCAGGCTTCACAGAACCAAGATTCATCTCCTTTTAAGCCTGCTTCCAGGTGTGACTGATATGTGTCAAAAGTCTTTGATCCTTGCACCATGTGGCAGGTGAGGTGAACAAGCAAGAACAAAATCTGCAAACTAATCCCACTGCTTTGAGTTCGTGTTTGGTAAGATTTTTGCAAAACCATCTTTCTGGCTGGCCTTTGCACGAAAAAAAGTTGTGTTGAACTGAATGTCTAATTGGTTCAGCTGGTCTAGATATGATCACTTTGAGCCACTTTTCTCCATTTCTGAAGTGTATTTGTGTTAAAAAATTGAGAACTGCTTGGGGGTACTAAGAAACTCGGCGGTCCTACATACTCCCATATGGAGAATGCTGTTTAAAATGTGGCAACACTGTTAATGATAAAGGTGTGCATCTGAATAGGGCAGGATTTTAACAGACCACTGAAATAGAAACTTCAGCCATGGCGTACATCCTGAGCATATGTTATTCTGGCTTGCTTATCCCAGCGTGCAAAGACCCCAGCAATCTATCAAGACGCCAAGAACATCTGAAACCTTTGCAGGATGCCCTTCTGCAGGACTTCCAAAACAAGCTCTCCTGGTCAAGGACATGCCGGTTAAATATACCCCCAGGGAACAATTAATTCCTGTGCCCTGGCATTGACTGCAAACCCAGGAGATACTTTGAGTTGTCCTGTGGTCGCAGGAAACAGAGCTCCCTCCAAGAGCACAAATGTTTCCCATCCTCCCTTGGACAAAACTCTCCATGGACACAGGGTCCCAGTGATGTGCTCAGCTGCGTCACCCTCAGCTTCCAATTTGCTGTTTGCTTCTTTGAAAAGGACTGTGGTCAGTCTAATCCAGTTTCTCTCCGTTCCCCCCTCTTCTCTACCTTGGGAAACAGTGGGTTTGTGTCCAGGTGATCACTGAAAATGCTGAGCCAGCCGCAGACTAAAGAAGGAAGGCTCCTTTCCTATGGAAATCTGTGCTTTAAGCTTTCAAGGAAAAAGAGATTCAAGTAAAAACTGGAAACCCAGACCCAGGCTCTCCCTAGGAATGGGAATCACAGACAAAGGGGCTGCACAACGCTGCTTCCACAATGGCCCACACATTCGAGATCCACGCTTGCAAACATGCTGGCATACATGACTCCGCACATCAATGCAGCAGTGAATTTCTTGTACTTTGACATAAACCTATAAAATGAGTGAGCCAAAACTGAAGGTTTGTGGACGTTCACAGGTCTTTCAGTCAAGCCAAGGCCAAGCCTCAAACAAACCTGGGCCAAAGCCTTTCACTTGGAAAGTGCAGGGTGACCTTAGACTCTGACAGAGCTAACAACACAGAGGGGTTGTAAGTCCAAATCCACCAAGTTGCTCTGAGACACTTTCAAGACCAGAAGAATGTGTCCAACCCCATTTCCAAGTCCAGACTTGTTTCTCTGCTGTAGGAAATAATGCTGCAATATGAATCAAAATGCAACAAAGTTCAATGCCAGACCTGTTGAGAGGGGAAGAATGATTTATTTTGAAACAAAATGAATGTCACTGCCTCATACTGTCATACCCACATAACCTTAAGCACTGAAAAGCATGTATCTTCCTGATCTGGCCAGGATTCCTTGTGCTGGCACAGAGGACCAGGAACACTGGCTACCCAGTCCTCATCAAGTCTCCTGAGTGACACTGTCCAGGTTCAGATATGCTATTTTTCACTCGTCAGGAGCTGACAATGACGATTCTCTCCATCCTACCACACCTCTCCATGAGTCATCAGGATTTTGTCTCCTGAGTCCTTTGTCTCCTGATGTGGGTGTTCTGAGAAGCTGTCCCTAGATGTACGTCTCAAAGACCTGCTAGCCCAGGTGCCACCACCAACTGCCATCCCTCCTGTCCCCCTCCTACCAGTTACTGCTTTTGGAGTTTTTCATACCAATATTCCCATAAATTCTGCCTTCATACCAATCTTCACATATCTATCACAACTTTCTCTATCACCACATGGGCTCCACATGAGGCTGTGTTTGGGCACACCTTTCAGCTGAGCTCCAGGATGGTACAAAGAGGGAGAACCCAGCTCTCATTCAATCACAGGAAGGGTTCAAGGGGCTCAGATAAGAAGAAAAGTATGCTTCAGCCCAGTCCTCCAGCAGGTCTTCTGAACTCAGTTCTTCCTGAGCACAAGATAGGTGCTTTGGATAAGATTAATCTGCTCAGAGGTAGACACTTGCAATTAAATACCTTCTACTGAGCTTGCTCCCTAGCCAACAGACACAGCCCATTCTGGGAGCATTACCTCTCTTTCTGATGGAGATGGCTGAGATGGGTTAGATGGAGAGTGCCCATGGAGTGGCTATTTCTTTCCATTGTCTACCCAGGGAGAAAAGGACAGTGAGCTCAGACTGAGATGTCTACTTTGTAGACCTCTGAAGTTAGGTGAGTTGAATCCTATCCCTGCAGCGCAGAGAAGAGCAATCAATGGAGGTGGGAAATGCACGCATGATGGGGCTTGCCATTCACAACCTGATCCCAAGTACTTTCCTATCTGCACATTGCACATGCAGTTCGAGCTTCCCCACGCTTCCTACAAACTTCCTAAAAGTGTGAGCAACCTGAGAGCAGGTTTCCCAGGATTCTTCCTCTGCAGATTTCTCCCTGAGTTTTCATCTCACAAGCATCCTTCTCCTGCCGAGCTGCTGGGATGCCGGCAAGGTCCTTGAGCTCGCTTGCCGTCCCCCTCCAGTACAGCAGAGTTTGTGGCTTTTGATCTTTTGCCCTGTTGATCTAAGTTGACTCAAGGATGGTCAGGAAGTACTTTGTGGTCTAGGGTGCATTGAGGCATGGGAAGAAAATGTTCTGCAAATCCTGCTGGGCAGGACAGGCTTTTATGTGGTTGCTCATAACAGCAAGGGTCTGGATGGGGTGACCCAGGCGGTCACTTCCCCAGCGAAGTTCCTAAAGTACATCGGTAGGACAGGTAGGTCAGCAGCTTGGCAGCCTCCAGTTTACCTATTGACATGCAACTACCTTCTGATTTTTGCCCGTGGCTTTGATTCTTAAAGGACAAGCGAGGGAAATCTCATGTTACTGCTGGCCTTCTCTAAATACGGGGGAGATTTGTTGCCAAGCAAGAACAAACTGCAAGCAGAGTAAATGTACAACCAGGGTCCAAGGGGAGCACTGAATGCCAGCCAGCGTGTCGCTGGCAGCCAGTAAATTTGCAGGCTTGGGAAGGACGTTGCTTGGAAGTGTTACAGAAGACCTTGATGACTCCAGACATTCTGGTGCATGTGTGCGCAATGGTTACCTCAGTAACAGGTGTTAAAAAGTCCCAGCTTGCTCAGGAATAGGCTTTGCCACCCTCCCTCTCCCCATAAAATCCTATTCTTGGCACGCAGGCAATAAATAACCCCCTTGTCATGCACCGTGGGCACACCAAGTACTCAAACAGGGCCATCCTTTGGAAGGGAGGGTTATTTTCAGCAGCGGATTTTAGCTGAAAAGGGGAAGCTCTGGATAGAGGCCCTGGCATTTTGCAAGGCTTAGCTGAATTGTTCGTGCCTGCTGGTTCCCACAGTCCTCCCGGCGTGGTGGTGTCACTGTGTCCACACGAACGAGGGTAAAGTGATAGTTTGATTAATGTCAGCAGTCCGGCACTGGTGAAGTTGCAGCCTTTGCTCTTTCCTCAGCTGAAAAACAATACGGCTTTGTCGCTCTTCAGCTGTCAGCAGGGACGCATCCTGAGAACCGGCTGAGCCAAGCGACTTGGTGAGGGGAAAGAAACAGGGGAAACTGCTTATTGTTTTGACAGAGAGATGCTGTCTCTAAGAGGCAAGGAAAAGGAAGAGCCAGGTGCCTTGTATGAATGGTCAATGGCAAGCACGATTTTAGTCTGACAGGCATATCAAAATGACCCTCATCACTAGATCAGTCTCTTCTTCCTTGAGGGGACGTGTTTCTTGGTTTCCAGTTGCAACCTGAACATATTTCTTCTATATTAGAGGCTTTAATAAACCACACTGTCTCCAGGGTTATTTATTTTCTTGGCTTGATTCTGTTGGGATTAACATGAGGCCGGTTGCTATTCACCACCCTCTTATTTTCCATGGATCCCATACACCACCACTCCATATGTTTCTGGAGGGAAGGCTTTACACTTTCCAGATGGTGTCCCACAGCCCGGTCTGCATTTTGATTCCTCTGTTGTGGCAGGTTTGGCAGGTATGGTCCCACCATGGTTACAGCATTAACCCTTGCGGCACTTGCAGGCAGCTGGAGCCTCGGCTGGGCTTGCAGGCAGGCTTTTTGCGTGAGCTTTGTTGTGATGGAGTGCTCTGGGGACCTGCAGAGGCACTGCAAGGAATGGGGTTGGAGTATGGCTACCCAAGGGCAGATACATGGCTAAAGCTAGCCTTGCCTCCTGGACCTGGCAGCGATTTATGAGTGATCTGCTGCATAGGCACAAAGCGGTCATTTTTGGGGAGAATCTGGGTCCTTCAATGGGCAAGAGGGCTGCAAGACCATGCGTTTCCCCTGGAGATGCAACTCTGGTTGCTACCAATGCAGCAAAATGGAAATGCATAGTGTATATATGTAGGCACATCCATGTTATCTCTATCACTTTGGCATTTCCACTGCATGTGTACAACATACAGATCACTGCCTTCCATTATACACACCAGATGTGTCCATTCATTGTCTGCCATCTCTCCTTCCCAGCTCAGAAGGAAATGCTCCAGCCTTTGGAAAGCACAGCTGCCAGCTTCATCCTGCAGAGCGGTTGCCCAAGGAGTGCAACATCAGGAATTAATACTGCCAGCTGAGCAGGAGCAAGCTGCTGGAGGGCAACTGGGAGCTGGCTGCAGAAGGGAGGTGATGCTGGGGTCAGGCTGTGCCCGTTTGGATGCGGGGCAGTACCAGGGACTGGCAAGTGGACCAAAAGGCAGTGGCCTTCAGGGGGAAGATGCTGGCCAGAAGGAAGGTTCAAAGGGAACACAGTAGAAAAAGCCCTAAGCTTCTCTGGAGCAGTAAAAGTTGGTGCTTTGCTGTGGATCACATAGCACGTAATAATAATAATAAAAAAAAGTGGCTGTTTTTCCCTCTCTTCATGCTCTTTCTGCAGGAGCCCAGCTAATGCCCTGGAGACGCCCCAGGTAGCATCGCTGTGCCCTCACCTACAAACCCAGCCCAAAGTCAGGCCTTGGGCCCTTCCCATGGGGTGGGTAGGGGGCTTTCCGGCTACGCACAACTTTATCTTCTTCCTTGAGACTCTTCTAAACCGATGGGGATAGTTTGGGCCTTTCCAGAGAGTCTCCGAATTGCTAGCTACAGGGACTTTCCCCAGGAGCTTTTTCTCCCCACCAGCACCTGCCTGAAGTTTTGTCCACCCTATGTGAGCAGATGCTACCAAAAAGCTGACTATAATGAGAGTAACAACACCCACACTTTTTCCAGGGGCGCTCACTCACCAGGTCCAAAATCCCGGGAAAGCCATCCCCCAGGCACAGACGTGCCTGGCTCACGTGGACACAGCAAACCCCTATGAGCATTGCCGGCTGGCGTTGGTGCTGGTGCCCCATTGGTGCTAATTAAGCTAATGGAGGAACTTCAGCTCGGTTGATCTTTTTTCTTAATATCCTCTTGGGTGCTGGTAACCAAATTACTGTTCCCCACCGTCCTGGGCTCCGGGTGCCCTTGGAAAGAGCTAACTCGCAGACTGGCCCTGGAAAAGAAAATGCAGGTGCCAGGAGCTCCCTTCCTGCCCGTGCACTTGCTCATGCAACTCCTCTTCTGCCTCTCCACTGGCTTCTTAGAACTTATCACGCTTAAGCTTTGGTCCCTACTGATGGGGGGCTCAATAATTCCCTCTCTTCGGCTGGACTCTGCCCACACAGGGCTCGTGCGGCTGCCTGAGCTCCTGTCATCTCCCTGCATGGAGACACCCGAGCAGAAGCGCTTCACACAGTTTCTGTACCCAGCGCTTCCAGGCTTAAGGCAACCCCACGTACAAGACGCGTTTTCTCTCCAGCACCTGCATATTGTACATCTACAGAGGACTTCTTAATATAAAAAATTAGGCCTAATTTTCACACTTATCTTACAATAAGAAGTAATGCAGAAGTCATATCGGTCCTTTTCCCCCTCTTTATTCTCCAGACATTCGTCTTCTCCTTCCATAAATTCTATCAGAGGAGCGAGCTAGAGATTAAACTAGATTTTTGCTGCTGTTGCACGGTCTCCCAATCCTGCTCCCATTTACCTGCAGACACCTTGTGTTACCTGAGTGCTGACAGCGACTGTGAAACCCTGGAGGGGCTGCAGCGTAGGCATGCACAGGAAAATTTTGGCAAATGATGTGGCAAATCTTGTTGCCACCGCTGGCCCACCGTGTGCCACCCTATCCTCTGCAGAAGCGAGTGCTGCAGACCAGAGGGTTCAGCAGTGGAGGGGAGTAATGTCTAACCCGCCATAATAAGCATGGTCAAGGCTCACCTCTCAAAGCCCTCATTGACTTGTAGATTGGCTTCTGTGCTCAAAACCTCCTCTAGTTTTTCCAGCTCCGCTAGCAGATATAATGAAAAATATTCCCACTGTCTACAAATCTTTGACCTGGCCGTGTCCTGAGACGTTGCAGCTACAGCAAAATATGCTGGACACCTCGAAGTCTGGTTCTCTTCCAAGGAAAAGAGAGAACTTCATCTCAGATGCTTGAGAAACGTGGGCTCACGCCTGATTTATTGGGGGACTTTATTCTGCGATGCAAACACGCAGGGAGTGACTCCTCCGTGCCCTGTGGGAGTCACGGGGAGAGGGGTTTTTGCCATAGTAACTGCTCACCTCAGACTGACTCCCTCTCGCCAAAGCATCCCCGTGTACAAACCCCTCCGGCAACAGCTGGCAATGAAAGGCCTGCGCAAATGAAACCACAAATGCTATGGATAAGCATTTTTCCTTCCATTCATGCTGTCTTACTCCAAAACTTACAGGTAAAATGCTGTCAGAATCTGCTGTCCTGTTTTTTGTTTTTGTTTTTGTTTTTAAATCTCTCGCTTAAATGATCGCATTTTCAGCTGCTTGGTTAACGACCTAAATACGCAAGTCACACGATGAGGCTACCTCCTGCGATTTGCCAGGCACGAATTTGAAGGAGAATCTTAAACGACAGCTAAGTCCCCCTCAGCGGCAGACTCCGGGCATCAGCTGCAGGGAGGGAGAGCCGTACAGTCCAGCTGCGCAACGGTTGCACGTTGATTCCTGCTGTACTCTGCTGGAGAGCATTGACAAGTGCTTCAGATGCTAGGGTGGCTCCTGCACCCTGTCTTATCAAAGGAGAAACCAGATGAAAAACGCGTACAGCCTCTGTTGTGTATTTTTTGTTTAAGTTTGTGTTACTGAACCATAAACGAGTTGATCTATACTTACTACTTTAGCTAGAGACTTTGTCTCTGAGCTATCTGTCTGCTCCCCAGGGGAGAAGGTGGGATTGTGGCTGGGCTGCTTTTTCTGAGGAAGATGGAAATCTTCATTATAGCGAACTTCACAGGTTCACCCGTGGGTACCATCTCCTGTCTGGGTCTTCCATGCATCCCAGTCTATACCTCTCTCACTCCTTGCTCCCTTTCTTCGTACGTTAAAATGACAGGGCATTACTAGCGCCTGGAAGAGAAAAGCCAGCCTGGCAGGCTCACGAGTCACCTCTGGTGCACACTGCTAGAGAAACTACTGCCTCGCAAAAAATTGTGAAGGATTGCTTTTCTTTACGAAATCCATTCCCAGACTCCGTTGCATCATCCTGCCATTGCTAATTAAGTTCATTGTATTCCATTTTCTCTGTGTTGATGCGACAGCGTATTTGTTTTGCACTAAATTCAGGTGAGCCTTTGAGCTGACATGTTGAAAATCAATGAGAAGCAGAAACCATCAGGGGAAGGCAAAATGCTTCAGAGGTGGAATGAGCCTGTTGGGCTTCCTGGTTTCAGTCCCACGAACAGGGTCGTATATCCTGGAGTCGTGAACCTCACAAGGGAAATAATGACATACCCAGAGTTTGAAACAAAGCTACATATAGCTTTTCTTACCCCTGTGTCCCGCTGAAGCACATAAATAAGTCAGGCATGTTGCATTACTGTTCTGTGGACTGTTTGGAAGTGGTTCATAAATTGTTGGAGAAGAAAGGTCAGGTTCTTAATGAATGCTTTGGAAAATCAGCTTCTTTGGGATGGATTTGACACGCTTTGTTTACAGCGTGAGAGAGTTCAACACACAAACCCTCTGAAACGCCCAAGGAGCCTTCCAGCAAAACCAGTGGAGACAAGGCTAGACATCCCAAATATTTCTCCTTAAGTAAAAACAAACAACAACAACAAAAAAAGCAGGAAATTAAACCCCAGACTTTCCTTAGTCAGCACCAAAAACTATGAAGCAGACTTCTTTCAAAGGTCTTTAGAGCTCACCTCTGAGCTCTGGTGACAGATGCCTGGGTGAGTTATCTCAATATAAACATCATCGGAGCCAAATGCTGCTCCAGGGTAAGACCTCAGCCGGGCGTCCCAGGATCATGCAAGGGACAAAGGTGCACGAAAAAGGAACCCTTTGGCATGGCAATGGCCTGCATACGGGGAGAGCAAAAGAGTTTGGGGTGCGTTTCCCCCCTCAGCTTCCCCTTGTTTCCACCCCAGTGGCTCGGTGGCAGGGTGACCCTGCACGCCCCATCCTCCAGGAACCAGCACAGCTCAGCACGGCTCGGCATGGGGAGGCTTCAATGGGGAGGAAAAGGGCTGTCAGAGGTGGAAGAGAGGCTTCGGCTCTAAGCGGCTTCTCCAGCAGGAAAAAAAAAAAAAACAACAACCCGACGCTGCAATTAGCAATTTGGAGGGGAGACAGTAGTGCATTAAGTCCTGGGGCGAGGGGCTGACATCAGCCTGAGTGGGTGGAAAACCGAGACGGCACGGACAATGGTGCAGCTCTGCTTCCTTTGGAGCACATTGTCAAAGAAGGAAAAAAAAAAAAAAAAAAAAAGGAAAAAGAAAACTGAAATAATTACTGCTGGGGGGAAACAAAGAAAAAGAAAAAAAGGAGGGGGGGGAATCTCTGGAGGAACATACAGGAGATGCTTCAGAAAAATACCAAGCATGACCTTTCCGTTGGCTGTGTGTTTCCAAGCAGGGCAGGCCACTCAGTCCCAAAGACGAGGGGCTGCTGCCACCTCCCGGCGCTCCCGCAGCCGCCGAAGAGCGGAGCCGAGCCCAGCGGCACCGACCCGCAGCCCAGCACAGCCCAGCACAGCCCAGCCCAGCACAGCCCAGCCCAGCACAGCCCAGCACAGCACAGCACAGCACAGCACAGCACAGCCGGGGACCGGCCTCCCCGCCGGCACCAGCCCACAGCGTCCCCGCTGGCCCCGGGGGCGAGCAGGGAAGGAGAGCATCAGGCTGCCGAGGAAGGACAGAGATGCCAGGCCAGTGCCGTTTGTTGGGAAAAAAAGCAGGAATGGTTGGATGACTATTTAAAAATCCTTCGGTATGGCATCCCTGAGCACAGCACTTAAAGGCAAGGAAGTAAAACTGGACGCGTTGCAAATATTCTGTCAGCGGTGTAAGGTTTTGTGTGTGCTGAAATACTTGCGTTCAGATAAGTATAACTTCACTACACCGATGTCCTTAAAGGCAGAGCAGAGAGTCTGATAGAAGCTACGTGCTTTTTCCCCTGACAGGACGCTAATGAAATGATCACCCAACTATGAAAAGTTCACAGAGAATGCACTGCAAGCAAAGCATGGAAATTCCCTTTTCCCAACAGGGACACGACTGCCAGCTGGGTCGTTGGTTTCCCTGGGACCTACTGGTCCACCCCATGCAATGGCATGCTGTCTATATCCACGTCCTCAAGAGGTCTCATGCTGAACTGAGCCCACAAAGGGCCTCCCTACCTCTGGACCCTCACACAGACCAAGGAACCATCCCAAAATAGCTCCAGCAACCTATGGCAGTGCGCTCTGGAAGCAGTGAGTGCTTTAAGGAGGAGAGTCCCTGCACTGGTCCCCAGGGCCTTGCAGATCAGCCTCTGCCTATACCCCAGGGGGAGCTGTGCCTTTCCCCTGACCCCAAGGCAGCCAACTGACACATACTGTCTGGCGGCCCTTGGACCTCTCAATTAATGTCACTGTGGTTTGGGTAGATGACCTCTTTGCACCCTGTGGTTAGAGAGCGGGGAATGGGCACAGCAGGAAGCACTGCTCGTTTGTGTCAGGATTTCAAAGAGCTCCTGTGCTAAAGCCCCCACCACCTCCTTGCCTGGCCAAGGAGATACAGCGATAGCTGTGTGCTCTACAGCACGCTGGATGTGGCAGCCACCCTGCGAGTTGTGCCAGACACCTGTAGGCAGTGGCCAACAGCTCTGAGCTGGTGTATGATGTGTCTCCCTGACCCTGCCCCCTCCCACAGTGTCACCCCCCTGATTTACAGCTCCCCCAGCACAGCAGTGGTGGTGGCAGCCCAAAGGACAAGCCGGGCAGGACATCAGGCAGAGCCACAGGGTGATGTGCGGCAGCTGGCAGGGATTTCTCCAGCAGCACCGGGTTTTGCTGAGCCCCTGCCCAGCTGCCAGCACCTCTGCTCGGGCAGGGCAGCTCCTCCAGGTCGGGCTGAGCCCACCTGAGCAGAAGGACGATTTTCCAAAGAGTTTGGGGCCCTCGTGGCTCATGGTAGGTCTCTGCAAGACAGCTGGAGGACGGCCTTTGAGGTGGTGACACGTCTCCTAAGTTTTGGTTGAGTTACATCGTTCCATCATCTCACTTCAGCCTCACTGACTGAGATTTCAATTTTACCCCGCTTGTGCTGCACTCTAAGATACGCCATAAACACCTGCACCGTGTCCCAACCTCATGTTTTTCCATTCAAGTGCCAGTTAATTGCAAGCTAAGCGCCAGCCGCATTAACCCATCTCCAGCCCTGCGTGGGCTGTGGACGGATGGACTGCACTTCCCATGGGAAAAGCCCCGCGGCCGGATCAGGGGCTGGGAAACAAGGGACTCAGTAATTACCTGTTCTTCTCACGTGAGCTGGTGGTTTTTCAAGCCAATCCTGACCATGGGTCACACCAGAGGGACAAAGTCCAGGTTTGGGGCAGGCAGAATCCACATATCGCAGTCCCCTCAGGCTGTGTCTCCCAAATTTATGTGCCCAACACAGCAGCAATAAACTGCAGAGGTGTGCCCAGTGTGTCAGTCTTACATGCTTTTAAGAGAATACTGAGGGTTTTGGGGTGTGTTTGGAGCCCTTTTTGCTGCCATTGGAGGCAGTTACTGCTTTTTTAACCTCAGATGACAGAGACTTGTGTGGCAGAGCCCAAATCTTGATGACAATGCCAAGGAGATGAAGGGTTATAATGGCTGCATGTAACAAACTTTGCTTTAAAGGGGGAAAAAAAAAAAGGAAAAATGCTGGTAAACTTTCAGACAACTCCCGATCTTTGTGTAACACCGTCTAACTTGCAAATTAATCACAAACCAAGAAATGCCAGAGTTGTGCAACCCTCGTTGGGTCCATGTGCCTGCCAGCCTTGTGCCCTGGGTTTCCCTC
Source organism: Rissa tridactyla (assembly GCF_028500815.1). NCBI lineage: Eukaryota > Metazoa > Chordata > Aves > Charadriiformes > Laridae > Rissa > Rissa tridactyla. The sequence goes on from NC_071466.1 coordinate 99,022,733, forward strand.
TCCCTGGGGACGTGCTGATACACGGGGCTGGAGGTGAGGAGGGGAGCAAAGGAAGCCCTTTGGTGTGCCAGAGCGCAGGAAAGGCTGTCACCCTGTGGGGACACGGCTTTGCCAGGAAAACCCTCCCTCTCTCCCAGGCTGTCCTTCCGACAGAAGCCAGGGGACAAAAGTCCAAAGCAATTAGATAAATCGGGGGTGAGAGGGGGGAGACTATCAGCAATCTGCTGATTGCCTGAACCCTTGCAGAGAGGGCTGTGGGAACTCTGAGCACCTTCTCAGCACAAGAAGGACATGGACCTGGTGGAACGGGTCCAGTGGAGAGCCTCGAAGATGATGAGGGGGCTGGAGCACATCTGCTATGAGGACAGGCTGAGAGAGTTAGGGTTGTTCAGGCTGGAGAAGAGAAGGTTCCAGGGAGACCTTAGAGCAGCCTTCCAGTACCCAAAGGGACTCTTTATCAGGGAGTGTAATGATAGGACGAGGGGAAATGGTTTCAAACTGAAAGAGGGGAGATTTAGATTAGACACTAGGAAGAAATTCTTTACTGTGAGGGTGGTGAGACACTGGAACAGGTTGCCCGGAGAAGCTGTGGATGCCCTGTCCCTGGAAGTGTTCAAGGCCAGACTGGATGGGGCTTTGAGCAGCCTGGTCTAGTGAGAGGTGTCCCTGCCCATGGCAGGGGGGTTGGAACTAGATGATCTTTAAGATCCTTTCCAACCTAAACATTCTATGATTCTATGATTCTCCTGCAAAGGATGAGGAGGGTCCTCCATCCCCCTGCCAAGAGGAGTGACAAGGAGACACCTCTGGCCCGAGATACTCAGGGACAGCTTCCCAGCTGGAGGCCCTCAGGTTGGATCCTTCCAGCCCTTGTTCCCAACTTTTTCTTGGAGAAAATGGGATCCTGGCAGAGGTGACATACCCTGCCCATGCAGTGCGCCAGGATGGGAGGGGCAGGTACAGCACCAGGAGCTGCTGCTGTCCCCCACATCACTGCCACCGCAACTGGGTTATTGGAGCCTGTGGGAGAAGGGGAATTGCTTGGAGGAGGATGCATAGAATCATAGAATGATTTAGGTTGGAAAGGACCTTAAAGATCATCTAGTTCCAACCATTGGAGGGAACTGTGGTTCCCAGTGGGAGGGACACCTCCCACTAGACCAGGTTGCTCAAAGGCCCGCCCAACCTGGCCTTGAACACCTCCAGGGATGGGGCATCCACAGCTTCTCTGGGCAACTTGTTCCAGTGCCTCACCAGCCTCACAGTAAAGAATTTCTTCCTGATACCTAACCTAAATCTACCCTCTTCCAGTTTGAAGCCATTACCTCTGACCCTATCACTAGATGCCCTTGTAAAACTTCCCTCCCCATCTCTCCTGTAGGCATCCTTTAAGTACTGGAAGGCTGCTATAAGGTGTCCCCAGAGCCTTCTCCCCTGGACCACTGTCTGATGCATCCCCCTCAGGACCCTTTAACAGTTTCTCTGGAGGGGAAGCTAAAGTCATTTCTGCTCTGCTGTATGCAAGCAAGGTTAGCACTCTGAGTGGAAACAGAACCCCTGGTTACAACCACCCTACACCAAACTGCCCAGATGCTGGAAGGTGCGGGGTCCTCCACTGCCTTTCCCTGCCTGATAAAATCACCCACTGACTTTCTAGCCAAGGAGCTTCCAAGATATTTTGTTAATCCTTGAAGAGTATTAGCAACACCTTATTATTATTAACAGGTGAATTTGTGCAGAAAGCTGTGGTGAAGCTCCCTCTTGAAACCGTGATCATAGGCTATGAATGACTAGGAAGACTCTGGGGTGAAAAATGTGAAATATTTTGAGTGACACATAGCCACTGGTAAGCAGGGAGGTGTTACTGCCCATGGTCAAGCTCTTCCGCGGACTGATGAATCCTTGGGACCAGGGGAGCTCTGGCCTTGGGGACAGGCAAGGAAGCCTTTGTCAACACATCCCTCCTCCTACAAGAAACACCACCATCCACCCCACATGTCCTCGTACAGAGGCTTTTAGAAGCCGCTCATGTTTTTAATCAGCTGATGGATTGCAAAGGGCTTTAAAATCAGGCCTTTTCAGAGCAACGAGACAGTTGAGGTCTGGTGTCCCCAGGATTTGCCCCAAAAGCGAGGGGCTGCACAGGTCCTTTGGTACCCGCTGCATTGCAGCACGAGAGCTGCTGCCCCCTCTGCACGGCTGCAGGCTTGCCCCAAACCTGCCCTGATTTCCTACCATCAACACTTTTACTTTCTGCCATCCAGACAGAAAAAGGGCCCCCAAAATGGTTCAAATGTCACTTCATGGGACAGACAGACAGACACGCTGCTCAAACACACAGAATCACAGAGTGGTAGGGATTGGAAGGGACCTCTGGAGATCATCTAGTCCAAACCCCCTGCCAGAGCAGGATCACCTACAGCAGGTTGCACAGGAGCGCGTCCAGGCGGGTTTGGAATGTGTCCAGAGACGGAGACTCCACCACCTCTCTGGGCAGCTTGTTCCAGTGCTCTGCTACCGTCAAAGTAATGAAGTTCCTCCTCATGTTTAGGTGGAACTTCCTATGCTCAAGTTTGTGCCCATTACCTCTTGTCTTGAAAAAAAGTTGACACACAGGTAATATCTGCACACAGATCATGCTCAAAGTATGTTTCCCTGCTTTTACATCTCTGAGAGGTTTGAATGGGGGCTAAATGTTTGGGGCTGGGTTTTGGGCTTTCTTTCCTCATTTCCTTGTGTCAGTAAGGCGAGAGATGTCAGCACATGCCGGGGAGGCGTCAAGGCTCTGGCGGGGAGATGCCCCCAAGGGGACAGGAGCCGAGGCCAGGGGCTGTTAGCGCCAGGCAAAGCAGCGAGATGCAGCTGCTGTTAAAATGTTCTTTCCCTGCCAGTAACTGCTCCCTCCTGGTACGAAATTGCCCTTTCCCCAAATGCGCTCATTCACGCCTTTTCCCTGGAGACGAAAATGCAACAGGCTGCACATTTTTTTTTGGTGGAAAGCTTTGGGATTGCCCAATAATTAATCCCAGTAAAAAACAGGTTTTAAAATAGTGTCAGGCGCCGAGGGGATTCCTTGCTTTCTAATTACCAGACAGTAATCTCCCTCTCTTCCCCTCTTCCCCCTGCTTCTGCGGCACTTCCCCGCTCCTGCAGCCGCCCCCCTCTCCCTGGTTCTCCCCCTGGCCACCCTGTTCCTGGTGGGCTTTGCCACCAATGCTGTGATGTGGGTCCCAGTAACACTCCCAGCACCCCCGGCATCCCTGGCACAGGCAGGGGACAGTGCTGACCCCCGGGGCACACTCACTTTCCCCAGATAAGGGGAGATGTCCTTGCTCCTGACTCCCAGTCCTCCCTGGGTTTTGGCCTAGATGTGGCGGAAGAAAGCGCTTTTTAATTTTAAACAGGCCCAGAGCTTCTTTGTTTATGGCTCATATTAATATTTAAACCCTGCCATGAGAAAAAAAAAAAAAAAAAACACGCATATATTTTCTCCGTTTTTCAGAGCTAATCAGCGGCAAAGGGGAGGAGGTTGGTGGGCTTGTCTCTTTGGCAGAGTGAACACTCTTTCTCCAGCTGTCCTCACCTCCCAGTGAGGGCGCAGACCTGTGCTCTTCCCTGGGAAGGATGTGCTTGTTTTGTTGTCACCCTGCCTGGCTTTGTAGGCGTGATCCGAGAGCACCCAGAGACATGTCGATTGAGCCAAACTTGTGTCTGTTCCTGGGGAAGCAGTGACCTTAGCCAAGGAGACAAGGTGGACCTCAGAAGCTCCACTTCACATTGCAGGTCTTGGATGTGAAGATCTTTACCAGGAGGAAAAGCACTGGCTGTCCAAACTGATTTTACCTACGGGGTTAACTACGGGGGTGCGGGGTTAATCGGTGATGCTATGCTTTTCCTAAACACCCTGGATCTCCATCTGCGTGGAAAGCTATTTGAGTCAAGCGTGAGTGATAAACCTTCAGTCTTTAGCGCTCACATTTGTGAAGGTTTGGGAGCCATGGATTTCATGTGTGGCAATGGCAGTGAGAGATATTACCCATGCCCTCCCCGCTCTGCCATCAAACAGCTTTAATTGTTCATTTCAGATAGAATCCTTCACATCGTACCACGCAAATGAGATCTGCGTTGCTGTCTTTACTGACGCAATGAACTTAAGAAATGGCGTGCTTGTTGGGCTGTCGAATTCTGTTCTTTTTTTGATCCTTTTGTTTTGCTTGCATGAAGGATAACAGGAACGTGAAAGAAAGGGCAAGTCAACGTCACAAAACGTGCTTCCAGCGGTGGAAAGCGCTTTCTCCAAGGTGCGTTTGGCACCGCGCTAACCTTTCGACTTCAAAGAAAGCAATAAACGAAACCCCCAAAGCCAATTGCGTGTTTCCTATATCTCTTTATTGACCGCCACTGACCGCCTTCTCAGGTGGAGCGCCAGATACCAGTGGGAGAGGTGGAGCTACCCTAGAATTACAGCGAGGGGAAGGGGAGACGGCATGTTACGCGCGGGCTGGGGAGAGCTGGCTGGGGATGTGAAGCCTCTGCACAGCGGCGAGCCCCCCTCTCTGCCCCGAGGGCCTACTACGACAGCGGAAAGACCTGCTCGTCCTTGTGTCAGTCGTCCCTAAGGCAGACGACAGGGTAGTGGTGTGAACACACACACTTAAAACACTTTGCTGGAAAAAAAAAAAATAAAAAAATAACAGGTTGCAACCCCCGAAGGTAAGACGTTATTCTCTCTCCTGCGGTTGCGAGGAACCCGTGGCACGCTCGCGGCGCGTTCGTAGGATGTCGGGTGTGGGGCTTGGCTCTGCGGCTTCTTTCTTTTTTAACTCTGTGTGGGGTAGAGCAAGTCTGCGGGGCTCTTCCCCTGCTCCAAGCCTCGCCTCGAGCCTTGGCGCACCAGGAGCCAGCGTGACTCGTTGCGCTCCCTTCCTACCTGACGGAGGTCATGGACTACAGCACCGGACGAAGACCCTTCCAACAAGCACAACAGCGCGCCGTCCACACCATCCCCACAGCGCAGCTCGCGCGTTTCAGCTTCAAAGTCCACCAGCCGCTCACCCAGCCCCTCGTCCCATCCAAGGGAAAGGGGGGAAAAAAAATAAAAGAAACAAAGGGAGGGAAAGGGGTGGGGGCGGAAGTAGGGGGGGACCAACAAAAAAAACCCCTCTAGGTATTCACTGATATATCTCTGCAATGGCTCTGGGAATGAGACCTGCAGACGGTGGCAGGCTGCGTACCGCAGCAGCAGGCGGGCTTTAGGAGGAAGGAGCGGAGGTGGGCTTCTCCTCCCGGGACACAGGGATGGGCCTCTCGCTGTGGCTGGCGTCCATGTTGGCGGGGACCTTGGGGCCCGAGAAGGTCAGCATGCCGTCGTTGGACAGGGAGCAGGTGATGGCAGCCTGGTCCACGTTGGCAGGCAGGCGGTACCGGCGGTGAAACTCGCGGGAGATGTAGCCGTGGTCGTCCTGAGAGGCAGTGGGGAAAAGGGGGAAGGCCCATCAGAAACCCCCCGGCACCATGCCGTGCCTCCCTCCACACCACCCCGCAGCTCTGTCGGAGGGGGGTCCATGTTTGCCCTGGCTTATCGAGACGCTGTACTGCCAGTATTGCTGGGACCATCTCTGCTTTTTATTCTATTTAACAGGTTTGTAGGGGCAGGTGCCCCCCTCGTGATGACCCTGCAGGTGCAAGGGCTGAGCAGAGCAGCAGGGTGTGATTTTGGCCGTATTATAGAATTGTAGAGTCATAGAATGTGTTGGGTTGGAAGGGACCTTTAAAGGTCATCTAGTCCAACCCCCCCTGGTTGGGATCTGATTTGGACAGGGGTTCTGCCGCGGCCTCCGATTTCAAAGGATGCTTGGAGAGAAAGCCTGGGGTTCTGCGAAGGTAAAAGCAACGCCTGTGTGTGCGCGTCCGTGTATCTCCCTACTAGGCAGCGACGCTGTGTCAGCCAAAGTACACGATCCTGGCCCCCTTTTTTTTTTTTTTGGCTGAAAGAATGAGAAAAGTAATTTTTTCTTGAAGTCAGCCATGGAAAGGGCTGCTCTCTCCCTCTGGAAAAAATATCTATATTAAAAAATACATACTGTTTCCAGGCTAGAGCTTTGTCTGGCCAAAAAAGTGTATGAGAAGAATTAAACCCCTGCTGGTATAATTCACTTTTCGACCCCCACAGATATTTCCATGACATATGTGTTAAAAGTTTCCAAGCCTGAGGCACTTGGTTGTTTTTCTTTTGTTTTGTTTGCTCTTGATTTTCTCTCCCAGATCAGCTTATGAAAACTCTGTTTTCACTAGCGATTCTGGCTTATGAAAACTCAGCCATGCTTCAGCAGCACCAGATGATGTTCTTTGTCTGGTCCAGTGTTATTAGTGAACAATGGACATTGTCATCTGACGGTTATGGAAGATGATGATTGAAAATAAACAAAAGAGGAGAGGATTAGCTCGTTATTGTCAGATATCAGGTTGCGGCTCTATGGGAATGGGCCATGCCAATAATGACAATTGATAAATAACTCAATCTTCTGATATATTCTTTTCTTTTTTCCTTCAGCTGAGGACCATTGGAAAGAAAGAAAACAGAGCTTGACTCCCCAGTTGCTTCACTGTCACTTCCACTTACCTGTCTTTCACTGTGCTTGCCATGGATTTCCACAAAGTCATCGATAATCTTCACACTCAGGTCTTCGGGAGAGAAGTGTTTTACATCCAGCATGATTGTAAACTTGTCCCGGTCAGACCTCACCTGAAATGAACATTGTTAGACAGTAAGACCCGAGCTCTAAGTGGGGAGGCAGTGCCAGTGTCGTGGCAGCTTAAAAGCCGGAGAATGGGTGGTCTGGCGGTGGCACAGTATTCCCTTCTGTGACAACGGGGCTCAGCAGGGATCTTCCTTCCCACCGCGGGGACCCAGGGACACTGGGAGGCCGCGATAGGCGTCTGCGCCATTGCTGCTGCTCTGGGGAGAGGCATCACTTCTCACCGCTGTTCTTGTGCCAGGGACCCCTTCGCACTCAGTGATCTGCCAGATGCACCGGGCATGTGTGCTCAGCAGCAAGAGGGGATGGAAAGCCGTGTAATATTCTCTGATAGCATACATTTTGTTCTTTCAGTGATTTATGGTTTCTTTGTGGTCTTAGCTCTGGGAGGAAGCCAGTAGGAAAGGGCTAGAAAAAACACCGGGCCCTGAGCTTCAGACCAGAGCCCCCATGGCTACATGCTCCTTCTACACGCTGCCTTCCAAGAATTGCTCCTGGGACCTCCTGCACGGGCTTGCAAAAACCACTGAGCTCCCGAGGCAGAGGAGGGGGTAGAGGAAGCTCCCGCTCACCGGGGTCCTCTTCCATGCCAAGCTGCCCTCGCGGGTGCTTAGTCCGGGAGCAGCCTAGCTCTTCCCTCGCCATGCGGCTGGCAGGTGCGGTGGCAGCAAAGACAGCTTTCTACATGTCGGAAACAACTGTCGGGAGCCAAAATGGTTTCTGTTTCTTGAAGGGAAGCCTTCTCCCCTGCAAGGGTTTCCCTCCATGCCCAAGAAGTCCTCCTTGTCCCCTCACACCCCAGCACGGGGCTACAGTCACCGGGCCCCACCAACTAACCTCAGGTTGGGGGACCAGGGGGGAAGGCATAAGGAGGGAAAACAAGGAAAAGAAGAGGAAGCTGAAGGGCCCTTACCTCTGAAATGCCCGACTCCAGCACGCTGCGGAAGAGGGACTGCCTGTAGTAGGGGCTGATAGTGGAAGAGAACAAAGGCAGGAGATCATACTCGAAGAGACCCTCTCCGAAAAACTGGTCGAACAAACGGCTTGGAATGAGGGGTCCCAGAGCACGCTTGAACCAGGGGTGCTGGATGGTAATGTCCATGCTTGCTGCTGCTGCGACCTGTGGCTGCGAGGGGAGAGCGGGAGGGACAGTGCAGCCGCTGGGGAGACAGCGATGCCTTGGCTGGACTGCGCAGTGCAGCCCCAGAGAAGCTCCCCCTATATATACCGGTCTTGCAGAATGAAGGCATTAGCGGGATTTCTCTGGAAAGACATGATCTCATGATGGAGGCAACGTGGTCAGCAGAAATGCGGAGACTGACCTGGAAACGACAGTCTGGTTGGAATCGGTGCCAGATCTGCCGGAGGGATGATGCCAGGCAGCAGGCTGTGAGACATGGGGTGCCCGTGCCCAGGGGTACCGGCAGGTCCTCTACGGGATGAAGCAAGCTAAACGGGACACCCCGGTGGGCATCTCAAGGATGCTTGTGAATTAGGCCTGCTCTGTGGGTTTTTGTAACCCACCCTTGGCATTTCGTTAATTTGCTTCTGTTTCTGCCCCTCCTTGAAATGGAGACACAAAGTCTCTTCCAAATAAATAAAACAGCTTTTTTTTTTTTTCCAAGTGACGAAAAAGGGTTTGATTCAGATTGAAGAAACGGAAACTTTTTTTTGTGGCATGATATAAAGTGCGTCCACCGCTTGAGAGGGGCCTGACAGCCCTGGCATGGGAATCCTGTCAGGGCTGGCAGGGAAGCAGGACTAACGCATGATGCAGAGCATGAACATGGGTTTGACAAAACAGAAACTTTTAACAAACAAATACTTTGCCAAAAGAAAGAAGGAAAAATAACTTTGGTCACCGACCATAACAGCAGTCCCAAAGCTGCTCTTGAGAGGGCCCTTGTTTTGATTTAGGAATGTTGTGGGAGATTCATTTATCTCCCGGTGTCACGACACAGATCCTGCTTAACGTGCATTGCTGGTTACGGCTGTTTTGCACTTCTGTTTCACTTAACGTTGCCTTTAAGGGGTCGTGCGCTATCCTTGATGGACTGGGGAAAAGGCACATGGACAGCCCACTGTGGGAGCAGCAAGCTCTGCCAGGGAGCTGAGGCGGTGAAAGGGCGGCGATGTTGCCCAGCTCCACAGCAAGGCTCAGCACGAGGCCACGGCGACAGCCAAAACCCCATTTCCACTGGGGCCAGCTGCATCCTAAGGGCCTTCTGGACAGCAGAAGCACCTACATCAGGAGTCTCGTGTATCTCAGCACCTTTTGCAGTCGGCGGAGAGTGAGGGAGAGAGAGGAGAGGACACCTCCAAAAGGCACTTCAGAGCTGAGGGGCTAAATCATCCTCTCCTGGTGCCAGGGACTAAAGAAATGGGGGGTGGCTGAGATCCTGGCATTGGTGCTTCAGGAGAAATGGGATCAATCCAGCCCAGAGGAGCTAAATTCAGAAAAGTGCTGAGGCAAAGTGACACTCAGTTCAGCATCGCCTGGCATCTAGGTGCCACATGGTCTTGGAAAGCCCTTGGCCTTGACTCCCACACGTGACCCCTCCCCATGCAATGCATGGAGGCAGGCAAGGAAAAGTGGGAACCAGAAGATCCCATGACAGAGGGTTTCCTTCATGAAAAGCAAAATGTTGAGGAGAAAAATACGCAAAAAGGCAGTTGAGACCGCTAAGAAGACAGACAAGAGTTTAGGTTCGACCTCACCCAGTTCCAGCAAGAAAAGGCCCTGTGGTCTGGTGGTGGCTCTTGGGCATGAAGGCTTTTCTAAAATCGGGTGCCAAAATGAGATCAATCCCTCCCCAAGACATGGAGGAAAAAAACGGAACAGACAGACCTAACCCCCATTCAGTCCCATTGTCCCAAATCTGTCATTTTGCTTGAGAAAATGAAGGGAAAGCAAACAAGATCCATAAAGCGCTACCAAGATTTTTCTTCAAGAGCTCTGTGAGATTTGGGTCTTTGCCCCAGGAGAGAAGAAAATGTCTCCTCAGCCACCCAATACCAGGGATCTGCTAAGATGTATTTAACCAAATGGCAGCAGTGACCTGATATACGCAGAATGAAAGGAGAGACACAGGAACAGGTTCAAATCCCAAATCACTCACTGGAGCACACAAAGCAAATGATTTATTTGGCTGGTAGATGAGCAGGTGGGAACTGAACCCTGACAGAGAAAGTGAGGCAGATTTTGGGGTCTGACATACCATTTGGGCCCCAGCCATGTGTGAGGGGTGGATGCAATCCCTGCAGTGTGTTGGGAATGTCCCCTTTATGTTTCCCAAACCAGGGGTTACACCAGGAGCACAGGGAGTGATGAACACTATGGCAGGCTCCTCTCTGGGCATCTTTCAGTCCTTAAGAAACTGCCAAGCCCTTGAGCTCTGACCTCCAGCATGTTCACCGTGCAGGCATGGGGGCGGATTATTGGGACAAGCAGGCAGAAGGGAGCCCAGGCAGGCTCAGCAACACCGACCAGCAGCACATCAGTGCTTTTATTTAGGGCACCAGGAGAGCAGCCACTTGCCCACACACCACCGCTTATCTCACAAGGAAGGCCAACAAAATCCATCATCCACCCTTGGCCTGAAGCTTGCTCCAGGATCGGAGCATGTGTGTGTTCAACTTGTGATCAGAGTACCCTATATGTTCAATGGGATGATGGGAATGGGCATTTGAGAGAAAAATGACAAATATGCCTTCACCTAAATATCATCTAGAACTATGTATATTACCACCCATTCAAATACTTGAAAAGTGGTAGCCAACTTTATGGGTTTATGTCTTTAGTTTCTTCTGGGCCCACATTTTCATGGCTCTCCCTAGAATTAATCACACCCATTTTGTCTTTGATGGACATTTTTGTTTTTTATGGGCATTTTTGTCTTTTATGGGCAAAATATTTCACTGAAATGTAAATTTCGTTTACAGAAGGTTTTTCTGATACAGACTTCACACTGTCTGCTTGCCTCTGGGCAACTCCTGAAACTCACCGCATCTTAACTTCCAACGATCTAAAACTCAGGTGTCCAGTCCAAATGAGTTGTCCACTGTCCAGTCAGTGGAGACAGATGCCTCCAGATGGCTCACATGATAATGCAGGTGGCTAGGAAAGGTGAAATGAGACACCTTTCAGCGGTGCCTACATCTCAACTGACTAACCAGGGAGTGTAGACAGCTGCCTTAGGGGAGGGAATTCTAATGCCAACCTCCTTCTGGACAAGCAGAGCTGGTGAGATGAATCCCATCCAGTGTGATTTGTGCCTCTTCTCAGAAGGAAACTGCACATGGGAATACAAGAGGGAAATGACAGTTAATGAACTCCACTGGCACTGGATTAAATAAAGAATTCGGTATGAGAGAAGAAAGCAACCACTTTGCACCAGTTCAGGGGACCACAGGCTTCTCACAGGATGCACAACAGTTGTGCATCATTATCACCTACTGAGCAAAAGCAGTGAGATTCCTTGGCGTTCCTACGAAAGGAAGAAAAACTCGTGCATATGCTCACGAGCGCACCCAAAAACACTGAAGGCAGGTTTTCCCAAAGCCTCGTTGCAAATTTAGAATGCGAGTCCAACTCTAAGGGTCTTCCAGCAGGATCTGCTGTCCAGCTGACCTTTGAAAGAATACCTTCCTAAACTATCATGTATAATTGCCAGCACATGAGAAGTTTAGTAAAGGATGTTGCCCAGGAGGAGCTGCAGAAATCCTGTATAATGTTTCTGAGTAAATCAGGGGTCAGCCACCAAGCACAGCCCTTGCCTGTATTTAGCAGCAATTAGTTTGTCCCTGGGACTGACTCTCACCTGCTGATTTCCAGGTGAGTCCAGTGCTGTTTCCAGCCCCTGCGCCAAGCTCTGGACAAGCCCAATGTGAAGAGAAAAACAAGTGTTTAAGTGGAGCAGTGACTGGTCAGGTGTAACTGAGGAGGGTTTGTATGCAGTTTTGAAGTACTAATAGAATTTGGATTGCTCTTTCCACCTGGCGTGTTGCAGCCCCAGGAGAGCCAAGAAAGGCCACCCCTCTGCTCTGATCTGCATGTCCTCTTGGGTTAACTGGTATCTGTTAACCTGCAGAGGATGCAGCTCTTCAGATAGTTCTGATAGAAAACGGGAATGAGTTCCAGTGCTTTTTCTTTCTAATAGACCTGTCAACCCAAAAAGGTACAACTGTACTCATTTAGATGGTCCTCTGCATTTAGATGTAAGCTGTTTAGTGACACTATAAAGGAGCGAATAATCTCTGTCAATATTCAATGACAAAATTGTCGCAGCATGCTAATCATACTAAGTCTTCCCTTTGGAGGAACATTTCTATGAGGTACAAAAAGGAGTTCATGACAGTCACACCGAGCTAGGACAGGCAATAATGCGATTTTGTTGCAAGTTTTCTTCCTACCAGTCTTCCTGTGGTGGAAAATACTACAGAATGTGCGTGAGGAAGCTGACGAGTGGGGAAAAATGACCATGCTTTTCTTAACTTTACATAGAGCTAGCTTTGGAAAGGATGCAAGAAGTCTATAGTAGTCAGCATGCAAGCAGACAAGCTAGCAGGGCAGGCTCACCAGGGAGCCAGCATTATCAGTTTTGGCTCATAAGCTGCTAAGCACTTACTAAAAACTCTCCCTAGAAATGAAAACAGAGTACTTATTTTTTTCTTTTTAAGGGAAGAGACCTTTCTTTAGAAGACTCCTGTTCCTTAAACGAGTGCGTGCCACCCAGGGCAGTGCCACGGTCAGGAGCTCCAAACCTCTCTGCCATGACTGACCTGGGATACTGATAGAGGTAGCAACCGATTATAACTGCAGCTAAACTCATTCTCCTCTGCCCTCAACCCCCACCAAATACCATGGAAAGCACTAAAGTAGTGTTTTCTGCCGAGTTTTGAATGTTGTTGGTATCTTGCTAAATTTTGTAATGGGCGGGAGGAGGTGAGGCCATGTTATCAGTGCAATCTGCACACCATGCTGAACTGTGGCTGGGGCTGCAGGGCTAACGCGATGGGAGGGCTGACATGAGAGAAGGCAGATGTTATATTCTTTTTATTAGGTGAATAAGTGCTTCTTGTTAAAAGCAAAGAGAACACTTGAAAACCCCTCTTTGAGGATGGTTCATAGCAAGAAAGAAGCCAGTTAGTGGGAGGGTTGCTACACGCTGAGCACCTTTGAAAATCAAGCCACGTATTAAGAAGTTTAAATAGAGATCTAGGAGCCTAACTTTCAGCAAGTGTATTTAAAAAAGAAAATAAAAAACCAAAACCTTGTCTTGCTTTTCTTTTATAGAGAGACCAGCGTGTCCCTAGAGAACTCTGCAAAATTCCCATGCTTCCCAAACAGCCATCAGCTGCCCAGCTGGGAGCAGGTAAGCAATCCCTTGCACTCCAGCAGCTTGGCTTAAAGAGCCAGGGACTAACCCTGTCCTGGTGTAAGTCATCAAAGCTTTCCCTTCCCTCGCCTCGGCAATTCTTGCTTAATGAACGGTCAACCCCTGTACCACAAGTTTTGTCCCAGGTGGTCCCCACTCTCACTCACAACAGTTTTTGTCTCACAGGGTCCGTGGCTGCAAAGTTGCTGAAGACCGGAGCCGGGGAGAGAGTGATCACAGGGGGGACAAGTTGTGGAGGTAACAATTCTAGTTTCCTATCTAAAAAGAAATCTTTGTCCCACTGCTTTTAAGGCACAATCCTCTGTTTTATTGATGGCCTTTGAGATTCTTTTTCCACTCCAACATCTCCTTCCTCCCTATTTTATCGGGATGGGGCGATTTTTATTTCCTGATTTATAGCGATCCACAGTCAGATTTACTATTCAGCTGTATGCTGGAAAAGTTAAATATCCACTCTCCTCATACAAAGACTGATATTTATTTTATCTAAAGAATTTATATAATACCAACAGTCTGCCTTGGTGTAGCCAAAGAGGCTTAAAAAATTACTAGCAATCCCTTTTTTCCACCTCAGAGCTCACATCCTAAACACTGAACAAATCCCATCAGTGTTTAGGGCACATAACATCATTGTTGTCAAATCAATGGTGAATTTACGTGATGTTAATCCTTGGCATTTATTCAAACAAGCTCAGCAAGTTTTAGCACCACAATGCATTTTATGTTTTCATCAATGGATTTACATAGGGAATGAGAGATGCTCTTTGCTTCCCAGTCTGCAGCAGCACGCCCAGAGAGTGGGAGATGCAAAGAGAGCATCCAGCACGGCCAGAGAGCAGGAGAACTGGAACAAGAGCAGGTCTGGAGATTTACAGCTGCTAAGCAATGATGCTTATCTCCATCTGGAGATCTCAGAGCACTTTCCAGAGAAGGTAAGTATCATGGTGGTGACTGGGAACAACAAGTAAAACGACTTCTCACCCAGAAAGGCAGAGGTGCAGTTTGAACCCTTTTCACCCCCCTAGTCTTTTCCGTGAATAAAGCCACCTCTCTTGCAACTCCACTGAGCTTGCTGCTGAGAGTCCCTCCGCCTTGCAACCAGATCTCATCTCCGTGAGCTTTCCATGGCCCCTCTTCCTGCAGTATAAAATATTCCCTTTGCTCTGGAAATTACAGCCATTTTTCAGATCAGAGAATTAGGGAGTGTAGGGTTGTTTTGTGACATGATGTTTACTCATCTAAAGCAAAAAATTATACTAAGTGATAAAACAGTTTCAGGAATTAGAACCTTGACTATTTTTCAGAGGAAAGGAGAAATTATATCTATTCTTTTTTTGGTATGAACCTCTACCAAATAAATAGCTATCTAAATAAATAAAATATATATATCTTCAGATTGAGACCTCTTAAAAAAAAATAAAATAAAAGGAAATCAAAACTTGCTATATGGTTCTTTGATTTTATAAATTATTATTTTTTCTTCCAGTGTTCATAAGAGTTTAGATGTGAGTTATTTCTCCATGGTCAACATGAGCATTCCTGAATTGAGCATATCATCCTACAGAGTCTATAGCAGAGCAATCCTATAGGTTTTTTTTTCTCCAAAGGATCAACACTCAGCCTCTGCATTGCAAAGGTATGGCATACAGGGAGGAACGGGGTATCTCGGGGAATGCTCTGCCATGGATATTTAGTCAGCAAATAATAGGCAATGTGGAAGGCTTGGGAAGCAGACGAGACTAGGGGCGGCATCTGGTAGAGGGAGAAAAGAGATTGCAGGAAGGAGTAGCCAGGAAGAAAAGTCGCTTTATCTGCTGGTCCAGGGAAAGAGGGAAATTGAACGAGTGGTGCTGATGTAGTGGGGAAGGAGAGGCAGGAGGAGGAGGTCTGTAGGAGAACTGGAAGAAGATTGGAAGAGAAGAGACGATAACGTGGAAAGAGGGTGGTCTGTGCAGGACAAGCAGCTCCGTAAAGGGTGTTCTGCAAACCCTGCAGCCACTTGGTAATCCTGCAGTGAACAACACAGTCCTGGTCTGAGTCTGCCTCTCACTGTCTGAGCAGGGCTTGGAGGGAAAACACTAGACACCAAAGGTGGATGTCACTGCAAACCACCCAGGAAAGCTCCAAGTATTGCCTAATCACAGGTGATGCTGCAGTAGTTTTAGTGCTCAGGTGTAAACTGGCACTGGGAATTGAGCTGTTTGTCGCTGCTAGCGGACCGTGGAGATTGTCTCACAGAGGAGACAGGAGGTGGGCAGGGTAAGAAGGCAGTATGAGTCTAAAAGACGCTGATGAAAGGGGGTTTGGGCAGGCAAGTCGTATTATTAATTCAGGTTAGAGAGTGAGAGGCATCGAGAGACCAGTTGCTACTACAGAGGCTGAAACCAACAAGATTCTCCACTGTGTACCATGTGTACACAGGCTACCTGCATAATTATGTTAATTAAAGTTAAACTAGATAACCTACCACGATAGCACAATACAAACAGCATCCAGATTCTACTGCAGGGAGCACGTCCTTTAACAGGCAACCATGGGGGTGAACCTCTTTGAACCTCCACCGGGTTCAGAAGTACCTGTGCAGCGCCATAGGACCTGCAAATCTCCCTGTGCTGAGGAGAAACACAAAATAATCCCAGCTTCCATCTGGCTCAAAGGGATCCACTCTGTTCATCCAGCAGCCTAACAGAGAGCAAAAAAGCTAGCTCTTGATGGGATAACGATCCTCCGTCCCTTACACCCGGATGCCAGATGAGTCTGTTAGGGTGGCAGCTGTCTGGTGACTTGGAGAATTTATTTTTACAGTAACTGAGTGATGGGAACCTTCGGAAAAAAAAAAACCACTTGGCAGAGAAAGACCCGAATGAACCGTTTGTCTAAGCTGCTCCCAAATCCTCTTGCTGGGTTTATGTGCACTCATGTGAGGATGAGCATTAGTACGAGGGTGGTGGAGGTTAGCGGCAAAAAGATTAGCACGATAGGCTGGCCAACAAAATGCTGAGACCGGCTCTGCGTGCGTCACTGTGTGCGCGCACTGACGATGCCAAGGGCCCGCTCTCAGCAGTTCTCAGCTGTTACGCACCGCAGGGTTAAGGCTGCCTTTGCATCACCGGAGGAGGGGAAGGAGTCGGAGGGGAAGGAGTCGGTATGAGCCAGCCGTCCCCACGATGTCTCTTATGATCTTGCAAGGTAAATAGAGCACACAGGCTGGGGACTGGAGCACACTCCTGGGGAAAGGACTGCAAACTAAGGGATAATCAAGCTGAAGAGCATCACATTTCCCGGATTTTAACCCACAGGAAAGCGTTACGCTCAGGCACAGCAGATGGGATGAGACTTCAGATAGCTGATGCAGCACCAATGACCGTGGCTCTGCTGTGTATAATTAAGGTTAAATGATACAGACTGTCGCAGCATCTCCAGTCAAAACCAAGCCCTCTGTTTCCTTTCTTTTTTTTTCTCCCTAGGTGCTTTATGCATTTTGTCAAAAGGTCATAGCCAGGTGACTAAAAACAGTGAGGGAAAAGAAGCAAACAGAAAAATCCCCGCTGCAGCTGTTGAGTAAAAGAAAGAAAGGAATTTTGTATGTCACAGCTGGGAAGAGCAGTGCACAGGAGGGAAGTTGCAGCTGTGGGTGCAATAGTAGGAGGGAAATTTAGAGCAATCATTTTTAAGTGCGGGGCCCCAAATCTAAACTCACAGCGTACAAACACAGAAGTCTTTGCACAACATTTCTCACTTACAAGGGTGACACCATGACCTGCACATCACAGAGGAGCTTTTCAGTGACCCACTGAGGATGCTCTCAGTTATAAATGTTTAAGTAATGCACTTCATGAGCAGCTGTGAATGTAAGAGAGCGGTTCTGGAGGCTTCCCAGAGCATTCAGGCAGATGAGCAGATAAAAATATGCACTAAGTAATACTGCCCAAAGCTTGGTGTTCTTTCTCCACCTACTGCATGACAAGAGGAATGCTCTACAGCCTCACTGAGCTGCCTGAGAAGTGACACTCTTCTAGTGCTACGCACTGTTTTGCCACCAACTGAGTGCCTCCAACCTTCCTTTCTCACTTCGAAGCCCTGTTGGGCTCTCCCCTCTGACTCCCCAGTTTTATTCACTGGGATACGTCTGTGTATTTCTGTGCTGATGAGTGATTAAAATTTTCTGTCAATGCTGTTCAGTCTTCCTCTGGGCCTGTGCTCCTTTACAGCCCTGTTCCACAGTACCTAAAAGAGTTGTCACTTCCAAAGAACTGCTTGCTTTTCACAACGCCCCAGCAGAAAGCAGGCCGTCATCCTCTGAAGGGTGTGAAGCTCTGACTGCTTTTATGGCCCCGCTGTGGCCATCCTCCTTCAGTGTCCCAGCCTATGTTGGAAGCTGGCTCCCAACATAGGGATGACCTGAGGCGAAGAGGTACGAGAGAAAGAGGACAGACACTAAATCTTCCCTGTGGTAACAAAATGTGGTCCTGGGGGCTCCATCAGCTCTGCTCCTCTCTAGGATGGGCACTACTTCCCAGCTGGGAAGGTTTTACCTGGAAGGAGACATTCAGACATTGGTACTAATTACCGTGGAAGGGGAAAAAGGGGAACTAGGCACGACCACGGTGTCTACAGTACTGTAGCCACAGTACTGTGCTCCCCCCAGAAGGGGTGTAAAGAAAGCATCCACAGAGGGCAAAGGGATGTTTCCTGATGGGAAAAGCATTCCCAAGAGCCTCACAACTCAGCCTGGCACACAGCACCCTTCCCCCTGCTCTTCCAACCCCCGCCACTAACACCAGCCATCACTAGTGCCAGTCCCTGTGCACTCTACTCCTCCTCTCTTGCCCTACCTTCTTCTGGAATTTGGGGGGTTCTTTTGTTTCTGAAGACGAAGAGTTTCAAGAGGCTGCAACTGTGAACGGGACAGTCCTTCAGCCACTGTGCACTGCTGCGGTTGTCACTTCATTTCAATCCCCTGCCCTGATCCAGGGGGCTGGGTTATCTTGACTCACAAGGATCCAGCTTAGTTGAAGAAATAAACAATCAGCAAAGAGAATACCTGCTATAATCAATAAAAGCACGAAAAAAGATTGGTGTATATCCTTGAGAAAACGAGGACAGCCTTCCTGCAAACTGCTGCCCTCCCTTTGGGATTCCCAGTGCCTGAGAATCTCAGGCCATGTAAGTAAAAGTGCAGCTCTTGTAACGCCATGTAATAAATGTCTTCATACAAAGCAGAAGAGACGTCGCCCTGAAAAAAGCCTGCCCTTCTTCAGTGAATGTTATTGCAAGGGTTTTGACATGGCTGCTCCATGGCTTACCGCAGCTGGCAAGTGCTTTTTTATCTCCATAAACTGTAGCGCAGGCAATTTTTCCAGTGTGTTCACAGCATATCAGAAGCAAAGTGCAGTCTTCGGTTGAGATCACAATATGCTCTACATCCATTTAGCATCTATTCCCATAGGTTACCACACTGCAGAGTTGGCTTTTCCTTTACAAAGCACTCATAGGGTCTGACACTTAGTGCAGCTCTAAAAGAGGTTGAGCAGAGTCGTTGTTACCATTCCCAGTAGCATGTAAAAGACTTTTTTGAACCTCTGAAGAGCACCAATGCCCAAACTGCCGACAAAATGACCTGACTTAGTCAGGAATCTCATCTATCCCATCAGCTTGCTCTATCAATATTATTCTCTACATAAGGGACAGACATAAATGCTCATTTTCAAACGAGCTTAGCTTTCATTTTCATCCTTAGACCAGGTTCTGATTTTCAAAGTGTTCATCTTCCAGCTCATTCTGGGCCACAGACAACCAGATTTTCCCAAGCAGCCCTCTCAGGCAATGTGCCATATTCTTCTAATGCCTGGCCTATGGCACAGATAAGCAAGAGGAGGGAAGTGGTGGTGTTATCAGTAAAACAAAAGAAGGTGCAAAGGAAAGAGATGAGGTTTCACACGTGCTGCTGCCTAGTTTCACACCTCTTTAGTTTATTATCCTCCAGACAACAGCAGTCTTTGGAGTTAAGCACTGGTTTTAACTTGCTCCTGCATGCTTACTTCTCAAGTTGAGTGCATTTCCCTGGCCCAAACAGCCAAAGTCAAGCCCTTCCAACTGCGAAAGGAAGCAGAGCAAAGCCATGTTATATGACCCTCAGTCTAAAGGCCCTACGTTGTACAAAATCCAGAGCTGAAATGTGTAGTTTGAGCTCTCCTCAGCTCTCTTAGCATGGCTACTACACCCACGGCCAGAGAGGCTCCTGTTCTCTCGCATGCACCTTTGCACGAAGTCCAGAAGCATCACACACATCCCACACTACATCCAGCATTATGCCTTTGCATGAAGAGGGTAGAGATGGGAGGGGACCTCCCTGCAGCCCATCAGGTCTTTATTGCTGCATAGGACTTCTACTGTCTACAGGCAAGGAGTGCACTTTAGGGCAATGCCCCAGGGACTCCAGCTCTGGAGCCCCCAACATAAGAAGGACGTGGACCTGTTGTAGCAAGTCCAGAGGAGGGCCACAAAGATGATGAGAGGGCTGGAGCACCTCTCCTCTGAGGACAGGCTGAGAGAGTTGGGGTTGTTCAGCCTGGAGAAGAGAAGGCCCCGGGGAGGCCTTCCAGTACCTGAAGGGGGCCTACAGGAGAGACGGGGAGGGACTTTTTACAAGGGCAGGTAGTGATGGGATGAGGGGTAATGGCTTCAAACTGAAAGAGGGTAGATTTAAATTAGATATTAGGAAGAAATTTTTCACTATGAGGGTGGTGAGACACTGGAACAGGTTGCCCAGGGAAGCTGTGGACGTGTTCAAGGCCAGGCTGGATGGGGCTTTAAGTAACCTGGTCTAGTGGGAGGTGTCCCTGCCCATGGCACGGGGGTTGGAACTAGATGATCTTAAAAGTCCCTTCCAACCTAAACCATTCTATGATTCTATGACTTGGTGCTTGTGAGAAACAAGTTTCAGTCCGAATGAAATAGGCTCAGGCAGAATCCTCTGTGAAGCACATTTTTATTTACGTTCTTGCAAGAGCGGGTGACCTAGCAAGTAGGCACACTTCCAGTTCTTGAAACACACCTTTTTATTCCCTAATCCCGGCCGAATTTTTCCCTCCCCTGTTTCCCATTGGTTAGGTACTCCAGGGTTCACAGTCTGTCCGAGGCGCCTAAAATTCTTCCCGCATGTCCTGTCCCTGTTTACTTCTCTTTATGCTACACCTAAAGGGATTATCTGACGAGTTTATTTCTTTCCTTTTTGGTAAAAGATTGCTCAATGTCATTAGCCCTGGCTAAATGTTTGACTACCCTTCTAGACACTAATCCAGGAGGAATCAGTTTGTCCGGTTGTCTGTGTGATAAGAGATGTTCTACAAGCCTTTGCTGGAGCCTCTTTGTCTTAGTCATTCCCTTATCATGTCACCTCTGACGGAAACGGTTTTTCTCCTCTGCAAAAGCAATACCTGCCTTTCTTACATGCTGGAAGAGGGACTGGCACACCATCAGCCCCCTAATCACAGAGCCATATTTGCAAGCCTGCTTCACCACCACCCAGTGATAGGTGCTGGAGACGGCACTCTGTGCTCCTCTGGTCGCAGTTAGAGATAGACTGAGGATGGGGAATCACCAGGAAAGATGAACTAAGCAGCAATTTCTTTTTCTTCCCCAACCTTTAGCTGGACTGTAAGAGTGCTCAGGACCAGACGCACAGTATCTACCACATCAAAAGAGAGTGAAGAATGACAGCTGTATGATTTGACCTTGTTAATCCAGCTATTTAGTAGAATGTGTAAATCAACAGCAGCTGTTAATGAGCCTCCATCAATATACCTGCTCAATAACCAAGCAATGCTAACAGGACATTTTTTGCAGCTGTGACTTTAAAACCACTTCTGGTCTAGAAACACAGTACGCAAAATTCCCATGACATTCCAGTGAAGACAACTGCTTAGGAAAGCAGTTTATATGGGGAAAATAACAAGCAGGCTCTTTTGTAGGCATTGGCATTCTGATTGAAGTGCCATGTATCTTGCCTTAGGGTGCTCATTGTAGCTGCCGATTTGTTGAGAGAGACAAAGAGCAGAGAGAGCGTGTGTGGAAAAGAGTGTCTTGGATGGGTATCTGCTGCCACTCAGCCATTGCAAAGACGAAAGTGGTCACTTTTAATTACAAAGGTAGACCAGCAATCCGTCTTCATCTCCTGGAGATGCCGCCCACATCTTCCATTTCCAGGTGGTGAACACCCTGATTACACACCGCAAACGCCACTTGCTTCAAAAGAACTTTTTTCACAGTGTTCTTTCAAAAACCGTGGCAAGTGTGTGCACTTCTTGGGCCAACAATTCAGCCGTTTTCAAATAATTTCAAATGTCCCATGTCAGGTTGGGTTACAGCCAGCCACTTGCAACCCCTGGAGAATAACCTCTTCCCTAGAGGTGTGTCAGGCCCACGGAGGGGTCCCAGGCAGAGCCAAGGAGTCAGATGGAGCCTGGGAGGCCCTTCTTGCAGAATCCCTCCAATCTAAGTGCATCTTCAAGTATGAGCAGTAATTTTACCTCTTGTTTTGTTAAGGAGAGTAAAGGAATACAATTCAGGCCTTTTTTTTTTTTTGTGGTAGATGAGATCTGGAAAATAACAGTGCCCTGGGAGACCAGCTCATTGAGATGGCTGTAAAAGTCTTCTGACCGCTGCAGTGTCCTCCTGGCCCATCTTTGCAGTCTCTCTGAGATCAGGCGGAGGGTGTCTGCTGTCGGGGGGAGCTGCAGCGAGGGACCCCCAGGTCCCTTTGCAGCTGGCAGCCCACTGCCAGCAGCTGCCCAGGCTCCTCCGCCAGGTCCACAGGGAGGCTTTTAGCCGTTCAATACAACAAGAGGCAATATGGGCTGGAGAACTGAAATCAGCAGCGTAAACGTGAGCCTAATGAGTGCCAGGGGCTACAGAAAAGCTGCTCCGAGTGACAGGAGGCGCAGTGGAAAAAAACCTTTCAGCAGCATCAGCAAAGGGACAGGGGAGCCTCTTTAATTTAGCACCAGCTAAATGCCTGAGTAGCCTCACGCCAGTTGCCAAGCTACTGAGCTGTGGCTTCAGCTGCCCTGTCCTAGCAGAGCTCAGGGTCGCTCTTCATGACACTGTCACCTTCCAGCTCTCTCACTACCTCGTACCAACAAAGTCAGCAGCAATTAATGCCCTTGCTATGGTTGTTTTAAATAGATTTTCATCTTGTGGGAGAATAGATGTCTAGTATTACTCCAGCATTCAGTATTGCTCAGCTCTGAAAACTAAAGCTAAAACTGGGCTCCTGGGAAACTCCCTTTGTCTTTTGCTAATCCAGATGAGGAAGGCAGGTCCTTTCCAGGACCTTGGCTGTGCTACACCCGAAGGACATTTCAACAGCTAGCCAGTGTTGCGTAGGTTTCCTGCAGCAGATTTACATCCCCTGGTGTTTCTTACTGAACTAGTGTTATTTCAGCTAGAGCTACTTTACAGTGCTAAAACTAGCACTGTAAATACTATCGATCTTGGCCCCTGCTCTGAAAAAAAAACAGTTCTGCTGGATGTTGTGAACATTTATTTCTTGCTAAGCTCCAGGGAAATGCTTTAAGATAGCAAATAACCTAGCATTAAGAACACTGACCTTTTTTTCTAAGCCTCATCAGTTCCTTAGTCAGGTGGTAGCAAAAAGTCGTCTGTTGTTGCAGTTAGTGCCCTGAAATTAAGGGCTAAAACAACAACGAGAAGAATTCACACGAGGCAACTCAGCTCTTCAGCTGCGTCAAAGCCAGCAGCTTTGATGCTTGAGCTTTCACAGGACTGACTAAACAGATCGATTAGATCTGCATCAGCCATTCTGCAAGCCATAATTGGAAAATAATATTTTCACAGGATTAGAGCTTCTTGCTTTGAAAATAAGCAGCTTGGGCGTGGGTAAAATTTTCCAAGGCACCTATGTGATGCAGAGAGCAGAGCCTGATTTCAGCATGGGTCAGCAGACCCGTGGCAGCTTACCTGCCCTCTGAAGGGTGATGGTGGCAGTGGAGAAATGGCAGATTGGGCTCGGGCTGCACGTCACGCTACCACTCAGAGCCTGCTCGCTGGCAAGTTTCTACCGCAATTGCTTTTGCAGGGTGAATCTCCTCCTCTGCCTCTTCACCTGTGGTAACTAAGGCTTTCTGACAAAGGCCAGAAACGCAGTCCCACATGCAGACTTGTCTGCCATCCGTGTTACGTACCTGTGCATTCACATCGGACAGGGGCTGGTCCCCACCGGGGCCGGTCCCCACCTCTTGCTGAGGTCGGGGAAGGATTTGTGTGAGGGCAGGATGAGCACACCACAGCCGCAGATACCTGGACAGTGCAGCCGTTTAGGGCAGAGCGAACCCCTGGGAGCTGAGCAAAACTCCATGGCAAAACCGCAGCCTTCCCCTCTGGGGAAGTGAGAGGGGTTGCAAGCAGGCTCCATTGCAGCCCACTGGCCTCTGGAGGGGCTGTCTGCTGCCACAGGACTCTGCGGGCAGCCGGGAAAGCAGAGCTTACACGCCAGAGTCTTTTTAGGCCAGGCACACCACACAAGGCAAGGGGCTCCTGGTTTCCTCCCATGAGCTCCTGAGGTGTCACGTACCCATCCCTTCTCAGGGCCTCCTTACAACTGTCCCACTCCTCTTTGTACCAGTAGTTTCCCCAGAGATGTCACCTCACAATTCCATCTGGTCTGGTAACACTTTCCTAAGCGCTTCCATGCCAGTATAGGATCAGGCAACCTTTCCCAAGTTATCCTTCCCTCCCTCAAAGCGGATCCCACCTTAGAGTCCCCTCACAGTCATCTTCGATCCCCCCAAAGATCTTCACACCTCCCAAATGATACATCAAGCTCCCTCAGCATCACCCAGCATCTATGTACTCAGGCAGCACAACCCTCAGCGCCTTGTTTCACACGACAGCAGAGAGCTGGGACCGTAAGCTCCCCCCATGTGCCGGGCATTGCCGGGGGCTCCCTGCTGCTCCGAGAGGGTCCCAGAGGAGGACAGGGCAGCAGGACCCACGTTGCAGCCGCATCAGGGAGAGGCCACACCGCAGAAGAGGCAGGTGTGGCAGACTCCAAAGGAGCGAATTGCATGCTTAACCTGCGAATACTGGGGTAGCCCAGGTCTCCTGCCCAGGCTGCTGAGGCTCGCAGGACAGAAGCCTGGGGGACCACCAACTCATTGGAGTGACTCTTCTGCCCCTGGAGCACAGGGGTCACTCACCGCCCTGCACTAGGCCATGCGATGGGCTCTGCCAGCCCCTTGACACCCATCCCAAGCGCCTCATGCCGTCAGCAGGGTCAAGGTGGGAAATGCTGCCCTAGAGTATGTCCAACTCAAGTTCTGCCACGGATTTGCAGCGCCGCGTTGGATGAGCCCTTCCAGCTGAAGGCCACCGGAGGGAGCCCCAGCAAAGCAAATGAAGGCTCACGGGAGCTTCTGCATCCATCATTTAGAACAGCGGCTTTCACCCGGTCATCCCCAAGGCCCTTTGGAGTCAGGGGATTATTTCAGGGGAGATTCGTGGAAAGCAAAGTCTGCTGTCAGGAGGTATCCATCACTGCACATCACTCCACTTCTTTACTAGACCAGAGGGCACAGTGATGCAGGAAAGCTGTAGAGCCCCCATTGAATAAGTGCCACAAGGTAATGGGAACAGCCCGTTCACCTGTGCTTCTTAATCCACGTCTGTCCTAGGAGAACTCCTTCCAGCTTTGGTGGGAGGTTTGTCTGACACAGGGAAGCAGCAAGAAGCTTGCTGTAGGTGTATTGTGCCTTGCCTTTCTGCAGGCTGTTATGACTGGGCTCTTTTCCTTAACAAAACATCTTCTGTAAATGTATTTCAGGATAAATCTGGCATGGTCCCTGTTTTTTTTTTTGTGAACATGGAGCTGTGAGACGAGTTCAACTGCAGACAGCAAAGTCTGCAGAACATGCAGGAGGTTCCCCCCCACCTACAACAGTTTGCTCCGATATTCCTGCTCTGCTTCACTGGCAGAAATACCTGCTATTTTTAGGTCTAATATTTGCTGATAAAAAGCTCCACTGTGAGGGTACAGTCCCATGATGGGATTGAGCTGAACAACTTTGCTGCTACAGAGAAGGAGAAGCCTTACACTCTGTCTTCCTCCTTCTACCCTACTCTTCCTGCTTTCCCTCCCTCCTCCTGCCTTGTGCTCCCATCTGTGCAGTGCAGCCTCATTTCCCCTTGCAAATTCTGATGGCAAGATAAAATGATTCAGCTTATTAACCCGGCCATTTGAGAGAGTTCAATCCGCTTACCATGCAGTCAGGCAAGTCTGAGAGAGATGGAACAAAATAAGCACTGGGAGGGGTGGAGGGAAACCTGCCCCTTGCACACACCGTGGCTGAGCTGATGTTAGCTAAGCTCCTGCTGTATCAGGAAACCATAACCAAATGAAGCCAGCCGGAGCCAGGCTAAAAACAAACAAAATGATGCAATGGGGACAGCAGATCTGCAAGCTGCTTTCCGGAGGACAGCGCATGCAAAGAACTTGCATGGGCTCAAGGAGCACTAGAGAAGTCCTTGGAGGAGAGATATAATAAGGGGTACTAAACTGATGAACCGCTAAAGGCTCAGGAGGTCCCCTGAGCTGGAGGAAGTTGGAGGCTGGGAGTGTACCTGGGGAGACAGGGCAGCTCATGTATGCACACCCTGCTCTTCCTCTTTGCCAGGGATATGCCTTTTCTTTCGCCAGGCACACACACCCTGTGTGTGATCTGCTGCCTCCTGCCAGAAGGCAGTGCGTCCTCCTCCACACAAGGAGGGGATTCTCAGCACTTTTGATGCCGACTGACCCATCCCTCCTGATAACCACGCAGCCAGGGAAGAGCCTGCACCAGCCTGTGCTCCACCACCACACTGCGACAGCTGCTGGCAGGAGGACCTGCAGATGTCTCACCGCTCCTGCTGGCACCTCCGTGCACACAGTCACCCGCACTGAGCTGGACGCAGCCTCTGAACTTGTATGAATCGGTCCCCGTAGCCTTATCAGCAAGCTCCGGCTGCACATCAAGCTCCTCACCCCGGAGAACTGCTTCCAACAGCCAGGCAGTTGTGAGAGCCCCTGGTGCTCCAGCCAAGGCCAGATGACACAACTGTTGTGATGGGCTCCCCATCACAGAACAGAGCAGTGTGACCGGTGGAGCTCCTCCAAATTTGCCAAGGTTTCCACCAAACTCTTCTTTCGCTGCCTTGCTGTCCTCTCATTCCTCTGACTGCTGCAAAGGGAAGCAGCAAGCAAGCAATAACTGGAGAAGTTTTCCAAGAGTATTCCGAAGGGTCCAAAGAGATCAGCTTCTCACACAAAGTGCTCCATCCAAACTGCCCAGAACAACACAGAGAGAAATTTCCATCAACGGAGCAGCTGCATTTGCCTGTCAGATGGACTTTGATTACTTTCCAGTCAATCCTTGTGGCCCCTGGGGCGTGTGACAGGGGCGAAGTGGATCAGGAACAGCCCTGGGGCAGCACTTCACAAGGCTGGGAAAGGAGGTCTGAGACGGGAGAGCCGAGATTACCCTCACAGCAAGAGGCACTGAGAGTGGAAGAAAAAAGATTTTTCTCCCTCTTTTTCTGGAGAACAACAGGGATACCACCTCCCCATGGCCACAGCATAGTGATGCTGCCGAGTTGCCCACATCTGGGGAAAAGCGAAGGAGAGGGCACAGCCAGAGGGCAAGGGATGAGGCTCACCTTGGGAAAACCATCTTCATGGTCTTAGTGCTCTCCTGCCAGGTCAGTACCACTACCGCCTACTGACTTTCCTTCAGGGTCAGTCTCGCACATGTCCTGAACAAAACTTATATCCCTGCCTAGCAAGGGGGGCTAGGGGGCTATGGCGAAAGAAAGCAGGGAGAAATCAAGTGATTTGCACACAGAGAAGGAGCGCATCAACGATGGGGTGCAAAAACTCAAGCCTCAAAAAGTGGCTCTGGAGGAGCCAGAAGTGAGGCTGCAGCCTTGGGCACTGGATGTACTTGTGTGCTGAGGTCTCCCTCTTGGCGTGAATGAGGGGAGGCCACAAATACACCAGTGCTCACAGCCGTGTGCAGAACATTCCTGTTTCTGCCCCCCAGGCCGTGGGACCAGGTCTGTACCCCTCATCAGGGTGTTTCACCCTCACTGCCAGCTAAAACATCCTGCCACTTCATGTGGGAGTGAGGAGATGGAGCAAGTGCAGCACAAGTGCAGAGAGATGCCTCCACAGCACTGTTTGGAGGTGGAGGGGCTGGACGTAAGACCTCCATCCTACTGCGCTTGGTGAACCCTCCATCTGAACCACCAAGGCTGTTCCTAAATTCTTACCCTGACTCCAGATGTCTCCTGTCCATCTTGCTGTTAGGAGAATCATCTGATTTCTGTGCCTCCTCTGTAAAGGGAGGAAGATGGCATTTTTGTCTAGCTTGTATGCTTTTCTGGGCAGGGAGAGCGGGTCTGTTATGTGAAGGAACAAGCATAATGAGGGTTTTGACTGCAGACCTCACAGCAGCTTGCCAGACCAAAGTGCTAAACACAACACCAAATAACATGTTGAACTTGAAAAGTCCTGCAGCTTTATTAATTGTCCTGGTTTTCAATTGTAAGGCATTTTCTAATAGCAACAGTTAACAAATCAGCAGTGCTTCCAATCAGGGATTGGATCTCAAAAATTCCCCAAGGAAAAGTTTCCATAAAACACCAAATCTCTCAACCACACTCTGCAGTCTCTGCAACACCACTTCTCTAATACTGTTCTTCGACTCAGCGTCTCCTCTCCTCTTCCTTGCCATTCATCCTGCCCCACTGACTGCCCCTCACACCAGACTACCTTCGCTTTACCTTCACCCACAGCACCAAAGCAATGCCCTTACACCACTGATGGTGATCAGCATTCAACTGTGAGTGACCTCGAGGACTCAGAGAGGGCCCTTCCCCGTGCCCTCAGTGGCACGGTCCTTCATGCCTGGCTGCGTCGCTCTGACACATGAAACAAAGCCACAGCCAGTTTGCACCAGACGCACTCCTGCCCCAGACCCACATGGCGACTATGGCTACAAAGACCTCACCCTTCTCCCTGCTCTGCTGTGTAGCACTTGCTGGGGTTGCTATAATTAAGGATCTTTGATAAGATCTGCTTATATAACCGTGGCAATTAGTGAAGTATAGGCATGGAAGTAGATTAGATGAGATTACTAGCTACAGCTCTGGTCTAATGTACACAAATTGCCTTCTCTGATTAATTTTTTGATGTTACATCTTAAATTGGTTCTCTTTTCTTACAGTTGTGCCTTGTTCCAAGAGATGTCAAGCACAGAGCTGGCAAAATGGTTCAAAGGGCTTGCTGGCTGTGCGTTACTAATTACCCTTACACACGCACTGTTTGCAAAATCCCTTTAACCTGAGAAGCCAAGTCCTACGCACTGGCCTGGAACTCCAGGTACCTCTTTAATTAACAGAGAGTTCTGGGCACCAGAAACAAGAAGGTGCTGTTTTCCAGTGAATGCGTTAAGTACTTTATGTACCGACCCCCAGGATGTGTTTCTGTGTTTCAACCTCTTTTTTTTCTATATCCAAGCACTGCAGTCTTTTGTTTCACAACTATTTTTTCCTCTCCTTTCACCCTTGCTCTGCCTCTCTTAAAACTGGCTGCTTCCCTACTGCCTTATTTTTTCTCTCACCTCTTTGTCTCCAAATCAAATCTGGGTGACACCATTTTCTCCTCACCATGTGTCATTGGTATCCAGTGATGGTACTGGGCTTAAGAAGACAGACCAAAACAGAGGAGGGTTCGTGGCAGCATTTAACGCAATAGATCTGAGCAAGTTGGGGTGGGGGAGTAACCTGGAGTTAAGTCACTAACCAGAACCCTGTAGCAGTGGAGAGGATGTGTAAAGCCCAGCAAGTCCTGCAAATGTCCTCATTTAGATTTGGGCAAAACGAAATACACAGTAATGAGTAGTTACATGGAATTCTGCCTTTGATTCCTGCTTTTCTCTGGAGACCCTTCACGTTTCCTTTGCTTTGCTGGCTCCTGTTTTCCACCTTTCCGGCTGTGCTGTCAACATTAACTTCAGAGGGTCTTCTTCCTTCTCCCTATCTTCTCACACTCCCTAGTTTCTGTCCCAGGTCCCTCTCTTTCTTCTAAGCTTGGCCCTGTATGCAAGCTGAAGTCACTCAAGGAAGCTGAGAAACAGCCTTTTATCCTCACCGTGACATGTCTACATGATGTTGCCTCCAGTGTCTGTAGGCTCTGTCCACACCGCTGCCCTTCCGTTAGGCAGATGCACCACAGCATCTCTTTCTTCCAACCATGGTTTGGCCACATTGACACAAGGGGAAGATATCCCACTTTTCAGACAATCAGTCGCAATACTGATAATACCTCTAATGTAGACGGCTGTTTGACACTGGATTAATTTCAAGCTCATTGACATCTCATGAACTCACACACAAAAAAACCCATTTTGTTTCATTTCTCGGTTCATTTTTAGATACCTATAGAAGAAAGAAACGTGTGGAAAGACTGGCTGCTATTCCTATGCAAAGCACAGAGATCCCTTCCCCTGATACATCATGGGTACCATGCAGGCCCAGAACCCTCCAGCTCTGGTGTGTTACGGTGACGGTCTTCTTGTCAGCATGCGCATGGCCAGGCTGAGCACAGGAGGGAAACGGGATGCCGAAAGAGGCAGAGGGTTATAAAATTCTGATGGGGATGGACCTCACTGTCCCCAGTGTGAGGGGCACTCCTGGTACACAGGACTGCTGAGAAAATGAAGAGCAAGACATGAGCGGGCTTGTTTTTCAATAGTTCCATGCCCTGTGAGGCATAGCTGGGGTCCTAGGACTACTGTGTCACAAAACTGAAAAAAGATCTTATTAGTCAAGCACTTTCTACCCAGCCAACCATTACTACCACCGTACCAATTCCACAAGCCATGAAGCAGAACTCCGTGCAATTTGCTCTTTCAGCTTGTGCTCCTAATGAGTTATTTTAGGCATCTGCTTTTGCTGGAGGCATCGTAAGATTTCTGCTTGTCATGTACAAAAGCATATTTCCAACACAGGAGCAGCTGTTTTGGTTTGTTTTCTAATGGCATCTTCAGCTCAGGTTACTTCTCTGTAAAACACGGATCCCGGGGTCAGCAGACTTCGGCACAACTGACTTGGAGTGTCTAAGTTAAAGCTATCCTCTGGAAAATGTTTTTTGCCCTCAGCCGCACACTATGCAACCTACAGCAAAAGGAAATCTAAAGTGAACAGGGCATTTACAAGATAAGGAGTAAAAACCCAGTGCATTTCAAATAGTGAAAACAGATTTTAATTCCACAGGAGGAAAACCATATTTCAACGTATTTTAGCTGAAGGCTTTAACAAAAACATTAAAGCAAAAATCAGTGCAATTTTGTTCTGCTTATTATGTAAAGTATATACTCTGCGAACACACATTACAGGCTGCTTTCAGGGATGAATGAAAACCACCAGGGACTTCTGCTTTGACAGAGCTCACTGCAGACCACTGCAGCTGTAGTTCCCTTGAGGACTTGGGATAGGTCAAGACTCACAGCAGGTTCCCACTGGGTGACTGAGGTGACCTAGCAGCACGCTGCTACTGGAATGGGGTTGTCCCACTCCTTCATTGCCCTCGCTCCAAGCTACAACTGCGGCAGTCCTGATCTTCCCTCATGCTAGCTCTGAAACTCCAGCTCAGTGAGCCAGTTCAGTTCACTACCCGAGCAGGAAATCACTCTTTGCAGGGTTTGACTTCCGCTGGTTTAGTGAGTTTAAACTGCAGCGGTACGCCCACAGTGACCAACTGAGGCACAGAAAGTACATCCTCTAACACACAAACCTTATTGGGCACATACACTGCAAGGCAAAGATAAGCAGCAGTATCTGTTCTCTGGCAACAAGATCTTCTCAGACTTTGCCAGGGATTTCTACTTCTAACACCTGGATCACAATTGTGAATTTGAAGGGAAGTCGGTGCAGGAGGAAGGAGCGATGGGAAGTTAATCTGACTGTATGTGGCAGAAGTTCTAGCACAAAGCTTTTGTCATCTCAGCAAGGATGAGAATGGAGAGCAGGTGAGCTTCACCTCCCAAGAGTACGTACAGAAAGAACATGGCAGGGCATACAGTGGTGCCAAGAGGAGTGTCCTTGTCCTGTGATGAGTCACTGTGTCTTTGAGTCAGCGTAAACCAACTGAGGAATTCCAGGGGGTGTCATAAAAAGCAACTAGACCGATCTTGCTGTTAAGTGTCAATTGTCTTGTGTTAGGGCACAGTGCAGTGAGCACTTGTGCTTGAGAGTATCCTACGAACTGGGGCTGTGAACACACTGCACAATAAAGCATAATACTAAATGTTTCAGGAAATTCCAAACTCTCTAAGAGATGTATTTCACTTGTAATACACTGAGCACTAAGTCTTGTTTTCTGCATCAACAAAATGAGTAAGTTCATTTTCCTGCCATGATTTTCAGACTGGAACACCACTTTTGCTGCAAATGTTGATCAGGCTGTATAGTAGCAGAGACTTCTGCAAACATTACCGTTCCATTTAAAAAAAATTCAATTTGCTTTGTTCAAATTTGCAGCTTTTGCCCCATAATTCCATGAAGCTTCCCAGAAACACCAGAAATAATTTGGCCTTACCCTCTGCTCTGCTCTTAATTAAAATGCGTATTTTTCTTTGCAGCTCATTCAACTTTTATTTAAACTCCTGCAGAACCTACACCTCCCTGCCTTTGAGCAATTACTTTATTCCAGCACTTGAAGCTGTGATAACGAAGGCCTAATTCGGATTTCTTGTCAGCGTCTTTTGTACTGATGACTAATTGCAGGAAGACCCTTTCGCTTACAAGCTGCATCCTTATCTTCTCTACAATCATATAAACTTCTGCAAACACAGTGCCCCAGCAAGCCCATCTTTCACATCTGCCTTCATTTTTCACACTGCCATCTTTTGAGCTGTCACACCCTTTAGCCATGTGCTTCCATATCCATCAGGGTCTTCCCAATTTCTTTGAGCCACTGGCTAAGCTGCCTTCCTTCTGCTCTAACTTTATTCTGGCAACACTCAGGCTGCTTCAGAAGTTTGGGAGCTGACTCTTTCCTGCTCTGAGCTTACCCTGGCAACGTTCAGGCTGCTTCAGAAGTTTGTGGGCGACACTCCGATGGCCACGCTGCCACCATGGAATGGGAGGCGGGTGTCATTAGGCAATGTAGACACACATCTGGACATGGAGGCGCAGCGCACCTCAACAATTCCCCCAGCTCTACGTACTGACCCAGCGGTCCCGCACACATACGTGCTTTGCGGGCATACGAGGGCCCCCCGCCTCCCTTTCCCACAGAGCGGCCTCCGTCCCGCCACAAGCCGCTGGCTCCCTCGCTCGGCCCCTGCTCCTCCCCCCCACAGGGAACCGCGCCACCATTCCCCCTCCTACACCCAGGACACCGTCCCGGGGGGTGAGAGAAGCGGGCTGGGGTGATGGGAGCCCCCCGCTGCGGCCGAGCCCGCTCCGCGATAGCGCAACCTCCCCACCAACCCCTGCGCACGCGCGGCAACGGCACCGCGTGGCGCGATCAGCAGCCGCGCGCCGCACTAGCAGGGGGAGCGGAGCGGAGCAGGGGCGGGGAGGAGGAACCCCCGCCGCTCCCCCAATGAGGGGGTCTGGCGGCCCCGCGCGCATGCGCGGTGAGCACGTTCCTCCCCCTCCCCTCCCTTGCTGGGTAGAAGTGTTTCCGGCGCGGCGGCTGTGACGTCCGCGGTCGGCGCCGGGCTGTCCGGCGGGCGGGCCGTGGGAGATGGCGGAGTATCTGGCCTCCATCTTCGGAACAGAGAAGGACAAGTGAGTGGCCCATCCTCACCTCTCCCCACCTTTCCCGCGCCGCTACCGCGGCTTCGGCGCCCCGCGGCGGGGAGGGAGGCGGGAGGCTGGCGGCGGGTTCCGCGGGGACGCGCAGCGCCCGCCCGGGCGGCCTGCACCGACCGCGGCGGTCAACCCGCCCTCCCCCCCCCCTACCGCGGGGGAGGATGGGGGGGAGGCCCGGCCCGTTTCTCCTGCTGCCGCTTCAGGGGCCCTGCGGCATCCCCGGCACCGGGGCGCGTGCTGGGAATGTGCCCTCTCCCCACCCCCCCGCCACCTCCGCGCGCTGGAACGTGGCGGCGCGCGGCCGCGGAGGGAAGAGGAAGCGAGGCGGGCGCGCTCCCTCACACCCCATCACCACCACCCCCCCCGTCCCCTCCCCCCCCCCCCCCCCCCCCCGCGGGCCCGCGGCGACACTCCTCCCCTCCCCCCCACCCTTCGCTGGAGCGCGCCTGCGCGCGCCGCCAGGAACAGAGCGGGAGGGAGAGGGGGCGCGCGCGTGCTCCGCTCGCCGCGTGGGGCCCGCGCGTGCCCGCGCCGCCGGCCACGCCCATGCGCTTCCCTCTCCCCTTCCCTCGCGGGCCGGGCTGGGTCTGTGCTCCACGGGGACCTCCTCTCTCCTCTTCCTTCTCCTGTTCCCCCGCCGCCATGCGGCCGTGCCCGCGCCTCGTGGCGCCTTGCCGGGTCCTCCCCGTCCACCTCGCAACCCACCCACCCCACCCCCCGCCCTCCCGGGACCGCGCTTCTCGGGGGCGGCCGGGTGCCGATCTTCCCGCCGGAAAAAAAGGGCCTTTCTCTCCTTCCCCTTTTGTTCGCGTCCCTGCCCCTCGCAGCAGCAGCCCCGAGAGCTTCCGCTCTGCTGCAAGGACAGCGACTGGTTATTTCTCCCCCCTCCCCAGGGTGCGGAGGATTTGCCCGACTGCTGCATCCTGATCCTCAGGCTTCTGCCTGCAGCCTTCCGCCCGTCGGGAACGTCTCTAGTTTCTCTGGTTGTTGGAAGCGTACTTACAAAGCCCTCCTAACGAGGATTTATTTGGTCACCGTCGGCCTGACCAAACCAACGTGTTTTTCCGCTCCTAAAAAATGAAAGGGGGCATCGATGTGCTGCTGCTGGACTAAATTACTCTTGTCAGCCCCTGGCCGTGAGGCTTGTGTTTTCCTTCTGCTTTGTAGTACTACCTGCCAGTTCCAATTCACTCGACTGTCAGAAAAGCAGTATCGGCAGCCTCTTTCGAGCTCTGTTACCGTAGCATCCTTTCTGATAAAATGCATTGCGGTTTAACAGTATTAGTATATGCCAATACAACACGCATGAAATTCCTGACCTGGTCTTATTTCCTATTCAAAAAGCAAGCAGAACTCTCCAGAAAAGTCTTGAAGTTGGAGGCACTATTGAAACTTTATAGTTAGGGTTTTTTTTTTGTTGCAGGATAGAATTCAGAAAAGACAGTAAGTATTTTGTAATGCTAAGTGTATATTTTTAAAAACGTAATGAAGAGTAAGCATGTCACAATTTTACAGTAGAATGTTTTGCTGCAGATCAGATATGCTTTAGTACTTTAATATTCCTCCTCTCTATGAGTTTATGTTGGTTACACAGGATTGTGGAAAGAATTGGTGTTAATTCTGAGCATGGGAATAATAATCTTTCTTCCAGGAGAATTGTTATGTTTCAGTTACCTATATATAGCTCATAATAGTTTTCTTGCCCTTCAGAATTTTGCATTCAGTTTTCCCAGTCAAGGTAACTAAACTCCTTATGGTTTTCTTCCATCATTCTCTGTGAATTACACTTACATGTGAGAGTTTCGTTGGCATTCCTAAACCAGTATAGTTTTGAAGGTGTCATGAGATGGTAGTTAATTCAAGAAAAGCTTGTGGTTTAAAATAAATATTAAATGCTTCTTTTTAAAATTATTAACTGTGTTCATGGAAATAGCTTAATAAAAAGAACTTATTTTGCTTCTGTGCATTCTCTCTGTAACATGATTTTTCTCTTACCTAAATTATTTCAAATACTGTGTTGGCAGTGGTCTGAGTTACCCTTAAAGTATAACTTTAAACAGGTGGTTTATAAAACATTAGGTAGATGCAACTGTGTCAGCTTTAAAGCAGGTTATATTGCTTAGACTAGGGGATTGCATGAACTAAGACACAACCATATGGCTCATAGCGTACCTTTTCAGACTGTTTTTCACATTATTTCCCATCCCACCAACCAGTGAAACTGATAAAAAGACAAGAGTGGAGAACCAGAAGGGTAAAACAGTAGTGATTGATTCTGTCCATGGTGGTGTCACGAATGCACTTTGGGTTTGAGTAGCAGGTGAAATTGGTTAGATGACTTCCTATAAATTAGGAGTAAAGAGGAATGAATATGAACAGGTTTGCTATAATGCTTTCCTATACTGTTTTAATTTTTTTTCCAATGTTACTTCTGTACATCAAGGTAAAGGCATTTAGGGCATATGTTTTATAGGAATTGCATATTAATGTTCTGTATTCCGATATGTAACTACTTCATGTTTTTTTACTTGCAGAGTCAACTGTTCATTTTATTTCAAAATCGGAGCTTGTCGTCATGGAGACAGGTGTTCTCGGTTGCACAACAAACCAACATTTAGCCAGGTTTGTCTTCCTTTTGTTTTCTCTTTCTTGTGGAAGTATATTCTTACTTTAAAATGTAGATTCTCAGATACAAGTGAATAATTACCGAGCTCCAGATTAAGTAGTTCGCTTTTGGCCCCAGTTTATATGGGTTTTTGCTTTTTTTGGGGGTATTCCATTTACTTCTCCCAGCATTTCTAATTATCTCCTGTCACCCTTAATGGCTGCAGGAAGCGATGCTGTTGTAAGCTTGCCTGTAGTAGAGACCAACCAGTGATAACTCTCAGGTGAGTGTGCCTTCTCAGTGGTGTTTAGGCACTTAAACCATCCCAGATTTTTTTAATCACAAACAATGGCAGCATGTTCTGCCTGTCTCAAAGGTGTGAACTTAAATCCTTTATGCATATAATAGAAGAAAACTAATTAATAAATAAAAGCGACTCTCCTGACGTCATATTTGCTCTCTGACCCAGGCTGCTAAGTTTCAAGAGTAACTTACTTGCTTTGAATGTGAAAGAATTGTTTCTTGAAAACGACTTGCCTGGTTGATGAGGGTGTATACGCCAGTTGACTTGACAAATTATTAAATCTATGGCTTGGCGAATATTTTTAGAGGCATGATGTGTGACTGCCAAAAAAACAAAAGGTGCAGGGAGTGATAGGGTTTTTATTATTATGAGCTCTGTAGTTTTCAGAAGTTACATTCCTTGAGAACGGTGTGCTTTGCCTTTTTCTATCACCGCTGATTGTTAAGGTATACAGTTAAATAGATTTCTTTGGGAGTACCATGTATGATAAGTAGTGGCTATGGAAGTTGTTGCATTATCAGCAGGTTTACCTACAAAGGTAAAGTTTACGTAGTGGAGTCCTCTGCAAGTTCATTTTAGCTGACTTGGAGCAGGATCGATTAGAGTGGTGGACTGGTGTTGGTTTGAGGAGAACAGGGAGGCTAGTACTATCCACATGACTGGAGTTCAGAGCAATGGCACTCATGAAGTTTGCGAGTGCACGAGCGGACAGGGTTAGTTCAAGGGAGCCTGTCTGGGTTACTAATAGATAGGGAGGGGCTACTGCTGGCACTTTATCTACAAAACCAGTTTTCCACTTCTGTGAATGTAATAATTCTTAATGTAAATATTGTATTACAAA
This sequence comes from Rissa tridactyla, assembly GCF_028500815.1. Lineage (NCBI taxonomy): Eukaryota > Metazoa > Chordata > Aves > Charadriiformes > Laridae > Rissa > Rissa tridactyla. Next base: position 99,059,517 of record NC_071466.1, read on the forward strand.
AAGAATGTTGTCAATTTTCAAAACTGCTCCATGTTACTGACCTACATGGAAAGTGTGCTGAAATGTGATCGGTTATTTAGAGACCAGAATTTAGGTAATTGGCTACTAGAAAATATTTCTAAATTAGACAACTTCCACAATAGTTGTCTTAAGTTTATAAAAAAACCAACCAACCGAAAAAAAATCCCCAACACTCTTAACAATCTTTTTTTTTTTTTTTTTTACAAAAATCTTTGTGTGCAACAACAGTTTTCTCTGTCAGTGCAGAGTCTTTACCTTCGCTTTAGAAACTGCAGTTAGCAATGCCAGCTGAAGTGGGTCAGCAGTGCATGTCAGATTCATCCAGTGATGTCTGGGACTGCTATGGCATCGCACCTGGCAGATGTGCTGTATTGTAAGGTCTCAAACGTACCTGGCAAGTCTGTAGGGTTCACCACAGAAATCTTTATTTGTATGCCGATTGATAATCAGCTGTGATAGAAGAACAGCTATCTTGCTAATTGGAAGTTACTGGCACAGTATTTTTATCTTATGTTGCTATTGCTGGTGCAGCTACTTTATAGAAGAGCTGTGTTAGGAAAGGTCGTGCAATCCAGGGTGATCAAATTACCGCGAATCAGCAGAAACGCTGTAACTATATGCATGTTTCTGTCTCTCTCCAATTGTAGCCTAAAACATAGATATTTTAAACCTGGGCCACAGAAGCACAAGGCTTTGGTTAGTGTGACCATACCCATGATAAAATAGATGTGTGATTTTTCAAATGTGATGTTACAGACTTAGTTTTTTTTTTTTTACATGTTAAATGGGCAGGATATGTAGGTATGATATTGCTGATCCTGTGACTTCTTTAAGCTCTGAATTCTTACTGTGACTAATAATATGTAAGTTAAAATTATTTGGGGATTGTGATTTGTACTAACTAACATTGTATTTTAAGTAATCAAATTTCAATTTTTGAGCTGCTTACAGTGATGTGGACGTTTGGAATTTTTTTGTAATATTAGTTTACTAACTTAAACATGGTTTGTTTTTTCAGACAACTTGATTTTAAGAAGAACGGTACAAATGTAAGGTTTCAAGTCTGCCTGGGCTAATTCTTCAAGTAAAAAGCAGAAGGGCTAAAAGGATATTGTCCTTATTTGAAGGATCGGAAACATGTGAACCTATGATGCTATTATATTATTTAAACAGAAATTCCACCAAGAAATTCCTGATCCCAAAATGAGATGTAGCTCTTGCCTAAAAACCTTACTGTCTGGTGTAACATTTTAGACTCTGTGGCATTACATATTATATGCTGTGCACATAACACTATTTTTTTTTTCCCCCTAGACTTACAATAATGAATCTGGTCTTGAAAGCTAGGCATGTCCATAATATGTAGTTTCACAGCTTAGGTTCCTGTGCCTCATAATTCCCATTTTGAGGATAGCTGTTGAGACAAGTGCAGCTCTTTCTTGGTGGTTAATTAAAACTGTTTTCATAATATGATGGTCTGGATGAAATTTTGGAAGATACTCTGCAAATACAAAAGGAAGTCTTAAAGAATAAAATATTATTTAGCTGTTTGCAAACAAGTTGTCTCTTTGCAATTGTCTATTATATGCACAGCAGCCAGTAGAATTCCCCTTTTTATTTTTTTTCCCCGCAGACCATCTTGATTCAAAACATCTATCGTAACCCCCAAAACAGTGCACAGACGGCTGACGGCTCACACTGTAAGTCCCACAGTTGGAGAAATTTTTTTAAAGAATGGTGTTAAAGAGCCCACTCCTAATTATGAGAAAATAATGTTGGCTTCTGAGCTGCTGACATAAAGCTGTTGCAAACAGGACAAGTGACGGAACTCTTCTTGCGCATAGATCAAGAACTTGTCAAATGCGTGCGGTTCAGAATGCAGAATTGACTGCATAAATTGGACTTGATGCAGATTCTCATTTGCACTGCAGAGTGAACATCATTTCTTAGTAACACTGCATTCTTTTTAAAGGGTTAATCTGCAGGCATTTCTCAAATTCTTGATTTAACAAAAAATAGGTATATATGTGATGTACGGTAAGTTTCACAAAACTGGATTTTCTCTCATCTTAACGTTTTTAGGAAAATGGAGATTTCATGTTATGCTGTAATTATTGTATTACTTCCTTTCCTGGGGTTTTGCTACTAAGAAAATATTCAGTAAAACCAAATTCAAACAAATTACTATGCTTGTAATTTGAATACTGTGTCTCAATGCCATCTATTACATACCTACCTTAAATCTTGCAAAACTCCTCTATATTAATATTGGTGAATAAAATTAAAAAAGAAAATACAATAATGGAGTATCATGAGATCTCTATTACTTTACAGTGTTAGGTTGATTCAGAAAGGTCACAGATAAGTGAAAGTTCTCCTTCTTAGGAGAGAATAACCACCTCTCTTTTCAGCACAGACTCGGCTAAAGCGACCCTAAAGGAAACCGGTTTCTTGTTAAAATTATTTTCCATAATATAAAGTTGTTGCGTTTTGTATTTCAGACCATTGCCCTCTTGAACATTTACCGTAACCCTCAAAACTCTTCCCAGTCTGCTGACGGTTTGCGCTGTAAGTTCATACAAGTTCCTTCACTGGTTCCCTGGGCTTGATTGTCAGAGCTCAGTGTCGACTTAAGCTGGTCTACCATTTTAGTTTAACAGATCAAACTGACCACGTTTCATTAAATGCGTCCAAAACAAACACACCCCAAAAAAAAAATCCAAAACTTTTTTGTGCTGCTCACCTTCCTCTCTACTCTGAAAACTATGAGGGGAATCTGAGTACCATCTATTAAATCAAAAAGGGTTGAAATTGTACTTCCCCTGTAAAGCAGTCTTGGTTGCACTGCTTTCTTCCCTCCGCCTTTCTCCCTGCCAGTTGCCTGCATACTAGGAATGCTTTTCTGTATGTTTTGTGCCATCCGTTAGGTTCCACTGTCTAAAAGAGCAGGACAATGACACATGTTGACTTCATCCAGAACCAATTTCCTGCTCTGTAAATATAAAGAGAACTTGAATTCGAAACTTTTCAGACTGCATGCAGAAATTTGTCCTAGGTTAATGCAGTTTCCATTTAGAGTCTACTTTGGAAGAATACACTTTGACTGACAAACACTTCCCTTCTGGCAGCTGTCCTTTTTGGATAGGTGCATGTTTAAAATTCCTTCCATGCTTTGAAAATCCAAATTGCAAAACCAAGTTGCATATTTACCTAGGAAAATTCATCTTCAAAAGTACTTTTGAGGAGGGGAAGGCATTTGGGTATGGTCATGAACTAATTTAATGATGCCTGATGAGGTAGGAATGGGTGTAAGAAAACGCACCTACTTTGAGACTGGCAGAAGTTAAATGACCAGGATTGTTGATCTGCGATTACCGATACATCATTGTCATTGAATCATCAATATTAGAATAAGATTTTAAAAAAAAAAAAGTTTTAGGACCAAAAAGGATCGGTGTTATTTTCTAACTAATATTTCTTGTTGAAGTGAATATTGACTGTGTGGTAATAAAGCTTTGTTTGGTTATTCCTTTTTTTGACTGTTGGATTATAGACTAGTTCAGATTAGTTACCAGCATTTGATTAGACGTGCTTTGTGAAATCAGCCACTAACTTAAAAGTCAACACTGTCTCTGCTGCTTCTAAAAGTAATAATGGCCCAATTTCAGTAATTTGAGTTTTTTGTCACACAATCAAGTTAGATACGTAATGAGCTATGTAAGTTTGTCTAGATGCTTAAACAGTTCTATTGGTTTGTAGGCTTTCTTGTTGCGGATGCTGAGTAGTTAATGCTGTTTCAGTAGACCAAAAACTGTACAGTTATGTATTTCCACTCTGTCCCTACATTCTCAATGCGCTGGTAACTAATTTGCACAGAGTTACAGCAGTTTGGTCTGTGGAGCTGTTTAGATTGTACAGCTGCAAGAGTCTTGAACAGATTCTCTAGCGTTCTAAATGCTGGTATCCAACTTTAGTTTTTCTTGACAAGCGGGTAGACACTTAACAGAGCCCAACTGTACCTCTTGGGGTAGAGCTGGAGCTCTGTTATCAGTAGATTTGCTGAAACTCCTGGCTCCCTCTTTTGATATTTGTCCCTACTTAAGTACTGCATGTATTTTAAATGGATAACTTGGGTAGCTATTTAATGCTTTTGTTGTTGTTGCTTAACTGTCTTCCTTTCTATTGCCGTCGTAGAGGATTAACCTTAGTTTTGAACAGCAGTAGTTTTCCTGAGTATTTTGAGTAGTAATTGGGCTTCTCAAGGTTCAGATACCAGTAGCCCTGGAATATGAATGTTTATAAAGCCTGTTCATATGTATGCTTCCCACATTAGAAGGACATTCAAGTAGTCATTAACTAACTGTTGCTTATGATCTCCTGATTTGACAATGGAATCTCCTTATAAGTTTTTAGCACTTGTCCATCTGGTAAAAAGTAGTTATTCCCAGTGTGGCTCACAAAGCCCCTGTCTGATATCTTTAAAAAAAAAAAAAAATCCTTACATATTAGTAAGCTGTTATCAGTGGTGTTGGCAGAACCTCGGGAATATAGTTAAGTATTAAACTGTCTAGAAATACTGGTTTAATGTTTGATATTTGTTTAATTTGCTATATAACCATGGGGAAGAAGAAAGCTCTTAAAAGCAAACATAAATGCAGAAACATTGTTAGCCTAAACTATATAACAGATGCCCCTTAGCCTTCTTCAGGAGGTGAGATGGGTGGAAGAAAAGTAATTAAAGTTCCAGAGCCAAAAATGACCGAGACCATAGCATTTCTTTTTTTCATAGCAGCCCAAAGTGAATAAACTCAGCTTTGTTGGCTCAGTCTCTTTGTCTTTGACATTCTGTGAACTAAAACAGTAGTGTTTGTAATTTAAAGGCTAGAGTATTTTTTTTATAGCATAAAATGCAGGTGTCACTTTAAAACTGCTCCGCTTGATCTTAATAAACCACTTAACTACTGAAGAGCCAGTACATGAGGCTTTAATGTATACAGCTTAATGTAGTTTAAAATGCTGTAGACTGGAAGAAATAAATACATTTTTTTATATTCTTAAAGCTTTGAAAAAATCAGCTAAATTATTTTTTTTCATAGCAGCAGGCAAGCAGCGCTCATTTGTGAAGTCCAGCTTGGAGCATGAAAATAATCTAACCTGAATATACAGCTGGCTTGTCTTGCGCTAAAAGGTGTTCTGCAGGACTATAGAAAAATTGATATTGCTCTCTGTTGCAAAGGATTATGGTACCCTTCTTTGAGGGCACTGAGAAAAGTGTGTCATTTCAATAACTATTTTGAGAAAATTTTTAAAATAGAAAAATTCTGGGTTATGTTACGTTGTGAACTCTGAAATTTTAGTGTGTATGCTGGAGAGGTGGACGTGTTAAAATGAAATTCTGCCTTTAGGAAGAGGAACACTAAATTCTTATCATGCTTTAAAATATGCAAATGTGACAAAGCACTTGCCTTCTGTGTAGGTAAAATTGTTGGTAGATAGAAGGTGGGACTATACATTAAATTTAAGTGATATTTCAAAATAATTCCTTTCCCCTTCCTTCAAATTTGTGGCATACAAGTTTGGTTCTGATTAAAACTTGTTTTGATTTGATCATGTCAATGTAATGTTTTGACATATTACTTTAGGGACTCAAAGCTCTTCATGCATACTTATTTTTAATATTCCTATTAGTTAGCTCCATGCTATATGGTGTCTTTTACGCTCCAGACGGCCTCTCTAGATTGTTTTGTAGTATGATCAAAATCTCTTCTTCCTTATTTATAGACTCTAATTGATATGACTCTTGATTTTTACAGGTGCTGTGAGTGATGTTGAGATGCAGGAACATTATGATGAATTCTTTGAGGTATGTAAAAATGCATTAAAGTGTTTGTGGATTTGTTGACACAAATGAGCTATATTCAGTGTATAGCGCAATTAGGTGAATTCAGAGAAAAGCGCTTGTTTCCTCAGGTGTTCATAAAAAACTCAAAACTTTTGGTGCTAGATATTTCCTGGTATAACCTTTGGTTAGCTTAGCTTCAGCTTTACTGTTTGTAATAGACTTCATTTAAAAATCAGCAACTTAAGCCATGTAGGATTTTGATTCCATAATCCCATTCTTTCCTGTAAATTTAAAATAAACTTAATTATTTGTATAGAAACAAATTAGTAAAACTGTAGCATCAAGGTTTATATGTGGTGTTTTCTAGTGCATTTTATGTATTCTGTAAATACTGAATGCTTACTGTTTTCCATAGCTTTTTATTGTATCCTGTTAGTGTTGTACTTACAGATGGACACAGTACAGGCCAAGCAAGTACTAATTTTAAAATAAGAAATTAAAAAAAAAACTTTCTAATTTTGCTTTTTTTAAGGAAGGCATTCTCTTGTACTTACTAACTGCTAAATGCAGTACTTCTGTGCTACTGTGCTGCAAACTTTTAATGGGTTGCTTTGTGTTTAGGAGGTCTTCACAGAAATGGAAGAAAAATACGGTGAAGTTGAGGAGATGAATGTTTGTGATAACCTTGGAGATCATCTAGTTGGAAATGTATACGTAAAGGTAGGATAGAGACACGTGTTTATATAATCAATAGGGGTGGTATTTATTGATTTATAATTTTGAAAAGCTACCGTATGCTTGTAGACTTTGTGAGAGTAGCTCTTTAGGATATAAGCTCATCTTGCACTTCACAATATAAAGTAGAAAGAGTGAAAATGTGAATAGAACTAAAAGAAATTTTAAGATATGAGAAGCTTTCTTGATAGTCAAAATCTGTGTCATTTTCATAAAGATTAACACTTCTTTTTTTACATTGTTACAAACACAGTCACCACTGCTGGACTGTTTAGTTTGCCAGGATTAATTTGGGGTCTGTCTGCCCACTGCACTGCCTTTTAAGCACTTCATTATGAGAAGAGGTTTATTCGCAACAGGTGTGTTTATTTCCAACAGGTGCATTTGTTTTCTAACTTACCAGTTAAACAAAACATTTTGTAACCAAGTTATATTTGGCAGTAGCTGGGTGGTTTAAGGTGCAAACTGGAGCACTTAGGTTTGGCTCTTAAAAATCATTGGTATCTCTTCAATAATGAGTACAGAGCTGTCACCTGCAAAAATTTTATTGGGTGTACACAGTGTTGGGGGTGTGTGAGTTCGTTTGAATATTTTTACTGTACGTTCCCTTAAGTGGAAACTATTTTCACACCTAAAATTCTCATCTGTGTAGGTCACAGTCAGAAAGAAAAGTTGTTTTTAAAAATTTTCAAGTGGTTAGCTGTGAGAAGGGATTTCAAATTTTAAGTTTTACATTCATTGTAAAACAAGATCAGATTTTTGTAAATTCTGATTTAAGTGAATGAGAGCTTCAGTTCTCATGCAGATTTCTCTTAAGTGTTTGAAAAAATCCATTACATCTAGAGCATATTAGAAAATACTCTTAAGCATTCTCTCTGTTTAAAGCTGTACTGAGAAAACACAATGTATTCTATCATATCTTTTAATACAAGCCACAAAACTTGAAAGACCAAATAGAACATAAGAGAAAATATTGATGTTGTGATTAGCTCTGAGTTCTGATTAATGAAAAGCTAGCATCTTTACCCTTGATTTGAGGGACTGTCCCAGGAACTCTAAAGTAGGTTCTAGTTTGATTACTAGTCCTAAGCCTCAGATATCGCACAACTGATTTGATAAGTATCTTTGATTTACTTCAGTTGCTTCTCTCTAACATAAGAACCTGTTAATTTTGCTTTTAGTTTCGCCGTGAAGAAGATGCGGAGAAGGCTGTGATTGACCTGAACAACCGCTGGTTTAATGGACAGCCCATTCATGCTGAGCTTTCACCTGTGACTGACTTCAGAGAGGCCTGTTGCCGTCAATATGAAATGGGGTAAAGAGCGACTTCCTGTTTGCCTATGACAGTATCTTTGAAACGCATGTGCAGACTGGCTGCTTGCTTGGGTGTGGCTTTTATGTGTAGTTTAGTGCAAGAAGAAAACCACTTCAGGTAATGTTATTATAGAGGACCTGGAGTCAACCTCTTGACTTTTGCCACCTTTTTAGGATTTTGATCTAGGAGTGAGTCAGTGTCAGTAAATGATGCTTGCAATTTACTGGTTTAAGGTTAGGGGTGATTAACTTTTACATGGCTAGAGGTCCACTAGGGCTTAGGGCAAACAGGTGCGGTGTAGAACTGGGAATTTTAACTGAACTGTCCCTCTTGAATTCTGTTTCAGAGAGTGTACACGAGGAGGCTTCTGCAACTTCATGCATTTGAAGCCCATTTCTCGAGAGTTGAGACGTGAGTTGTATGGGCGTCGTCGTAAAAAGTAAGTTTGCTTTTAAACATGATTAAAACAAGTAAATTAAGGATCAGTTTATGAAAATTCTGAAGGGAAATCTTTAAACTTAAGTCCTCTTGTTTTTTTTTTCTAATGCAGTTCTGACACATACCAATGAAAGGGCATCAAGTAAAGCTACCAAGTGGCTAGTTCAGAACAAAGGAATAGGTCTGTCCTTAAAAAAAAAAAAAAGTTATAGTGCTTCTTGCTATGTGGTGCTGGGGATGCTGAAGTTGATGTGGCTTTAAGAGAAGGCAGGCTCCAAGGAGAAGAGTATTCACTAAGTACATAGGACCTGTCTGTGGTTCAGATCTCCAAACTGCAAACTGTTATAGGTGGCCCTTGTTTGGGAGAAGTATTGCTTTACACCTCTTCTCTATTTTATTGTCTTCTAAATGTATTTGCTGGTGGCTTCTGTTAGAAGCAGGCTACTTGGCTAATGGGCATTTTGGCAGGATCAGATTGGCCACTTCCAGCATTATGCAGTCAAGCTTATCTATAGATTATATTCAATACCCAAACTTAGTTGTTTTTAACAGTTAATGGCTAACTCTTCTAGCCAGTATTCATTCCTTAGTGTTAGTAACAGGCAGTCACTGTATTGAGCTCACTTTCTACTAATGCTAGCCTCACAATGTGACCCTTCTTGATAGCAATTCTCAGTAGGGCAAAGGAATGGTAATTTTGCTTAATGGCAAAAAAGAAGATTGTGAGAAATACATTCTATTATTTATATTATTTATTAAGGTACACTGTAGAAAGGCTTATAGAGCTGCTGTTAATGTGATACTTGTCTTGTGGATGGTTCACTTTGAGCTGGATTCAATTTGCTTTCTTTTAGGACCTTGCTATTTAGGATAGGCATACAAAATTGTTGAGCTTCCCTTTATATCAAGCACAGTTTTATAGGTTTCTCTCAATCACAGAAGGAGCCTGGGATTGTGAACATGTTTTTCCTATAAATGTCTCTGGCAGTGTCTTAGAACTTGTGAGGATGAATTTAACTTCGGAAAAATGTAGATTGTGTTGCTTAGGCATGTGTGTTTGTGCCCAAATACTTTCCTAAAATAGCCCAATTAATATTAATTTCAACGAAAATGTAAGCTTTTAAGGTGAATGATGAAAAAGACAAAGTAGGCTCTTGTGTTAGCCTTTTGGTCACTTCCACGAGTCTGAATCTGGATCTCTTGGACTTAGTAAGGCTAATTAAAAGGTACCACCTTTTATGGCAAGAAAGATCAGACTTGTATGTTTGGCTTTGGAATGTGATTGTTTTACCTATAGCCCAATTTCAGTCTGCGGTAAACCAAATGAAATAGCGGAATCCTGCATCCAGTTTTGTCTTTATTTGCCTTATTTAAATTCTTTGTGCAGCTAAAGCTGTCACAGGTTAGGCAGTAAGGCTTAATATAAAAAAAAAAAATCAGTTGTCAGTGGGGTTTCACAGGTAGATTGTATAAACTAGACTGACCTGAAAGTAGTTCTACGTGGAATTAAATACATTGGAGGGTGAACCAGAACTTTTGAATAATAGGTTTATTTAGTAATTCTGGACAGCTCAGTGGTATGCAAGGGTAACGTGTGTGTGTCTGTCATAGTAAAACTTGTCACCACACACACTCCCACCCCAAACTATCTCACCATGAAACAATATTCTGCAAACTTAAGACTTGTAGCATTCAGTTCCCTGAGCGTTTTAGTTCTGCTGTAATTTCTACACGTATTTAAAACTGTACTGTTTACCTGTCTTATAAAATTAACTTTTCCAAAAATGCCTAAAAACATTCAAACCACTCTTTTGCTTGACAAGTGCCATATAAGCTATAAATCCATAATAGCTGTGTTAGCAGTACATTCTGGGTGCTTTTAGCTTTCTTCCTGAATTTTAAGTTATTGACCTCAGAGGCAGGGAAGACTTATTTGCAAATGCTGATGGCTTCTGGAACGGGTGGGGTGTAGGAAAAAAAAAAGAAGGAAAAAGAGTTGTAATTGCTAATTAATGCAGTTGATTTAACAGGAGTGAGCTTACAAACAGCTGTAGGCTTTTGCTATGTGTTTAGAGCAACTCAGAACTGCAAAAGCAGGTGTCCCCTTCTCTTGCTTCTTTAATTAACAGCTGTGTAACTGTATTTGGTTTTTCTACATGCCTTTGCTTAAGGTTTGCATGCCTGTTGGATGACTGGCAGTGAACAGCTGAGTCTTTTAACAGTATGTGTTGACTCCTTGGTATTAAGGTTTTTTTCTGTTTGTGAATACGTGGTTTGGCAGCCTTGAGTGACAATTTACTAATCCTTCTAATACCACATTGTCTTTCTTCTCCCTCATTACTTACATCCTTAAGCATTCCACTGTGTGGTACTGCAAGTGACTTGCTGAATGTGATGAAACAATAAAATATTCACGCTTTCTTTGAAGGCATAGATCCAGGTCGAGGTCCCGTGAACGTCGGTCTAGATCCAGAGATCGTGGTCGTGGAGGTGGTGGTGGAGGAGGAGGACGTGAACGTGATAGGAGGCGGTCAAGAGATCGTGAAAGATCTGGTCGATTCTGAGCCATGCCATTTTTACTGTATGTCTGCTAGAAAGTGTTGTAGTTTGACCAAACAAGTTCATAATGAGATTTTTTTTAAAGATGGGCTTCTGAATAAAAAATTTGTAGTGATACAGTATTCTTTGTGTAACTTGTTTCTTGTGGGGGGAGTCTTTTTAACTGTCATTCCTCTAACTTGACAAATACCTGGATTAACTATGCCTGAGGGAAAGGTGGCAAATGTATTGGAGGAGCGCCAGTTTTGGTTTTGTTTGGTTTTTTTATTCGGGTATAATTTGAACTGTTGATGAAAATGTGTGTGTATATAATATAAAATATTATATACATAGTAAAAATAATATACTGCTTAAGAAACAGTTACTCACATAAGTTTCCCTTTTCTGCTATGCTGTCTGCTTATTTAGGTTAGTTTAGGCACATTTAAAAGGAAGGCTGTGCGAAATGCATTTATTTACCAAGTAGAAACGCTTAGTTACAAAAATGTATGTTTGTTTGTTACCAGAAGTCTGTGCTCTGTCTATCAATGTGACTGTGGCATTTACAATAAATCCAACTTCTTGGTGTAAAATCTAAAGCCTATTTTCTAAGCCCTCTGGAGTAGTTGAGTTGCTACTCCTGGCTGTGCCAGAGTTCATAGCTTAATTTTTTTTTCTTATGATTCTTCACCAAATTCCTTTTCTTTGGCTGGAAAGAAAGTTGCCTAGTGCAGTGTGGGGAAAAAATTAGTATTTTTATTGCAAAGATTCATAATAGGCAGGTGAAGTTTTTAAAAAAAAAAAAAAAAACAAAACCCCAAAACCAAACAACTCATGCTCCATGTACATGAGATACATAGGATCTATTGAAGGAAATGCAAGGTCCTAAATGCAAGGACCAAGCTTCTTAACAGACTGATTTTTCTTTTCAATCTATGTTCTCTTAGTTGTCATTTAAGGAAAAGCATTTCTTTAGTGTTCAAAGTCATAGGATACTAATTGGATGCTAGCGGAAAATAATTTTTTTCCACTGTTACTTGCTTTGTGGTAGTCTGAAGTATGATAAAAGCTAATGGATGTTAGCTAGAAAAAAGCTAATGGCAGTTTCTTCACAAACAAGACATCTTTTTCTCTGAGTTTTAATTGAATTGTGCAAAAGCTATATATTGTAGGTTGTGTGTCTCTTAAGGAGTTAAAGCTGTAACAGAAATGTTGCTAGAACATCTTGAGAGACAGTTTGCACAATGGCTGACTTGCAGTTTAACCTAATTCATGTCTGCTTTTGTTCAAAGTGTAACGTAAGAAATTTTGGTCAGCGGTCGTATATCTGCACAATACAACTTTATGTACGTGAAGCTACGTAATACAATATAGCTTGCCAATGGGGGAGAGAATTTGCTAGTGCTTTAGTTCTGAGTCAGATAACTTGCAAAATGGTAAATCTGCTCCTTGATTATTATTTAAAAGAAAAAAAAAGGGAAAGAAATGGAAAAGATGTGGAAGCATTACATAGCCAGACTAAGAAACCAGCTTCTCTCTGGTTCTCTCCAGCTTCTCTCTTCTGGTTTCTCTCCAAAATAAGTATAAAACCATTTTGCTCTCCGGAACTTGAAGTTGGCAAACAAAATAATACTGAAAAATGAGCTTTTATAAATGCATCTGCTTTGGCTCTTAAAACTAAATTCTTGCACCAATTCAATTTGAATTTATTTTGTATGCACTGGATGGTTTGGCCAACCAGATTGTGGAATTTATTTTGCCAATAACCTTTTTTAAATAAATATATCTCTCTATGTGAAGATAGCTTCACTGATTAATGTTTTGTTGCAAGTACATAAGTCAAATTATGTTTTCTTCTCAGTGGAAGAAATTGAACAGTGCCTGGCATTAGATGGCTGAACTGAAACCTGTGGTATTTCTGCTAGGCATTAGGACTTTAACATTGATTTAGTTCTTGCAGTTTACAGGATATTAGTCCCGTTCCATTTCCTCTTCAGTGTGATTTAGGATTATTAGTGAGCTAATTTAAATCTTGAGGTCAAAAAGGTGAGGATAGTCTTTCTGTTTTTTAAAACAGTATCTAGTATAATGCAGATACTATTTAAAAAGGTTTAAGATCTCTTTTTTTTTTTTTAGACAGATTAATTGCAGAAGCTGATTTGCTCTATAAAGAAGTTAATTTTAAACTAATATAAATGTGTCCCTGTAACAGCTTTCATCTGTTTATCTAAACACTGTTAAACTGCAGGTATATTTGTGTGTGAACAGATAGTAGAAGGTTGATTTCTCCCTCTCCCCCCAATATTCTCCTTGAATCCCCCCAAACTCATCATTTTATGGTCTGCCTATACAACTACCCAAAAATTAACCATGTAACTGGAATATGTCATAATAGGCATTGAAAGCGATGGATTTTACTGGATCCTCGAAGGAAAAAACATGGGCACCAATCACTACCTGATCATGTAATGAATGATTATCTAGTGACAGCATTCAGCATATAAACTAAGCTCACGATGTATCTTCAGTTAGGCTCACCTTTTAAGACTATACCACCAGGAAAATTCATCAAACTTGAAATTTATACTGCACAAATTTGGTTGAACACTTAGACATGGTAGTCCAAACTGTATTGGTTTACCAATACAAACCAAGTGGAAATTCTACCTCCCCCTCCTATTGTTGCTCACAGTGTCTTAGAGTAAAATTTTTTTCCCCTCCTTCCCAAACGTACCTACTTCTCGCAAATATTTCATTGTTGGCTCTTCTGTTAAACAGTGGATCTTAATTTATGGAATTCCTTTACCTCAAATAAGTGACAGCATACAGTATTTTCTGAAGTCTGAGTCAATTAGGTTGAAACTGTTAATCCCAAGTGGCTTCCTCTTCTTTGTATTTGGCTCTTATTCTGTGAAAATGCTGCTTGTCCATGAATATGATGTATGCCGAGACTGTAAAACCAAATGGAGAAAACTTGTTCAAAATAAAGCCTTTTTTTATAAGAATCTGACAAAAATTATCCCTTTCCTTTAGATGGGATGCTGCTCTTTAAATGACTAATGAGGACATAGACTACAAGTTTCAAGCTCTTGTCTTGAGCTATTTTTTGAGTGATTCTTTGCCTTCTGTTTTGTTTTTTTTTTTAGAGCTGGTGGAGCATGTCTTCAACTAAAAAAAAAAGAAAAAATATCAAAAAACAACCTCTCCATAGTTACTTGATAAAGTTAAGTATCAGGAGTGCAACTTGGGGTTAGGAGTTGGGGTTTTGTGGTTTTTCTTATTTTTGTTTTTTTGGTGGTGTGTTTCTTTTTTTCTAAATGGTAAGGGTTCTGGTTGAGAGACCCTGCAAGTTTCTGTTGCGGTGGTCTGTAGAGAATAAGGCAGCTCACTTTTGGCAGAAGGAGCACACTTAGTTGAAGAAATGAGTAACTGAGAGGGGTCATGGCTTTTTAAAGATGATTCTTCCTTACGTTGCACTGCTCCAGCTGTGAACCTTTGGGCATTGACAACTACGTCCATTGCCACTAATCTATAACAGCACCTTAAACTGAATGTACTGTCTTCTAATCTGTTAGAAGTGAAAGCGGGGGGATGGTAATTGCTCTGTTCTCCAAATGCTTGTAACTGCTGATGCTGCTGCGCTCACTGATGGCTGCCCCAAAAACCAGTCTGCTTCAGGAAAAGGCAGAGCTAAAAAACAACCGAGTTGGTGTGCGCTCACTTCAGCCGGTAAGGAAATTACGCCTCCTAGGCAAGGCTGTCAGAGAAGAGAATCTTTGAGGCTGTATTTGCCATTTATTGCAAGGAGGAAGCTGAGCTGCGTTGCTGTAGAGCACAATTTTACCTTGGAGTGGATTTTGAAAAAACCCAAAATTACAGCTAAATGTCTGTAGGATAAATCACGTTGATATCTTCACGTTGAATTGCTGCGTGATACATTCTGAAACTACGCACAAGTGTTTCTGCATTAATCTGATTAGCCAAGGTTACTTTTTTTACAAATGTCTCCAAATTCTTTTTGCAATGTTCAATTTGTTAAATCCATGCTTAAGGAAAATGGAGCGATTCTCCTCAACTATGATGGAAAATGAAGCAATTCTCAACTATGTGGACAACCCTTCCTTGTCAGCGAGGTGCTTATCAGTCATAAAGATCTAATCCCCTGTTAATGCATGTCATGTTTTGTTTCTTATAAAATTGTAACCTCCAGCAAGAAGAACCACTGGTGAAAGGACACTGCTATCCTATACCACAGTCCCGTAGTATTTCTCCAGCAGCGGCTGGAGGTTCCTGCCAAAATAAGGTGTTAATTCAATTGATCTAAAGTTTCAATTGTAAATTGGATTTGTGGAATCCGGTTTGAATGGTGGGAGCTAAGAAACCAGATCTGCTGCCAACAGACTACCTCTGGGAGCCCCTGGCTTCGTTTCACCATATGCAAAGTGGGAAGGGTATGCTTATCTCCAACTGTTAAGACGCAAATGCCTGCTTGTTAGCAGTGCTCCGATAATCGGGTTGGGTGCTTTCTCATAATTTCAGTTTGGGTGTTTGCTTTCCAACTAGATGGTTTTGACAGGAGCAAAGGCGCGTTTGTGCCTCAGCAGAGCAGAAAGGTGGTAACTTCTGCTGAAGTGGTGGGATGCGGGTGAGGCCGGAGGCCTGCAGTAGCTTGCGTGAGCATGGTTGCCTCTTTGATCCAAATACCTTAAAGATATTTAGAACTCTGCACACTGTGCCCACTAGGAAGAAAAAATAATTATGATTCCGGTGTTCCTTTGGGACAAACTCATGCATCTTTGACGAAGGTATGGAGTGCTGTTTTCCTGAGCCCTGTGAAATCAGTGTGCTGTATCATGGAATCATAGAATGGTTCGGGTTGGAAGGGACCTTGAAGATCATATAGTTCCAACCCCCCTGCCATGGGCAGGGACACCTTCCTCTATACCGAGCTGCTCAAAGCCCCATCCAGCCTGGCCTTGAACGCTTCCAGGGATGGGGCATCCACAGCTTCTCTGGGCAACCTGTTCCGGTGCCTCACCACCCTCACAGTAAAGAATTTCTTCCTAATATCTAATCTAAATCTACCCTCTTAGGCCACTTCCAGGTCTCTTGTTTCCAAAGCTGCTCTTTTAGTTAGGTCTGGAGGAAAAAAAAATAATAAAATTCTTTCTGCTCTGTTTTCAGTGAGCCGCAAGACTAAGTGGGGAGAAAGGCAGGCAGTGATCAAACCAGTCTCCCTGCCTCGTCGTTTTTCACAGAAAAAGCCTTTAGTCTACCAGGCTCAGGCCTGCTGTGCTTTTGCCAGCATCTGGCTTGATTTCAAGTCTTGCTACCTATGTGACGGAATATTGGCCGTGTTTCAGATCGTTCTTGCTTTCTTCCTGGAGCTGTCTTGGATTCCAGCCAGGGGGAGGGAGGGAGGGAGGGAGGGAACTGCCTCCGCAGCAGCCTGTGCACCAGCCTGTCTCCTGGGCCTGAGAGCTGTGGAAGAGCCAGGGGGAGCCACTGCTCCTCCCTTTTCTACCCACCCCTGATTCCCTGGAGAGGTAATACTGCTTGTGTCTAAGAGGCAGATGAGAGAGCACTTCACGGATCAAAATAGTCCTGCATCTTCCATCATTTCCTCTTCCTTCCTCCTTCCTCTCCAGTGAACACGGAGCATGCTTCCTCTCTGCTTCCTCTTGTCTTGGTGGAGGAAAAAGTCCTCCTGGAGCTCCAGGAGGAAGAGACTTGAAAAAGAGACTGAGGCAGCGAGAAGAACTGATCAGTGAAGAACTGATTTCTGGACAAAGCACAAGTGGGAAGTGAGCAGACTGCATTACTGACTTTGGGATTGCATATAACATTAGTTGTTGCATTGCTGGGCTGGACATGGGCAAGGGAAATTCCGAAGTCTTAAGACAGGCCAGAAGCCAACCAAAGTAACAGTCTCATTAATGTCTGAGCCTGTCTTTTCATTCTGGAGGTGTTTGACTCATGATTTTTGACCCTTTCGTGTGACTGTGTTGACCACAACAAAGAGACGTTTAGTTGCAGTTCTTGCTCAGCCCCCAAGGAGACAAGCCTTTGGTCTTTTGGACAACTCTGTGATTCTCAAAACACACATGTGGTGGCAGCTGTAACACCTTACAGAAAAAACATCTTCAGCAAAGGGAACAGATCTCTAGTGAAGGGAGAGCAGCAGATTACGTCCTCCTTGCAGTACTAGCAGATGACTTGAGTGAGGTTTCTGACAGTTTCTCACTCCACCCCAGTATCCAAGATGGGTTCTCACAGTCTGCACGGGTGGCTTGCCAGATGAGAGAAAAACTGGCTGGATTATTTGGCTTAGAGGGCAGTGATTAATGGTTCATACCCTCCCTGGAGACCAGTTACAAGTACCATATGAGTCTGTGCCCGTATCTGTCCTTTTTTAATGTTTTTTTCTCAGTGACTTAGAGGAGAAAATGAATGTGGAGGACACCAAACCGGGTGGTGTACCTGACACACTAGAGGGCAAGGCAGTCATCCACAAGGACCTGGACAGGCTGGAGGGATGGGCCAGCAGGAACTTCGTGAAACTGGACAAGGACAAAGTCCTACCCCTTGGGTGGGCCAACCCCTGGCAGGGCACAGGCTGGGGACTGCTTGGCTGGGGAGCAGCTCTGCAGGTAAGGCCCTGGGGGTCATGGTGGGCAGCAAGCTGGACGTGAGGCCACTGTGTGTCCTTGAAGCAAAGGGGAGGAAACTGCATCCTTGGTGGGATGAACAAGGACAGTCAACAGACTGAGGGAAGTGATGATGCCCCTTTGCTCGGCACCGATTAGACCATAGCGAGATACTGGCTACTGTTTTAGGCCCCCAGGAGGGAAAAGACATGAATAAGTTGGAGTGAGTTGGTGAGGGGTGGGCCTCCAGAACAGTCAGGGGCTGGAGTGGTGGCCCTGTGAGGAGAGGTCAGGGGAACGGGGCTTGCTTAGCCCAGGGAAGGGACAATTGTGGGAGAACCTAACAGCCACCTCCTTATGCCTACAGGGAGGTCAGCAAGAGGAAAAGTCGGGATCTTTACTGAAGTCATAAATCGAAAGAGGAGAGGTTCCATCAGGGTGTAGGGAAAACATTTTCTCCATGAGGACAGTCAGGCACTGGACTGGCTGTGCAGTCTCTGTCCTGGGTGGCCTGCAAGACCTGACTGGAGAAGGCCTGAGCAACCAGGGTTGATCTCTAGACAGACCCTGCTTTGAGCAGGAGGCTGAACTGCAGACCTCAGGATGTCCCTTCCAGCAGAGCAGTGCTGAGGTTCTGATGTTCGGCCTAAATCCTCCTTACTGTAATTTTAGCCTTTTCCACTTTCTCCTATTCTGAAGGAACACGAAAAATGGTTTATCCCCTTCCTCGTTGCCCTTTAGCTAAGGGAAGACAGTTCTGCCTCTTTTCAGTTTTCTCTTCTCTGAACAACCTCACTTCTTTCAGTCTTTCCTCCTGGGCCATGTTGCTCTCTACATCTTCTTCTTGTGCTCCTCAGGCCATGTCCCACACGGGCCGTATCTTTTTTGAAATGCAGCATTCCAGATGGGCCATGGTACCTCAACAAAGCGTGCCAATGCCAAGAGTGCCATGTGTCCTGCAGACTATATTCCTGTTTGCATAACCCTGTACGACATTTGCTTTTTTCACAACAGCAGGGCCTTGTTGACTCACGTTGAGTTTGCATGGCACTACAGTTATACCTTCCGCTCTACGCAATTGCTGTCCAGATGGCAACTCAAGCAGTTGATCGCTCCTGCCTGGCTGTAAAATTTTGCATTTGTCCTTATCGGCCAAGTTCCTATTTTAGTTTCTCTTCTCATTTCTCCAGTCTGTCAAAGATCATTTTGAACTATGATTATGTCCTCCAAATTGTTTGCAGCCTCTCCCGTGCAGTTAAAATACGGAGTGGCTCTTCTTGGGCTGCTTTTTCCTCCCTTTGTACAAAAACATTTTCACGAGCTTATGCGAAAGCCTTGTGCTCTCCCTTGGGCTCTGGGTACCACCAAAGCACCACTGGTTCTTTCGGTGACTTCATTAGTCTCTCACAAAAAGCCTTCTCCACCTGATCTTCCTCCTTTAGTGATCCTACCACAACAGCTTTTACCTTTTTTTTTCCCCCTTCCCTTTCATCACTGGTTGCACTTGTCCAAGGGATCTTCATTTTCAGCATGTCTACTCATCACTGATACAAGAAACAACATTCTCTGCTTGCCGCTCCTAAACAAACTGTTTAGTTCTATGTTAATATTCCAGTTGGCATCACATCGCCACTACACTGATCAAATCATAACTTTGACTATAGACCAACCTTCACCATGACTTCTCTTGTTCCTTGGGAGAAAAATAATCCTAAGTGTTGTCCGATCTCAGGAAATGGCTTAAGTGGCTCCACTTATGAAATTGGTAGTGACCTGCTGATTTATGGGAGTTATTTGCAAGGCTGGGTTGAAGAATAATCTAAGTGTCCTACTGATTTGGCTCAGCCATAATGGGTCTAATTAGCGGGCAGTGGGGTGGAGAAAAGCTTTGTGCATTCATTCCCAGCCACAATGACTGATTTTAATGTCACTGATGCCAATGGCACAGTGTGGGTCGTTGTTGCTGTGGATATCTTTTAAGTCAGTTTTTTAAGTCAAAATTCCTATTTTCTTGTAAGTGTCGCTAGCTTACCTTCACCTGGCTGCTGACATGGTGAAGGAGACGGAATTTTGAGTGCAGAACTGTGCTGCAGTTACAAATCCCTCTCATTAGCCTCACACATTATGTTTAGATAGTTTCCAACATGCCTAGTGCTGTCACTCTCTGAGGTGTCTGTTTTACATTTTACAGGGTCTGGCAAATCCATCTGTGCTGCTGATTTCAGGTGTCGACGTCCATCTGCCTGAACTCGCAGTGGTTGCTGCGAGGCTGGCACTTTTTCAGACAGAAGAGCTGACTCAGTCCCTCCTGAAAGGCATAAAAGGTGTGGTTATCCCTCCTTGAGTACCTTCTGTGGGTACAACTGCAGTTTTCAAACACTTGCACCCATTCTGTTCCAAATATTCATGGATTTTTGCTTCGCTGTGCTTTGCGACTGGGCCTCACGCGTGCCCTGGTGTCTCACCGTTTTTCTGGTACCCGTTTCAAGGCCCAGCTCTTCTTAGCATTACCATTTTCACACTCTGCATTCTTCTTGCGTCTTTCTGTAATTTAGCTGCACCAGATGCAAGCTAGAATCTGATTCCACGTGCTTTTGCAATTGATGGTTTTCCAGTGGGGCTAATGGTTACTTGTGCAAACCTCACTTTACATGCGTATTTCAGACATAATTAGCTAGGCAAACTGTGATTTAAAGTAAATAATTGTCCTGTTTAACAGCAGTATTTTCTAGTAAATCTTTAGGAAAATGAGGATAATAACATGGGATTCGAAGTAGGTTTACATCTACTTTGATGCAGAAATGGGCAAGGAAAAAGCAATGTAATTTGTCATCAACCCGTGAATTTTTCTCTATAATTTGTGTGTATTTTTAGCATACGTAATGAAACAGCTGCCTCAGTGTCACTGTTTATTTAAGGCCAATATAAAATACCTGTCTATTCTCTTGATTTGTTTTTAATTGCTCTGTGCTTTTCTTGTGTTTTTTCATAAATTTCACCCCATATTCTAGTCATGGTCCATTTCATCACCAGAGAGACCCTTGACTTTGTAACCCTAAGATCGGTCATTCAGCTTCAGACCAGTCATATCCAGTTGTAAAGTCTCCTTTTACCACTGGATTAAAACATCCTGTTCCTTTTTATTTTTATATAGCATGCCATACTCTTCAAACAGCTACGCTACGTAGTATCTATATGTACAGATGGAGGCATACAGTTGTCTCCACTCCTTTGATTACCTAAAACACACGGAACACTTCAGGGTGAATCATGTTCTAAAATAAAGCTACCTCGAATTGCTTTTCTCTTTACTGGTATTTTTCATAGATACAGAAGAAATTGCTGCTTGGACTTTCTACAGCAACAAGCTATGTTCTTGAGATGTTTCACTCTGGTAAGCCTTTTTGGAATCTCGTGCTTTCATGCAAGGATTTCTGTTTTGTTTTGTTTTAGCTTTCTGCACAACCTGGAGTACCTTGTGGTTGTCAATAATTATTCTGAGACAATTTGCACTGAGTGTCTTAAATTCACCTGCACACCGTGCTACACACTGTAAAGCTCTGTTCACAACAGTGCAGATGGAGCCAATGTGACACTGAGCGACTTGCCAGCCGAATACCTCATCACATTCTCAGGCACCATCAAAAATGTAATAATTACATCAGGGCATAATAACGATCCATTGCACTGGTGCCATAAGGACTCACAGATATGAAGCCAATTTGGCTAGGGGACAGCCCCCCCACAAGGCTCGAGGTGGCTGCTCCTTCTCGTAGAATCATAGACTGGTTAGAGTTGGAAGCGACCTTAAAAATCATCTAGTTCCAACCCCCCTGCCATGGGCAGGGACACCTCCCTCTAGACGAGGCTGCTCAAAGCCCCATCCAGCCTGGCCTTGGCTCCTTCTTCAAAAGCAGTGTACAGCCTGCCTCTGTGCCAGCAAGCACACCAGCAGACAAATTGCAGGCAACACGGGAGCTTCAAACAGAGAAAGCGTCTAGGTGTTTTCCAGAGTCATGCTTAGGGCTTGGCACCTTTTGGGATAAACCCATTTCCTGATTCATGGCACAACTACCGCTAGCGAAATGATCGGTGTGGGTTTATTTCAGTGAGAGGGTCACGCTTACTTTCTGTAGCACCATTTCCAGCTCCCAGCTCGGGCATTCACCACCTCCTCCCTGTGCCAGGATGGGTATTTTCAGCCTTTGACACCAGACCCAGAGACGCCTGGGTCGTCTCTCTTCCCCCTGATGTCGACTTTGGGCAAGCTGAGACAGGGCCGCAAAGCCGGCTGGCCGGCCGCAGCACAGCCCTGAGGCCTTTTCAGAGGGTTCGGCTGCCGGGGGGGGTGTCTGGCTGCAGCCCCACCCGTGAAACTCCCCTCACAGCAGCCCCTCTGATGCGGTGGGTATTATTTTTCCCCAAATCCAGCAGGCTGCCAGTAACACCTCCAGCGCGCGGGGTGTTACAAGCAGCCCAGGTGCCTGTTCCTTCCCTCACGGCCACGGCCTTCGAAGGCCGCGGCCTGGCTGCGCCCCCTCGGGCCCACGCCCCCGGCAGAGACCTCTCCTCGGGCTCCGCGGGGCCCCTTTGGGGAAACCCGCCCGTTTTGCCCCTGGTTTTCCCTCCGAGCTCCGGCATCGGGCCGGCCACGCTGCTCTCCGCCCCGCCCGGGCCCGGCAAGGGCCCGGGCCGGCCGCCAAGCGGCTGCAGGCGGCAGTGCCGTGTGGCCGCGCGCCGCCTCCCCATTGGCTGTCCCTGACTCGCCAACTCCCCCGTGGCGGCCAATGGCCTCGCCCGCTCCCGCTCCCTCCCCCCGGGGGGCGGGGCCGACGGCGGGGCGGGACCAAGGGGCTCGCGGGCTCTTTTTAACCCCAGGCCGGGGCTGGTCCCTTTCCCTCCTCCGCCTTCGCCTCCGCCTCCTCCTCCTCCTCGCCGGTGTGCCGCGCTGCAGCGCGGGTGGGCGGCGTCGGCGTCCTGAGGAGCTCGCGTGAGTAAGGTGGCGGCTGCATCCCCTTCGCCGCCCGTTGCATCATCCGCGGGTGCGGGGGGAGAGCTGCGGGGGGAGAGCTGCGGGTGTCCGCATCGCCTCAGCAGGGGCGGCCGTTAAACGGTCACCGTGGCGTGGCGTGGCGTGGCGGTTTCCCCTCGCTGCGGGGAAGGATGTCGGGCTGCGGGCTGGTGGGTGGATGCGGTTGTACTACATGGGTGGGCTTTTATTTTGTGATTAAGAAATGGGAATGGGGGGTTTCAGGCCTGTTGCGGGCAAGCGGAGCCCTGGAGCTGGCCTGCCGGCGGGGAGGGAGGGCAGCGCCGGCTTCGGGAGGGTGCCTGTGGCCTTCCCGCTCCTCCGGGCGGGAAGCCGAGGGAGGAAAGGCCGGCTCCCTGCTTCTTACACAGGCTCGCAGGATGATATTGTGCCTTTTGTTGTTCTCTCTGGGTTTGGCACCAGCTCTTTGGCTGTTCTTGGCCGTTCATCCATTGTTCTCGTAGGTACCGTGGCGGTCTCTTGCCAATGTTTTTTGCCTAATGCAGTGGACTAAGAAGATTTTTCTATTGCACTTTATTGTATGCGTTGCCCTTCCCCTATTAGGAAGGGCCTGATATTGCCCGAGACCTGTGAGACCTACTTCAATAGCAATATTAGTAATGCTGGTAGCGTATTACTGAACTAGACATTACTTGAAAGACAAGCAGTTCCTCTCCTTTTCCTGTTTATCTACTCTTCTGTATATCTTTTTTTTTTTTTTTTTAAAAAAATCCTAAAGCCTTTGACCGTGGAGATTTTGGAGCGTTGGGCCCTGTTCCAGCAAAGTTACTCAGAGTGTTTACCCTTTAAACGAGTCTGTTTGCTGAGTTGAGGCACAAGAGCTCTGTGTTCTGTAAAACTTGTGCTGCAGCAAGGAGGGAAAACTCAGAGTATGGAGATAAGTGAAATCTGGGGATTTTGTGTCAGAGGAGGAAAAGTATTTCCTGTGAAACTAAGACCTGCTCAGAAATTGGTATTTCTTAGCAGGAGAATGGCTGTAGTGAGATTGCTACTGATGATCTCCGTTTAGGTGCTAGGTTAAGTCCAATACTTGGGGTGTTTGGGCGGGTTATCCTTTTTTGATATTAGTTGGTGGCTCTTTAATATCCTATCATGACCCTTCTGTGTGTGAATTAACTAGCCTGCTTTCCTGAAGCCAAAGCAGTACTTCTAAAAACTGTGGTTGGTAGCAAGGGTCATGGGGGCCCCGTGTCCTGGAGCATGCATGCTGGCTGAGGTATGTCACTTAGCTGGCACTGGCAGCATAGCAGCCTGCCAGTATGGCTCAGATGCACTGGCCTCTGGCTATTGGCAGGTGCCTGCTGTCTGCATGTGAGACACACAGGAGCTAGGCAGGCAGCAGGGTGCACCCTGCTCATGGTTGGACTGTGGATACCTGCCAAAAGCTCTACAGATGTAGCCAGAGTGGGTGGCAGCTGATCTTTCCCACAAAACATGCATCAGCTAAAAAGCTGGCTTCCTGCCCAGGCACTGGTGACCAGTGTTTCTTTGCCAGCCTTTATCAGACGTCCCTGGGCTAACAAAAGATGTGATGCCTCGTAATGCTGGGGAAGGGGAGCTGTGCTTCTACCTGTTTTATAGACTGGATAGAAACTGAGAGCAGAACTCCAGCTCCTTCTTTTTGTCATGCTGAGCACCCTGCGTAATCTCTGTGCTTCTGTTAACCGTGCCTGTAATGCTTTCCTCCATGTACTTGGTGAGCTTAACAGATCAAGAGTAATGTTGGTCCATCTTTGTGTGAAAGGGAACTAGAAGCAGGGAAAGTAATAATGAAATTTTCTGACTGCAACAGACGAAAATGCAGATAAAGACATCCTCCAGTCTTTTTTCTAATGCTGTTGTGCTCCTCGAAGACTTCAGTCTTCATTCAGAAAACTTATCAGGCGAGCCTGGACAGGGTTGGACTGAATTCAGGAAATGGAGATGTCAGAGGACACCTGAGTTACAGCTGCGTGCACAGCTTCCCTTCTGTGGGGAGAAGGCAGGCTGAACACTTTAATGTTTTTACAGGCTCATCTCTAGTGTAACAATTGCCTTAACGGTTGCCTTAACTTGCTTTGCTGTTGAAGTTTTAACATCTTTGCAGTGTTACGAAGGCATTAAAGAACTACTCATTTCATATCAGGAGGCTTCCAAGTATGCCAGCACAGCCTTGAAAGGAAGAGTGGTTATTGAGAGGACACACGTGTGATCATCTGCTCTGGCAAGGAAAATAGATAAGATTCAATTCTCAAAGTATTTCTTCCCAGAGCCACAGTGTTGTTAATTCATACCCCAGTTACTTCGTGTCACTTAATATCTCCTGACACAGAAGCGATGGCTGCCCACTACTGAGGAAGTAGCAGGGAGGAGCTGGGGGGAAATATGAAAAAAAAAATAAAAAAAAACAACACAAAAAAACAAACCAACAAAAAAACCAGATGCAGATGCATCACTTACAGCTGTGGTGTTTCTGAACACCATTGAAAGGCTGGATGGGTACTGCTACATCTTTAAACCTGTAAAGATCTTAAAGCTCTCTTAAGACCCTGTGATACTCAGAGTGAGCAGAACTGGTCTGTAGTGGTTTACTTGTTCACGAAGTAAAGTACTTGCTTAATGTCAAAGTTTCCCGTTCTCAGGCCGCAGCATAATGAAATCCCATATCTCATCTCCTGCTGACTAGTTAGCCCTTGGGGCATCTCTCTCTGATCCACCTCTTACACCTGCCTTTTAGGCAGCTTTGTTTCTGCTTCAGACAAGAGTTGAGTTAATTAAGTTCTGGCATACATGGTACTCTTTAACTGCCTGCATTAGTGCTGACATCATATACTGTAAACAGCCTTAGAAAGTATAGCTCCTAACATATCTATGAAATGAGCTCAGCTTAGTATGGCTGGGGATTAATTTCACTCGGTGACCTTCAGTCCTGTTCTGTAGGAGTTGAGAAATAGTTTAGGTCTTTAAGGTCCCATGGAGATGGATCCAGAGGTGTGAGCCTTGCCCATGAGGCTTTCTGGATTTCATACTTCTGCCTATCCCCCAATCCCCTTCGTGACTTTGTAAATTGTCTTTCTGATTTTTCTGCCTCATGCCCTCTGCAGATATAATGGTAGAAGTTAGTCAGACTTGTCTAGTTAGACTCGGCCCACACCCCTAGCTAGTTATGGGAGTGTTCCCTTTTACAGCAAATTTAAATTCAGGCTGACAGAACTTCTGTCATGAAGATGAGCAACTCTTCCTGCAGCTTATGTCCCTCAGACTCTTCTAAGCAGCC
Organism: Rissa tridactyla; assembly: GCF_028500815.1. Taxonomy (NCBI): domain Eukaryota; kingdom Metazoa; phylum Chordata; class Aves; order Charadriiformes; family Laridae; genus Rissa; species Rissa tridactyla. The sequence goes on from NC_071466.1 coordinate 99,085,359, forward strand.
ATCAATTGCAGCTGGAGCAGCAGTCACCATTCTCCTGTCCTGTCTCCCCAGTCTACATTCCCAGAAGAAAGACTGAGAAGAGGGTCAGGCTAGTGAAGAAGTTGCTGTCGTCCTCTGTTTTGTCAGTTTCTGCTCACCCCCTTTCCTGGGTCCCCTGTGCCCCCCAAAGATCTTCCTCAGTAGGAAGCATCAGCTTCCTATGGCCCAATTTGGGCCTGTAGGCAGGATCATGGGTCTTGGGAGGAATTTGGGTGTCCTAGGCTGACCACCTCTTCCCCCTGTTTTGCTGAAGTTGCATCATCTAGCGTTGTAAGCACCGGTTGCATGCTCTGGGTGGTGTTCAGGGAGTTCATCAGTAGCACTGAAGGAGCTTGAAGATCTGAGATCTTCCTGTTGGTACTGAACATGACAAGTCACTCTTGGGCTCTTGACTTGTTTCTTAGGTAGAACAGTAAGCCATCACAGATGCCTTTATCTGTCTCTGCTGAGTGCTGCAGTAATAATTCCCCATGGAGAACAACCAACTCTGTCCTAGAATTTTGTCCTTCTTCAAAACCCTAAGATGTTAGGTTGAACATAGCTAAGACTGATTCTCTACTAGCATGATTAGAATTTGACTTTATAAAGGTATATATGCATATTTATCTACTTTGGCCTGGGTGAGTGTGGGGTTATTTAAAATAATGCCTAATAAAATGTTTTGAAGGGATTTACTGAAGAGGATCTTATGTTCCTTTCAATGAATGATGTTACTTCAGGTTAGTATTTGGTGACAGAGTTTTTGTTGGCAGTGCTTGTGGTTAGCTTTTTCTCTCTATCCTCGCTTTTGTTCAGAGTTCTGGACCCATTATTGAAGCTTTGATGAAACATCAGAGTTTTGCCGTTCTAAACGTATGAGAGAATCTCACAGCTTAGTTGAAGGTGATAAATATAGCTTTTCCTCCATTTCTGCTGTTCCTAATTCAAGAGGTGATGGGTGATGCTGTTAGTGGATTGTGGATTTTTTTTTTTTTTGCCTTACAATAGGGGAAATGAGATGGTATTGTCTTTCCCAAATTGGAGGGAATCCTCCAAAAGGCAGCTTTTGAAGAGCACCATGTTAATTTCTTTCTTTCCTTCCTTCAATACAAAGAACAAATACTTATTTTTTGAAACCTCTGAAACTTTTCCTGCAACAAATTTCTCTCCCTTCCTCTGCAATTTTGGACCCTCTTGAACAACACTGAGGACTGGTGATTTAAAGCTTTTAAAGGTTTTGCCCTCCTATTTTATCAGAACCTAGAAGATGACCAAAACCTGCTGTTTCCTGTCTATAACCTGTTGCTGCTTTCTTTCTGAATGTTGAAATGGTTTGATCCTTTGGCAGCAAGGTACCCTTATTAGATGGACTTTGTAAATATTGTCAGTGCTACCTGTGAGCAGAGGCAGTCAGTGTCAATGTCCAGTATCACATGCCAGCTGTCTAAAGGAGCACGTGAATGCGACTCATAGAAAGACTTGAAACTTCTTCAGTGGTTTTTCTTTGTTAAAAAAAATGCTGATATTCTGAACTGTGAACCGGGCACCTTCTAGAAATAGAAATGGAGGCTGGGTTTCATTCTGGAACTAAACTAATTTCTGGTAACAAAGACTGGTTGATGTTATTTAGATTATGTGTATTTATGGGATATTAGCTTTCTTGGACTGGTGTCTCTCAGTCTAGCCCTGGTCAGTAGCCTATGACAGGATGTAGTCCATCTTGGCTCTTGGGCATGTAGTAACCTAAATAAAGGAGAATCATATCATTTTGGTACCATGGAAGACTTTATATGCGAAAGGAGAATTATTTCAAGCCTTAATCTGGAAAGTTGGTGCTTTTGGAGGCTTTTTTTCCTAAAGAAGGGCAGTTTAAATGCCTTTGGCATGCAATAAATGAATTGGTGTGTGCATAAGGCAGTCGTGGTTAGTGGTGCATGTTAACTTGCAGGATCAAATGCTAAAGTTCACTGATCCTGTGGTTCAGCTTTTTTTCCAGTGTTTTACCAGACCATCAACTCTGATCTAAGCTGTGTCTGTTTTGTGCGTGTTTGTCAGAAGAAGGAGGATGAGACCAAGGACCCTTTCCAGGCCTAGCACAATTCAGTAATGGAAAGAGCTTGAATCTTGCTGCTAAACGGTGATGAGAAAAACAAATACTAGGAAAAAAACCCCACACTGTCCAAGACTTCAGCCAGATTTTTGCCTTCAATGGAAAGGAAACAGGCAGGCTCTATGAACAACTAGCTGGAGTAGGAGAAATGAACTTACTGCTTCTATTTTATATTTACTAATTTCTAAAACAAAAAGCCTGCTAGAAGGCTTCCTTGCTTCCTTGTGGTTGAAGTGTTTACTGTGTGTGTTATATCCAGCATCACTACAATTGTGCATGCAATACTGATTCAGTTGAGGTAGGAACTTGTGAGGTTTAAGGTCTCCCCAAAGGCAGAGAGGCCTCTACAAGTGTTCCTATATGAAGTCTTTTCCTAAGTTGTGTAGAAGGTCTTTTGGTGATGGCCCCATGAAGCCCTTTCACCCTCGGTGTCCCTACAGGTATATATCCTGCAAACTGGAGTATTTTCTATTACTTTGTGTGGCTTTCAAGCTTATGGAGTTGCAGACAGTCCAATAGAGATATTTTCTGCTTCCTTTACTGGATCTGAGCTGTGGAAGGCAGGGCAGGGGAAAAATCAGGTAATGCGAGAAGAACAGGGTCAGGAGACCCTTCACTGGTCTTGCGCAGTACCTCTGCCTTATGATCATTTTTGTTTATCCTGTTTACACAAGACATTGTCACTTCGTTTTGCAGCTTCTATTTTTCCCTATGAAAGTGGGATGTTTGTCTTGCCCCTGCAAGAGGCTCTTTCCTGATTTTTATTTTTTTTTTTAATGATCTGCAGCTTTGAAGAAGATTCCAGTCTTGTGACCCACAGTACTTGATCTTCTGAGGAAAGTCCGATCTACTGTGCCGTCACCAAAGAACATGGAGAAGTTGATGTCAGAAAGGCCTGTTTCTGTGTCTAAGGTACTCATTGGTCTTTGGGGAATACTGTTTGCCTGCCTTTCTGTCACCAGAATTTGGGAAAGCCCTACGTGTTTTTGGAGGGAGTTCTAGGTTTTTTTTTTTTCTGGAATGCTATGGAAGTAGGTGCTACTGAAACCAGTGGCCTTTCTGGAAGAGTTCTCCTTCATGACTACAAGTAGCAATTCAGAGTCTCTTGGCACCACGTAGTCTTACCCTGTTTCTCTCTGCTTGGAATGGGGAGGTTTTATTTCAGAGAGCTGTTTTTTTCGTGTGGGAGGGGTGTCTCCCATGAAGTTAGTCCTGTTTTCTTGATATTTATGGATGGTAGTTACAGTAAGCACATGCTTCAGTGTGTTTTAAGTTCCCTTCATGTAGGGCACTGCATTGAGCTTTTGCACTCAGCATTGCAGTGCAAGATTCTCATTTTGGAGATAAGGATTTGGCAAATCAAAATTCCGCTGAAATGCTTTCCCATCTTCACAGTGGGAAGTGAAGTTCGTTGTGACCTTTTTCACATAAGGGAAAAACAAGGTGGACATTTGAGGATGGGATTTGTCTGAGACATACTATGCTCTCTCCCTGAACACCTGAGTCTTAGGTACAGTGATAGGATCTCTTGTAGTCAGTGGTAGAACCTGTTCTTGGGTGTTAAAGGCTAACTGTTGCCATTGCTCTCTTTGGCTTATAGGCAATACTGCTGTCTTGAAAATTGCCACCAGGGTAGTTTCTGTTGAGCTTCCCTCAGAAGAACTGCGTGCTGAACCACTAGACTGGAAACAGATACATTAGTGAAGGGACAGAGACAAGAATAATGACTCCTTATGAGTAACATGATTTTTAGCTATTTTAGGAAGGATGGTGATATGAGTGTGAATGGGTGGTTTTCCATGGTGCCGAACTTGAGTAACTTTGATAGTCTCAAAAGATGCACTAACTTTGTTACAGCAAGGCATACAAATCACACTCTCTCTTCCCCCCTCGCTTCTTTTGTTTGTTTGTTTTCTCTCTTTTCTGTCCCCCTCCCCCAAGGATGAAATGCCTAGACGTCCTCCCCAGCAGAAGCCAGATATGAACTCATGCCCTCATGCACCTGGCAAATATTTCCTCCCTGGTGGGATGGACAATGAGAACTGCAAGTCTAATGACAAGGAAAGGGAGTGGATCCGCCCTGATGCACCTAGCAAATGCACATGGAAGCTTGGGAAACCCATCTCTGCCTCCCCCCATCGTCATACCACTCTGTAAGTATTACTTATATTTGCTGATTTTCAGTACAGCGCTAATCCAGGTCCCCTCAGAGCCACGTGGACTTAACAAAAGATGACTGACTTAAATTGATGCTGTTTAGCATGTGAATACACTGGTGCTTCTTAATTTCCACGTATAAGCAAAGCTAAGAACCCAGATTAAGGGACCTTGCACCAAAGATGTGAAACTACATGAACTGGAACTAACTTATTTTAAGTAACCTGGCAAGCAGTTCCCTGACTAGATGAAAGATTGCACTGTTAATGCCTTTTGCTTATAAAATAGCTGACTGTCAGCACTGCTAAACTACTTCATGCCAGGAGGAAGTGCAGAGCCCTTCATTCTTGCCTCAGCACTTGGCTTGATGTCTGATTAATCCTTGTTTTGGTTAAGGACTTGATGTTTTGTGAATTTATACCCAATGGACATTCTTTTAAACTAAAATATCTAAAATAACTAGCCTGGTAAAGGTGGGGGAGAAAGCTGGTTGAATAAAAAGCATTGGAAATGCTGTGTTGCTTTTGTGTGATCTGCCTGTGGCCCCCTCTGTGAATATGCTGACTTTTTTTGTATGTGTACCAGGCCAGAGCCTCTGAAAATCTTGCCAAGCATCCTCAATAAAGTTGGCAATACACCCTTGGTGCGAATCAACAAGATTGGGAAGCAGTATGGGCTCAAGTGTGAACTCTGTGAGTATTTCTGCAAGCAGAAAATCAAAATAAGAAACACTGTTTCAGAAACTTGGGTAGTCCTGGTTAGCAATGGGTCCACTGGAGTCCCACCTGGGCACAGGAGGAGTGCAGGTACCCTACAGAACATGGTGAGAAAAATTCCTCTTTTTCTGTGGCAGTTTTTCAGATTTTTAGGATATGGTCATCTAAAACATCTTTCAATTTGTACTTCATGAGGGCATTCCCTGTAACTTTTCCATTTTTGTAGAAAAAGTAAAACTTTTTCCATAGAAAATAACTTTTAAATTTTAAAAATGTTTTATGAAGTTTTTGACTGCTTCATCAGTGTGTGTACAAATGCAGATCTGCAGTCACCACTAAAGATCATGGAAAATGATGAAAGGGATGAAACTTTCAGCGAATGTTTTTGTTTGTTTTTTAAATCCAGCAATCGTGGAGATATCTGGAGGCTCTGATCAGACTCCTGAAAGGTGGTGCTTAACACCATTGAAGGGATTAGTGCTGTGAGTACTGAAGTGAAAGTGTAGACTGAACAAGGGGAGAAACTTCCAGTTTGATCAGAAAGTCTTTGGCTGGAGAATGTAGCAGGGAAAAGAGGCAAGGCATGTTGGTAGAGTTCTGTTTCCCCCATGCTATAGCAGTGGAAGAGCCCTGGGGCTTTTCATCCTAATGCCTGGGCTGTAATAAAGAGGAAAGATGAAAGGAGAGGTCATCTTTTGAGACTGACAGAGTGTGGGTTCCTGGCTTCTGGGGCCAGCATCAAGTACCAAACTTGCTTTGTTGTTGTGACTCTTAACATTGGAGATGCTGTGAACTGAATCCCCCATCTCTGATGTAAAGTAGGGAGGTCAATTGGGCAGACATGTTAAGAGTTGGTCTTGCAGATACGTTTGGGATCAGCAGCCTGTTTAACAAATGACTGCTGTTTAAGAACTCTGCTTTGTTTCTTTTTTTCTAGTGGCAAAATGTGAGTTCTTCAATGCTGGAGGCAGTGTGAAGGACCGAATCAGCCTGAGGATGGTGGAGGATGCTGAAAAAGCTGGGATCTTGAAGCCTGGGGACACTATCATAGAGCCAACCTCTGGAAACACAGGTAGGGGATGGAGAGACCCTAGTAAAGTGTGTGAGGAAAATGCTGTGGTGCTTTTCCTGGAAGAGGCAGACTTGAGTTTGGTGCATGGAGGCTGCCTATGCAAGGAAGAAAAGGGATCCCTTCCTGCTTGTATGGTGTAGGGAGCAGTGCCTCTTCCATCTCACACGAGGAGCAATTCTGCAGTGCCTATGCTGAGCAGAACAGCTGGAAAGGAGGTCTGCTAAATTTGCAGAGGCCTTTTGCTTTAAAAGAAAATAAGTGTTAGGCCATATTCACCAGGGTCTTCAGGTCCTATTCAGGAATTAAAGTCTGACTGAAATTATTGAGGAAAAAAAAAAGCACCAAAAGACTGGTGTGAATCTGGATCTTCCCATTCTATTTGGGAAGTCCTATGGTCCCTTTGTCAGGTGAGGTGGGCCTGGTTTGAGAAACGGCCTTTCCCATGTTGGTGCAGTTGAGATGGGAGATGAGCTGCATCCCCACAGCACTGTCTGCTGGCATACCTCTTGCACACCTAGATTTTTCAACAGATTCCACTTGGGTCAGCATCTCCTCCTTGGAGGGCAGGGGGAAGGAACAGTCCCGCTAATTAGGGGCCAGGGCAGAGCATCTGATGATCCAAGCAGCCTGGAGTTAACTCGGGGTTCCTGTGTCATGGCTGTTGTACTTCTGTTAAGCTGTTCTGTTGGTGGAGAGTAAACATACCTGGAATGCTCTCCCTTAAGCTAGTTCAATATAAAATATGCTGCTGCTATTAGGAGGATCCTGAGCTGAGCTACAAGCTACTCTCCTGCCTGATTTGTTCTGGAGAGGTGTCTTGTCCTGTTCTTAAACTGTTTCCTGGGCATCCACTGTTGCCTTATGATAGACACAGGCCAGGCAAATCTTTTGTTCTCTTGATCCACTTCAGCTTTTGTTAGTGGAGGGACTGGGATGATGAGCTGATCTGTGACCAGTTCTCCTGCCTTCAGCAGAGAACTGTGAAGTCGTATCTGTTGCTGTTTGATCAGCAGCTGCTCTGTGGGGGGTGCAGTGCAACTGGAGCCCTTGTGACTAACACCTCTTGCCTGAACAATAGCATGTAGTGGAAAATCTCCATATTCCTTTCCTCCAGCATCTGAGGTCAAATTATGACATCCTGCTTTCTGGGTCAGTACCTGATAAATGGTTCTCCTTGCCACAGAATCCAAACGACAGAAGGCAGAACTGAAGGAGATACAGGACAGTTACTTCAGAAAGATGTCTCTTTTCATGTAAAAGCAAAGGCTGGGGCAGATGGTAACCTGAGAGAATTGGCTTTTTCTCTAGGCTACTGTTCAGAGCTACTGATTATATTAAATGTGAGAGCTAATGTGTTACATTTTTGTCATCTCTGCATCCCACTTTTTCCTCAGCCAAAGTCCTGTTCTGATGTTTGCTGCATTTCCAGGTCACTAGCAGAATGTACAAAGTGTTAGAGTTCAGGTCTCAAAATGCTTTCTTCATCACAGACCATAAGGGAGAGTGCTGGATGGCTTCTCTTCAGGCTTTGGCCTTAGCGAGGCAGTGAGGCCTCTGCTTTTTTTTAATTGGGCATCCATATTTGACTATAATAGACTGGCAAAAGTTTCCCCCCCACGCCTGAAATATTTAACTTCTCTTACAGGAACAGTTAAAAATTTTTTTTTCACCCCTACACAATCCAGCACCATGTAGAAACAGTGCCAGCTTTGAACAAGCAAGTCTCTGTGTAGGGTAAACTGCCTGGGAGGCGTTCTCGTGGGCATGTGTTGGTACTTTGCCTTGTACCCAAAACAGCAGGGGAGGTGCCGTGCAGCCCGACCTCAGACACATATCAACTAACTTGATCTGTTTAGCTTATCCAGCAGAGAGGTGATTTGATAACAAGCTTCTCTTCTACAGGGGAAGCACTCTGAGCTTAGCTTTTCAGGTAGGCAGACAATAACAAGCTGGAAGGCAGAAATCAGGCTGGAGGTACAGATTTTTAAAGTAGAAATGAGGTGTCTGTCTCTAACAGTCAAGGTACTTCACTGTGGTAGCAAGTTGACATAATGCATTAGAACCTCAATCACAAACAGTGTTTAATCATAGAATCATGGAATACCAGATGGGAAGGGACCTCAAGGATCATCTGGTTCAACCTCTCTTGGCAAAAGTACAGTCTAGAGAAATGGACTGTTCTCATTGTGAAAAAATTACCTCTTGTGTTCAATCGGAATCTCCCCAGGAGTAACTTGTACCCTTACCCCTTGTCTCTTCCATGTGACCCCTTGTAAAAAGGGAGTCTCCATCCCTTTTTACTCCATCCCATCTCTATCTTCTTTGTAGCCACCTTTTAAATACTGGATCATGGTGATAAGGTTTCCCCTTAGCCGCCTTTTCTCAAGGCTGAACAAACCCAATGCTCTCAGCCTTTCCTCATATGGCAGGCTTCCCAGTTCTTTGATCTTCTTTATGGCCCTTCTCTGGGCCCTCTCCAGCCTGTCCACATCTTTTTTTTTTTTTTGTATAGTGGGGACCAAACCTGAATGCAGTATTCCAGGTGTGGCCTGACAAGCACTGAGTAGAGTGGGATAATGACTTCTTTACCTCTGGTGGTGATGCCCTTGTTGATGCAGCCTAGCATCCTGTTGGCTTGCTTTGCCACCGCAGCACGCTGTTCACTTGTATTGGGCTATTTGTCCACCAGGATCCCCAGGTCCCTTTCCACAGAGTTGCTGCCCAGCCAGGTAGATCCTAGTCTGTGCTCCACTCCTGGATTATGTTTTCAAACATGTAGTCATGTCTTTTAGAAAGGACTTGATTTTGGCACACTGTAAACTAGGGATTTAATGCAGAAGTGAGTCAATAGAGGCTCTAATGCTCTTCTGACAGTATCAAAACAATTGCTCTAGTCTTCTTTAGCATAAAGCTCATTCTTTTCCCAAATTACTTCTGTAAAAATGAAGTGGGTGAGAGAGGAAAAATGTGACGTGCATGTGGTAAAACTAGCAGTTCGCACATGTCAAGTTTTACCACCCTTGGCTAAACTTTCTGTTGGCTGTGATCCTCAAAGTACTAGCAGCATCTGTATATCCAGTTCTCCCCAGTAGTCAGAAACATCCCCTTTGCCACCCCTCTAGAGACACTGTACTCAAGCCTCTGGTGAAAATCTGATTAAAGCCAGGGCATGCCAAAGCTAGCATTGTGGGTTTTGTTCTTTGTTGCTCCTCACTGTATGCTCTACATGTCTTTGCTTGCTTCCAGGAATTGGGCTGGCCTTGGCTGCAGCAGTTAAGGGCTACCGCTGTATCATTGTGATGCCAGAGAAAATGAGCATGGAGAAGGTCAGATCTGCTTTTATTTTCAATAACTTAAAAGTAAGCATGTTCTCACTTGTAGAGTTCGTGGTGCAGATGGGTGCTGTGGCTTTAGCAACAAAGGTGAAGCCTCTTTGTCTTGAAGTCATTGGCCAGGCAGAACTCTGCTGAGGGACTGTTGCCCAGTGCCCAGAGAAATCCAGGCTGGCCAACTATGGACAGAAAATGTCTTTAAGACCTGTCCCCACAGCACTTTTACTTGGAAAACTGTCATTACTGTCAAGGGAACTTGACACATATCTAGCACGCTGAAGAGACTACCTGTCCCTGGGTTAGCTGTCCCTCACTGAGCAAAGAGTAGGAAGGAAGGCAGTGCTGAAGCTTTGGATATTTTTCTGCTCTGCACTGGGCTGAGCAAGGCTGTGAGGAAGACCATTTACCTCCTAAAGTTACACTGGGGGGTACTGGCAAGCATCTGAGTTGTGTCACCACAACAACAAAGGGGAAGGAAAAGCCATCTGGGTAATGTCCATTTACCTTCTCTGTGGAAAGCACAAAACAGCTAGCTCTAGAGCAAGCTCTGTCCTGTGGTGCTGCATCTGCAGCTGAAACAAGAGAAGAGAGTAGAGAAGGGATCCCCTCTGTTTCACACTTGAGGCAGCAAACTGCTGTCAGCAAAACCACTTATCTCAGTTCAAACACTTCCAGTGTTCCAATTGAAAGGCAGTGGCACAGAGGAGAACAACATCCCCTGAAGGGCTACACTCATTGCTTGCTCTTAACGTGCTCTGGAGGGAGAGGTACCGCATGATCATTGCCATGTGCCACACAGCACCAAAGGCCTCCCTCCCCTCTAAAGACAGGCTTTGCCTTAGCTCAGTGTCATAAACCTTCTTGCCCTTATAGCAGTTGAATGGTGCATAGGGCCCTGGAGGATCTCCTTTGCTGCCTGTGTCCGGAGGAGGAGGTAAATATATATAATTTGCACTTAAACATAAAATATTGGGCTATAGCACTGTTGGAGTGCAGAACATACGTGACTGGCATTGAGAAGAGATGGTGTTTTGCCTGAATGAGGCTTTGCGATGTGTACTGACAGTCCCTACTGGCCTGAAGGCCTAGAATAGAAATATGAATTTGACATCTAGCTCACAAGTAAAGCTTAGTTAAGACCAAATGACATTAAGGATTTGTACCCGTGGCTCAGTGATGTGAGGCTGGGGTTTAGGAGAACTGTTAAGGAGGCTATTACAGACCAGGTAAAAGGGAAGATGTTTTCTTTCCCCTGCATCTTGATGAAGTCTCTATGCTGGGAACGTGTTTGGGGTTTTGTGATCACCTTTATTTGCTACAGGTGGATGTCCTGAGAGCTCTGGGTGCTGAGATTGTGAGGACCCCAACTACTGCTAGATTTGATTCTCCGGAATCTCACGTGGGAGTAGCATGGAGACTGAAAAATGAAATCCCCAATGCACATATACTAGACCAGGTAAGAGCCAAAGTGTCAGAGATGCAGGTGTAGCTTGGGAGGAGACGTTGCAGCCTTGCTCCTTAGTGTCCTTGGTTGACTGTTCAACAGCCTAGGTGTGTCTCTGGAGGAAAAATGTCGCAGGTCTGGGGCTGTAGTTGAGGCATCACCATGCTGTAGGGTAGCAAGCTTTTGTAGTCACTAGAGGGCAGCAACAAGCCTATTTTTGCAGAAACTGCGAAACATGGGTGGCTTTCCACTGACTTGCAGTCCTGCCTGGAAGAATAGGTACACGGGTAGTGTTGTACGACTGTCCCACAGACAGGACTGATCTTGGCATTGGAGGGTGCTGGCACCTTAGCACTACTCTTAAATTAGGTCCCTTAGGAAGGTTGCACCTTCCCTTGTGCATTCTGCCTAGGTCCAGATAACGAGCAAACCGACTGAAAAGAGTGTACGTAGCTGTTGTGGGGCTTGGAGAATGTCATGTTCTTGAAATGCCTCACAATGTGAATTTTGTTGTCTTTCTAGTCTGCTTAATGGTTCTTGTATGTTTCAATATAGTACCGTAATGCCAGCAACCCCCTGACGCACTATGACACCACAGCTGAAGAGATCCTGCAGCAGTGCGAAGGTATGTTCGATCTACTACTAATCCCCTCTTCAGTGAATCCCTAGTATTCTCTTATTGTTAGGTACTTGGAGAATGGGACCCAAGGTGGTTGAGAAATGCATGGATTTTCACACAGCAAATCCCATACATATGCAGTGTGTCATTAGAGAATTAGTTCATTTCAGTAGTCATAATAATGATTTCTTTTTTTCCCCCCCCATTAAAGGGGGGTGCTTTGGTTTTTTAGATTCCTCTGCCTGAGACCAGGTGGAGAAAGCAGTGATGCTTAATTATCTTTAAAAAAGCAACAAAAAAAGACATGGCTAGAGTGGTGTAAAAGAACAGCATCGCTTTCTCGGATCACAAATACAGAATCATAGAATCACAGAATCATTTAGGTTGGAAAAGACCTTTAAGATCATCAAGTCCAACTGCACACCTAACACTGCCAAGCCATGTCCCCAAGTGTCACATCTACATGTCTTTTAAATACCTCCAGGGATGGTGACTCAACCATTTCCCTGGACATCCTGTTCCAATGTTTCATAACCCTTTAGGTGAAGAAATTTTTCCTAATATCCAATCTAAACCTCCCCTGGCACAACTTGAGACTGTGTCATCTCATCCTACCTCTCGTTATTTGGGGAAAGAGACTGACCCCCACTTTGTAACAACCTCCTTTCAAGTAGTTGTAGAGAGCGATAAGGTCTCCCCTTGGCCTCCTTTTCTCCAGGCTAAACAACCCCAGCTCCCTCAGCCGCTCCTCATAAGACTTGTGCTCTAGACCCTTCATAAGCTTCGTTTCTCTTTTCTGGACACACTCCAGCACCTCAATATCTTTCTTGTAGTGAGGGGCCCAAAAGTGAACACGGCATTTGAGGTGTGACCTCACCATTGCTGAGTACAGAGGAACGATCGCTTCCCTAGTCCTGCTGGCCACACTATTTCTGATACAAGCCAGGAGGGTGCTGTTGGCCTTCTTGGCCACCTGGGCACAGTGCTGGCTCATATTCAGGCAGCTGTCAACGAACATCCCCAGGTCTTATTCCACTGGGCAGCTTTCCAGATACTCTTCCCCAAGCCTGTAGCATTGCATGGGGTTGCTGTGACCCAAGTGCAGGACTCCGCACAGGTATTTTTACGTTCTCAGACCAAATACTCCATTACCCTGGAAGCTTCTTCACTTAGGAGTCCTCAGGAGTACAAACTGTTCTGTGTTGCAGTTGCCACCAGAAAGACCTGTTTGCTCGGCAGAGGTCGCTTTCATGTTAGTTGTAGGCAGCCAGGTTGGAGTACCAGAAGTGACTGAGCTGTGGCAGCAGAAAGCTTTAGCTGGGCTAACTCACCCAGTGGAGGAATTGGTTTGAGAGCTACTGGAGGCATTCAGTGTGGTGCTGCAGCCTACCACATAGGCATTTGACATACATAGGTGGTAAAGGAAGTCTTATAGGAGGCTACTTACCTGCCTTATAAAACAGTACAGTTTCTGATGGGGCCCTCTAATAAGAAACTCGGCTATTAAATTCCATCTCATTAAGGTGAGGACCACTTCTCCTCCCCACCCCCCAAAAAGCGACTCTAGTTGTTCAGAGGATTTGGCTTGTCCTTCTGTGACAAACTTTCTTTAAGTTTGACTTAAAATGAGTATACTTTAACAAACTGACGGCCCACAAGCTGAGAGTCTAGATGAGTTCTAGCTTTAGGCTTCTTGGTTTTATTTACTTTTCCTCATAGGCCGATCACTGTTCAGTTATTACTGAGCTTATAGCCCTGCTTGGTAGGGTGTTATTCTTTTGATTGGCAAGCATTTGGTTTTGTGCGTGAATTGGTGCGTGTATTTTTTATTAACAAAGCTGCCATGTGGATGCACTATGGAAACTGTAGGGGGTGGCAGAAGAACAAACTATCATACCTGCACTCAGTCTAGGTGCCCATGACCAAACCAGTATTTTTCACATGAAAATGAGAGAGTAGTTGTGTTAACAGTTCTCTCAGTGGGTACCTATCCCATGCTCTTGGCACTCGTTCAGTAAATTAATGTAATAGGCTGCTCATTCTAAATTAAAGAATGAGCTATCTACATCAGCAAATACAGTAACAGGAAAACATCAGGTGTTAGTTGTATGGGCCAAAGTACCACAAATTGGTGCCTTGCCAGGCTGCTGGATGGATGCTTCAAAACCACTGTGGCAGTAAATGGGGATTGAGCAAGGTGGTCTCAAGGGAGGTCTCATAACACAGCTCTTGGGCAAGATAGGGGTCTTTGCTTCACATTTTTGTTAGAGAAATTCTATACTTGGATTTAAGTGGGTTATTAATTCATCATTCTGGGGGAGATTTCACAACTGCCTTCTATCCCTCGCCTTTAAACAGGAAAAATAGACATGCTGGTGGCTACGGCTGGCACCGGAGGTACCATCACTGGCATCTCCAGAAAGCTAAAGGAAAAGTGTCCAGGTTGCAAAGTAAGTGGTAAGCCTAAAGAATTTCTCTTTAGTGGTGTGAATCTCAAATTGCTCCACTTGGCACATCCCATTCTTTGCAAGCCTACCCTAGATCTCCTTGGGAACCTCTTGGATGTTCACAGTTAGAAGGTAGCTCTGAGCAGCAAAGAAAGGTTTTCAGACCCTCTTAAATCATCATGCTCTGGTCTCACTGGCTACCAGAGATCAGGTTTGGCTCAGCAGATGAAAACTGGCCCACAGATCCCTTCATGGGGTGTCTGAGAAACTTCTTTCTCTGGTGTGTACTGCAACCTTCTGTTTCCTCTCTGAATGTGCCTTCACTAACTTGTCTGGAGCTGCTGAGGTTTTACCAAGTGACACTTTCTCTGAACATGCCAGCCTGTGTGTCTACCTGTGTGCTGTGTTAAATTCCTCACAGAAGTTGGTATTGTGTTTCAATCGTGAATATTTTCCTACATAGGCAGGGAGCAGTAAACAAAATAAAACTTCTCTGCTTACACTTGGCACGAAATATATTGGCTATGATGACATGTGAATGAGGACAATCTTGTCTTGGGGAAACCCTGTCCTCTGTTTAAGCCAAACAAAACCCATATAGAACAAGTGATGCCCCTCAGTGTCCACGGCCTCAGGAGACAGGATGGGTTGCCAAGGGGCCAGAAGCAGCAAAACATTTTGCTCACAGGGGAGATGAGTGTTGCCAGGAAGAAGTGAATAGGAGACTAGGTTGCTGTTAACTTGGCTGTGTGTGCAGCCAGCATGACACCAACAGCTGTAATGAAGCCAGTGCTCATGAGTAAATAGCTGTGTTCTCAAAAGCAGTGTGTCATGGTATCCAAAGTGGAAACTGCTTCTCCAGATTATAGGTGTTGATCCTGAAGGCTCCATCCTTGCTACACCAGAAGAGCTGAACAAGACTGACAAGACAATGTATGAAGTGGAAGGAATCGGATATGATTTTGTCCCCACAGTGTTGGATAGATCTGTAAGTCATGCTTCTTATTTTACTGCCCTTTGCCCTCTGTTGGGTTGCAGAAGTAAGGTGAAAGGTGGAGGAAAAACTTGTGGAAGTATTTCTTCGAGCTGAAAGGGGAGGGCTAGCAGTCAGAACTATTCCTGTTCTTTCTGTCAGCAAAAGTCCTTGGGAGTCTTTTGCGCTGGCCGCATTTTTTTTTTTTTTTTTTTACAACGCTAGGTGGAAAAGCTGTGAGCAGATAACATTTTTCCTAGACCACCGGACTTACTTTTTTTTTTTAAGTTCAAAAACTACACCAAGCAACCAATTTAAAACAAAGAAAAAAAAAAAAGCCCAACAAAGCACCTTAACCCCTCTCAGCCAAAACTGATATGACTATGTCCTTTGCAGAGCCTGTGTCCCAAGGATGCCCTCCAAGAGGGGAGGAAACTAATTGATACTCTGTGGATGTCTCAAAACAGCCTGTTCTCATAGTGAGGTTTCAATAAGGAGTCTATTGTGTTAATGTGGTAGTCTTTACCTTGGCCAAAAAAACCCACAAAATACTTGGCATTTGGAGGATGGAAGCCCAGGCAGATGACTCAGTGGGGCAGCTGTTACCTCCAAGAGCATGGGTTGAATTCACAGTAGTTGTGTCACTCCCCTAGCCCTCCTCATTTAAATCAACCCTTGTTTCTGTCTTCCTGCCCCTTCCCAGACAGTGGACCAGTGGTACAAGAGCAATGACGAGGAGTCGTTTGCTTTTGCGCGCATGCTGATCCGAGAGGAAGGACTGCTGTGCGGTAAGAGCAGATGTGACTCCTTTGAGTTTTTCTGAATAATATGTGGGAGGCGAAGCCTTGTGCAGGTCAGGGAGACCTTCTTCTACTTCAGAAGCTCCTCACCCTGGGTTCCTCTACTTTCTTTCCTCCTCTCTCCCATTCTTTCTCATTTCACTTCTGATTTGTCAGTTTTGTCCCTGATCTGTGTTTTGGCAGGTGGCAGCTCAGGCAGTGCCATGTCTGTAGCTGTGAAGGCAGCCAAAGAGCTGAAGGAAGGTCAGCGCTGTGTTGTTATCCTCCCTGACTCTATCCGGAACTACATGTAAGAACCTGTTTTCTGTTTGGGAAAAGGATGAGGCAGCCCCTCAGACCTCCTTACAGCAGTGGCAAGTTGGATACATATTTCTTATAGCACGCAGTTACCAAAGCAAGGAATGTGTTTGGGGCACAACTTCTGAGGTATCTAGAAAGGCTCTGACATGGAGTAGAAAGTTGCTTAGCACTCTGAAAGCTAAGCTTCTCCGTGTGTCTGACTTCAGTACATAACCATCACTGGTTAGCATCTTTCACAGGAAAAGACTTACTTCCCCTGCTTTATTTACTGGGGACGATTGCTATTATCCCATTCCTGGAAGGGTCACTGTAAGGCTGTCCCCTCTCTCTGCTGGTGTCCACAGCAGAACACAGTGCTACTGTAGCAGTAGCCAGTATTGGGGTGAGTTTACAGCTGGAAGTGTGAGGGCTTTGAGCTGTGCTAAGAAGTTGTTTCTCTCCTACTGCATTGAAATATGTCCCAAAACATGATGTTTTTAGCTGTGTTTCCCGACTTCCCTTGCATCCAACACAATGCTAGATGACTAGAAACTGCAGGCAGGCCTTGCCTGAGTACAGGTTGGCACTTTTCCTTTCCAAGCTGTCTCTCTATTGTATTGCAAGGGACTGACGTAGATGAGACTTAGTTTCCTATGGGATTCCTTTTTCTTACTATGAGTGTTTCTTCTCAATGTCCATGGCTGGTAAGCTTGGGTGGCAAACCGCAGTATATTTTCAATTACTCTTTAGTTTTTAGTGGTAGCAATCTGTAAACAGTTGCCTTTGTGTTCTACTAGGTTTGCTGTGAGATGTTCAGCCTGGTAATGAGCTTTTCACTTCCCAATGCTTTCAGGTCCAAGTTCTTGAGTGACAAATGGATGTTTCAGAAAGGGTTCATGAAAGAAGACGACCTTGTCAAAAAGCCTTGGTAAACATGTCAGATCCATTTGGATTTTCTTGAGTCTATTCAATCGACTTTATGGCAGTTGCTAATTTAAAGCTCATTTCAGTTTACATTACTTCCTTGGATTTAGCTAATCTTTCATGCTATTGTGTTGATGTATAATTGCAGCTGTTAATTAAATCTGCTTAAACTAGTTGATTTCTTTGAGTTGCATGGCAGCAGAAGAAAATGGTACTTAATGATTTTATGTATTTTTTCAATGAAAAGAGTTGTATCTGAAATGGAAAGGTAGTATACAGAGAACCCTTTCAAGATCAGAGTTCTTGAGTGCAAAGCACTGCAAGCCTACATAGGTGGAGGGGGATATTCCCTAAATTGCTACCTATAATGACTGTAAATATGGCTAGCTCTTTGAGTAGGAGCACAAAATTTTCTGTGTAAGATACAAATAATGGAACCTGGGAGATTAGTACTCTCCACTATCTGTAATTCTAGAAAGTAGATGAAATGAGGAAAAGAGTTTCGGCCTTAAAGCCTTCTCACACTTCAGTGACTTTCTGATATAGGGGAGAAAACTTGAAAGCCTTGAAGCTTTACTGACTGTGGCTGAATCCTGACTTTTTCTTGTAGCCTTCTTACATTCCTGTAGTGTTGAAGGCCACTGTACACGAACAACCGGTTCTGTTCTTCCCAGAAGACTTGCATAGGCTTGGTTTTTATTTCGTCCCCAGGTGGTGGAACATCAGTGTTCAGGAACTCAAACTCTCTGCCCCTCTGACTGTGCTTCCAACTGTTACCTGTGCAAAGACTGTTGAAATTCTCCGGGAGAAGGGATTCGACCAGGTACCAGTTGTTGATGAATCTGGGTATGTCCACATATATCACTATTCATCCATATGTATCACTTGCCTTACCAGGTCCCAAGGGATGTCTTTAAATACTTACCAGAAGTATAAAATCCTTTCACTCATCTTTCTTCAGTTATAGTAACACAGTTCAGAAATATTACCTTAAACACGCAAATGCTGGACTTAATATACTGTTATGGTTTCAGCTGGGAAAAAGTGAATTTTCTTTCTAGTGATTGCTGTGAAAGGAATGTCAATAACAGTTGTTGCTAAATGATGTTTACGCTATTCAAGGACTTTTTTCGGCTTCCCATAGAAGCATAAACAGAGCAACGGAATGGCCAATGAAATATCCCATACCCTAGATATTATGCTTAGTATATAAATGTGGATTAGCCGGGGGCAGTAATCCGCGATCACTGCTTGAGATGGTGGCAATTCACTGAGCAGTGAGAGTGACCTGTGTCATTGTTATTATTGTTATCTTTCCCTTTCTGTTATTTCTATTAAACTGTCTCTGTCTCAACCCACAAGCTTATTTTTCTCCCTCTCCCCTCCTTTTTTTCCCCCCTCTTCTCCCCACCCTTCTTGGAGGGGGGGAGGGGTGTGAGCGAGTGGCTGCATGGTTCTATTTGGCATGATTCTAGTTAAACCGTGACATACGCTGTCATGCCAGGACTGTCCTGTGCTTCACATAATGAGCTTCTAAGGATTATTATGATATATTTACTCAGTGTGTCTCTGCAGGATAACTTCATTATTTTTTATAATAACTGTTTAACTTGACAAAGCAAAAATTCATATTTAAAACAAACAACCCTAAACCTATGGATCTCCACCACAGCTTTTACCCGGTTTCTTCAGAGCATTGCACTATAGCGCAACGTTGAAGTGACCCCTGTAAACCAGGGTGTCCGCAGCAAGCTGGTACGCCTTATTGCCCTGCAAGTCTCATATAGGACAGGCTGAATAATGAGTCGCTCAGTTACTCTCCATTTACTAACCTTGCTAACTCAAGGGATTAATTGTTGCAGGTCCTTGCAAGATCATTGCAGGGAGAAGGGGAATAAGCAGAATTGAAGTGAGTATGTCTCTGGCCTCATCACTCCTTTCAAAAGAACAGATGAGGGTGTAAAATAATGAAGTTGTGTTTTTGAAAAGTGCTCTCAGATTGCAAGAAGGTCTCCAGTTGCAAGAACTAGAGGTACAAAGAGCTCAGGAGGGCCAGGCACCCACAGCACCTGCTGACTTCTGCGTGAGTCTCCAGAATTTGAGAACTGGACTGTGTCTCCTGCAGAGGCAAAGAATTCAAGTATACTGTCAATAATGTTGCTTTATACCATGAAGCAGTTCAACTGACTTCTCCTGGCTGGCTGAGAGTGTACGCTTTTTTTCTACAGAACACCTGAAGCTTTTATGTTGTTTAGCCCTATCTTCTCTCTCTCTCCTTTCCCAGAGTGATTTTAGGCATGGTTACCCTGGGTAACATGCTTTCTTCACTGCTTGCTGGAAAAGTTCAGCCTTCTGATGAAGTCAGCAAAGTAATCTACAAGCAATTTAAACAGGTAAGCAGGTATATTCTACAGTTCCTTGTTCTCTGGTTTAAAGTTCTATTGTGGGTGTCCTAAGACAACAATGGCATCAGGCTGGGTAAGGTTTACCTGGGACCATGCAGAGCAGCTGTCACTGAGCACAGACGTGCTCTAAACCCTGTCCTAGGTCACTCAGTAGCTCCCAGGTTTGTGTTGTGGCTCTATATTGTGCTGTTCCATTACTTTAACAGGCTTTCTTTTAGCATGCTTGTCCTTTCCTCCTTCCCCAAAAACTCCATCACAAACCTGGGCAATGTAACTATCCAGAGGAAGAGAGAGGGAAATGTTGAAACAGCTCTTACAAATAATTTCTGTATTGCCTAAAACCAAGCAACTGTTTACATTTTGTATCAGATGCCTTGCTGAAACAGGGGGATGGCTGCTCAAAGCTGATGTTGTCAAGATAGGTGAATTTTGATGTTAGCCAGTTTCACCTGTCCATCCAATGTGGTGTGCCAAGATACCACAGCTTCCGAGCTGTATAGGTGCTCTTCCAAAATATATAAGTACTGTTGCTGTTGCTTTTCTCTTGCAGGAAAAGGATTTTGTTTTTTAACATGGAATGCTTGACATAGTTTTTACCAGGCTTTTAGTTTCAACACTGTCTCATAGTAGATGAGGTGCTCTATTCTGGAAGTATGTGTAATGCTTCCGTTCAGTCTACAAACTACCAAGTCCCTGAGATTGAGAAAGGATGCTAGTTCTTTATGGACAAATGTAAATATATCTTTTCCTTCCCAGACAGATAATCAAGCATCAGGTGGAAATGTGGTGCGTAACAAAACTGCTTAGTTCATGTTCTCCCTCACTTGGACACCTTAAGAGTTTCTGGGCTGGTTGTGTGCAATCATTTCTGTAGCTACACTGGTGTTACTGTAGTAGCCAATTCTCTGCGCTTCTGAGGTTGTGGCTTTTTTCCATGGGCAGCTTGAAGTTTCTCATGCTTCTTCAGTAAAGAAGAGCTTAACCGTTTCTTTTCTCTTTAGTTCTGGCCTTTTCTTGGTGGAGGATGGAAGGGGAGTGACACAAAAGTGGTGGTATTGCTAACGTGCTAACTCAAAGCATCATTCATTGGTTATTTTCCATTTGAATTGATAAGTTAATGGAGAAACATGGTTAAATGCACATAACCTCAGAGGTATTGTGGATTCTGCTCTTCTTGCCACTTCAGTCAAGCTTATTTGGCTTGTTTAATGGGGAAATTGAGAAAACGGATCATCTGTGTTACTGAAATGACTTGGGATATCCTACAGTTAGGATCCATACTACAATGTGCATCAATAAGAGGTCAATTTAGCCTGTGACTACCAAGGCAAAGCTATCTTTTATCAACACAGGAAGCTTTCTTTGGTATGATCACTGCAATTATTTTGTGGTGATCTCTTGGAATGGAAGAGTAATGGTTATAGCTTTTTTTTTTTAAATTCTCTAGTAGGATAGCACGCGAGGGCCTTGAAACACTAGTTGTAGGATAATTTGCTAGTCCAAACAAGTGCTGTGTGTTAGTGGAGAGGAGGGCCATTCTTGTGGAGTCAGATATTAGTTCCACATGTTTATTCCCCAGTCACAAGCTGAGCTCACTGCAGGATAAAGGCTTTTTTAATTTGCAGTGCAAGGCTTTTCTTTGCCATAAATCGCTTTTAATCCCCTTTAATGAAAGTATATCAGATGGTGGGTGCTGCTGTTACCTGGAGAGTGTCACCTGGGTCATAGACCTGCTGCTGCTTAATATGTTAAAGCATGTAGGAAGAACAGTTTTATTCATTCTTTAAAATGGGTCCAGCAAGTGATCAGCTAAGTGTTTCAGAAGGATCTGTATTGTTTCTGCAGTGAACACAGGGTGCTTTCTTGTTTAGTCTTAGCAAAGTTGAACTTCACTAAAAATGAATTCTGAATTCTCAGTTCCTTGATTTGCACCCAAATATAGTGTTAGCTAGCAATCTTCACCCTTGGTTTTGTTATTGGCTTGTTCGGGCTTTTCTCTTCACCTGCTGCCTTTGCAGATCGTACTCACTTCCACAATGATTTGCAGCCAGATTGATTCACTTTTTCCCAGTCTTGCTGGAGTAAAATCACCAAGTATAATGAGTTTTATGGTAACTTCTTTTGTTAGACACATGGAACACTTGACCTTCTTCTATCATTAACATTTTTCAGATATTCAGTATATTCATTGTGTTTACAGAATCAGAATTAATAGCTTCATATAGTGCTTCACTTTTTTGTTCTTTTTTTTTAAATTAGAAACAAAGAAAACCGATCTTTTATGTTTGCTTTGATTTGTTAGTGTTGTACAATACTTCACATGGAGAGCAGCGTATAAATGCTGACGTATTGTTTTTAATCCCTATATACCTCGTGCAGTATTATCGACCACTAAACATGTAAAGGACTTGTTTTATTTAAGTTTGTAACTCTCTCCTCAGATAAACCTGAAAGACAACTTGGGGAAACTCTCTCATATCCTGGAAATAGACCACTTTGCTCTAGTGGTTCATGAACAAATTCAATGTGAGTATGATGTACTGTGCCTCATAAGAGATAATCTTTGAGTGGTAACAAGAAGCAAGTACAAGCGTGAGTGCATAAACAAGTTCTGAAGAAGCCAAATCCTCTCTGTGTATGTAACTACGTGCTACTAACACTTAGTAAGACACTAGCGCTGTAATTCTTGTGGAATAAATGTTAAATCCATTAATAACCCTACATACTGTAATGTACCTGCTTTTGGAGCAAGTTACTGCTCAGAACTGAATGCCTGAGTCTAGTTCACTGGACAGTGGCTTTGTTAGTAGCAGTAACCCAAGGAATAAGCTCCTGCACTACAACTGATTTTTGCTTCTTCCTATTCCTGACATACAAGTCCCAGCAGTTCCATCACAGGGAGCATCCCAGGTTAACTACACTTCAATTTTTTAGCCTTGCTAAAGCGAAACCTTTAGTATAACTTCATAAAGTTTAGTAAGATCTTAATAAGATCTAGATGTCAACACTGACATAACTGCCTCAAGACAGCTTAATATTTCTTTTTTCCTGTTTATTTTGTTTAAACTAACTTACTCCCCTTCACCTGATGTTTTTCCTCCAAACTCTACTTTTCTTCATCCTTCTCAAAAGTCTTTACACTGCCTTCTTTATGAACTGGAAATGGCTAAATAAATCTTCAAAGCTAGAGTATATCACTGTTATATATGAATAGTATTTTTTCCTGTTTTAACTTCCTTATAGCAGGCAACTTGCAAGATTATAAACACTGAGGAACTAGACTAAAAACAATATTAAGACTCACCAGATAGATAGGTTTATCTGGCAGGTATCTCAATTATGACTGGAAATGAAGAATAGCAATGAAATTTGTGCTTGTTCATGATAATCTCCGTAAGGATGTACTCTTGTCTCTGTGCTAACTATTTATCAAATTAGAATCTCAGTGGAAGCTCGCAATGGAACAAAGATTGAGTAAATAGAAAGGCCAGGAAAATCCAGCTGGCTGAACAAACTGCGTATATAAGTGGGTTAAACATCTCAATACAGCCAGACTTTAGGAACAGAAAACTTGGACCACAGATAAAGGGCCAGAGGCCACTTGGCCGCTTGGTTCCCAGGTCAAAAGCTTATGCTCATGATGAAAAAATCACTTGAACCTGCACTCTCAATGTGGCAATGATTAGATGGTTAATAAGTTTTTTGGATATAAGTGGGAAAATGTTGTATTGTGATTTTTATACTAATTCTGTATTTGACAGTGGTGTAGGAAGATGGTAGTCACATGTCCTCTAGTGGCCCCAGGTTCTGATGGGATAATAGCTGTTTGCAGCTGTTTCAAGTAGAGCTACAGAAGCTAACGTATGAGGGAAATATGTTTTATAACAGAGGACTTGGTTTGAATTTTCGTGTCAAGAATAAATCTGATGGATCTTACCCTTCCTTCCATGATGTTTCCATTTCTAAATCCCTTTTGTCGAGGAGCCTTTCTGAAATTAAAATCCATGCCACTTCCTGTGTGACTGTCAGTCAAGATGACTTTTGGGTTGTCCCTTGATGTACAAGGGTCATCAGTGATAACCGGCTCCACCAACAGGCCCTGACACGCGGAGCTGGGTTGGCTTGGCCACCTGCCTTTACAAACAGTGCCATGAAAACCAAGTGGGATGGTGTGTTTTTGTGTCTCCTAAAGCCAGAATTTCCTCTTTGTTTCTGTGTAGATCACACTGATGGTTCCTCCAGTAAGCGGCAAATGGTGTTCGGCATCGTTACAGCCATCGACCTGCTTAACTTTGTGACTGCACGAGAACGGGAAAGAAAGTCCAATTAACATCAAGTAGCAATGTGGAGCCTCTTCAACAACATTTTGCAATCTCTAACAAAGAATCAGGTTTATTTCGTAGGTATAATTGTCTGTCCTTAGGGTGTTGTTTTGTTTTTTTTTAAGTTCTGAAAATAAGCAGTTATCTATCCTGGTGTTAGCTCTACAGCCAGTGCATTTTGCTGTATTGCACAGGTTCTGAGTACTTGTTTCTTAATCAGGTTAGACATATTTCTTATCAAGACAATTTATTTTTTTACCGATATATATGTGTAAAAAATATTGCCTAAATTAACTGGTATATTCCTTACTTGTTACGTCTGAAGTCTGGCTTTCCAAAACACTGTTTCAGATTCATATAATGTGTTGAAATAAAGAGTTACTGAAGCATGGGCCCAAGAGAGCTCTGGAAAGTTTTGGACTATTTGTTTGGTGGTTTTTTTTTTTTTGTGCAAGGGTGTTAAGTTAGACAATACCTGTGTGGAGACAAAAACAGATCTGGGGCATGGAGAGAAAAAAAGGGGAATTTCCCTTTCGGTGACATCAGTGTAAAACAGGAGGAAATCCGGAGGACTAGATTTGAGGCTTGATTCAACCAGCTGCTCTGAGGAAAAACTGACTTGAGTGGAAGCCTGACAATGAAGTGATAAACATAAACTAATGCCTTTGTTTTGCACAGTGTACCAGCTTTCACTGCAAAGGCAGACTTTTCTTTTTTCTTCCCAATTGTAAGCACAATTGAAAAGATAAAAACGTAAGATCAAGCTTCTTGCCTAAAGGTTTTTGAAAATCACACTGTTTTATCTAGTACCTTTTGCTTCAGCTTCACACCCTCTTATTCATCTTAAAGTGCTGCTTTTTATACCTGTTTTAGAAGAGCCAAAGGTAATCTGTCGAGAGCTGTAAACTCTTTCAAGTCCTGTTCAAGTGCTCCTATACTGTAGTGCCTTATTCCAGGAGAAAAACCCTACTATTAATCGAATTCACCGTAGCCAAGCTTGGAAGTAAGTGGCAAACATGGTCTGGGCTGGTACTGTCAAGAGTACACGAGTAACATGAAGTAGGTGTGTGCAGATACAGCTATTCACTGCTCCTGTACCTCTGGATTCTTCAGTAGTGTTTGACTTGCATAGCCGTGGCAGAGGTTGTCACTCGCAGCCCCATCCATACACAGCTGTGCTCAGGCTACCGGCTGCTGTAAGTGGGAACGATGAGTGGAATCACCCTGTGGTTACAGGAGAAAAGTAGCTGTTCTTCATCTTCATAAAGACCAATGTAATCATCTTCTGACTGGCCTTCTGTCAAGAATGAAGTTTTCGATCAGTAAGAGGGACACTTCTCTTAGCTTGTCTCTCTTTCCACTGAAGTAGAAAAATACTACTTAGGCTGGGGCTATTGCTGATAGGATAGCAAAGTTGTTTGTGTTTTTGTTTTTTTTTTTTTTTTTTTTTTTTTTTTAAAAACAAGCTGAAGGGAGTTGCGAGTCAGCTAAGAGAAAAGGGGTTATTTAAAAAATCGCATTTACTACCTCCTGTATATGGATTTCTTTCTACCTTGCTGGCCTTCCTGTGGCAGCGGAATTTGCTGTACGTTTTGGAAGTGTGTGCTCAGAGGCGTCTGTGTCACTGATGGTGGCAGGGAGGGGTTGCTTAAGTATTTGGGATTTTCTCCTTTTCTTTTTGTGCCTGTAAAAGCTCCATGTCCCAGCCTAACTGAATTTAGCAAGAAATATGAGGAGGGTAGAATGAGATCCCCAAAGTTGCTTTTCAGAACTGCAGTATACGAGGGAAGTTACAGTTGGGGCAGCAGAAGATTAATGCGTAGCTTTACCTGTGACACAGAACAGTGTAAAGATTTTAATTTGCTTTTTTTAGTTTACTGTTCATAGATTAATCTCTGTAGGGTCACGAAATCAGGTAGTATTGCTGACTAAGAAAGAAGGGGTGGTTAGAGCTGGTAGGGAAGAAGGAATGTGAGTCTAAAGCAATCAAAGTAAGCCAAAGTATCAAAGAAATCCACCTGCGCTGCTCTGCTTGTGCAGTTTGTTAAGAGCAGGAGCCGTCTCCTCTTCTACGCTGGTACAAGGAGAGGATGGTGGCCACCAGCCACTCTTACAGACAGTAGCAACCCTGTTTGACCAGAGGAATTGGTGAAATAGATGGAGTTGCTAAATGACTGAAAAACTTTCCAGAGCTCTTCCCTGTAGTAGGGATGAAGGCAGCAAAGAGAAGGGGACAGAGAAGTTTCTCTGATGTAAAAGCTTGAGCGTGATGCTTTTTTGCCTATGTGAGAATGTTGTTACTATCCTGGGCCTGGTTTGTAGCAGTAGGGCTGGATTAACGCTGGGCTTATCTCTTTGTTTCAAATACTCTGAGGGCCAAGGAAGACATTGCAGTTTGTTCGTTTGGTCTTTACCCTGAAATTCAAGTCCAGAGCTTGAACAGAACTGTATTTTTTTTTTTTTTTTTTTCCGAAGTGGGTGCCTTGCATCTTCTGTTTACCTGTGCTGGTTATGCAAGTGCTGACTAAGCCTGGAAACTATTTTGCACATGGATATTTTTATCAAGAATTTGTGCTGTATTTGTTTGTCACTGTAAGAGAATATCAGTCCTTTTGGTGTAATGTTGTCTCTGCAAAAATCATAGAGTGGTTTGGGTCACAGGGACCTTAAAGATCATCTAGTTCCAGCCCCCCTGCCATGGGCATTCCCACTAGACCAGGCTCCTCAAAGCCCCATCCAGCCTGGCCTTGAACACTTCCAGGCATGGGGCATCCACAGCTTCTCTGGGCAACTTTATTTTCTCACCTGAAGACAATTATCCAGTAAAATCTGTATAATATTTTGCAAGCAATTATCAGGTGATGACTTAAGGATCATTTTGAAGTCATTGCATCCCCTACTACTTCCCGCTTCTTCCATGAGCTGTGGCTGACTTGAACTCTGTCTAGCTGAGGTTCATCTAAGCAGACAGACCAGTCTCATCTGCCCACCAGGGTAGTCGCTAAATGGTTTCTGAAAACATCTGCTTGCTGTTACGAATTTCACACAACATGGTCACTGTCAGGAGTCACCTGGCATTGCCACTGCCATCCAACACTTTCTTACTGCATAGCGGCAACATGCTACTGTGACAAAGGGAAGACTTCTTATGCTTTAAGAAGCTGGGAAAAATCAATACTATGTATGTGCTGTGTTTATTGCACAGATGTTCACAAATGTACAATATAAAGAGTTCAATAAAAGCTGTTTGATTGCAGAATGACTCTGGGCTTTTTAATGGCAGTTCAAGTCGAAAGCGGATTGGACTGTAGGCTGTGAGAAATTTCTATCCGCTGCAGAAGACCTCTCACTCTCAATGTGTGGACCGCAATGCTCTGCTGTTCTTTTCTTGTGCCTCCAGAGAGCTGTGGGTGAGCCAGCCCCACTGTCTGCTTCTCGTGGCTGGCTTTAGTACAATCCTGGTGTTTCTGTACAGGGCGGGAAAGAAGGATGTAGATCTAGGGCTCAGATGCCACTGGTGAAGCTCCTACAGCAACAGATGCCTGTGCGGTCGATTGGATCAGTATTTCTGAATAAACGCGAGGGGTAGGGGCTAGCCTGTTTCTGGGAGAAGGCAATGTCTTTTGGGAATTACGGTGAAGCTATAATATTAAAAGGTGTATGAATTCAGGTGAGGTGCATGGGTGTGGTGCTCTATGGATAAAGAGCAGGTGGGAGAAACAGAGGAGGCTGGCTGTATTATTTGAGAGACATGTAGTTGTGCTGATGCTTGGTGTCTTGGTCGATTGCTCGAGTAAACTGCAATGAAGGTGGTTTATATCTGCTAGGCAAGCGAATAAAACCCTCATCCCTTGTTTTTTTGGTCCCCGTTTCCTTAGGCAGTCAGTCCTTGTTCAGCCCTATCCAAATAGCTTAGGACCCTGTTGGACAGTCTCAGCGGGATGTTGTTCCATCTCACAGAGACACAGGGAATAGCCGGTGGGTGGAGAGGTGCAGTGGGGCTTTCTCTGCCTGTCTCAGGTGCCGGGGCCAGTCCCACGGGTGTGTGGCATGAACCCCCTTGCATGAACCCCTTGCTCACTCGCCTGCATGCCAGGTTTTCTTACAGGGGCATGGTTCATCTACCTCCTCACACGCACAGTGTACTGTCCTCAGCTTTATCTTCCTGCTCCTGATCCAATGTGCTCTCCAGCAGCACGGGGTGACTAACACAGCAGGCAAATGACACGCTAAACTTTCTTTACCTTACACATCATTTTCATGTGATAGTTGAAATGCTGTTGTTGCTGGCAGCCTTGAGGATCATTGCCTTACCTTTACGTTTTTGCAAAGGATCCTGATATTGCGGTCTGATACCCAGAAGTGTCACTCCCAGGCTCACCCCTGCAAGGAAAGAACGCTTCGGCAGTAAGGCCAAAGGCTAAGCAGCCACAGAGAGCGTCAGGCAGCCGTGCAGGATCAAGTTCCACCTGCCAGCAGGCTAAAGGCATGCCTGCCCCAGCCCTGGCCCCTGCTCCCCTCCCCAACAGGGAACTCAACCCGTTAAAAAATACCCTAGCGAGGTAGATCGGGGGTGGTTTTAGCCAGTGCAGCTATTGAGAGAAACAGGCAGGGCTCCTCGGCGTGTCCCGCAGCACAGAGCCCATTTTTGCAGAAGGAGTCAAGACCTTTCCCGGCGGCGGAGGCACTGCCTAACGGCACCGCTAGCACTGAACTGTCCCCAGCCGCGGAAGTGCCCCTTCTCACGGGTCACCGACGCAGGGAAAATTACTGGGTGCAATCTGCTGTACTGGCTCTGGAGATAAACGGAGGACTTCAGTCCAGAAAGCTACCTTACAAAAGCAATAAATTCCCTTTGGCGAAAAAAAAAAAGTGTTGCTGAGGGAAGTGCCGCTACCTTTTGCCATTGCAAGGTAAAGGCAGACGTGTTTGAGCTTTGCTCGTGAAATATTCCTGAAGGCGTTCTTTATCTATAGGGGCTTATGGGAAGCAGAGCTGAGGAGTGGGAAGTGGCTGTGCACAGCCCCTGCCAGGGCACAAGGAGCCCGGCCTGCACCACGGCTCTGGCCCCGCTTGCCGTGGGGTTAAACGAACACAGCAGGGATGTTCTGTGTGCGTGGGGGTCCCACAGAGCCCGGGCCCCTCCCTCAGTCCCTGCCTAAGCTGTGCTGCAGCCGTGCCCATGCCCAGCCTTGCAGCCTCGCCTGCAGGGCCCTGGCTTGGCCTCACAGCTGCCCCAGCTCCGCGCAGTGAACTGTTGCAGACCACATCCAGCCAAAGTGCAGCTTTCCCCCCACGCCGTATGACCTCAGCAGTGAAATCAGTTTCCTGCTTTGTTTTTCTAGGTGTCCGTAATGCGGAGGGCAGCGCACAACAGGGATGGCTGGAAGGGGGGTGGGCGGGATGCAAGGGTTGGCTGCTACGTGTAACAGTGGCTCCTGCAGAGCAGGAGCAGCCCTGAGCCTTCCTCAGGGTTGGAGGAGAGCCACGTGTCATGGCCGTGTCCCACCACTGCTTTGTTTGGTGCCAAACACCAGAGTCACCCAGGGGCTGTAATGCTGGGGGACAGTAAGCGAGGGGAGAGCCTGCAGGACCCGACCCGTGGTGTGGCTGTAAGAACGGCCAACTCACCTGCCACCACCCCTGCCTTAGGCTTAAGAAAATATCTACTCCTTTTTAGGGGAAAAGCCAAGTGCTGTTCACTCTGCAGGTTGCACTAGTCTTTTGACAGCTGTAAATACGCCATAGCTGCTTCAAACAAACACACCTCCTCCTTTCACACCTGACAAATCTCAGGCTTTGAAAAGTCGTTGGATCCTCCAGTGGTAACCAGCCGGATTCGAGTGCCCAAACAAATGGGGTGAGTGGCCTACATGCACTGACTGTCCCTGTGTTCCCTTCGTAGTGCGGTACGTAACAAATACTTCATGTCCTCAGGTAAACTGGAGTGAAGGCAATGTGCTGATTCACAGAGAGACCACTGCCTTTGGGACCCATCAGGATACGGGAATGCGCTGTTCAGCTCCATGGGGCAAAGACAGCGGGTCTGACCTGCAAAGAGTGAAAAACCCAGCACGTTTGGAGCTGCTCGTGCCTTGGGTTCCTTCCAGTGTCCTCCTAAGGAAAGCCAGCAGGTCTTCTTTCCCCCCACCTGTCTCTGGAGCATAGCTGTCCCTGCAGCCACCAGCAGTAGAATGACCGGTGAAGGGGACACATCAGCTGCATTGAAAACACCCGTGGGTTGTACAAGCAAGTGCTGACCTCTCCTGAAACAGGTGGGTGTGAATGGCTGCCTCAACGCAGTAACAAAAAAATAAGTTTTCTAACCCATTTTTTGCCTTGGATTGTGACCGGCTGGGCTAGCACACCTTACACCGAATGTCTCGCACTGTAACACAGGTCCCTGCCGAGGGGAGGCTAGGCATGAAATGCGGCGCTGCTCAGAAGTGGCAGTGGGGTCTAGCCACAGGCAATTAAATTCTTACCTGTTTTTGGTAAGGCTTAAATTATGGGGGGGAGGGCTTCATAAAATCCATATTTTGGACAGATGGCACATGTCATGTTTTGGCTGGAATAGTTTTGCACTAAAATAAGGCTTTTACACCAAGCGTGTTGAACAGGTGAAAAATATGTTTAACGGCAAGTAACATCCTGCCTTTTTCCCGTTTTACCTGTGTAATTTAGATAGTGGGTATCATTACCGGTATTCCAACTCACAGCCCCACTCAGCTTGACAAGTAGCAGTTTTGACCCCATTTCCTCACAGCAAAATGTCTTTCTCTGATGGCCAAAGATAAGCCAAGAGCCAAGGAAAGCCCATTCTGCCCTGAATTATCTGCTGGGCCTTCCCAGAACATTGCTAACCCTTCTTCTCCAGACATCCTATCAAGCCCTACCAACCTACCTATCAAGCTTAGGGCTATCAAGGGCTATCAAGCCCTACCTATCAAGCTTCAACTGCTTTGATGAAGACATTTTGATTATTAAATTATATGTGAGGGAAAAACATGGATTTCTTCCCTCTTGGTACAGCAGAATCAGGAACATTTTAAAACTTGGTTGTCTCCTCTGGGAGAAAAAAATCACCAGGGAGGTGGCTTGGTGGTCACAAAAGATCTCCCAAGATCCCAGAAGTAAAACCTGAGTGCTGTGTCCCTTTCAACCCCGCCAAGATGAGTACTATGAAACCACCTCTGCAAAGAGTCTTTTCGATGATGCTTGAAAAGCAGAGGTCCTTCCCCGTGCACGGGCACAAACTCTCCCCTCGCACCTTCTTGTGAGAGCCAGGAGCCACCCCGGTGCTCCCCGCCGCCTCCCTCACTCCCTGTGCCTCCTTCTCTTTTTTATGGCCGGTTGACCAGTTCTCTCCGGTGTTGCTTCCTGGCCCGAGGACGCTGCCGGTTCGTCAGCGGGATCCTGCAGGGGAAAAGCTGCAAGGTAACCATTCAGATAAAGGACAGGGCGGTGCGAGCCTGCTGGGGAATAAGCAACTATGCGATGTGTTTTTTCAATTTAGTAACTCTTAAACACCAGCACAGCAGAG
This sequence comes from Rissa tridactyla, assembly GCF_028500815.1. Lineage (NCBI taxonomy): Eukaryota > Metazoa > Chordata > Aves > Charadriiformes > Laridae > Rissa > Rissa tridactyla. The sequence continues at coordinate 99,116,520 of NC_071466.1, forward strand.
CAGCAAGGTAAGGTTAGAATCATAGAATGGTTTGTGTTGGAAGGGACCTTAAAGATCATCTAGTTCCAACCCCCCTGCCATGGGCAGGGACACCTCCCACTAGACCAGGCTGCTCAAAGCCCCATCCAGCCTGGCCTTGAACACTTCCAGGGATGGGGCATCCGCAGCTTCTCTGGGCAACCTGTTCCAGTGTCTCACCACCCTCACAGTAAAGAATTTCTTCCTAATATCCAATCTAAATCTCCCCTCTTTCAGTTTAAAACCATCACCCCTTGTCCTATTGCTACACTCCCTGATAAAGAGTCCCTCCCCATCTCTCCTGTAGGCCCCCTTCAGGTACTGTAAGGCCGCTATAAGGTCTCCCCGGAGCCTTCTCTTCTCCAGGCTGAACAACCCCAACTCTCTCAGCCTGTCTCCATAGGAGGGGTGCTCCAGCCCTCTCATCATCTTTGTGGCCCTCCTCTGGACCTGCTCCAACAGGTCCATGTCCTTCCTGTGCTGTACCCACAGGCCACATTTTTGTTATGTGCAGGGGCTGTGAAGTGCCTGGGGTGTCTGTGTGGAGTGGAAGCACCACGAGGGTGGCAGTGCAGGCCCCAGCCAGCCCCCGCCAACCAGCTCCTCCTCTGCTCCTAACCCAGACACAGGCAAAGCAGGAAAACCCACATAAAAAAGCCTGCCGGGGGCAAATCCAGCTGCGTGCGTGCCTGCATGACTGGTGATGCTGAGCAGAGCCAGACCCCATAGCAGCTCAGGGATGGTGGTGCTGAGGGGCCAATTACTTGAGCGTTCTGATCAGATGTAGCTTTTACCTTGCCCAAAAAAGGGGGCAAGTGCCCAAACTTGCCATTTAGACCTTTTTTTAAAGAAAATGTTTCATTAAAAAGAAATTCTCTAAACCAAGTGTTTTATTTCAAAATGATCTTCTGTCCTTCCAGATGCCCATCCAAGCCTCTGTTTCATTTTAGGTTGAAAAGGTCACCGTTTCTTGCAGTTCGGTCACAGAAGGGAAGAATCTTATTTTTTAATACGACTACACTTGGAGCCGGTGCTGCTTCAGGAGGTAGCCAGGAAGGGGTGACCGGGTTATTCTGTAACTGCAATGCCCAGAAAACACAATTCCTGCCGGGGTTAGGGTTATTTGCAGCCTCTTTATGAGAGACTCGCATGCTCTGCGTCACATCAGATAGCCCACAAGATTTTTCTACAAAGGATTACCTCTGGCAATGTTTTCCAGAGAGTTCATCTATTGCAAAAAGACCAAAGGTAATGTCATTCCTGTGCTAATGCCTACAACAGTCGTGTCTTTGAAAGGTTTAATTCCGAAATAAGCGTTCCAATAAACCTTATTCCCGCCTGATTATCTGAATAACGGTGCAGTTTCCTTTGTGACTGTGTTTTGGCCCCAGCCTCGACCAGGCGTCTCTGTGCACTGGCCCAGCTGCGGGAAGGAGCGGGGAAAGGAGGGAGTGAAATTCCTGTGGCCTTTTCGTCTTCCAGTAAGTCTGCACCCAGATAATTTCCTAATCGCCCAGCCAGCCTTTGGGAATCACTGCGGAGCAGAAGCCGTTCGCTGCTCTCGGCTGATTTAATAGTAAAACAGTCGCATAAGGAGCAGGAGCTAGAATGAGAAAGAGAAAGAGGTTTAGGTCTGGAGGCGATGTGGAGACTAATGGGCCCAGAGGACACAGAGAGTCCATATCAGACAGCTCCTAACGTAACATGTCGTTTCTGTCACTGCTTTTGCCTAATTCAGCAAGGCACATGCTGACGCAGACGAGCCGGCTTTAAGCAGCAGGTTAAATATGAGACAGGGAATCAGATCAGAAACAAGATCCTAAAACCATCACAAAATTGCTGGGGATGGGATGAGAGCACTTCTGAAGATAAGTATGAATTAAAACAAACAACAAAACGCTTATCTTTTTTTATACCCCAATCATTTACGCTCAGAGAGCAATCAGGTGCTGGGCATAATTAGGTGTGGGGCAGGACCCAATCAGCGTCCCTCAGCAGAGCACTTACCGCTGCTCATTGGTGTCCCCTGCCACCCGGCACATATAAGCTCAGGGCTAGAGCGCAGCGAAGGCACTTGGCTGATACACCAAAGGTGGTGAGTATGGCTTATCTATTACCAAACACTCTGCTTTTCTAACGGCAGGCTGCATGGGAGATGTGCCTACTAACCAGGTAACGTAGTTGTTGTGGAGAGGCTTGAGAAGAAGAGGAGGAATCTGGTAGCCTCTGCTTCTCAGCCTGCTCAAAGGTTGACTCTGATCCAGGGAGATCCTGTGCTTTCAGCAAGATCTGAACAAATCTGAAAACTGGGGAGGTTCTGGCTTTACGCTACAAGGTCAGTTGGGTGGTGGAGCTTGTGCAGTCTCCATCCTTGGAGGTTTTCAAGACCCAAGAGGACAAAGCTCTGAGCAACCTGGTCTGAATTTAATGCTGTCCCAGCTTTGAGCAGGAGACTGGACTGGGGACCTTCCGAGGCCCCTTCCAGCCTGAGTCACTCCATGATTCTGTGAAACTGATGTTGCATTTGTCTTGCTCAGAGACAGCAATATCATTCCTTTGAAATAAAGCAAGAAAATGGCATTTTGCTTTGAATGGGGCAAGTTTGCAGGTAACTCTTTCTGCCCTGCTGAGTTTGCCTTGTTTTCCCTTAGTCTACTTAATGAGCATCTTGATTTTCTTCCTTTTGAAGTTATCAGTGCAGTCTGATAACCTAATAATTGCAACCTCCTATCTGCAAAGTGCTCTATAAACATTAGCCTGTGCCCTTTGTCATACTTTTTCCGTAAGTGATAGCAGCTGCAGAATTGCATGTTAGTATGCCTGGTTTCTTGGCTTGCTTCCCAGTGGATATTTCCATTTATCCTTTGTCCAGCCTTGTGCTGTCTCAAGCTTCTCTGTTTAGAAGAGAGGAATGGGGCCGTTGCAGGACACCTACAATAAGTCAGATGTGCTTGATGGCTAATCGGATGATAGCTGAAGCTTCAGGCAGGGGTTAGGAGGAGTATTGGGATATAGGAAAGAGTTTCGACAACCGAGAGAGGGCATATCTTTGCTTTGTGCTAGAAGGTGACTTGAAATTGCGCTGGAGGCAGCATGGGGAGATGTTTGTGCTGGGCGTTGCTCCTCTCAGCTATCCTTGGCTGCAGCCAGACTGTCCACAGTGGCCCCATGCCCCTTTCTGCCCGTACTTGCCACCCAGCCTGCGTGTCCGTGGCATGTGACTGCTGAGACCTCAGCAGGGGAGCGGCTCGCTGGTGTCCTGTCAAGGCCTCCAAAAGATATGGGGAGGTCTGATTCTTCCCATGCTTTGGTCCTGTTACAAGTCATCTGCCATCTCACATAGATGGTATTGGGGCTGCCTACTTCAGGCGGTTTTTAAGGTTACCTTCAGAACCACAGTGCTTTTAGACATATCTTCATTTCACCATGAATCCAGATGCTGGGCAGAGCGATGCAGCGATTTTAGAGTGATTCGTAACTGGAAGGATATCTGTGCAACACCATGCCAGGAATTAACCAACCCTTGAGGAGATACACAAGAAATCCTCCAGCAGCGAGGAATGTAGATGTTGGCCTAGTCAAGGGCCAGGTCCCGTTTCCTTGTTCTCTGGGCCTCTAGGAAATACGTCTGTATACACTTTGGGTGAGCGAACAAATGAAAACCCCATTCTTGCCTTTTTTTTTTCTATCAGATGATAAGGCAACTGAACACAATGAGCATAACTTATTTCAGAAGGTGGAAAGCCAGTAAGGCTCTTCCTTCCATGAAGTCCTCCTGCACCACCCACCTCAGCATGGCACGCTGCCTCCAGCACCCGGCTTTCGGGGTGCGTTGGCTGCTCCTGGCAGGGGTGACACTGGGGCCTGCGGCACTTCTTGGTGGTGACGGGGAAGATGCTGGGATGCTGCCATCCCAGGCAGGTGCCCAAGGGACATTGGGTGCTCCTGAGGCCCTGTGGAGGTCGCCCACCTTCACCCAGGGCTTGACAGGTGTCTGTACCCACAGCCGGGCATGTGGTGTTGGCTCCCCACCTGCTCAGCTGAGACACACAGTGGCTCTGGGGTGGCTGCCCTAAAGTAGGGGTCCAAACTGGAGGGGGGGACACCAGCGGCACCAGGCTTAATGTCACTCACCCAGCTGCAGAGGCAGTGCCCACGCAGCCAGGGCTGGAGGGGAGAGGGGACTTGCGTGGTGCCCTGCTGCCGTTGCCAGCCTCCCTCGGTGCCGGCACGCACTGGGGCAGGGAGCCACACGCTGGCAAACTGAGAAAAGACTGACAAAAGCAACCCTAATAATTTCAGCCCACCGCCTCTCCTCTCTTTTCTACGCCACCACAAAATGGAGATGGGTATCACCAGAAAAAAAAATAAAAAAATCTAGTTTGCCAACATTTTGGTTGGTAACTGGTGACCTCTGTTGTGAAAGCCTGCTAACTGCCTCTGATGCACTGCAGCTTATCTCTTCTTTACCCACCAGTGACTTTTGCTCCTTCCCAGTTAATTCATTAGGTAAGCAAGGATTTGCTTTGAGAGATACACTCAAGGCCATCACAAATCCTGGCTTGCAAGGAAATAAACTCTTTTTTTTTTTTTTTTTTTCCTTTAATTCCTCCCAAGAAGCAACAGGTTTGGCAGTAGGGGGGAAGAGCGCCGGGAGGCACAGTTTGCCGGGACAGTTTTTGTTAGACCCGCTGTGGGGGGTTCCAAGACGTTTTGACGTGGCCACCCTGCACCCTCATGGTGTCTCACTGCTTTGTGGAGCTGGGGTTGGTGTCTCCGGAGGAGAAAAATGTGGCTCAGCAACTGATGTGGAAGTGGCCTAGTGTGCCCTGCCTGCCATCCTGCTTCAGGCTTCAGTCATGGGGCCAGGCAGCCACATGAGGTTGTTGACCTCCATCTTCAAGATCCCCTAGGGCCTCTGTCTGAGAAGAAAGCTCGGTCACACGCCGTGGGCCATGTCAGCCTGCTGCTATGGCTAGGATAACGGTGTGGTGTATCTCTGTGTTTCAGGGGCAGCCCAACACGCAGAGAGTGAACCGCAGCCCCATCCTCCTGGCCAGTGAGAAAAGCACGGCGCTGACTTCAGGTAGTCCTGCTGAGCTGCTTCAAAGAACCTGCCACCAAGGGCGTGAAAGGAGCAAGCGAGAAGAAGGAGGATGGCAGAAATGGTAATTAAGGCTTGGCTTGGGCTCACATGTCAAGCCACAAATCAATTAGGCAATCAGGACCTAGCCATAACAGCGTGTTGGCTGCTTGCCTGGCCGTTGTGAGTCATCTGGGCTTTGCAGGCACTGCAGGCAGCCCGGGCATCCAGGAGGGGCAGAGTGGTGGCTTTATGGCCTGGGATGAAGATGATGCTCCGCAGACTCGTTGACCTCTGCTGTCCGTGCTGCGCATGTTGGCTCCAGCATCCTCCTGTCAGCTGCCCAAATTCCCTCCCCAGGGCAGGAGCTAGGGTGGATTTCCCACATCCCCTCCCCTCCACGGGGCAGCAGGCCTGGTCCTTCTGCAGGCAGACCTCTGAGTTTAGAAATTAGATATTTCTTCTTTGTGTCACTTGTTTGGTTCTATCAAATTTCAAAATTACGTCTTTGTTCTCAATCTGAAGTTAAATGTAGAAGGAAGGTCCAACACCAGGACCTTCAGAATTTCTGCTACAGTAAAGTTAACGAGAGCATTACACTTGCTTTAATTGCAAAATACACCACCACAGTAATGTAGGAAGATAGGGCAGGCTATGCCTCAACAAGCAGGTTAATGCCAACTTTCATCATAGAATCATAGAATGGTTAAAGTTGGAAGGAACCTTAAGGATCATCTAGTTCCAACCTCCCTGCCATGGGCAGGGACATCATCAATCAAAGAAAGACACAAGTCTCCAACCATGACCCTACTGAGCTGCAAGGTCCCTTTATTCAACAAAGGCTGAATCGAGGTAAATTCATTCTGTTGAACAGGCCAGAAAAGAAACTCCCAGTTACCAAAATCACGTGTCTTTTCTCCACGTGGCTGGTTTCCTTCGCACAAAAGGGTGGCTGATGAATTGCAGAGAGGGTCACCCCAGAGGGGGTCACACCAAAGCTCCATGTAACCCTTGTTTCTACTGTTGGTCAGTAGCAGATGGCAAGAATAAACTATACAGCCAGACTCTGCCTTTTCTCTGTATATGCACCAGCAATAGACAGAAACCAGCGCAGCAAATTCCCATGTTCGCAGTACCATTAAGGCCGGTGTGTTTAAAAGCCACTAATGAAGTCGACCTTTGCAAACTTGTTTAACCCTTTTCTGATTCCACTTTTACCTGCTCTGCTCCTATAGCTGTTCCTGGTAATTTCATTTTGCCTTATTCTTTGATGCTGAGGAACAAAAAAGTGTTTCCCGGTCACCTTCTCCAGTTACCCCCGCATTAAAGCCCCCTCTCACCACCAGCCGCCTGTCTCGTTTCCAATCCGATGAATCCTCCTCTGATTAAACTATTTTACTGTGGAGCTTGCTCAGTACCCGTGAGCACCTTTGCTGCCCTTCCCTGATGTTTTGTTTCTATCAATTATCTTTTTTCACTTTTAATACACTTGGATGCCAGAGTAGAGGTGTCCTCTGGCCCTTTGAGGCCCGCAACCACCGTACAAGTATTCTCAAATTATTGCTGGGCAGACTTATCTGCAGTTGCTTCACTGCTAGGATGCAAAATACTGCTCTTGACCAAATAATTAAATACAGACCACCAAATTTTCTAGCGGAGGGCATGCTTTAACGTACATTAGAGCAGGGGAAGATTTACTGGAGATGATGGCCAGATTATGGTTTACCATGTACGTGATCTAGTATACCACTCTGAAAGAGCAATTTCATGCATCTGTTAGAACTGGGTTTTTGAAAAGCCAGCAGGGATGCCCCATGCAGGCTGGCCACCCTGCCTGCACACCCAAATGTCATTTCTTGCCTTTGACAATTATTGCCCAGGTGCCTGCCCGCCCCTTTTTCCACCCAGGTGACTGTGGGTCTCTATTTCCACAACACAGGAGCTGACCAAGACGTGCCTGCTCATGAATGGCAGTTGCGTGGGAAGTCAGGAAAGCCAAGCTGACTGCACGTGGGTTCTTCCCAACTTGCCCAGTAAGTGCACCTGGACAGCTGCAACGCCGGCCACCAAGTCTCCACACTCCTGTATGCCCTTGTAAGTAATTCTCTAATACTGGTTATTTCAGATTGCAGACAGCTCAGTATCTTTTTCTGAAGATGAAATACTATTGTTACACCGGGATCGTCACGACCAGAAGTCAGTAGTTCGACAATCTGTGATATTAACGATGGTTTATTTTCCAGAAGGCAAAACCCACCTCATATCTCCTCTCCAGGAAGAACTTTCTCACTCCCTTTAATGTTGCAGAAAGATGTGGCTGGCTCGAGACTCAGCTCTGTGTTTTCAAGCACGCATTTGAAAGAGCCTGCTGGTTTGGGGCAACTCATTTTAGAAGAATTAAGACGAACGTATTTTAGAGGTAGATTTCAACCAGGGGACTTGCATGCTTCTGCAGAGTGTACTCCATGAGGTCTTGTGTTGCACAGCAGAAGTGAAGGCACTCCCAACTGCCAGGCACTCGGGGAGATGCAGTAATGACTCTCCTGGCTGTAGTGCAGTCCGCGCATACACCCCAAAGCTGTTGCACCCATCCCCTTGTACAGCACAGTCAGTAACAGCCATGCAGTCATCAGTCGAAGAACTGCAGCTTAACTAAACTACCCTTGTCCACTCAAACAGTCCGAGGTCGTGTGTAAGAAGATTTCTAAGTACTAGCAATGTCTTCACCGATGGCCGAGAGACCTTCACAAAAATGGATTCATAGAATCATATCATAGACTCATAGAATAGTTAGAGTTGGAAGGGACCTTAAAGATCACCTAGTTCCAAGCCCCCTGCCGTGGGCAGGGACACCTCCCAGTACACCAGGTTGCTCAAGGTTGTGACCAAGTTGATTACCACAGTCTGGGCTTTTAAATAAGTATAAAATGGCCCATGCCGAGGTTGCCCACCCTGCATGAGTGACCCAAGAGTGCAGCGCTAGGCGAAGTGATTGCTATGAGCAGGTCTTGTCCTCACAGCAGCCGGTTGCCTCCCAGGGTGAGGTAAGCCTGCCAAATGCCCAGACTAGACTTGACAAGAGGTGCTTTAAAGGCCTGGTAAACCAGACCTACACAAGCTATTAAAGATAAGGCTGTCCTATAAATGTCAGGGGAACTGCAGACACGTCCCTGCTGCGCCAAAGATGTAAAACATGAATTCAGCTCCAGTGTGTGAGGAACTGGAGCCTGTGGGAGGTGTAGCACCGCTCTGCGTGGATGCCTGCCAGCCGGGAGCCGGCTGGGGGAGCTTTGTATGGCATGCCAGGCAGGACACAGCCAGAGCACAACCACCGGCGTGTGTCAAGCCCAAAACAGCCTCTGGGTCTGGCCCATGAAGGAGGAGTGGGCTCCACAGCCCCAGAGCTGACCCAGCAAATGTGCATCCAGGCACTCACCCAGTGCAATCCCTGCAGCTAGGGCCCAAGGACAGGATCAGCTCTTTTCAGTCAAAATGGTTTGGGGTTTTTTTCCTTGATTATCATGCTGAGCAGGATAACATTCTTGGTTTTTACCAAATTGGCATCATGTTGCCAGGGCCCATCCCAGCCTCCTAGCCGGGAGGTGGGCAGTCGGAGGGGGGACAACCAGGGCAGCCCCAGTCCTGGGCATTGAGCACCTCCCTGGGGATGGGGTCTGGCTGAGGGGGCCCACGCAGCATTGCTGGGGCAGGGACTGAAAAATAATCCACTGTATGGCAGTGAAGAAGATACACTGGGGCTCGTCACACCGTTTCTTTTACTTTGCAGCAGTGCATGGAGGAGGTTTGTTTGTTTTCTCTGCTGTGGGTAAACCACAGATGGCAGCTGATGTGGCAAAAGTCACTGGACTTTCTGAGATTCCCATGTGAAGCTGATTGAGTTTCGGTGTAGAAGTAGAGGATGAGGGGGGGAGGGAGAAGACAAGAGGTTATTTTAATTAAGAATATTAGTTATTTAAATTTTCCCAAAGATACAGAGGTAGAGTGATTCTGATAGTCCTTGAGATAATTCTGACCCACTATAACCTCAGCAACAATCACTTGGTTTGCCAGGACTGTTTTTTTCCCCATGTCATTTTACGGAATAACATGCCATGAGTAAAGGTAGAAATCTTGGACAAAAACCGTTCTTGTCCTTTGGGATCCTGAACTGCTGCAGGACCGGAATGTCCTACCACATCCCTTAGGAGTACCAAAGGCATTTGCCACAGATCCTTGTATCACCATAGACCCGCTGCCTTCAGGCCCACGCCCAGAGCTTGCGCAGCTGGAGAAGGAAACTGACCGTGCTCGTATTATTTTTGCAGTAAAATATGGTAATGATTAGGAAAGGAATTTGATAGGAACTGTGGAAAATTTGCTGCAGAGCAAGAGAAAGGCTCTTCTTTTGCGGGGACAGTCACTATGGCCGGTAGCAGCACAAAAGAGCAGTCCTGTTTCTGGTTCCCACTTTCGCTCTCCCGGCAAGGCTCGCCCCGGCATGCAAGGCAGCACAGGTTGCCTTCTCGTTCCCCGTCACCTTGCCAGGCTCCACCACTGCAGACCCCACAGCCGTGCCACATCACGCCTTGCTGGGGTTGAAAGGGCACGGTAGCATCTCCTTTGCCACAGTCACTGGCAGAACGTAAATAAATGGTCTCGCTTTCTTCTTCCGAGCTGACTTCCTGCCATCTAGATGTGTAACGTAACACGCAGGTCACTCTCTTGAAAGCCAGGCTCTAGTTAAATGCCGCCTGAAGGAGCTGGAACCTCCTCGTGCCATGGCTCAGCCCCCTGAAATCCCTGAGCTTTTCGGTGGCTTTTCGAGCAGATGGAAAATGGCTGCAGCTATGGGGGAAGCTCATTTATTGAGTTATTGCCTCACATTTGCCAGCACTCAACAGAGGTTGCGAAAGCGCGGCAACACTTTCCATGGAGGGAGAGGTAGCAGCCTGCATGTAATACTCCATCCTTTCTGTGCTTGTGGTGTAAGGGGGCTGGCTCCTCTTGGTAGTAAAGACCTACACTAAACTACTGCCCCTGCACTCTTGCAAAGCAGGATGTGTTTATATCACGCTTGCAAAACCTGGAGGGAGGTGTGTGTGCCTTTAAGTAAATCAGCATGTCATCCCCGCACCATATGGACTTTCTGTCAGCAGATGGCCATCTGCCTGGCTGTGATAGCAGACAAGGACAACTTGGGTTCAAGGTTCAATGGATGATAGTAGGCGAGAGCTGTGCAAAGGGGAGCCGAGCAGTGCGGGAGTGGGGCTTTTTCACCCCGCTCAGGGAGAGACGTGCTGGCTGTCAACCAGGGGCAATACGTTTGTGGCCCCAATAAACACAGCCCTTGCCAATCTTTTCCCTCCATGTTTTAAAAAGTTCAAGGACGCGAGTTCCCTGGCTGCGTGGCAAGATGCGTTCAGTGGCGTGTTGGGCAAACAAGTCTCTTTCATTCTGGTTGCAATTGCTGTGACGTGGTTCTTGGCTTCTGCCGGAGCCTGACAGAGACTAGCAAAACTGGGTGGCCGGATTGCACTGATCCAAAAGCTCAGTTTAATTGTTTGCAAAAAAAGCTCCAGAGTCCTCTGTGTCTTGGGCCTTTATGGTGGCTTGGAGCCGTCCTTGCAAGTCTGGGAATCCCAGCCAGGCAAGCAACAGTTGGTCCAGGGATAGTTGAAAATGCGAAAAGCAGAGGTGGTGCTGGGTAGGATGGAGGAAAGAGGAGGAGCCTTGTATCATGCATGGCCTTCTGGCTTTCTCACCCACTATGCAAAATCCCAAGGCTTGTCAGCTCTTCACGTAGTTATAGGTTTGGTTGAGGACCTTCCAGAACAAGATATTTCAGAACAGCCCTGGATATTAATTACCTTATTTTTTATGCAAAAGAATTAATAACTCATTGTAAGAGTGGTGGAAAACCGTAACTAGCTCCTGTTGCTGTAAAATTGTTGATGGGGACTTTTTCTCTTGGAGCTGGAGCGTCTCTTGGTGGCCTTGCTAAAGTTGCTGAAACCTCACTCAGATTTTATCTTGGTTCACGTTGCATAACAGTTGCTTTGATTTGACATATTTCTTTCTTTTTTTTTTCTGCATTGTTTCAGGCCAGAAGAAACAAAGATCTTGCCCAACATCCTGAAGAAAATTGGCTGCACCCCAATGGTCCGAGTCAACAAGATCGGGAAGTCCTATGGGCTTAAGTGTGAGCTCTGTGAGTGTCCCCTTTCTACCAGGTTTTTCCATGCCATGAGGTGAGGGTGAGGGGCGGTGGTGGAGGGGGGAGCTTCAGAAGAGGCTCTGTGGAGAGCAGGCAGAGATGGGGAGGGCCAGATGTGGCACGTGTTGGGTTCCCCCGCTTATTAGGTTACATTTTGTCAGGATGGTGTCAAGCTGCAGCTAGCAGGGGGGTAATGGTAGTGGAGGCGTCTCTCCTTCCAAATAATTGCATCATAAGCTCAGAGCAGAGCTTGGCTGAATTTGGGGATGGGCAGTGGATGACATCCCAGCAATGGGCAAGGATGCTGCAGCACCCGGGGTAGCATGTGGCAGGCATGGGAGCAACTGGCCAAACCTTCCCGAAACGTGGTGTCTGGGACGGGATGAAGAGCACGGCAGGACTCGTACCGCAGCCTGCCCAGGCAGAGGGAGTAGCTCGGGCTGCGGGGGGCACACGCCAGCGTAGCATCGTCTCAACGTGGCGTCATCTCTGCCAGGTCAGCTGGAGCCCGGCCAGGCACTGCCGTCTGCTGTGTCACCGTCCTGAGGGCAGCGACAGCCTCCCTTGGGGATCTTCCTGAAACGCAGCTCCAGGCAGAGCAGCGGGGGCTGCAGACAGCTGTATTTATCAGTGACACGCGTGCCAGGCCCTGGTGCTAAAAGCCAGGCCAAGGTGCTGGCTGTTGGGCCAGGTTTTCCAGCAGAACCCAAGTCTTCACCCCCCAAAGGGATGTTAGCATAGTGTGGTGGTATCTCCTGTAAGGTTTGGTTTTAGCCTGGTCCCCTACAGACATAAGGATGATACAATTAGTCTATGTCTGTATATATGGCCTTGTCAGCCTCCTTTCCTGTAGCTTTTAACCCTATTAATTAATTTCAGACAAACTAGGCAGAAAGACGGCTGTCTCAGAAGCAGCAAGATTCATGAGCATCACATAGCTGGGTAGGAAGGAGAGATGTGATGAGTGCTCACACTCAGTAAAAGGGCACAGCGTGACCTTGTGGTCCTATGTGGCAGCAGGGAATCCGCATGGTAGCCAGCCTCCACCAGCCTTCACCAGGCACACGGCCACATGGAGCATGCTGTGCTCTTCTACAACATCTCTCCTCCGGATCTGGGATCCTCAGGCCCCTAACTCTGCAACCTCCATGTTGCACCACCTCTCGCTTCCTCAAATGAGACCTCAGGGGACAGTAGGGGACCGTGGAGCAGAGGTGGTAGAGGCAGGAGGACAGATCTGCAATGTCTGGTCCCCTTCTGAAGCAGTCTGTCCCTTGGAGGATGTCTTGCTGAGGGGAGTGGATTTGGTGCAAACAGCAGCGGGGAAGCTGAGGAGACCCTGTTTGCTGGGATAGTGTCTCCCTCCCCTGGTGCAGGAGAGGAAGGAGAGCTGGGCAGGCAGAGCAGCTGCATGGTCCTCTCTGAGCTGCCGGTCAGCACAGAGCGTCTTACCAAGCCAATATATGAAAGCTTGCAGCACTGCCGCGTCAAGGAAGCACTTCTGGTTGGACACGATGACCTTGTAATCTCTGTGCCTCCAGGGATCTCTGTGTAGCTGAAGTTTTGGCAGTTTTGCATTATAAAATGTAATGATGAGCACAAGATCATCATTCCCCCCTTCTGGCTGCTCAGGTATTGAGTTGATTTGCCAGCCTGAAGTAGCTGTCTCTGCTAGGATGAAGAGAAAAGTACCCTTTTCTCCCTCTTGTCCGTAAAACACAGCTCAGTGCCACCTGTTCAGATGTAGATGCTCACCAAAACCTTGGTGAGAAGAGTCCTGCCCCGAGCATTAGTGGTTTGGAAGGCCTGATTAGGAGCCGAGGTGTGCCTTGCAGTTTGTGCATACTTTGGAAAGTCTCTGTTACTTGGGTTTTTTGGCAGCTCAGTGAAGAAATTATAATTTTGGTTGACAGTTGAAAGCGCTGTTTCTATTGTTTTCTTTTCTTTATGGCACCCCATTCAGGACTACAGACCACCCCTGCAGAAGGGCACCTTATTAGATACCTATTAATAACTGCCATGCCCCAGGAAAGATGGTGAGACCTTGCTGTTAACCCTGACAGTCCTTGCTCAGAGAAGAGTCCTCAAGGCAGGGCAGCAAGGTGTGTCTCACCAGCGTGGGGCCTTCCACCTAGCAATCACTGTATGTCCAGTTGATTTTATCTTTGGCTTACCAGTCCTTCCCGCTGCATTCAGGGTACTGCAAGTAGATGAAACATGGTGGGAAAGATGGACTATGGGCAGGTATACCGGGGGGCAATCCCGTGACAATCTGTGGCACCCTGTAAGCAGAGGATGGATGCGCTCCCCTGAGCAAAGGACCATCCTCCAGAGGAGGAATATCCTCAAATGACTGCAGCGAGGGCTGGGGGGAACAGGGAGATGGGGGCCGCAGGGCAGCCTGGTGCTCCCCGTCACAGCTTGTCCCTGACGGAGCCTCACCTTTAATTTCCAGTGGCAAAATGTGAGTACTTCAACGCAGGGGGCAGTGTGAAGGACCGCATCAGCCTGCGGATGGTGGAAGATGCAGAGAGAGCTGGGATTATAAAACCAGGAGACACACTGATTGAACCCACTTCAGGAAACACAGGTAGGAAAGACAGGGATGCTCCCTCTGCCGCAGTAATGGGCAGGGTGGCATCTCTGAGGGGCTGCAGGAGGGGCAGGGATTTGAGGAGCTCTTGGGCTTGCAGTTACAAGGTCAGCTTGGACCCCTGCGGTTCTGGCTCCATCCTTCCCTCAGCTCCTCTCTGGTGGCCATGGGCACCCTGGGGTGCTGAGGTGCCTCGTGGCTGAAATTCCCAAGGGCCTGCGGGGGTCCCACGCTGCGCAATGTGCCCAGCAGGTTATCTTGCAGCAAGGCAAACAGCCTCAGGAGACGGAGGACCTGGAGCAGCCCCGGGTGTTTTCAGGCTGGGAAGTTCTTGAATATTCAGAGGTTCCCAGAGAGGGTTTCCCTGACAGGCTGGAGCATAAATCCTCTGGGTTTTTTTTTCCTTGTCATTGTCATCCCTCTCAGGCACTAGATTATGGTGGGTTATGACATGAAGGGGGACAACAGAGGAGCCTCCCCTGTATTTTGCAGCCTGCACAGGACCATGGGTGCAAGTTTCCACGGCCCTTTGCTGCACCCTGCCCCAGTGTCAGGGACGTGTGTATGCCTAGTGTGTTTTCCTGAGAGAAAGCACAACAGAGGCTATCCAGGCACTTTGGACGGAGCTGTGTCCCTTGCTGTGCTCCCTGCCTCCCCCTCACTAGCCATGCAGAACGGGGTTTTTCTCTGGGAATTTTGCTCCTTCCCAGCCCATTTGCCGCAGAAACCCCAGAGCCAGCCCCCTCCCTTTCCCTGGCTAACCCCCAGATGTGGGGGCGAGGGGAGCTGTGTGCCCCCAGGGCTGTTTGCCCGCTGGCCCCATGCTCCCCACAGCCTCTCGCAGGGGACACACTGCTCCAACCTCACCTTCCTCCTCCAGCCGGGGAGCAGCTGGCTCCATCCGTCACCCCCAGTGAAACTGGAGCAGAGATTCCCTTCGCCTGCTTGCCACAGGGTGATATGTGCAGCTTCACGTGTGTCAGCCCCCCAGCCAAGAGCATTGGAGGGGGAAGGCACTCGTGAGGCAAAGTCACCTCCTGTCTCGTGTTTTGGTAAGAAAAGGAAGGGGCCTGAGCCTCGGTGAGGGGAGAAAAGCACTCCCCAGCCCTGCTGTTTGCTCTGTGCCACGCTAACAGCGAGCAAGAGGGATACAGCAGCTGGGCTCACATCCTCCCATGCTCCCTGGTGCTCCTGGCACATCCCAAGAGACTCATGGAGGATACCCTCACCCGTGGCTTGTCAGTGAACATTTCTAGGTTACGCTCACTGGCGGGAGGGAGGAAAATGGGAAACAATGCACGTCGGTTGGCCTTGCCAAATGCTGTTGTCAACTAATTCCCTTTCCTCCCCACCACCTAGGAATCGGGCTGGCACTGGTAGCTGCAGTGAAAGGTTACCGCTGCATCATTGTCTTGCCGGAGAAAATGAGCATGGAGAAGGTCAGAGCTCTGTACGGTATTACCCCACAGCTGGGGAACACCTCCCTGTCTGTCTGTCCCTGCCTCTCCCTTTCTGGAGACAGAGTGCCCTCTCCTTTAAAGGGTAACGAGCCTTGCTGCACGCACTGACATAGCTTTGTAGTTATTCAGAAGGTTTCCTCTTGATGAAAAAAAAAAGCACACTGTGATGGCCTGGCTGATTATTCAGAAGGTTTCCTCTTGATGAAAAAAAAAAGCACACTGTGATGGCCTGGCTGATTACCCAGTGTCAGCGGTGCAGCCGGGGTCACACTTTAGCCAGACACGGTGTGTGGCTGCAGAGAAATGGAGCAATACCTGCTATCTGCAAGGGCAAGGGCTGGACGGAGTGGAGGAGAGGCAGGCAGGTGCCGGGGCTCGGATGCCGGTCCTGCTCACTCCCCCTCTGACATCTGATGTGCCACTTGGTCTCTCTGTGTCTCTACGGTTTTCTTTAACCTGGAGACACTTATGGTTGTCTGAGCTGCTTTCCTGAGGTGGTGGAAGTCGAATCACTTGCACGAGAGCTGGTGACCAGGTAAAACTGCCATCCCGACGATGGCAGAAATTTCTGCCTTGGAGAGCCAAAAGTCCCACAAACTGCTCAGCTGAACTCATGCCAGTGAAGCCAAACCTAGACCCTGGCTTGGCTCAGCTGAGCCCTTGTCCAAAGCACCACCCTCATTTCAACCCAAATCTCACTTAAGCTCAGGCTGGATCAGATGCCACCTCCAGTTGCCATGGGCTTTATCTCCAGGCACCCCGACACTCACCCGCCCTTCTTCTTTGACCCCCTCCACCCCCGACAGCCGCATCTGCCCATGGATTAATACCCTAGGGATGATTTGTAGTTTCTCCTTCCCTGTTCTTGGTGAGGGGAGAGAAGGGACTTGGGGCAAAGACAGCTTTAGGACCTCCTCCGTGCATGCAGGGGCTCAGGCCACAGCACACAGGAGACCCTGCTCCCTACCCTGGTTCCCTCTGCCCCTTTGCAGCACAGTGTTACCTACCTCTGCCGTGTCCCCAGCCTGCCCTCCCAGTAGGACAGGGCACGAGGCCAGGCTTGAATCCAAGTGCCAGCTTCAGGCAGGAGGCCCTGGGTGCCAGGAGGATGTCAGAGATAGCATGGCCAAGAATGGGACATTGTATCTCCAAAATGCTAAATGTCTCGCGCATGCAAATCTCCTCTGGCATCTGACGCTGCCATGAGCCCGCAGGTTCGGATTACCATTGCTACGTGGGATCAGTTGCATTACATCTACTCTCTTCCCTCCCAAAGGTCGATATCCTGAAGGCGCTGGGTGTTGAAATTGTGAGGACCCCGTGCACCCGCTTTGATGCCCCGGAGTCTAACATCCGTGTTGCCTGGAAGCTGAAAAGTGAAATCCCAAACTCTCATATCCTGGACCAGGTAAAATGCCGTTCCTCCACCGACTCTCTTTCCAAAGACGGTTTATAGCGTGTCCTCCAAGTGTGCCTGTGTTTGGGGGCTTCGTTCAAACTGGCAACGGAGGGCAGATTTCGTCAGCGTTTTATGGCGTTTGAAACTTAATCGCTCCTCTGTAAAGCATGTGGTGGCAGAAACAGAATGAGGGACACTTCCAAGCCTGTAATACTTATGCCAAAGCCTAGATGTGGGCGAGGCTGGGTTTTCTTGCACACTTCAAAGACTCCTCAAATTGCTTCAGATTTAACTTTGACCTGAAAAAAGCCCACTTCTTCTGCCTCTTCTAGCAGCCTCTGTTCTGCCTTAAAAATAAGCCTCGTGCTGTAAAGGGCAAACACGGATGGTTCACGCCAGTGGTTCCTGCAGCACTGGATCTTGCACATGGTCTTGTACACTTCTCCCTCTGGTCTGACCCTGCTGCAGGAAGGCACCCCTAGAGCAAGTAGGGAGCCCCTATAGGGCAGAAAAGTCAGGGAGGCTCCTTCCTTTTGAGAAAAATGGATCTCAAGGTCTGAATACATTTTCCGGAAGCAGCCTGGCCTGTGGGGATGAGTATGGGGCTGCATGCATTTCAGTGCTGTACCTGTGTACCCCCTGTGGCAAATCCCTCTCTACGGGTGGGACAACTGCTCCGGCTCACGGTTGCCAGCCACCTAACTTGCTGCCTGCCAGCCACAAATGCCCCTAAGTGACAAAGCAGCTCTCAAAATTATATATATATGTGATACTTGAAAAAAGTTTTCTAATATGGCTTTTGAGGAGGGATTTTTTTTTCGTTCTCTGAGCTTTTTAGAAGTATTGTGGGGCTGTGTTTTCAACTTTTTGAAGGCAACAGAAAAGGCTAAAAGGCTTCTATCTAAGCAATAGCTAAAATACTGAGGAGCTCTCTTGCCTCCAGCAGCTAGGGCTTTAACAAAAACACCAGATCCCACCAAACCTGGCAATGGGGCATATGGGACAGCCACACCACTCCATAATGAATAGACACCAAGTGCCAAAGAGTTTGTGGGCAAATTTAAACTTCCAGTGTGAACAAATCCTGAGTGTCCTTGGAAATCTGCCCCAAAGTGACAACCAGGAGGAATACCTGTGACCTGGCCTGGCCGGGTTGCAGTCTACCCCTCGCCAGGGAGAGGAGAGGGCAGCTGCATGCTTTGGGTAAAGCTCGTCAGGAGCTATTGCTAGTTTGGTATTTGACTTGCGCTTCACACAGTAACTCGTGCTGTTCTCTGTTGAAATAAATAGTACCGAAATCCAAGCAACCCTCTGGCTCATTATGACACCACAGCGGAGGAGATCCTGGAGCAGTGCGAAGGTACTGTCTGCGCTGTTGTTTCTGCGTGTTGAGGATGTGTGGAGGGCTGTAGCCTTCTCTGAGAGGATTGTTTTACACCATTTATTGATCTAAATGTCTAGAAATGGCCAAAAGAGCCTCTGTAGGTGAAGGTACCCTTGATAATACTGACACATAGAGTGTAGCGACTTCACATAATCCACTCCAAATCCACCTGAGCCTGCCAGACTTCCCTGCTACAGCCTCCCATTTCAAAAGCCTGAGGGAGGAGACCAGAGGCTTAACAAATTCAGGCTGTACCCGAGGAGGAAGAACCCATTTCTCAGTGGCTACAACATCTCTGACCTGTCAGCTGAGAGCACAAGATGTCCCAAGAGGCCTCACTGGGGAGTATAAGTCCATCAGGACATGGCAGGCTGCATCTGGTCCAGCATGCTCATTTGGAAATCAAAATAGACTGAAACTTCACAGGCTAATGACATTTGATGTGACGGCTGAGGGAGGATAAAGGACTATCCCAGTCCGTGTTTCTGCAGATAGAAGTGAAATTTATTGCCAGTACTGGGAGCACTGCAAAATGTAAACAGGACTCAAGGGTTTTAACCAGAGAGCAGTTATCATAACAGTGAAGCAGTCGGGTAGCAGCAGGAACAAGAGAGTCCCAGCCTTCCCTCCACTACAATGTTCAGATGTGCTCCTGCTGCCTGCCAGCAGTGAATTACAAGTCCCCCTTTCCCCATGCAGTTGCAGTATAAGGCTCTGAAGGCCTGACTGGTTCTGCTCCTACCAGTCCTAAATCAGTGTAACTTCACTGCTGCCAGTGGGGCTCCATCTGACCGACACGGGTGCCAGGGTAGAGCTCTGACATCTCTCCACTGTGGATGCTAACACTAGCTAAAAAGTTGTGCCCATTATTGATATGTGCGTGCTTTGCTTTGACGTGGTGCAGTTGAAAAGGGATGGAAGTGCTGAGATGCTCCCTCCCCCTTAAACCAGTAGGTGCCAAAGACACAGAAATCATGGAGACCAGTAGGAGATCTGGAGGTCACCTTCATCCCCCTGCACTCACTCAGGATCAGCTGTGCTCAGACCCTGCAAACTCATCTGAGCTTCTGCACAAGACTACACTTTGGCCACTAGCATGACCCCCCTCTCATCCTTTCCTCACACGGGGTTCTAGCAGCTGAGGGACACGAGCTCTGCATCTGCGCAGGGCCCTGAACAAAAGGGAGACCTTGCTGGAGGGAGGCCATGCTGAGTTCCTGCAAGCCTCTCTCTTCCCTGACCTGCAGGCAAGGTCCACATGGTGGTGATTGGGTCTGGCACCGGAGGCACTGTCACTGGCGTCGCCAGGAAGCTGAAGGAGAAGTGCCCAGAGTGCAAGGTAAGCTGGAAGGCAGGACTGCCCGCTGGGACCCATGGCCCCCTGGTTTTTCCTACCTGTGCTCTTGATCAAACCTAACCCCACGGCTCACCTGAGCTCGCAGTTGTTGTCTCCACCTATTTGTTTTTTCACAGTGAGCCTGGCTTTTGGTGGAAGCAATTTGTTGTTACACTCAGCTTGACCTAGATCCATCCAAGTGCCTTAGCAGTCAAAGGCTCCACAGCCCCATTACTGCAGGGTGTCCGGCCCTTTGCAGGACACTGTCAGATGTCCACCCCAGAAGTGGCTGGCCCAGCCAATGGCATTACTGCTCCTGGTTAACCCACCTGCTGAAAGTTTCTGTCCTGGCAGCTCTGCGGGGCGGGGGGCAGACTGGGCAAGTGCTTCTCATCTGCTGTTGCAGAAGCCTCCATGCCCTATGGAGGACAGCAGTCGTAGATGCTCATTCTGCAGAGCCTGTGCTTCAAGGAGGACTGGAGGCCTAACAGTTGCTGTAATTGACATGGTGAGGACCCGGCCACTGAAGACCTTGGGGGTGAGATTACCTCACTGACTGCTTGAGGCTGCGTGTGGAGCAGTGTCACCATCCCTTCTTAAGCTGTGTGCTGGGGGACGCAACCTCAGCCCACACGTAAAGCTATAAGCAGCCAGGGAGGTGCCACTGTCAGCCAGCACAACTAGATC
This sequence comes from Rissa tridactyla, assembly GCF_028500815.1. Taxonomy (NCBI): domain Eukaryota; kingdom Metazoa; phylum Chordata; class Aves; order Charadriiformes; family Laridae; genus Rissa; species Rissa tridactyla. The sequence continues at coordinate 99,136,694 of NC_071466.1, forward strand.
CAGAAAGGGTGTCTGTAGCCCCGGTTTTCCACAGGTTTGAGCTAGCTGGCTGGCTTTGCACTGGAGCAGATGAAGGAGCACTCGCACTATCCTAAGGGCTGAGCTTTGGAAGCAGCAGTCTCTGCCAAAGGGGTGACAACAAATACCTTGAGAGTGATAACTTTAAGCCACCAGTGACTTCTGCAGCAGCTGAACACTACCTAGGGTCTATTTAAAAGGCCAGTGGGAAGGAGTACCCTTTTATCCTAGAAGCTCTCCATGCTGACAGTGGATAGGAATATTAATAAATATCATGGGAAGGAAAATGTTGCTGATAAGGCCGTGGGTAATTTTTCCTTTGAGTTGTGTTTTTGACTATTTCCGAACTCCCTTTGTGGTTTAACAAAACTTCCTTTCCTCAAAGATCATTGGTGTAGATCCCGAAGGCTCCATCGTTGCTTTGCCCAGTGAGATGAACAGGACAAACACCACAACTATTGAAGTAGAGGGCATTGGGCATGACTTTATCCCTACTGTCCTTGACAGATCAGTAAGTAGCCATGTGATTAGAGCTCTCTGTCTGATCTTTGGTTTCTCATCCAGCCTGCTCCCAAGTTCAGAGGTAGCCGGCTCTGTCACCCAGCTGTGGCCCAGCCCTAAGGCTACTTGTATAACTTCCCAGTGCAGAACAAGCTGTTGGTGGGGGGATTGAGACGCCAGCACTAAAGCATCTCTCTGAGTAAATCTGATTATAACTGACCTACTGGGAGATGGCAAATACAGGGGCAAATGAGGAACATGCCACGGTACCAGCCTCCTCAGCTCAGCCTCACCGATGTTCAGAGCGTGCCTCTCTCACTATGACCACACAGAAGAGGTCAGGGCTGAGGCTGCTCTTCATCACACTAGCATTTCCTGAGCCTTCGCTGTCGCAGGCACCACATGCATGCAGCAGAAACCTTGCACCATTTATGGGCTGGAAGGCAAGATCCAAGCCGTGTAAGACAACAGTTCATGAACCTTGTACCGCTTCTTGACAAGTTTCTTCTCGGTGGATGATTTGCCACCAGGCACAGAGCTTTAAAGCCTTAATTCAAGCTTCCTGTAATTCCCCCAGCCTTGCTCTTAGAAAGGTCCCCCACAGCCTCAGACCCCAGATTCTTTCTACTTTCAGATGTTGTGTTAACTACATCTCTACTGTTGTCATATGGCTTTAGAGCTGTGACCTGTAATAACCCCAAACTCTTTCTGTGGTTGGATCTGATTTTGCCTGGCAAAATCTTGACCGTTAGTGTAGCCTAGCCTGGGACATCATGAACACCACTCCCTCTTCCACATCCTAACCCTGGACCTGTCAGACATCACTAACTCTCCAGGAAAGGGTGCCGGCTGGAAAAGCTGGAGTGGGTACCTGCAAGCAAGGAAACACCCTCCAGACCAAGGACGCCCTGACAAATGCGTTTGCTTTCAGGGAGTGTGGAAAGCAGCCCAAGGCTGCCAGATGATGTAGGCATCAGCATGACAGCATGCCTCAGAGGGTCAGGACAGCTTGAAATAACATCACCAGGAACCAACATTCTTGCTTTCTCTTCAGGTGGTTGATCAGTGGTATAAATGCAACGACAGAGACTCGTTCCTCATGTCTCGCAGGCTGATTAGAGAGGAGGGATTATTGTGCGGTAAGCACCAATGACAACAGCTGCTTCTCTTCATAAACTTTCTGAACCTCATCCTTTTGGGACCAAAATGCTTCGGGGTAGGTGCTTTCTGCATTTTCTGCCTGCTAGGTTAAGGGGGCTGAATGGCCAAACCCCGAGCTGGTGCGTAGGTCGCTGTAGACTTCAGAGGTGTGGCAGTGAGTCAGTGGTCTGCGACCTGACTCATCAGCCACAATAATTATAGAAGCAATAACTCTCCTCTTACTGGAGCACTCCTGCACATGGAACTGGATCTTCATGCCTAACTCCATGTGGTGTAGTGTTACACGGGCTGAAGAGAGGATTAATGGGACTCAGGACAGGACAGGTGGGCTAAAACTGTCACTCTGCTAACAACTCCGCGAGGCTGTACTCTGTCGTTGAGTGGTTGCCACACTAGAGGTGCCAGGTTTGGACCAGAAAAGTTTGAAAGTAAAAAAAGTGTAAGATGTTCTTACTGAGTATTTCTCCCTATGCCAACAAGCTGTAAGCGATCCCAACGGCTTTCCAAAATAAACAGGTGCCCTCGAACAAACCCTGCCTGTACCCTAAGAGCCTCTGCACAGCATCAGCATTTTTCAGCCTTCCCTGCTGCCGAGCAGATAGCTGTAGGTTTGCTTCCAGGACCAGACAATATGTAGGCTTGCAGTTACAGCTGACAAAAGTCCTGAGCGCTCACATCCAGGGAGTTTTGGAAAAGATCAGGCCATTTGTAATGAAACGCTTAAATGTTGATTTAACCTAGTAGGCACGGAGTCACCGTGTTTCAACAGAAACCACTTGCTGAACTCAACTGTAATTTGTGAATAGCTTCATGTTCCCTGAACTGCATTTTTCAGGGCTTTTCCTCATTTGTTTGAAAAATGTGACCCAGTGCTAATTAACCTGCTGTAAAATACGTGCTGCCTTGAATGCAGTGTGTAATTGGCACACAGATAGTGGAATGTGTTTAACTTCCAGTACTCGAACTACCGGTGGAAGAATTGCCTCTGTAAAGCAGGGACCTCCTTTCCCTACGTGCAGCAAACCACATGCGTGCACACGGACACGGGGAGTGTTTAAGTCTTCCCATCACGTTGGCCTGGTATTCCAAGCATGAATACAATGTTTATGGTTTGTTCAGTCTTTACAATGCATTTAAAGCCAATCTTTGATCGCCAAATATGTCAGACAGAAGCTCTAGATTTGGCATGGTCTTCTCCTCACCCAAAGGAAGAGTATGGTATGGGCAGCAGTGGTATGAATGTCCCTGTATGGGACCTTTCAGCCCTTGGTCTGCCCACAGAGTCACCACAAGAAGTGGTCTGTGAAGTTCATACGGTGACTCTTGTGCTGCCTCAAAAGCCTATTGCCAAGAGCTACCATATGAATACGTCCCTTCAGTCCCTACTTCTTCCTGACCCTAAAGCCTGTGGGGACCCCTAAATCAGCTGTGGGGCCAATTGTCCTCTCACTCCCTGCACTCTCTGCCCTGGTGTATGAGGTGCCACCTCTGCTACTGCTTTGCCCGTGTGCCTCTGCGCCGTTAGCTGGAGCAGCGCTGTGCCTCACACACTGGGACTGTGGCCCTACACTCTGGGTAGCCCCAACCTTTGTCTCTTTCTTCTTGGTATCCATCCAGGTGGCAGCTCTGGCAGTGCCATGTCCGTCGCTGTGCGGGCTGCCAAGGACCTGAAGGAAGGCCAGCGCTGTGTTGTCATCCTGCCCGATTCCGTCAGGAACTACATGTGAGTTTCTTGCTTCTTCGCCTGCTTTCCGGCAGCGGGGTGGGAGCTCCCATCATCTTCTCCCCACTCTCTCTGCATGTGGCCTGGATTGGGAGCATGGGGCCCTTTGGTGAAATAAGCTTAGCACTGCTGAGCCTGGATGGCTTGGGTTGCCGGAAAGCCAACCAAAGAAGTCTGATAGCATTGCACTCGGAGTGAGCCCAGAGCTGGAAGTCTCCCTCAAGCAGCTCACAGAAAAAAACTTAAATAAACAACAAACAGAAATAACATACTACCATGGCAAGCACCAGGGGCTGGGTGTTGGGACACTTGGGTTTTATTTCCTCTCGTTACTGACTTACTGCACGGAGCAGGAATCAGTCAAGCTACAGTTTTTGAACTTGCATGCCTAAAGTTAGGAAGGCAAATAGCTGGCGTGCTTCTAAGAGTTACTGAGCACCCGCAGCTCCCGTTGACCTTAAAAGGGGCTAAGAGCAGCCAGCTGCAAAAATCATGGGAGCCCCGGGGCAGTGCTGCGGTCTAGTGCATGAAACAAAGCACGACTTCTTCTGGAAGGGTCACAGACTCATTCTTTGTTGGTGATTTCTAGGTCCAAATTTTTGAATGATAAGTGGATGATAAAACACGGTTTCCTAAATGACGTCCAGGAGCACAAGCCTTGGTAAGACAGCTTCCGATGGTATAAACTTTGCTAAGGGCATCAGCTTTCTGAGTCTGGAAATTATTATCTTCAAAGGAGAGTGTTATCTTTAAATATTTAGAAAACGCAGCTAAGTCCAGATCCCTCTGGGGAGGCTGTAATGTCAGCTCCTCTCTTTTGAGTGGTTAGATATCCCAGTTCTCCCATCATAGTCTATAAAGGAGCCGTTTCTGTCCCGAAGTTTCCGATCCGCTCCCACGTGGCAGTCATTGTCCAGGCCACTTAAACCCTGCCGAGCAGAACATCTGAGGTGGACGTCCAGCTCTGCTCAAAACCTCCTCTCTCTACTCCACAGCTGATGTTCAAAGGAAATCGGGATGGCGTGGAAGATGGGTCCCTCCTGTAGCAAGCACCCTTTCAAACAGCTCTGGAGGTCTTTTCAGGCAGGGAACGGTAAATTTTCAGTTTCCAGAGCTGTGGGTCAAAAAAGATGACCAACTCAGCTCTCTTGCACACCACGGGGAAAGAGTCCCCCTCAAGGCAGGGAATCACAGACAAACTGCTGATGCCAGTTGACATGTGGCTGGGCAAGTGCTGATTGTTCACAAAGTGCCTAGTCTCGCTTTATGGACAGCAGGTTACCATTGATGTAACCTGCTCCTTTGGGTTACTGTAACCAAAGGTTATTGCAAAATATTTCCTAAAAACTAAACACATTTCCAAGGCCTCTCATGTGTGGTTAGAATTGCTCTTGGCCCTTCCAGCCTCTAGCATTACGCTGCCTTTTCTGCAAGGACAAAGGGCTGAGATGATTTTGGAGTTGCCTGTGGTCCCCAGCAAACAAGCATAGCTTGTCCTTCAAAAGTCACACGAGCATCTCTGCTGGCTTGTCTCCTGGAGGAGCTGCAAATACTGCATTTTTATGACGAAGGATGCAAACCAAAGAAGTAAAACTGGTAGGCCTCCCCACTCATGATCTTGAGGGTGAAGCCCTCAGTAGCTTCCTTGGATTCAGGACAGCTCAGCACCTTGCTAACTGCTGGCCTCAGCCCTGCCTCTGGAGTTGTTTGAACACCAGGTGTAGAGAAAGCTTGTCTTCAACAAGACCTGGCCATGGTGGACTTGTAGCCTTTACTGCTTTGGGGATAGGAGTGGGATGAGCTTTGCAGGCAGGCAGCATATCTCTGCATGGTTGGTCTCATCTCTACTGGCCTTGCCTCCCACAGCTGTGCAGCAGAGAGCAACAGCTTGGTGCTGCCATTTGTCTTTCAACAGGTGGTGGAACATCAAGGTGCAGAAACTGAATCTCTCAGCCCCTCTCATTCTCCTCCCAGAAGTCAGCTGTCAGAAGGCAATTGAGATCCTCCAGGAGAAGGGATATGACCAAGCTCCTGTTGTTGCTGAATCAGGGTGACTATTTTTGCTCATTACAGAGATGGCCATTCACATAGGAAAAGCAGACATGATGAAGCCAAAGTCCCATTTACTGATCCAGTGATGGGTCTCTTGCGTTGGATTCTGTGATGCGTATTTTAAAAATATCATCTACCTCCTTGTGAGGATTCATCAAGAAAACTCCCTGTAAATGAGCTAGTTAAAGTCAAAGTCAAATCCAGCGCCCACCAGACTCAACAGGGGTTGGATCAGTGCACAGGTGAGGGGAGGCCAAAGGAGAGGTGAGAGCTGTGAGGGGGAACCCACACAAATAAGCAACTGGAGAGCCCACAAGTTTTCCTTCTCCCAGCTGCTAAGTCCTGGACTGCAACAGCAATCTTTAACTACTGTTAAACCAACAGCTTGGTGAGGACAAGGATCTTCTTGTCCTGCTCAGATGAGGAGAAAGCTGGTGCCTTCCGCTGACGGCAGCAGCAATTTAGTCACTGACTTCAAGGGAGTAGCCCAGCCCCTATGTAAAACATGTGCCCTACCTCAGGTCTGACCTTTTGGAAAACTCCCTGTTCCCCTACAGACTTATTTTGGGAATGGTGACCCTCAGCAACACCCTCACCTCAGTGCTGGCTGGAAACGCACAGTTCTCGGACCCTGTTACAAAGGTCATCTACGACCAGTTCTCAAAGGTACTGCTAAGGCTGTGGTGTGTGTCAGCCACTGTCCAAGGAAGGGGAGAAGGTGCACCACCACCCGGAGATGTGAGAGGAGCTGGGAGAAAGAGGTCAATGAAAAGACAGAGAGGTGAAGGTAGAGAGAGTTGGGGAGGGCGATGGCGACATCATGGAGATGAGAGTAAGGACAGGCACCTGCAAAAATGCTGCTGAGCCTGTGGGGTTCGGACATGGGAGCTTTCGTGCCAGGAGCAAAGCGTGTGAATGTCCACCCCCAGCCTCACATTGTCAGAGGATTTCATCCTGCTGGGGAATCAGCACCCTCTCAAATCAGAGCCCAGCCATTGCCAAGGCCCAGCAGGGCTGGGGCAACAGGCACAGGCTCTGACAGGACACAGGGCAGGTCCTGTGGGTGTGCAGGGGAGGCGTGCCTGGGTTGGATGGCCATCAATGGTCCAGAGATGGAGTGAGGCAAACGGATGGTGTTTTAGGGGAGCTGGAGCCATCACCTCATGCTGTCCCATGGAGAGGCCCTTTGGGCTGGGGGGAGACAGCGCTGCATTTCAGCTACAGCAAAGCCAGGTTTGCAGGTTGCCCACGTCCCCTCCCATCTCCCCAAAACTGTGTGAGTGAGTGGGGCACACCTGATCCTGGTCCAGCTGGGTGCTGCCCTGCCCACTCACAGCTACAGTCAGAGGCAGGAGTCAGGCCCTCCACCACTGTCCTCTAAATGTGAAGTGAAACATAACATGTCTCTTTTTGTGCTGTTTAGATTGGCCTGGAGGACAGCCTCGGGAAGCTTTCCTGCATCCTGGAGAACGACCATTTTGCTATCGTTGTACACGAGCAAATGCAGTGTAGGTATCTGCAGAAGCACTGTACGGGCTTTGCACAAATATTTGAAAGGGGAAAGGGAAATTCTCGAACTGAGCTTGGTAGGTATCAGCGCAGCTGCTCCACATGTGCAGCCCCTGAGCCTTTGCAGGAAGGATTCCTGCCCCGTGTCTCTGCAAAGCCCTGGAACTGCCAACTATTCACCCATTTCCTTTCCTGACACCACAGGGATGAGGGGAAAGACAGAAAGCCTTAACCACGGGAGCCTGGGACCAGCACACTACTGGATGTGTGTCCTGCAGGAGCGCTTCCCAGATCCCGGCCGTGGGAGCTATATTGTTCCCTCATGCAGGGGTGATGCTGAAGCACCCAACAGCTCCATCCCCCTCCCCTCATCTCATGGTTTGCCATGGAAACCCACTTTTGGGGATGGGAAGATATTCTTTATGGGATTTCATTTGGTCCCCTTGGACAGCCAAGGCGGACTGTAGGTAGCAGCTTGGGATGCAGTGCCCTTGCTGCACAGCTACGGGCTCAGCCCTCTAGTACTCATTTAGTTTCTTCACCTTGAATTCAAATCACTGCCTTGCTGGTTGCGGGCAACAGAGGAAACAAGGGGAAAGTTAGGGATCTCCATAGACTTAGTATCCCAAGGGCAAGGTCGAAAGGAGCATTTGGGCACATTAGATAAATTTTAGGTGGAATTCAGGCATGTAAAAGTGCAAGTGAACAAACTACACGGTCTGCATCCCACTGCTTAAAGACCTTCTGCTGCGCATGCCCAGAGGCTGTGACATTTTCTCTGAACGCCCCTCTTCCCACTTGCCACCTCTGGAGATGCGGCCAAGAGATGTCCTTATGCCTGTGTGCCCCAAGGGATCTGGGTACATTGATATGCTAACGGGCCTTTTGTGCTGGGTGCTATCAGACACCTACCCTGAAGGTCCAGGGTAAGTCAAGAAAGCTGAAAACACATGTGTTGGACCGTGAGCAAGCCCTGAGGCAGGGGCACACCAGTCGGGTGTCAGGAGGCACAATGCACACTGACGCCTGCAGCCTGGGCCATCTCTGTTTGGGCCCTACCTGGACCAGGGATGCTCTGCCAATTCGGAAGCACCATTTGACCAGCCCAATAAAGCAGCAGTACCAGCACCTTTGGTCTATTCTCAAACCAGTGTACAGCCACCCTCTCCCCGGTGAAGCAAACCGGCTCAGTAGAGTTAACGTGCATGCAGTAGGACCACATTAGCACGAGGGTTGCTGACACATCGATGGCAGCACGGATCACGCCTTGTTGCTCCTCTGACCAAAACAGGTATGGTGGAAAGTGCTGTTCTGCAAATCTCACCTAACACACCTTTCCAGTACAATTATAGCGTATAAAACTTCCAGAAGGACAAATTTGGCCTTATCTCAAGGGCGTTTCTTTGTTTAAAATGCTAGCAACATGAAAAAGCAGTCAGAAGACCCACGTTTAAGTCTTCTAAATTAGAGCTGAAGGGTGTAATTACACTGATTTTTATGGGATTACGCCTCGAACATGCAAAGCATTCCTACGGTGAGCAGCACGCAGCACTGCGCTGTATCACCTGCCAGCAAAGGGCTGCCTGATGAACTCGTGGCCTCCAAAACCCACCGTGCACAAACATCCCAACCCCTCTTGCATGTATCCCCATGCCCTGCCGCCCCAAAGCCCCATCAGCTCTAGAGCCGGCTTGCAAGTCCGGCCACGTTCCCACAAAACGTTGCAAACAAACGTTTTCGTCATTCGAAACTGCCTTTGATGCGCATTTTCGATTCTCCCACCAAAAATAATGCTAGGCAGAATTTCTCAGCTACGTTGTCATAAAAATAACGAAAGTCTATTCTGTACCACATTTTGATACAAATTAAACGGTATCTGCAAATTAAATGATACCCACCAAAAAATATCAGCCGGCTGTATGCGGTGCCTCTGGCTCTGGTTTTCAAACAACACCCGTTTTCTTTCCCAGAGCTGTTGTTTTAATGCCGTCACAGTTACCCCCTTATTTATTACTTTCTTCCCACACCTTCGGAGCTTGCATTTTATCCTCTGTTTGGGCTCAGGTGGCTAGTTTTATTTTTATTTAAGAAAACATTTATCAGATAGTTAAAGCAATTGTTGCAACGCCGTTTTATTAATGGTGGTGTAGGACGTTATGAGAACAGAGCAGAAAGTGTCTCACTGCTGCTCTTAAAGAGTCCCATTAGTTTGGCCTGAAAAGTTTTGCGGTGATAGAGGCAGGATTGGAACAGAGGTTGGGTAACAACAACTGGGAAATTAAGTTTCCTGCTCTGGTAAAGGGTGCATTATTTGCAGCTGAAACCTCCCTGACATGATCCCAGTAACCCGACCAAGGCTGCATCAGTCATTTCTGTCGAAGCAGAGCAGAGGCAGCTGCTGTCCCCGTTAAAGTTTTCATTTAATAAATGAGCAGCAGTCTCTGCACAGCTGGGGGGGGCGGGGGCGGTTCTTCTTTCTTCTTTTTTTTTATCCCCACTAAACTGGCATTTTCTCTGCTTACAGTCAATGGAAATGGCAGCTCCTTCATGAAGCAGATGGTGTTTGGTGTGGTCACAGCAATGGACCTCCTCACCTTCGTCAGCAGGAGCGACAAGAAGTAGCGCAGTAGCTTGGCTGCACCCACCTTCGCTCCTCCGGCAGGGCCAGAGCTGCTCCCCCCGGCCCCAGCCGAGGGGCTCTGATCCAGCTGATAGTTTCTCAAAAATGACTAGGTGAAAATTGTAATGTAATAGCCATTTGTCCTCTAAATGCCACCCAGAGTACCACTAAAGAGCAGATAACTAAAGCAACTGCGTTTCATAGCCATGTTTGGTTACATGCAGCTACCCAGGGCTGGAGAGGTAATGCGGGGGGAGGGACGGGAAGGGGGTGGTTGCTATTGCCCGGATTTTAGCAGGTGTGGGGTTTGGTGTGTTTGCTAGCAGTGCCTACCTAGGCACTGACGGTGGTGTAGCTGCTGCGAGTTGTCCTGGTCCCACCAGGGCTGGAGGCTGTCTCCACCATGAGAAGCTCCAGCCCTCTTGAGGGCTGGGGACAAGCCACTTCGTGGCTGCACCCTCCTGGTCCTCTCCAGCCCTTGCAGGGAGGGCTGCGGACACCCCCCAGAGACCTTCCTTCTCACTCCCCAGCTCCATTTTGGGGCCAAGGAGGCAGCTTCTTCTTCTCCTCCCCGGGGGTGAGTGGGAGAGGCAGAGCCCTAGAGGAGCGATGAGGAGGGGAACAGGTGGGAGATGGCACCTTGGTATGTGAAAGATGGGGATCTGGGAAGGCACGGGCAGGAGGCACAGGATGGGACAGCTGAGGGCTGTGATGGGAAGCGGGTGACAAGGGGCTGGGTGGGTCTGGAACGGATCACTCCTGTAGCAGCAACTGGCCTTTGGAAAGCGCCTTCCTCACCTCGAGGGGAGCTGGTGACACCAGGCATCTCGCAGATGGTCCTGTGGGAGGGGGCAGTGAACCAAACCCATTCAAGAAGTAAAGATACAGTAACTGGGAGAGGGGATATGGCTTCATCCCTGCAGCCTGTGACAGTCACATCACGAATACACATCCTGAGAGCTTGTTATCAAGGGGTGGAGGGGAAGGCGAGGGTTGATCTTAATTTTACTGTCAGAACATTATGTTCCAGACACTGATGATGAAGGTCAGAAGAGCCATTTGCCATGGCTGCAAAAAACATAAACAAAAGCAGATGTGAAAGGAGGGCTGTGGGACCAAACTAAAGCACTGTTGAAACCCGGTTTGAGGGACTTGCTCTCAAAAAACGCGAAGAACTTTGCGATCTTTCCATAGGCCTTCGCAGCTGCTCAAAGGGGATAACAATCAATTTTGATTTTGGCTTGCTGCTAAATGGCTAGTCCATACTTTCAATCTAATCTAGTTTGCACGAGGCTTTTATTAAATTATAGAATGCTAAAGTATTTATATTTAGGAAGAGTGTCTCTGCTGTCTTTTGTTTCCTGAGTGACACAAGCTTTATCGGATCTTCTGCAAGTTTTTGCTTGAGTAATAACTGTATTTGTCCAGAAAAAGTAAAAACTGATTAGCTCAACCTCATTGTATCGTATTTATTTTAGCATTTCTGTTGCAACCTGAAGGATATTAGTCCATGCATGTGTTCCAAACTCAAATGTATAAGTCTTAAAGTGCCCCATAACTCCATGAAGCCCAGAACTGAGCCTGGATCTGGACCACTTTGAAGCCTGGGACATGCCAGACCCTTCGTGATGCCCCTCGCTGCAGTATGTCCTCCTGTGCAGCAGACCTGGCTGCAAGAGAAGGAGCGGAGATTTGTCTCCACCACGTGTCACGTCTCTCTTTGCAGGGAGCCCCCCTTCACTGGTGGTTGGGACCCTGCTCTCCGACCTCCAGATCCCTTGTCTCCTATGCAAGTGCCTCCATGGGACGGTTCTTCTCCCAAAGGCAGTTCATGAGTTTTAAGGTGTGAGACGACCCCTTGGGCTGCTCCAGAGACATGGGCACCTTCGAGGCGGTGACCTGCCCGAGCCCGGAGCCCACAGCCACCCTGCCCCAGAGACAGCCCCTCTAAGTGCACGTGGAAATAATTCCCTGCATGCTGGTCAGGTCTCTCCCGGGGGGTTAGGGAAGTTTTAGGGTGTCTGGGTTGCACCCCACAGCTTTGCAGCAGGAATGAGAGCTCCAGGCTGCTGCGGCGGGTGTGCGTGTGTGCAAACAGGAGCTTTAGACAGCTCTGCTTTTGGGCTGGCAGTACCGAGGCTGTGGGGGACAGGCCATGCTGGTGGGCTGACCGCTCCGAAACTGCGTGTGTTTATGGAAAAAATGTTCCATTACTGTGATCTTTGAACAGAATGCAGTATTCGATGAGCTTGAGCAGAATGGCTGCTGCCAGCGCTCACCTGGGCAGGTCTCAAAAACCAACCAGCTGAAACCCCAGCTGAGGGGCTAACAGCAGGGAACGACAGCCCAGGCTTCTGCTGCCCTCAGCCCCTTTGCAGCCCGCACGGCCCCTGCGGCTCAGCCCGAATCCCAGTGCTCCCAGTAGCAGCCACAGCAGCAGTGCCGTGGGGCAGCGGCACCCAGCTGCAGGCAGGCTATGGGTCAGGCAGCTGCACGTCAGCGGAGGTGAAGTAACTGCTGAACAGTAAACACAAATATTTACGGTGGCTTCTGTACATTAACTAGGAATGTGGGAACTCATAAAGTTGGGCACAACCGTGGGACGTTTCGCGATTTCTCCACCTGCCCCCCAGCAGGCACATGGGATGGTGGCATTGTCCTGGCCGGGGTTGTCGGCGTTGCACCCGCTGTAGTTTGCTGCACACGGTGACACGGAGGATGCAAACGGGCCCCGCAGCACGCACCCCGGGCAGAGTGCTGCCTCGCTGGCACCCCGGGGTGCTGAGAGGGACTGGTTGCTGCTATCGTGCCCACCGCATCTCCGGGGTGGAAAAGCCCTCAGCAACCAGTGGAGGAGGTTTCATTTGCCTTGTCTGCAGAAACCCACGGAGGACCTGGAAGCACGCGCCCGCACACAGCGTCAGCGGCAGCAGCGGGACAAAGAGCCCAGTGTTGTATCAGTCGTCCCTTCTCCTCGTGTCCCCAGGGCTGCCCAATAACTGGTCTTTCGAGTTCGTTTCCCTTCCCTGGACACGGAGATCTTATCAGTGTTCTCGTATCCGGTGAGAGGCGGCTGCCCAAGGGCGCTCGCCGTGCCCAGCGCAGCTCAGTGCTCTTGGGCTCTGCGGGGTGCCGGGACCCCACATGTCTGCCAGAGGAATGGGGATTTTCAGGCTTGAGGATGTGTGAGAGGGTGGCGGGAGGAGGGTGAGGGCCGGGCAGCATCCCATCCTGCTTTCCAGAGCACACCACCAGGCTCCAGCGCAGGAGATGGACCCTGGTCCTGCAGCCTGGACCCTGGGTGCTTCTCCCAACACCTCCTGCTCCAGGCAGCGTGTGTGTGTGTGAGTACTCCCAAAACCTCTGCGGCTCTCCACAGTCCCATATGAGCTCATTAGTATGTTAGACTAAGATATTTTCACACTGGGGAGCGAATGGCGCTGGGGCAGCTCGGGCTGCCCACGCGGGTCAGGGCACACGGGTTATGCCCGCATGTGAAACCCATGCAAACCTCCTCCGCTGGGACACGTGGCCTTGGCTCCCTGCAGTTTAATCCAGAAGAAAACAGCCACGCAGGACCTAAAGTGCTTTAAACAGCGCGTGTCACACATGTGGCGTGGGAGGGCTGCCCTGCCCCGGGAAGCTGTGGGAGACAGGGATAAAACAGGTGCCCCATGAAGGTCCATGTCTAAACTCCGGCTCCTGAGGGGGAGCATCGCAGCTCCAGAGCTGGCTACCCTCCACCTGTGCTGCCTCGCTAGAGCTTTTATATCATTTTTCTTTCCCTCCGGATACCAGCATCTGTGCCCCCGGCAGCCTGTGAGGTGCAGGGGGGTGCTGACTCTTCAGAAACCCCGGCTGAAGTCTGCAAAGAGGGGTGTGGGGAGAGATGACAGACCTGCAGATGGCTGGGAGATGCCGGATTAGCCCGTAGTCAGACAGACTAAACCAACACCACTAGCAAGATAAACATCTTGCTGGCCCTGCCCAGCCACCTTTTGTGTTACAGAGCCTTCCCCGCCTCCCCCCACCACTCTTTCATCATGGAACCACTACCGACGGCACATAAATAGAGGGCCCTGGCGGGCTGCAGGGCAAAGACCGGAGACGCCGCTCAGGGTCCATCACCGCACACCAGCACCCGTCCTTCCCCCCGGCCGGCCACCCTGCAGGTAACCAGAGCCCCACGGCCACGGCCGAGACCCACAGGGACTTGACGTGGGGCAGGAGGGGAGCGCCTTGGCCAGCCCACGGCCTGGTTTGCCAAAACTGAGCGGGAGGTCAAACATTATGAAGAAGAAATTCTGTCCCGGAGCGAGCAGGGGGCTGTTCCCGCTGCTGCCACTGAATGACAAACTCCACGTTGTGGTTTTGCTGGAAATGGGCTCTGCTGAAGAAACCCGGTTTCTTTGCTAGGTGGGGTCAGAGGTTTCGGTGGTGAATGGGGCTGCCGGGGTTGGATAGAGGTTGGAGTGTGCAAAACCTTTGACTTAATGATGGCAGCACCCTGCTCCGTCTGTGTGCGAAGCCCAGAGGAAGCGGGTGGCTGAGGCTGGGAGCAGCTGGGAGGGAGGTCTCGGTGTGGGGCTGTGGCAGGGAGAGCCTCACCGAGGGGCAGCCTCTCCACTGGGCTCCCTGCTGCCCCGCACAGCCACCGGCCCGCTGGGAACGGTGATAAAGTAACCGGTAGATTAAAATGTGTGAGTGAAATGAAGGGTCAGAACAGTGACTTACAGCAGGGATGAAGCAGAGTTACTGGTAACTTCAACAAACAAGAGTTTGTTTCAAAACCAGGAAGGCTTTAAAGTGAATTACTTGGTCCGGTCTCTCCTTTTTTCAAATTGAAGATGGACGGAGTTCATGCTTTCAAGTTGTTTTTTTTTTTCCATAGGGTTATGCAATTTGGAAATTTATTTTTTTTGTTTAAGAAGTCATTGCAAGTAGCTGCGTGCCTGCAAAAGTTAGGACTTTGGGGCTACCAAATGCACAGCATGATGGTCATGATATAATTGTAATCAAAGTTGGCATTGGGGCAGCCAGAGAAGTGACCCGGCTTGGAAGGACCCAGCGCGGGAGGGAAGCGAGAGTATTTAATAGAGCAGGACGTAAGGTCACTCAGGCAGGGAGAAGGGATCTGAAAGGCTGCCCTTAAAGAAAGGTAGTGTCTCGAAAAGCTGGCAGTTCAAAAAAAGAATCCTCAGCCTTAAAATAGAGGAGGGAGACAGCCTGAGCTGCCAGGCGGGGCTGTGCATCCTAGGGTGTGTGAGTGGAGGGGGAGGGAGCAGACGCAGGGAAGGGATTTCGTGCCTGTCAGTGACTCTCCAGTTGAAAATAGACGGAGGGAGGCAAAGAGCGGAGAAGAGTGCCCGGTAGCTGAAAAATCTTCCTTAAAAAGCGAAGGCTTCACAAATTGAAAACAAGGGGCGAGGTGGCTCCCTCGGCTTCCCACGAGGGAGCGAGGGGGCAGGAAAAGGCAGGCCGGGAGCTGCCGGCCGGCAATGGTGCAGCTGAGGGGCTGGGGGCCGGCACCCACACCTGCTCCATGGGGGAGCAGGGTCCCGGTCGCAGTAGCGGCCACAGGACAAGCTACCAAAGAAAGAGAGCTCCCCAGAGCGCCTCATGTGTCCATGCCCGAATGCCTCCCAGGAGCAATTAGTCACTGAAAAGTAAATTAGTAACATCAATATAGGGGTGAACAAGCGCTGTTTGCTGGCCAGGGCAACCGTGCCAAAGCTCAGGGTGTGCTGCAATGTGGCCTTTGCTAACCCGGTGCCCACCTTGCAGCCCCCTGAGCACCTGGTGGGTGGAAGACACCTTGGTTGAGCCAGGAGGAGCTTTCGGGCACAGGACTCCATGATTTAGAGCAAACCACCCTGGTCCCAGCAAGCTGCAGCTGACCAAACCCATGGCTAGCGGGGATGTCAGGGACAGGCGGTTGCATCCCCCTCGCTTTAGACCTCGGGGGGGGTCCAGACCGTGGGGTTTTGCTGTGCCCACGTCCAGGTGACGCCTGTGCCTGTCTCCTCCTTTCTCCCCCCAGCAGTATGGCTCTCGCCGGCCCCCTTCGCCTGTGGCTCGCCTGCCTCCTCCTCTGCAGTGCGGCCTCGAAACCCACCTGCGACCCCAGCGCCTGCCCCCCGTGCCCCGAGAGGGATGTGGAGGGGCCGACCCCCCCCACAGCCGGGGGCTGCTGCCCCCATTGCCCCCCACCCTGCACCTGCCCCCCTTACCTGGAGAGTGACTGCGAGATGCAAGGCTTCGCCAGCGGCCACGTCCCTGCCGGCCGCTCCTTCTACATCGACTTTGCCCGCAAGCTGTGCACTTGCCAGCCTGGCGGGGACATCACCTGCGTCCCGCTGTGCCCCCGCCTGCCCCATGCCTGCCAGGCCGTGGGCAGCCCCGTGGCCGACGGCTGCCCGCGCTGCGTCTGCTACGACGAGGAGGAGATGGCGGTCCCCGCCGGCACCGTCACCAGCCGGGGGACACGGATTTGCACCTGCCCCCCCCAGGGGGGACGGCTGCAGTGCAGCGGGGGCGAGGGCAAGGAGTGAACCTCTTCTCTCAGCCGGCCCAGGGCAGGAGGACGGGGGGGACCCTCCGGCAGCAGAAGGCTTTCTGCACCTTGGGGACATCCTCGCTGAAAAGGGTTAAATGCTTCAAACTGTCCTGGAGGACTGGGCGAGGAGCGGTGCCATACTGTTCCTCGGGCGCTAGAGAGATGCCGCATTGTATATGTCATTTATAAACCAGGGCAAAGCATCTATCGGGGGTGAGCTTTCTTTGATGTCACGTTTGTTCCATGGCGGTGGGCTAGGAGAGCTTAGATTGCTGCTAGCATGTAACCGGAACAAACACAGTTATTTATTTATTTGTAAGATGATTGGGCTTTTGTATGTGTTTATGTTTATACAGTGCGTAGATAGCACTACGTAAGCCAACTCGCTGGATAAACTTCCTCCCAGGATCCAGGTTTTCGCTTCCTGTAATTCCATCAAATTCGAAGTGGTGGGACCAAAATCAGATGGGCTGACGTCCCCCTCTCCAGGCTTTTTTTAAAGTTGGGAGTGGGTTAGCGCATGGCTCTGTTCTTAGGAGGAGGCAAACGCCTCTCATGCCTCCACCCTCCCGAGCAGAGCCTTAAAGGATGCTGGCAGTCAAGGGTCAGTCCTTCACAGACGCCTGGATGAAGCGGTTACCCAGAGCTGACCCCGTCGTCCGTGTCCCGGTTCAGCGGGAATACCCCAAATTGCATGTCAGTGGCTGTGTCCTCCTCACTCTTGGTCTCCCCTTGCCGCTGCTGGAGCCACAGCATATGGCAGAACTCCATCTTCTGAATGCTTTGACATACATAAATATATACACACATACATATATATATGTACAGGGAGACTGTATTAAAAAACACAGCTTCATCAGGCTGAGAAGTTAACAAGTGTTAATTGTGTTCCTTCAAGGCATTGCATAAAATCAATTTTACCAATAAACTTTTGGGAACTTTACTGATAAGCACGCATATACTTTCCTCCTGCACTAACTGGTGTTACTTGGGCCAGGCAAACTTCTCTCCAGCCACCTTGTCCCTAGGTATACCTGAGGAAATATTAAATGTGCCCCCGGCTTCTTTTCGTATTCCTCTCTAATGCTCGGTCTGATGCTGGTCGACTGCAAAAAAACAGCGAGCAGATGAAATTCAGGTGAAGGGTTGGGAAAAAGTTGGAGGGAATGGGCAAATTTGCTTCTCAAGATGAAACGAGGGTCCCCATCTATTGGAGCTGTTGGATGCTGACGCTGCCCTGGGCTCTGGTGAGCCTCTGCCAGAGATGTTAGAGCTCAGCATGTCCAAAAAATCCGCTGCACCTCAAAGCTGGGCCTGGGGAATACGGGCATTTGAGTGGCTGCACTGTCCCCCTCCATATGGCCACCCCACCAGTGGCCCTTGGCTGGTAGCGGGCTGGGACCCCCAGCATGGACTTTTCCCAAGGCTGGAGGGCTCTCGGGGACTAAATGGGCCATGCTGGTTCGGGAGCTCACACCGGGCAGTTTGAGAGCGCATGAAGGGGACGTGCTGGGGACATAAGGGGATGTGTTTTATGTGCAGCTGGGATACCTCCTTGCCCTGGTCCTGCACTGTCTGCTGCAGGGACAGGGAAAGCAAGGGAGCAGGAGAAGAGGAGGATGCCTTTAACAGGGAAAACATCCCCCCTCATGCTCCTGACCCACACCTGGCAAGCTCCCCATCCTGTCCCTGCTGGTGGGATGACCCTTGTGGCCACCACTTGCCCTGCTGAGCCGAAGCACTCAGCAATTTCGCCTCCTGCCTGTATGATTTGCAGAAAACCGCGGTGAAGTGGAGAGCTGGCCTGGGTGAGGAAGAGCGCTCACTGCAAACCCAGAGGGGACATGGCCTCGCAAAAGCAACCGCGCGCTCCCCCCCGCTCCCCTTGGAAAACCACAGGAGGCAGCAAGTCAAGTCATCTTGGGGCAGTCAGCAGCTTCTGCAGCGCTTGCTTTGCCATTCAGGGTTGAGAAACCCCTCACTTGCGATAAGGAATACGGTTGGGAAACACCACCTCTTCCCTTCCCCTGGTTTCCTGAGGTAGGTGTTATTAGAGAAGGCAGACAGTGACTTCGGACGTAAACCAACGTTGAGCTGCCATAGTGGACATTCAGCTCTTCCACCAGGGATTTTTCTGCAGCCAAGCCACGGGGAGGGGGTCAGAAATTGCCTTCCCCGAGCATCCAGGGTGCCCGAGCCTCCATGTGCTCTGTGCTCCCGGTCCATCTGGCTGCCAGGGCTCCCCAGCTCCACATATGTCCTGCCCAGCTCCCAGGGGATGTGGTTCTGTCACCGGGAAGGGCATTTTACCCGGCATCCCTTCCTCCTCCGCTCTTCTCCATGTGCTTGAAAAAAATCTTTATTAAGGTTAAAGCTCACTGTCACTTCTCAGACCAGATACCAGACAGCCTGTGCTGCTGCTGAAGCCAGCAGTGCAAGAAATTCCTCGCATTACAGGTCTTAATTACATGTTGTCCAGGTATTTACAAATAGCTGAACGAATCAGGAAGAAATTCTTTCCTGTGAGGGTGGTGAGGGACTGGTTGCCCAGAGCAGCTGTGGATGCCCCATCCCTGGAAGTGTTCAAGGCCAGGCTGGATGGGGCTTTGAGCAGCCTGGTCTGGTGGGAGGTGTCCCTGCCCATGGCAGGGGGGTTGGAACTGGATGATCCTTAAGGTCCCTTACAATCCAAACCATTCCATGATTCTATGAATTCACATCTTGTATATGCTTGCAAGGCGTGAGCATCTTAGTCCATGGGGTTACCTCTCGTTTGTGTTTGCCAAGCATTTAAGGAAATCAGGATGGGTTTTGCAAGCAGGTAGTGATTGTTCGAAGGGAGTCACGAGCGATTTGGGCAGACTCCTTGTCGCCTGGGGAGGGTGGTGGGCTGCTGGGGTTGTTTATCCTTTGTCACGCATCTTATCTGTCCCACCGCTTCCCCCCTCCTTGTGTGACGGATAACCTTTGAACAGAGAGAATGACCGACAGACAGCAATCCCTGAATAATAGTGGTTTTGTGTGAATGCTCTACATACTGGGTTAGCATGGGAACAAGGAGGAATTATTCTTCAAATATCTATGCAAAAAAAGTCCCCACCGGCTCCTCTGCAAGCTGCCCATTGGAGGTGGTGAACACCACCTTCTGGCTGCCACCACCTCTGATCCGAGGATAGCTTGCACCTCTAAGCCTCTGCCTGGAAGCCTCACAGGATCTCTGTCTGCATTTCAGGACACCGAAATGAATAGCCGCACGATGTTACTTTTCCCCTGACCGGCTGTGGCAGCACAGGGAGAGAAGAGAAACCCTACTCAAAGACAACGCACCCTTCAGTTGTCAGAATCTATTCATCAAAGTTTAACGTCTTGGCTTTTAGCGTGCTTTATTCGAATGGGTGTTGTCCTGGATTCTCCTGTATTAATCCCCCGTGCGCTCCTCTACATTTTGGACACGGTATTGCTGATATTGTTATTTATATTTTCCCAGGTCAGATTTTCCCCACGGCCTGGACGACGGCGTAGTGCTGTGGCCACCCATTCGCATGGTCACTGCACCTTTGCCTCCCAGCTGGGCATGTCTTCACAGGTAAGGAGCCGTACACGTTTCTGAAGTGCAAAGCAGCACACAAACTCTTGGGCATCCCTAAATTAGCCCTGAAAATCAAGTCAAAAGCTGAAATTTGCAAGTCCTAAAAATAAGTCACTTTACATACAGCACGATCAAGCCTGGGGAGGTTGGTGGTGTTCTTCAGCGTCCCATAACTTTGTAAAAGATCACTGCGGCTGCTTAGTTATTTGTGGAACTGGGAGGGCCTTTCTTCATTGTATTAATGATTGAATAATTGATTTAAATAGAACCATGTTTTGGGCATCAATCCTTTTAGCATGCCGTCTCGGTTCCTGCCTCACGAGGCTGTAAAATACCAGGGTAAAATATCGGTGAGTGAAAGCCCATTAGGAGGTGTCCTTTCGGCACAACTATACCCAGTGCCAAGATAGCGTTCGCCCAAGTCCTTCTGCCTTTCCCGACACCCTGCCAGAAGAAGTCAATTCCTTCTGGGTGGGTGACCCAACAGCTTTATCCTCCCTGCTGCTCCACTCCCCCAGCTGAGAGTGGCTGCCTGTCATTTTGTCTAGGAATTACGGTCTTAAATTATCAGAAATCCTGATCCTGTGGCAGGTTCTGCACTCGTGATTTCCGATCAGGAGAACGTGGCAGAGGTTTCCTAGAGGATCCCCTAATTTAACTAAACTGCACCCACTCAGCATTGGTAATGGACTGACCACATTCCCCTAGAAATAGTTTTTCATCAAAATTCGGGGGCAGGGAGGGAGGTAAAATCTGACACTATCTATCTTTCGAACCTGTTCCTTATAGGAAATTTTAAGTGTACGCAGTTGCCCTGACAAGGTACTAACCAGCAAATGGCACAAGGATGAGAACTAAACTCGCATACGCAAATGTGACAGGGACAACATGAAAAGAAAAATAGTATGAAGTGAAAGTTGACCTGCAGCAGGACATCGAGCCAAAGCAGATTTTTAAAACGAGACTTCTTCCCACATCCCTTTGGTTCAATATCACAGCGAAAAATCACGGAGGTATTTTAGAAGAAAGTGCCAACAATATTGCTGGGTAATAAGAGAAGTCCCAAGTATTAGATGTTCTCTGCCTTACGAGTAACAGCCTTTCCTTCTTCCGTGTGGGTGGGCAGGGGGGAGCAAAACATGTAGATGTGCTGTTTAAAACAGATGTCCTCCAGGAAGAGCAGAAGAGCTGACACTTGGGTTATCTGAGTCGGAACTACAGAACAGCAAGAAAGGGGCCACATAAGGAAGAGGAGCTGCTGGTAAGGAGTTTCGGGGCAATCCCAAAATATGCACACTTGATGCCGTATATATTTTGCTTCTGAAATTTAAAGCAGAAATGGATTTTTCTGACCATTCATTAACTGCAACATCTTTAAATTAAGGATTTGCACGGTCTAATAGGGAGGGGGTTTGCATGTTTCCCTAAGGTGTGCATATTTTGTGAGGCAGAGAATTAAAATATGCGTATTTCTATGCCTAAGACCTTTCACTGGGGCAAACACATTATTAAAAAAGCATGTACGTGACAAAAATGACACACACTCACTTGGGAAAATAATGTACAAATTGTTTTAGGACTAAAGTGATTTAGCTGTAACGTCGTTCCTCTGTGCTAGGGACAGCTTATTTTTAGTTACCATTCCAATACTGCATTCATAGCAGCATCCACAACTCAGTTCTGTAAAGTTACTGGGCTTTTTCCAGCAAAGCTGGCTTTGAATCTTGGAGCGATTTGCGGAGTCGTTATTCAACACAATTCACCATTCAAAAGCTGAAGAGACACAGGGGAAAGTCTAGGGTACGTCATCAAGGATTAATTGTTGCCAGCTTTCAAAGAAAAAAAAGGGGGAAGGAAAAAAAAAAAAAAAGAACAGGAATACTAAAATGGTTGTTTGAAAGCAGAATGGAGGATTTCAGAGGAAAATTATTTATGTGGCTACTTAAAGCGTCACTTTGTTTACAAGTGAGTCAGGAGTAGTGTTTCCCCCCAGCACCTGCCGAGGCAGCGCAGGTATCAGCTAACAAATGTCAACTCAGTTCCTCAGAATCGCTGAGTTTCATTTGATGACACAAATTTTTCAAGAGCTTTCAGGTCTGAATCCAGCTGTACTACTGGGTGAAGAAAGTTAATCAGAATCAGCTGGGCAAAATAGTACGTTTTTGTGTCCAGAAAAAAAAAAAATCACCCTCTTGTTCCAATATACAACACAGTGAGACACCAGTAATGGAAATATTCTCTCTCCTTCCCAGCCTTAATTTGGATCTTGGAAAAATCAGTACCTGTGCAGTAATTGCTTATGTAATCACACATATAATTAAAGTCCCCTTGTCTTTTCTGTGCGCCAGCCTCTGCTGAAAGCAAGCAGTCTAAATCTTAAAGACCAAACAAGGTTATACATTGAGCTGCGCAGAAATGTATGGCAAAGAGGATTTGATGAACGTCAAGAGAGTCTCCGTGGTTTGTAGCTCACAGCGAAAGGCTGCAGGGACACAACAAAAATGACATACAAGTCAATCACGAATTTCTTAAGTATGATCTGCGTATTTTTCACAACTATTAAAAAAATATAAGTTTAAAAATGCTTGGATCTTAACAAAAATTGTCTCTAAATTAAATTTTATTTCCACATTCACATTTAGTAGATGCATCAGTCCCTGTTTAGGATTCAGCGACCAACTTAACAAAAAGGGTGCTAGGAATAACAGTCAGGAGTAGGACCATGGGCCTGATCTTCTGACCGGTGCGAGTAGTGACGCAGAAGTCCAAAGACCAACAGAGATGATAAATACCCATAGGAGCTTTTCTCCAATGACTTCATAAACTCTAGATCACAGTTGCATCACGAAGAGAAACCAAACCTGACCTACGAAGGTCACATTGGTTTCAGATTTTAGTAGGGTATCTAAATGATGGCTTGTAATTTCATTTTGTTTTTTTTTTTTTGTTTGTTTGTTTTGGGTTTTTTGTTTTGGTTTTTTTTTTTTTTTTAAATACACCACAGGCTCAATCCTACCTACCTTGCGCACACTGAACTTGCATGAATTTAAATACGGATTTTGAATAAGTAATACATTACCTAGTATGTGTCCCAGCCTTCTCTGTTACTTTTTGCAGAGCCCTCATTTTACACGGCGCGTGGAGTTTATTTTCCCTCGTTTCAGCATTGAGGATATTGCTCTAGTTTTCCACAAAGAGCAGTATTTAGAAACAGCCCTAAAATTGCATACTGAAGGAGTGCTGCTTTGTAAACAGGTGCTCCCCAAGAGCAAACGGGCTCATCAGTTTCTTATGACTATCCTTCTAATTCCTGTAATGCCTCCTTGAAGAAGGGGGGATTCATCTTCCAGGGGAATTTGAAACCATTGGACTAGGAATACACTACACTGGACGTAATTTAGGTGAAAAAAAATCTGCTTTACAGGGTTTTTTTGGTTGGTTGGTTGGTTGTTTATTCTCTTCAAAGTAAGGAAAAAATTGCTCCCTGGCAGCAGTAGAGCTAAAACTATTTCCAACAATACCACCAAGAGTTATTCTCAGGCACTCATTTAATGTCAGACAAAGAAATGATCAAATGTCTAGAACACATGCTACTCCGTTAATCACAGATTAACCCTTTAAAAATAAAATAAGATTCCAAATCCTCAGGGACATGTTCTGGAGTAAGTAAAAACCTGTAAAAAAGTTTGGCAGGGCCCCATGAGGCTGTACCAGCCGCAGCCAGTGCAGTGCCACGCAGGGCGCCTTCAGCCAGCTGCCCTGGGCTCAGGGCTGTACCGTTTGGGGATCACACCTGGATGTCACCATGCCAGGTGCTGGGGACGCAACAGTAGGAATAAATAATGCTCCGGTGCTAAGCAGAAGCACATTTTATCTTCAGAGCACCATGTCTGTCTTCATCTTTGCTGAATAAGACTCGTACACACTGGACGGAATAGTTTTGAGTTTCTTGCTAGAGAGGAATCGCTATCTTGTAACAAAAAAGCTGCTCATTTCATGAAGATTTCTGATCTAGTAGAACATGGCAATTTTACAAATCTGGCTAAGCAGTTAACACACGGGGCCTGCACAGGGGGCAGTCTCTTCAAATAAGTCGCTACCATATATGGTTGGAACCATTATTGAAAGTTTGATGTCCATGCCATTTTAATTAACAATACTGGAAGAACAACAAAAAAAATCCCAAAGTCACACGCAGTATGGACTATTTGCCTGCTAATTCTTTCATTGAAGCTGCTCCTGCATTACAAAAGTGTAATAAAAATCCCCATAATGGTAAGAACTAGTAAACATTTTTCTTCATTTGCATAAACAAGAAAACCCAAACAAACAAAAAGGCTGAGGATTGTCCCTGGCCAAGAACTGGTTAACTAGCTCAAAACTATGCTCAAGATTTCTTGAAAACATATTTGTCTTTCAGCCAAACAATACTGTTAAAGTAATGTAAATGCTTCGCTTTAAAAGTGTGCTTTTTCAGTTCACAGAGAACAGTAAAGTAAATCACCCATGAACCATATTCTGATTTTTAATTTTATCCCTTGATAGATCAGTTGCTTCAAAATCCCTTAACAACCAAGGGAAAAAAAAAAAGTTACAGGGTTCACATTTTAAAGATTGTCAATTGTACAGACCAAATGTTGCTAACCCAGGGAAAGATTTACGAGCGACTTCTGTCACGACCCGAAAACACTGGATTCTATTAACACGAAGTCAGTATCTTTATAGTAGCCTACAAGGTTGGTAAGGCATTTCACTGCTTTCTCGCACCTTGCTTTTCTCTGGCAAAACCAGCTGTGATCACTCAGCAGGTCCTAAAGAACCAAGTCACAGAAAAGGAACAGATTTTTATATTTCCAGGTGACAAGAATTAACAAATAACATGATTTAGGTAACCACTTAAAAGCACATTAGTGCCAATTTCACTACGCTTTACACTGGATGATCAAGTTACTTTTAGGACCTAAAAATTAAACAACCCAAAACCTATTTGAAGGAGGTTAGCAAGCCAAGGGTGGGGAGGGAAGGAATCCACACTGAGCTTGAGTTTGGCAAAACCAACCTGCTTTACTGTTCAGCTACACTGAACAGTGAAGAGCAAAGTGTACTCAGCACAAGGCTGATGATTTGATCATTTGCACGCTACAATTAAACCTGCATTTTCATGGATATGCTCTGTTTTTTGGAGGTGGAGAGAGTTTGAATTTATTATTAGGAAACCAAAACATTTCACTCAATTGTTTAACATGCGAGACTTCCATGAGGGAATGAAGGTTAGTTACATTTCCAACAGGATTTCAAAACTACATTTTGCCTATTCAACTCTAAAAACTAAGCTGAATATAAGGCTGAAAGGTTTAAAAGACTAATCAAAGTAACAGAAGTCAAAGACAGTAACAATACAGCACCTAAGAATGGGTAATTCACACATTTTTGACATTTATGTCTTGCATAGACAAATACTTATTCGTTTTTTTTCTCCCAAGACGACTCAGCTTCAGAAAATATATCTTCAACCAACTTTAATTACAATTAAATGCACGTGTTCCAATTTTTCAAAATACCAGGATGTTGTGGGGTGTTTTTTGTTTGTTTAAGTGCTACAAGTCTAATGGTTTTATGAAACTACCATCCCTTGGAAAGGCTTTGTTTCATCCTCTGGGCTGTCAAGTTCATGAAGTCAGGAAGCGGAACTGCCTTCTAATTCTTTTTCCATGTGATTAGAGAAATGAATAGATACATTATTCATGCATTGTCTTTGTGGCCCTACTCCACTAGAATATTCATAAACCTGAAGCTACTTTCTAAGAACAGGAACCGGGAACTAATTCCTCAGTGTAGGTCTGCCTTCTGGCCATATTTTTGAGCATCAAAACGATAGGTGGTGCACACCAGGTCAACACAAATTCCTGCCATTCTAAGCCCTTCGTCTATACCGTGGTTTCCACTGGAAGAAAACCTCGGTATGCAGGGAAGATAAAGTTGAGGGCTCTCCGAAAAGTTCCTAATAGTGATCAGGGACCAGAACAAGGAACTGATTCTTTTGCAGGTAAATGCAGCCCGACATGCAGCCTCACGGAGTTTCCCTGAGGTCAGCAGGACTCCACTTTGACCCAATATCCAGATCTAGGAAATTCTCTGCAGGGCCAGAGCCATGCCTGTCAATTATAAATGTCTTTCAACATGATTATTTTTTTTGGAACAGTCATTTAAAAATATATCCTGATCAATTTGGAATTGATTTACAAAACCCGCAATGTTTCTAAAGTTAAAGAACAACAGGAAATTGCATTGCCTGTTACAGAAATCTTGGAAAAATTGGCCTGAGAACCCCGTTTTGGGTTAATGATCAAGATTACATTGAAAACATTTTAAAATTTTCAATAATCATAACTGCAGAAGAATTACATTGATTAAAAAAAACAAATTAGTTCTATTGCATATGACCATGACTTTAATTGGGGTCAGGAGGTGGGGTGGGGGTGAGAGTATGGTAATTATATATGGGTTTAAAATTAGGTCCCCTATAAAAACATTTTAACTAATGTAAACACGTACCTTTCCTGGATAGTGATGCTTTACTTAAACCAGCAATCTTTTTTACACAGCAAAAAAGGAAGGATACTGCTTTTTTTTCATTTGGGTGTTCGGCTTTTTTTTGGGTTGTTTTTTTTTTTTTTAAAATCGTGAAAAGAGCAAGCACTTCTGTGCAGCTCATACCCACTACAGAATTCTCACTGAGTTAAAAGACAAGGTTTGAGTTCCATATATTAAGCAATACCTTTGACTACATTGGTAAAGCCTTTTCAGTTTTAGGAATTCATGTCCCTATGTTTTTATGTTTCAATTTTACAAACTATTCCACGTTCTCCCTTTCACAGTACTTCTGCATGTAAGGTGGGGGGAATAGAAAAAGCTAACCAGGTAGTGATTTCTTTCTGAAAAATAAACTTTCAGAAGTTTTCAAACCCTGATGCCTGGTTCTTTCCAATTGAGTTCCAAGTGGCGCACAAACTACGTATTCCTGGATCCTCTTCCAGCCAGCTGTATACCCTCTCTCTTTTTAAGATCTCAATTCTCATAGTTTTGAAGTGGGGGCAAATGCCCACTGCCACGTTATCTCCAAACCACACAAGTTCTTTGCCCATTTTGGTTTACCCTTCCCTTCACTGCTGGCTACTCACTGCCCCAACAGATCTGCCGGCTCAGCTGCTTCCTAGACTACCTCAGGGCACACTGGGGAAAGCTCTGCTGGTATATCCAAGGCAGCAACAACTGGTCAGGGAGGAAAAGGAGATAGTGAGAAATGGCCTGTTTCTCCAGCATAGGTTGATTTGGAAAAGCATGTATTTGTCCATAGGCCTGTACACACTGAGAAGTAGACTATTCATCTGCCTACATTCCAGAAGGACAACAATTAATGCATTATTAAATATGAACAAGGGTAGCTGAATAAAAATCCCAAACCAACAAATAAAACCTACGTAAAACTACGTAATGGAAACTGTGGGGGTGATGAAGCACTTATGGAATTAAATGAAAAATAACTAAAAAGAAAAATACAGAATCTGTCTCTCAGTTCTAGTCATCTCAGGTATCCTTTGTAGAAGCAGTAGGTCGAATGTTTCCAGAAGAGCATGATTTGTATATGATAGCTGTCTTTTGAAATGTTTTGGGGTCAAACTGAATTTGACAATAGCTTTTGAGATAGTTATGCTATGTCAACGCCCTCCTAATTAAATCTTTCATCATTCATCTACTATGCTCTTTAACAAACATGGCACATTAGTGGCAAAGCAGAGAAGTTAGAAGAAAACACATTCTTTAGAAATTACCACTCCAGCTGGAGTAGATCATTACAGCATTTGAACTAAGAAGCAAGATCCTCAGCCAGGAATAAGCGAAAGCCATAGCAGAAACAC
Organism: Rissa tridactyla; assembly: GCF_028500815.1. Lineage (NCBI taxonomy): Eukaryota > Metazoa > Chordata > Aves > Charadriiformes > Laridae > Rissa > Rissa tridactyla. Next base: position 99,164,342 of record NC_071466.1, read on the forward strand.
CACTTGTGTTGAGCAAAACCCAACGCCAATTTTTCAAAACAGCTACTAGTCACTGAAAACTAGTATTATTCTCCATGTCTGTATGCCAATGCTACTGACATTTCTTTACGAAATTTTTCTTCATATCAACTTATATTTGCCTTGGAAGACAACCTTTAAAGACCACCTTCCAACCATTTAAGCATGTTAAGTACATGCATTAATCCTACTGAAATCAATGGGACCTAAGCACATGCCTGAGTGTTTTCTGAAGCAGAAATTAAGTATTCAATTAAATATTTGCATCTGTCAAAGGGCTTTGTTCAAATACAATGTCTAAAGATTCTAAAAGCTAACATCTTTTTCCGTGTCACATTAGAAATGCAACTAGATTTGCCCTAAATCAGAAGGATGTTCTGGCTTTGATCTAACTCAAAACATTGTCACAAATGGACAGGGGGAACAGAAGACATTGATCTCACCATGAGACTCGTGGAGTCTGTTACTTGTACTTAACATGGGGAAATACAAAAGTTCCAAAAGTAAGTGTTCACGGATAGGCAGACATAGAGTCCAAACTTTGGGGAAAAAAAGAAATGAACTCTTACCACAAAAATAAGTGTTTTCATCATTAGCTCTTAGTTTTTAAACGACACACAAGGATTTTCTACTCTAATAAAGCCTGCTGTATATTCCGGTAGTAACCTTCAGATCTGAAGAAATTTTATATAAATCCATAAGTTATATTTCTTTTTGTATAGGGGAAAATATTTCAAATGCAATAAAATAGCAGAGAAATAGCAGAATTCATGACTGTATAGTAGGCAGCTTTTCATTTTTCAGATTCAGTTGTACAAACTATAAACTGTTAAATTTCTCTAATAACTGGAAAAGTTGTGGGTATTTGAATTTACTTACCTGAATACTCATTTAGCAAATATCTTCAGATACAAGTCTAGATACAGAGTTAATGTAATTTGAATATTAGTTTACACATAATATAAATCAATGTTTGACAATATCAAAATCCCATCAAACAGTGGGCCCTTCTTATGCTATTATCAAATATAGTATATCACTGTGGGATAGCTGAGAATCATAGAATGCTAGCATAGGCTTGTTTATTAAATTTGGTCAGTTTTCAGACCTTCCAAATAGGAATACTAAACATTTATTTTTCCCCTCTGGAAATTCTTTTTTTTTTTTTTCCTCCTGCTTAATACAGTCGTCATCCCAATTCCTAGTGAATTTATAAAAATATTTTTTATCCAATAACCCCGGCAAGGTAAAAATAGGAGTTTTTATAGCAAATGATAAACAGGCTCACGGACTATGAGAGAAACTAAACTTATTTAAATTGCCATACATTCGCTACTGAATCACACATCAACATTTTCTTTTTTGTGTGTGTTGCTGTCCACCTCAGACTAGCAGTTTTTAAGGTGCAGAAGCATCTTTCAAATATATGCATCTAACTTAATGATCAAGTCCACACACTAGTGTCACATGCTTTAAATTTACATCACCTGCCCATCAAGAGCTGTGTTAAATAACAGCACTAATCGAAACTGCATAATTCTTTAGAAATTGCAGCACTTCCAATTCATAGAACAAAGGGGTGCTTATGTGGTTCTTTATATTACTAGATATAATTTTCTGAAATAAGAAAAGGAAAATAAATGAAAAAACACATTTGAAAGAAGTTGCTGCACCTGCAAAAACACTCTTTAAGCTTACTATGAAATACAAAAAAGTGCACCCTTCTATATCTACATATAAAACATATTAGAAATAAAACTTGTGTAAAATGTTTGCTGTGCAAACTATAAAAACAGTCAGTCAGTCAGTCCATTCTTTTTCCTAGACATTTTGTCACACTCTCTTGCTTCCTACTGCAGAGAATCGCTGTTATCCAAGACCAGCCCACTGATATTTGTTGTTGAGAGATCTCCTCCATCATCTTCACCGCTGTCTACAGACTCATCCTCACTTTGCCCTGCCATCATAACTTGCTGAACAGCCAAAGTAGCACCATCGGATGACAAAGATTGGAGACTGTCTACATTCATGTTGACTGGAGCTGTAATTGTTACAACAGCACCTGGAGAGGCACAATCATAGTACTTTAGCATCTTTCTTGGTTTCTAATTTTAAGTAATACGTATTTATATAAAACAGAGTTTGTTTCTAATCAACAGGAAGAAAACCTAAGGAACTAAATTAAAACAAAAGCTATATAGGTTGTCAAACACTTGAATATCAGGAAATGTCAGAATTAAGTTGGCCAGGAATCTTAAACTTAACTGCGTTATGGACACCCATTACAGCAATTCTCCAATCCGGTTATCACAAGACCATTTCTGCAAAGTATTCCAGTTTAATTAATTGCAAAAAAAAATGGGAGCATTCATAGAGATTCAAGGTGACTTAAATGGATACAGCTGTTGTCAGATCCAGTGGAGGCTGAGGAAAAAGTTGCTAAAACCAGAAAGGAATAAAGCAGCAGGACAGAAGGGATGGTCCTGAGATTAAAGCAGTTGTGTACCTTTCTTAAATTGCATTTATTTGTTTGATCTGATGCTAAGGAAGTTACTTCAGTCAAAGTCTTTGGCGGCCCTCACATACCTCTGCGTCTCAATGTTCTACTTGAAACATGAGGCATATATAGAATTGCAGATGCTCAGCCCCTCTAGCAACAGCAAAATGAATGTGAACAGGATGTAACTGAATGACGTAACTGAAATTGCAGTCCAATACTGCTAATCAAACAGAATGCTACTGACATGCACATGCATATTGAGAGAACTCAGTTGCACATCTAACCTTGTTCTGCTGTTCCATAACCTTTGAAACAAAAGCAACAGTCTCTCAAAATAAATTCCAATAGCATATCCCCCCAAAACACTGATACTTTTTAAAGAGGGAGAAACTGACACATTATATTTTTCCAGATTAACACATTTATACTGAAATATCAAGAAGTCCTCCTCCCCCAAAAAGCATCAAACCCTTAATTTCCCAGTTACAGAGGAATTAACTTCATTATCTGTAGTTTAGCCAGTTCTCCTTACCATCTGACATTGTGAGCTCGTTCGATTGCTGCTGAGCAACTCCTGAGGCAATGGAGTCAGGCCAGAACCTCTGAACCGGTCGGTTCTGAGCTGTTTTCTTCTTTGTTTTGGGAGTTTCAGAACAACTGGAATCCAACATTGGCTGAAGAATTCGCCTTCTAGCATTGATAAACCTAAACACAATTGAAGACAAGAAATACTTATCACCAGCTGGCTGTAAAATTATCTCTCAGATTCACAAAGTATACAATGAGGAAAAAAAAACTAGGAATATAAAATCTTCTCCCTATCAGCTTGGCTTGACATCCGTTTTAATGTGTAAAACTGCTCCCAGAACACTGTCATCCTTTGATTTTGGCGAACTAGATAAGAAAGTACTTCTATCATTTTGTTGCTAGCAGCATTTTTTCCCCCCACCTCAGAAGGGGAAATTCTCCAGACAGCATGACAGATGTACGTTTCAAGATCTTATTAAAAACTAAGCACCAGAAAACTTGCTGACAGCACAGCTCAGAAAGCTGATACTCCCCTCATTACGGTTCAGCTAAAATCTAGCCCCTGCCTAACCTAGTTTACTTGGTCTGGTTTCATTTACCTCCTTAAGCTCCTGCATTACTTATTTTATAGGCTCTCTGGCTTTTCAAGGTCTGGTTCCTGATGCAGGAGACAACAGCAAACACATTTTTTAGATCTTTCCCAATTCCTTTTGATTCCCTGATATACACTTGTTTACTTTAGCACGCTAATTGTTGCCCTTCCCCTTTCTGCTAGCGAACAAGAAAATACTTAAACTACATCTCACTTAGCTACCAGCAGTTAACTGAATCAATTTCAACGCAGCTAGCTGTGGCAAGGAGCTGTGACTTGAGGATAGCATCCCTTGCTAACTCTAACAAAACACATCCAGGACCCATCTTTACCTGCAATGGGAGGAAGTAGGGTGCAGCTGGAAGGTCCACATGGTGTAATGCAATGCTTTGCAGAGACATTAATTGAATCCCAGTACTATAGAGCTCCGTTACTACCATGTCACAAAGGCGCAGTTACACTGTCCCACTTCTGGAACCAGTGTACTACTACTATCTTGAGTATTTCCCCACCGGACCCCCCTGCAGCCACACAACGAGCATCATTGAAATCTGAGGGAGGTCCCTGTTGGACTTAGCTGCAATAGTCTTAGGAACCAATACCACAAGCAGAATATGATGCATGTCGGCACCCTTGCTCTTCTCTTCTGCAGGGGGAGGTGTATTATTTTAAACTCTAGTGAAGATGAGACATGCTAGAACATGTTGAACCATGAACTAGAGTAGCTGATGTACTGACACTCTCCATTCAGACATCACTGCTCAGAGGACAGGATCCTTTGATACAAGAGCAGAATGAATACCTGTTGACAGTAACTTCTTAAACATTTGCAACCACGATTACCAGAGAACACTTTTCAGAACTTCAGGTCACTAAAAGGCTTTAAACTTCAATTTTTTTACTTGCAGAAGAGACATGAGAGTACTTCCACCTCTTTCAGCAACAGACCAAATCTTAACTCCTTAACGTTGTAAAGTTTTTTGGAGTCCTTATATAATTTAAATGGCACAAGTATGATTATACCTTACTATAAAAACAATATGCTTGTGTATCAGTGTATCATTCTTGTATTTTTATACATATTTTGTAACACACGTAGAACAGTAAATTCAACTCCAGATGTCCAAGTTATACTCTTAATGATTTCTCTATGTTGTAAGCATGTGAAGACAACAACAGACATTAAGTAGGAATTTTTGCTCTTACCAATTGTTAACCTGGAGTAGTGTCAGATTTGTTTGTGCTGCAATCTGTTTCTTCTCATCCTCTGTTGGATATGGATGCTAGACAGGACAAAAAAGCAAACAAAAAAGGCATAAGCTTGTTTCATCTCCTCATCAAAAATAAGGACTCCTTTATTACAACTGATTCAAGCTGCTAGATTAAGACCATCTGACTTGTTAAAAAACAAACTTTAGAAACCTCACAAACTTTTATAGATAAAAACCATTTAACAAAGAGTGCTTTACTACACGAAATCGATTTTATCCTTGAAAGTGTATGTGATACCATTAAACTGCTGATGTGTAATTCAGAAGAAAAAGCTTCTCATGGTTGGCAGTCTTTATTAAACAGCGTGATCCCGGGGCAACACAGCATGTGATAAGATCTGATTAGTTATGCCGTCTAAAGGTAATGTCATATGAGAGTACTGACAAGCATTTTCTAGTTAAATAAAGCTACTCTGAACTAAATGGATGAAGAGAGTGCACGTAACATAAGAAGCATACACACAGTTTCCTTGTATCATTTGTCTGTTGTAAAACAGTTGTAATAGTTGTAGGTATCAATCAACTAAACATTGTGACATAACTTGAGACTCATTTATCCTTTCTGCAAAGGAAAGTCATTCTATTGAAAGCGTAAGCAGATAGTAACACACTTGGTACACATTAGAAGGACTGCTGGAAAGGAGATAAAGCCAGAAAATTTTAAATTCTCCTCTACAAAAAACTCCCACAAAACACAGATGGAACTATTTTCCCTTGTGCCATGAACCAGGGTGTAGAGAGCATTAAGTTCTCAACACAATGAAATGAAGAAAGATCCCTTTTAAGAATGTTTATTGAGATCATGAGGTACAAATGTAACATACTTATTAAAATAATAATAAAATCAACAGACATTAGACTGTGGAACTAGTCCAAATGACTTCAGGGAAAACTGAACTGAGATTACACAAATAACAACAGAATAAATTCACCTTCTTTATGAAGCAAAAATCACAAGAGACCACATAAAAGAGTTACATAAAAACCTGTGACTGCTGATCATGTTCAGGCCTTACCCCTATGTGCTGAAAGAGCCAAGATCTCATCACATTTGTAGCATGCTTGGGAAGAACTCCTCTTTTATTTTTTGATGAGCCATCATCTTGATGCAAGATGCCTAGATCTTGGTTTAATTGCAACTGAAGCTGCACATATAATTTCAGAAGAAATAAGGCAGTTAACATAGTAATAGCAGTATTCTGTATCAATGTATGAATAACTCATTTATAGAAGGAATGAAAAGAAATTAGGCTTGAGGCATGCCGATTATAAAAAGCTACTTTATTTCCTAGGGAAGACTTACAATAGCAGCTCTCCTACAATAGCATTCCAAAATGTCTTTATCCAGGGAAAATGTTTTATCAGATTTCCATAGTTTTTCACATTTCATGTAACTTCTGTTTTAAGAATTACATCTGTTACCAGGATGTGTACGTGATCCTGTGACAATAGCCAAATGCTGATCTACTCTAATTTAGAATAAAATCCACCTATGTAGTACGTCAGGTTAACGATCCTCTGTATCAATCTACGCTACCCTAAGGATCTGGTTGCCTTGTCACCCTACGTAGTCATTTGCACATGTGAAGAGCAATTGAATAACAGAATACTGAATATACTCACTATGCAAATATAAACAACTATGGAAGCTGTAAGATTTAAACAAAGGACTTAAAGTCAAATTAATTACTATGCTACAGTTGCAAACAAAGATGCTAAAGGTTCTGCTAAATAAATGCATCTAAATTCTCAAAGAGCATATATATGGTAGAACCCTTAAATCACTTTACAACACTCTTACTACTTTCCTACAGGTTCGTATTTCTTTCTCACTTTTGCTTTCTTTTCCACTTCCTATGGATACATCAAATCATTTGCACATTGGTTTTCTGAACGTTAGGGAATACATTCTTAAATGCTTATGCAGAGCTGAGAAGAAATAGCATATAAATTGCATATGAGATTATATTTCAGACAATTATAGCTGAAATCATTCTAAATCAGGTTTTTCGGACAGTACAGAGCAATTTCTTCAAGCCAGTTGTTATGTCTATGTCCTGTATGAACAAGTTTTAAGCAAGGTTTAAGCTATCAAATTACAACAAATATATATTTGGAGCATACTTTTATTTCCAAAATAATGTTTTACATTCTAAATAATCTCCTTGTATATGGAGGCTTTGTAGTGAACTTTCAATAGCTCTCCACCATTATTTTTCCCCCTATCTCCACACCATTCTGAAAAACTGAAAAAGAAAAATCTGAAGAAGGATTTTGTATGGGTCGCAAGGAATACAGGTCCAAACCTATGTATAGGTGGGTTTGGAGATTTCTAACATCAAGAGTAGCCACAGATATATATATAGAAGATCAAGTCCCTTTTTTTTTTTTTTTTTTTTTAATTTTTTTCATCAGAGGTATAAAAAAGCATTTTTCTTCAAAAACATTTCAGTCTAGGAGAGTAATTTACACATTTCTTTCAGAAAGTATCTGAGGACAGAACTGCATGCATTCTAGGGAAGAATATGGGCAAATATATACATGCTACTACCAATAAAAAGAAGGTAAGAATACTCTAAGCATACTTTTTTGGTTGGAAGGTCGGAAGAAGAAAAGACAGTGAGTGAGTCAGTGACTACCAACAGATTTTATGCTGTGGAAATGGTAGCTCCTCATTCACATTTCTAATTGACTCCGTATTCCTGTAAGATTTGATTTACCACTTCCTGCTTCAAAGGAAAGCTAGCAAAGTTTTCCATAACTGAAGATAGTCTAGGTTTCATGTTTCCTTTTTCTTAGTTGTTTCTTTGAGCTCTCCAGATCCGACTCTTAAGAACCTCCCAAAAAAAGAGTGCCTGCTCTTATATTTTAGGGTATGATATAATTGAGGTTATATAATGATATAACCCCAATGTGAGCATCTCCCATAGTCTCAAGTGAGTATTTTGAAGGTTTTATGGCAAAATGCTTCTCAATAAATAAAAATTCTGAAATACATATAGTTTCACAGCACTAGTGGTTGCCATCATCATAAGTCGTCAAATTTCTGACAATACCAGTGTGGCACCATAATGCAATATAGTAAATCTATTCAGCCATAAACCTAGTTCAACAATTAGAAAAGTTCTAAGCATTGAAAAAGCGTCTATTTAATTCAGAGGGGGCTTTGGTTTCGTGGGGGTTTTTTGGTTTGTTGGTTGGAGTAGGGGTGGTGGGGTTTTTTTTGTTTGGTTGGTTGGTTGGTTTTTTTAAGTCCATGTACCTATACTTTTCTGCCATCACTAAAAAAAAGATATTTAACAGGTAGGAACTATGATGACCTGCTGAGGCAAGGGAGATCTGTCTGGGACCTTATGCCATGTTATACAACTTGTAACTCCTATAAGAGTGCTTGCACTAATTTTACATTTGTTACTATGTGTGTGTGTACACAGAGCTCATTGTGACAGCATGTAAAATTTAAACCAAAATTCTTAAAATGAGTGAGATTTATCTGAACTCAGAATACTATTCTGTGAAGCCCATGAAACAAACCTGAGAGTTCTGGATCCGAATAGTCCCAGGTGACAGTGCTTGTGTCACCACTTGACCTTGTGGAGTGACCACAGTGACTGGTTGATACACTGTGCCCCCTTAAAACAGAACAGCAACAAAGATCATAGGTAAGTAAAAGCCCTTCAAATAGTATTCTCATACACACAAACACATCAGCACTGCAGACAACACAACGGTTTTGATAATATACCAACTATTTTTTTCTAGTAAGCATGTGAGATGTGCTCTTTGCTACACTAAAATTTTTTCCATCCACAAAAATCTATAGAAAATTTGATTGTGATTCCTTGTATTTTAGGCATTCTAAATCTATTTTCAAAGGAAACTGCCATGACTATCAGGCCATAAAATAGTTCATTGTTTTGTTTTAACTGAGCTAACTCTCCAGCCAACAACAGTCACAACACCAAAACCACACCCGTATGTGTCAACTAGTTAGGGCAGTCAGCTGGGTGACACCTCGATGTTCTGGTGAACTAAGGTGACAGAATCTTGGTGAATGCATAGGGGGTCCTGGGCACCAAAGCCACAAAGCACATACCGTGTCTCAGGATAACCTCTCTGCAAGTATATGCTGTAGAGGCAGACTGCACTGCTTTGTTGCATTTGAGTCAAGGCATTTTTCCTGTTTGTTTTAAAACCTTGCTTAGAAGCAAGGTAAAACATTTCAGTTCCATTTTCATCTCCATACAATAGTAGAACAACTTGGACATCAAGGATTTCACAGACTTGTAGGTGTGGTTCCAAACTCCATAGAGCATGAGACAGATAACAAGTGCAATATTTTAAGTAATGCATGTTTTTGTCAGAGTTATTTTTTGAAGGGGAAAAAAAAAAAGTGTAAAACACCCCAGTCTCTGAAATGTCTTTTAACAAAGCAGAGTTGCACAGAAAGATCTTTTAATATTATATATACGTAACCTCCACTCACAGATGCATACTTGGTACATATATAAATTAAATGAACATTCAGAAACCAGTAAGGCACTCAACTGTATGATAACAACTTTTCAGGTATTAGAGTTAAAACACATTTTTAAAAGTATTTGTGCATTTTTTGTAACAACTATGAAAGAAACTAGAATGAAGTGCAAGGTGCCAGATTTTCTTTACTGTGTCATACCTGCTACTGTTGCCATAGTTACATTTCCCTGCTGCAATGCTGATGCTGGCACCATAATCCCTTGGGGACTGAGTGTGCCTGCAATGGCACTTGGAATTTGCTAGAAAAATAAAACAATTAGTTGCTTGCATTTTTATAAAGTTTTTTTGTTGATGTTTTTTGGTTTTTTGCATGCTTGTGTAATTTTGGCTCTAAAAATACATTTGGAGTTTAATCATAGGATTAACTTCAAAGAGAACGAGATTTCATTAGAGGTTCATCATTACCTACATTAACTTTCTCATTATCACCAACTATTACCTTTGAAAATCCTCATGAGAGCAACTGTTAGAAAAGACATAAAACTATCTTGAGAAATTTTAGGAGAAATTATTCTAAGTACATAAATACTAAGAGAAACAGTTTCCAAAGGCACAGGGGAAAAAGGACAGATGAAATGGACCCTTAATGCTCTTATTACAAGCATCAAAGCTTTAGAATTGTAGTTATTACCTCAATTCCTTCAATTTCAAAATAATGCGTTAAGTATTCAAGATGCTCAATATGTTTTTTTCTGCTCAGGATAGCTCTTACTCAACCCTGACCACGCACACTCTTACACATTCCTTAAAATGCATGAATAATCTCTATTGTTACCAAATGCAAAATTCAGTCCATCCTGTCTTTACAGAAAGCTATAAACAGACTTATAAAAAACACCTTTTAGAAGTTGTTTTTGTCTGAATTTAGACTCTCCTTTCCACACTTCCAGACACCAAAACCGAGTCCAGACAGCAAAGTTTAAAAGTCATCGAGGTTTTTCAGAATATGTAGCATCAAACACATTAGTAAATCAGAGAAGGGCATCCCCTAAGGCTAGATATCTAGCAGGTACTTGGATGGCAGGGCTCACTCTCCAGCATCTAAGAGCAGAGGCATCAACCATAACATACCGTTGTTAATTAACTGTTGTTGATTTACTACGAAAAATGCAATTGGTTATTGCATTTAGGTAATGTCAACAATATATAAACTGAGGTTCGCTTGTATAGGAACAGGCACTGTTCATAACTACATAGTCACCCTAGGGGACATGCAGTGATATACATCCCAAATATTGCAACTATAATCCATCAGACATTGTCTATTTGTTCCAGAATACTGATTGTATATAAAAAGCATCAGACGTCTCAATATTCTAATGAAGCAGAGTAGACTAAGGAGACCTTCTTAACAAGGAATTTTTTTTCTCTCCTTTGTTTATTCTGTTTCCTAGCCTCCTTCCAACAAAATAGCAAATCCAGGCGATTCCGAGGATCTCCATTTGCTGAACTGAAGGAAAATCATAAAAGGAAGACAGACAAGAAAAGTGACTCTATGTTCTGGCTCATCTCAACAAATTTGTCCATCAGGCAGTGGCACACAGATGTGCACAAAAAAAATACATCTCTTTCTACTCTTAATAACCAATTTTGAGAAAGTCAAAGAATGTGCAGAAACACTGTTTGCAAACTAATAGTAACAGAAGTGTAATTATAACTTCCTATGGAAATCTAAGCAAAAATACACTTAGCTGTATTTTAAACATACCTGAGATTGCACAGGTGAATATGGACTTCCAGGCTCTCCACTTAATAGAGTTTCACTGTTCATTTTTGTCTTCAGGCAGGCAATATAACGACTACAGAAATCCTTGCAGAGTTCATTAACCTTTTCTAGCTCAAGCAAATGGATACGTAGAACTTGGATTGCTTTTACCATCTAGGGAGAGAATTGGGAAAAAAAAAAATCAGAAACAAAGTAACTGCTAATTTAAAAAAATATTTAATCTGAGATTTAAGCACAGACTACTTTCCAGTAACAAAACCCATCCAATTAAAGCAGAGTTACTAATTGCTAAGCGCTGACTTGAGTCCTCTAGCTCTGACCATTATGCTCCTGAAACGTGAAAGGCACATGTTTACATACAAAACCTGTACCCTTCCACTGCCTGAGTAAACTACACAACAACAATATAATCTTTGTCTCTGTCACATGTGACATGTTAGGAAGACAGAGCGTAGTTAAGGTGTACATGGAGCACGGCATGAGCCTGCATGTCCCTGTGATCTCTATCCCCATCATACATCCCTGGGTCATACAACACACAAGACTGAAAGTGAAAGTAATCCCACCCACAGGTATTATTTGGATGGTGTGGTTGGAACAGGCTTAGTAAGCAACAGTCAATTTGAGCTACATATCAGAAATACCAGGTTCAGTTCCACATTGCACGCTGACCCAAGGAAACCAAAAGCATACAGATGTATTTGAGATACACTGAGAAGATCCTTCTGTGACTTAGCATAAGTTTGTCACAGATTGCTAGGGAGGGTGAAAGGTACAGGAAATGGCTTGCCATCTCGCCTATAACAAAAATACAATAGCTTTTATTTTTCTATAGAATTAGAATAAAAAGGTCCCAAAGTTTGTCATATTGTTGAACAAAGCTTAAAGTAATCGAACAGTTTTTCAGTCCTAGAACTTTGAAGTTCCTCTGCAAGTGTATGTCAAAGATTAAAAACTCTGGGGTAAAATCTTGTAAGAACTTCCAGGTGAGGAGAGTGTTTCTGAAATATAAACCATAAAATACAAAGCACTAAACCCAATAACAAATCCATGTTTAAACAAAAATTGACGTGGAGGAGATAATGTATGTGATGTGAGAATACCTATCGTGCTTACCATGAGAAAAAGACTCATAAGCTTGGATAGCTAATGGTATTACATACAGCAATGAAGTAGCTTAGGTGATTGTAAGGGTCACGGGCAGAAGATCAAAAGCTAAAACCAAATCCAGATGGTCTAAATTTTCATGATGCAGTGGGAAATCCAGGACACTCAAGTATGTACATAACACACTGGCATAGTAATTACTTACTTGATTTTTTATATAGCGTGCCATCCCCAACACTTACTTGCTATGCTAGATCTCGAAGCAAAACATCCTTCAGTTTTATGAAACTGAATAGACCGTAATTTTGAAACATAGTGCAGAGCTTGATTTCAGCATTATTTGGAAAAAATTGTCCTATATGAAGGGTCATGTACTTGGCCAGAGTGCTGAATCCAATGACTAGAAATGATAGCTTACTAAGTAATCCACTTATCACTTCTAACTAAAGAAGCCAACTGGGAGATGAAGTTGCCTTTGTTCAAAGCACCTGAAGGAGATCAAGACAGGCAAACTTCTGTGTGTACTCTCCTCTCCACCATGACAGCTTTAGCTTTCATTGTGACAGATCTTTTCCCTGTTTTTTCAGTAGAAGGTATGCCAGCTGTATGACACTCACCCAGTGTAGACGACTGTATATTTAAATAAACAAGAGAAAAAAAACAGAACGAAGTGACAACAAAAAAAGGAAATCTTATCCATTCTCAGGGCTAAAAAGAATAAAACCCAAATATTTATCTTTAAAAGCACAGCTGCAGAAAAATAAGAGCTGCAGACTTGAGACAGTTGATCCAAATTAAAATCTGGCAACTCTTATGACCTATGACACCAAAAGCCTTTGAAAGAGTAAGTGGCCCAGCGCTGAGGTATATAGAACAGCAATCTTTTAAAACAGCCCTCAGCAGTGGTTGCTGTTTAAACCGTTTAAGTACATTTAAACTGTGTTTAAGTACTTTTAAACACAATCAAGTTAAAATCTATTTTAATTTGCATAGGTTATATACAAAACAAAGGTCATCTATGTTTAAAGATACTCTGCTTCTTTCAGAATTATTAACAATTGTTCTGTAATAGCCAAAGAGTTTCAGAGACAAAAAAGCTTAAATTATAAAATTATTTACGTGTGGCAGACCAACACAGAGCACATATATTAGTGTATGCCCTAACCAATCAGATAAAACGATGCAACAAAAATATGCCTTAGAGCACGCAATATTTGACCGTTTTAGTGATTAGTTTTGCTCAGTCAGGAGTGGTTTGTTTTCTTTTTTTTTTCCTTACACCATTGCCCATATTTATATTATTTATTTAATCAGCATTTGTTTGGAGGAAAAATAAAAGTCCTTTCTTCAGCTCAGATTCAGTTTCAAATAGATGGTTGATACTTGAAGTAAAAATTGAATTAGAGTCGAAATTAACCATAAACCAAGAACTAGTAACACTATCCAGGTTTCTGCACAGCCACACACAGACACACTGCTCGTACAGGAAGCTGAGCTACTGTGGTTAGGAAGGCAAACAAAACTTTGTAAATATGCCATGCCTGTCACCAGGACTTATTTACTCATTTACAACTACACTAATTGTGGCCATATGGCTCCTGCTCTTTTGCAGCATGGGTTGACCAAACTTAAATTTGTTGACAGAAGTTCACTTTTTCCTTGAAACTAAAAATAAAAAAATAAACAAAGAACTCCTGATAAAGTCACCCATGTTGAACAAAGGCAATATAGAGAAATGTTTCCAGACAGATCCAAGAAGTAGTAATATTTCACTCCTTTGTTCGTAAAAGGCACACCTTAAAATCTACAACAACCATGTTTTTGTTATTTAGTACTACTGAGTAGAGTATGCCACAGAACAATGAATTTTTATAACCCAATTGATTCAGCCTTTTTACTGTAGAAATAAACCTGGAGCATCATTTCAGAGAAACGCACAAAGACAGAAGTAACTATGAGACATACGTGTATTGCTGAAACTGCTGTAAATAAAGACAATGGTAAACTATTAAGCAAAGAAAGAAAGATTATTGAAAAAACTTTCAGTTCCTGCTAAAACTGGTATCCAGAGCATATTCACATGTAAATACATCATACATTAAATTTGAAGACATCTTTAGCCCTAAAAATGCTTTAGATTGTGCCTGCGTCCTGTCTTTTCAGTGCACCAAGCACATGCTGCAAAGGGCATAGAACATACTATGCACTACCTTAGTCATAATGCCCAGCTCACCTTTGTTTATCTGAAACATATACTCAACACTTTTTAATGGATTTCAGGGCACATCACATGAGCATAAAGCAAATACGTATGTGGACAACATAAATGAAAGAATCTCCATGTACTGACAAGTGATCTTCTCACTCAAATGACCTCTCATTTGCAAAGAGCCAATTAAAGTACGTACATCCACAGCTCACCTACCCTCCTGAGCAAATCCTTCTGGGGCGATTTAGGTCTTCAGGGGAAGAACAGAAACTCTGGGAGAGGGGGTATTTTGTTTTTGTTTCCCCTATTTTGAGTCCCTAGCTACAAGACATAGCTACAAAAGGTACTACTGGAGGTTTTTGAGGCAGTTCTGCACATTACAATAGCAAGAAAACTTTTCAGAAATGCAAAAGCACCGCTTGTTCAGTCAAGACTATTCAATTGCCATCAGCTGGCTTCACCTACACTACATTGTTTCCTGACACAACTAAAAATTCAATAGGATAGTCTTTGAGAAGAGGGTACTGAACCAAAGATCCTTACCCCAAACAAAACAAAAAACTCAGGGGTCTTCAAAAAAGGCAGTGTCCTGTTCAAACACAAAAGTGAGAGTATATTTAACACCCCTTGTTTTGTATTGTTTCTAGACTTGATAAAGCCTTAAGTAACCTGCTCTGACTTCACAGCTGACCCTACTTTGTACAGGAGGTTGGACTACAGACCTCTCAAGCTTGTAATCCAACCTGTATTATCCTATGGGTCCATGAATGTGGGGAAATTAAAAAAGCCACCCATATATGGCAAGAGTTTACACCAAACAGAAGCTATACAAGAGCCAGGAACCATCCTGAGGTAACATGATGTCTCTGCAGTGGCTGGGTTAATAGTAAGGAACAAAGAAATGTTAATTACTGAATGTCTTAAAACATAATGTAATCTGTGAAAACTCTAAAAGTTATCTGCAAACACTTGTGCTGAACAACTTCTTAGACATGGAGGAACCTGTCACGTAAGTCCTAAACACAAAAGGATACTAGTGCAGAACAAAGAGAAGCTGGTTCATTCCAAGATCTGTTTTATCTGTGAAAATGATATAGAGATGTCAAAAGGTAAGGGGCAATGGGTAACAAGCTCCAACAGATGACACTCCATGTTATGGGGATACAGCTGAGCAGGCTTCCAGAAAGCAGCATGTGCACTTGGGAACTTTTGGCTAGCAACACAGACCACCAAGATCTGGTTCTTAACAGCAAACACATCTTTTCTGGTACTGATGCTTGATATAGGGAGTATGGTGAATGCAAAGCAGCAATCCAAAAAGATATGAAGGTAGATAAAGCTCTGTGAAAGAAAGTACACTTCCAGTCTAGTAAGTAAACATGAGCACAGCCTTCAGCTTCCACTTCTTTCCCACAGGGACTAGGATTTGAAAAGGGGAGGTCTGCAGCACTTCTTGCAGCTAATCAGCACTTACACCAAGTTCAGGGAAGATCAATGGAGACACAGACACCATAAGCAACCAAGAAACAGAAAAGAGAACAAAACTGTTGAAAACCAGAAAGAAACCTGTAGAAGAAACCTTGAAATGTCTTATTCCAAGATAGAGGATAATTCTGGCTCAAATAATACGCTGTGCCATGCATAGAAGAGCTAAATATTTACTGCAAAAAATCATAAACTTGTACCTCTCTTTTACCTTCCTGAAGAGTCTAACCTGCTTGGTCAGAGTCAGTGAAGTTGGAAGGGAAAAGTTTCAAAGTTCTGTTTGCAGCCAACAGTTCTTCAAGAGCAAACAGGTAACTATCACGGAAAAACAACTTTCTTTGTTTATTTATTAGGGATGGACTGGAACTCTTGGGAGAATTTCAGTCCAAAACCAGCCACCTCTTCTGACTGGAAGATGATTAAAAAAGTAAAAAAGTAAAGACATACCTAGAATGTCAAAACTTCTTATATCTCAGAGCAAGCTGATGAAATCTGCCCAGGAGCTAGCACTGAAACTTCTCATTTTTCTTTCAACAGATCTTTCAACAGAATTAACTTTGCATTTTCCTGTGATACGCTCTTCCTTGGAAGGAAAAGAGGCATCTTATACACCTCTCAGGCAAAGGAAGAGACAACACCTGAAACTTCCCACTTCAGGGAAGCCATAACACAATTTTGTGAGTTTTTTAGCGCTGCAGGTTTTGAACGCGAACCATTGCTGACTCTTATTACATGAATGCACATATAGAAGAGATCAGGAACACGGCAATAAATCAAACTAAAAATATGCTGAATCCAAGTCATTTCACAGAGTACCTTAAACATTCTTTTAAGGAAAAAAAACCTTCCACAAAAAAGTGCCATTTTTTTCCATCTCTTTAGAAATTCTTACAATCTCTTCTGAGAAATTCTCGCTTGTTTAAACATGCTGAAGCCTAATAGCAAAGTTCTGACCCAATCCAGAAGCCATCAGTGTTTACAGAAGTGTTCTCATCCATTTCACTGCAAACACGCTGTTCTGACAATGTGTCTGACAAAGTCAGACTTGCGAAAGACACTGCAGAAGGCCTAGTAACACCATTTCTGTGTTGACCATAACCCTTTGCCATGATGCTTCAAAGTCACCAACTGACACTGTTGGAGTGGTTAACAAAAAGGAAACAAATCCCTCTATCTAGACAATAAAAAAAGGATCGAAACTTGGTTTACAGGCCAGGCTTAGCAATATATGGATATCCTTAACGTTAAGTTTCAGGTGGACGCTACCTGTACTTCCCAGTGCTGAAATCCTTTATACTACTAATGCAGGAAAAGATCAATTAATTGAGAATGGGAACCATAATACCAAAATAACAAGGTAGTCTAGGTTGTAGCTTACTAAGAGTTACTCAAGTTAGAACAACCTTAGTGATCTTAATGAACTTCCTTTCAGGTCAAACTGACCTAATGCCTGTGCCATCCAGATCAACATTCTGTGGTCCTCTGGATGAAACCCAAACTTTTCCTTTGGAATATTCAAGGCATTTCAAGTGAGTGCTTAACGTGAAACATTGTAGGGCCTCTTACAATTCTGGCAATCAGTATCTGTGACCCATCACAACTTCTGTTATCTAGGCAATTAGCCTATAGGCAGTATGGACCCTGAAATGATATTCTGCTGTTTTGGTGCCATTAGTTTAAGCTTCATCACAAAAACTGAAGTGTAGTGGAGTTCTTCATGCCACTTCCAAAAGTAGTAAAAGGAAAAAAACTGAAACAGCTGAGTTCGTGCCAATTTCCTTACTGTAAACAGGTCTGTGACTCTTTTCAGACAGGACTTGAATTCTACTCTTTATAGTATTACAACATTCAATTCATCTCAGTTTAGCTCTAGCTCCAAGCTGAGTGATTGCTACTGTGCAAGCATTTTCACCTTATTTGTTTGACTCTGCTGGGGTCAGAGAAGAGCACAGGTGGAAGGCAAGTAGTTGTCTGGCCTACCTCCACCCTTCTGGCTCGTTCTAATTAGTAGTCTTCACTAGCTTCTCCTTTTGAGTGAATGGCTGATTTAACACTGGAGTTAAAAAGGAAGGCAGCAAGAACACAATACGCAACAAAGGTGCACAATATTAGAAGCCCTCTCTACTAAAGAGATTTTTAAGCTATATAAAAATGTATGTATTTATGTGACACAAGGCAGAGAAAACTGCCCAGCTTCAGCCTTCTCTCTGCAAGCACCAATATTTCAAGCTAAAGAAGAGACTGAAAACCATAATAGCTATTTCACAACTTGACAGAAACTCTTCTGCTCATTGCCCCTTACAAAATTAATAGCCTGTCAGAATGTCAGCTGTTCAGAGCGCCCAGCCTTCAGGACAGGCAGAGGACAAGTCGCACTCAGATTTCATTTGGTACCTAGTAATGGAAAGTCATAGCTAACAATATAACTACAGAACAGGAATTCAATGCCAAGGATTTTGGATTTTGCAATGTGGTTCCAGTTTAAGATAGTACTGACCTCAGCAGCCACAGAATACAAGACAAACAAATACTTCCTCATCCATCTCAAGTAAAATCAGCTAGATTTGTGCAGCCCATCAACAAAGGTGAGTACCACATTAACCAAGAGACTTTGCCACCACTAAAATCACAAACAGGTCAATTAGCATGAAGGACCATTGGAATACAGCAGACCCATCTACAACCAAAGTCAGCTAGATCTGAGAGAATGTTTGTGTACAGCCAAAAGCACGTGAAGCAGGCCAAAGCATGCAGGATCTTTGGGAAACCTATTTTGAAGGCTTACAGAAACCACAGAGTAGTTGAGGTTGGAAGGGACCTGGAGATTGTTTAATCCAACGCACCTGCTCAAAGCAAGGTCAGCTAGGGTAAGTTGCTCAGGGCCACGTCCAGTTGGGTTTTGACTGTCTGCAAGGATGGGGACAACATAAGCTCTCTGGGCAACCTGCTCCAGTATTCAATCATCCTTACAGTAAAAATGTTTTTTCTTATGTTTTAATGGAACTTCCTGTTTTTCAATTTGTGTCTATTTCCTCTTGCCCTTTCACTGGGCACCACTGAGAAGAGTCAGAGAGTCTGTCTTCTTTATTCCCCTATTAGGTATTTAGATACATCGATAATATCACCCCAAACCTCTACCGCTGTGGACTAAAGAGTCCCAGCTCACTGAGCCTCTCTTCATATGAGAGATGCACTAGTCCCCTAATCATCTTTTTGGTCCTTTGCTGGACTCAATCCAGTACATCTATGCCTAGTAGTGGGGAACCCAGAACTGTACCCAGCACTCCAGATGCATCTCACCAGTGCCAAGTAGAGGAAAAGGACCATGTCCCTTGACCTGCTGACAATGATCTTCGTAACGCAGCCCAAGTATGTTGGATTTCTTTGCCACAAGGATGCACTGCTGTCTCATATTTGGCTTGGTGTCCATCAGGACTGCCAGGTCTTTTTCCACAAAGCTGCTTTCCCGTTGGTTGGTCCCTGGAGTGTACTGGTTATTCCTCCCCAGGTACAGGACTTGGCATTTCCCTTTGTTGAACTCCACAAGATTCCTGTTTGCCTACTTCTCCAAAAGTGACAAAGTACCCATGAATGGTGGTATAGCCATCTGGTCATCAGCCACTCCTCCCAGTTTTGCAACAGCTGCAAATTTGCCAAGGGTACACTCTGTCACATCACCAAGGTCATTAATGAAGATGTTAAACAGTATTGGTTCCAGTATCAATCCCTGGAGTACAATGCTAATGACCAGCCTTCAACTGGACTTCATACTGCTGACTGCAATCCTTTGAGCCCAGCAGTTCACCCAGTTTTCAGTCCATCTCACTGCTCATTTATCTAATCCTTATTTTATCAGTTTGTCTATGAGAACATTATAAGAGACAACATCAAAAGCCTTACTAAAGTCAAGATAAAACACATCCATTGCTCCTTCCTCATCCACTGAGCCAGAACTACTACATTCCAACTGTGAGATTTCAGATGTGCTTCTGAAAAGAAACTGGGATTAGAGAAATAAGGGAAAACAGTGTATTTATGCTGAATTCGGAGAGTTACAAATGAAGAAAATAACCTCAGGTTTAGCAGGTCAGCAGACCCGCTTCATGCAGAACAGAACTATCTCTTATTTTTGAGTAAAGTATTGGAGGCAAGCATATTCAAAAAAAGTCTTTGAAGAAAGAACCATGGAAAATTTTATTCGTGTCTTCAAATTCACAGCTGATATGCAAGAAGCACTCCAGAGATGTCACTGATAGCAGTAACAAAACCCCAAACGTATTACAGAGTGAAAGAGATAAAGAAGTAATTCCAAAATTATAAGCATTCCTGGTAGTCAACTTTCTAGATACCTGGGTCAAACCACAGGATCCTGAAACTGGTATGTTATTTGGGGAATTCTGTGTGCAGTTAATTCTTTAACAGCCACAGGTCACATAAGATTTTGTACATGTGCAAATTAGCACATGTGATAAACTGCAGTTTTTAGCCTGGATTTAGTCTTCCTCAGAAACTAACAGCTCTTTAAAGTACTTAGCTCCTTCTCCCTCAATAATACATTTTTTTTCCCCCCTAAATTTGCCTGAGTGCTTTCCTGTTCAAGAAAGTTCTAAAATGATGGTACCAGTGGCCTTCAATCTCCAAGCATTTCTGCACCTCAATGGAACAGCCATACTCTTCATAGACAGATCATGACATTATAACCATTCTGAAGTACTTATTTCTGCTTACAAACGTCAGACAATCATTATATTGTGCTACAAGTATTTCATAAGTGTAATATTACACCACTCATATTTCAAATAAAAAAAAATTAAAAAGCAAAGCACCCCACACCACTGCTGCTCATACTAGGGCAGTAACTAAAGAAGAGAATTATTGTTTATTTCCCCTTGCCTTTATTTTTCTTCTTTCGTATTTTTAATTCCTACAGCGGCAACAGTCATTCTACTACAGGGTTTATTCATGGAACTGTTTAGTAGGTATGTCAATGCTTCTTTCTACTTAGAAAACTAAATCACTGTCTGTACAAATAAGTATTTCTCAGGTGAGCTGCATCAAAATTTGCCCACAAAGATCTAATGATAAAGATATTAAACTGAGATTTTGGGGGTTCAGTTCTGTTCTAGTTGTAACTGTGGTCAAAGTGGCCAATGCCTGTTCTTCAATTCTTCATTTATAAACCGAGTATCTTTACACTAATACTGAGAGTATCAGTATGTATCATATTACGTGTCCTCCTTTAGCTGCCTTCCCATCATTCTGAAGGGCATTGTTTTTGGTCCCCTTCTAACACAAAAACCTTATTTGAGTCTCAAAATGTTTCCAAACAGAAAATAAAAGCTGCTGTAAGACAATCAGCTCCTCAGCCAAAGCTGTAAGAGAAAGCACTCTTGCAGGTGGATTAGCGCAAAGTGAACTTGATGCATCCTTGAAGAAGATTTAATCTAAGGTGACTTTACATTTACATAGACTAAGATCATTGACGCAATGTATTAAGATACTTCAATCCTAGACACTGTAACCTACAGTTAAAAAGATAGAACAAGTAGCCAAGAAGGTAGCTTTTTATGTCTCTCTACCTAGAGCTGTAAAATCTTGCCTCACTCTAGAACATACAGTCTTCTGCCTTCTTTACTCTCACACTGGTCTTATTATACATAGAGACTCTTCTAGCTTTATTTTCCATGACACTATTTAAATACTATCTTCCCAGAACTTAAGTACACTAAATATGGGTCATAAAGTGCTTGTAAAGAAATGAAGTTATGCAAAATGTCTATTTAGGTTGCTTGCAAAAGCAGCCAAAATTGACCCCTTTTTTGTGACAATATGTGCCCCTCATAACATGCTGTTCACTGTAACACTCTTGCCAATTCTAAACAGTATCTCACATTTATTTCTTCTTTACGTCTTCATTTTATTTAAGAGTTTTCTCCAGGTACCTTACCTTAGCCTCTGACACAGGATATTATTTGCCCACATAAATCTTCCTAGATATCAATTTTAAAATATTACTGTTTCTGTTGTTTACAACCTCCCATCAATTTGGTTTTGTTTGAGAACGTCAATATTTTAGGTAGCCTTTTCTCCTATGAGGTCGCCTCAAGGATGAAGACTTGTTTTATTACAGAGTCACCTTAGAGGAACAGGT
Organism: Rissa tridactyla; assembly: GCF_028500815.1. Taxonomy (NCBI): domain Eukaryota; kingdom Metazoa; phylum Chordata; class Aves; order Charadriiformes; family Laridae; genus Rissa; species Rissa tridactyla. The sequence goes on from NC_071466.1 coordinate 99,186,468, forward strand.
TTTCAAAAATGAAACACTTGACTCCTATAATTCTAACAGTCTTGAATATCATAAAATCTAGTTGCAACATGACTCTAAAGAGATGAACACAGATGGACAGTTTAGAAACTAGCATGCCCACAGAGGTGTTCTCCAGAGATATGATTCAAAAGGGAGACTAAGGGACTGGGGAAATCACAGCTTCATCACAGTAAGGACTTTCAGAAAGCCTAAAGGAGATAACGACATGCAAGAAAAAAAATCTGTCTACGTTAGAGAGTTTCTAAGCTCATCTTACAACAGCTTTTCTCCAACATTAACTAGATGAACCTTGATTAAAAAAAACTTGGAAAAAACTTAAATTGATTACCTGTTTTTGATAATATATGTTTTGACACTCCAAAAATTGATTTGCAGAGTCAACCTGTCTATGGCAAGCATATGTTTCTGTTCATCTCCAATACACTGAACTCAGTTGGTTTAGAATGGGAAATAACTGTGAAGGGCCAATGTAGGTTTACAGACAAGATGGTAAGAAGGGGTCAGAAGAAATTTAAAAAAAAAAAAGTTTTTCAGCATTAACATAAATAAGAATCTCTTGTAGGAAGAAAAATGTGAAGAGAAACTATAAGCACCACTTGAGATCAGAAATTACGAAGAGGCAAATGTGATGATTGTTTCAGAAATAAAAGAAACAGCTTATACTTACCAAATTATCAGTTTCTGGATCTTCACAGAAAAAGGGTTTTCCTTCTTTCTCCTGCTTCCTTACAAAATTTTCAATATCTACATCAAAACTAGCAGAAGTTGTGCCTTCTGAGCCCTGTGTAGATTGTTCACATTTTTCAAATAATAGTGCTAACAAGGGAAATAGTGGGTGCCTAGAATAAAAGTTAAAATACATGAATAAGTATTTTCACTTAAATGCACACCAGTGAAAAGTAAGACATCTAACTCACGTAAGGTAACAGTCACTCATGTAAGAAACAAAGACAAGTCTTGGAAGAGACTGCATATAACACCACTGGATATAGCAAAAAACAATGGAAGTTTTGTGTTTTTTTCATTTTGATTAACCACACACCCTAGAGGCAAGTAAAGCAGTAGAATACGTATATATTTAAATAAAGAGAACAATCACAAGCTAAAAAGCTATGACATACTATTTTATTCACTGTAATTGAGTGTCAAGAGATACATTAATACAGTGCATTAGAAATGAGGATTAGGATTTATAAATAGGATGAATGCAGATTTAAAGTCTGACAAAATTAATTTCTTCTTCAACGTGGGCCTTATTTATACATCCTGAATAACTTTACAGAACCGAGAATAGGATCCACACTGTACTCAGAGGCCTCCTGTGAAATCATGCTCAGAGCAGAAGACGATTTTGTTAGCACAAGCCTGTAAATGAGTGGATACATCTTTCTGCTTCAGGTTTTTTTTTTGTTTTGTTTTTTTTACCTGCAAACTGGTAATAATTCTGTCTTTGTAAAGCACTTAAAGTGAAAGAACACTTAACCTCATCAAAACTGACCATACTGCTTAGCACAGCACTTAACACTGGAAAAATCTCAAATTAGTGTGTCTATACATCAACATTTAATACCATTTGAGCTAATTACTGGGCAACAGATTGTTATCCCTAAAGAAAAGGGAATAAAGATTGACTTAATTACCAAAAAAAAAATATAACCTTACACTAAAGATAAAAACTACAGTTTAACAAACAGCGACCATAGTTCAACAGTCTGAGTAGCTTACTAAATGTCACTTGCGCTTTAAAGGCAGACACCTTTAGAATATCCTTTAAAACTATGCTGAAATTGAAGAATCCCGTAATAAAGGGAAGTTTTTTTCTTGGCTGACAACTGACAGTGAAGCTAATTTGATCTCACTCTTTTCCTGCAAACTACTGAGACAGTTAGCCAAGAGATCATCTGATTTTAAGCTACTTATTATTAATTAAAAAAAAAATCATCTATTCTTTACCCTTGAAAAGACAGAACACGAGCCCATTACTACCTGTAAATGGCCTGCTTGTCTGCATCCATTGGAGTTTGAGATTCTACAGGGGCAGGACTCACCCCTTCAGCATCAGTTTCAGAGCAGTTGGGATCTTGTTCAGTTTTTAACTCTGTTACTACTTGCATCTGTAGAAAAAGAGTAAGTTATAAGTAAATCTGTACGCTTGACGTAAAATAAGTGTACTGTTTTCTAAGGAAATAGCAATGCACAAGGCTACTAAATTGCCAGAAGGTTGGTATGACTTGGCAGTTACACAAAAAGCCACAGCAGTAACAAAACCCCTCTTTTAATCCTTGACACTTTTTGATGGGTAGTGTAAAGGTCACTTCAAGTTTCAGCACTCGGCTTTAAAATGGGAATGACAGATATTAGTAAATTGTTAAAGCATTTTGTTTCTGAAGCGGCTATTTTTGGAATAGACTAGCAAAAAATTGGAATGTTTTTGCTGAAAAAAAAAATAATTATGGGGATGTCTACATAAAAAGCCTTCAGGATGAAAACAAAAATCACAGAATTGCCTAGGTTGGAAAGGTCCTTTCTAGTCTAACCGTAAAAGTTTCCAAAAGGAAAGTTTCTACTCTTAAGTTTTCTTTCTTATTTCTTACTGTACATTATATCAAGATACTGAAGAAAAGAGATCCTGAAGTTTTTTTGTCCATTAAACCACACATTTTCTTACAAAGAACTGATATATTCTACGTCATCCTAATCTTTGAATAATCAGGAGTATAACCTCCCCTGCCCATTACCACTCAAATTCACATATTGTAATAACAAATTATTTTAGGAATATGAAGCTACTGGAGAGAAGAGTAGTAACTGCTTCTACAAATCCATTTAACACACAGTGACACAATCTGCCACCACTGGAAAAACAACATAGAGCACAGCTTCTACTGAGCACCTAAATTGCACTAGGTGGCTGGTAATGCCTTTGAGTGCTTTGTTAAGTGTTGAAAGAGCAGTTTTCCCATCACCTCCAGCTAAACATCTTTCAGACTAAAATGTCTTAGAGGAACCTGACCTCTGAAAGTCATGGTTTCCACCTCCCAACCCAAAGTCCTTGGTTTTCTCCCCTTTGAGCACTGGGAAAATCTGTACAGAGACAAGAAATCACTGCACTGCAATCTTTTTTTCTACTTTAAATGGTTTTATCTTGAGTAGCAGACCGTCACTGTTCTAGATAGCACCAGGCAGCCAAAATTGACACCTGCAGAACGGAAGTGTACAGAATGCAATCCTCAGCTCTCTTTTCCCATGAGATGTACATATCAGATCACTCACAGGAACTCTCCCGAGAGGTGAGCTGACGTCCAGAAACTACTAGAGAACCTGACTCTGACAGAATTTAATCTATTTCAACACAACGTAAGCAAAAGAAATTTATACTATTCCCAACAAGAAGTCTGGGAGAACCAAAAGGTTTGTGCTCCTATTACCTGTTGGGGACAAGCCACCCCCTAGCAAAATCAGAAACTGAGAAAATGCCAGCATATCCTACCCAACAGAGCAGCTTGCCTTGCTTCTTCAGCAAGCATAGATAATTTTTAAGCCAGAATGCTTGCAAAAAAAGATGCAATTAATGGACTCATTTCTTGGCTAATGACAAGAAGGAGGAGCAAAATAAAAGGAGATGACTCATACATCTGCAAAGTCTGAAGGGAGAGAGCATGTTCAGTTAGGGCGTGCTCACACTAGGAGGAGGAAATAGCTCACTTAAAACTGCAAGCTATTTCCTATGGGCCATTTCCAAACTACAAAAGCAGCAGGCACCCAAATTACCTGTGTATCTTGGTCACCAAGAGCTTAAAATACAAAACAAATAGAAAGAAAATGCTCTCTCCCAATCCATTCTTTACAAAAAGATGTATTACTTTCACTGACATGTCACAGGATGGTATGTGTTTGCTGGGGGAATAAGGTGAAAGACATAAGGTAGGCGACGGGAGAGAGAGAAATTAGAGTTGCAATAAAACAATCAAACAACAAAAATCAATAATCCAGACTGCAGTCAGATAAACATCTTTTTATAAGAGATGGGAAAGTTCCTGTTTTTCTTCTGACTGTTCACCACTGTTGCCATCTGCTGACAGAAGTACTTGTATTTACTGCTTAGGGCTGACACATAGTAATGTAAAAATAGGTCTTCAAAGTACAGGCCACTTGCATGATTTGTCTCCATTTAACAGTATTATAATTTAGCAATTCAAATTGTTGAAATATACAGCCTGTTGTACAAAAATGAAACTTCATGACCAGACATATCTGAGTATGTTTCATTATTCTAGCTGCTCGTTAACAGAAATAAGAAACTGGTAGCCCACCGACCAGCTTTCTAATTAGCAATTCTAATCAATAAGTTCATTAAAATTAATTCAAGTATTTTAACAGTTTGCAGCCTGCAGCATAATTGCATCAACTTAAATGTAGTCAAAGTAGTAGTAATTCTAGATACCTAAATTTATCCTTCGCTTGTTCAAGGCCAACAAGTCTATGACTGCATAAATGTCATCTATCTGCAGACACGTAAGAACACTGAAGTACCATATACACAGAATATCACAGATGCCCATCTTACTTCCCTAAGAACAGGAACGTTACAGACAACAGATCATCTAGAGAAGATTCAGAAGAAAACCCCTTATCTAAGCATTCTTCCAGAAGTTAAGTAAAGTCACGCAAATATTAACTAAGCCTTTAATAAGTATTCAAGTATTTAAGAATAGCAGTTTATCACTTTAAAGATCTTGTTTTACAAACATGAACAGATATTTAAACAATTCCAAAGCAGGCTTTAAAGAAAAAGTCACTACCTTTTTTCTCTAGCTAATTGTATTTAGTTCCTAGAGAAAGAAAAACACACCTACCTGTTGTCCATCTTGATAGTTGTCTATACTTAATGTCTGTGTTGCCATCATGGTCAATAAAACGTTAAATTATGTCAAACCATCATAAGTATGAACAAATATTCTTTAAAAAAAAACACAACAAAACCAAACCAAAGTCAGTTACAAAATTGACCACTTAGAATCTAGTTCTAAAAGTTGGAAAAAGATAAAGATTTATGCAAACCTCCACCCAAAAAACCAGCAAGTTTATTGACAATGACAGCAGTTACATGCATTTCTAAAACAAACTAAAAACACAGGTTGGAAAATGCAACATGTTTCATTGTGTCATTTTATATTTTAACGTAAGATTTTTTAAGAAGAGGATGAGGTTCTTTTACGTTCACAAACTTCAAGTAAGCTTTTTATTTCTGCACTACTTAACTAACTTATTCTAATGCAATACATAAAAGTCTAGAAACAGGCTAAGACTGATGTTCCTGTGTTTTGAAAAAGCTAACAATACATTCAGCATTACTGTAACTGAAATAATAATAGTCTACAACCAGTGAACCAAATGTAAAAAGTGTTAAGGAATACCCTATTTACTTACTATTTACTTATGAGTATGAATCCCACATTCTAAAGTCAGGGCCTGGAATTACTTTTAGAAACTGAAGTCTCAAATTACTTCTGACATCAGGAATCTACCATCCAAGTCATTTAAGGCTCAACAAAGAATGAAACGGTATCTAGCAACTTTTAAACCACTGGGCCTATGCAATTATAGTTTGAAAAGTGACCTAGGAATTCAGAAGTCGCATTTTCATAGACGTTTGATACCTTGGGAAATATTAATTTTAATAGAATTTATAACAGAAGTAAATTTATGCATGTTATTCCCCCTACGGATTAGATGGAGTTTGGTGTTCAGATGAGTTAAACATTTTTTTTAAAGTTAGACATTCAGTAATATTTAGCATAGCACCACCAGCAGATCGTTTATCCATCAGATTACTAATTTACATTTCATTTTCTTGTCAGCAGCCATTACAACTGAAACCACATAATGCATTAAGGTATTACCATTACATATTACCACAGAACTCAATTTTCCTTGACACATAGGAGTCCTAACGTTTAGCTACTTTAAAAAAATACTCATATTAAAAAAAGAAGACAGAGCTCATGTCTTGTGAAAGATTAAATCCAGGTATTAATTCCAGGTCTTCTGCTCTCTTCCACTTATGTCAGTATCAAAGAACCAAGTATTAGAATTTTCACCAGTTTAAGATCTGAAACAAGACCTTTTTTCTTTGTAATGTGTTCAATAAGTACAAATTTTTTCAACTATTTCGAAATCTTTCCTTCACCATTGCATAATAGTAGAATGCATGACCCATTTTGAAGAGCAATTTTTACATTCCTGGATATTTTCTTGTATAGATTACCATAGTCTCAAGTAAATGTTTCATTCAGGAAACACAGGACAAAATGCAAGATCCTCTTTGTTTACTTAACAGTTTCAGGCACAGAGACAAACCTAACTCCTCAGGACAAATCTCAAGTTTTATTTTGCATCAAATTCTATTCAAAGTGCAAATCCTTTTTTTTTTTTTTTCCAGAACATCTTTAAAGACCAGAGAAGTTCACCAGGATGATGTAAGCATGACTTCCTTTACAATCAAGGTTATTGACTTTCACTCGCTCATACTTAAATCGCGCTGTTATTCTTTGGGAGTCTATGCTATTTTACACACACAAAAGCATCTTGGGAACCACAAATGTGAGCAGACAGAGCAAATCTTGGTTGTGGCACTGGGTCATGTGCTTGCAGAGCTGAACAAGTTGCTACCTGTAGACAACATGCACATATCATCTTCAGTAGCTGGTGGAATACTAGGTGTGCTATCGTTTGGGAATGCCTGTGCTGAAGTATGTTTTTCTTAAGAATATGATTTAGAGAGGAAAAGAGTAAAACCTGCATTTATTTAGAGTTTTTCTAATAACTTCAATGAAAGTATTTTCTCGTTCCAGTTTGCCTATCCGTCTTTATAAAACATCAGTATCTCTTTCTTTGAAACTACAAAAATATTACCAATTTCTCCACCAAAATAAAGGAAGAAGAAAAAAAGGGGGAACAACATAAATGCAGTCACTGAGAGAAGTACTTCAGACTTTTGAAATTTTTTTTATAGTTATGAGTCATTTAATGTTAAATCTAAATCAGCATTTGCCACACCAGCAGAGCGCAGCATCTTTCAAAATACTTTAATGGGACATATTCTAAAACCTCAGCCCTGTAAGCATTTGTCTTACATTTAAACATTTATTTTCTTTCAAAAATGGTAGCTTACAACCAGGGCATTAGTGTCTTTCTGTATTTACAGAGTGAAAGGACACAAACAAAATTCTGCTTTTCTTCATTCTCAAAAGGCACACATTTAATTTTTGACTGTGATATCCAAAGCACAGACCAGACTACCCTCAAAATAAAAGCAGAACAGTTGAACAGAGCAACAGAGTAAATCTTCAGTGATTGTTTTAGAAGCTGAAGAAGTTCCTCAAAAAATGCTGTTAAAGAAATTATTTGGCTGTGGGAGAAAGATGAAGTTCTTAGTCAGAAAGGAGGAAATAAGAAGACATAAAACAGTCATAGAAGAGGAAGATTGTCTTAGAGTTAAGTAAGGATGTGACATCACATTAGCGACACAGAGAACAACATGGAGAGGGAAGTAACAAAGACAACTCATATAAACTCGTGAGGACAATAGGACATGGCAAGAATTTCTGGAGAATCAGACAAGCTGTACCAACCCTTCCTTCCAGATTTCCATAAGGAAGAGACATTCCACATCTCAAAATCCCTCAAGCCACACAAAGGAAGAAAGAGGTGCACAGCTTTGTGCCAGATCCATAGATTATTTCATCAAGAAGGACTTTTGCCCTATTGCCTCCCAGGGGAATGGCTGGAAAGAATTCTACATGGGTATATCCTTTATTTCCCGTAAGAGCTTCCCCTCTGACTTATAATTACATTAGAAGAAGATTAAGCTATTAGGCAAGATAGCAACTGATGAGATTTAGTGAACACAACTACTGCAAATCAAGAAGAACAAATTGAGCTAATCACACACTTAAATTGAGGCAATTACTGAGGAATTACTTTGGTTCACTATAGAGAAACATCTTCTCATTACCCAGTAGTGGTAAGAGACAAACTATGTTAAACTTTAAGAAAAATAAATGCAAAGGTATTTACACATTCAGCTTTTATAACCTAATTTAGGATACAGCATCCAGTTCTACTTAGCAGATACACTGCCTAAGCAGATGTTCATTCTGCAAACAATGATGCTAGACAAAGCTGGTGTCGCTCCCAGATGTTCATCGCTGCCACCCTGCCAGAGCTAATTACTTCCACAGCTCTACCACTGAGCCCACAGAACACGTGAATGATTTCTGATCCTTTTAACATAAAGTCAGCTAGGCTTGTTCAACCCGCTGTTAAAGGCGGCTATGATGTAAACCAGCTGACTTTATCTGAAGCACGTTGCTGTGCACTCATACAACCCCTGCTCTTGGCTGACCTATTAGTGTGGTAATTTCTGGCCCATGTGTGGCGATTATCAACTCACAGCAGGACCATCTTTAACCAGCACAGCTACACCAAATACTATATGGCCTAAGGTATCTGAAGTGGGCCTAAAAACACATGACTTCTGGACAACTTAGCTTTAAAAACACCAATTATTCTTTGTTAAAGAAATCACAGAAGAAGGAAAGCTGTGCATTTGTGTTATATTCAGAGCTGCAAATAAAAAAGAAATAACCCGAGGCTGAGAGAGTCATCCAGTCTGCTTCATGCAGAACAGAATTAACTCTCATGCTATTTATTTTGAAAACAAAGCATGAGGAAAACTCAAGGAAATGTTTAAGGCCAGGTAAACTGGAAGCTGATGCATGAACTGCAAACAGAAAATCCATTGATATCTGTGGCCAAAGGGAATTCATAAAAGCATTGTGTTCTGCAAAACAAAGAAAAAAGCTTCAAGCCTTTAATAAAAGTAAGTATGAAGGTAAAACATAGAGTAGAAAGGAAACTAAATTAAGAGGAATAATCATAATTAGAAATGTGGAGACTTTGTGCAAACTAAGGAGTATCTAAGAGAAGAGATTAAAGATGAGCTGAAACATGTACACAAAGCGATCACGTAACATACATCACTCCTCACTTGCTCTACTTACTCCTTCATAATTAAGAGCAAAGGGACCACCCAGTAACGTTAACATAAGGTGCAAGTAAGCTGTTGGAGTTCAGGAATATCATATTTAACATATACAAGCTACAACAGATGTTTGCAACAGATATAAATAGTTATGCTTCAGGGTATAAACTAACCACTAACTGTCTTAGGGTTGTGAAGAAACTACCCAACAGACTTGTTAACAAGCAATTGTTCCTTCTAATTTTCCCTTATACACGTTCCTTTGAAGTCCTTCAGAGAGAAATGGACGATTGGCAGATTCAGCATGGTGAGTTGTTCATTCCTACTTTAGTCCTGGCGCTTGCTCTATAACATAGACCCTTATATTCACATACAAAGTTAAAAAGAAACAAAAATCAAAACAGCAAGCCTGTTTGACACATGAAAAGCACCTAGAACTGGCTTAACTTTTCATCAAAATACATAATGGTATTTGTTTCCAGGGTACACTGCTTTCTAAAGAAGATAAAAATATTGGCCTTGAGAAAGGTGCTCACCCCTTTCCTTCAATGGGTTGAAGATGACATTATTTTGTTCCAGCAATCTCACCGACATACAATGTAGAGGACAGAAACCTAAAAACCAACAGAGAAATATTCAGAAGGAGACAACAACATAGAACACACTTTCTGAGGCAATACAGCAAAGAAAATATTTACATTTATTATGTGGTTCCGTCCATAAGTTTAGTTAAACTGACAGGAATTTTTTTTGCAGGTTTTGGAGCATTTTTAAAAATCTGTAATCACACCCACTATCCCATGCTATTATTTGAACTTTCCCTCATCTTATTCATTTATCCATTCCATATTTATCTTTGTCTTTGCTGACACCTCTAAAAGAAAGCTACATTTGCACTGCTAACTCACTTGCTGTTCAGCCTTTATGTTTTACTCTCTGGCTCTGTTGTCTGTCTGCTTAGACTAGACAAGACACATCCCAAAAATAAAACTAGGAAACGCAGACAGGAATAACTCATCAGTGTTGTAAAAAGTCTGAAACTAAGAAAGGTGAAATACTTTTTTAAAATTTAAATCCCCTTCATAATCATGCTTTGATTTTACCACAGAATGTACTCTAATGATGGCTATGATCAAGCAATCTACTACCTGATAAAAACTAACAGACTATAGAAAGGGGCACGAACTATAGGATCACACATTCTGTGGAGACAGCTTCTGCTACAGGATTATTCTGCAATTTTAAAAAGCTTTACAAAAATTAAATATAATTAAAGTAATTTTAAGTGGTAATTTAATAACACCTGTTTGATATATTAAAGTTACTTCTTAAAGAGTAGCAATGATTGCGAAAGCAAAGTAGCAAAGATTGTGAACGTGTATTTAGAAAACACAAGGGCTGAAAAGCATTAAAAAAAGTCTGCAAGACTACCTCAGGGGAAGCTCCAGACGCTAATGTTGGACAAAGTCCATCTGAAATCATCTGATGGCTAAAACACACAGCTGAGATCTTGAATAAGATTATCTCGGTTTCTCACATAGACAAAGTTCCTGTATTGCCAGTTTTGCCAACTGCGTAAGAACTGGGATGAAGGCAACTCCAACATTTTTGAAAGTGAAATGAAGTCGGTATTTGGATTTGAGAACCAAAATTTATCCATGCATGGTGTAAAAGTAATGTTTTTCAGACAAGTTCACAGAAAAAAAAAAATGCTAAGAGCCACTCAATATAGATGCCACCTCTGGTTCATGAAACCTAGCTCTAAAAGAGCAGGGAAGATACTTTGAGGAGTTACAAGGCGGTATAAGCTTCAATCATCGTTGAGTTAGAAGGAGTTTCAGTCCAAACTGATATGCCTCGTCTTGATGCCTCAAGGGGCAGATGACACATCAGAAGTTCTGACCACTTAAACTGTCAAAGACCTGTGTCCCCAAAGAATGGGCTTCTCTCATTTTTGCATCTTCTTAATTCTGTTCTGAGAAGACACTGTACTCTTGTATTCCTTTCTTCGCATGCTGTTTATCTTCTATAATTTCGGTACACGTTTTCACCCACCTCAACTTGCTGGGCTATTCTCAAATAGAGCACTTCTCACTATCCATAGCATCTTCTGAATGTAGGTCACTGCCAGATAAATTGTGATTATCTATTCCTTGTCTCTGCTCAGACATAAAGAACTACTTCACCATTGCAAATCTGAAAAACCTGCTCCCTCCATTCAGAAACAACTGCAACAAAGAAACAATAGTGCCACTACTGTCAGACCTGGTGAGTCAAAAATATTTCACGCATGAAAAAGTAGCCCTTGCCTGCAAAGCCTTCAGCTGAAATTCTTGAAATAGGCAAGTTTCTAGACTGCATATGAGACATCGAGGGCCGAAAGAGGTACTGAATAAATGCAGGCCCAGGTGAAAGATGCTGCAGGGGAAAATGTTTGGCTCAGAAGAAGCCAGAGGACACTGCAGTCATATTGCCTTCTTCCAAGAGACACTTAACAGCAATAAAGACTAGAGTCTAGCCTAAAAAATATCAGACAAGAAAATAAGAGAGATCTGAGCTTGCACGTTATGTCCTCTTGCATATCCCAGTGGGGGCAAAAAGAGGGAGCAGATACACCTGTTAAAGGATGGAGACAATACCAAGGCACTGTGGAGGCTAAACTTGGAACTGCTATTGCCAATTTGTTTTTTTCCTTTTATTACTCTTGCAGACAAGCTTTAAAGTCATGTTATCATAACAGAGAAGATACTTAACTGTGAAACCAAACCCAAGGCCAACTTGCTTTGTCACTTAAAAAGCATATCATGATTGAAGTTCTTACTAAAAAGTAAAATATGACCTTGTTCATTCAAGCATAGAAGAACCCTCTGTTCAGTCATTCTTTTTGTGTGTCAGCTAGTAAGAAACAAAGACCTGTGCATATATTCACATATAAAAATATTAGCAGACATTAAGATCAAGATACATTCATATTTTTATAGATTCAAATAATAATAATGAAGCAATACACAGAGTATATATGACAACATGCCATCAGGGATTCATTCTACCTTTGCTGCAGTGGTTACCTATCTCCATCAACCTGCCTACAAAGAGGCATTCAGTAAAATTAAGACAAACAAATCACTATGAAGTTGATGCATACAACTTTATTAAAACTGTGCTCAATGAGAATGTACTACTCATTCAGCAGCAAGGTGGCTTCCATTTCCTCTATCTTAGGTACTTACAAAGCATAGTCATTATTTAGAATATTATACTTTTAGAAAGATGATGTTCCTGTTCAGGAATACAATACCAGCCTCAGGGAGTTACACTACACAGATACAGCAAAACAGTTATTACACAACAGTTATGCCGTCAATTTCCCTGGGAGAGAAGCCCTAAAAAGCCACAAAACCAATTTTTGACTGCAGTAAAATGAGATTTACTTCGTGTCACATTTTTCCCTTTATTGTTTGGTGGTGCAATAAAGTTATTTATATATTAATCTTGACAAATATGAGATTACATCAAAAACTGAATACATATTACACTTTAAGAAACTGAAAATTAAAAATAAATTACAATACACCACTAAGGTTAAATTTCTTCAGAAACACAGGCTATACTACAAGTTATCATCAACCTTTATTTGCCTGTAGGATTTTGAACATATATACTATGTAACACTGACTTTATTCTGCAAGACCTCTCCAACACTATATATGCTGTTTTGTTGTCCCATTAATCTTTCGTAGCATCCTCTCTTCATATATCCCATTTCAGAACTTAACAAGCCATACTAAGTGTTTATATCACAGACTATCTTCCAAGTATCACCACACAATGTCACACACCATGACAAACAACACACCATCTCATGAAAAGATTTTTGTCCCTTTAGCAATTCACTCTTTGTGTAAACCCTGCTTTCGGTATTTTGAATGAATTCTGGAAATTCTCCTATTTGCAGGCACCAAGTACAAAAAGAAGTATTGTAAAAAATATGCCACTTTACAAGCTACTATTGCATATGCAGTAACTGATAAAATGGATATTACATATGCACAAAATAATATAAATTTCTCAAGGCACAACAACAAAAGCAGAATTAAGGGCATCTGGGTCTTTTGAAGAACTTAATCTTGTCAATTCTGCATACATCCTTTGTGTTTACACCAGCATATTTCTTGGGAAGCATGCATAATCATGGTTCATGCTTACGGTTCATGTAATCACCAATTTACCATGATGCTTCTTAACAACAAGGAAGAGAAAGATAAGAAATCCTATCCAAGCTAGTCATAAAATAAGGTCACCTCAGTATGCTAGGTATCCTGCCTACAGGTAGCTCTTGGCATTGCAGAAGGAAATCCTCAGGTTGCTCTCCTACCTCCTACAAAATTAAACCTCATTCATCTAACTATTAGAAGATTGTCAAATTCAAGAAACTTCCTGCAGCATGTCAATTTCTCCCACCCATTTCACACTGTAACTTGATCCCGCTTTATTAGCTCCATAAAGTAATAGTAAGGAATTAAGGGGACTGAACAGAAATTTTGGTATAAGGAAAACAAAACTTGGTGGAAAGGAACTCCCCCTTCTTTAATTGCTCCAAGACTTCCAAGGGATTAGGGTATGAGAGAGCACAAAAATATTTCCCATCGCTCCCTCATTCATCTCCAATATTCACATAGTAAATGAAGATTCCTTTACGGTTTTTTATTCCTGTATTCTTAACACTGCAAACTGAAGGACTTCTTATGTTTTTTGCTTGTGAATCCTAGCATATACATCATGATTCCTCACACATTACCTACTTGTCACAGGACAGAGAAGTATTTTTTTCCACCTTCAGTATTTACCCAATGTGCTATCATCATAACATTTTAGACTAAAAATCAAGAAGGTAGTATAGCATCTGCCTTGCTGCTATCATGGCAAGAGGACTGCATTAGAAAGACTAACAAAAAACCCTTATGTACCAGAGAGCAGGTATCAGCAATTCCACAGCTGGAACTGACTCTGGTACAACTTTCCTACTTAATGATATTTAATTACTTTTTCAAACACAATTTCATTTAAAAAAAAAAAAGCCAAAAAGACCACCAAAAAAACCATAACTCCACTTCCACATTTCCCCAGCATTCCCCACATGGATGAAAAATAGGCTTGCGTATGTACTAGACACAATTCCATTCCCTCGCCATTGAAGCCTTTGGAATATCCACATAAGCATGTAGTGAATCTCTTAGTTCTGGAGACACTCATTTTATCATATCCTTTCAGACAAATTAAACCAAAGCAATAAGAAATCCTATTTGAATCATGATTTGTATCAGCATCCAATAAACTATGAAATTAATCTTGTTTTGTGCTTATAGTTCGCAGTTTCATGAAGAAGACACAGACTAAGCGCCAATCTCGCTACGCCTTTATTGCTTTACATGCATTACTTTACAATGTTAGCAAGCTGTTTATGTAAGCATATGTAAGTTTTCCACCATTTTTATTATAAAACCATTTAAAATGCATTTAAGATGTTGAATACATAAGGAGATCCTCTCTACACATTTTTCACATTTAAACATTTCATCAAAATTAACATGTTCCATTGTCAGTTATGTCATTTTTATGATGAGCCTGCCAATGAACCAAGCATTAACTTGGACTAGCTAAATAAACTAGTAACACAAAATCCTGGTCCTGCAATTCTCTGACTGGTTCCAATTGGTCAGTACCTTTTCCAGAACCCTCCTTCTTTTGAGTCTAACATTTGGTCGAACACAAACAACTTTGTTTTGCTGCTAAGTGTAGGCCCTAAAATGAACTGTTATTTTCTTTTCAGAATGGTGACTAAATAAAAAAATTCTTCCTTTCCTGCTCCACTTTTTCCATGGCTCTTTAGTAACAGTGAACCAGAAGCAATCAGCTCAACTAGTTTTTGCATGGAACATGTACAGTGTTCTAGTCTCGTTTATTCCTTCTGCCAACGCTCTTCATACTCCTTACTTTCCTATCCATGTTCTTTCTGCTCTTCAGCCTCATACTGCCCTTCCATGTTGTTCCTTCCACACTAACGTACAGCTTGTCCTCTTCCTCACTTCTTGCCATTTCTTGTTCCCCCCACCTCTGACCATTTGCTAGTACCATCCTTTTCTGGTTCCTGGGCCTACTGCATTTCCACCACGCTTCAAACTCTGTTCCCCATCTCTCCCTGAACACTAGTCTTCATCCCTCTGTGAAAACAACTGCTGCCTAAGCATTCTGGGGTTGGGGGAGAAGCACAAATAAAGACAGACTATTTAGGACTAAACTTACCCGGCACCTACTGCTGTGGGATGCATCATGCTTAACTACTTGGTTCAGATGATGACTGCACAGTCAGGTGACATGCAAGGACCAACAGATGGGAAGATATTCGTGTTACATGGAATATTCGGATGTTCAGTTAAAAAGTATTTGCTGAATAACATGCATGAACCAGTTATTCAAGAGCTTATGATTTGTTGAAGTTTCTTGAGGAATGGCCATACGTTCTGTGTGAATGCTTATGCTCTCTTCCCCTCTCTCCTCTGCATCGCTAAATTCCAGAACTGAAGTGTTAATATGCTCTTAAATAAGCCAAACAAGCATTTCCTCACCTCCTCAAATTAACATATTTACTTTCTCTTAAAGTCATTTTCAAAATGCTGAGTCATTTTAGCTTAAAGTTTCCAGAACAACCCTGCACAAACATACTCATCATGGCAAATTTCAGTATGACTAAGAAATAAGCTACTGAAAACAACATCTCAAGAAAACACCCACCCAAACCAGGTAACCTAACTCCTGGCATTGCTACTATTATGGTCTAGACTACATACAAATAGGCTAGAACAAATATAAATTAAGCAATCATAGACCGATCTGGAAGTTCAAGTTCTTTAGTTATAAAACATACAACATAGCACATACCTAGAGAACATGGGAATGAAAACGTTATTAATTAAATATTAATTCAATTAAATTTAAAAAATTAAATAATTTTAAAAAATTAAACATGTATAATGCTCCAATTTCTGTTTCATAATTGCCTCTGTTTCCTTTGGATATAAAACACTTGGACCTTATTTTTCAGTAGTGAGTATTATAATATCCTTTTCCCTTTGTTTTGCTTGCTATGTAATTTGAAAAAAGCTAAGCAGGATGCGAAGTATAGCCACATTTCCTAACTTCCTCTGTCCTCAAGAAAAAACACAGGCAATTCCAAAAGCTCACATATAAAATATAAACTGGAATTGGTGGTTTAAAAAAAACCAGATCCCTCTTTTAGCACACCAGCAGTAAACTACCGTATTCTACTTTTCTACCTGAATTTACTGTCAGCCGTAGAAGACAACAGTTACAGACCACAGGTATAGCAACATAAGGGACAGTACAAGATTATCACAGTCAGATAGCTCCCATTTTCAAAAAATCACCTTTTGACAGTCTAAATACTTAAATAGACTTCCTATTTAACAGCAAATAGCTCTTTTATACACATACGTAGAAAAAAAAAAAAAAGAGAACAACATGGCCTGGCATAGCTCCTATGTTAAAAAACGAACAACCATGTTCATGTGAATGATAATAAGCAAGCATGTGATGACAAGCAGACTTAAGTTTTATTTCCACTTCTAACACCAACTTCCTTTTTGTCCTTCAGTAACATACACGACTTGGGATCCCCACGCCGCTGGCAGGGGAACCAAGTTACTGCCCTTTACCAACTTCGTGAAAGCGTGCCAGTGCTCCATTAACAATGAAGATTGGCATTTCAGACTCTTGCCGTCATCATTTTATTTTCCACCCAACTCCTAGTTCCATTTCATGATACGCATGTTCTACAGTTACAACATGAAACAACCTTACTGAACAAAGTGAAGAACTCAATAACAAATGTGAATACTTCACCATTCAATTATCTTAGGGAGAGCTATAATGGTCCAGGTAAAATACTTTGGTAACATCTAGCAGCAAGTAACCAAAGGAAAGAACTCTATCAGCAGCTTTTTTCCTTGTTCTTGGAATCCTCTTGCTTAGAAGAGCACTAAGTTGTTTTACATTTTGTACAACATTGAGCTGTGGTAAAATAACCTCCCCCGAGAGACTTATCATTTGCAAACCTACAGACTCTTTAACAAGTGACACTGAAGCAACCAGCTGCTGCAAGAGAGAAGTAACATTTGTGGAATTTTAAATTTCACACACAAAAAAATAATTCAGTCTTACTTACACCAAAATAAAAATATTAATCTGCTTTATTGTAAGCTTTCACGTGTGTGCCAGTTTTGAAGAGGTAACATTTGGCTCCCAGACCACTACATAATATTCTGAAATACAATTTGGACTACATCTCTCTTCATTCAGGACATTAACAGAGCCGTTAGAACAAGCAGTTCCACTATCACGGTAGTGGTTCTGTGGATCATTCGCCCTTGGCTGTTGATACAGGGCTTAATAACAGCAAAAGAGTTATTCTTTTCCAGAAACCTGAATTGCTTCTAAACACTTCTAAACTTGCTGTGGTAGCAATCAGAATTATTATGACTTTATTATAGCACTGCATTTACAGTACAGTGAAAGGTATGAAAAAAATACAGTCAGAAAGCAAAATTCTGAAAAAGGAAGTACAGCTTCTAGAAGACATATCCATTTTATACGACTGAAGTATTTAGAATAAATACATATATTTAATTCTGATTAAATTTAATTCTAAACTCCTTTCAGTTGCACTAATGAAAGACTGCAAGGATTTAGTTTTAAAATGTTATTTTTATGTTCAATAGACAATCTGAATCTTTAAAATTGTATCCAGATTGAGTACAAATCAAGGCCATAGTTACTTAATATTAGACTAATTTTTTACATGCCAAAGTGAAATTTCCAAATACAAAATAAAACCCCAACCAACCATAACAACAACATACACAAAATGTGAAGAATTCTCAGTTTTCCTATTAGCCCACAGGCAACGGTAACAAAATAAATTCCAGTCCAGCAAAGCACTTTAACTACACGATAAGACGACCCACTTCAGACAGGAGACAGGTATTAGTATTCAGTTTATGTAGAGAAGAATACACAGGCACAGATAAAAAAAAAAATACATGCCTCAAAATCACTCAGGAGATCAATGAGAATGAACAGTATGAGTCTTCAAAGTCTCACTGCAGTACAATAGCCTCTACACTACCTGTCTTTACCCTACGAACGAAGTAAATGGAGCTATGCCTTTCACCATTTAACTGAAGCTCACATTAAGAAAACGGTGAAACCTACACTGAAGTTTTCCAGTAGATACTTTAATCATGACAAAAAAAATGTGTACAGCGATAGCAGTCAACAGCAAAAATATACTATACACTTCATAAAATAAACTGTAGAACATACATAAAAAAATTAGATTTATTTCGGATAGATTAAAAACAATGACACACCAAGAAGCGTGAAACTGTTTCTTCAGACTGAATAAATGTGAAATGTTTTGGGGTTTTTTACTCACAAGTTTTTGAAAACTTAAACGTAATAATTATATATGGCTACACACAGACTCAGAAAAGGATAATTTTGCTATTTTACAGATCTATTTAGAAAATGCACTCGTGGCTCCTTCATAGTCTACCAATTACAAGGTCTGGAAATCCATAGAAGGACTTCTGATACAGTCACAACAATTTGTTTCCTCGTTCAGTATAATCCATGAAGTTTGTACATGCAGCTAACAGGGGCTAACTAGGGCTCATTCTTAAACAAGACTTCAGTGCTAACCCAGCTGTAGAAGCTATATCACTTTAACTACACATATATAACTAAAGGGATATAACCCCATAGCACAAGGAGACCATAAACAGTTTATATCCCATAGAGGAAAGGGAACAACCTGTAAGTATATTCATGGTATGGACAACAGGGAAGAGCATAAATTTCTTAAAACTATAGTTGTTTCAATTTGCCTAATCAAACAATCTACACTGGTAAAACTTTGTGCAGAGCATGCTCTAGAACAAAATTAT
This sequence comes from Rissa tridactyla, assembly GCF_028500815.1. Lineage (NCBI taxonomy): Eukaryota > Metazoa > Chordata > Aves > Charadriiformes > Laridae > Rissa > Rissa tridactyla. The sequence continues at coordinate 99,205,557 of NC_071466.1, forward strand.
GAACAGTATTATAAACTAGTATATGTGCATGTTTTTGTAAAGACTGAGGAAGATTTTTTCACTTTTTTATAAAACAATTAGATGAGGCATTTAGCATACATTGAAAATTATCTACACCCTCCCGTTATCCTCCATAGAGTGCCGGCTCAAGTGTTTTCCGACATCCACACACCAGAACATATTGTCTGTGCTCCCTATTCCTGTGATCTTTTTAATGGCATACACACATCATATTCCAAATAGGGGCAAGGACAAAAATTAATCTTGCTTGGACAGCTCTTAGCTGCATGTGAGAAAAAAAAAAAAAAAAAAAAAGTAGCAATTCATTGCACAGCATAAGAATTCACTTGTAAGGGTATCGTACCAGATCTAGAATCTCATTCTCCCTCCCAAAACCACACTAGTCATTTACTTAGACGAAACTCACAAAAAGGGGTCACAAACTGCAGCAGTAGATTTAAAAAAATAAAAAATACTGTAACTGTGTCTCTAAAATCACATTGTACGTTCCCGTTTAGGACAACAGAAAATATTTTATAAAAAAGATAGTGATAAGCTATACATAGAAGTACCAGCCAGTCGTGTTAACTACTTATACTTTTAACTGATGGACTCTGGGCCATACAGCTGGCATTGTGGGAATGACGGAAAGCTATCGACTGCTCCACGGAGACCAGGGACATGTGGCTAATTGAGGCAATATTTCAGGATAAAACCAGAACTTGATTTATTATTGTTTACACACATCATAAGCAGGGCCTCTGGGCAACATCAAGTTTCAGCTCCTAATTGCGGCTGTGTAAACACTCAAGAAGCCTCGGTCTAGGTGTCAAGAAGCCTCTACTCGTAACCGAGCCAAGAGACAATGAGGTCACATCAAAAATTAAAAAAAAAAAAAAAAAAAGGAAGAAACGACCTCACACCAGAACTGCGCACACTGCCCCAAGTGCCAGCCGCTAACAGAATCTGCTTTCTATGAATAAGAGGGGAGACGGCGGGGGGGAGGAAGCGTAGCCAAAGACACGCCAGCCCCCGCTCTCCCGGGGGCCAGGCCGCCACCGAAGCCGCACCAGGGCCGGGAGCAGGGTCTGGAGGTCATCCCCTACCACGCCGGCTGGCGCCCCACGGCGGGCTACGGGCGGCCGCAGCGGCCAACTGCCGTCAGCAGCCCCCTTCCTCCCCCTCTCCGGGGGCAGGTGCGGAGGTTGGGGGGGAGGGAAGGCAGCTGCTGCGGCGGCTTGATCCCCGCCAAAGGCGAGGGCTCCCCGGGCTGGCTTGGGCCGGGTCTGGCGGGGCGGCGTGGGCGAGAAGGACGCCGGAGAGCCCCTACACCTACCCCACCCCCGCCAAGGAACGCCTGCCAACGCGGCGCTGTCCCTTTAAGCATCACGTCGCCTCCCCCCTCCCGTTGCCCTCTCCTCCTCCTCCTCCCTCCGCGCGGCGCCGAGCCGCGGCCCGCGTTCCCTTCTCTCCCTCGCCCCGTCTCCCCTCCCCGTGCGCGCGCGCGCGCCCGCCCGCCGCCGGCACGCGCGCCCCCACAAGAGACAACGGTTACACGGCGGCCGTTCCAGAAATTTCCTCGCTCCCCCCCCCCCCCGCCTCCCTTCCCTTCCCCTCCCCGCGCCACCGCCCCTAACCCCCCCTCAACCCCCCCCCCCCCCCCTCCCCGGGCCAGTTGCGGAGTAGCGGGTGCCCCCTCCCCGCTGTTCCGCCTGCCGGGCTCCCCCCTCCTTCCCGCCGGGCTCCTTCCCCAACCGTCCCCCCCTGCGCCGGTGTGGTGGTAGGCCTGAGCCCGGCCGGCAGCGGCGGCGGGCGCGCCGTGATGGATGGCTGGCTTGGCTTGGCTGGGAGCGGGTTTGAGTGACAGCGCTTACCTGGGTGCCAATCTTCGTCACACTGACAAGCGGCTGCAGCAATCGGGACCCGCACCGCCGCGACACGCGTCAGCGCGCACACACGCACCCGGCCAATGGCCGGCCGCGCCGCCCGACACGACACCACGCCGCGCATCACGCCTCATCAATATTCACCGCGGGGGGCGGGGCGCGCGCCGGTGTAGGGAGGTGGCGCGCGGTCGCCCCGCCCCGCCGCCAGAGCGGAGGGGCGGGGCGACCGCGCGCCACCTCCCTACGCCGGCGCCTGGCGGCTCGCGCTCATGCATATGGACGAAGGGGGCGGTAGCAGCCACGCCTCTCGGGGGGGTGAAACCACCTCCTCCGGGGGGGGGGGGGAAGCTGCAGAAGGAGGGAGATACCAAGTGGCTCCGCCACAGGGGGCGAGGGCGGCAGCCGTGAGACGGGGTCCGCCGGCCGCCGCCTCTCCTCAGCCAGGGGCCCGCCCGTTAAATATGCCCCGTTTCCCTCAACTTCTCTTAAATCAGGAGCTCTTAGAGGTAAGGAGGAGGAGAATCAATACTCGTTTTTGCTGTTGGGATGTTTTAAAAGTTTCTGTCTTACAGGTTTTGTGGAAAAAGGGCCTGCTGAGGTGATCCTTCATCCCTGCCTCGCTCCTCGTTCGTGCTGCCACCCGAAGGACCATCTTGGCAACCTCTGCCTCGCTCCTCGAGGGCAAAAGTTACCAAGGAGGGGAAGGAGCTGATACACACGGAGCACATCTCATCTCGGGGAGCTCGGCTCAAAACCAAAGCAGGGTTAGCGTTGGGTTTTGTAGTCCCTCTGCAGCACAGCAGCTGGGAATCCACTCGATTACCCTGTGCCCCTGTAAACTGGGAATGCCCTACATTTTTTCAGGGTCTGTGCCACTCTTCCTGTTGGTTTAACAGTAGTGAGCTGCCTAGTTTCTTCTATATAACCCTTTCCTGGGCCAGGCCACTTAAAGATGATCTGGCTAATAGGCCGGTAACAGAAACTGCTACTTAAATGCTCCTGCAAGCCAGGCCTGCCTTCAGTCCAATGAGCGTAACCGCTGTGTCCAGACCTTGCTGGGCCAACACAGTTGCTTTCGGTCTTCAGGGATCTAGTCCCTCTGTGCACACTGCCACCATTTGTCCACTAACGAAACCGCCGTTTCATCCTCTGGCTAGACCGCCTGGAGCCTTTACAGGAGTTCAGTTTTCGAGCCATTTTTCCTCTGCGCAGTCAGAGCCACGTGGACGTTGGGCTTGTGAACAGAGAAAGAACTTGTACACCTAGCAGAGAGAGTGGGGAAGAAAATGAACTATGCTAATCCAGAGCGCTCAGATGTGTGAATTGGGTGTCAAAGTTCATGTGAATGACTTACATAAACAAGATTTTTTTAAAAATACAACTCTTAGTTTGTCTTACTCACAAGAGCCTCTTTCTCTATTTCTGCTTTTGCGCCATGTAACGACACCTCTACAAGAGTTCCTGTGGCCAGGCTGGCATCTACCACAAGTTTCATCTCTCTTTATCCCTGCCACATTCATTAGTGACACATTCACTAAACAGAGCTTAAAATTAACTGGTTCCCATGCCCAGACCTGCCTCTTCTTCAAATTTGAGTCTCCTTGCAAACCCTTTGTTCTCCTTCTGCCTTGCCTGCACTTCTTTGGATAGGAGTTCACTGATTTCTCCTGAGAAAGTACAGATTAAATTCAAACTAATTTAGTTTCTGTTTAATCTCTTCTCCCAGTGATCTTCAAAGTCTTTCTTGATGCCTTTCCCAACTTGAATTTTCCTGTTTTCCTGCTGCTTCCCATTGCCTTTCCTTCCCTTCCTTCTTGCCACTTTTTCTTCCCTAGCTCCCCCCTCACACACACCAGGTCTAGAAATTCCTCATCTGCTGTCTTCCCCTCACCTCAGTAATTCCATCTCTTGGTCTCCTTTTTAATTAAGGTTACTCCATCCTTTACTCTCCTCAGCCTCCCAGGCTTTTCATAGTATCAGTAAATGTTATAACTCTCCTGATCTTAAAGCACGTGACTCCCCTAGCACCAGAGTTAAGAAAGCCTGGTTCTCCACGTTTGTTCCTCATGGTTTGTTAACTTTAGGGTCTACGTTGCAAGCTTTGACTCTAATCTCTTCCAAAGTTCTGTTGTACATAAGGTTTCTCTGTAATCAGTGGATGCCATTGCCTAAAAGCTCCCACTGGAGACTTTCGATCATTAAGGGAGTACAGACACATTTTCACAGCTCCACAGCTTACTTTCATGAAAGTTACAGAAACAAAATTATTCTGACTGGACTAAGTCGCTAGGTTCAAATGTTATTAAATGACATGGATACACCCCAAATATACCTGTACCTACGTTATATAACTATGTAAACCTAAGAAGGAAGTAACCTAAAAATTACCCTTGTGCCTTCCAGCTGCCTATCTCTAAACTCACTGAGTGCACAATCCTAATCGCTTTCGAGAGATCCCTGCTTTTCATTTTATCTTCATTTATCTCTGACACAGCCTCTGCAAAGCTCAAAAAGCTATGCTTAATTTTTAAAACATCCCAGCTGAAATGACTCTAGGAGATGAAGATTTAAGAAAAGCACTGTTAAGGTTTCAGTAGAGATAGAGTTAACTTTTTTACCAGCAGCTGGTATAGTGCTGTGTTTTGGATTTGGGATGAGAAATACTTTTGATAGTGCACTGGTGTTTTTGGTTGTTGCTAGGCAGTCAAGGCCTTTTCTGCTCCTCACACCACCCCGCCAGGAAGCAGGCTGAGTGCCCAAGAAGTTGGGAGGGGACACAGCCAGGACAGCTGACCCCATCTGATCAAAGGGATATTCCATACCATATAACGCCATGCTCAGTACATAAAGCTGGAGGAAAAAGAAGGAAAGGGGGGATGTTTGGAGTGATGGAATTTGTCTTCCCGAGTAACCGTTATATGGGATGGCGTCCTGCTTTCCTGAAGATGGCTGAACACCTACCTGCCAATAGGAAACAGTGAATGAATTCCTTGTTTTGCTTTGCTTGTCTGCATGGCTTTTTTTTCTCTAAACTATCTTCATCTCAACCCATCAGTTTTTTTCTCACTTTTACCCTTCTGATTCTCTCCCCCATCACAGCTGGGGGGAGTGAGCGAGCAGCTGTGGGGTTCTAGCTGCGGGCTGGGGTTAAGCCACAACAAGCACTAAAAATTACAAGGCTTTTGAGAGAAGCCTGCAACATTTGGAGAATAGAAGGAGCTGGGAGGAGAGAAGCATCAGGGGAAAAGAATTAAAAAGTAATCAAGAGGAGTGATTCAAAGACAGACAAACAAAAAGGGAAAGGATATGTCCCCTTTTCTTTCTTTCTTATTCTCCAAACAAACTGTGTTGTCCCTCAGCAGTTCTGCAAAAGGACAAAGGTACAATACATAGGACGGAAGACAGAAATCGTGAGGAAATTCTCCATACTACACATTTGATAAGGATTATTACACAACTGATGCAGTTTTATGCTATGAACTTCAATTGGTATGGGTGTACTCACTTCAATGCAATGGTGAGAGTGCTGCTTTTTTTTCTAAAAAAGCAAAAGCTACATTCCAGCATGAATGAAATTACATTTTAATATTTTGTAATTGCAAATTACGAGTACGTAAAAATGAGGTTCTGTAATATTTAGGCTTACAACTGCAAATAACAGAATACTCAGATTCTCAAACTTCTGTTACTTTCTTCACATTGTATGTATTAAATATGCTCATTAAGTACAGCTCATTACTTAAAGCACGCATGTTTGTAGGGTCAGGACCTTACTTGGTTACTGAGAACAGTCCCGGATATATAAGAGCCTTCCTCACAGTTGGACCAAGTATTTGCAAACACTAAGCTATGAAGGTCCCATCTCACCAAATGAGAAAAGCACTTTCCCAAATCTATTCTCCAAAATGCACTTTCAGTTGCCATTTCGTGATAGTAGGATTGTGCAAATGCATTTGAGGGCACAACTGTATCCTGCATACAGTTGCTAGACAAATTAGGCTTACTCTGACATCCTTTAGTAATTTCCAAGTTCTAAATATTACAACTGTGTGCATAATGTAACATTCATATGAATTTAACGTGTTCAGAAAAAGGAGAGCCTCATGGCTCTTGATTGTGTACTGTGCAACTCTTTCATAATTAAGCTTTCAAAGGAAATGTTTACATAGAGTTCAAGGGATGGGCTTCCATGCAGGTGGCAGTAATCTGTACTCATGATTTACTGAATAAAGTCTGTAATTGCAGTGATAAGACTGGAATAATCTAAGCAGAGCAGGGTTTTCCCCAGACCCCCATAAAAATCAGGTGAGTTTTTAAGTGCTGATCTCTCAACAATGGGAGGCCTCTGCAGCAAACCAGTTTCTTCTTTCATCACTCCAAGGGGAAAAAGTGTGTAATAAGACTTGTCAACAACTTAGATGTCCTCTGGCGGTTTGGAGAGCATTCCAAAAAGCAACTTCTGTGTGCCCTGTTTGCAGGCGCAGCACATTCACATCTGCAGCCACAACTTTACGTGGTATAGGAGGAGCCTGGGAAAAATTTGTGACTGATTTTATAATGGATTTGGCTTTTAAGATTTTAAAGCTGAAATTAATGAGTTAACTCAGTCTAAATAAAGGGCAAGCTTTGCTTGAAGTAGATCATGGAGATCTGTGTAACTCAGCTGGGAACACTCCCTCTGGAGAAATTAAGAGCTCATGTCCCACAGCAGGACTTGGGCTCGGACCAAGAGCTGGCACTGCAGTGCAGTACTACTGCAAGGAGTTCCTGTGTGGGGATCAAGATGCCATCCTTTTGATGAGCTGTTACTGTCCTGTGTTTTTCCACCCTCTCTGTTTAGCAGAAAAAAACAACGTACTTAAAGCCCCCTTCAGAAAAGGAAAAATTATCAATGTCTTATTCAACATTTCTCCTCTTGTTAAATCAAATTTGAATTTCCAGAGCTGTACATTAGCTGAATCACTGGCTGCATGCTACTCAGTCCATCTGTTTATATGGTTGAGTCACTGCATTACCAATATCTTAACACGTTATTTGGAAAGAATTTTAGGCGATCTGGAGGATAAAACCCCAAAGCTCTATAAGATAATGTTCCTTTCTGTATGTTCTGTCGTACCACATTCTACATTGCTCGTTTTCTGCTATCAGAGATGATAATTTGAACAAACTGCTATTTTAGGAAAAACAGCTTATCATAAAAGCACAGCTTCCACTTAGAAGCTGAAGACTGAGCTGTGATGTAGAAATCCACCGTCACCTCCCCACATGCAATGCCTTGCCCTGGGAACTGCGCGAGGACTTCCATGGTGATGGAACAAACATCTTTCACAACCCAAGGTATCTTTTTTCCACTTGAGATACTATAAACAGATTACCTTCTGAGGGCAAACTTTCTGCTTTTAATGATGCCAAAAGCTGAGAGTATCTTATTGGTTGACTGCAAAGTTTCTTCAAATATGTGTTAGACTTAAAAAGATATTTTCATTTACCTCCTTGTGGGAGGGGGGAGGAAAAAACAGGGCAGAGGGGCAGAAAAGAGTCAGAAGGACAGAGGTGGAATTTCTAATACACATTTTGATTTCTATTTCACAAAAAAACAGAAAAAGAGAATATTTTGTATGAATCTCAACATGGAGGACTATGAATGCATTCACGTTATTCTGGGAGTTAAGAAGCAGAAAGTGAAACCAGCTGAAAGAAAAGAAAACCAGTGAGGCTAGTTTTACCTTCCAGACCAGGGGCTAGATCCAACTCTCACAGAAGTCAGTGGAACAATTCCCACCAGCTTGAGCAGGATTTGGATTCCGCAAAGTGAAATGCAGAAAAAATAACCAGGAAGCATTAATGAGAGATTCTCAAACACTGGTCTACAGAGCACTTTCTTCAGTCCATAGAGACCTGTCTTCCCTCTCCATTACTCCTTTACTTCCAGCGGCTTTTATGAGTTTCTGCATTTTGGAGCCTAGAAGAATCGAGAGGCGTTGGTAATGGGGAATAAGAATGGCTGGCCAGCCAGCTTGCTCCCGACAGTGTTTTGCAAATGGAAGAGAAAAGAACTCAATTGCTGAGCAAATAGAGAAAAAATAAAGAAGGGAGTATCTGAAGGAGTAGGCGGCCATTCAGCTGAGAGGATTAGGTGGCCTTCAGTGAGGATTAGGTGCTTTGCTGCCTAATGCAACTGTCTAGCCAGGCACCTGAGCTCCTAGCACAAAGCAAAAGAAAAGCTGGGCTCCACAGAAACGTCTGCACCGAGCTAAAAGCAAATAGGAAACGCCACGGGCAGAAGTGTTCCACAAACATTCCCCTTCTCATCTCTGCCAAGTTGGGATTTGTGGAAACTACCATGCACAGCCACCCCTGGCTGCATGGAGACAAGCCCGTCTCTGATGGTCCATGCTGCAGTACTTACACCATATCCTCCAGGCCCACATCCACACTCCAGATGTGACACACATTCCTGCCGCCACATCTAGCTGAAGCCCTTCCTCTTTGGAGCAGTCAGACATCTGGACCAGGCTCTAGATCAGCTGATGGTTGATGTTGGGGGCAGCATTCCCACTAACGCTTTCAGGCACTTCCTCAATGTGAAGAACTGTTGTCATCTGAGCACAATGCTAATATGTTCACGCATGACAGACCGGATTGACCTAGCTGGCACCCAGTTCTTAATTTCAGGGCAATCCTTCCTTCCCCATGTACCTGCGGATCAAACTACCATGAGTCCAATACTGGCCAGTAGTAAGTGCTTAGAGAAAGACTGCAACAAACATGAAAACAACTGGGTCAGCATTCCTCTGGTGCATCCTAAGAGCTCCTGAGGTCAATAGTTTAGCACCTTTCTGAATCATAAGTTGAAAGCAGAGACCATCATATTCAATGGCTGCTGGCAGACTTCTCCATTAATTCCTCTATTCCCTTGTTTGAAAACCCATTTACAGATTGCAATTCTATAATGTCCTTTTGCCAGCCAGTGAGTCTCTCTTGGAGTTAGACTACCTAAGCCAGCCTTTCCTCATAAGAAAGAGGAGATACAGGAGACTCTTTGGACATTTTTTCCTAAGATTTATTGATGAGAAGACATTCTAGGAAATAAAGGACATGTCAACAGCTTGCAGAGCAATATGGTACAGAGATCCCTATTCTGCCTCTGCATGAAATAACTTTGGATCTGGAAGGCGCAGAAGTAACACCAGCCTCATGCTGTGCCCAAGATAGCTGGTGGGCTGAGAGGCAAGGCAAACCGGCTTGAGACTGAGTGCTATGCTAGCAAGGCAATACTGCTTCTGGGATCCAAGCTTGTATCCCTGCCAAGGTCTGCTCCTTCCTCCGAGAAAGACTGGTCCATTCACACACGGGTTGGGGACCTGCAGCGCAGAGATGCATTGTGCCACACTGGCACATCCTGAGAGGCACGCTCCCAAATCTTTGCAATGCCTGAGGATACAGACCCACCTTCCCCATGGACCATCTAACCCGGAAGCTGCAGGGCAGTGACTGCTCAGCTCTTTTTCAGTTTGCAACATCCTCTTTATTTCCCAGAGCAGGTGCAGATTCCCAGGGAGAGACTTAAGCCTCCTCCCATAGAAAGGGTGCATGAAATCCCACAGATCTGCAGGCCACATGCCTCATACCATTGCTATGGGGCCTCCTAGGATAGACGCTGCAACCATCCAGTACTGAGATTCTTCCTCGTCACATGTAGTATTTATTGACTAGCGCAGACAACGATGGAACGATGGTCTGTAGGATTATTTAAGCACATCTGATCCAGAACCGAAGCAGAAATAAAATTTGCCCTGTACCATGCCCTGATTACTCTCATGCTCCTATGTCCAAGCCCAGTCACATCCTGCATCGATCAGAAAGCCCCACACTTCACATCGTGCTCTTAGGAAGGAGCTGAAATGCAGCCCTTGAGGCAGGGTGAATCGCTTGGTGTGCCCAACAGTGCGCTGCTGTCACACACTGCTTCCCACTGATGCGACCTTGGTAAAGTTCTCCAGCAGACTTTAGTCTGCTGACCAAGACTTGAACAGACAAAACAAGTAACCCTGGTCTAGTGAGCAGCACGCTTACCAGGGAGAGGGGAGACCCAGATCCCAGCTCACAGCACCAATCAGCAACCAATGCAGTCACGTTGGCTGGCTTTTTTTCTCTTATCCAAGGAATTCTGAGCCCTGGAGAAGAGATCTATTATCAGCTCATTCCCTTGTACTCATGTAAGGCAAAAGTCACATCAGTAAGGGTTGCAATTTATGTTTTTTAAATCTAATGAGTGAAGTTCATGTAGATTGCATCTCTTTCCTAATAATCTGTATATTTTGGTAGTTTTACTTTCATAGATACGGCATTGAACAGGGTCAGAAAGAACACAATGGCATTGGCAAAGGCTTTTCAAAAAGTGCCAGAAACAATAGTGCTTATGGCTTTCTAACTGTTCATAGAAAGCAAGAGTCGGCATTGCAGTCCATTTCATAACTAACTCATACACTCCGTAAGTAGTTTAAAGCATCAGAAAAGGCAGTGGCGAAATCCGCTCTTCATTGAGAGGTGACTCTTCTTGTGCTCCCTCGCCATTTCAGAGATTTACAGTTCAGCTGTCTCTAGGGTTTGCTTCCCTCAATCCAACTTTCTTGAGTATTATCGCCGAACCCTGTCAAAATTGCGCTTTCGTTTTGCACTGCCTTCCCCAATTCTCTTCTAAAAATGATCATGCTTCTGCTTTTCCCGTTGCACAGGAATCAAAAAGCTGTATCAAACCCAGCATGTTTATCTCAGTATGACATCCCACGTATAAAATGTGTGCCTATTTCAGATGTCAATCTTCATTATTTTCTTTACTTCAATCAGACCTAGGAAAACAATCAAAAACATGCAGGGGATTTTTTTTTTTCCTTCCTCAGTACTATTTCAGAGTACTGTATGCATCCATAGGATGATGGCATTCCTTTGACTGCTAAGTACGCATATTCCCTGACTGTACAGTCTCCAAAGGCAGAAAGTAGCTGAGCTCCCGTGCTGCACAGTTTGTGCCACAGACTGTGTTTGCACAGCGAGATTCAATTCTCTCTACGTGTGGGGACTGTAGCTTGCTTTTTCTTTTTAAAACTCATGAGCAAAGTTTTACATTATCAAAGGTTTGGTGTTTTGTGGGTTTTTTTTTTCTGCAATTAGTATAACATAAACTGCATGTAGCCAGAATCTGTGGTAACTATAAATTCCGGCTGCTCCCCTAGTAGACCATGTAGTGGTAGGACACTACCGATATAATTAAACATCAAACAAACGAAAGCTTTCAGAACCCCCATTTTCCTGTCGTACGTAGACCCAGCCTTGCCCCTTTCTCATACTCCAGTTCACTTTTGTATCACCACCTCCACTGCTGACAATACTTTCTTCAATGGGAATATCACAGCCGCAGCCACTGCCAGAATCTCTTGGCAAACGAGCTCCTTTCTGAGTCAGAGCCTAATGCCATTACAAGGTCTGCAACAGCTGCAGCAGTCATACATCTGCAAGTCATTTGAACATTTTATGATGAATAAAAACTATCCATTACATAGACCTATACATTATATATTAACCCTAATACTTATTCAGTTACACTAACAATAACCTTTTCCCTCTGCATGCTGTAAACTTCTTTGGCTACAGCATGTGTTAACAGAGATACTTAGAGCTCCGGTCCATGGTGGAGCAGTCCCTGTGTACGTATTACCTAACTTATTCTACCTATTTAAACACAAAATGGGATGATGGAAAGAAAGAAAAAAAGTGAATGTAAAGCTATAAAAATTCATACCATGCATAAGGAAACCATTTTTATATAATTGCATGAGACTGCATACACTCCTACAAATAGAGAGGATACCAAACAATGCGAAATGCAAAGGAAGAATGAAAACATGGACTTGAAATATACAGTTAGGAGATTTGATTATGATATGCACAAATCTCAAACCCATCCAGATGTCCCCAGCCAGCAACCTGATCCTCAACACCATAGCCAAGATTTGAAATCTAAAAAGTCAGAATACTGAAGACGGAGTAGCAGGACTCAAGGAAAAAGAAACGAGAGTTGTGAGTAGTTAAAAACCTTTAAAAGAATAATGATAATAAAGAAACATAAATGTGGTTTCGTGAAGGAAATATATATGCAGCCGCAAATTATGAAGTCAGCCCTTCAGGACATTACATTCCTCATGCAAGTTGCTGAGCCTGCTCAACATAAATAGGTGTAAAATACACTCACCGGCTTAGTGACTTCAGGATAGAGTCCCATATGTGATTCCCTACCAGTGAGTCTTCTACATATGTATACTTTTACAACAGTAACTGCGAACTGGGCAAGACATACCTCCCTATGAGTTTCACCATAAGAGTTTTAAAGAGACAAGGCAAAAGTCTGGCATGACAGAAATCTATCATAATTTTTCCATGAGATTCATCCAGAGCCAGAATTTTACTAGCAACCCATATGCATGTAAAAACTATTTCATGTTCGTTCATTATCTATCGTTTGCAAACTCTTTTTGGATTGTCAGAAATACATCTCTCTTGCTTCCCATTCACTTTTACTCTATATTTCACGTATCAGTTTAGTGCCTTTCATAATATCAGTATCGCTTTGGAAGCAGAATGTCAATTAACTTATGCTTCCACACTGAGTTAAATGTGTGGATTAGTAAGCTACAAAATAGTGCAGGTTTTAAATAAGAAGCAGCTATCAGAATAGTCTTACAGTTAGAGAAGTGACTTTTAGAAGAAGTTTCCTTCACTTGATGTGCTTCCTCTGTGCAGTCAGAGGCCAAACTGTTTATTTTACTGGCAATCCATATTTATTGCTCGTGCTGGCTTTAATATTTCCATTCAAACAATCCACATATTAAAAATGAAAAAGAAAATCCTAATAAGGTTACAAACAGTTCATTTAAACGGGATTCAAAAGGCGTTCAGCAGAGATCTTTTTTTTTTGAGGGTCAGAAAAGCATTACATTTCAGGGCTGAAAAACCACCTTGCCACTGACGAACGGGACGCTTTACTCGACACGGCCGAGTCCCCGTGGTCAACTTGCACAGCACCTACCTCCCGCTTAAAAAAAAAGGGGGGAAAATCCTGGCCCTTGTGCTGCATAGATAACTTACCAAGCGTGGCGTGACGCAATGATGTCTTTCTAAGTCAGCAGCCAGCCAGCTGTCTCTTTGCCGCTGCTCCTACTTTTCCCATGCTCCGGCAGAGCGGAGCTGAGCAGCCAGGCCAGTTGCACAGCCGCTATCGAGTCAAAGGGCAAGAGCGAAGCTTAGAATAAACACGTTGTTTTCACTCAGTTGCTTGAAGTGCTGCCAAATCTCTTAACATTAGTGCACATAAATCGGTGAGTATCATGAAGCCCGAGGCCCGAGCAGCTGGAATCTTGTAGCTGTTACCTGAAATCCTAACGTCCAAAAAAATAGCTTCCCCATTCCTCGAGGCTATGTGGAAAATCTCAAAAAACACAATCATAAAAGTACTACCAACATCAAGGAAAAGAACTCCCAATTATTTTTTCCTTTAGTTCTCCTTTTTTATAGTCATCTCAAATTTGTGGGGGCGGGCGGGGAATGGGGTGTCTGTCTCAAGATTTTCAAACATGCTGGTTTCCCAACACCATGCCGAAGAAAGCGCTCTCTGATTCTAGAGGTAAATCCTAAAGTTATTCTGAGGGGAGGAAGACTATGAAGATAAGCAGCTCGGGGCCCAGCAGTAAACAAACATACATCAGGAGCTAAGCAGCTGGAGGAAAGGTAGACTGGTCGATTTTTCTCTGCCCAACGGTGACCTTCAGGAGGCAGGAGTGGGGTAGAGTAGTGATGTTCCTCTCCCAGGCAACAGCTTTGAAACGATTCTTCAGCAAGGACTTGAGCGAAAAAGCTCCTTCTCCTTACCCAGCCGCCAAGAGAAAAGGAGTTGAAAAACACGGAATCCTTATGGCTAATGGGAGCGTGATATAAAAGATGGAGGCCATTGACTGGTGTCCAGAGACAACAACCTGGTATGAATTCCAGCACCATTCCACTTCCCAGCAGCTGGATTTCTCACCAGGGTGGATTGCTGGTTTTGGACACCTCCCCATTTTTTCCCGTCTGTTAACAGTCTTCCACTAGTAAGTATTTGGAACAGTTGTAAAGCTTTTTTTGTATCTAAACGGCCCTGCCATTGCCTGAATGCAATTTAAAAATTGCTGGCATTTATGCGCAGACTATCCAAAGTGTATTTTTGTCATGCTGTTAATAAGCGTTGCATCTCCTGGGAGAACCTCAGCTAGCTCAGAGTTTCTAAACGATGTGCGCACTTGACAAAGAAGATGCAAGAAAAAAATCTTTCTCATTTTTTACTAGTTTTTATTCTGTGTTGCTCGGTAAATAGACATGATGTACAAAGAGAAATTGGGACCACTAACTCCTCATCTATAAAGTGAGGATGAGAACCCAAGAAATTGTGCGCCTTGCCAACGGTTATGCAGGCAGCCAAGGGTCTCGCAAATGAATCCAGAGCCAGTCCAATACCTGAGTCATAAGGACCATCTTTGCTCTCAGTTCCTACATTATCCTTCTGTTTTCTATATTCTGAATTTCTTTCCAGCTCCCCTCACATTTCTCCCAGTCCTCAACCAATAGAATATAGCTCACTTTTAGAGATACCCCAGGAGAGTTTGGGAAACATCAATACAGCTTAGAATGGCCTAGTCTGGCATGATTTTAAACTCTATTAAGCACAGGAGATGCTTTTTGGAAAAGCAGTGCATGCAAATGAGAAATGAAAGCGTGAAGGGGTGGTTCTTTCAAGTCCCTTTCAAAGCCTCCAGGGAAAAGTAACTATTGCCCCTTTCTTTGCTATGAGACATTAGCATTTGCCGAGTACGAGGTGTGTTGTGGCTTGCGTGTTCCCTCTCCAGTGCTAGGCAGATGCTGTCACAGATTTTAGAAACCAAGCATATCTCCACTCTGCAAACAGCCAAACGGAATACCCAGAGCACATCATAAGCACGGGGACAGGTAAGACAGAAACTGAAAACAAATCAAAAACTCAACCAACAAAGACAGAAAGCATAAATAATTTTAATTAGCTATTTTTTTACATTATTGGATATTAACTGCTTAGGAACTATCTATCCAGATAGGTCCTTGATAAAACACTCAGATTTGGAAAGGGGTACTGCCATTTGAACCGCATGTCAGACTAGAGAAACAGAGGTGACACAACTGCTGCTAAGAAACAGAGATGACACAACTGCTGCTAAGAATTTTAGGCATTAATTTTAACTAAGATACATAGCACGGGCTCTGTGCGTATTAGAAGTGAACATGCATATAGGCTGTATTCTCTGATACTACTGATTTACAGAACCATGTCCCTGTTAACCTGTTTTGCAGTTAAAAATTTGTTGAGAGTGGAGGGGAGACCAAAATAAATTTTGAGAGCTGACCCACTGACTCCACACACTGACCCAAAGTTTGCGGCATACTTTATTATCATAAACACACATTCTTAAACTTGTGTCCTTAACTATGCATTAACACAATCTCTTCTATCCCAAAGCTGCCATATATCCTAAGACTTTCAGAGGTGGGTATGAATTTCCAAATGTAATTGAATGTGTGTAGGCAAAAAAGAAAAAAAAAAGGGAGCTCAAAAATATGTGCGCAGATTGTCTTGGGAGTGGTATCATCCCGAGATGAACACTAAGGATAGTATGTAAGTACCCAAACCACAGAATCATAGAAAAGATAAATAAGTATTTATAATTCCATGAAATAGAACCACATGAGAGGAAAAGCATGATCTGGAAACCTGTTGGGATATTTTGTTTACAGTCCTAAGTTTAATTAATATCATCCAGAGTTTAGAGGCGTTTCTCTCAAAGGATAAAATAAAAAAAAATAAACAAACAAAGCCACAATACAAGAACACCACGGTTGTAAAGTCAATCACTCAAATGTTCAAAGGACCTGGACAAAAGTGCCTATATTACCCTTATTGTGTTAGCTCCTTTTGTCTAACTCTGTACGCAAACAGCAGCATACAATACAGAATAGCCTAGGAGGGTTGTAAATCACAGGCAGATAGCAAATACTTGGGCAGGGAACGACTCCAAGATTTTTTTGTTTGTTTTTACAGCGGGACACAGTGGGGACCTGAACCTGCCCTGCACTACTGTTGCTGCACAGCATCTTGGGAACCAGGAGTCTCCCGGGTCCCTTCCCATTCACTATGGAAGTAAAAATCAGGAAGATTAACATAAGCTCCCTTCTAGCATGTTATACCTTGAAGTGTAAGCTACAGAGAGGAAGAGAGTCAGGGAGCACTCAGGCGAGGTGGGTTGCTACAGAAGAGCGGGATGTGCTGTGGGTGCACTGTGACCACACAAAGATGCAAATGGACCTGGAGTGTGTTGCAGGAGATGAGCCTGAAGGAATGGAGGTTAGCTGGTCTGAAGAAGAGAATAAAGGGGATCTTATTACTACCTTCAACTGCCTCCTCGGAGGGTACAGAAAAGACAAAGCCAGGCTTGTCAGAGGCGTGTAGTAAGGACCAGTGTCAGAAAAACAAAAATCCCAACTAGATAACAGGTAAAGGTTTTGCTTGCTGGGTTTTTTGTTTGTTTTTTAAATCATGAGCGTGTTCAAATGCTGGAGAAGGTGACCAGAGACATTGTAGGATCTCAATCCTTCAAGATATTCAAAACTCAACCGGACAAGGTCCAGGCCAACCTGACCTAATTGCACCTGCTGCAGGCCTGATCATCTCAAGGCTTCCCTTCCAAGCTCACTTTGCACAATTCTAATGTTACGACGCTACAGGATACTGTGAGCATTCTTTCTACTCACCCACTCACTGCACAACAGTCATTGATTGGGCCCACCAGGAATTAAAACTCTTTGGGACAGACAAGCAGCTGCTCTCACCAGCTTCTCCTACTCTTCCTCCCAAATGCCACGAGATCACAAAATCTCACCAAATCCACTTTACAAGCTGTGGGGTTCTGATCAGCTTAAAGACGAGAAGTCCTGCTCTTCTATGGATCTTCAGCAGACTTCTCTGGTGACTGTTCTCGGCTCACATTCTCATTACTGTGAGCAGCTGAAGGAAAAACTGCATGTTTTTCCCGAGATAGCCTTAAAACTTCTCACCATTTCTTCATCACATGTTAAAGAGCAGATTCAACATAATTGTACAAGTAGCTTAGATGATGGCATCTCTTGTGGTGGGAGAAAAGACTAAAGGCAGGATTTTATGGCTTGTGAATTTACAGGAAACCAGACAGAGTGAGATGCACCGAACGTGTTTTGATTGTTGAAAGCTGGAGACATGCTGTGGGAGATCTGTAAGTGCACCCAGTTAAAAGTCTAATTTACCAAATTTAAAATAAATCTTGAAGATAGCCTTATAGATTGCAGTGCTTACCATGAATGAATGCCAAAGGAGGCACCAGGAGGACCGAAAAACATCTTGACCTTGTAATAACTAAAGTGATCACCACAAACTCTGCTTCTGGACCTTGGATTAGTGGGTTTTTGACTGATGTCCAGAACCATCTGGGCTCATATGTTATTTTTGAAGGGTCTAAGTGGAAGAAAATTATGAAAAGCGATTTTATTAGCAGTTTGCTATGCTAAAAAAAATAATTCGAGGGACCTAAAATTTGAAACCCACTCCCTTTGACAAGGAAAGTAGTTGTTTCATCTTTTTAATGAGAATTTAGTGAATTCCACTTTCCAAATTTTCATGTACTCCCACAGTAACATACTACTTACATTGAAAACGCCACTTCTGAAGAACTGGTTTTCACAAAAAACTAAGCTCAGACTTAATTTCTTTCACATTAGAAGTTTTCCAGGAATTATGTTAATATCCTAGATTATACATTCTTTAAAACAAGGTCTCTGACTGTATCTGATGAGTGCCTAGCACAGCAAGACAAAGTTACTCACTAACGTTACAGAATTTGAGCATATTGTATCACATCCTGCTTGAAATTGAAGTGCTAGCATATGACTCAAACACAATAACATCTGATAATAGCCCAGTACAAAAAAATGAAGCCTTTTTTCATTGAAGTCCAGGAAAACATAACAGTGGGAAAAAGTCTTGATGCCCTTCCTCACATTATCTGCTCTTCCCGGAGCAGACTGGTTCACTGAACAGAACAAATGTACGACACGCACCATACGCACCAGAAGTATGAAGTTATTTGACTTACAGTTTGATTTTAGAGCTGCATAAAAGATCTCCGGAAGACACTGAGCCAGGATTACACGGAGAGGAAGGGTATTTACCATTAATTTTTGCTGTAATCGTGACGCAAGGGTGGCAAAATGCCTAGCCCAAATACAGATTAGAATTTCCTTAGCTAGAAATGCAGCTAAGAGCGTAGGAATTGACTGAAAGGAAGACATGCTTCTGTTTCAACCCACTCCTCCTCAGCTGATTAAGTCAGTGTTTATAACACCAGCCTTCCTTAGAAATAAAAAGGGCGCTAGGTGAACAAGTCTGACTCCAAACAGCTAACAGTCACAGCTACTGTGGGCAGATTTAGTAAATACATAAGCACATTAACAGACTACTTTTAACTTTTACTGGTTAGATTCTATCTGACAATTCGCAGCTTCCTTTCCGTAATCACGAAACAAATAGTTAGGAACACAGTTCAGCACCAACGCAGATCTTAGCCACAGGGGTCAGGTTACTACACGGGGTCTCAGTTAATAACAAAACACAGCAGCTTTACAGGGGCCCAGCGGTGGGCCCTTAATAAAGGAAGACCCTTTTCCTTATTCTTTCATGTTTTTAACCTTAACAGCAAATTTCTTTCCCTTTTATAAGTACAGTGTACGTGGCACCACTGGTGTCTCAAAGCGACTTTCTGCTCTTTATTCCCAAGCACGTGGATTTATGCATTTGCTGATTTTTAAATTTCATAGTTAGAGTCAGTAATATGCTTTTTAGTTTTTACAGGACAATAAAAATTGCTTGCCAGAAGTTTCTGACTTAAAATTCTACACAGCAGATTGATGCAGACCTCTTGATCCTTCTTACCACATTTTTGCCAAGTTAGAGTATAAAATAGCTGTTCTACTAATTGCACCCAGGGATTTGCGTCCAATATCCAGATAGACTACTAAAGCTGACTCAGTTTTCCCTTTGATCTTGCGTATTCTGTTGCTTGAAAGAATACAGACAGGTGATGGAAAATGCTGGAGCTATTGCAAGTACAACTGCTCAAAGACCAATTAACACCAAAAAACCCAAAATGAACAAGAAGCCAAAATGGAACTAAACCCACAACAGCTGGTGATCATCAAGGCAGTTTTCCCAGAGGGCAGAAGACTGTTACTAATAGGATGGAAATACAAAATTTACTGAGACCAACTGTAACCGCTGATGGCATATATTGAGAAGTGCCTCATTTCTCACATTTTCTGCAAAGCAAGAATGAAGCTGGGCAGCAATCTTAACTTTATTGTGGGGGGAGAAAAGTGGGGGGATACGAAACATAGTCCCACTGAATCATCACCAGGAGCTGATTGTACCGTTAATGCTATTTTCATCACATTTAAAAATAACTTTCAAGTTATTCTACCCCTAGAAACAAGTTATTTCTTAGAGCTTAATCAACGTAATATAGTTCATTAGGAACTGCCCACTGAGATTAAATTATTTCAGTTACTGCAGAACCTGGATACTAGAACCCCCAACAGAAGATTAAACAAAGTTGTATGTTCTCCCTTTACAACAGCAGAGGTTTTAAGATGTTTCAATTACATTACATAAACTTACATTCCTCTACTAACACAAAACATACACTCTTGCCACAGGAGAAAAATACTTCTTATGCTGTTACCAGCCAATGATTTTAACTTCAAATCCAGAGTAAACAATCTCTCTTCAGGCTGGGGACATGTTTGTGTGCAAGGAGAACAGCCCGCTGCATTACGGTGATAACACTACCTACTAAAATCAGGGCACATACTGAACAGATACATGCACAAAGGTCATTATGTTCTTTGACACGGTACTGAAAGAATGGTCAGTATCAAAGTTTGGAGAGAGTGAAAAGTCAGGATTTTTTTTACTCCACTATCACCAAATAATTTATACCAAGAGGTAGAAAAGCTATTTTTATTCAGTGACGATTCATTTGCAGCTCATTCACAAAGGTCAAGAAGTGAGGGATTCTAAGACCCAAGAAGAAATGTTCAAAAGCACAAGCATAATTTATTGCACATTTATATATTATTTATTATCTGATTTATAATACAGATGAAGCAGCAGTGCTAAATAGAACAATTTATCATTCTGCCTGCGCATTTGTTTTAAATGTGGTTCCTTCAGTGCCTTGGTGATGGTCTTCCAGAAGATGGCTGAGGCTGCCTGAATTTTGAGAGAACCACGACAGAATCAACAAAGGTATAAATGTTATATTCATGATGCTGAAGGTTCTTGTAGGTAGAATTATCGAATTCTTCTGGAGCAGGCTCAGCAGCTTTTGTGGTCTCTGTAAAAACAAACAGTAACTAGTGACTATAAGGATGCCACACAAGAGGGCAATATTCTTAATTACTGAGCCAGCCTTCATATACTGTCAGATCCCTCATTCAGTCCACATTTGGAAAACAAAAAAAAAAAAAAAAAAAAAAAAAGTCAGCAACTATAACAAAAGGATAACTTTACTAAGTTCTGCTGGTGTACCTTGTCTGGTCCTAAAGAAGCACATTAGTATGCGGTAGGGGAACAGGAATCAGTACAAGTCATCTAATACAGCACAGGTTTTAAAATCCAAACTACCACCTAATGCTGGGGGAAGACAGGGCAGAACATTTCATTTATATTTTGAAGACATATGTCTGCATTTCCTGGCTTCTTCATAGTTGCTGTGGTTTTCACTCCAGACAGAACAGTAGGTGACATTCTTCGCGAGCCAGAAGAGGCAAGAAGCAGTACAAATGATATATCATCATGTCAGACCATGAGATACAGCTATTAGAACTGCTTTACAGATTGAATTTTTATCATGGGGAGAAGTGATGGAATTGTTGAGATCTCCACAGTTTAATTTCAAGTGTGATTACAATGAACAGTAATATATCAAGAGGCTTTGATGTAAGTTTCCTTTCTTCTACATGTAATCTCCTAAACTTTGGACCAGCTCTTCTTCCTAAAAGAATCACCTAATAAAGTCATTCAGAACTCCTTACTTCATGTTAAAGCCAACATTAACTCTTACACTTTTAGAATTTGATGCAAATTTAGGCAGTGCCATTTACATAAAATGTTCCTGTTATGGGCTGATTTTACAACCAAGGAAATTGCAAGAAATAAAGCTTTACTCTCAATATTAATTTATTCTCATATACCCAGAGTTTTAACGCTATGAAAGACATAAGCATAATCTGGTGAAAAGTTTTGTCATATAAATTTGTATGTAATGATTTAGGTTAGGCCATGTTAAGCTTCTTTTTGTAATACAACCATCTAAAATGAAAATACAAGAACTCAAGCAACTGAATACCAGAATTTCCCTTTAATTATGACATAATTATTGCAACGTAATGCTGTCGGCTTAAGAGCACATATCCATAACATTTAGCAAGACTTGCTTATAAAACGCAACATAGTAAGCAATGGTTTCAGCAGAACACACACAACCTATGAAAGGAAATATCCCTGTCTCTACTGCTCAGCTCCTACTGAGACAGCACTACAGATATAAACGCCAGATGATGTGGTCTTTGCTGCAAATAGCCCCAAGAACAGGCAAAGCGTAGGCAAGTGTACCTTCAACCTGCAAGAGACAGTTGTTCCAAATTAAGAGACAGATGCTCAGGAAGAAAAGCAGATGGAGTCTCCTTTTTCCTGCCCAAACACACTGTACTTGGCTTCTTGAAGGAAAAATTTATCCCCGAGTTCAGCCTCCCCATACTTCTGACTTCATCTCTGCTTTCTCTCTTAAAGAGCAAGCATTTCACAGGATATTCTTCCGAAATGAATCGGAGGTGTATTTCCAAGTTACCATGCTACTATGTTGCTACTTACTTATCAGTTAAAGTCAGCAGTTTTTGTGGACTCCTTAGCGTGCCTGTTCTACAAAGTGGATAACATCACCTTAACATCCGGGTTTGTAATGGGAAAAATCGCTTTTACCTCTTCAGTGTGCCTGCTGCAGAGTTTGCACGTGAACAAGGGAACACAGAAACAGGACAGAAGTACACATTACAGAAGGTATTATCATTAACTGTGAGCTTTAAACAAGGAAAAGCAGTAGCTCTTCTCAAAGAAGGCCTCAAAAGGAAGAGAGAACAAGATGCGTCTGGAGATACCAGTGACGCTGTTGAACATGGTGCAGCTGGGTTTGACTCTGCTACCTCCTGGCACCCAAAGACCTTCCACCAGCAGTAAAGGGGTGTGAACTTGCCTGCACTAACTCCCACCTCCCCTACAGCCACTGCAGCAGAGTCCTCTAGCAGGGGCACAACGTGTACCCAACAGAAATTTTCCTGCCGTTACAGCCTTACCACCTCCAGCCTCATAATTATGCTGCTTTTACTGCCAAATAGGAAAATTCTTTAATTCAAAGCTGCAACTAGAAGGGGAGTGGGGGGTTGTCTTAAGAATGGTATGCAGCCTAAGTTGAAAGGAAAGAACAGTAAGCCACCACAGATCAGCATAGAGGGGCATTTGCTATTGAAATACACAGAATGAGATCAGTACGTAAGTTAACAGGACTGGTGGTAAATAAGAAGGGTAAGTTAGATAGGGAGGTATAGCTGGGGAGAAGATTATATGGTGCACGATGCTCTTTCCTAAAACATATCACCGTCTCCTTCCCAACTCATTACAAAAACTGGGTTATAAGGTCAATTCCGTGCTACTTCAACACAATTCGCTTACAACCTAGCAATCTCAGAATCAATACCTGTTTCTGGCATTACACTATGCTTTCTTGAAGTCTACTGAAATCTCAAACACAGCAATTTTTTTTTTTTTTTTTTTTTTAAAGAAAAAGACAGCAGGATTTAAGCAAAAGTCAGATGGCATCAAATTTGGCTCAGGAGAAAGGCAGCTACCAAATCCTTCCGAGAAAAGAGAAGAGGGAAAACAAGCTTTGTCATACAAACCCCATGATTTTGGTCACAGTGGAACCAATCTTGTTTTCATTTTATAAGTGATTGGTTTATGAAACTATAAATACGGTGAAGACTGCTTCTTTTCACAGCATAACTGGAAACTGAGTATTACTGAGCACTTATAACAATTAGCAATGAACACGAATTTGTCTTCCAGAAAGTCAATGCTACAAGGTTAGCTTCAGTATGAAGATCAGAGAATCCTGAACAGAGAAGACTTGGAAACCCTTTAAAAAAAGTTAAACCCTAGCCCAGATGAATCAACACAGTTCAAAAAATTTAAAGTTGTACCCTCTATTGTGCTGCTTTCTCCAGCCTGGACTCCTGCCTCCTGAATGGTCTCCTCGTTTGCTGTAGTGCCCATCACCAACATTGTGCTTTCAGAAGTTTCTTCTAGTTTAGGGGCAGTTACTTCTGCTTCTGACTCCTGTGCTTCCTTCACCTTCTTTTCTTTTCCTCTGGATACCAGTTTTTGCTTTTTGTCTTCCTGAGTCACTGATGAAGGTTTCAGCTGAATAGCTGCTACTTGGGTTCCAATGGACTTTTCCTCCAAATAATCAGATTTGTGAGTGACTTCACTCTGGTCTTGGCTTTCAACCATATATGGTTCTAAGACCAGCTTCCGCCGATCTGCTTCTTTTGGAGTTGATTTTATTTTGGGGTCTCTTGCTTTGGATTTTGATGTTTCATGGCTGACTGATGTTTTAGAAAATGCAACCTGCTTGATAGGAGACACATCACTTCCGGTTTTGCATCGCTTCTTCTTAGCTCCATATTCTTTGGGGGATTTCTGGGAAAAGTTCTCTTTTGCTAGCATCGATGCCTTTACTGCGATGTTCTCAGAAAAGATGGAATCTCGTTTAGGAAACTCAACTTTGGTTTTAATGGCAACTTCTGAAGTATCATCATCATTTTCTTCCTCAGAATCTGAGCTAGAGTCTGAATCTGAGCTGGATGAAGGCAAAGTTTCTTCCTCAACTAACTCTCTCCTCAAGCCTCTTTCTGTTGCAGGTGTAGTCAGGTTTTCCTCCTCGAGGGAAGAACCTACTCGCTGAGGAAATCCAACCACAGTTTTCCTTGACATGAACATCCTCATGTCTTCCGCAGAAGGTTTTGAAGCTTTCTTGAGATTAGAACTAGATATGCTCTCACCTTTGTTTGCAGATACTAGGAGAGAGCTAGAAGACAACATTTTAGGAAATTCAGCTGGTGCCTTGATGGCTAGCAGCTTGGTGCTTCCCTGTGGTGCCACTAGATCTA
Organism: Rissa tridactyla; assembly: GCF_028500815.1. Taxonomy (NCBI): domain Eukaryota; kingdom Metazoa; phylum Chordata; class Aves; order Charadriiformes; family Laridae; genus Rissa; species Rissa tridactyla. The sequence continues at coordinate 99,229,868 of NC_071466.1, forward strand.
GGAAACGGCATAAAGAGGATTATCATCATTATGTCCAACACTGCTGTTAATTATTGATCTAAGTCACACAAATTTTCTGAGGTAATCTGGTACAAAAAGCAACTTGAAAGAAGTTATTTACTAAATACAGGCATTAGGAAGCAGGAAGTTTTAAGACATTTTAAGTTAGAGAAACTAGAGTTCTAGTTAGGACTTAACAGTTTTTGCTGCTGCGATGCGGAAACTCATGAGATAACGCCTTTTGCTTCTTGCTTTGCCAGACTCCTCGCAAGAGCTGTTTTTCTCTGTCCTTCAATTCTGCATCACTGAAAATGGCTTACAGACACCTTCCTATCTCAGATGAACACTAAGATAGCTTTTTAGCCAAGCTCTTCAAATATGCTGCTACAGAGATAAAATTCCATCTATGAACAAGCCAGCAAAGCAGAAGACACAATAAACAGACATAGCAATAGCCAGCCTCTTGAAAGAGTTATCTTTAAAGCTGTAGCGCGGGATGACTCCCAAGCCACAAAGTAGTGGAATAAGAGATACCAGAGGCCACACATGACCCTATTAATCGTTCAACTGTCCATGTGACCTACCAACTGAATTGTGTCTAATGCGGTTTAACATGATTTCCCCAAGACCTTATCTCCTCCAGTCTTCACTATCTCCGCTTCCTATTTTTGGTTTGAGACCTCTTTGTAAAAAGGAGTCTTAGATCTCCTAATGCTTCATGTTAGCATGCCTTTTTCTTCTCCCTTATGGATACTTTCATGAAGCTAAATTCTCCAGACAAGGAGCCAACAGTTGAAGAGAAAACAGCAATTTTCAGGCCCTTTCAATGAGTACCAAATACCTCTTGGATGCTTGTGCCAATGATATCCTCAAGAGGCTGGCCAATAGCTAATACTGTTCTAGTTACAGAAAACAGGAGGATGAAGAGGACTGGGAGCATATTAAGAAGATATGCCACCGCTGAAATTTGCTATAGCAAAGCCAACTCCATTATGAGTTGCACCACTTCCAACCAGCAGTGTAATTGAACAGATTTTCAGTCTACTGTGCAGATTTATCTGCACAGTTTGGAACCCCAGATCTACTTTACAAGACCATAAACTAGAGGCATCTTCCCCCTTTCTAGTGTTTTACAGTTATACCTTGCATGATCCAAGGAGTTACTATAATTAGTTCTGAATAGAAGCAAGTATTTAGCAATGTCCAAATAAAAACATCACAAAAGAGACAGACACA